>NC_080573.1:78912500-80323000 GCF_029962835.1 Magnolia sinica
ATATTGCATACTTGACACTTACCTTGTGCACACACTTACACCACCTTTTAAGCTTTCTATAAGCTTATGCACGATCGTTACGTGTATGTGATGCTAGGATGCAACAACAACACTGAGTCAGGAGCGTGCCGCTGAGTTTCTGGAGCCTTTGATATCAATATTGTATTTTCCTTTATGCATTGTACTCATTTTTTTTAATTATAGTTGATAAGTGGTGATGTTATTGGTTGTGGGTTATGCTTATGGTTATGCTTCATTACGAAATTTTTATTCTGAAAATCTACTTTGTAGGATCCTAAGATCGGAATCTAGTATATGGGTGCTGGGAGCCAAGAATGGGGTTCTACGGAGGTTGTCAGCACTGGATTCAGCGATCAGAAATTTTGTGAGCCCGGTCCCCGAGTTCAGGGCGTGACAACGGGGCTTTAAAACAAATTACCCCCTCATTGATGGACTAGTGGCCTTGGATTTGGTACCTTAAGGTAGCCTTGCGCACCCCGTGAATCTAGAGAGTTACTGCGACTAACCCTGTGCGTAAAACCCATCGAGTTTACTACCTCGGTAGCTTAACTAGGCCCCTTTGATGGATCGTGATTTGTGATCCCCCCGGCTGTGATGAGTCCAGCGAACTCATAAGAGTTATAGAGACCATTCGCGTAAGACCTGGCTCCAACTACTTATGAGTCTAAAAAACTGTGCCCACTCCACTGCTCATGACCTTAAAATGTGTGTAAAAGTGTCCAGTCAAGTCAAGTCATGTTAAGTGAAGTTAAGTCATGACCAATTAAAGTATGCTTAGTCGAGGGTATATCTGCTCTACTACTCAAGAGCTTAAAGTATGTGTAGCATTAAAATGCTACAAAGATATATATATATATATATATATATATATATATATATATATATTCACCCATTTTACTTAAGATATTCTTAAATATGCAATGGCCTGATATGATAGAATAAATCATGGAAATATCAAACACTGATTAAACAACAACATAAATGCACTCCTTTTGAATCAAGTACAAATTACAAGCAATAACAAGTTTGTTCAAAATACTTGTTATTTTCTATTCTAAAGTCAAATCTTCCAAGATCAATTATATGAATTATGGATTTTTAATTTTAATATGCTTATCTTTCTAAAGAAAATGACGATGTCTTCCCGTCTCTTGCTTTTTCGATGATGAAGGGAGGTTATCTCGTAAAATCCGCAAGGGCGAAGGAGGATAAAATTGTGAAGAATCATTATTTTCTCCTTAAGGATTTGAAAATTCAAATGCATTCTTTAAAAGAACACCAAAGTCTATCCATCCTATAAGAGTATTGGCAAACTTCATTTCGTAAATATTATCTTTCGAAGAAATCTTTATGCAAAACTAGCCTGGAGAGGGGGCACGATCTATTTCTTCAAAATAACCAATGCCTTGGTCTTTCTGATAATATTTTAAGCAGGGAGGAAGAATTCATATGGCAAAATTTACTGTGTAACAATTATCCACCAAATAATATTGATGTACCCACCAGTGCATCTTGTAATAAGAAGCGTGAATTGGAAAATTATAGCCAGGAATTATGAAGTTTGATCCAGTATTAATGTTCAAAAGTTGCCTCCATATTAAAGCCTAGTTATATGGTTTGACACCATAACTTCTCATCGACGTAGTGACTGTATCACAAGTCTCTAGTACAGTTTGGTCAAATCCAAATTGATGAGAAAATCTGCTTGGATAATACGGTTCATGCCAAAATATACTACCTTCCCTCAGTGAAAAGTACCAGATCTGATGGAAAAATGAATGAATGCTTGCCAAAAGAAATAGAATCATCATCGACAACTTTTACGTCCTCTGGATAGCTAGTAAATGGAAATTGATAAAAGTCAATAGGATCACTGTTCTCTATCTTTCTGGTGACCCAACCCTTCAATTTTTCAATCATCCTCCTTAGTTGATAATGCTGAAGAGGAAGTTGATGAGGATTTGAATAGGTTTTGTCAGAATCGGCGAATGTCCAAGGAAAATATACTCCTAGCCAGCCTATGAAGAAATGCCAGGGAGCACAAACTGGAAAAGATTCGGTCGTAGAATCTCTAGAACCAGAAACAACATCACCAAAACCCTGATATAATGAACATAGAATAGGAGGAGCTAATGAATATCTTTGACCCTCTGCCATTGCATCCGCGACTATGAAGAGAAATGGTCTAATGATAGCTATTTGTTTTGAATTGGGAAATATCACCAAGCTTAGCCAGTAAGCTAGAAAAGCTGCTCTTAAGAAGAATTGTATTCATAAGAAGAATTGTATTCATAAGAAGAATTGTATTCGGTGGTGCTCTTAATATTCTCGCGAGTGGTCTTGATTTCTTAATGATTATGACCTGCAAAGCTGTCAAGATAAAGATATGGTTATTAAAGTAAGATGTTATGAATATATATAAGACAAAGAATTCAGAAAGAGAAAGTAGAAAGAAGGAAATATACCATAGTCTTTGTTGGGAAAAAATGAGCCAGCCATTCATGAGAATTAATGCGATCAGGCTATGGGAAATTAGCCAGTTCTCTGAAGAGTTCAAGAGTGGTCTTTGAAATCTCAGATTTGTTATCCCTTGCGGAAGTCAAAGTGAATTCTTCATTTGAAGGTATATATGCATCGAAGATATTTCCCATGATAGGAAGACCTGCTATGCAAAGAAGATCCCATAGGGTAATACCCACTTTGCCCAAGGGAAGATGGAATGAATTGGTAATTGGAGACCAATGGTTGAGGAAGCCTCTGAAGATAGCCACATCTTTGTAGAAATGTTTTGATGTAGTTATGATTACATTAAATAAGATAATTTTTTCTAGAATAGTGGTATGTTTCCAAGTAACAGCTCGAGCCCAAGCACTATAAAAGTTATGAGGAGACAGAAGACCTATTTCCAAGAATCTCTCCATATTCCAAGATGATCTTTCAGTGAAGAAGTTTTTTTGAGCAGTTTTAAAATAATGAGTAGGAAAAGGTTGTTGAGGGTTATAACATAGACGTAAAAATCTCATCTTATGAATTCTACCAGCTCTTTAGCGGGGTTCATTATCTTTCATATATCCCTCTAAAAGCCTTAGTTCCATAATAATCCAGTTGTCTATGGAAACAAGACTGTTTTGAGTCATTTGATTATATGGTTCGCTGCACAGAATTGACCAATGACGTCGTAAATTGATGGGACTAACAACTGTCTCATTCTCAGAGGAACTGAAAATTTCCAAGACTTTTCTTCATGAATCTCTATACAATACCAAGTATTCTGAGAAGTTTGATTTGATCTTGAAGATGATGAATGGTTTTTCCTTCTTGAAGATGAAGCCTTTGAATGTTGCATATTTATAAGTCAAGAGTTACCGGGTCAAATATAAAGTTTTGAGAAGTGACGGTTCAAGACTTAGAAGATTTTGAAATTTCTAAAGACTTTTCGCGCAAGACGGGAGATGGTTGCACACAAGCGTTCAATAAATAGCCATTGCGCAGGTGCGTACAGAAGAAGATCTTGTAAAGAAGAAGGTACTTGTTGTGTGGGGATTATGCACAAAGACGAGCTGTTGTGTGGGGACTTGTCAAACGGATAGAGTTGCGACAGAAGAATGAGGAATGAGAATAAAATGATGGACCCGATTACAGTCCTAAGTATTTATAGGGAATTGGACCCGATTACGGGACCCGATTATCTGTTGCGCAGATGCGCACAATGACATTTGGATAGAAGAAGAAAGAAGAGTTGATCCTATTTCTGTATCCTAGAAAGGACAAACAGAGGATTAAGGGGGCATCTGTTGAGGTATAAAAATAAAGGTTCAAGAATAAATCAAAAGAAAGATTAAAGAGAAAGAGTAAAAGAACAAAAAATGAATGAAGAAAAAATATAAGGATTTCATGGTGATTGTGCATACCCATGTAAAGCATGTTGGTTGTGCGGGTCTGCACAAACACCTTATTGGTTGCGCGTACTGTGCAATGCCAATTTGGTCGGGATGAGTTGTATGGTTGAGATCTGATGAGAAGTGGACCCATGGCATGGAGTTCGAGGGTTCGCACGTGCAGAGGCCTATAAATACCCCCACTCCCCTTCTCATTTCTACACGACGAAGATTACAAAGAGGATCAGAGCTCCAAAGAAGAAGAAGACTTTGAAGATATTTAGAGGAAGAAGAATGGGAGAAGAAGAAGGACCATCACGTTGGCCCATGCAAAACACTGTGGTGTTGTGCGGACCCACGCAAGCACAGTGTGTTGCTCGGGCATCCATATCAAAGAGCCGGGATGCTGCTGAAATTGATTGAAATGATCATCAACAAGCCAATTTTCCTTCAATTCCAATTCTTCTTCGATTCAGAATCATGATTATGAGTTCAAGAAGAAGATGTATGATGATCATATTCATACAATATTCTTCACAATGAGATGAACGGATCATAAGCCAAAATGTTGCTTGATTTGATATTCAAGCTTGTTCGATATTTGTATTTTTAATGTTTTATTTTATAATCAAGGGAAATCAAAGGATGCAAATGAATCCAGAATGAATAAATATGATGATTGTCCTCTATATATTCTCTGTTATGATTAAATAAGATAATCCCCAAATCAAATGTTATTTGTATCTTGTCAAAACAAAGAATTCATGAATTATTTGGGAAGATTTCTTTTTCTATAAAATTCGCTAATAGTTGGCAATTTCCTTTTTTCCTTTTCAAAAAGTTTTTGAATCTTGTTAGAAGGTGGTAACAAAACAAAATCCGTATGGGCTGCGTTGCTTTCCACCTACCATTGGTCTCAGATTTTATTAGTCTATGCATGTTCTAATAGCTCAATTAATAAGCAAAAGTCATGAAGTATCTTGTTGTCTCAGATCAGTGGCTGATGATTAAAAAAACACTATGGCCTCAAATAATCTTGATCTTAGCAAGTATGGCTGATAAACTTCGATTGACTAGAAGTCAATGAGCCAAATAGACCTATTCTTGAGACTGGTGGATCTTGGTTGAGCAAGGGTTTGATGACTTCATACTCTGGTAGCATGTGATACGCTGAAGGATTATTTCCACTTACTCCTTTTTTCCTCTTATATGGAGAGAAACAGGATGGAGAAAATGTATCAAAATTAGCTAGTCCTGGTACTTGATTTCATTTTGTAAACAAATCTTGAAATAAAACTGAGTGAACCAATGACCAATATAACAAATCTTCATTTCATTTCCTTTAAGAATCAATTTCTAATTGGAAAATAGATGCTTTTTTACTTAGTTGTACTATGGTCTTATAAAACTGTACTCTTTCTTTTGAATGTTTAAGGAATTATCTATGAGGATTCAACCTGGATTGGAACAAAATATTATTCTTCCGTGAGATTCGTATCTTCAAGTGGTGTTTCATATTTCTCTGATGCACCAATTCCATTCAGTTTTGTGGGGTACATATGCTCTTTCATGTCTTCTTTGAATCTGCAAGCCTGCATTGTGGAACCATCTGATGGACATTTCATGCAAGGTTATTTCGATAACATTTCAGAGCATCTCAGAGTAGGACCACCATTATATTTTGTTGTGAAGAACTTCAACTATAGGTATTATGATAAATGTTATTTTACTCATCTGCCATTCTTTTGATTTCTAGATTTCCAATATGATGGCATTTCATGGGAATTTAACATTATGTATTGTCCAACAGTTGTGATATTAACACTTTTATTCTTTCTATTTCTGTGAATCATCAAAATTAACTGATTCCATTGAGCATTCACTACAAGGGTTTTGGAAGAACTATGAGAATATTGATGCATACATAATCTGACCTATTGGATCATAATGCTGTCTTGGATAACTAATTCTTCTTTGACTTAGAAATCATCAAGTTGAACAAATATATATATATATATATATATATATATATATATATATAAGGGAAAAGAAAGAAAGAAAATGATTTGAACCTGGAAACACCAATATTCCCTCTCTTGCTGCGCTCTATATCATCTCTTGCATGCAATATATTTACTAGTACCTAGCATCTGATTCTTGAAGGCGTCTCTTCCGTTCATTTGCATATTGGATTGGAGGGCGAGCATCTAAATATTTTCTCTAACCTTTGAGGTCTGTTTGGATACATAATCCATGCAAAAATGGAAATTGTTTTTCATTGGCTTTGCATTTTGTGCTATTTTAAATGCTGAATTATATGTTTGCAAGGTGTATTGCTTAATATTCATGCCATTTAGTTTGTTTAATGCTTTGCATCTTTATCGTTCCATGCTTAAGCAAAAACTATATCCTTAGTGGTAATCCAAGTCTATATCGTTTTTCTTTTTAGAAACACAATAGTTTCTTTCTATGGCATCATGAATTTGATGAAAGAAACTATATCCTTAGTGGTAATCCAAGTCTATGCTCATGAATGTGATGAAAGGATTTAATTTTATGGAAGGATGATTATGTTGCGCCCGATGACGACGCATATGAGGAGAAGATGAAGAAAGAAACTATATCGTTTTTCTTTTTAAAATGTAAGTTAGAGTCTTTTTAGAAATGTAAGTTAGAGTCTTTTTAGATTGGTTTAAACTCCTATTTCTCTCAATTTTTATTTATATATCTATTTTTAAAATTTAGATATATAAATTTAAAATTCAATTATGAGACCATTATTATAATTTTTATCAAGTAATGTACTAGTAAGAGACACCATTATTATAATTTTTTTAAAAATAAATGCAGTGGCTATGGCTATTAACCATAGCCCATTATCTACTGTTAGCTACAAATATAATCCGTAGTTGTATGTACTTTTTAGGTACGGATAGAATAGCTACAGATTAAATCCGTAGCCATAGCTTTGAGACCTATGGCTACGGTACCAATTGCTATGGACGTGATACGGATGATAACTGTAGCCATAGGTCTTTAGCTACAGCTTTTATCCGTAGCCTTTACCCTTTTTCTGATAGTAAACGTGAGAACCCCACCTTGGTAGGCTTTTCCTTAGGTGCGAAGTTACCCTTTTGAGTCTTACCAACTCTTTTTAAATCCAGACCTTCTAAATTAGTTACTCTTCACTATCAATTGGAACTAAAATGTGGACCACACTTTGGCCTCATATGATTATGACATACAAAATTTAAAATCCGATTTATGATCTTGTACCGTTGAACAAAGACTACTTTGAAGCCAATTCCTTCTTTTTGGTGCCACAAGAAAATTTCAGATTTAGGCCTTTCCCACCATCGATCAACCACCAAATTTCATCCAATCGTTTTCCTATCTTCATAACATATTTCTCCCAAAATTGGGCCTTGATCAATAAACGTGGACTATTAATTGAGATTAAGTCCATTTTAGCACTCACTAGGAGAATTTTTAAGATAAACTAATCTAAATTTTGAATCACCAAAAAAATTATGTACCATATTCCTATTCAACGACCCCATCACTGTGAATGGATTAGATATAAAGAAATATCATCATAAGAGACAAATTGGAGAAACCTAAGTCAAGTGGGATGTGACACACCCCTCTCATGCCCACCCCTTTACAAAAGGGTGTGTGCATCCATTCCCCACTCAAAAATCCACCTTCCCACGTCCATGGTAGATAGAGAGAGGGAGAAAGAGAGAGAGAGATCCAAGCCTACACGTTTATCTATCCTCTTTCCTTTCCACATGTGTGGTGTCTCTCTCTTGCTCAAACGATGTCCTGATTCATGTAGAAGGTTTTTTATGTCGAGATCTACTTAGGTTTTATATTTGAGGCTAAGTTCAGGGATTCCTTTAATATTACACCAATTTAAGTTGAATTTATACATATTTCTCTTATTTTCGCGTTAAAGTTATGTATTATTTAATTTTTAATGTGATATTTATGTTAATAAGTTACTGGATAATGATGAATTACTTATCTATGTTGGAATTATGTATACGATATGATTTTGATTATGTTAGATATACTTTGTGGGTCGCATTGCAAAATTATGCCTTAAATCGTGAAACTACATGCGTTCGGGTTCTAAACGGTGCATAGTTTGTCCATCCAATGAACCAGATAGTTATGTCACCAATTCTTACGAATTTAATATTATTAATCTAACCTAAAATTTATATATTAAACTTTACGGTAGTGAGACTCACTTTTAGAGTAATTTGGACTGATCGGGTGACCCATCTGACCCGAAATCGCAATGTTATGCCTATGGATTCACTTTGAAGTGTATGAACTATTTTCTACCCTATTGGGGTTTATTTAATTGTAATTCTAGATTAATTGGTGTATGAAAATACCACTAGAAATTTTATGAATTCATGAGAAGTGATGGATACAGGTCTTGCTCTTCGCTGATTTTGAGATCGATGTGTATTTCTACTCTTTATGAGTTAGCTTTCTCTCATCTCTTCTTATTTTTGTAGAGTTAGTGTAAGTGCTAAGATGCTGAGCACACATAAGTTGTCAAATTTTGTAAAGTCAAAACCACTATATAATAGATCTTTAAGATTGGTCTATGTTCAAGAGAAGATCAAGCTCAAGATCGGTGATCTATGTTCAAGAGAAGATCAAACTCAAAATCAGTCTATGTTCAAGAGAAGATCAAGCTCAAGATTGGCTAATGTTCAAGAAAAGATCGAGGTCAAATTTAAGATGAAGTCGGAAGGTAAGTTCAGTCAAGGAAGAATCAGATATTTGATATATCTCAGGTGGTATAAAACCCTATAAAGACCTTAGGACTAGGTACTTTCCAAATTGTTTAAATATGGGTTTTTTCACTTGTTTTATATGGAACTCGGCCAGTCCAACTTTAAGCTCGAAGCAATAATAATTTTTTGTTACAAATTCGGCTAGCCTAAGTTTTGGATCGGCTAGCCGAAGCTTGAAATTTGGCTAGCCTAAGAAAGTTCGGGTCAAATTTCAACAACATCGTCTTTTAAAATTTGGAGGAATTCGGCCAGTTGAATGTCAAATTTGGCTAGCCAAATTGTACTGTTCAGCCAGTCGAAGTTGACCTCGGGGTAGACGAATTTTAGATAAATCTTATCCCACGCAATCCAAAATCCGTTGAACTGAATCTGCTGAACTTAGGCTAGTAGAAGGCTGACTCGGGCTATCCGAAGTTCTAACTTCTTTGCGTATAAATTAAGTTCTTCTCTCATTCCAAATTACATAAATTATTATCAGACTTTTTCTATAAGAGAGAAAAAAGCTCAAGTTATTAGCAAGCTATTGGAATGTATTTATAATTTAATTTAAATAGTTTTTCAATTTCCTTTTATCTAAAATCTTTCAAGTTTAATCTAAGAGAGTAAACTATACTCTTCGTTTGAGATCTAAGAGAATTGATTTAAATAGCTTTTGGGTTTAACTTAATTAAAATCAATAGAACCCTAGACCATTTCTATCTGACTAAACACGAAACAATCTACATTCAAGGAGTTCCTTCTGTTAAAAGCTTCTACTACATCTTCTACGGTGAAGATAAGTATACCTTCTAAACTCTTTTAGGTTTTTTTAAGATAGCCTGTTAAAATCTCAGTTAAGGTTTTGTCTGAGATAACTTGTTAAAATCTCAGTTCAAGGTTTTGTCTAAGATAACTTGTTAAAATCTCAGTTTAGGTTTTTATTGTGATAGCCCATGAAAATCACAAGAACTATATTAGGATATTAAGATGACCTTGAGAAAACCTTTTCTTTGTGAAAGCCAAAATTATGAGGGAAGTAATTTTGGGAGTGGAGTAGGTGTGGCTATTTTTAAAGCACTGAACCACTACAATTCTTTGTGCTATGTAGTGAATTCCGTTTTATTCTATTTGTGGTGGATTGAATGTATTTAATTTCAATTGAGTTGTGAATGTTGTAATACTTTAATTTACTCTTGCAAATTTAAGATTTTGATTTAAAAGAAATTTGTGAAATAAGTTTGTCTTGACTAAAACTTTAGGTGAAGGTTGGCGTACGAATTATTTGGAATCAAGGTTTCAATACTCAAGCAATTGAGATCCTTGTTTTATTTACATATTCAACACTTATTTCAATTATTTGGCATTGTCCTACTCACCCCCCTCTAGGACATCTTAAGCTCTCGTTTTCAATTGGTATCAGAGCATGTTGCTCTTTTTATTTTTTGAATTTACCTTCTTGAGCTAAATCCAGAGCTTTAACATGTCAAATTTCGAAAGCTTATCCATTACCAGGCCACTTCCCTTTAATGGCTCTAATTATTCATACTAGAAAGCTAGGATGAGAATTTTCCACAAATCTTTAAATGAAAGTGTGTGGCAAGCCATTATATCTAAGTGGATCCCTCCTATAATGGAAGTAGTAGCCGATGATGGAACCATTTCAATGAAAGAAACCACATTTACTTTTTGGGCTATGGTTCAGAAAAGTGAAAGCAGTGTAAATACAAAAGCCTTAAATGTTATAACTTGTGCTCTATTGCCTAATGAATTTAATAGAATTATTTCTTGTGATACAGCTAAACAAGAATGAGATATTCTCAGAATGACACCTGAAGGAACTACTATAGTAAAAAAAATCTAAAATTCAAATCCTCACAACCAAATTTGAGGAGATACATAAGGAAGAAAATGAGTCTTTTATTGACTTCTATACGAAACTGAATGACATAGTAAATTCCATGTGTGATCTTGGAGATAGAATCCCTTAAAGCAAGGTATGCGCAAAAATACTGCGATCACTACCTGATAGGTTTAATTCACAGGTTACTGCTTTACAAGAATTAAGGGATACATGTGTTATGAAAGTTGAGGAGTTAGGTGGATCTCTTCAAACTTATGAGCCAAATTTCAAAGCTCCTAAAGTCAAGTCCATTGCTCTTAAATCTTTTAAATCTAATTTAAAAGAAATTAATGCTAATTCTGATTTTGAGGATAATGAAGATAATATGGCAATGTTAGAAAAAAAATTTAATTGAATTTTTAAAAATAAGAAAAGAAAAGATTTTTAAAAACCATCCGATAGAAGAAAAGGAAAACCAAAATTTTGAAAATCTAAAATAAAAGATAGTCAATGTTTCAATTGTTATGAATATGGGCATTTTGCTTCAAAATGTCCTAAAAAAGATAAATCTAAAAGAAAAGGCATGATAACTACTTGGGATGAATCATTATAGTCTGAAACTAATTCTGAATAGGATGAATCAGACCAAGAAAATACAAACGATTTGAAAGCCTTTATGACAATAGACAGAGTCACTTCTTCAAATAGTTGTGATATGTCTGATTATGAAACTCTAAGAAGTGACCCTGAAAATGAAGATGATCTTCAAGATGCTTATAATGCCCTATACAGATTGTAAGACTCGTATCCTAGCTTATACCGTCCCGTAGGCTTTCGCGGTCCTCCCGGTCAAATTTCGATGACTCGCAACCTGTAGATAGCATTTGCGCATAACCCTGTGTCATATCCCGTATTTCAGAGTTGGTTTGACTCAAGACTTGTACCCTAGTAACCGCGCCGTCACCGCTATTCCGATGCCGCGTCTCGCACGCTGAGGCAATACCCGGGCCAGGAGATGTAGGCCCGCATTCAGTTCAAGGAAAAATGTCATGCAGTTGCAAAACCCATGAGAGAGCTTTCAAATCAATCCCATCAATCACATCTCATATTAAGTACACATCACCTCACACCCCATTTTCAAGCAACTCCAAAGTCAACTTTCTCTTACAACCAAGTACACCCATCACTCACCCATCACTCACCCCATCCATCACCCATCCCTCTCTCTCTTACAACCTCTCTCTCTCTCTCTCTCTTTCATCTCTCTCTCATTTTTCTCCCAAGCAAGCAATTGTCCAAGCTCCATGAGAGGAGAAAGTTTGGCGTGGCCTACCTTCTTACCACCCAATCCCACCATCCAAAGTCCATCTCAATCATTAAAATTCACCCCTTGGAGCTCTAGATCGTGTTGGTGGAAGAAGGAAGAAGAGATCTTGAAGTGGGTGATTTTTTTGTATGATTTTGATGATTAAAGGCCTACTTATGGTGGGACCCATCTTAATGTATGATTTATATCAAGAGGGGCCCATAGTGGCGGGGCCCCTTCACTACTCCCATCCCTCTCTCTCTCTCTCTCTCTCTCTCTCTCTCTCTCTCTCTCCTCCCCCCCCCCTCTTTTTGTGATGACGGTGGAGCCCACCTGATTTATGTGTGCATCCAGTCGTCCATCTGCTAGACCGGCTAGACGGTGGGGATTCATCCCATACATGGGCCCTTTATTTTTTTAAAAAAAAATGGAAGTGGATTGGCTGGAGCACCGCACGTAGCTCCCTGGGCCACCATGATGCATTGTTTTATCCAAACTATCCATCCATCTGGAGGACGTGGCCCACCCCTGCACATGTGGGTGGGACCCACCTTGGTGAATGTATTGTATATCCACAACCGTTCATCCATCTGGAGGACGTGGCCCACCCCTGCACATGCGGGTGGGACCCACCTTGGTGAAAGTATTGTATATCCACTACCGTCCATTGATTTCATTGGTAGGGCCCTGCCCTGATATATGTGTTTATCTCTGCCATTCATCCAGCAGTAGATGGCTGCTGGATTAACATCAGCAATCCTATGGGGTCCACAAATTCTATATAAGCACCGTCCGTACTTAGACGGTGTATATTCACACCGTCCACCCATTTTTCCCTAGCAGCGGGTGAGGCCCACCTTGGAAGTATGCATTTTAGATCCCCACCGTCCGTTGGAGTTGGGACAGTGGGTCCCACTGCTAATTAACGTCAGCAAGTTTTATGGGTCCCACCTGTTTTGACATCAACAGGTTCTGTGGGACCCCACCATGATGTATTTATACCATCCATACCGTCCAGATGGTGCTAGACGGTACTGGACCGTGTTTGGATGGTGCTGATTTTCAGGGACAATGGATGGACGGTGCTGATTTACTTAGACAACGTTTGGATGGTGCTGATTTACATGGACAACGTTTAGATGGTGCTGATTTACATAGGCAATTTTGGATGGTGCTGATTTACATGGGAAATGTTTGGATGGTGCTGATTTACCTGGACAATGTTTGGACAGTGCTGATCATCATTAGTGGGCCATGTGCCCCATAGAATGATAGTGTACAGTGATACACATGTTACACCTACAACTATTGAAATGATTTTTGGTGTGGTCCAAGCCCACTTAAGGGCCATTGGTGCGGCCCATCCATGAGGCCCATCATGTAAGACTCGTATCCTATACTATACCGTTCCGTAGGCATCTGCGGTCCTTCCGGTTGAATTCTGGCGACCCGCGATCTGTAATCGGCATTTGCGTGCGATCTTGAGTCTTATCCCGTATTTAAGAGTCAGCTCAACCCGAGACTTGCACCCTATCGACCGCGCTGTCGCTGTGGTTCCAACGTCGCGTCTCGCACGCCGAGGTGATACCCGGGCCAGGAGATGTGGGCCCGCGTTCAGTTCGAGAAAAATACCGCATGTTGCAATTCCGAGAGAATCTCTACGAAACGTCAAATCAATCCATTAATCAAGTCTAAGTACACAACCTTACCTAGCCATCCCTTTTTTCACCAACAAGGCATGCACCCATTCCTTTTCCACCTAAAAGTCAACATGCACCATGCTCCCTCATCCCATCACACCATCCATTACCACTCCTATCTCTCTCATTCTCTCTCTCCATTCTCCCAAGCAACCCCACCATGAGAGACGTCCAAGCTATCTCCAAGAGAGGGGAGCTTGGTGTGGCCCACCTCCCTATCTTCCATCTCCATCGTCCAATCACCATCATCCTCCATTAAAGTGGTAGCTGAGGAGCATAGTGTGTCATTGATCTAAGAAGAAGCAAGTAAGGTGGGTGTTTTTCTCAGATCTGATGTCTAGTAGAAAGGAAATCTCCACCTTTGATTTTGTTTATGGGCCCACACTTGGTTGGGACCCACCTTAATGTATTCATGCATGTTTATTGAGGGGCTCATAGTGGCGGAACCCCTCCCCTCCATCCGATCTCTCTCTCTCTCTCTCTCTCTCTCTCTTTCTTATTTGCGGCCCACCATCATGATGTATATTTCATCCACGTTGTCTGTACATGGCGTGGCCATGATTTGGATGGGCTAGGACCGCTAGATGGGCTGCTGTCCAGATCGTCCAGCAGGCCTGAACGAAGGAAAATCACAAATATCAGCCTGATCCTTGGGTGGGCCACACTGACGTGGACCCCACATGATGTATTTGCACCCTCCATCCATGTGGGACCCGTATGATGCATGTGTTTTATCCAGACCGTCCAACAGTGGGACGATGCTGGGCGACTGGATGAATGTATTTCATCCACTATCCATCTGTGTGGGAGCCCACCTGTGTGCATGCATATCCAAATCGTCCGTATGTGGGTCCCACATGGCATCCCCATCCAGACCATCCATTAAAGGACATCCAGAGCTAGACGTTTGACATGCATATGTTATAATGATATAATTATATAATTATATATATAGTACGTGGTATGTGTCATACCCACACCATCCATCAATTTTTTACTGGCGTGTGCGACCCACCCACACGTGCTGCACGTGTGGGGTGGGGCCACCTTGGATGTATGTATTATGTATCTCCAGCCATCCATCCAATCGGCGAGCCCTGTATGGGCCTTATCCACACCGTCCACTATTTGGGATGGTGGGACCCTCATGTGAGGCTAGGGTCTGGCGCCCACACCGTCCGTTCCATTGGACGGTTGTGCTGGACGCTAGACATTTTAATAATAATAATAATAATAAATAAATAAATAAATAAAAATATCTGGTGGGCCTGGGACCCACCTGGTGTGGACATTGATTGGCTGGAGTACCTCCTTGTAGCAGCCGTGGGACCCACACATGTGTGGACTCCATCATACTGTATGTGTTTTCATCTGGCCGTCCATCAAGGGACGTGGCTCCCTGCTGTTGTGCTGATGTCAGCAATTTTGTGGGTGCTGATCAGGAGATATGCATTATATCCTGGCCGTCCATCTCCTGGACGGTGGATCAGCAGCGCAGTTAGATGGGACCCACCTTAACATTACAGGATCTTTTAATATATATATATATATATATAAAATATACATTGGGGGTGAGCACCATGTGGGACCACCCATCTTAGCAGCTAACCCACTGTTGTGGGCTGGAGAAATCCACACCGTCCTTCCATTTGCTGGACAGTGGGACTCAGCCACACGTGTGGGGTCCTCACCGTCCAGCTAGGACAAGGCCTCCCTTGATGTACATGTGATGCATCCCAACCATCTATACATTTGACGACGGCTTGAGCCAAAAAAATAATAAAATAAAATAATAATAATAATATAATAAAGAGAAATGCAGCAGATTCAAATCTATGGTGGGCCACGTACGTAGACCTCACCCTTGTTGTGTTTGTTCTCCAAGCTGTCCGTCCCCTTTTAGCTAGACGTGGGACCCAACCACACATGCTGCACGTATGGGGTGGGCCCCTACCTTGCTGGTGTGTTGTATAACACGATGTCCATTTGTTTTCTGTGGTGTGCGGCACACACCATGGCATATGTATTTTGTATACACACCGTCCATCCATTTTTCAAAATGGTGGGAACGACCTGCTGTATGTATTCTAGCTACGCCGTCCATCTATATGTGGGGACCACCTTGATGATGTGTCGATCCACTGTCCAGCCTTTGGACGGTGGGTTCCAACCTTGATGCATATATTCTATTCTCACCGTCCATCTGGATTGGACG
Source organism: Magnolia sinica (assembly GCF_029962835.1). NCBI lineage: Eukaryota > Viridiplantae > Streptophyta > Magnoliopsida > Magnoliales > Magnoliaceae > Magnolia > Magnolia sinica. Next base: position 78,928,257 of record NC_080573.1, read on the forward strand.
GTGATGTGTATGTGTAATGCCCTGATATTCGGGAGTCGAGCATAACTCAGCTCCCGAGTTCCAAAACATCACTTATGCAACATATTTAATGATGGATGTATGTTGACTGTATTAGTGCATAAAACATGGAATAGATTAAGCTAAAACACAAATATAATTCAGGGATAAGTGAATAAAGCAAGCGGAAGACTTATAGAAAAATATGTGTACAAGTGTAAATCCCTGAAGTACATATACAAGCCAGGTCGTATGAAAGTGTTATTTAACAAAATTATAAGTATCAAGTTACATCATTTAAATTCCGAAAAATAATAATCCCAGAGTCCCACGCATCAGACCAAGGCTCGCTAGAACCTGTCTGAAAACTGCATCTAAGAGAAGGCAGCCTCATCATCATCCATCTCCCGCTCTGCCTCAGACGTCGCATCAACATCTGCAATATCAGAACCTAAGACAGAGTCTGGTGGGTGTTTAACACCGCCCCAGAAATGTAGGAGTGAGTGATCAACTCAGTGGAACAATAAGGCACAGGTTAACATGTTATCAGTTCAATCAAGCAGTAATAATAAAGCAGAACATTTAAATAAATCCTAAGTACTCTTGTTAATGCAAGGATGTATGCAAAATGATGCGTGCTCTCACGCGTACACCCTCAGCGTCTTCATCTTACGTTACGCATGACATCGCCTCAAAGTGCGCCACATCTATAAAGCACATGCAAATGCGGTGCATGGATATGATTACCAAGTTGTTATTAGTCCATTTCACACAGCAGGATTGGGAAGCTAAGATACCTTCCTCATATCACCATCCAAACAGTGATCCATACTAGGGTCGTCAATCCTAGACATCTCATACGATCATATATTTGAGGTCGTAGCAAAAGGCTCGTCACCAATCAATGCACGCCTTTCACACCTTTACTACCACAGTTCGGTTCGTCACCTCCTTGCGGTATCCAGGCATGCTCGAGGTCACTACAAAGGGCTCGTCACCAATCAATGTAGGCCGACAGCACGAATATAGTGTCTCATACCACCATAATCGGCTCACGAGTTTGGTTGCTCACTGGTCACTACGGGGAGGCTCGTCACCCCAACGTAGGCCGACAGCTCGACCACGGTGTCCCATACCACCATGTCTGCATCATGAGTCTTAGCGGATCAAGGTACCATGGTTATTAGGATTTCACTGGTAAGTTCGGTACCTTAGATTCAAGCAGTAGCGTCCATACATGGTGAACATACATCGGACAATCGGGTTACTTGACGAACTCGACTAGCACGAGCGCACGTTGGGTTGAGCGACATAGAGTGCGCAAACACTCCGTGTGGCCAAACCACTGCCGACAACTCTAATATGGCTCGGGTTCGTCTAATATGTCCTACGTGGCGAAAGCAACCTCAACCACGAACATAGAGTCGATTACCGATTTCCTGGACTAATGCATAGTCCCACACACCTTACACTACACAGATAATCATATGGAATGTAAAACAGTAATGGAATAAAACTTAAATCATGGTACATACGCATCTGAAGAATATCAACTTAACATAAATGTAAGCATAAGTAATGCTTGAATTTAAATAACATGGAATGTAACTTGCATAAAGGAAATCATGCACATCAATAGGAGTGTTGAGAATCACTTCTCAACGCCTGCAATTAGTGTAATAAGTTACACTTTAGATTATTCATGCATTTCTACAAACACTTAGCATACATGGAACAACATACATGACGTTTGTTAAAATACATGCATTTAGACAATTCCTTTAACCAAGGAGTTGTCATACATACATCTAGCATACATACATGACAAATAATCATGGCAAACATAAGTGCATATTTTATACGTATACGGTACTTTATACATACATATAGAATACACAAATCTCAATATAACGCATGCATAACAGGAAAGCAACGTAAACACAACATTTGGCATGTGAAATCTCATCTATAACAAGAATAAATCATTAACTGGCATTGAAAGCCTTGAAAACCATAACCTATACACTTAAAGTCCGCACCTTAAGCAAGAAAAGAAACACCAAACTGATTTAGACGAGTTGTCTTCGTCAACGGCGATAGAATACCCTAAAATAAGGATAGAAATGAGATACAACAACACCAAGACTAATCTAAGCTCTAACACAGATTAGGGTTAGGTTAACTTATCCCATGATGAACTCAGAACCGTCAGAATAACAATTCAAAGTGAAGGTTCAGAGATGAAGAAGAACAAGGAAGAATCCAAGATGATTCACCAACTTATCTCTCTCACTTTCTCTCTCTTTTCCACTCTCTTTCCAAGCTAGGGTTAGAGAAAATTCGTATGGAAAAGAGAGCTAGGGTTTAAGGACTATAATAGGCCTCAGAATGATGGAAATAACCCCAGGGTCAAGGTATACTTAGGTTATAACCAAAGCATGCCTCTCTCGATCCAACGAAGCACTTCTGGTGGGCCTATAACCACGAAAGGTCGGACTTAAGCTCATTGACCATGGATCTAGGTCAAGCTGAGTTTTCATACCGACCGGCTCTTCAGATCAGCCGTGGCGGACCACACTCAAATCAACGGTCACAGAATCTCGATCAGGTCCACAAGCACTAGGATATGCCTGGGCCACCTTTCCTGATCAGAGGGTGAAATTGGGTCAGAATCCAACGGTCAGATAGCTTAAAATCGTCGCGCAAGCGACACGACTTAGATTTCATAAAAACTTATTAAATATCCAACCGTTCTCACACTCTTCACTCCGAACTCAATCAAATCGACCCAGAACATCATATGGACTTAATTTTTGAGGTGATGGTCAAGCCCAACTCGGTGACCGCAACAGCCTAAGATCATCGCCATCGGACTTTCGACGCGCAGTCCAGGTCCGATCCAGATCTTCCAAAAATTTCTCAGAACAACTGGATTCAGCGATGGATCCCAGATTTCAGAGTGACATAGCGTTAACTAATCTACAAGGTTTAAGCCATGCAGATACAATTTAAAGTGATTGATGTGAATTTCACAAGCAATCGAGTATAGCGCTAATTACCCCAAAAACAACTACTTAAGGAAAGATTAGCACAAAAATTCCAAGGTCGTTACAGTATGGCTTACCGTGATGTATCTGTATAGATGGTGGGACGCACCTGATGTATGTGTTGTATCATGATCATCCAAACTACTGGACCCCACCTGCTGTATGCATTGTATATTCATGTCGTCCATTTGTTTTCTGATACGTAGGGCCACCTTGATGTATTGTTTATTCACACCGTCCATCGGGTTGGGATGGCGGCGGACTCTTTCATAATGTATGTATTCTATACGCTCGCCGTCCGTCCCTTGGACGTGAGGCCCACCTTGTGACGTATTGTATATTCACACCACCCATCCGCGTGGCCCCCGCATGATGTGAGTGTTTTATCAGTGTCGTCCAACCCATGGACCCCACATGTTGTGTATCTGAGGCCCATGAGAAGGGCCCATTTGATGTATATGAGATCCATGTATCGCGGCCCATTATGATGTATGTGAGGCCCATATGACGAGACCCGATATGATGTAATCATGACCCATTGCTGAGGTCCACTATGATGAGTATTTGGGCCATGAGTGAGACCCATAATAATGTGTATTAGGTCCTTGTATAAGGCCATGGGCCTACGATACGTTTGACTCTATGTGGGCCACTCCTTGGGAGCAATGATGGTTAAATGTCCACATTGTGACCTTTCCTTAGGACATTTAATAGGCCGATTCAGATTGTCGAGGCCGAGTATCGAGGTCGATTCTTATTTGTCGAGGTCGATTCTAATTTGTTGAGGCCGATTGTATAGGCCTATTTTGATTTATCGAGACCGATTGTATAGGCCCATTTCGATTTGCCGAGACTAATTGTATAGGCCGATTTTGATTTGTCGAGGCCGATTTCGATTGTCGAGGCCGAGTATTGAGGCCGATTGTATAGGCTGATTCCGATTGTCATGACTGATTTGCCGATTCTGATTATCGATTGATCTGATTGTCGTGACCGATTTGCCGACTTTGATTATTGATCAATCCCGATTGTCGTGACCAATTTGTTGACTCTGATTATCGATTGATCCCAATTATCATGACTGATTTGTCGACTCTGATTATCGATCGATCCCGATTGTCGTGATCGATTTGCCGATTCTGATTGTCGATCGACCCGATTGTCGTGACCGATTTGCCGATTCTGATTATCGATCAATCCGATTGTCGTGACCGATTTGTCGATTCTGATTATCGATTGATCTCGATTGTCGAGGCCAAGTATCAAGGTCGACTCCGATTGTCGAGTTCGAGTGTCAATTTTGATTATCGAGGCCGATTTTAATTGCCGAGGCCGATTGTCGGGACCTATATGGTGTATATGCCACTCGTAGTTGAGGCTCATTGTGATGTATGTTAGGCCCATTGTGATGTGTATTAAGCTCTTGAGTGAGGCCCATAGTGTTGTATATTTAGCCCTTGTGTGAGGTCATGGGCCCACTATATGTTAGGATCTATGAGGGTCATTCCTCGGGGGAGAAATGTTGGTTAAATGTCCACATTGTCGAGGTCAATTGTCGACGCCGGTTATTGATACCGATTATAAGTATGTGACAGCACAACATCATGATACATGCCACATGCATCATCTGCATGTTTGTTATGAGATGTGGTTGATCCTGCATATGTCATTGAGTATGTTGTTATGAGACTCCTTGATAGGCGGAGGTTATCTCACATGAGTGCACGGTATGCACAGGATTGATGTATGACTGGATTGTATGACTCATGCTTCTTGCATTGTGTGCCCTAGCGACATCAGGGCCGTAGCCTCCACAGGCATATCGTGGATGGCCATACGGGACACCAAAAATTTATTCTAGCATTGGGCTACCATAGATGGCCCTGGGTGAAAATCCCTAAACACTCTTGGTACCATAGGACGCCCCAATGTCGAGACCGAATGGATACATGAGTGCCTGAGTGCCAAATACCAGGAGGCCGCGTCTCCCACCGTGTTATGGTTGGTTGGGAGGGGGTGCGGTACCTTCTTGAGCATAGGGGGCAATGCTAGGCTGAGTTTGACCAGCTCATGAATGGGTCTGCTATCGACGTGCCAGATAGGTATTGACAGACTATTGGCGAGGCGGATAGTGAGGTTTCTTAAGCTCACTTGGACTGTGCCGCTGGGAGAGGGACAGTGTCATTTGGAGTGTACTAAACCCCGGTGATGATCCTAGAGAGGAACCGTACTGATATGTGGACTTATTGAGGAGGAGTTGCATACTCATTCATTCATTCATTCACTATCCACTCGAGCTGGTGGTGAGCAACTAAATATTATGTACCTTCGTATGGTCAGGATTTCGGTTGGGCACGTGACTAACCTGAGATCAGGAGTCTACCACATTGAGTCTGACTATCCAAATTTAGGTATGAGACTAGTTTGGATAGAAGTCCCTTGTGATGGACCCCATAGCCTGCGATACTACGTACTATCATCCCGACTTCATGCTGCAGCTTGGTCATTTCATTCGCACCACATATTGCATATTGCATTAAATCCTTGGCATATGACATTTTGGGTTACCTGTGTTTCTACATTTATATGGTTTAGATACGGCATCTGATATTTGACTCTTTATGACTCCTCATTTGTATAGTTGATCTGTATCACGTATTCCGATATTGTTTGATTCATGGACTTGTCAGTATTTTTGCTTACTCTGACAACATATGATTCATGATCTTGCGCCTATTTTGACATTGTATGATTATGACATTACGTTGAATGCTTGGCACTTATCTTGTGCACACACTTACACCACCCTCTAAGCTTTCTATAAGCTTATGCACGATAGATGAGTGCAGGTGGCGTTAGATTGCAGCAGCGTTGAGCTTAGAGCATGCAGCGGACTTCTAGAGCTTTGATTTTGATTTATATGTATTTCCCTTTCAGCATTGTATTCAACTGTTTATATTAGTGGATATGTGATGATGATGTTGCCTTTGTGAAATGGGTATTCTTGTGGTTATGTTTATTACGAGTTAAATGTTCAAAAAAAAAATCCTTCTTGTAGGATCCCAGGGTCGGAATCAGGCGTCTAGACGCTAAGAGCCGAGAATGGGGTAGTACGGAGGCCGTCGGCACCGGATTCGACGATCAGGATTCCTGTGAATCTGATTTCCAGGTTTGGGGCGTGACAGAAGTTGGTATCAGAGCATAACTTGGGAATACCTGAAGATAACATCACATATCTGCTAATAGCTGCCTTACACCGTATGATTCTTGAGAACTTAGAATGATTAAACCCCCCCGAGTTCGAATAACTTAGAAATTTTCTGATATAGCTCCCTTTCGTTGAGATTGTGAGGCTGCATAGTATTCCATTTTTGATCATTTTTTACCCAAGATCCGAGGTTCAGTAGGGACATCATAATGTTAATGAAGCATTTTGTGAGCAGAAGGTTAAGGTTTGTGGGCGTTATCCCCATCTCTTGGGTGTTTGATTATGATGGTATGGAGTGTTCTGATAGGATTTTCCTTCCTTGGTGAGCTCTGTATTGAAATTTAAATTTTAAGGACGAAATTTTTATTAGGAGGGGAGAGCTGTAAGACCCGTATCCTATACTATACCATTCCATAAGCTTCCGCGGTCCTTCCGGTCGAATTCCGGTGACCTGCGATCTGTTATCAGTATTTGCGCGTGATCTTAAGTCTTATCCCGTATTTAAAAGTCGGCTCGACCCATGACTTGCAGCCTAGCGACCACGCCATTGCTGTGGTTCCAACGCCGCGTCTCGTGCGCCGAGGCGATACCCGGGCCAGGAGATGTGGGCCCGCGTTCAGTTCGAAAAAAATATCGCATGTTGCAATTCCGAGAGAATCTCTATGAAACGTCACATCAATCCATTAATGAAGTCTAAGTACACAACCTTACCTAACCATCCCTTTTTTCACCAACAAGGCGTGACACCCATTCCTTTTTCACCTAAAAGTCAACATGCACCATGATCCCTCATCCCATCACCCCATCCATCACCACTCCTATCTCACTCATTCTCTCTCTCCATTCTCCCAAGCAACCCCACCATGAGAGACGTCCAAGCTATCTCCAAGAGAGGGGAGCTTAGTGTGGCCCACCTCCCTATCTTCCATCTCCACAATCCAATCACCATCATCCTCCATTAAGTGGTAGCTGAGGAGCTTAGCGTGCCATTGATCCAAGAAGAAGCAAGTAAGGTGGGTGTTTTTCTAAGATCTAATTTCTGGTAGAAAGGAAATCTCCACCTTTGATTTTGTTTATGGGCCCACACTTGTTTGGGACCCACCTTAATGTATGCATGCATGTTCATTGAGGGGCTCATAGTGGCGGAGCCCCTCCCCTCCATCCGATCTTTCTCTCTCTCTCTCTCTTTCTTATTTGCAGCCCACCATGATGATGTATATTTCATCCACGCAGTCTGTACATGGCGTGGCCATGATTTGGATGGGCCAGGACCGCTAGATGGGCTGCTGTCCAGATTATCCAGCGGGCCTGGACGAAGGAAAATCACAAATATCAGCCTGATCCTTGGGTGGGCCACACTGACATGGACCCCACCATGATGTATTTGCACCCTCCATCCATGTGGGAACCGTATGATGCATGTGTTTTATCCAGACCGTCCAGTAGTGGGACGGTGCTGGGCGACTGGATGAATGTATTTCATCCACTGTTCATCTGTGTGGGAGCCCACCAGTGTGCATTGCATATCCAAACCGTCCATACGTGGGTACCACATGGCATCCCCATCTAGACCGTCCATTAAAGGACGTCCAGAGCTAGACGTTTGACATGCATATGTTATAATGATATAATTATATACTTATAAATACCGTACGTGGTATGTGTCATATCCACACCATCCATCCGTATTTTTTTTCTGGTGTGTGGGACCCACCCACACGTGCTGCACGTGTGGGGTGAGGCCACCTTGGACGTATGTATTATGTATCTCCAGCCGTCCATCCAATCGGCGAGCCCTGTATGGGCCTTATCCACACCGTCCACTGTTTGGGATGGTGAGACCCTCATGTGAGGCTAGGGTCTGGCGCCCACCCCGTCCGGTCCATTGGACGGTGGTGCTGGACGCTAGACGTTTTAATAATAATAATAATAATAATAATAATAAATAAAAATATCTAGTGGGCCTGGGTCCCACCTGGTGTGGAAGTTGATTGGCTGGAGTACCTCCCTGCTGCATAGCAGCCGTAGGACCCACACAAGTGTATACTCCACCATACTGTATGTGTTTTCATCTGGCCGTCCGTCAAGGGATGTGGCTCCCTCCTACTGTGCTGATGTCAGCAATTTTGTGGGTGTTGATCAGGAGATTTGCATTATATCCTGGCCATCCATCTCCTGGACGGTGGATCAGCAGCGCAGCTAGATGGGTCTGATCTTCCGGCTCATGTTAAATCCTGACCATTCAGGTCATGGGACCCACCTTAACATTACAGGATCTTTTAATATATATATATATATATATATAATATACATTGGGGGTGGGCACCACATGGGACCCACGCATCTTAGCAGCTAACCCACTGTTGTGGGCTGGATAAATCCACGCCGTCCTTCCATTTGCTGGACAGTGGGACCTAGCCACACGTGTGGGATCCTCACTGTCTAGCTAGGACAAGGCCTCCCTTGATGTACATGTGACACATCCCAATCGTCTATACATTTGACAACCTCATCACGGGGCTTAAGACCAAAAAAATAATAAAATAAAATAATAATAATAATAATAATATTATTATTAATATAATAAAGAGAAATGCAGCAGATTCAAATCTATGGTGGGCCACGTACGTGGACCTCACCCTTGATGTGTTTGTTCTCCAAGCTGCCCGTCCCCTTTTGGCTGGACGTGGGACCCAACCACACGTGATGCACGTGTGGGGTGGGCCCCTACCTTGCTAGCGTGTTGTATAACACGCTGTCCATCTATTTTCTGTGGTGTGTGGCGCACACCATGGCATATGTATTTTGTATACACACCTTCCGTCCATTTTTCAAAATGGTGGGACCGACCTGCTGTATGTATTCTAGCTACACCGTCCATCTGTATGTGGGGACCACCTTGATGATGTGTCGATCCAGTGTCCAGCCCTTAGACGGTGGGTCCCAACCTTGATGTATGTATACAATTCTCACTGTCCATCTGGACCGGACGGTGATGTGTAGGGCTTACTGTGATGTATCTGTCCAGATGGTGGGACGCACCTGATGTATGTGTTGTATCACAATCGTCCAAACTACTGGACCCCACCTCCTGTATGCATTGTATATTCATGTCGTCCATCTATTTTCTGATACGTGGGGCCACCTTGATGTATTGTTTATTCACACCGTTCCTCGGGTTGGGATGGTAGTAGACTCTTTCATAATGTATGTATTCTATACCCTCCCTGTCCATCCTTTGGACGTGAGGCCCACCTTGTGACGTATTGTATATTCACACCACCCATCCGCGTGGCCTCCGCATGATGTGAGTGTTTTATCAGTGTCGTCCAACCATGACCCCACATGTTGTGTATCTAAGGCCCATGAGAAGGGCCCATTTGATGTATATAAGATCCATGTATTGCGGCCCATTGTGATGTATGTGAGGCCCATATGACGAGGCCCGATGTGATATAATCATGATTCATTGCTGAGGTCCACTATGATGAGTATTTGGACCATGAATGAGACCCATAGTGATGTGTATTAGGTCCTTGTATAAGGCCATGGGCCTACGATACGTTTGACTCTATATGAGCCACTCCTTAGGAGCAATGATGGTTAAATGTCCACATTGATGGCAATGATGGTTAAATGTCCACATTGTGACCTTCCCTTAGGACATGTGATAGGCCAATTCAGATTGTCGAGGCCGAGTATCGAGGCCGATTCTAATTTGTCAAGGCCGATTGTATAGGCCCATTTCGATTTGTCGAGACCGATTGTATAGGCCCATTTCGATTTGTCAAGACCGATTGTATAGGCCAATTTCGATTTTTCAAGGTCAATTTCGATTGTTGAGGCCGAGTATTGAGGCCGATTGTATAGGCTGATTCCGATTGTCATGACCGCTTTGCCGATTATGATTATCGATCGATTTGATTCTCGTGACTGATTTGCTGACTCTGATTATCGATCGATCCGATTGTCGTGACCGATTTGCTGACTCTGATTATCGATTGATCCTGATTATCATGACCGATTTGCCGATTCTGATTATCGATCGATTCGATTGTCGTGATTGATTTGTCGACTCTGATTATCAATCGATCCGATTGTCATGACCGATTTGCCGACTCTGATTATCGATCGATCGCGATTGTCGTGACCGATTTGTCGACTCTGATTATCGATTAATCCCATTTGTCGTGACCAATTTGCCGATTCTGATTATCGATCAACCCGATTGTCGTGACCGATTTGTCGAATCTGATTATCGATCAATCCGATTGTCGTGATCGATTTGTCAATTCTGATTATCGATCTATCCCGATTGTTGAGGCCAAGTATCGAGGTCGACTCCGATTATCGAGTTCGAGCGTCAATTTCAATTATCGAGGCTGATTTCAATTGTCGAAGCCGATTGTCGGGACCTATATGGTGTATATGCGACTCGTAGTTGAGGCTCATTGTGATGTATGTTAGGCCCATCATGATGTGTATTAAGCTCTTGAGTGAGGCCCATAGTGTTGTATATTTAGCCCTTGTGTGAGGTTATGGGCCCACTATATGTTAGGACTATGAGGGTCATTCCTCGGGGGGCAATGTTGGTTAAATGTCCACATTACCGAGGTCGATTGTCGATGCCGGTTATTGATACTGATTATGAGTATGTGATAGCACAGCATCATGATACATGCCACACGTATCATCTACATGTTTGTTATGAGATGTGGTTGATCACTGCATATGTCATTGAGTATGTTGTTATGAGAATCCTTGATAGGTGGAGGTTATCTCACATGAGTGCACGGTATGTGCAGGATTGATGCATGATTGGATTGTATGACTCATGTATCTTGCATTGTGTGCCTTAGCGACATCAGGGCCGTAGCCTCCACAGGCGTATCGTGGATGGCCAGACGGGACACCAAAAATTTGATCTAGCATCGAGCTGCCATAAATGGCCCAGGGTGAAAATCTCTAAACCCTCTTGGTACCGGAGGACGCCCTAATGTCGAGACCGAGTGGATACATAAGCGCCCGAGTGCCGAATACCAGAAGGCTATGTCTCCCACTGTGTTGTGGTCGGTTGGGAGGGAGTGTGGCCTTACCAGCCCGAGCGTAGGGGCCATGCTAGGCTGAGTTTGACCAGCTCGTGAATGGGTTCGCTATCGATGTGCCGGATAGGTATTGGCAGACTCTTGGCTAGGCGGATAGTGAGGTTTCTTACGCTCACTTGGACTATACCGCTGGGAGAAGGACAGTGTCATTTGGAGTGTACTAAACCCCAGTGATGATCCTAGAGAGGAACCGTACTGATATGTGGACTTATTGAGTAGGAGTTACATACTTATTCATTCATTCATTCACTATCCACTCGGGCTGGTGGTGTGCAACTAAATATTGGTCGTGCTACTAACCTGGGATCAGGAGTCTACCACATTGAGTCTGACTATCCAAATTTAGGTATGAGACTGGTTTGGATAGAAGTCCCTTGTGATGGACCCCATAGCCTGTGATACTATGTACTATCATCCTGATTTCACACTGTAGCTTGGTCATTTCATTCGCACCACATATTGCATATTGCATTACATCCTAGGCATATGGCATTTTGGGTTACCTGTGTTTCTGCATTTATATGGTTTAGATACGACATCTGATATTTGACTCTTTATGACTCCTCATTTTTATAGTTGATCTGTATCATGTATTCTGGTATTGTTTGATTCATGGACTTGTCAGTATTTTCGCTTACTCTGACAACATATGATTCATGATCTTGTGCCTATTTCGACATTGTATGATTATGGCATTGCGTTGAATGCTTGGTACTTATCTTATGCACACACTTACACCACCCTCTAAGCTTTCTATAAGCTTATGCACGATAGATGCATGCAAGTGGCGTTAGGTTGCAGCAGCATTGAGCTTGGAGCGTGCAATGGACTTCTAGAGCTTTGATTTTGATTTATATGTATTTCCCTTTCAGCATTGTATTCAGTTGTTTATATTAGTGGATATGTGATGATGATGTTGCCTTTGTGAAATGGGTGATCTTGTGGTTATGCTTATTACGAGTTAAATGTTAAAAAAAATCCTCCTTGTAGGATCCCAGGATCGGAATCTGGCGTCTGGATGCTAAGAGCCGAGAATGGGGTAGTACGAAGGCTGTCGGCACCGAATTCGGCGATCGGGATTCCTATGAATCCAATTTTCAGGTTTGGGGCGTGACACATCATGATGTATATTTGAGGCCCATGTGATAAGGCCATCTACCTTGTATTTGAGGCCCATGTGATAGGGCCCACCTGCCTTATATTTAAGGCCCATATGATAGGGCCCACTTGCTTGAATCTGTGGTCTATGGGCAAGGCCCATTGTGATGTATTCGTGGCCTATGGGTAAGGCCCATTGTGATATGTATTAGGCCCATGACACTTGGCCCATTTGATGTATTCGAGGCCCAGATATGTGGCCCTTTTGATGCATATGAGACCCCATGTGTAGGGCCCACATGTTATGTATTTGAGGCCCATGAGCAGAGCCCACCTGTTGTGTATATGAGGCCCATAAGTGAGGCCCATTGTGATGTATTCGAAGTCCATGTGATGCGGCCCATCATGATGCATATTAGGCCCATGTGATGCGGCCCACCGTGACGTGTATTAGGACCATGTGATGTGGCCCATAGTGATGTGTATGTAGCCCTTGTTTGAGGCCCATTGCGATGTATATTAGGCCTTTGTGTGAGGCTATGGGCCCACTTTATGTTTGGCTCTATGTGGGCCACTGCTTGGGAGTAATGTTGGTTAAATGTCTACATTGATGGGCAATGATGGTTAGATGCACACGTTGTGACCTTCCCTTGGGCCATTGTGAGGCCCATTGTTATTATGAGTAGGTTGTTTAGGCCTATCCTTGATATAAGGAAAGTACACCATCATTATATAACATGCTTAGTATAGCTTCACGACTCATACCCATGCGCATCATATGTATGCCTGATATGAGGAATGATTGATCATAGTACATGCTATTAGACAGATTATTATGAGACTCCCTAATAGGAGGAGTTGTCCACATGAGCGCGCGGTACGCGCAGGTTTGATACATGACTGGATGGTATGACTCATGCATCTCGCATTCTATGATATGACCACCATACGCCCGAGCGACATCAGGGCCTTATCCTCTACAAGCATATCATGGATGGCCAGATGGGACACCAAAAATCTGTTCTACATGGGGTGCTATAGATATCCCTGGGTGAAATTTTCTAAACCCTCTTGATTCCAAAGGTTGCTCCAATGTCTATACCGAGTGGTTGCATGAACGTATGAGGACCATATACCGTTAGGCCGCATCTCCCACTGTGTCTTGGTTAGTTGGAAGGGGGTGCGGCCTTACCCACCCGAGAGGAGGGGACAAAGCTAGGCTGAGTTTGACTAGCTCGAGGAAAGGGTCCGCTTTTGACGAGCCGGTCCCGATATTGGCAGGTGGATAGTGAGGTCTCTTCCACTCACCTTGTTGTGCGCGATGGGGCGGCAATCTGGTTTGAAGTATAATAGACCCCGGTAATTTTTCAGAGAGGAACCATACTGATATGTGGAATTATTGAGTAGGAGTTGCATACTCATTCTTTCATTCATTCACTGTCCACTTAAGCTGGTGGTGCGCAACTAATTGTTGTGTACCTTCGTAATGGTAAGGATTTCGGTTGGGGTGCGCGACTAACCTGAGATTAGGAGTCTACTACATTGAGTCCGGCTATCCAAATTTATGTATAAGACTGGTTTGGATAAAGTCCCTTGTGATGGACCCCATAGCCTATGATACTACGTACTATCATCCTAACTTCACTCTGGCTTTGTCATTTCATTTACACCGCATATTATATTACATTCGTAGCACTTAGCATTTTGGGTTGCCATGTTTTTGCATTGATATGACCATTAGCATTCATACCTTGCATCGCATAGTCTTGGTACGGCTGACGGCACTCACGAACTTATCAGTATATTTTCGCTTACTCTGATATCGTATGATTAATGATCTTGTAAGTATTTTCACTTACAGTAACACCCCAAAAATCAGGGGTCGAGCAGAAGCTTAACTCCCAAGTTTCAATGCATCACTTATGCAACATAGATAATGATGATTAAATATTGTCCATATTAGTGCATTAAACATTAGTGAGATTATACTAAAGCAACATATCATACTCCATAGATAATTACGTGAAGCAAGTGGAAGATTGAGATAAGTATAAAATGTATAGAAGTGTTTCTCAATCCCCAGAGTATGAATGTATTACCAGGCTGAATATATAGATGTGTTGTTCCAAAATTTACAAAATACAAAATGTGAAAGTCCAATTAGATCATATAATCCCTGTGATCCCATCGATCAGTACATGGTCTACAAGGACCCGCCTGATAGCTGAATGTAGGAGAATTCCTCCTCCTCGCCTATGAATTCTCAATCAGTGGCGTAGGCATCGTCGCCACCTGCATCTACAACAGAGTCTGATTGCTATTTTAAAACATCGTCCCAGAGTGGGAGTGAGTGATCAACTCAGTGGAGCTATAAGGCAATGGTTAACACGTTATCAATTCAGTCAAGCAGCAATGATAAAGCAGTAAAACACTCATGTCATAAGTACTCTTGTTAATGTAGGAATGATATGTTATAATGATACATGCCCTCGCCTGCACTCCCTTAGCGACATAATCTGACGGTCGCACATGCTACTCCCACTATGCTCTTCCTCGCCAAAGGCACATGTAATGTGGTGCATGCCCGTGTTAACCGAGTTCTTAATTAGGCTTATCCATACAGCAGATTCGGGAAGCTAAGGTACCTCCCTTTATCTAGGGTCGTCAATCCTAGTTAATCACATACGATAGGCAAGTTATAGGGCAACATCACCCCTGATTTGAAAAGTAGTGGATAGGCAAGTTCAGGTTACTACGAGAGGCTCATTACCTCGGCACAGTCCTAGTTTATACTCAAGGTCACTACAGGAAGGCTTGTCACCTTAGCGTAGACCGACAGCTCGACTATAGTGTCTCATACAACCGTATTCAGCTCACGAGTTTGGGTTGCTCACTGGTCACTACGGGGAGGCTCATCACCCCAGCGTAGGTCGACAGGTCGACCACGGTGTCCCATACCACCATGCCTGGCTCATGAGTCTTAGCGGATCGGTACCATGGTTGAAACGGGCTTTACATTGGTAAGTGGTACCTTAGATTCAAGCAGTAGCGTCCATACATGGTAAACATACATTAGGCTGATCAGGTTATTTGACAAATTTGATTGGTATGAGCGCAAGCTGAATTAATCGACATGGAGTGCATAAGCACTCCATGTGGCCTAACCACTGTCGATAATCATCGTGTTACCCAGATTCCTCGGACATATCCAGTGTGGTGAAACTAATTTGGCCACTCGATCAGAAACCGTCATCGATTGCCTGGACTACGTATTAGTCCCAATCATACTCAAATACAATAGGTATTCATATATGATAGTCAAAATAGCATTTAACAACAAATTTAAATATAAATCTCATTTGAGCATTTTAATAAACACATAGTGAGCATATTATCATACATATGTATTTCATCCATAAATCACGTAGTAGCAAGGTAGATTACATGAAGAAAATTGTAACTATAGATAAGGTGATTGAGAATCCTATCTCAACACCCTTATTAAATGACATACATCAAACAATTTTTCATTCAGGCATTTTATTAAACACTTCGACTACTTATTATTACATACATAAAGTTAATCAGTTATAACATATATTAGGGTAAATCCTTTCACAAAGGAGTTGTCATACGTACAACGAACATGAATTCTAGATTAATAGTCATGGGAAGTATAAATCATAATTTTTTAGTCATTCAAACATTTCAACAAACACATGGAATGCATTTTAGTGTACAACCTAGTTTACACATACATGATATATCGAAAACATCGTAACTAAGACCACATGGCAGCAATCAAGTCAGACACAAATCATTGCCGACATTGTAAGCCTTGAAAATCATAACCTAAACATTTACAATCCACACCTTTCGTCAGTACGCTCATTATGAACTTGGTTCGTACATCACGTCCTTATTTACGGTATGACGGCTACATAAACATTGAAATAAGTTAGCTATTTTACCTATTTCTCTATTTGGATTTCTAAAATAGATTAGGATTAGGATTTCTTACCCAAAAATGGAGTTAGATTCGATGGTGTAGCAACACGGAAGAGGTGATTCAGTACGTGGAGTAGTGGGAGAGAATCCTAGTAACAATCTACAGATCTCTTACACTTCTCCTCACTCTTTTCTCCTCTTTTCTTACTGCTCTCTCCTAGGGTTAGAGAATTCGTATGGAATGAGAGAGAGGTGGGTTAAGGTCCTTATATAGGCCCAGAACTGATGCCAACAGCCCTAGGGCCATGGTATACATAGGTTATAGCCAAAAGATGGTTGTTTCAGGCCAACGGAGCTTATCTGGAGGTCCATTGCTCACATACGGTATGAAGAAAGTTCCCTGACCATGGATTTGCGCTAGGTTAAGATTCTAGTCCATTCAAATCCGTGTATCGATCATGGAGGACCCGTTTCAGTTCAACAGTCATCGTCACTCAATCAGAACTACGAGTATACCAATGGGTGCAGGAAAATTTTCCTGATCTAAGGGTGTAGTTGGGTCAAAATCTGATAGTTTAAAACCTTAAATTTGGCCTGCAAGTGAACGACCCAATTCACTTAAGTTTGAGTTCATTTCCTGAGGATATTCGTGTTTCTTATGCACTTCTCTCTAGGCTCAAGTTGTGCGTTTCTGGATACTATCTGGGTTCAATTCCGGCAATGCTTGTCAAGCCTATTAAGGTGGTCATAACCTTATAGTTTCGTGGTAATTGGACTTTTGACGCGCAGTCCAGGTCCGATATGGAGTTTCAATGTGCTCCTGAGAGCAACTGGGTTTTAAGATTGATCTCAGGTTTCTAGGTAATGTTGGGTTAGCGATTCTAATGGTTTTGAGTCTTGCAGTTTGTATATATAGTGATTCAAGATAATTCACTGATTAATTTAGTTTCTTACTTAATTAATTTTCATCTAATTTTTAAAGGATCACTTATTAAGGATTTCTGCCTGAGGTGATACTCGGGTCTTTTTACAGATTTTTTCGAGACGTTACAATCTACCTCCCTTAAAGAAAAATTTCATCCTGATAATGTGGCTCGGATCAGGAACGTATTTCTTTAGCATTGATATGTGAAATACGTTGTGCACGCCTGCGAGTAGTGTGGACAAAACAAGGCGATACGCTACCATACCCACTCGGTCTAGAATCTGGTACGGCCTGATAAATTGTGGTGCAAGTTTCCCTTTCTTACCAAATTAAAGGACTCCCTTCATGGGAAAAATCTTAAGAAACACGTGGTCCCCAACTTCAAACTCTAGCTGTCTCTGTCTAGTATCGATTTGAGTCTTCTGTCTGTTTTGTGCTGTAAGAAGTTGACGCCTGATAATGTTGATCTTCTTTGAGGTCGCCTATACCAAATTTGGGCCAATCAAACTCTTCTCACCAACTTCTGCCCAGCAATGCGGTGCTCGATATGGACGCCCATACAATGCTTCGTAGGGAGCCATGCTAATGCTCGCTTGAAAGCTGTTGTTATAAGTGAACTCAGCATATGGAAGACAGTTATCCCAACTGTCTTTAAAATCAAGCACACATGCCCGCAACATATCCTCTAACACCTGATTGACCCGTTCCGTCTGCCCGTCAGTCTATGGTTGGAACGCGGCACTGAACTTTAGTTTCAAACTCATTTCTTCTTGGATACGAGTCCAGAAGATAGATGTCAATAGCGTGTCTCGATCCTATATGATCTCCATAGGAACTCCATGCAGACGTACTATCTCCTTGATGTACAGCTTGGCCAAATCGTCTACCGAGTTAGAGACTCTAATCTGGAGAAAATGAGCCGATTTTATCAATCGGTCCATAATCACCCAAATGGAGTCATGTCCCTTCCTCGTCTTTGGCAACCCTGAAATGAAATCTATAGAGATGAAATCCCATTTCCATTCAGCTATAGGCATAGGCTGAAGTAAATCAGAAGGTCAGTGATACTCGGCCTTGACCTGCTGGCACGTGAGACAACAGGACACAAAGTCTACTATGTGGGCCTTCATGTTGTACCACCAGTACGAACGCTTCATATCTCGATACATCTTTGTACTGCCAGGATGCATCGCTATATTCGAATTGTGAGCGGCTTCTAGACTTCCTTTCTCAAGTCATGAAGATTCAGGACGCATACGCTGCCATGGTAACGTAAGCCCCCATCTAAACCAACTCTACATTCTGAGTTTTCATCGTCACTAGCTCATTTTCTCAACTCCAGCAACCATTCATCTTCCCTTTGAGCTACAATGATTCGGTCATCGATAAGTGACTACACACGAATATGTGTGACACTCTCGAACGGCTCCTCTACCGTAAGTTTCTGCTCAAAGTCTCACATAAACTCTACCATATTCCATTCATGTATCATCAATGGAGCTGTAAACGCTATCGTCTTCTTGCGGCTCAACATGTCTTCCATAAGGTTGGCCTTCCCAAGATGGTAGGAAACCTCAAACTTGAAGTCCTTCAAGGTTTCCATCCATCGTTGATGCCTCATATTCAAGTCTCTCTGTGTGAATATGTACTTGAGGCTCTTGTGGTCGTAAAAGAGCTCAAACTCCTCTCTTTAGAGGTAATGTCACTAGAGCTTTAATGTAAAGATGATGGTTGCCAACTCCAGGTCATGCGCAGGGTAGTTCTCCTCGTGTTTCCTTAATTGTCACGAGTCATAAGCAATCACTTTGTCCTTCTGCATAAGAACACAACCCAAACCAACACGAGAGGCGTCGGTGTATATGGTATATCTGACTCTCTGCTGTAACAATACTAGCACAGGTGCGGATATCAACTTGTCCTTCAGTTCCTGAAAGGTTGTTTTCACTTTCTCATTCCAGGCAAACTTAAGATCCTTCCAAGTGAGCTGAGACAACGGTCTGGCTAGTTTGAAAAAATCCCTAATGAATCGACGATAGTAACCTGCCAGGCTGAGGAAACTCCTCACTTCGGTAACTGAACCGGGCTGCTCCTAGTCCTGAACTGTGGTCACCTTAGCAAGGTCCACATCTATTACTTCCTTGGACACCACATGTCCCAGGAACTTGACTTCTTCTTTCCAGAAGTCGCACTTCTTGTACTGGGCAAACAACTGGTTCTTCCTGAGCGTATCAAAGACTGCTCGCAGGTGTTCCTCATGATCCTTTCAACTCTTTGAGTATATCAGAATGTCATCTATGAATACGATGACGAATCAGCTTAGATACGATTGAAACACCCGGTTCATAAGGTCATTGAACACGGCGGGTGCATTTGTGAGTCCAAACGACATCACAAGGAACTCATAGTGCCCAAAGCTGGTTCTGAATGCTGTTTTATACATGTCTCCATCCCTGACGCACAACTGGTGATACCCTGACTGTAAGTCAATCTTTGAAAAATACTATGCTCCTTTCAATTGATCGAACAGATCATCTATCCTGTGCAAAGGATACTTGTTCTCCACTGTTACGTAGTTCAACCTGCAATAATCAATACACAATCGCAGTGATTCACCCTTCTTCTTCACAAACAACACGTGTGCTCCCCAAGGAGATACACTCGGTCGTATGAAGCCTGCATCCAACAGATCATCGATCTGTCTCCTCAGTTCCTCCATCTCACATGGAGGTATGCGATATGCTGGTAGAGATATAGGTGTCGCACCAGTCACTAGATCAATAGTAAAATCGATCTCACACTGAGGAGGTAATCCAGGTATCTTTCTGAACACGTCCGCGAAATCCTGAACTACTGGCGTGTTCCCAAGTGTCGAACCTCTACCAAGGTAGCATAACAACTAATACGGTAGTACCAACTGACCTACACTAGGAAAGTAAAGGTTGTGCCCTCAGGTGCATGTACTGTCACTAATCTGGTATCGTAATCAATCTCTGCCTTTATCTCGGTGAGCCAATCCATACCGAGGATGACATCGTAATGACATACCGGGGCAACAATCAAGTCAACAAGTACTATTCTGCTTCCTAAGTCCATCGAGCAACTCTTACAAATCTTGGTAGAGTTTGAGAAAGTCCCTGTGATGGTAAGGAGTCTCAACCAATCATAGGAGTAGTTTCCAACCCTAGTCGCTTGACTGCTGCACATGATATTATGGAAATAGTGGACCCGGTGTCCACCAATAGAAAGATTGGTGTACCTTGGATATGTGTTGTGACTTCGAAAGCCAATGGTTTTGTGCCTGCTGACTCGGATACTTCAATTGCAAGTGAGTGTACACAAGCTTGTTGAGGACGATTCAGTTGTGCTACTATAGGCTGTTGAGGCGGCCTACTCCGAGGTACATTCGATTTATAAAAAAGCTAGACTGGAGGTGCTGATCGTAGTAATGGAGCTGAAATGGCTTGAGGTAACTGATGGTTGATCCTCTGAGGTAGCAAGAAGCCGTTGTCCCTTATCTTGGTAAAGCAATAAGTGTCCGTGTGGCCCAACCTCTTATAGTAGGTGCACTACAAATCTGATCACCTTAGTTGGGTCGGTGGAGCTGTAAGTCTAGGAGGAAAATCTGTACGTGGCCTCTTGCCAATGAACAGTCAGTTCGGCAAGTCCGGTCGAGGCCTCGGACCCATAAGCACTTTTGTACGGGATAGTCTATCCCCATCCTGCTTAGCTCGTAGGGACATGCTTACTAGCTCAGCATAGTTGGGAATGTTAGCGCAACACATTTTCATGCGGATCTCAACTCGCATACCCTTAGAAAATCACCGCATCTTCATCGGATCGTTTGATAGTATCAAAGGAGCGTATCTGGCTAGCTCCGTGAAGCAGTTCTTATACTCTGTCACAGTCATCCCTTCTTGTCGGGAGGTGAAGAAACTCACCCTCCTTTTCATTGCAGTAGGTGAGGGAGAAGTACTTCCCATGGAAGCGAGTCTCAAAAGCTTCTCACATCCATACATATCAGGGGCCACTGTTCATAGGACGCTAACCCACCAGAGACTGGACTCCTTGAACATATAAGTGCCTAACTCCACTTGTTCTGCCTCAGTGCAGTGCAGCAGCTTCAGCATCTTAGAGATGCGTCAAGCCAGTACTTAGCCTCCTTGGGTTTGTGAGTGCCAACAAAGGTGGGAGGTCAAAAATGCTGGAAGCACTCGAACAAGCTGTTGCATTCATATGCCCAGCAGGCTGCACAAGTGGTGCAGGCGGGACCACATTCATGTTCTGGGCAAGGGCCCCCTTAATCGCGGTCCAAATCTACAGCTGCTGCTGCATTAGGAGCAACATCTACTCCAACCTATCAGGAGGAGGAGCCGCCTGAGGCATGTATGGTGTTAAGGTAGATGCACGGTTCTGTTCTGGAACCAGTGGTGCACTAGGTGTTGGCCCATTCGTGGAGTTAGTGGCCGGCTGAGAATCTGGCATGGTGTCACTATCATGGCCCAAAGTAGGGTCCGTGTGGTTATCGCTTAGGTGAGGTGCCCCATCAACCGATCCGCTAAGTAGGAGACATGTAGTGCTCCGAGTGCTCTTAGGTGGTATCCCCTATATACAACATAGGATGCAACTCATGTAAGATTTAGTATAAGAACACACACTCATCTAAACATCATTCACATTCCAAATCAAAAGAAGCTTCATGTAGTTCAATTACCAAAATTGTCACAATACATGAGATATAGCCTTACATGGATCATGACAAAAGATGCATGTGAGCTATTCTTACACAAGTTTTAAACACCAAAACACACTAACAACCAACCAAGCCTACCAAGGCTAATACAAAAGAAAACTAACAACAAAGCAAACTAAAAGACGGCTACACATATGACTAGTCGTCCGAATCTGGTGATGGTGGAGGAGCACCCTTGTCCTGCATATAGCACAGGAGAGCCTTTAAGGTGTGAGACACCTTCTTAAATTTTTGTTTCATGTAGGCCTGACTCTCTTCAAGCTTAGCCCTGGTCTCTCTGACCTCTTGTCTCAGGCCGACTTGTCTCTCCTCAATCCGAGCTAAGCGGGCCTCTATGGTGACCCGATCACGGTCGTGCTCATGTGTAGCAGGAGGAAGTCCCTCATCAGACTCTTAGGCCTCCTCTTCAACTTCCTAATCCCCCTCTTCATCACTGCCCTTATCTTTGCTGCCTTCCTCACCACTTCCTTCTTCTTCGTCACCACTTTCTTCCTCACATTCACTTCCCTTGACATCTTCACTCTCTTATTCTGTATCATCGCTCTGCTCCTCGAGTCGGGCTTAGCATCGCCTAAGGCCAATGTGCATGTTGTCGAGCGTGTTTTCGTTGATAATGTAGATCGAGGTGACGTCATCCATATGGAGTCGAAAACAGTAGTGGCGGGAAATTTTACAAACAAGTCGACCAAAAGGTAACGAAGAGCTTTCCCTAGTAGACCGCGCAGTGCAGATTATCTGGGATAGGACAAGAGTAGGCAAGCATATTTCTCTCTTTACCCAACTCTATACAAGAAATCCACCATGAACCTTGTGCATTCGGTGTGGTTACTCCACCTAGGATACATGTTATACGTGCATGTGGTGGAGCAGGTGGAAGTCGTTCATCATCTTGGATGAAACGAGGCTATTTCCCCTCCTCCAACGCTCGAGTTGGCCATATAGGAAACGTGTGTGGAGTCTTTTCTCTCGCTCACTAGTGAGGTTCTTCTCATTGACACCTCTTTCAACTCCCATAATGTGGGCAGTCTCGTCCACACCAACTATAGTCTCCTACCTTCCCAAAGGGATAGTAAACTGGAGAGGCTTCAACAAGGGGTTCCGAATGTGGGCATAGAAGGTGTGCACAGTGCCTTCGCTTGCATGAGTGTTTCCCTCAAATATGGGCCCCACCCATTTTTCAGGAGAAAGTCGATGACTGGATATGTCTCAAACAACTTCTCATCGACATGTGCCTCAAATACGACCTTGGGGTTGTGGAACTTACCAAGATTGACGTCTGGCGGTAGCGATATCTCCAATAAAACTTGAGGATCGAGGTCTCGCTTGGACCTTCGTTCACGCTCGACACTCATATTGGCTTCGACATCCGCCCTCTTCATAGTACGGCGTGGTCAACTCAGCCTGGCCTCATCCGGGGCCGCTCTCTTCTTTCCCATGAGAGAAATGAGCGTAGATATTGAGAAGATGGCGGCAACAAACTCGAAAAGAGCCATTGGAAGTGAAGAAAGCTTGGGAAATGAGATAGGTATGTATATTTGGAAGGTTGTGAGGCACAAAAGAGAGCTTTTGTGCTCAAATGGGTGGAAATAGGAGAGCTAGAAAGATGAAGATGATAGTTTCAAGGCAATGGAGGAGGGTATATGTAATGGGTGGAGGATTTGGAAGATAGACTTGTATGTAGGAGGGAGTTTGAGAGAGAAATGAGGGTTTGAGGGTTTTAGGAGGGGTTTGAAATACATAAAATGGGGGAAAAGGAGGTTTAAGGTGTAAAGTATGGAAGAAAATGGAAGATTGATGTGAAAAGTGGAAGAAGGTGGTGTCTTAAATGTATGGAAGGGGGATTTGAGAGGGAAAGGGTGTTTTTGGAGGGTTTTGAGGGTTAAAAGTTAAGTGAAATTGCAAAAGGGGAGGTGAGGGGGGTCAAATAAGGGGTCCCACACGTGGGAGGGCCCCATACAGCCGGGCGGTGGGTGGTGCGCCGCCGACCGAGCGATGCCTGTCACGCCCCAAACTCGGAAACCGGGCTCACAAAATTCCCAATCGCCGAATCCGGTGCTGACAGCCTCCGTAATACCCCATTCTCAGCTCCCAGCGTGCATGCGCCAGATTCCGATCCTACAATCCTACAAGGAGGATTTTTAGTATGATTTTTTTTGTATGGAGCATAACCACAAGTATACCCAAATCATAAAGGCAACATCATCATCACATATCCACTAATATAATCATTTGGATACAATGCTGAAAGGGAAATACATGTATCAAAATCAAAGCTCCAGAGGATAGCTGCACGCTCCAAGCTCAACGCTGCTGCAACCTAACACCACCTGCATGCATAAGCTTACAAAAGCTTAGAGGGTGGTGAAAGAGTGTGCACAAGATAAGTGCTAAGTATACCATAAAGCCCATAAATCATACATCATCGGAATAAGCGAAAATACTGACAAGATCATGAATTATACGATATCAGAGTAAGCGAAAATATACTGGTAAGTACATGAGTACTATCAGCCGTACCAAGGCTATACGATGAAAGACAATAACATATGTTGAGGATGCAATGCAATATGCAAATCCTAACAAGTCATGAATACCATCATCTTCATCTAGGCCATATAAGTGTAAAAACATAGTAACCCAAAGTGCTAAGTACTGCAGATGCAATGTAATATGCGGTACGAATGAAATAACCATGATGGAATGTGAAGTCGGGGTGATAGTACGTAGTATCGCAGGCTACGGGGTCCACCATAAGGGACTTCTATCCAAACCAGTCCCATACCTAAATTTGGATAGTCCGACTCAATGTGGTAAACTCCTGATCTCAGGTTAGTCACGCGCCCAACCAAAATCCTGGCCATGCGAAGGTACATGTAACAAATAGTTATGGACCACCAGCCCCAGTGGATAGTGAATGAATAAATGAATGGATATACAATTCCTGCTCAATGAGTTCACATATCAGTACGGTTGCTCTCTGGGAAAATCATCAGGGTCTATTACACTCCACACCAACTGCCTCCTCCCTAGCTGCATAGCCCAGTGAGTGGAAAAGACCTCACTATCCACCTAGCCAGCAGTCTACCAATACCTACTCAGCTCATCGATAGCAGACCCATTTACGTGCTGGTCATACTCAGCCTAGCTTATACCCCCCTCACTCGGGCGAATAAGGCCACACCCCCTTCCAACTGACCATGACACAGTGGGAAATACGGCCTCATGGTATAGGCACCGACACTCATATTCCACTCTGTCTAGACATTGGAGCATCTCCTAGTACTAAGGAGGTTCTGGAATTTTCACACAAGGACATCCTACATGCCCACAGTGCTAGAACCAAGCATTTTCAGTGTCCCATCTGGCCATCCACGATGTGTCTGTGGAGGCCACGGCCCTGATGTCACTAGGGCATACAATAATCAAGTCACATATATGCGAGATGCATGAGTCACACTATGCAGTCATGCAACAATCCTTCGCGTACGGTGCGATAATGTGGGCACTCCGTCTCATAAGGAGTCCTGTAAATAGTCTGCCCAATGGCATATGCTATGATCAAACATTCATCATATCAGGAATACATATGATGCGTATAGGCATGAATCATGGACTTATACTAAGCATTTTATATGGTGATGAACTATCCTCACAACGAAGATGGGCCTTGATGGCCTACACACAAGTATGGACCTATTAATGGGCCCTAAGGAGAGTTATAATGTGGATATTTAACCAACATTATTCTTACAATGTAGACGTCAAACCAACATTGCTCCGAAGGCATGGCCCGCCATAAATATCATTACACAAACCATGGTGGAATCACATTCAATGGGCCTCATGTACATCCCATTGGGCCTGGACCCATGTGCCTCCAATACATCAAATGGGCCTCATAAATATCAAGGTGGGCCTCAACAACAGGCCACCAATACATCAAGGTGGGCCTCCTCAAATAAGCCTTATATATACTAAGGTGGGCCTCAACAACAGGCCACAAATACATCAAGTTGGGCCATATCACATGGGCCTTATATTCATCAAGTGGGCCACATCAATGGGCTGCACTAATGGGCCTTATATACATTGCAATGGGCCATAACCCATGGGCCTTAGAATACATCAAAATGGGCCTAATCACATGGACCATATATATATATATCAAGTAGGCCTCATCAACGGGCCACAAATACATTAAGATGGGCCTAATCACATGGGCCTTTTGTATATCAGATGGGCCACACCAATTGGGCCTCATATGTACATCAAATGGGCCACAACCAAATAAAAGTGGCGATAATGATTTCCACCATTAAAATTCTCAAGGCCACCCGTATCATTTATGCCCCATCCAATCTGATCATAAGGTCTTAAAGACCTGGATTAAGAGGAAAATTAAACATCATATTGTCCCAAATTTGGTAGCCCAAGGGTTTAATGGTGGACGTTCAAACCCATGTTTTCTATAATGTGGCCCACCTAACCCTAGATTTGTCCTCTTTTTATTCTTAAGCTTGTAAGACAAGCTGGCTAAATGGTTGGATGGTTTAGATGCAACACATGCATCATGGTGGGTCCCACTGTCCAAGTGTGGATGGTGTGGATAAAACACATAAATCATGGTGGTTTCCACCGTCCACTGCTATGGACGGTGTGACTAAACCACATACATCATAGTGGGTTCCACCGTCCACAAGAACACATACATCTTGGGGTCCCACGTGGGGCCACCACAATGTTTATTTGACATCCAACCATTGATAAGGTCGCACGGACCTGACTGAATAGGAAAAATAAATTTCATATTGATTTAAAACTTCTGTGAACCCAAAAATGGGTTTCAATTGCAGACGGTTCAACCCACTGTTTCCTACTATGTAGGCCACCTGAGTTCCAGATAGGGGTAATTTTTGGGGATGGCCCACAACCTTAAGGGGCCCACAAAATGGATGGTGTTGATGCATGGCACAAACCACGGTGGGGCCCACATCTGGCACCGTGGGTCCCTGCTCGTCCACCCGCCAATGCAGCAGGTGCTGCCTGCGCCTTTGACAGTAGCAGCGTCAGCTGTTGCATGTTTTATATATATATATATTTCGTTTCCTGAGGTTTTTCATAGGTGGGGCCCACATCAGGGAAATTCAACCCCACCATTGGTCCCCATAGCTCAAGACAAGCCAAACAAGCCCAATATTCAATATATTTTGGGGCACAGAAACATCAGGGTGAATTTCAACGGTAAAGCCACCGTTTGCTATGCTATGGCCCGCTAGAAAGTCGGATTTGCCCCATTTTTCGGCTCAACGCCTAAAATGGTCTGGGAAAAAGGATGGATGACATAGATTGAATTTATGCCTCAAGGTGGGGCCTACACAAGTGACCCACCTAAATAGTTTGTGGAACCAAGCTAATATTTGTATTTTCCATTTCACCTCCAGCGTCCCTAGACGCTGGACGATCTGGGCTTAACATATATATTTAAGGTGGGCCCCACCCATGGACGTGGGCAAAAAAAAAGGGTTTGATGGCGTGGGTAATACATACATCAAAGTGGGGTCCATCCAAGTGGGCCACACAACTACATCATCACAAAGAAAAGGAAAAGAGAGAGAGAGAGAGAAAGAGATCGAGTGATGGAGGAACCCCGACACTATGGGCCCTCCCTTGCATGATTTAAAATGTACATCAAGTGGGTCCCATTTCTTATGGGTCCGCCGATCAAAAACAACGGTGGAGATCCTTTCTCCATCGAAATAGGGTCTAGATGACCCCTTTTCAAACTAGAAAGTAAACATCATGATGGGGTCCATGGAGAATGGCCCCATCATGGAATGATATTGATAATCAAGGTGGGCCATCGGCCACATCTTAGGGTCCAAAGTGAGATCCATACCATTGATCGGTAGGCCTCACTTTGCTCATCATAAAAATATGAAAACTAGCTTATAGAAGCACCCACCGTTCGATCTTTTTGGTCCGTTAGAAAGCTGATCTCCTTGTGTCTCATTTTGATAGAGGGTGATGAGGTTTGAATGGCTAAGATGAAGGGTTTAGGATGGGAAAGTGGGCCACACACATGCACTTTTCTCTCATAGAAGAGCTTGGACGTGAGCCTCTTCTCTTGCTTTGGAAAATGTGATGAGAAATGAGAGAGAGAGAGAGGGTTGTAAGGAGAGAGTGATGGATGATGGGTGAGTGATGTGTACTTGACATGTATGGGTGTGTAAGAGAGAGGGTGAGAGAGAGTTGACTTTAGGGTTGCTTTTGGGGATGGGACGTGTACTTGACATGTGAAGTGATTGATTGGATTGATTTGACATATTGTAGAGATTCTCTTAGGATTATAAATGCACGGTGTTTTCTCGAAATAAACGCAGGCCCACATCTTTTGACCTGGGTATCGGGTCGGTGCGCGAGTCGCGGCGACGGTGCGGTCACAATGGTACATGTCTCAGATTAAGCCGACTCAAATCTACAGGATACGACTTAAGGTCGTGCATAAACGTTGATCATAGGTCGCAGGTTGTAGGAATTCGACAGGAAGGATCGTGAGAGTCGACGAAACAGTACAGGCTAGGATACGGGTCTTACAATGCCGTCGCCTAGGCTCTGGACCTCTAGCTGTGACTCCACCTGGGGGAGGTGTCCACCCCTCCCTAGGATGTTGAAAACATGCGGGACCCCCCTAGGTCCCTCTGTAATTTACGATGTGGCCCCCATATCTGTCTGTGGTGCTTTCGGGTTCTAATTCGCACATCTTCATGCTTTTTGGCCCCCACATCCATCTATTCACCGAATCATCATCCCAACCCGTCAATTAACTGTCTAAAAAGAGGTGGGGATCATTTCACATGATCTTATACGCATATGGGGTGAAATTCAATGGTCAGTTTTGCTTGTCAGTGAAACTAGGAATCGTACGTTCGTTTCTACATTTTTCTCACCCCCACCTAAGTCAAAGTACATTAGTGTGTGTCGTGTTACCTTAACCTAGGTCTAGTTTAATCCAAATCATGCTTTGATACTAACTTGTAATGCCCCGAAAATTGGGGGTCGAGCAGAAGCTCAACTCCCGAGTTCCGACGCATCACTTATGCAACATAGATAATAATGATTAAATGTTGTCCATATTAGTGCATTAAACATGAGTGAGATTATACTAAATCAGCATATCATACTCCAAAGATAATTACGTGAAGCAAGCGAAAGACTGAGATAAGTATAAAATGTATAGAAGTGTTTCTCAATCCCCAGGGTATGAATGTATTACCAGGCTGAATATATACATGTGTTGATCCAAAATTTACAAAATACAAAATGTGAAAGTCCAACTAGATCATATAATCCCTGTGATCCCATCGATCAGTACATGGTCTACAAGGACCCACTGATAGCTGAACGTAGGAGAATTCCTCCTCCTAGTCTATGAATTCCCAATCAGTGGTGTAGGCAACGTCACCACCTGCATCTACAATAAAGTCTGGTTGGTGTTTTAAAACGCCGTCCCAGAGTGAGAGTGAGTGATCAACTCAGTGGATCTATAAGGTAAAGGTTAACATGTTATCAATTCAGTCAAGTAGCAATGATAAAGCATTACAACACTCATGTCCTAAGTACTCTTATTAATGTACAAATGATATGTTATAACATGCCCTCTCCTGCACTCCCTCAACGACACCATCTGACGGTTGCACATGTTACTCCCACTGTACTCTTCCTCGCCAAAGGCACATGCAATGCGGTGCATGCTTGTGTTAGCCGAGTTCTTAATTAGGCTTCTCTATATAGCAGATTTGGGAAGTTAAGGTACTTCCCTTTATATTATTTACCCAGACAATGATCCATCTAGGGTCGTCAATCCTAGTTAGTCACATACGATAGGCAAGTTATAGGGCAACATCACCCCTGATTTGAAAAGCAGTGGATAGGCAAATTCAGGTCGCTACAGGAGGCTTGTCACCTCGGCACAGTCCTAGTTTATACTTGAGCTCACTACGGGAAGGCTCGTCACCTTTGCGTAGGCCAACAGCTCTTAGCGGATCTGTACCATGGTTGAAAAGGGCTTTACATTGGTAAGTGGTACCTTAGATTCAAGCAGTAGCGTCCATACATGGTAAACATACATTAAGCCAATTGGGTTATTTGATAAGTTAGATTGGTACAAGCGCATGCTGAATTAATCGACATGGAGTGCATAAGCACTCCATGTGGCCTAACCACTGTTGATAATCATAGTGCGACCCAGATTCCTTGGACATATCCAGTATGGCAAAACTAATTCAGCCACTCGATACCTGGACAACGTATTAGTCCCAATCATACTCAAATATAATAGGCATTCATAATAATAGTCAAAAACAACATTTAAAAGCAAATTCAAATATAAATCTCATTTGAGCATTTTAACAAACACATAGTGAGCATATTATCATACATATGTATTTCATCCATAAATCACGTAGTAGTAAGGTAGATTATATGAAGGAAACTGTAACTATAGATAAGGTTATTGAGAATCCTATCTCAACACCCTTATTAAATGACATACATTAAACAATTTCTCATTCAGGCATTTTATCAAACACTTAGAAATATAGTTATAACATATATTTGGGCAAATCCTTTCACAAAAGAGTTGTCATATGTACAACAAACATGAATTCGAGATTAATAGTCATGGGAAGCATAAATCATAATTTCCTATTCATTCAAACATTTCAACAGACACATGGAATGCATTTTAGTGTACAACCTAGTTTACACATACATGATATATCGAAAACATCATAACTAAGACCACATGGCAGCAATCAAGTCAGA
The DNA here is from genome assembly GCF_029962835.1 of Magnolia sinica. Classification (NCBI taxonomy): domain Eukaryota; kingdom Viridiplantae; phylum Streptophyta; class Magnoliopsida; order Magnoliales; family Magnoliaceae; genus Magnolia; species Magnolia sinica. The sequence continues at coordinate 78,959,158 of NC_080573.1, forward strand.
CATAAATCATTGCTGACATTTAAAGCCATGAAAACCATAACCTAAACATTTACAGTCTACACCTTTCGTCAATACGCTTGTTACGAACTCAGTTCTTACACCACGTCCTTGTTTACGGCACGACGGCTACCTAAACATTGAAATAGGTTAGCTATTTCACCTGTTTCTCTATTTGGATTTCTAAAACAGATTAAGGTTAGGATTTCTTATCTAAAAATGGAGTTGGATTCGACGGTGTAGTAACACGGAAGAGGTGATTCGGTGCGTGGAGTAGTGGGAGTGAATCCCAGTAACAATCCACAGATCTCTCACACTTCTCCTCACTCTTTTCTCCTCTTTTCTCACTTCTCTCTCCTAAGGTTAGAGAATTCGTATAGAATGAAAGAGGGGTGGGTTAAGGTCCTTATATAGGCCCAAAACTGATGTCAATGGCCCCAGAGCCATGGTATACTTGGGGTATAGCCAAAGGATGGCTGTTTCGGGCCAACAGAGCTCACCTAGAGGTCCATTGCTCGCATACGGTCTGAAGAAAGTTCCCTGACCATGGATCAGTGCCAGGTTAAGAGTCCGATCCGATCGGATTAGTGGAACGATCATGGAGGGCCCGTTTCAGTTCAACGGTCATTGTCACTCAATCAGGGCCACGAGTATACCAATAGGTGCAGGGAAATTTTCTTGATCCAAGGGTGTAGTTGGGTCAGAATCTGATGGTCTAAAACCTTAAATTTGGCCTATAAGCGAAGGCCCAATTCACTTAAGTTTGAGTTCATTTCCTAAGGATATTCGCATTTCTCACGCACTTCGCTCTAGGCTCAAGTTATGCGTTTCTGGATACTATTTGAGGTCGATTCCTACGCTGCTTGTCAAGCCCAATAAGGTGGTCATAACCTTATAGTTTCACGGTAATCAGACTTTTGATGCACGGTCCAAGTCCGATACGAAATTTCAATGTGCTCCCAAGAGCAACTGAATTTTGAGATTGATCTTAGGTTTCTAGGTAATGTTGGGTTAGCGATTCTAATGGTTTTGGGTCTTTCAATTTGTATATATAGTGATTCAAGATAATTCACTGATTAATTTAATTTATTACTTAATTAATTGTCGTCTAATTTCTAAAGGATCCACTCATTAAGGTCTTGCAGTTTGTATATATAGTGATTCAAGATAATTCATCGATTAATTTAATTTATTACTTAATTAATTTTCATCTAATTTCTAAAGGATCCGCTCATTAAGGATTTCTGCTTGAGGTGATACTTGGGTTTTTGTACGGATTTTTCTAAGACGTTACACTTACTCTGATATCATATGATTCATGATCTTGTCAGTATTTCTTCTTACTCTGATATCGTATAATTCATGATCTTGTCGGTATTTCCACTTATTTCGATATTGTATGATTTATGGCATTGTATTGCATACATGGCACTTACCTTGTGCACACACTTCCACCACCCTCTAAACTTTCTATAAGCTTATGCATGATAGATGCGTGCAGGTGATGTTAGGTTGCAGCAGCATTGAGCTTGGAGCGTGCAACGGTCTTCTGGAGCTTTGATTTTCGATATATGTATTTGCCTTTCAGCATTATATTCAAATGTTTATATTAGTGGATATGTGATGATGATGTTACCCTTGTGATTTGGGTATACTTGTGATTATGTTTATCTACAAAGAAATTCATGTTGAAAATCCTCCTTGTAGGATCCCAGGATCGGAATCTGGCATATGGGTGCTGGGAGCCGAGAATGGGGTACTATGGAGGCTGTCAACACTGGATTCAGCAATCAGGAATTTGGTAAGCATGGTTTCTGAGTTTGGGGCGTGACATAGATAGAGTTATAAAATTGTTGTTAAATTGAAAATTCAAATAGAAAATTATTCTAAACTAAAATTAGAACTTGAAAATTTTGTTTTAGAAAAATCCCATTTTTCCAATTATTTTGAAAAAATAAAATTAGATTTGAGTTTTACGTCTTCTGAATTGTAAAGACTCAAAACCGAAAATGAGAAACTAAAACATGAAGTTTCTTCCCTTCAAAGTTCAAAGGACACTTGGAAATATGCCCTTGGTGACCAAAAACTTAAAAAATTATTAACCTCATTGAGGCGATGTGATGACAAGTCTGGTCTCGGTTATATTAAAGATAATTCCTTGAAATCTAAGGATTTTGCTTCTACCTTTGTAAAATGAGAATCCTCGAACTCTAAAGCCAATACTTTAAGAGATTCAAATTGTAAAAGGAATGACTTTAAAAATTCAAAATGTTTTCAAGTCTCTAAAATAAATAATAATGCCATCAGCTATAAAAATCAAAGAAATAATAAACCTTTTTTAGCTGAAAAAATTGTGGACTTGCTTAAAGAGCTATTGAAATCCAACTTGGATAAGGCTGGAGTATGTTTACAACCCCAAGTGTAAGGTCGCGATGCAGTAATAATCTCAATGAGACTAAGGTTGAATCCACAGGGACTAATCTTGTGAGTAATTCTAAAAGCAACTAGAAGTAAAACCAGAAGATGTAAAACTAATTCAGAAGTGATTAAGAGAGTAATTGTGAATTAAGTAACTAAAACTTAAGAAATTAAAAGGTGGGAACTAGGGTTTCTTAGGATCCACTTGTAGAGATCATGCTTAATTCAATGACACAAGTGGAATCTGAAAAGGCCAAGCTATATGTCCTAGAGGGGGGGTGAATAGGACAATGCCAAATAAAAACTTATAACAGCGGAATAATAAAGAAAATGATAGCCAAATTAAATAACAATGCAGGAAAGTAAAACAACCTCAAAATTCAGATCTTGAGAGGTTGATACAAACGTTATTCTAAGGACAATCTTACACCAAAAACAGAATTTATGGTAGGACAACCTTATTTCTAGAAAGGTCTTTGTATCAAGTTTCAAATCGAAGAGGAATACAGAATTAAATATAAACTGAAATGAAATAACTTGTAATTAAAGATGTATTGTTCTAGGGACAGCCATACACCATAAAAATGGCAGGGCAACCTTGCTGGAACAACTTTCAAATGAAATTGAAAATCAAGCTTATAAAGGAATAGCAGAAAGTAAATTCTAAGCTATTACAACATTCTCACAAAGCTTGAAATAATTACAACATTCACCACCATACATACATCCCACAAAAAGAATAAAAATTAGAAGAGTAAACCAATCAACCACAACACAAGGGTTTATAGTGGTTCGCCTGTGTGTTCACCAACTGTTATCCAACAGCCACACAAAAAGCTACTCCACTCCTAATATCCTCACACAGGGGATATTAGCGTTCACTAAAGATAGGTTTTCCCGTGTTCACCCAAAACCCTTACAATTGTGTCTTTGTATGTGGGCTTACACAATTAAAAACCCCCACTTCTGAGTTTTCCTGGCTTTCCTCAGATAACCAATATAACAAGATTTTTCTGCAAATCTTGAAAGAAACCAAAATAATAGAAAGGAATTTACAATATGTAAAATACCTGAAAATCTCCTTCGTTGTAGCAGCCCGGTAGAACCAAATCAAAGTAGATGATTGAATGTCCAAGTTCAATGTCCAGTACTCGATTACAATGGTTCTAGTTCTAATTGATTTTAAATTAAACCAAACAGGGCTTGCCTTAATTGATTTTGATTCCAAAGAAAGGGAATAACAATTCCTCTTTTCAAATCAGATTGGAATAACAGAAACAAAATCAATTAAAATAAAGCTAAGGAAAGAAGATATTAAATAAGCACACTTAGCTTAGATGGAGCACAGAATTATCTCTCAGAAGTTCGACGAAGATTGGCTTGAATACTATAATTAAATTGATGATTTCTTCTGAGATTCGTGCTCTATTTATAGGTGAGAAGATCAGGTCTTTGACTGGTCTAGAGTGCTCTTCGACTAGTCGAAGCAGTAACAGATATTTGAAAAATCCGGCGGGATACTTTGACCGTTCTACGCCTGGTCGTAGCCCTCCTATGACTGGTCGTATGTTTTCTTCGACTGGTCGTAGGTCCTGCAAAGGTTCGCTGGACTTCGAGTCGTAGATTCTAGGACTGGTCGAAGATGCAGAAACACTGTTCCTACGACTGGTCGAACAGATTCCAGGACTAGTCGAAGGCTAACAGATTTTATCCGGAATTTGTAACAAACTTACGACTGGTCGAGGAATATCTTAGACTGGTCGAAGCAAGTCTAAAACTAGTCGAAGAAGCCCTAGGACTAGTCGAAGAACAGACCAATCACATGTAAAATAACATTCGGCTTATGTATCCGAAATGACCTACTTCTAAGGTCATCCTATGGTCAAACAAACCTCAATCATGAAGTATGGACATTGAAACAAGAGACCATGAAGAATGAGCCTTGAAGTCTTGATGTAGACTAAACCTTGGAGTAGCTCAATCATGAAAGTGGCTTGTGTTTCAGCTTGAGTCTTGAGTTCAGCTTGACTTTCAACTTGAGTCTTGAGTTCAGCTTGAGTGTTGCCTTGTACTTTCTTTTTCTTTTCAGCTTGAGTCTTGTGAGCAGTTCTTGCATTCAAGAGTCTTGTCTTGTGATCAGTTCTTTCATTCAAGATCTTGAGTCTTGTACTTGAGAGCTTTGCTTGATGTGAGCTTAGTTTGTTCATGAAGTCATGAATGTTGATCCTTGAGAGAGCTTCACTTAAGCAGGTTATATAAAACATAACAGAGATTTTGTCACCACAAATTTGACAACTTACAGGGACATAAACTATAGCACTTACAATCTCCCCCTTTGTCAAATTAGTGACAAAACACATAACCAAACAAAAGTAAATCAACTGGTTAATACATGCAAATCAATATTCAACATTTAACATTCAACCAGCTCAGCTTCATTCAACAAGATCAAACATATACTCCCCCTAACTCCCCCTGGGTAACATAACCACTGCTATTCCCCTCACACAATCACATTAAGAACAAACCATTCTCCCCCTTTTTGTCACAATATGACAAAAGAGAACTAACTAAAGGAAGCCATGAGAGGAAACATGAGGAAGTAAGAGAGTATAGCAAAAGAAATATTCAGAGTGACATAGAGATACTCAAGATAGCATCACATATATTCAGCATTACATCAAGAACAAATATTCAGCATAATACATAAATAGAATCCAACTCATACCCAAGCAAATAAGTGCTAAGTAAGAAAGTTATTACAGACCAAAAAGTCTCATAAAAACTAGTCAGAATTAGAACTTGAAGATGGAGCAGGAATAGAAAGATCAAGTTGGTGCATGCCTTTGTTCAAGCGCCTAAGATATTTGCGCATATACTTGAATTGCAAATCATGAGCAACAGACATGTTTTCTAACTTAACATTTATATCCTCAACTCTACCTTCTAATGCACTCAGACGTGCATCAAATGAAGAAGGCTCATAATCTGGATCATTAGCAGAGTCAGAATCCAGTTCCTCAAAAATATCATCCATATTAATATCAACACCAGCTTCTTCAGGACCACCACCACCACCACCACCTTGTTCAGGAAGCAGATCCAACTTCATCTTATTAATATTTGTATTGTTGAAGATCAGATGATGGATTGGTGCTTCATCAACAGACATATCGACTAACATATGAGTAGCCAATACAGTCATAAAGTATGCAAATGGAATGTCACTATGACCAGGTTGGAGAAGAAACTGAAGAATAAAATGACAGATTAAGGAAGGCAAACAAATCTGAGTACCATTTGAGATAGCATGGATACCATTTGAAGTGAAACCCATGCTCCACGACTGGTCATGGGTATCTACGACCGGTCGTAGTACGACTGGTCGTGTATACTCACGACTGGTCGTATAAACCCCAAAAATTCAATTTTCTAGCAATTTTTACAAAAATTGAAATACAATCTAGCAAATATATACAATATTATACAAGAAGGCATAAATTATCAATTTAAAATGCACATGCCAAGATCAAATTTCATCTTTTTGAACCTGCTTTTATCCAGAGGTTTTGTGAAAATATCAGCGCGTTGATCTTCAGTAGGAATATATTCTAGAGATATAACTTTTTCTTCTACTAATTCCCTTATATAATGAAATCTAATGTCAATGTGCTTAGTACGAGAATGCTGAATAGGATTTTTTGAAATATTTATCGCACTGGAATTATCACAATGTAATAACATAGAATCCTGTTTAATTCCATAATCACTTAGCATTCGTTGCATCCAAACAAGCTGTGTACATGCATTACCAGCTGCGATATACTCAGCTTCAGCTGTTGAAAGTGATATAGAATTTTGTTTCTTACTAAACCAGGAAACTAGACAATTTCCAATAAAAAACAACCACCACTGGTTGATTTTCTATCATCCAGTCAGCATCCGAGTACCCAACTAATTGGACATTGGTTTCATGAGGATACCAGAGACCAAGATTTACAGTACTTGCGACATATCTAATAATTCGCTTGACAGCAATCAAGTGAGATTCTTTTGGATCAGATTGATATCTTGCGCAAATACCAACACTTAGTGAAATATCAGGTCTACTAGCAGTTAAATATAACAAACTACCAATCATACTCTGATAAAGTTTTGAGTCAACATTTTTACCATTAGAGTCTTTTGATAGTTTCAGGGTAGTACTCATAGGAGTATCAAAATTTTTGCCATTTTCAAATCCAAATCTCTTGATTAGATTCAAGGCATACTTAGATTGAGAAATGAATATTCCTTCAGGTTGTTGCTTTACTTGCAATCCAAGGAAATAAGTCAATTCCCCAACCATGCTCATTTCAAACCGTGATTTCATTAAATCTGCAAACTCAGTAGTCAAGTCAGTACAAGTTGATCCATAAATGATATCATCAACATAAATCTGTACCATTAAGATATGATCATTATGTTTCTTAACAAACAGAGTTTTATCAACAGATCCCATTTGAAAATTATGAGTTAAAAGAAATTTTGTTAGTTTCTCATACCATGCCCTAGGTGCTTGTTTTAATCCATAAAGTGCCTTTTAAAGCCGATATACATGATCAATATTTTTGAAATCTTCAAATCCCATTGGCTGTTCAACATAGACTTCTTCATGTAAATCGCCATTTAGAAAAGAACTTTTCACATCCATCTGATAGATCTTTATCTTTCTAAAACATGCAATGGATATAAATAATCTGATAGATTCAGACGTGCTATCGGTGTAAAGGTTTCATCGAAATCAATCCCTTCAATTTGAGTATAACCTTGTGCCACCAGTCTAGCCTTGTTTCTAATTATATTTCCACATTCATCAGACTTATTTTTGAAAATCCATTTTGTTCCAATGATGTGTTTATCTTTAGGTCTTGGTACGAGATACCAAACATCATTTCTTACGAATTGGTTGAGTTCATCTTGCATCGCAACAATCCAGTTTTCATCAGCCAGAGCTTCTTTTACGTTAGATGGTTCAATTTGGGATGTAAAACATACATAATTACATATATCCTCAAGTTGTCTACGGGTGCGAACACCGGTGAGAGGGTTTCCAAGAATTTGTGTTGTTGGATGATCTTTAACAGTCCTTAACTCAGAATCAGTCTGATTCGATGAAGTATCGGGTTTATCAATGATTAGTACTTCATCATTATCTGAATTAGAGATTGGTGTGTTTAAGTGATCATCAATGACAACATTAATGGATTCTTGAATCACACCAGTCCTTTTATTCAGAACTCTATAAGCTCGACTGTTTAAAGAGTATCCTAAAAAAATACCTTCATCACTCTTCGTATCGAACTTTTCCAAATTTTCACGATCACGTAAAATATAGCACTTGCTGCCAAAAACTCGAAAGTATTTAACAGTAGGCTTTTTATTGAACCACAATTCGTAAGCCGTTTTATTATTATCTTTTCTAGTGTAGACTCGGTTAATAATATAGCAAGCTGTGTTGACTGCTTCAGCCCAAAGATTTTTAGAGAGCTTCATGCTATTTAACATAACATTAGCCATTTCTTGAAGCACCCTATTCTTCCTTTCTACAATTCCATTTTGTTGTGGAGTTTTGGGAGCAGAGAATTCATGTAATATTCCTTGGTCGGTACAGAACTTCTCAAAATTGCTATTCTCAAATTCAGATCCATGATCACTACGAATTTTACTGATTTGAGAGGATTTTTTAGTTTGAATCCTTTTGAGAACTTTTCTTACTTCTTCAAGGGTTTCAGATTTATCCCTTAAGAAGACTACCCAAGTGAATCTGGTAAAGTCATCAACTATTACCAAGATGTACTTTTTACCACCACGACTTTCCGTTCTGGTAGGTCCTATCAGGTCCATGTGGAGAAGTTCGAGTGGTCTAGATGTGGTATTTGAATTCACCTTTTTGTGTGAGTTCTTTGTTTGTTTGCCTATCTGGCACTCACCACGTATTTTATCTAATTTCTGAAGTTTGGGTAAACCTCTTACAAGTTCTTGTTTGCTCAATCGATATAGATTTCGATAATGTACATGTCCAAGACGTTTGTGCCATAAATCAGTCTCGTCTGTATGGACCATGTAACATGTTTGATTAGATGAGCTGGATTCGCTAATAATATAGCAATTTTCAGACGTTCTACGTCCAGTTAATATTACAGAACCCTTATTATTTAGTATTTCACAGCTTTGATTAGAAAACCGAACATTATGGTTATTATCACATATTTGTGATATACTAAGCAAGTTGTGCTTTAGGCCTTCAACGTATAAAACATTTTTAAACACTGGAAGATTAAAAAGTTGAACCGTACCTTGGCCTAAAATCTTGCAGTTGCTTCCATCACCAAATGTGACTGAACCATCAGTCATATCTTTCAGATCGGTGAATAAGGCTTTGTCACCTGTCATATGCCTGGAGCATCCACTGTCTAGGTACCACTTTGAACGACTTGTTGCTTTGAAAGCAGTGTGAGCAACCAAGCAGGTGACTTTAAGAACCCATTTCATAACTGTTTTGGGTTTAGGAACATAGTTGGTCTTCTTTTGTGTATACTTGTAGGAATGACCTATAGAGTTAGATTTTAATAGCTCCTTGAGTAAATCAACTATCTTTTCAGCTAGTGGATTTCGATTCTGATTAAAGTTGACATGGCTGTTTCTAGGTTTTTGAAAAGTTTTTGAATTTTTAGAAAAATCTTGATAAGTACTTTTCCCTTTTGAGTTTGAGGACTCTCCTTTAACAAACATAGGAGGAGTATACTTTTGTTTAGGAGATAAATTTTTATCATAGCCCAACCCGGATCGATCGCCACATTTTCTTGATCCGGATAAAAGTTTTTCTAACTTTGGATCACCTTGGGCATATTTCCATGTGTCCTTTAAACTCAGAAGAGAAGATACTTCAGTTTTAAGATTCTCAATTTTAGATTTTAAATCAACAATTAGTGAGTTTTTGAATTCCAAATCACATTTTGATTTTTCAAAACTATCTGAATTTTGTGATTTTTCTAAGACAAGTGAATCAAAACAATTTTTGAGTTTAGAAAACTTTTCTTTTTGAAGTTTAAGTTTGACAGCAATTTTACAACTTTCCTTATATAGGGCATTGTAAGCGTCTTGAAGATCATCTTCATTTTCACATTCACTATTCAGATTTTCTTCACTTGTAGAGTCATTATCTGAAAATGTGAATTTGGCTAGAGTCATAAGAGCTTTGACCTCATTGCCCGACTCAGTTTCAGAATCTTCTGATTCAGAAGAACCTTCAGAATCAGATGATTCATCCCATGTAGCCAACATACCCTTCTTCTTGGGTTTGTCCCTTTTGGGACATCTATTTGCTAAGTGCCCATATTCTAGACAGTTGTAACATTGACTATCTTTCAAGGTTTTTCGAGATTTGGGTCTAAACTTCTTTTTGTCATTTGATTTTTGAAAATCAACCCTTTTCTTGCTTTTGAAAATCTTAAAATTTTTTTTAGCTAAAAGAGCCATATCATCTTCTGAATCAGAATTTTCTTCTGAATTACATTTAGAAGATTTTAGTGCGATAGATTTTCCTTTAGGAGCTTTAAAGTTTAACTCGTAGGTTTGTAGTGAACCAACTAGTTCTTCTACCCTCATATTATCCGTATCACGAAGTTCCTGGATTGCGGTTACTTTAGAATTGAACCGTTCAGGAAGTGAGCGTAATATTTTTGCACACACTTTACTTTCTGGGATTTTATCGCCAAGACCCCACATTGAGTTTAGAATGTCATTCAATCTAGTGTAAAAGTCCATAAACATTTCATTTTCCTCCATATGAATTTCTTCAAATCTGGTTATGAGGAGTTGGACTTTAGATTTTTTGACAATTGTAGTACCCTCGTGTGTCATTTCTAATACATCCCAAGCTTGCTTTGCAGTATCACAAGAGATGATTCTTTTGAACTCATCCGGTGATAGTGCGCAAGTAATTGCATTTAGTGCTTTAGCATTTGCACTACTCTCACTTTTCTGAAGGGTGGTCCATTGGTAATATGGTGTGGTTTTCATAGACTTTGAACCATCAACCCCAGTAACTTCCATGATAGGAGGATTCCATTCAGTCACTGTGGCTTGCCACACATTTTCATCCATTGATTTGAGGAAGATCCCCATTCTGGCTTTCCAATAAGCATAGTTGGAGCCATCAAAGGGTGGAGGCCTAGTGACTGAAAGGCTATCAAAATTTGACATCTTAAATAGCTTAAATCGTTAGCTCAGGAATTAAATCCAAAAAAAAACGAGCTATTATGCTTTGATACCACTTGAAAAGGCCAAGCTATATGTCCTAGAGGGGGGGTGAATAGGACAATGCCAAATAAAAACTTATAATAGCGGAATAATAAAGAAAATGATAGCCAAATTAAATAACAATGCAGGAAAGTAAAACAACCTCAAAATTCAGATCTTGAGAGGTTGATACAAACGTTATTCTAAGGACAACCTTACACCAAAAATAGAGTTTATGATAGGACAACCTTATTTCTAGAAAGGTCTTTGTATCAAGTCTCAAATCGAAGAGGAATACAGAATTAAATATAAACTGAAATGAAATAACTTGTAATTAAAGATGTATTGTTTTAGGGACAGCCATACACCATAAAAATGGCAGGGCAACCTTGCTGGAACAACTTTCAAATGAAATTGAAAATCAAGCTTATAAAGGAATAGCAGAAAGTAAATTCTAAGCTATTACAACATTCTCACAAAGCTTGAAATAATTACAACATTCACCACCATACATACATCCCACAAAAAGAATAAAAATTAGAAGAGTAAAACAATCAACCACAACACAAGGGTTTATAGTGGTTCGCCTGTGTGTTCACCAACTGTTATCCAACAGCCACACAAAAAGCTACTCCACTCCTAATATCCTCACACAGGGGATATTAGCGTTCACTAAAGATAGGTTTTCCCATGTTCACCCAAAACCCTTACAATTGTGTCTTTGTATGTGGGCTTACACAATTAAAAAAACCCCCACTTCTGAGTTTTCCTGGCTTTCCTCAGATAACCAAAATAACAAGATTTTTCTGGCAAATCTTGAAAGAAACCAAAATAATAGAAAGGAATTTACAATATGTAAAATACCTGAAAATCTCCTTCGTTGTAGCAGCCCGGTAGAACCAAATCAAAGTAGATGATTGAATGTCCAAGTTCAATGTCCAGTACTCGATTACAATGGTTCTAGTTCTAATTGATTTTAAATTAAACCAAACAGGGCTTGCCTTAATTGATTTTGATTCCAAAGAAAGGGAATAACAATTCCTCTTTTCAAATCAGATGGGAATAACAGACACAAAATCAATTAAAATAAAGCTAAGGAAAGAAGATATGAAATAAGCACACTTAGCTTAGATGGAGCACGAATTATCTCTCGAAGTTCGACGAAGATTGGCTTGAATACTATAATTAAATCGATGATTTCTTCCGAGATTCGTGCTCTATTTATAGGTGAGAAGATCAGGTCTTTGATGTCTAGAGTGCTCTTCGACTAGTCGAAGCGAAGATATATTTGAAAAATCCGGCAGATATACTTTGACCGCTCTACGACTCTGGTCGTAGCCCTCCTACGCCTAGTCGTAGGTCACCTACGACCGGGTCGTAGGTTTCCTTCGATCGGTCGTAGGTCCTGCAAAGGTTCGGACTTCGAGTCGTAGATTCTACGATTGGTCGAAGATGCGTCGACACTGTTCCTACGACTGGTCGAACAGATTCCAGGACTACTCGAAGGCTAACAGATTTTATCCGGAATTTGTAACAAACTTACGACTGGTCGAGGAATATCTTTGACTGGTCGAAGCAAGTCTAGGACTAGTCGAAGAAGCCCTAGGACTAGTCGAAGAACAGACCAATCACATGTAAAATAACATTCGGCTTATGTATCCGAAATGACCTACTTTTAAGGTCATCCTATGGTCAAACAAACCTCAATCATGAAGTATGGACATTGAAACAAGAGACCATGAAGAATGAGCCTTGAAGTCTTGATGTAGACTAAACCTTGAAGTAGCTCAATCATGAAAGTGGCTTGAGTTTCAGCTTGAGTCTTGAGTTCAGCTTGACTTTCAACTTGAGTCTTGAGTTCAGCTTGAGTGTTGCCTTGTACTTTCTTTTTCTTTTCAGCTTGAGTCTTGTGAGCAGTTCTTGCATTCAAGAGTCTTGTCTTGTGATCAGTTCTTTCATTCAAGATCTTGAGTCTTGTACTTGAGAGCTTTGCTTGATGTGAGCTTAGTTTGTTCATGAAGTCATGAATGTTGATCCTTGAGAGAGCTTCACTTAAGCAGGTTATATAAAACATAACAGAGATTTTGTCACCACAAATTTGACAACTTACAGGGATATAAACTATAGCACTTACAGAATCAGAGTCCCATCTTATCCAGTTGGAAGATATGTCAGTAAAACCAAATCAGAACTTCCTTTGACCTAATTCTCAATGAATGAAAGTCGTGAGAACTGAAAGTGATTCCATCACAAAACCATGCCCAAGAGACAATGGCTCACAATAGGATATACCAATCTCATAAACAAACATAAGAGAATCATGAAGATTAGAAGGGATTCCGTCATCCAACCATGCCCAAGGGACGATGGTAAACAATAGGATTTCCTAATTTCATAATCTCAATACATGAAAAGAACATACTTGAAGCTATTGTGGATCCATTGTAATTTAAGTCACAACAAACCATTAAAAACTAAAAGTATTTCTTAAATATCAAACTAGAATCAAAGAGAGTTCAGCATAAACACGAATCAAAGTAATAGAAAACATCCCATTATGCTACAAGCTTCACCTCTTAGCCCTAGCTAAGAGGTTTAGCCAACCATAGTTATGATTGGAACTAAACCCAAGAATAAAGCATGAAAAACTATGGAAGAAAGAAAGGAAACGCTTGGTGATGGCTTTCCGCCCTTGTGCTCCACTCCTCAAACCCTAGATTGTGCCTAGGGATGCCCTGGGGACTCCTATTTATAGTTGTGTAACAGCTCCTTTCGCATCTCTTTGGAAAAATTCAGAAACTCCCTCAAATTTACGTACTCCATATAACTCTGCGTAACTTAGCGTGATTCGTTCGATGGCATTGAACAGGCTTCAATGTCATCAAAGGTGTCTTTTATACGTACTTTTTTCGTGCTTTTGTAACTTCATCCGGACTCTGCAACCTTTTTTGTCATTAAACCTACATTCGATGTCATTGAAAGTGTCTTTTATTGTAACGCCCTTCGTACTTTTTTCATGCTTTTGTAGCTTCATCTGGACTCTGTAACCTCCTATGTCATCAAACCTACCTTCGATGTCATCATGATTATTCAAGGATCGATAATGTGTTCAAAATAGTCCAAAGAGTTATTCCAATTTTTTCAATAAATTCAATGTCATCAAAGAGACCTTTAATGTCATCGAGGAGTGCTTCGAGTAATCGAAAATGGTGCCCAATATGTCCAACGAGTTTTGCCGAAATTTCAGAGAAAATTCAATGTCATCAAGTAGATCTTCGATGTCATCGAGCAATGCTTCGAGTCATCAAACAAGTTCTCGAGTCATCGAAAAATGTCCTCATTTTGTCCAGCGACCAACTCAATTTTCTTTCATAAATTTGATGTCATCGACCCGTGTTCGATGTTATCGAACGTGTCCTCGATGTCATCGAACGGTGACACAGTCAATGTATATTCTGCACTTGTTCTTTCATCTTTGTTCCTTCTCCACTTGGTTTTCCTAAATCTTGGGACTTTGAAATCTTCAATCTTTATCTCCTAAGATCCATTCTTTGCCTTGGTGATCTTTATGTATCAACTCCATGCTTTTAGCCCCTTTTCCAATCCAAGCTCTCAAATTCACCTTGCAACACAAACATGAGTAAAATAGGACATTAAGCAGTATCATGTTCATAAAACCAAGATATGAATGGGGTCTAATATGTAATATTTGACCCTCAACACAATTTCCAACCAGCATTTTGCTAGTCCTGAGCAAAGTATGCGAAAAATAAATCTCAATGCTTAATGTTAGAGATCTTTTCCAGAAAATAATATTTTATGCACTTAAGGAGGAATGGGTAGAATTAAGATACGACAGTGAGATTTCGAAAACCTATAACCCAATCACATAAGCAACCAATCAAATAAGTTCTTTATCCATTAAATCAAAGAATAATTTATATATCAAGTTTTTCAATGTGCTCAATGAAAGTCAATTTACATCCCATACGAATACTATCAATTCATCATGTTAGCTGTGCTTATTACTTCAAGATCAGTTTGAAACTCAAGTACTGATTTCGAACTTATCCCCTTTTCCTTCATTTTCCAGTTTTTTGATTTTATATCGATGATCAGTTCTTATTCATTCTTTTTTATGACCTCTTTGTTGATCTCATTTTTTTAACCGGTTCTTTTCTTCTTTTAAGGTGGATAAAATTCTCCAGACTTGATTCTCACCATCTATCAATGATTCACATACTAACAATCAGACTTATAATATATCTTACAGAAGACAAATTGAATGTGTCTTGTGATTTAACATGATATTCAAACTTTCTCTTAATCAATTAAGCGCAAGTACTTAGGTGATAAATTACTTAGATGATTAGACTCCAACATTTCAAAATTCAATCTCATACTTAAAGAATTCTCAAGTACATAATTCATCGCTTCCCAAACAGATTTTAGCTTAAAACATTGAAAATTTTTAAAAATTTTGCTCAAAATTGAGAAAACACTGATTAAGTTACCCAATCCCCCATTCCCAACAAAAAAAAATCTATATTGTCCTCAATGTAAAAGAATTAAGCATGCAATGCAAAAGAGGTAATGAAAAGAAACAGGAAGTGATGGAAAGGTAATACCTGAAGAAGGAATTCTGAGGCTTTTCCAAATAATCTTAGTATGAAGATAGGTTAACACCAAACAAAACTCAACAAAGTATAAGAAAACTATCTTAAAACAGCAGAAGCAAACTACCCTAGTCCCATGAAAGTGATAAACCTACTTATATCTCCCGCAGACTAGGAGATCAATCCTGGTACACAGGATCAGTTAGAGGTATAGACATGTCCTCTGAATCAAATTTCTCAACAAATGGCTTTAATCAATGTCCATTTACTTTGAATTGATTTTCATTGTTTGGATTCTTTATCTAGATAGCCCCATGAGGATACACATTAGTAATGGTGAAAGGACCGATCCAACGAGATCGGAGTTTTTTTGGAAAAAGATGTAATCGAGAATTGTACAAGAGGACCTTCTGACCTAGTGTGAATAATTTCCAAAGAATGTGTTGGTCATGAAACACCTTCATCTTATCGTTGTAAATTCTCGAGTTCTCGTACACATCATTCCAAATTTCTTCAAGTTCATTTAACTGAAGTCTGCGTAGCGAGCCAGCATTATCTAGATTGAAATTCAGATTTTTAATAGCCCAGTAGGCTTTATTAGAGGTGTACATGAACCAAGCTAACTTGGTTAGCTCGTTCGAATCGATTCAAAGCTGAGTTCGAGCTGAGTCGAGCTAATTTTTTAGCTCAAAAATGAGTTCAGGTTGAGTTCGAGCTGGCCCCAGCTCGACTCGACTCGGATCGAACCCAGCTCAAATAGAACTAGTTCAGTGAATCAGTTACTTTTATATTGATGTTGCTCACCCAGTGTTGTTCAAATTTCTTCTTTGATGTCTTCTCGCATATAACGTCATCACATTAGCAGTGGGATGTGGGGCTAAGACGGGTCATGGTATACTTGAGTTATAGCTAAAAGGCATCTGTTTCGGGCAAACAGAGCTCATCTAGAGGCACATTACCTATCTATGTCATGGAGTTAGTTCCCTGACCATGGATCTAAGCCAGGTTAAGGTTTCTATCTGATCGGATTTGTGGATCGACGGAGGACCCGTATTAGTTCAACGGTCATCGTCACTCGATCAGGGCCACAAGTACACTGACCTGTGTAGGAAAATTTCCTTGATCCAAGGGTATAGTTTGGTCAAAATCTGACGGTCTAAAACCTTCAATTTTTCCCGCAAGCGAACGGTCCAAATCACTTAAGTTCTGGTTTATTTTCTAAAGATATTCGTGTTTCTCACACACTTCGCTCCAGGCTCAAGTTGTGCGTTTCTGGATACTATTTGGGCTCGATTCCCATGATGCTTGTCAAGCCCATTATGGCGGTCATAACCTTATAGTTTTGCGGTAATCAGACTTTTGACACGCAGTCCAAGTCAGATTCGAAGTTTTAATGTGCTCACGAGAAAAAATGGGTTTTGAGATTGCTCCTAGGTCTTTAGGTAATATTGAGTTAGCGATTCTAATAGTTTTGGTTCTTGCAGTTCGTATAGATAGCGGTTTAAGCTAATTCACTGATTAATTTAGCTTAGTACTTAACTAATTTTTGTTTAATTTCTAAAGGATTCGGTCATTAAGGATTCTTGCCTGAGGTGGTACTTGGGTCTTTGTATAGATTTTTCCGAGATGTTACACACATCGTTTCAGCACACATTTAAGATTCTCTAAACAATCACTAAAAGATGGACCAAATATCCGTCAAGGAAACAGTAATATGAATGACCAGCTAGCCTTTACAAAATTTGATCGATAAAGGGCAAAGGAAAGTGGTCTTTCCTTGTGACGGTATTCAATTTCCTGTAGTCAATGCAAATTCTTCAACTAGTAGTAACTCTAGTCAGCATGAGTTCATTATTGGCATTGGCTATGATGGTGATTCCGGACTTCTTAGGAACCACCAGAGTTGGACTCAACCATTGACTATCGGATATCAGGTATATGATACCCACATCTAATACCTTAAGGCTTAAACCACTTCCTTCATGTTCGGATTTAATCTATGTTGTAGCAGCCAGGAGGTCTTTACATTATCCTCTAAAAAAATGCGATGAGTACAAATCGAAGGATCAATTCCCTTGAGGTCCGGAATCGACCATCCAAGGGCTCCCTTATGCTCAATGAGAGTAGAAATGAGCATACTCTCCTGTTCTTGCTCGAGGTGGGAAGAAATCACCACTGGATATGTCTCATACTGACCTAAATAGACATATTTCAAATTAGAAGATAAAGGTTTTAGGTCAAGCTTCGATGCCTTAAGGTTAGGCGGTAGAGGCACTATATCAGTTTGGGGCAATTCTTTAAATTGTGGCCTCCACCGGTTAACTTTAAGTACAAGCACAGTATCAAGCATGGCCCCCATCTCCCTAATAATATCATCATCCAAATCATGGGAGTGGGCCAGGCATGTCTCTGGAGGGTCAGAGGACAAGATCGACAGAGTTCTATCCTCCACGAAAGAATCAATCAAGTTAACATCGTGGGCATTGTCATTATCCTCTAACTATTTACCCATATTAAAAAAGATATTCAACTCTAATGTTGTCACGCCTTGAAATTCGGGGGTCGAGCATAACTCAGCTCCTGAGTTTCAAAACATCACTTATGCAACATATTTAATGATGGATGTATGTTGTCAGTAAGAGTACATAAAACAAGGAATAGATTAAGCCAAATTGCAAACATAATTAAGGGATAAGTGAAAGACGCAAGCGAAAGACTTAAAGAAACGTATGTGTACACGTGCAAGTCCCTGAAATATGTATACATGCCAGGTCATACTTACAAGTGTTTATAATCAAATTACAAGTATCAAAATGAAATTATCTATTCCAAAAGAAAACCCAGAATCCCCGCATATCAGGACATGGTTCATAAGAACCCGCCTGAAAACTGCATAAAAGAAAATGCGGCCTCATCATCCTCGAACTCCTGCTCTGCCTCAGGGGTCGCGTCAACATCTACATCTAAGACAGAGTCTGGTTGGTGTTTAAACACCGCCCCAGAACGTGGGAGTGAGTGATCAACTTAGTGGAACAATAAAGTAAAGGTTAACATGTTATCAATTCAATCAAGCAGTAATGACAAAGAAAAACAATTAAACATGTCCTAATTACTCTTGTTAGTGCAAGGATGTATGTATAAATGATGCGTGCCCTCGCCTTACTCCCTCAGCGCCTTCATCTTACGTTACGCATGACAACCTCCCGCAATGCCAACGACTCCACGCACATGCAAATGCGGTACATGAACATGATTACCAAGTTGTTATTAGTCATTTTCATACAGCAGGATTGGAAAGCTAAGGTACCTTCCTCATATCAATTTCCACACAGTGATCCATTCTAGGGTCATCAGTCCTAGGCCATCTCATACAATCATATGGTTCTAGGTCGCTGCAAAGGGCTCGTCACCAATCAATACACGTCTATCATACCTTCGTTACTACTCTAAGGCTCGTCGCCTTAATGCAGTATCCGGGCATGCTCGAGGTCACTACAAAGGGCTCGTCACCAATCAATGGAGGCCGACAACATGAATATAGTGTCTCATACCACCATAATTGGCTCATGAGTCTAGTGTGCTCACTGGTCACTACGGGGAGGCTCGTCACCCCAGCGTAGGCCAACAACTCGACCACGGTGTCCCATATCACCATGTCCGGCTCATGAGTCTTAGCGGATCAAGGTACAACGGTTAAAGGGATTTCATTAGTAAGTTTGGTATCCTAGATTCAAGCAATAGCATCCATACATGGTGAACATACATCGGACAATCGGGTTACTTGACGAACTCGACTAGCACGAGCACACGTTGGGTTGAACGACATAGAGTGCGCAAATACTCCATGTGGCCAAACCACTGCCGACAACTCTAATACGATTCGGGTTCGTCAAATCACGTCCTTCGTGGCGAAAGCAACCTCAGCCACGAATTCAAGGCTGATTACCGATTTTCTGGACTATTTCATAGTCCCAAACACATTCTATTATAACAGATATGCATATACAATTTAGAACAGTAATGGAACAACAATTCAAATCACACAGTATGTGAGTATTTGAAGAATATCAACTTAACATGGATTTCAGCATAAGTAATACTTGAAATTAAACAACAAAAAATGTGACTTGCATGTAGGAAATCATACACACCAATAGGAGAGTTGAGAATTGCTTCTCAACGCCCGCAAATAGCTCAACATACATGACGTATGTAGGAATACACGCATTTGGACAATTCCTTTTGCTAAGGAGTTAACACACATACAATTAGCATAAGTACATGATAAATAATCATGGCAAACACATGTTCATATTATATATGTATACGATACTTTCTACAGATACATAGAATACACAAATCTCAATATAACACATACATATCAGGAATGCAAAATAAACATAGCATTTGGCATGTGAAATTGCACCCACAATAAGAATAAACCATTAACTGACATTGAAAGCCTTGAAAACCATAACCTATATGAATATAGTCCGCACCTTAAACCAGAAAAAGCACACCGAACTGATTCAGATGATATATCTTCGTCAACGGTGACTAGATAACCTAAGGCAAGAATAGAAATGAGCTACATCAACACAGACTATTCGAAGCTCTAAACAGATTAGGGTTAGATTAACTTACCCAAGGATGAACTTAGAATTGCCGGAATAATTATTCAAAAGTGATGGTTTAAGGAATAAGAGTAACAGGAAAGAATCTTAAGATGATTCACCAACTTCTCTCTCACTTTCTCTCTCTTTTCCTCTCTCTTTTTTAGATAGGGTTAGGAAATTCGTATGGAAAAGAGAGTGAGGGTTTTAAGGTCTTTATATAGGCCTAATATTGATGAAAATAGCCCCAGGGCCAAGGTATACTTAGGTTATAACCAAATCGGGCCTCTCTTGATCCAACGAAGCACTTTCGGTGGTCCTTTCTCCACGTACGATCGGACTTAAGCTCATTGACCATGGATCTAGGTTAGGCTGAGTTTTCGTACCGATCGGATTTACAGATCAGCCGTGGCAGACCACTCTCAATTCAATGGTTACCGAAACTCGATCAGGTCCACAAGCATAATGACATGCCTAGGCCATCTTCCCTAATCCAAGGGTGAAATTGGGTCAGAATCCAACGGTCAGATTGCTTAAAATCGTCGCGCAAGCGACACCACTCAGATTTCATAAAATCATATTTAATTTCTCACTGTTCTCACACTCTTCACTCCGGACTCAATCAAATCGACCCAGGACATCATCTGGACTTGATTTTTGAGGTGATGGTCAAGTCCAACATGGTGACCGTAACTGTCTAAGATCATTGCTATCGGACTTTCGACGCGCGGTCCAGGTCCGATCCAAAGCTTCTAAAAATTTCCAAGAGCAACTGGATTTAGCGTTGAATCCCAGATTTCATAGTAACATAGCGCTAACGATTCTACAGGTTTTGAGTCCTGCAGATCAAATTTAAAGTGATTGGTGCTAATTTCACAAGCAATTGAGTTTAGCGCTAATTAACCCACAAATAACTTCTAAGGAAAATAGAGGTAGTACTCGGGTCTTAGCATGAAATTTTTCGGGTCATTACAATCTACCCCCTTTAAAGAAAAATTTCATCCTCGAAATTCGTACCTTCTCATATCCTCAAGAATTTGAGGGTAACTCTTTCTAACCTCAGCTTCAGTCTCCCAAGTAGCCTCTTCTTCACTATGATGTGTCCATAGTACTTTCACAAGAGGGATGACCTTGCTACGCAATACCTGGTCCTTCCTGTCTAGGATACGTGTCGGTCGTAGTACATATGTGGCATCCTTGCTCAGCTGAACCTACTCCCAACTGATAATATGCGAATGATCAGGAACATACTTCTTCAGCATAGAAACATGAAATACGTTATGCACGCCCGCAAGTGGTGTGGGCAAAGCAACGCGGTATGCTACCGCTCCCACTCGATCGAGAATTTGAAATGGACCAATAAATCTTGGCGTGAGCTTTCCCTTCTTAACGAACCGCAGAACTCCCTTCATAGGGAAAACCTTAAGAAATACATGGTCTCTAACCTCAAACTCAAGCGGTCGCCGCCTTGTATCAGTGTAACTCTTATGCCTGCTCTAAGCTGTCAAAAGTCGACGTCGACTAATGTTAACTTTCTCTGAAGTCGCCTGCACCAACTCCGGGCCAATCAAACTACTCTCGCCAACTTCTGCCCAGCAATGCGGTGCTCTGCGTGGGCGACCATACAATGCCTTGTAGGGAGCCATGTCGATACTCACCTAGAAACTGTTATTATACGCGAACTCTGCATAAGGGAGACAATCATCCCAACTGTCCTTGAAATCCAAAACACAAGCTCGCAACATGTCTTTCAGAATCTGATTCACACGTTTCGTCTGCCTGTCTGTTTGCAGATGAAAGGCGGTACTAAACTTCAATTTCACACCCATCGCTTCCTGGATACGAGTCTAGAAGATAGATGTGAAACGTGTATCTTTATCAGACACAATCTCCAAAGGAACTCCATGCAGACGTACAATCTCCTTGATGTACAACCTATCCAACTCGTCTGCAGAGTTTGTGACTCTGATCGGTAAGAAATGAGTCAACTTTGTTAATCGGTCGACGATCACCCAAATAGAGTCATGCCCCTTCCTCGTTCTCGGTAGCCCTGAAATAAAATTCATAGAGATGAAGTCCCACTTCCATTCTGCTATGGGCATGGGCTGAAACAGCCCAGGAGGTCGGCGATGCTCTGTCTTGACCTGTTGGCATGTGAGACAACGAGATACAAACTCAGCAATGTGAACCTTCATGTTGTCCCACCAATAAGATCTTCTCATATCTTGATACATCTTCGTGCTACCTGGATGCATCGCAAGTTTAGAAGTATGGGCTGACTCGAGAACCTCCCGTCTCAAGTCAGGAATGTTTGGGACACATAACCGGCTACGAAATCGTAGGCCCCCATCTGAACTAACACTCCACTCGGAGTGCTCATCGGTACTAACCCGCTCTCTCATCTTCGCCAAAAGCTCATCATCTGCCTGAGCTGCAACGATCTTCTCGTCAACGAGGGGCTATACACGAATGTGTGCGATAACCTCATACGGCTCTTCTACCATAAGTTTCTGCTCAAAGTCTCGCACAAACTCCAACATGTCCCATTCTTCTATTATTAGAGAAGCCGTAAACTCTATAGTCTTCTTGCGACTCAACGCGTCTGCCACAAGGTTCGCCTTGCCCGGATGGTAAGAAACATCGAACTTAAAGTCTTTCAATGTTTCCATCCATCGACGTTGCCTCATATTCAAGTCACGCTGAGTGAAAATATACTTAAGGCTCTTGTGGTCACAAAAGAGCTCGAACTCCTCTCCGTAGAGGTAATGTTGCCAGAGCTTTAATGCAAAAATGACAGCTGCCAACTCCAAGTCGTGTGTAGGGTAATTTTCTTCGTGTTTCCTCAACTGTCTCGAAACATATGCAATCACCCTGTCCTTTTGCATAAGGACACAACCTAGACCAATGCGAGAGGTGTCAGTATATATCGTACACTTAACCCTATGCTCTGGCAATACTAGCACAGGGGTGGACGTCAACTTATCCTTCAGCTCTTCAAAAGCTATCTCCGCCCTCTCATTCCAAGCAAACTTCAAATCTTTCCGTGTCAACTGAGACAACGGTCTGGCTATCTTCGAGAAGTCTCGTATGAAGCGTTGATAATAGCCTGCTAGACCCAGAAAGCTTCTCACCTCAGTAACTGAACCAGGCTGCTTCCAGTCCTGAACTGCAGCTACCTTAGCAAGATCGACAACTATCCCTTCCTTGGACACCACATGTCCTAGGAACTTGACTTCCTCTTTCCAGAAATCGCATTTCTTGAACTGTGCAAAAAGCTGATTCTTCCTAAGAGTATCCAAGACCACTCTTAAGTGCTCCTCTGATGTTTTGTTTAAACCAACATGATTTAAATGATTTTTAAACTCGCAAGTATACGAATCAGATGTAGATACGGTACGTATTACGAGATCGTTCCCACGAGGACTGGTCGTCACAATTCAAATATATGATTCTCCTTAACTAATCCAACAAATAATGGAATGAATTACTAAGCACAATTTTATGAAAAACAATTAATTAAGAACAGGGAAGAAAATTCAATCAGAGAGAGGGCACTAGGACTTTCGAATCCATCCCTAATTATCCTAACCCTTGTTTTGTCTGTTGATTCACCTTGATCTAGATTGATACCACTTAAATAGAGAAAGCACAATCTGTGTCCTTAATCGGGCATACAAACTGTCTAATTCCTTTAAGCAATGCCATGAATGACATATCCCATATCCTTGGTTGGGTACATGGAATGTACATTCATTAAAGCACCCTGTTTCTTCCTCTATAGGAAACTTGTTCTTGATCAGACACAAGTACCTATAATAAGCATCCAAACAACATCCATATATATACTTTAATCAAGTTCATAGATGGAGAAGTATAGAATTTAAACCCATAAAGCCCACTTAAAGAAAGAAACAAATTAATTGAAATTCAAAGTAAATCAACCAATACAAGAGCTAATCAAATTAGGGGCTTCATCTCAGCCCTAGATGAGAGATTAGTGACCCATAAAATTCATGAAAAATATTAAATAAAATTCATAAAAATTAAACACCACACCAATCGATCTCTCTCTTCTTTCTTCTCTTTCTTCTCTTTCTTCTCTTCCTTGCTCCAGATCTCGAATCCCCTGGTTCTGAATGCCTCTCCCACGTTTTCTCACGTCCAAAACTCCCCTTTTATAGCTGCTGGATGGATGGGATCGGTGGGCGAGTCGTAGAAGGACTCGGAGTACAAATTTTCGCAGCCGTGATCGGTGGGCCCCACAGAGGCATTTTCTGGAAAATCTACCCCGTCCATTGGATTCGGGACGAAATTTCAGTCAAGAATAGGTAGTTTTGAAGGTCCATTAGCACGGCCCACAGAAGAAATCTCAAAAAAAACAGTTTTGAACGTCACAAGACGGCCTGTTTGTGGCCTCTGTACCGCACACGTGTGTACGCATGGGCGAAGAATATCAACATGGTTTTGAAGCTCTCGAAGCCCTCTACACGATGGACGGGTCAGATCGGCCGTACGCGTGACATACGGGGCCCACAAACCTTCGCAAAAACGGCCAGCGGAAGACGCTACGCGGACGCCAAACCGACGCTGCGATGATGGTGGGGCCCATTCCTGGACTTTTCACAAGAATCCACGTCGTCCATTGGTTTCAGCTCGAAAAATCAGTAGGAATTGACTGGTTTTGGGGTGGATTCGGTGCAACCCACGGAGTTTTGAACTCACCGTCCATTTTACGTTTTTCAGCGATCAACGACCGAACAAATGTATGGAACCAAACGGACAACTAGGCGATGACGATATCGACCTCAGGAAGCGGATGGACGGTTTGGATTGTCCATTTGGACAATAGGTGGGCCCCACAACCGACGACAACGGTCGGCCGCCGCAGACGCTGGAAACGGAGGTTTCCTTTTCAAAGACGTAGTCGGGTCAGCGCTGCTGACCCGACGCAAGCCCGTTCGGTGCTCGGTCAGTGCACATGTGCACCATGCACATGTCACTCAATGTGGGGTCCACTGTGATGATTTCGAGAAATCCAATCCGTCCATCTTCTTTGTCATATAATTTCAACCGTCAACACCAAGTTTGAAGCAGTTCCAAATATCAGGTGGGCCCCAAATTGGAGATTAACGGGCTGATTTGTCAGTTGGCTCACTTTCCGAGATCTTTAATGGCTGAAATTTAATATGTACGGTTAATTTACGGCCCTCATCCCATGTATTAAGTTTCGAACTGATCGGATAGCGGGAACCATGTGATCTTGCATTATGGACCCTTTTCGGGCCCCTTTGGCTTGCTTTCCTCAGATCTCAGGCACCAATAAAGGTTCTCTGGAGTCTATCCTGTGCCCTGGAGACTTTGGATCATGAAATCCAGCCTTTAACATCAATTTTCAATTAACGCTCCTCACTTCATCCTGTAACAAAAATACAATTAAAATATGGCATTAAACCTTATCATGTACGTAAAATCAGGCAATTAACGGGGTCTGATATGCAATATTTGACCCTGATCACAACCCCCAACCAGCATTTTGCTAGTCTCGAGCAAAACATGCGAAAAATAATTTTAGAAATAAAAGACGATTCCTGTAAACTCAAGTGACTTGTGAACAGATAGCTGAGATGTGAAAATTCTAAGATTCATGAATGGTAAGTAGAATTTTCTCCTGAAATCAAGCTCTCAACAGATTTCATAATTAATTTCAAACTATTAATCCATTAATTGGAACAATTCTGAACATCGAGCTCCATGAATGTAAAGTGTAATCTCGACTTACAAACATTAAGAGATCCAATTTTCAATCTCATGATATCATTGGTAATTCGTGACAACCAAGCTTGAAACCAACACTTATCTCACAGATTAACTTTTCATTTTACCAGCCTTTGATTTTCTTTTCGAGCAGTAACGCAAATGAGGGGAATCAAATTTATACCTATAGGGAGCAAACCTATGGCGAAAACTCGTCGCCTCATTTTTTTATAAGTAAATTATGGAGAATCAAATCTATACCTATAAGGAGCAAACCTATGGTGAAGATTATGTGACTTAGCCTTTTAATTCTTCTTTTTACCAAGTTAATCATTCAGTTATCGAACCGAAAACTTAATGTGTAAGCGAGATGTGATATGTGAAATCATGACTCAATCAATGTTTACAACCTCTAATCATGGATTAACAATTCAAAATGGACTGTGAAATCAAGCAGATGGCCGAATCCAAGAGTCATTAGTTACCAACATCATGTATCTTATAATGGTAAAATCACAACTATCCTTCAAAATCACTTTGAGTTCAATAGAAATTCCAGAAAAAATTTTAAAATTTTCAAAAATTTTGCTCAAAACCAAGAAAATACTGATTAGGTAACCTAATCTTCCACCCCTAACCTAAAATCTACATTGTCCTCAATGTAAAAGAAATAATCATGCGATGCACATGGGACAACGAATAATAAAAGAGGAATGAGGGAAAGATAGTACCTGGACGGAGAATCAAGAAGCTTTCTCAAAGTTTGCGAAGAATTTCAACGGAAAAATGAGTTAGCGCAAGAGAGAAATCAACAGAAGAAAAAAAATAACAAAAAGAAAAATAAAAGAAGAGCCTACCTATACCACTTTCGCAGGTGCTCTCGATTGCATTTAGCGCATGCAACAAGCCTTTAAACCCCTAGGTTACCCCTAGTGGACGAGTTGTAGTCTCGTGAGGGTTTGCAGTAATGTTACCCACAAACATTGAAGTAACTAACGAAGAAAATAATGAAAATGAATGAAATAACAAGCAATACAATAAAGCAAAAGGCTGGGTTGCCTCCCATGAGCGCTAAGTTTAACGTCTTCAGCCAGACAAGAACAGACCATGAATGAAATAATCTTTATAACCAGGGTCTGCCAAAGAAATTACCTCAACATCTTGATTAACCAATCCCAGACAAGTGATGTGAGTTCTCATGAACTGTGCCATCTGAAATGAGGTAACTGACACTGTCGTCAAATAATTTAAGGACTTCTGCTCGAATGACTTCTTCCATGTTAGGATCACGCTTCCTTTGCATTTCACGCGACATTTCTACAGCATGATCCATACATATCGTGGGGCATACTCCCTGTATTTCCATTATCTTCCGTTCAATTGCTGCCTTATATGCTCTAAGAACATTAAGCAGCCTGCTCGCCTTTGTCTTCTCAGAGTTACAAGCTGTGCTGTCAGGAAGAGTCTCAGAGGGATGAAGAGGTTCCACTTTCGCTCTCCATTTTTCAGTCTCCAATATAGGAGTAAAGTCGAGCAATGCATTGACTTCATGGATGGGACTATCAATGTCAAAATCCATGCCCGATTGTGCTAAGCAGGTCTCAAGAGGATCTTCAAAAGATGTACGGAAGGAGTCCTGCACAAGGCTCTCGATCATGTCCACTTCAAATATGTCATCCAAATCGGAGGATTGTTGTTCTGCATTAAAAACATTGAGTTTAATATTCATGTTACCAAAGGACAATTTCATAACTCCATTCCTGCAATTGATAATAGCATTAGATGTGGCCAAAAATGGACGACCCAAAATGACTGGAATCTAACTATGAAGATTCTGGACAGGCTGAGTATCTATAACTATGAAATCCACCGGAAAATAAAATTTATCAACCTGGATTAACACATCTTCAATAACACCCCGGGCACCTTGAGATCTATCGGCTAGTTGTAATGTTACCTTAGTCGGTTTCAACTCACCAAGTCCTAGCTGCCATAGACCGAATATGGTAACAAATTGACACTCGCCCCTAAATCAAGTAATGCCTTCCCGATCTTATGATCTCCTATGCCGCAAGAAATGGTGGGAGCTCCTGGATCCCTAAATTTAGGAGGGGTGTTATGTTGAATCATGGAGCTGAGCTGCTCTGCAAGGAAGACTTTCTTATGAACATTCTGCTTACGCTTTTGAGTGCATAAATCTTTAAGAAACTTAGCGTAAGCAGGGACTTGCTTGATAGCGTCAAGCAACGGGATGTTGACTTGCACTTTTTGAAACACATCCAAGATTTCATCAAAGTTATTTCTTTTCTTTATTGGTGCCAGACGTTGAGGAAAGGGTGCTTTGGGCACATAAGGTGGCACATTCGTGGCTCTTGGAGAGTCAGAGAGCTTTTGGACTTCGGATGCACTGGTATGGCTCTCTGCTTCATCTTGATCTTCTGTTTTAGAATTTGATTCATCCCCAGGCATCTCTATTCTGTTATCAATCTGCTTGCCTGACCTAAGGGTAGTGATCGATTTGGCCTGTTCATGATATTGCCCTTGGTTGGAATTAGAGCCAATCTCAAACTGTCCCTTTGGATTAGCCTCAGGTTGGCTAGGGAACTTGCTCTTCTCTCTCTCAATCAATGTTGCAGCTATTTGACACATTTGTACTTCTAGCTTGGCAATGGATTGTGCATTTGCATGTAAGCTTTGCTGGTTGGCCAGTAAGGTTTGTTGGGTGTCTTTTTGGAATTGGAGAGAACTCTGCATGAAAAGATGGAGTGTATCCTCAAGAGATGGTTTCCTTGATTGTGTAGGCAGTTGTTGATATTGTGAAAATTGTTGAGGTTGTTGACTGCCAACTTGGAGGTGCGGTTGCATGGGAGGATTTCCAGATGGTCCTCCTTGTTGTGGTCCTTTTGCCCAAGAGAAATTTGGATGTCTAGCCCACCCTGGGTTGTATGTGTTCGAGTAAGGATCATTCCCATATTTTTGAAAAGTGTTCATATCATGAACTTGTTCAGAGAGAAGTTCTGGGAATGCTGCACCTGGACAAGACTGAATAGTATGGACAGAACTAGAACATGTGGCATATGCCTCGACTTGAGCTGTTTGTGGTGGTCCATTATTCAATACCAGAGCATCAACTTTCTTTGTCAGGTTATCAAGCTTGGCACTTAGCTCTGGTATGACTCCTATCTCATATATACCACCTCTCTTTTGTTGTTGGGGACTTCTATCACCTCTATTTGAATAATCCCATTGCTGGGAATTTTCGCACAAAGTTTCAAAGAAGTTCCACGCTTCGACATCACTTTTGGTCATGAATGACCCTCCACTGGTGGCATCAACCATGCGACGGTTCTGTGGTGTCAGACCGTCATAGAAGTATTGAACTTGTTGCCACTTCTCAAAACCATGGTGAGGACATTTAAGAAGCAAGTCCTTCCATCTTTCCCAACATTCATGAAAGTGCTCGCCCTCTTTTTGTGTGAAGTTAGTGATTTCTCTACGGAGGGCATTGGTTTTGTGAATGGGGAAGAACTTGTTTAAGAACTTCTTAGACAGTTGGTCCCATGTAGTGATAGATCCAACTTCTAGAGAATTCAACCATGCTTTCGCCTTATCCTTCAAAGAAAAAGGAAACAGGCGTAGGCGGATCGAATCGTCTGAGAAGTTTTGGAACTTAAAGGTGGAGCAAATGTTTAAGAATTCTTTCACATGATGATATGGGTCCTCTTTGTCCAATCCATAAAAGGATGGCAACAATTGTATGACTCCAGGTTTAAGTTCAAAGTGTGCTGCCGTAGTGGTTGGCAACACTATGTATGAAGGCGCATTAAATTGGACAGGAGCTGAATAATCTTTGAGAGCTTTAACTTCAGTCTCATTCGCCATTTCAACAGAATTATTTCTCAATCTTTCACGAATTGTTCTTTCAATCTCAGGATCAAACGGTGCTAGTTCTATATTCAGAGATCTACGTCCTAGCATAAACTATGTTATTAATATAAGAAAGAAAACTAAACTAAGATGCAACCTATGATGAATAAAACTAAAGGAAAAAGTTATGAATTCCTAAAAACAAGAGAAAGCTATGCAAACGAGAATTGGAAAGAAGAACCCGAGAAAAGGAGATGATGAATGTCTGAAGATTTGAGAGCTCCTCCTTTTGAAGACAATGTTATTTAGCAGCTTCCTTCCTTAATTCCTGTAAACAAAAAGAAAACAAAAACAAATTAAATTTACTAAGATAATGCTAGAAAAAAAATCCTAAGCAACGGTTAATTTCTAAAAAAAAAAATAAAAAAAAAAAAAAAAAAAAAAAAAAAAATTTATAATCTTAGAAATAAAAGCTAAGTTAGTTTCTAAAAAGGGAAAATTTCTAAAAAATAGGAAATTAGAAAATAAGAGAGAAACTTTCTAAAAAAATAAAACCTAAAAACTCTTCTAATAATAAAACCTAAACTAGAAAATAGAAAGTTACTTGAAAGAAGAATCAGAATCTAGAATTAGAAAATAGGAAATTTCTAAAAATAAAAAAATATAGAAATAGAAACTTTCTAAAAAAATAAAACCTTAATTCTAAAAATAGAAATTAGAAAAAAAAATAGAAAATTTGGAAAGAGATTACCAAATTAGTAGTTTATGTCAGGTCCCTACAAAACAGGAAATAGGTTAGTTTCAAAAAAAATTTAACCTAGAGTTAGTAAAAAACCTAAGACTATGAATTATGATAAGAGAGAATCCTAAATCCAATAGGAACAAAACAGTCCCCGGCAACGGCGCCAAAAACTTGATGTTTTGTTTAAACCAACATGATTTAAATGATTTTTAAACTCGCAAGTATACGAATCAGATGTAGATACGGTACGTATTACGAGATCGTTCCCACGAGGACTGGTCGTCACAATTCAAATATATGATTCTCCTTAACTAATCCAACAAATAATGGAATGAATTACTAAGCACAATTTTATGAAAAACAATTAATTAAGAACAGGGAAGAAAATTCAATCAGAGAGAGGGCACTAGGACTTTCGAATCCATCCCTAATTATCCTAACCCTTGTTTTGTCTGTTGATTCACCTTGATCTAGATTGATACCACTTAAATAGAGAAAGCACAATCTGTGTCCTTAATCGGGCATACAAACTGTCTAATTCCTTTAAGCAATGCCATGAATGACATATCCCATATCCTTGGTTGGGTACATGGAATGTACATTCATTAAAGCACACTGTTTCTTCCTCTATAGGAAACTTGTTCTTGATCGACACAAGTACCTATAATAAGCATCCAAACAACATCCATATATATACTTTAATCAAGTTCATAGATGGAGAAGTATAGAATTTAAACCCATAAAGCCCACTTAAAGAAAGAAACAAATTAATTGAAATTCAAAGTAAATCAACCAATACAAGAGCTAATCAAATTAGGGCTTCATCTCACCCTAGCTGAGAGATTAGTGACCCATAAAATTCATGAAAAATATTAAATAAAATTCATAAAAATTAAACACCAAACCAATCGATCTCTCTCTTCTTTCTTCTCTTTCTTCTCTTTCTTCTCTTCCTTGCTCCAGATCTGGAATCCCCTGGTTCTGAATGACTCCGAATGGTTCTGAATGGTTCTCCCACGTCCAAAACTCCCATTTTATAGCTGCTGGATGGCTGAGGTCGGTGGCACAGTCGTAGAAGGACTCGGAGAACAAATATTCGCAGACGTGATCGCAGGGCCCCACACAGGCATTTACTGGAAAATCTACCCCGACCATTGGATTCAGGACGAAATTTCAGTCAAGAATGGGTAGTTTTGAACGTCCATTAGCGCGGCCCACAGAAGAAATCTCAAAAAAAACAGTTTTGAACGTCACAAGACGGCCTGTTTGTGGCCTCTGTACCGCACACGTGTGTACGCATGGGCGAAGAATATCAACATGGTTTTGAAGCTCTCAAAGCCCTCTACACGATGGACGGGTCAGATCGGCCGTACGCGTGACGTACGGGGCCCACAAACCTTCGCAAAAACGGCCAGCGGAAGACGCTACGCGGACGCCAAACCGACGCTGCGATGATGGTGGGGCCCATTCCTGGACTTTTCACAGGAATCCACGTCGTCCATTGGTTTCAGCTCGAAAAATCAGTAGGAATTGACTGGTTTTGGGGTGGATTCGGTGCAACCCACGGAGTTTTGAACTCACCGTCCATTTTACGTTTTTTCAGCGATCAACGTCCGTACATATGTATGGAACCAAACGGACATCTAGGCGATGACGATATCGACCTCAGGAAGCGGATGGACGGTTTGGATTGTCCATTTGGACAATAGGTGGGCCCCACAACCGACGACAACGGTCGGCCGCCGCAGACGCTGGAAACGGAGGTTTCCTTTTCAAAGACGTAGTCGGGTCAGCGCTGCTGACCCGACGCAAGCCCGTTCGGTGCTCGGTCAGTGCACATGTGCACCATGCACATGTCACTCAATGTGGGGTCCACTGTGATGATTTCGAGAAATCCAATCCGTCCATCTTCTTTGTCATATAATTTCAACCGTCAACACCAAGTTTGAAGCAGTTCCAAATATCAGGTGGGCCCCAAATTGGAGATTAACGGGCTGATTTGTCAGTTGGCTCACTTCCCGAGATCTTTAATGGCTGAAATTTAATATGTACGGTTAATTTACGGCCCTCATCCCATGTATTAAGTTTCGAACTGATCGGATAGCGGGAACCATGTGATCTTGCATTCTGGACCCTTTTCGGGCCCCTTTGGCTTGCTTTCCTCAGATCCCAGGCATGTAAAATCTTCATTATTGGTTCTCTGGAGTCTATCCTGTGCCCTGGAGACTTTGGATCATGAAATCCAGCCTTTAACATCAATTTTCAATTAACGCTCCTCACTTCATCCTGTAACAAAAATACAATTAAAATATGGCATTAAACCTTATCATGTACGTAAAATCAGGCAATTACTGGGGTCTGATATGCAATATTTGACCCTGATCATCCTCCTGCTCTTCCCGACAGACAGAATATATCAAAATGTCATCGATAAAGACAATGACGAATCGGAACAAGAATGGCCGAAATACCCTGTTCATCAGATCCATGAACACGGCCGGTGCGTTTGTAAGACCGAACGATATCACAAGGAACTCATAATGGCCAAAGCTAGTCCTGAAGGTGGTCTTCTGCACGTCCTCATTCTTGACGCGCAACTGATGATACCTTGACTGCAGATCAACCTTCGAGAAGTACCATGCCCCCTTCAACTGATCAAATAAATCATCGATCCTAGGCAAAGGATACTTGTTCTTCACAATTACCTGATTCAACCTACGATAATCAATACATAATCGCAAGGAACCATCTTTCTTCTTAACAAACAGGACAGGTGCTCCCCACGGAGACACACTAGGCTGAATAAAACCCAAATTCAACAAATCATCTATCTGCTTCCTCAATTCCTCCATTTCACTCAGAGGCATACGTAGGTGGGCAAAGAAATGGGTGCCGCACCAGGCATGAGATCGATAGTAAAATCAATCTCGTGCTGAGGGTGTAATCCAGGAATCGACTCGAACACATCTTCAAACTCCCGAACTACAGGCGTGCTTTCAAACGCCGATCTAGCCATACTTTCCAACAGAGAAGAATAATAACCAAGACAAAAAGGGTAACTGACCTGAACTGGGAAAGTAACTGTCTCGCCCTCAGGTTCATGGATTGCCACCAACCTAGATTCACAATCAATCTCTGCTCGTATCCTCGTGAGCCAATCCATATCCATAATGACATCGTAATGGTAAAGAGATGCGACAAAAAGGTCAACAAGAATCGATCCACTCCCTAGATTAATCAAACAATCCATATAACACTTGTTTATAGCAGAGGAGATCCTCGTAGCGGTAGTGAGCATCACTCCCTTCATAATAACAGTGCCCAAACTCAGGCGCCTAACTGCCTCATATGATATAAGAGAGGTAGTGGACCCTGTATCCACCAACATAGAAACGAGAATACCTTGGATGTGAGCAGTAACCTCAAAGGATCTCGGTACTAAGTCAGCCACAGGCGCTTCAGCTGAGAGCACGTGAACTCGAGCCTGCTGCTGGCGATTCGGCGGAGGAACCGTGGGCCGCTGAGGTGGCTTGAAGCTAGGTACAGAAGGTTTGAAGGATGCATGAGCTGGCGCTGAACGAAGAGGTGGAGGTGATATAACCTGAGGCATCGGACGACTGATCTTCTGCGGTGGAGTAAATCCACTATCCCGCATACGCAAAAAGTAAGTATGATCCAAATGCCCCATCTTTCCACAGTACGAACAGTAAAAATTAGCTCGCACCTGTTGAGCGGGCGGCGCTGAATGCCTCAAAAGAGAATCTGCCCGCGGCCTCTTGCCAAGAAATGGTGTACTTTGAAAGTCAGGTCATGGTCTGGGAACTATAGGTGCTCGCATACAGGACGACCTGTCCCTGTCCTGCTCGGCTCGTAGAGACATGCTCACCAACTCCGCATAGGAAGATATGCTAGCACAACACATCTTCGATCGGATCTCAGGCCTCAACCCCTCAGAAAAATGTCGCTTTCGCATCGGCTGATCACTCAGAATCAAAGGAGTATAGTGACCTAGCTCAGTAAATCGGTTCTCGTACTTCGTCACCAACATCCCTCCCTAACGAAGGCGAAGGAACTCACTCTCCTTCTCATGTCGGTACGTGATCGAAAAATACTTCTCGTGGAAGAGTGCCTCAAACGCCTGCCACGACCACTCATACCCTTTCACAACAGTGCGAAGAACACTGTCCCACCATAAACTGGTCTCCTTCTCAAACATGAAGGAGGCAAGCTCGACCTGCTCAACCTCAGAACAGTGCAGCGGTCTCAGCATCTTAGAGATGCGATCAATCCAGTACTCGGCCTCCTCGAGTCTATGAGAACCCACAAATGTGGGAGGTCGTGAGCGTTGAAATCGCTCAAATGTGCAGCTCGCACTAGCACTCCCAGATGGGTGCATAGGTGAAGCAGGTGGAGTCACCCCCATCGACTGAGCAAAGATGCCAGCTATGGAAGACAGAAACTGCTGCTGCTGCTGCATCAACAACATCATCTACTCAAACCTATCAGGAGGCGGAGCAGATGAAGATGCATATGACATCGACGTAGATGCACGGTTCAGCTCAGGAACCGAAGGCGTGACTGGAGGAGCCATAGGTGGAATCACAGGTGTCGGCCCAGCACCAGTATGAGACGGGCCCGACTGTGGATCCGTCTGGCTATTGCCTAGGGGAGAAACCCCGACAAGCGACTCGACCAAAGAGAGATGGGCCGAAGTCTTCGATCCCTTAGGAGGCATACCCTACATTCAACAGAGGATGCAACCTACAAGATTCAACATCCACATAATCCACCTACACAGCATTCATAGCACAACTTCAACGATAAACAACATGCATTTCATTTAACAAAATTGTCGCAATACAAGAAGTGCAGCATTACATGAATCGTGACAGAGAAAGCATGTGAACTAAAACATCTAAAGTTGCAAACAACAAACAACTTCCAACTACTATGCCAACAACGGCAAACAACAAACAACTTCCAATTACTATGCCAACAATGGCAAACAACAAAACAAAGCAAATGACGACTACAACTGCAACTACTCGGAATCAGGAGATGGAGGTGGGGCACCTTATCCTGCAAACAATACAGGATAGACTTCAGAGTTTGAGTCACCTTCTTAAACTTATGCTTTACAAGGCCTCGAAGATCCATGATATCCTAGCGTAGAATAGCCTGACCCTCCTCAAGCCGAGCGATACGGGCATCCCTGGCAGCCTGATCTACGCTCTGCTCTGGTGCCACAGGAGGAGAACTATCACTCGTATCCTCGGCCTTTACCTCTTCCTCGTCCTGCTCTTCTTCTTCTTCAATCTCAGATCCACCCTCACCATAACTCTCTTCCTCATCGCTCTCTGTCTCATCCTCACTTTATGAGGCTTATCACCGACGAGGCCCAATGTCCATTTGATTTAGGGTCGTCTCATTAATGTAGCGAACAGGTACCGGCTTTTCTGCCCCAAGCCTATAGCTAAACTCATGTGCAAGCTTACATATGAGTCGGCCAAATGAGAGTGATTTGGTCCTCCTATTCGAACGAGCGATAAGGATAATCTGGCACAAGATGTACGTTGGCACATATAACTTCTCTCCTTGCCCCACCTGATACAGAAAATCTACCATTAGGCGCGTACACTCACTGCGGTTGCTCCACCTTGGATATACATTGAATGTACACATGTGGTGAAGCAAGCGAAATTCATCCATCATGTTGGTAGCTGGAAGGCTTCTATTAGGTTGTCATTCGACTAGACAACCACACAGGAGCCGCATACGGCAATCCCTCTCGCGCGCACTGCTTAAATTCTTCTTACTGGCATGCACCTCACCAAGCGGCACATTCAAGAGTCAGGATATCAAAGCGACGTTGACCGTAGCCTCCCGACCTCTTCCACAAGGGATCTTAAACTGCAGAGGCTCCAGCGAAGGATCACGAATGAGGGCATGAAAAGCTCGAACAGTGCTCGCATTAGCGCGATATTCTCCCTCAGACAAGGGACACCAACTAGCTCCTTCCAGGCGCTCCAACATGAGAAACTCGCCATATAGCCGTGGATCTACATGAGCCTCAAAAAGGACCCTACGGCCTTTATAGACTCCATGAGATAACTCCGCCAGCAAGGTTCTTCCAATGGGAGCTTGAGGATCAAGGTCCTGCTTGGTCTGAAACTCATGGATGGCGGTCGTGCTCACGGCGGCACCTCTCGGCCTCTGTGCACGGGTTGGGCGGCTAGGCCCGGCTTCATCCATGGGCGCTCTCTTCCTCCCCATCCAAGAGAGAAAGGTGGAGATGGAAAATATGGCCGTGACAAACTCAAATAGGGCCATGGAAAATGAGAGAAAAGAGGGAAATGGGAAGAATGGTGAGGCTTCCACACATTTGAGATCCCAAAGAAGGATTTAAGAGCTCAAATGAGAAGAAAAGGGAGTGAAAATAGCAATGGGGATGGGTTTTTGAGATGGGTTGGATGGGTGTGCACGAAAATGGAAGAAGAAGGAGATTGAGGAGGAATTTTGGTGGAGTTTTGAGAGAGACTTGAAGAAAAGGAAAGCTTGGGAGGGAATTTTATGAAGAAGAGAGGGTTTGAGAGGTACTTCAATCTACCAACCATGGAGGAATGGGCCACACTAGGCCCCAACGGCGTCAGCCCGAGCCGGCCTGGCCCGCTGGGCAGCGAGGGCTCACCGAACCGGCGAGGTCATCGCCGGTCTCTGGACACTCTGGTGATGACTCGCCTAAGTCCAAAATGATGTGGGCCCCCCTGGAATTAACTCGATTGGCTCCTTAGTCTGATTCGATGCATATCGCGCCACTCGGGTTAAAATCTGATACAAACACAGGTTTATAGACATTTTAAGGGCTAAGATGGGAAGATAAACCATCTAAACTCATCAATGGACGGTCTAGAAGAGATTTTAGGTCGCTGTGTGTGATCAGGAGTGCGCACAGACTCGATCTCGGTGATCGTTTTCAGTAAACTTTCACCGATAGAAGTAACAGAAACACATACATAAATTCTACAATAACTCGCACCCTCCTACACTAAGGTGGCAACAGCGTGCGGTGTGTGACCATTACCCAGGTCCGGTTTAATCCAATTCATGCTCTGATACTAACTTGTCATGCCCTGAAATTCGGGGTCGAGCATAACTCAGCTCCCGAGTTTCAAAACATCACTTATGCAACATATTTAATGATGCATGTATGTTGTCTGTAAAGGTACAGAAAACATGGAATAGATTAAGCCAAACTGCAAACATAATTTAGGAATAAGTGAAAGACGCAAGCAGAAGACTTAAAGAAATGTATGTGTACATGTGCGAGTCCCTGAAATACGTATACATGTCAGGTCATACTTACAAGTATTTATAATCAAATTACAAGTATCAAAATGAAATTATCTATTCCAAAAGAAAACCCAGAATCTCCATATATCAGGACATGGTTCACAAGAACCTGGCCTGAAAACTACATAAAAGAAAATGCGGCCTTATCATCCTCGAACTCCTGCTCTACCTCAGGGGTCGCGTCAACATCTGCATCTAAGACAGAGTCTGGTTGGTGTTTAAACACCGCCCCAAAACGTGGGAGTGAGTGATCAACTCAATGGAACAATAAAGCAAAGGTTAACATGTTATCAATTCAATCAAGCAGTAATGACAAAGCAAAATAATCAAACATGTCCTAATTACTCTTGTTAGTGTAAGGATGTATGTATAAATGATGCGTGCCCTCGCCTTACTCCCTCAGCGTCTTCATCTTACGTTACGCATGACAACCTCCCGCAGTGCCAACGACTTCCACGCACATGCAAATGTGGTGCATAAATATGATTACCAAGTTGTTATTAGTCCTTTTCATACAGCAGGATTGGGAAGCTAAGGTACCTTCCTCATATTAATTTCCACACAGTGATCCATTCTAGGGTCATCAGTCCTAGGCCATCTCATACGATCATATGGTTCTAGGTCGCTGCAAAGGGCTCGTCACCAATCAATGCACGTCTATCATACCTTCGTTACTACTCTAAGGCTCGTCACCTTAATGCAGTATCCGGGCATGCTCGAGGTCACTACAAAGGGCTCGTCACCAATCAATGTAGGTCAACAGCATGAATATAGTGTCCCATACCACCATAATCGGCTCACGAGTCTGGTGTGCTCACTGGTCACTATGGGGAGGCTCGTCACCCCAGCGTAGGCCGACAGCTCGACCACAGTGTCCCATACCACCATGTCCGTCTCATAAGTCTTAGAGGATTAAGGTACAACGGTTAACGAGATTTCATTGGTAAGTTTGGTACCCTAGATTCAAGCAATAGCGTCCATACATGGTGAACATACATCGGACAATCGGGTTACTTGACGAACTTGACTAGCATGAGCGCACGTTGGGTTGAACGACATGGAGTTCGCAAACACTCCATGTGGCCAAACCACTGCTAACAACTCTAATATGACTCGGGTTCATCAAATCACATCCTTCGTGGCGAAAGCAACCTCAGCCACGAATTCAAGGCCGATTACCGATTTCCTGGACTATTTCATAGTCCCAAACACATTCCATTATAATAGATATGCATATACAATTTGGAACAGTAATGGAACAACAATTCAAATCACACAGTATGTGAGCATTTGAAGAATATCAACTTAACATGGATTTCAGCATAAGTAATACTTGAAATTAAACAACAAAAAATGTGACTTGCATGTAGGAAATCATACACACCAATAGGAGAGTTGAGAATCACTTCTCAACACCCGTAAATAAGATAATATATTACACTTTAGACCATTCAGACATTTCTACAAACACTTAGACTACATAGCTCAACATACATGACGTATGTTGGAATACACGCATTTGGACAATTCCTTTTGCCATGGAGTTGACACACATACAATTAGCACAAGTACACGACAAATAATCATGGTAAACACATGTTCATATTATATACGTATACGATACTTTCTACAAATACATAGAATACATAAATCTCAATATAACACATACATATCAGGAACGTAAAATAAACATAGCATTTGGCATGTGAAATTGCACCCACAACAAGAATAAACCATTAACTGGCATTGCAAGCCTTGAAAACCATAACCTATATGAATATAGTCCACACCTTAAACCAGAAAAGCACACTGAACTGATTCAGACGATATGTCTTTGTCAACGGTGACTAGATAACCTAAGGCAAGAATAGAAATGAGCTACATCAACACATAGACTATTCAAAGCTCTAAACAGATTAGGATTAGATTAACTTACCCAAGGATGAACTTAGAATCGCCGGAATAACGATTCAAAAGTGATGGTTTAAGGATGTAGAGTAACAGGAAAGAATCTTAAGATGATTCACCAACTTCTCTCTCACTTTCTCTCTCTTTTCCTCTCTCTTTCTTAGCTAGGGTTAGGAAATTCGTATGGAAAAGAGAGTGAGGGCTTTAAGGTCTTTATATAGGCCTAATATTGATGAAAATAGCCCCAGGGCCAAGGTATACTTTGGTTATAACCAAATCAGGCCTCTCTCGATCCAACGGAGCACTTCCGGTGGTCCTTTCTCCACGTGCGGTCAGACTTAAGCTCACTGACCATGGATTTAGGTCAGGCTGAGTTTTCTTACCGATCGGATTTACAGATCGGCCGTGGCAGACCACTCTTAATTCAACAATTATCGAAACTCGATCTGGTCCACAAGCATTATGACATGCCTGGGCTATCTTCCCTGATCCGAGGGTGAAATTGGGTCAGAATCCAACGGTCAGATTGCTTAAAATCGTCGTGCAAGCGACACCACTCAGATTTCATAAAATCATATTTAATTTCTCACCGTTCTCACACTCTTCACTCCGGACTCAATCAAATCGACCCAGGACATCATCTGGACTTGATTTTTGAGGTGATGGTCAAGTCCAACATGGTGACCATAACTGTCTAAGATCATCGCTATCGGACTTTTGACGCGCGGTCCAGGTCCGATCCAAAGCTTCTAAAAATTCCCAAGAGCAACTGGATTTAGCGTTGAATCCCAGATTTTAGAGTAACATAGCGCTAACGATTCTACAGGTTTTGAGTCATGCAGATCAAATTTAAAGTGATTGATGCTAATTTCACAAGCAATCGAGTTTAACGCTAATTAACCCACAAATAACTTCTAAGGAAAATAGAGGTAGTACTCGGGTCTTAGCACAAAATTTTTCGGGTCATTACAAATGTCATATTTCCAAAAGATAAACTCATGACTCCATTCCTGCAATTAATGATTGCATTTGATGTGGCAAGGAATGGGAGACCAAGAATGACAGGAATTTGAGTGCTCATGTCCACGATGGGTT
This sequence comes from Magnolia sinica, assembly GCF_029962835.1. Taxonomy (NCBI): domain Eukaryota; kingdom Viridiplantae; phylum Streptophyta; class Magnoliopsida; order Magnoliales; family Magnoliaceae; genus Magnolia; species Magnolia sinica. Next base: position 78,999,801 of record NC_080573.1, read on the forward strand.
GAGTATCTAGGACGATAAAATCTACCAGGTAGTAAAATTTGTCAACCTAGACCAACACATCCTTAATTATCCCTCTCGGTACATGAACTAAGTGATCGACAACTTGTAATTTAGTTCGGGTGGGTTTTAATTCACCTAGACCTAGCTGTTCGTAGACTGAGTATGGGATCAAATTTATGCTCGCTCCTAAATCAAGAAGTGTGTGCCCAATGTGGTAATTCTCAATTACACAAGAAATGATTGGGCTACCAGGATCTTTGTATTTCCGTAGCACATCTTGCTTTAGGATGGCACTCATTGAGACGACCCGCACCACCGTTGTGATATTGTTTGCTTTGGGGTCTCCCCCGCATGGCTCTAAAATATGTCATAACAGTTAAGGGAGACCCTCTACATATAGCCAGGACTTTGAATGACTGCCCAAGCGATGTAGGACAAAGTACCATCCACAGTCGCATGCAACAGTAGCTCGCCCAGGCACCCAGCCCTGTCCACATCATGCTCACCCACATTGGAGCAGGGACCGGGGTGTCACAATCTGCCACCGTTGGAACAGAGTCGTCCTTAGCTCTGATATTAAATGAGATGACCTGTCCCACCGTTGTGATATTGTCCACTTTGGTGTCTCCCCCGCATGGCTTTAAAACGCGTCACAATAGTTAAGGGAGAGCCTCTACATATAGGCAGAACTTCAAACGACTGCCAAAGTAATGTGGGATAGAGTTCTGTCCACAGTCACCTACAATAGTAGCTCGCCCAACATGGTAGCTCGCCCAGGCACCCAGCGTGGCCCACATCACACCTGCCCACATTGGAGCAAGGACCGGGGTGTCATACTCACTTTTTCTATTAGAAAATTTTTCTTTTTGATACTTTGCCCCCTCTTGGTCATGCACAAGTCTTTCAAAAATTTAACATATGAAGGTATTTATTTAACCACATCCAGTAAAGGAAGATTGACTTACACTTGTTCAACACCTCTAGAATGTCCTGAGAGTTAGAGAGAGGTTTTGGTGCAATCAACCATTGGGGGAATGGGGCAATCGGCTTGTTCAGAGGTTCTGGTTCTAATCCTTGTGGAGTGTTGCTAGGTTTATCAGTTTCATCTACTTCCGGGTCCTTAGATTTTTTAGCCCTTATCGCAATATATTTTTGTCAATTATCTTCCCACTCCTAAGAGTGGTGATAGACTTAGATTGCTCCATTTAATTTGAAGAGCTTAGATCACTTATTTCATATTGTGGTTTAAGATTGGGGAAAGGTTGGGATGGAAGAATCCCTTTTTCCCCAATTCAATTTTTTGTCTCACGCCCTTATATGGCCTTTGAAAGGTCTTGAAGGGTTTGTAATATACTCAGATTGATAAGCTCTTGGTTTTGAATATGTTTCCAGACCGGATCCTCTTGAGATTTCCCTTGATTCAAGAATTGGTTAGGGAGTCCTTGAGAAGTAGCAGTTTGTCCATTCCTCTAAATAAAGTTCGGATGATTTCTCCAATTAGGATTGTATGTGTTAGAGATGGGTCCACTGAAAGGTCTTTGGTAGTTGTTCACGACATTCAATTGCTCATTCAGTGCCTCTTGAAAAGTAGGTATCGTTGGGAAATTTTTAGTAGTATGTATGTTGCAAGCACAGATACCGCATATAACTTCCTTAGCCTTATCCTTCTTAAGTTCCATAGCCTCGACATTCCTTGCGAGACTATCCACTTTAGCATTTATATCATCTTCTTTCAACAAGTATATCCTACCTCTATCCCTTGCTTGAGTAAGCTTAGATGTGGTGTAAGATTTTGGGGAGATGTCCGATGATTGTGCAGTTTCAGCGAGTTTGTCAAAATAGTCCCACACCTCATCGACATTTTTGTTCATGAACTCCCCATTGCACATTGTCTTGACAAATTGGTGGATAGAAGATGTCAGTCCATCATGGAAAAAATTTGTTATACACCATGTTTCAAAACTGTGTTGTCAGCATGAACTGACGAGATCCTTGAACTGTTCCCAACATTGGAAGTATGTTTCATCTTCCTTTTGGGCAAAGTTCATGATCGACTTCCTGATGAGTTCATGATCGCCTTCCTGATGGTGTTCTTCTTATGGTATGGAAAGAATTTTTTATGAACTCCATCATGTCATTCCATGTGCCAATAGATCGCGGACGTAGTGAGTGCAACCACGTCTTAGCCTTTTCTTTAAAGGAGAAAGGAAAGAGTTTCAGCCTTACTGTGTCCTCAGACACGTTAGGAAAGTATAAAGTGGCTATAACCTCATTAAATTCTTGCAAGTGTAGGTATGAACTTTCAGATTCAAGTCCAAGGAACTTTAGAAGGAATTGGATCACTCCAGGCTTGATATCCATGTTTCCTGTGTTTCCTAGAAAAACCATACAAGAAGGGGCGCTTACCCCCGCAGGTTGTAAGTAATCTGGTAAAGTACGAGGCGGGGGTGCATGGTGCACCTCATTCTCATTCTGGACTCCACAACTCGAGGTTGTAGTTGATTCATTAGTTGATTTACAAGCTGATTTGTAGCCATAACCTCAATTAACTATGAGGATCTCGAGTGGTGTCTAATCCTTTGATGGATAGATAACCCCTCAACTAATCCTCCTTCACTCAAAAGACGTCGAGTGTTGTCACAAACCCACTTGGGCATGAAACACTCTCAGCCGTCAATTTCAGGATCTAACCTACACCTAAAACGGAAAGAGGGAATATAAATCTAGAAATAGAAAGAGAGAGAATTAGAAAGAACTTACTAATTAGAAGTTTCCATATTAGGATCCTACAAAAGAAAAAGGAAAGTGAGTTAGTTTTTTAAAAATAAATAAAAAAGTTTCTAAAAAATAGAAATAGAAGGATTCGTTAGTTTCTAAAACTAAAAAGGAAAGTTTCTAAAAAAATAGAAAATAGAAAGTTTCTAAAAAATTAGTTTCTAATAAGAACAATTTCTAAACCTATAATTAGAAAGTAGTTTCTAAAAACAGAAAAGGAAAGTTTTTAAACCTAGAATTAGAAAGCAAAGTTAGTTTCTAAAATAATTCAGAAAAATCTTAATCCTAAAAATAGAAAAATAGAAAAACCTTAATCTTAAACTAATTCTAAACTAGCTAATCTCAGAAAACTGTAACCGTTAGTCCCCGACAATGGCAACAAAAACTTGTTCACAACCCCAAGTGTAGGGCCGCGATGCAGTAATAATCTCGGTGAGACTGAGGTCGAATCCACATGGACTAATCTCGTGAGTAATTCTGAAAGCAACTAGAAGGAGAACAACAAGAAGATGTAAAACTAATTTGGAAGTGATTGAGAGAGTAATTGTGCATTAAGTAACTAAAACTTAAGAAATTAAAAGGTGTGAACTAGGGTTTTCAAGGATCCACTTGTAGAGATCAGGGAGATCTATGCTTGATTCAATAACACAAATGGAATTAGAGTCCTATCTTATCTAGTTGGAAGATATCTCAGTAAAACTAAATCTAAACTTCCTTTGACCTAATTCTCAATGAATGAAAGTTGTGAGAACTAGAAATGATTGCATCACAAAACCATGCCCAAGAGACAATGGCTCACAATAGGATATACTAATCTCATAAATAAACATAAGAGAATCATGAAGATTAGAAGAGATTTCGTCATCTAACCATGCCCAAGGGACGATGGTGAACAATAGGATTTTCTAATTTCATAATCTCAATACATGAAAAGAACATACTCAAAGCTATTGTAAATCTATTGTAATTTAAGTCATAACAAACCATTAAAAACTGTAAGTATTTTTTAAATATCAAACTAGAATCAAAGACAGTTTAATATAAACATAAATTAAAGCAATAGAAAACATCCCATCATGCTATAAGCTTCACCTCTTAGCCGTAGCTAAGAGGTTTAGCCAACCATAGTCATGATTGGAACTAAAAACCTAGAAGAAAGCATGAAAAACTAAGGAAGAAAGAAAGGAAACACTTAGTGACGGCTCTCCACCCTTGTGCTCCACTCCTTAAACCCTAGATTATGCCCAGGGATGCCTTGGGGATTTCTATTTATAGTTGTGCAACACTTCCTTTCGCATCTCTTTGGAAAAATCCAGAAACTGCCTTAAATTTACGCACTCTGTGTAACTTAGCGCGATTTGTTCCATGACATCGAACAGGCTTTGATGTCATCAAAGGTGTCTTTTATACATACTTTTTTCATGCTTTTGTAGCTTTATCTGGACTCTACAACCTCCTATGTCATCGAACCTACCTTCGATGTCTTCGAAGAGGCCTTCGATGTCATCAAGAATTGTTCGAGGAATCGATAATGTGTCCAAAAAAGTTCAGAGAGTTATTCCGATTTCTTCAATAAATTTGATGTCATCGAAGAGACCTTCAATGTCATCGAGCATATCTTCGATGTCATTAAGGAGTGCTTCGAGTAATTGAAAATGGTGCCCAATATGTCAAGCGAGTTTTCCCAAAATTCTAGAGAGAATTTGATGTCATCGAGCAAGTCTTTGATGTCATCGACCAATGCTTCGAGTCATCGGACAAGTTCTCGAGTCATCAAAAAATGCCTTCAATTTGTCCAGCAACCAACTTGATTTTCTTTCATAAATTCGATGTCATCAAATGGTGCTTGATAACACAGTCAATGTGTATTTTGCACTTGTTCTTTCGGCTTCGTTCCTTCTCCACTTGGTTTTCTTGAATCTCAGGACCTTGAAATTTTCAATCTTTATCTCTTAAGATCCATTATTTGCCTTGGTGATCTTTGAGTGTCAAATCCATGCTTTTAACACCTTTTCCAATCCAAGCTCTCAAATTCACCTTACAACACAAACATGAGTAAAATAGGACATTAAGTAGTATCATGTTCATAAAACCAAGATATAATGGGGTCCAATATGCAATATTTACCCTCAACGGAGTATATAGAAAAAAGAGAAATCCTAACTCCCAAATTTAGTGAAAAACATAGATCCTCCTAAACTTAGAACCGTAATGAAATTGGTTCTAAAGGTTAAGTGTCTTGTTGCCCACACAGCTTTCAAAGCTATTAGCCATTCAAGATGGTACCTGGATAGTGGATGTTCAAGACACATAATAGGTGATAAGGCTATATTCTCAAACATCAACAAAGTAAATGGCAGCTCGGTTACATTTGAAGATGGAAGTAACTGCAAGATAATTGGCTAAGGTAATGTACAACTTCTTAACTTACCTCTCTTTGAAAATATTTTATATGTTGAAGGTTTAAAACATAATCTTCTGAGCATATCTCAGATCTGTGCTAATAAGCATAGTGTAAAATTTTCAGATAATGGATGTGAGATTATAAATGAGAAAGGAAGTGTAATATTAAATGGTCGCGGAATGTCTAAAAATTGCTATATAATTACTAACTCTTGCTCAAAAAACCATTCATGTTACATGGTTTAAACAGACAAGACTGAACTATGGCATAAACTTCTTAGACATGTAAATTATAGAGATCTATATAAATTGAGCAAAAGAGATCACTTATGTGGCCTACCCAAACTGAAAAAGATAGAAAAAGTTTGTGGCCCATGTCAAATATGCAAGAAAATTAGGAGTAGTCACAAGAAAGTGAACTCCTTAGCTATGGCCAAACCTCTTGAACTTCTCTATATGGATTTAATCGGACCAACTACAGTAGAGAGTAGAGGCGAAAATAAATATTTTCTGGTTGTAGTTGATGACTACACTAGATATACTTGGGTAACCTTTTTAAGAGAAAAATCAGATACTTTTGATGAAGTCAGAAAATTTTAAAAATGTATCCAAACTGAAAAAGAGTTATTTGTGGTTAAAATTATAAGTGATCAAGGTATCGAATGTGAAAATAGCAATTTTGAGCAGTATTGTAATGATCGTGGTATATCGCATGAATTCTCTGCTCTAAAAACACTCAACAAAATGAAATTGTTGAAAGAAAAAATAAAATTCTTCAAGAGATGGCTAGTGTAATGCTAAATAGCATGAATCTACAAAAAAATTTATGGGCTAAAGTTGTTACTACTGCATGCTATATAATAAATCGTGTTTATATTAGAAAAGCTAAAAATAAAACACTTATGAATTATGGTTTAATAAAAAGCCCACATTTAAATATTTTAAAACTTTTAGAAGAAAATGTTTTATATTAAGTGACCAAGAAAATTTGGAAAAATTTGAAGCCAAGAGTGATGAGGGAATATTTCTAGGTTAAGTTCTAAATAGTCGGGCATACCGTGTTCTTAACAAAAGAACTAGGGTGATATAAGAATCTATAAATGTTGAGATAGATGATCAACATATCACACTTAGTCTTAATCAAGACGATGGTGATGGTGATGTCAATTTGATTAATATACCTTACTCTTCATCTAAATCAGATAATACTGAGTTAAGGTTAGTCAAAGACCATTTGACTAATCAAATACTTAGTAATCCTCGCACTAGCATTCAAACAAGGAGACAGCTATAAAATATATGTAATCATGTCTGATTTACATCCCAAATTGAATTGGATAATGTAAATGAAGCACTCGCTGATGAAATTTAGATTAATGCCATGCAAGAAGAACTAAATCAATTTATTAGAAATGATGTATGGTTTTTGGTTTCTAGACCTATTGATAAACATGTGATTGGAACCAAGTGGATTTTTAAGAATAAAACTAATGAAATAGGAAACATTATTAGAAATAAGGCACGACTAGTTGTACAAGGGTGTACTCAAATACAAGGTATTGATTGCGATGAAACCTTTGCAGCAATTGCACGCCTTGAATTAATTGGATTATTTATTTCCATTTCATGCTATAAAAAATTAAAATTTATCAAATGGATGTCAAAAGTACATTTTTAAATGGTGATTTGAATGAGGAAGTATATGTTGAACAACCAAGGGTTTTGAAGATCTCAAACTTCCAAATCATGTTTACTATCTTAAAAAGGCTTTTTATGGGTTGAAATAAGCTCCTAGAGTATGGTATGAAAAATTGACTATATTCTTACTTAGCCATAATTTTGTTATGGGTAGTGTTGATAAAACTCTATTTGTCAAGAAATATAATGATCATATCCTGGTAGTTCAAATCTATGTTGACAATATTATTTATGGATCTACATGCGTTAACTTATCTATTGAGTTTATAGATCCAATGAAATCTAAGTTTGAAATAAGTATGGTTGGCGAACTAAACTATTTCCTTGGATTACAAGTTGAACAACTTGAAGATGGAATGTTCATCTCATAGAACAAATATGCATTAAACCTTATAAAAATGTTTGGTTTTAAGAATGGTAAAATTTTCGATAATTCAATGAGTACGATTCTTAAACTCTCAAAAGATGAATCAGGTAAAAGTGTAGATTCTCGTTGTCACGCCTCAAACTTGAAAATCAGATTCACAGGAATCTCGATCACCGAATACAGTGCCGACAGCCTCCATAGTACCCCATTCTTGGCTCCCAACGCCCATATGCTAGGTTCCGATCCTGGGATCCTACAAGGAGGATTTTCCAACGTATATTTATCTCGTAAAAACTATAACTATAAGTTTACCTAAATCACAAAAGCAACATCATCACATATCTACTAATATAAACTTTGAATATAATGCTGGAAGGTAAATACGTATGTCAAAATAAAAATAATGCTCAAGAAGACAGCCACACACTCCAAGCTCAACGCTGCTACAACCCAACGCCACTTGCACGCATCTATCGTGCATAAGCTTATACAAAGATTAGTAGGTGGTGAAAGTGTCTACACAAGGTAAGTGCCAATTAAGCAAAATTAGAGTAATCAGAGTAAGCAAAAATACTGATAAGCCCATAAATCATACAATATCAGAAACACTGGCAAGATCATAAATCATACGATATCAGAGTAATGCGAAAACATGCTGATAGGCTCATAAATACCATCATCCTTATCCAGGCTATGCGATGTAAAGAAATATAATAAATATAATATCATATACTAATGAAGCAATGTAGATCAGCTATACAATGCGGGGATAGTAAGCCAAATATCAGATGCTGATGATGCAATGCAATATGTGGTGCAAATGAAATGACCAAGCTAGAGTGAAGTCGGGATGATAGTACGTAGTATTACAGGCTATGTGATCCATCACAAGGGACTTCTATCCAAACCAGTCCCATACCTAAATTTGGATAGCTAGACTCAATATAGTAGACTCCTGATCTTAGGTTAGTCACACTCCCAACCGAAATCCTTGCCATTACGAAGGTACATAATAATTAGTTACACGCCACCAACCCAAGTGGATAGTGAATGAATGAATGAATGAATATGCAACTCCTACTCGATAAGTCCACATATCAGTACATTTTCTCTTTGGGATCATGACCGGGGTCTAGTATACTCTACATGCAAATCGCCACCCACTGATGTGCGACCATGCAAATGGAAGAGACCTCACCATCCGCCTGGACAATAGTCAGCCAATATCTACCCGGTACGTCGATAGCAGACCCATTCATGATTTAGTCAAACTCAGCCTAGCTATGCCCCTACCCTTGGGCGAGTAAGGCCACACGCCCTCCCAACTGACCACGACACAGTGAGAGACACGACCTCCTGGTATTCGGCCCTCATGCACTCATAGATATCTACTCGGTCTTGACGTTGGGGCATCTCTTGGTCACGGAGGTTTAGAGATTTTCACCCAGGGACATCTATGGCACCCGTATGCTAGAACAGATTTTCGGTGTCCCATCTAACCATCCACGATATGCCTGTGGAGGCTACGACCCTGATGTCGCTAGGGCACACAATGTAAGATGCATGAGTCATATAATCCAATCATGCATCAATCCTGCGTATACCATGCGCTCATGTGAGACAATCTCTGCCTGTCAGGGAGTCTCATAACAACCTGCCCAATAACATATGCAATGGTCAACCACATCTTATAAAAAACATGCAAATGATGCGTATAGGCATGTATCATGATGCTATGCTGTCACATACTCATAACCGGTATCAATAACGGACATTGACAATTGACCTCGACAATGTAGATATTTAATCAACATTGCCCCCGAGGAATGGCCCACATAGAGCCTAACATATAGTGGGCCCATGGCCTCACACAAGGGCCAAATATATAACACCATGGGCCTCACTCAAGAGCTTAATACACATCACGATGGGCCTTTCACATGGGCCTATCATACATTACAATGGGCTCTATCACCTGGCCCTCAATGCATCACAATGGGCCTCATCACATAGGCCTCATATACATCACATTGGGTCTTAAACATGGGCTGAATACACATCACAACGGGCCTTAAATATGGGCCGCATATACATCACATTGGGCCTTGACAATTGGCCTCAATAATCAGAATCGGCAATTGGCCACAATAATCAGAATTAATCAATAATTGACCTTGATGATTGAAATCAGTAATCGGCCCAACAATTAGAATTGATCGATAATCAGCCTCGATAATCGGAATCGACAATCGGCCATGACAATCGGAATCGATCAATAATCAGCCTCGATGATCGAAACCTGCAATTAGCCACAACAATCGGAATCGATCGATAATCGGCCTCGATAATCGGAATCGGCAATCGATCATGATAATTAGCCTCGACAATCGGCATCGATGAGAATGAGCCTAACAAGGCCCAAGGGAAGGTCACAATGTGGACATTTAACCAACATTGCTCCCAGGGAGTGGTCGACATAGAGTCATACGTATAGTGGGCCCATGGCCCCACACAAGGGCCTAATATACATCGCCATGGGCCTCACTCATGGGCCACATATGCATCACATTAGGCCATGCTCAAGGGCCTTGAATACATCACAATGGGCCTCACACATGGGCCTTGAATACATCATATGGGCCTTATACATATCAAGTGGGCTACATCAATGGGCCACATTTAATGAGCCTTATATATATCGAGTCAGTCATTTTACATGGGCTACACTAATGGGCCTCATATACATCAAGTGGGCCGTGTCCACGGGCCACACCAATGGGCCGTATCACATGGGATATATATATATATATATCAAGGTGGGCCTCAACCACGGACCTCACGTATCACATCGGGCCTAATCGAATGGGTCGAATGAATGGGCCGAATCAAATGGGCCAAGTCGAATGGGCCGAGTTGAATGGGCCAAGTTGAATGGGCCAAGTTGAATGGGCCAAGTCGAATGGGCCGAGTTGAATGGGCCAAGTTGAATGGGCTAATTCAAATGGGCCAAGTCGAATTCATCTATTTTTTAGAAATCAATGTAGGGTGTTATAAAAATGAACTATATCAAAATATCCACTAGACCATACAACAACTAGCAGTGGAGATAATGATTTCCACCGTCAAATAAATCATAGGGCTAACCACAGAAAACTATGAGAGCACCCACACCCACTGTTAAAACATTTATAGGACCTACTGTTATGTATTTTTGCAATCCGACCTGTTTATAAGTTAACATGGAGATAGATGAAGTGAAAGCAAAACGTCAGCTTGATCGGAACTACCGTGGCCCTTAAGAAGTTTTGAATGGTGGATGTCACTGTCCCCACTATTTTCAATGGTGGGGTCTGCTTGAACTATAGATCTGACTCATTCTTAGTCTCAAGCCTTAAAATTATCTTTCAAAATGGCTGGACGGTTTGGATGCAACACATGCATCATGGTGGGTCCCATAGGGATGGACGACATATATAAAGTACACACTTCATGGTGGGGTCCACACTAATGGAAGGTGTGGATTACAATACATACATCAGTGGGTCCCACGTGGGGCCCACCATAACGTTTATTCACCATCCAATCTGTTAATAAGGTCATAAGGACCTGAATGAAAAGGAAAAACAAATTTCATAATGATCCAAAACTTCTGTGACAAAAGGGTTTCAATGGCAGATGCTCAATCCTCACTGTTTCTTGCCATGGGGGTCACCTGAGTTCGTATATGGCTGAATTTTGGAGGGCCCACTACCCTAAGGGGCCCCATCAAAATGCACGGTGGTGATGTTCACACGCATCACGGTGGGGCCTATGGATGGGACCCGTGGTCCCTGCCCGACCGTCCACAGCGCAGCAGGACACTGTTGCGCATCCTCTTGACATCAGCAGCAGCACCCGCTGCATGTGCCTATTTGTTTTTTTTGAAAAATTGTATTCTTGTGGGTTTTAGTGCATGGGACCCACGTCAGGAGAATCCAACCTAGCCATTGGATTCTATGGCTCAAGACAGTCTAGATGAGTCCAATATTTGATGTATTTTGGTGCATAGAAACATCAGAGTAGGTCCTAGTCAATTTTAACGGTATAAATCCTTGTTTTCTATGCTATGGCCTGCCAGAAAATTGGATTAGCCTCATATTTCAGCTCAATGTCTAAAATGAGCTGGCGAATGGAATGGACGGCATGGATTAGTTCCATACATCAAGGTGGGGCTTGTATGAGCAGCCCACCCAAATTTTAAAATCAAACTGATCTTTCTATTTGGCCGTGAGTGCACCACGCTGTCCGTTCACACTTCAGTTCGTGGCCACGTCCAACGTCCCTTGACGTTGGATGGTTTAATACATCACATATAAAGGTGAGCCCCACTTATAGACGTGCTACCTAGGTGGGCCACCCAAATGGCTGATGGTGTGGATAAGACATACATCAAGGTGGGGTCCATCCGAGTGGGCCACATGGCCACATCATCACACACAAAGAAAAATGAAGGAGAGAGGGAGAGAGGGAGAGAGAGAGAGGGACATGTGTGATGGAGGGCTCCACCACTATGAGCCCTCCCTTGCATTCAATCATACATCAAGTGGGTCCTAATACATGTGGGCCCACCAAATCAAAGATCAATAGTGGAGATTCCTTCTCCACCAAAATGGAAGGTGTAGATGACCACTTTTCATGCAAGGCAAAATAAACATCATGATGGGGTTCATGGAGAATGGCCCCATCATGGAATGATCATAAGAATCAAGGTGGGCCATCAGCCACATCTAGGGTCCAAAGTGAGATCCATGCCATCAATTGGTAGGACCCACTTGGCCCATCATCAAAAGAATGAAATCTAGGCCTATAGAAACACCCACCGTTTGATCTCCTTGGTCCGATGGAACGCCAATCTTCTTGTGTTTCACTTTGATGGAAGATGATGAGAAATGAAGGGCTAGGATGATGGATCTTAGGATGGGAAGTGGGCCACACACAACACACTTTCTCTTTTGAAATTGCTTGGATGTCCACTCTTTTTCTTATTGCTTGGAAATTATGAAGAGAAAGAGAGAGAGAGAGAGAGAGGGTGGTTGTAAGAGAGGTGATGGGTGTGAGTGATGGATGTGAGGTGATAGTTGTACTTGAAATGTATGGGTGTGTAAGAGAGAGAGAGGGAGAGAGTTGACTTTGGGGTTGCTCTTGTATTTGACATGAGGTGATTGATTGATTGATTAATTAATTGATGGGACATGATGTAGAGATTCTCTTGGGATTGGAAACGCGTGGTGTTTTCCTCAAATTGAACGCGGGCCCACATCTCCTGGCCTGAGTATCAAATCAGTGCGCGAGTCACGACGTTGGAACCACAGCGACGGTGTAGTCACAGGGGTATGGGTTTCAGGTTGAGTCGACTCTGATATGCGGGACTCAGCTTAGGATCACGTGCAAACATCGGATATAGGTCGAGGGCTGCCAAAATTCGGCCGAAAGGGCCGTGGAAGCCTACAGAATAGTACATGCTAGGACACAGGTCTTACACTTGTCTATATCAAAGTATGATTGGTAGTCTTCTGTACTTAACTACTAGTAGACCTGATATTGTATTTAGTGTTGGAATATGTACTACATACCAATCTAATCCTAAAGAATCGCACTTAACTACTCTTAAACGGATAATCAGATATGTCGCAAGTTCTGCAAACTTAGGTCTATGGTATCCACATGATACGTTTATATAAATTGCTAGATATACAGATGCAAACTAGATATGAAATGTTGATAATAGAAAATCTACCAGTGGTGGATGTTTCTATGTTGGAAACTACTTAGTATCTTGGCTCAACAAGAAATAAAATTTTGTATGTCTATCAACTGCTGAAGCTGAATATATTACAGTAGAAAATGCTTACACTCAGCTAATATGGATGAAAAGAATGCTTGCTGACTATGGAATTATTCAAGATACAATGACATTATATTGCGATAATTCTAGTGCAATAAATATCTCTAAAAATCCAATTTAACATTCTCGTACAAAGCATATCGACATACGATACCATTATATTTGAGAATTAGTTGAAAACCAATCCATCATACTAGATTCAAACTGAGAAGCAACTTGCAGATATACCGACTAAGCCGCTTGACAAAGTTAAATTTTCAAACTTAAAGTATGATATTGGATTATGTATCGTTAAATAATTATTTGATGGTTTTTTATGCATTTATGTTCATGTTTATTTTTAATAATGAAATGCATGAGATGATAATAAAATTTTAATAAAAATTAAAAAATCAAAATTTTTAAATTTTTAGGGTTTTTCGACCAGCCGAGCACGGGCTCGGGCTAGCCGAATTCTTTAGCCAGTCGAGCACCTGCTCAAGCTAGCCAAAGGTCGTGTAGATTTGACTCAAAAAGGGAAAATTTCCCAAATTTCTTTTATTCCACATCTTCTTTCTCGGCTAGCCGGTGCCCCATTTAACCAACCCATCTTCCAAAGTTACTAGTAAGTAATTTATTTTCAAATTCCTTCAAATATTTTGTGGTCTAATGCTAGAAAATTTTATTTGAGTAGCTTTTTCATCATTTGAAAACCTTTTTCTTGTGGGTTTTGATCCAAATCTGATCTACTCATTTTCTTCTCATTTTCTTTGATATTTTTCTTGTGCAAACTGATATGGAATATTGAACTAAGAAAATGGCTTGCAAGAATCATGTCGGTTCATCGTTTAGATCAACCCCTCTTGGTGTACGGACCTTACAGTTGCCGAAGGATGATCCGGATTATGTTCGGGATTTTCACACAAGAGACATAATCATTGAAAAATTTGTCAACTTAGACCATTTTACTAGGTTTGGTCATGTCTCGATTCTATTCGAGGTTAGATGGGAACGCATCTTGAGTTAGGGTGGAACGGCTTACCACTCCATCGTGTAGGGCATGTATGCGTCCATTTGTGATGTCTCACTTGAGAATTTGACATTCTTAGTTAAATTTGTTGAAGAGATATTCGCAATAACGCTACACATTATTTCGGCATTGATGGACATAGTTGTTGCGGATGATGGAATACCAATTTCCACATTGTTAGAGAAGATGTCAAACTTTGAAAAACAGGCCATCACCCATAAATTATGTCACTTTAATGTTGAATCGCGATCAGGTAATGCCCTTCCTGCTAACCAAATGCTCCCAAAATACCGCTTGTTACATTAGATTTTCACATCCAACATTTATCCTCGAGCTGGGAATAAGACTAATCTTACTTCCTTCATGCCCAGAGTATTTCACTCTATTGTATCTGGTATGTGTTCTGTCTGTCGTCATTAATTTGTTACATCATCATTCATTTTCGCTTGCATCCCAAGCATGGTTCGATTCCCTTTGTTCATCTCATGACTTGCCTTGCATTTCACTACAATGTTCAAATTCCAACATATGAGGTATCGAAATTTGAACTCCCATTTAACAACTCCAATCTGAATATGATGAACCTCACTCCTCTTCCTGGTCAAAATGAAGAAGAAGAGGAAGCACAGCTAGCTTCAGACACCACCATTAAAGACATTTTTAACAAGTTGGATGATTTAGATGATCTAGCTAATTCCAAATACCATCCCTCTCAGTTTGATGAGAGACTTTCTGCACTGGAGGAGAAGTGGAGTCCTTGCATGTATTGCGGTCTTCATTGGCGCAAACCCAAAAGTCTACAATGAAATACATGTTGAGTATCAAATATTGCATATTTTCCCCCATTTATATCTTGGTTTTATGAACATGAACTACTTAATGTTATATTTTATGCATGTTTGTGTTGCAAGGTGAATCTGAGAGCTTGGATTGAAAAGAATGCTAAAATCATGGATTTAGTGCTTATAAATCACCAAGGAAAAGGAGGGATCTTAGGAGACCAAGAACAGAGAATTCTCATGCCTAAGATCTAAGGAAACCAAGTACAAAGGATGGATAAAAGATTAGCAAAAGCACAAGTTAAATAGTAGAAAAACAGGACACTTTGTTGCTATGTAAGCCAACTTCAATGCTACCGAAAGTGTACAAAATAGTCCAGCAAGAAAATAGCTCAATTCGATGCTACCTAAGCTTAATTTAGTGCCACCAAAGCTAGCCTTGGTGCCACCTAAGCCAATTTTGTGCCACCTAAGTACTCTGCAAATACAATTTCAGATGTGATAAAATTTCAGATACGATTCGGTGCCACCAAAGCCAACTTCAGTGATACTAAAATTGTGTAGATTTGTAATGCTGGGCCAACACGGATTGTGTAATTTGAGGTGGTTTGCGAAAATTCCAAGTCAGTACGTAAGAGGGGGATTCACAACTATAAATAGGAGTCCTTAGGATGTTCCTAGGCATCTTCTAGGGTTCATGGAGTGAGCAAAAGGGTGGAGCCACCGTCCAAGAGCTTTCTTCTTCCTTAGTCTTTTTGTTTTGTTTAAGAGATATTAGTTCAATCATGTCTACCATTGGCTAAACCTCTTAGCTAGGGTGTTCACAACTGTAAGTGTTATAGTTTATATCCCTGTCTGTTGTCAAATTTGTGATGACAAAATCACTGTTATGTTATATATAACTTGCTTAAGTGAAGCTCTTTCAAGGATCAACATTCATGAACAAGCTAAGCTCACAACAAGCAAAGCTCACAAGTACAAGGATCAATCTTGAATGAAAGAATTGCTCACAAGACAAGACTCAAGCTGTAAGAATTCAAGAAGAGTTCAAGGCAGTTTGTACACTTTCAAGATTGAGCTACATCAAGGTTTGATCTACATCAAGACTTCAAGGCTCATACTTCAAGGTCTCAAGTTCTGAATGTTTCAATGTCCATACTTCATGGTTGAGGTTTGATTGACCATAGGTTGACCTTAGAAGTAGGTCATTTCGGATACATAAACCGAATATTTATTTTACATGTGATTGGTCTGTTTTTTGACTAGTCCTAGGCCGTCTTCGACTAGTCCTAGACTTGCTTCGACCAGTCTAAGATATTCCTCGACCAGTCGTGAGTTTGTTACAAATTTCGGATAAAATCTGTTAGCCTTCGACTAGTCCAGGAATCTGTTCGACCAGTCGTAGGAACAGTGTCGACTGATCTTCGACCAGTCATACAACCTTCGACTCGAAGTCCAGCGATGGTTTACAGGACCTACGACCAGTCGAAGGAAACCTACGACCAGTCGTAGGAGACCTACGACCAGTCGTAGAATGGTTAAAGCTTATCCCGCCTAATCTTTCAAATATCTGTTATGGCTTCGACTAGTCGTAGAGCACTCTAGACCAGTGAAGACCCGATCTTCTCACTTATAAATAGAGCACGAATCTCAAAAGAAATCATTGAATTAATTAAAGTATTCAAGCCAATCTTCGTCGAACTTCTGAGAGATAATTCTGTGCTCCATCTAAGCTAAGTGTGCTTATTTAATATTCACTTTCCTTAGCTTTATTTAATTGATTTTGTTTCTGCTATTCCAATCTGATTTGATAAAAGGAATTGTTATTCCCTTTCTTTGGAATCAAAATCAATTAAGGCAAGCCCTATTTGGTTTAATTTAAAATCTATTAGAATTAGAACCATTGTAATCGAGTACTGGACATTGAACTTGGACATTCAATCATCTACTTTGATTTGGTTCTACCGGGCTGCTACAACGAAGAAGATATTCAGGTATTTTACATATTGTAAATTCCTTTCTATTATTTTGGTTTCTTTCAAGATTTGCCAGAAAAATCTTGTTATATTGGTTATCTGAGGAAAGCCAGGAAAACTCAGAAGTGGGGTTTTTTTAATTGTGTAAGCCCACATACAAAGACACAATTGTAAGGGTTTTGGGTGAACCTGGGAAAACCTATTTTTAGTGAATGCTAATATCCCCTGTGTGAGGATATTAGGAGTGGAGTAGCTTTTTGTGTGGCTGTTGTTTAACAGTTGGTGAACACACAGGCGAACCACTACAAACCCTTGTGTTTGATCGATTTATTCTTCTAATTTTTAATTATTCTTTTGTGGGATGTATGTATGGTGGTGAATGTTGTAATTATTTAATTCAAGCTTTGTGAGAATGTTGTAATAGCTTAGAATTTATTTTCTGCTATTCCTTTATCACTTGATTTTCAATTTCATTTGAAAGTTGTTCCAACATGGTTGCCCTGCCATTTTTATGGTATATGGCTGTCCCTAGAACAATACATTTTTAATTACAAGTTATTTCAATTCAGTTTATATTTATTATTGTATTCCTCTTCGGTTTGAGACTTGATACAAAGATCTTTCTAAGAATAAGGTTGTCCTACCATAAACTCTGTTTTTGGTGTAAGGTTGTCCTTAGAACAACGTTTGTATCAACCTCTCAAGATCTGAATTTTGAGGTTATTTTAATTTACTACATTGTGATTTACTTTGGCTATCATATTCATTTTAATTTCGCTGTTATAAGATTTAATTTGGCACTGTCCTATTCACCCCCCCTCCAGGACATATAGCTTGGCCTTTTCAAGTGGTATCAAAGCCTAATAGCTCTTTTTTATTCTTGGTTTAATTCCTGAGCTAACGATTTAAGCTATTTAAGATGTCAAATTTTGATAGCCTTTCAGTCACTAGGCCTCCACCCTTTGATGGCTCCAACTATGCCTATTGGAAAGCCAGAATGAGGATCTTCCTCAAATCAATGGATGAAAATGTGTGGTAAGCCACAGTGACTAAATGGAATCCTCCTATCATGGAAGTTACTGGGGTTGATGGTTCAAAATCAATGAAAGTAACACCATATTACCAATGGACCACTCTTCAGAAAAGTGAGAGTAGTGCAAATGCTAAAGCACTAAATGCAATTACTTGCGCACTATCACCGGATGAGTTCAAAAGAATCATTTCCTGTGATACTGCAAAGCAAGCTTGGGATATATTAGAAATGACACACGAGGGTACTACAATTGTCAAAAAATCTAAAGTCCAACTCCTCACAACCAGATTTGAAGAAATTCATATGGAGGAAAATGAAATGTTTATGGACTTTTACATTAGATTGAATGACATTGTAAACTCAATGTGGGGTCTTGGCGATAAAATCCCAGAAAGTAAAGTGTGTGCAAAAATACTGCGCTCACTTCCTGAACGGTTCAATTCTAAAGTAACCGCAATCCAGGAACTTCGTGATACGGATAATATGAGGGTAGAAGAACTAGTTGGTTCACTACAAACCTACGAGTTAAACTTTAAAGCTCCTAAAGGAAAATCTATTGCACTAAAATCTTCTAAATGTAATTCAGAAGAAAATTCTGATTCAGAAGATGATATGACTCTTTTAGCTAAAAAATTTTACAAGATTTTCAAAAGCAAGAAAAGGGTTGATTTTCAAAAATCAAATGACAAAAAGAAGTTTAGACCCAAATCTTGAAAATCTTTGAAAGATAGTCAATGTTACAACTGTCTAGAATATGGGCACTTAGCAAATAGATGTCCTAAAAGGGACAAACCCAAGAAGAAGGGTATGTTAGCTACATGGGATGAATCATCTGATTCTGAAGGTACTTCTGAATCAGAAAATTCTGAAACTGAGTTGGGCAATGAGGTCAAAGCTCTTATGACTCTAGCCAAATTCACATTTTCAGATAATGACTCTACAAGTGAAGAAAATCTGAATAGTGAATGTGAAAATGAAGATGATCTTCAAGACGCTTACAATGCCCTATATAAGGAAAGTTGTAAAATTGCTGTCAAACTTAAACTTCAAAAAGAAAAGTTTTCTAACTCAAAAATTGTTTTGATTCACTTGTCTTAGAAAAATCACAAATTTTAGATTGTTTTGAAAAATCAAAATGCGATTTGGAATTCAAAAACTCCCTAATTATTGATTTAAAATCTGAAATTGAGAAACTTAAAACTGAAGTATCTTCTCTTCTGAGTTTAAAGGACACATGGAAATATGCCCAAGGTGATCCAAAGTTAGAGAAACTTTTATCCGGATCAAGAAAATGTGGCGATCGATCTGGGTTGGGCTATGATAAAAATTTACCTCCTAAACAAAAGTATACTCCTCCTATGTTTGTTAAAGGAGAGTCCTCAAACTCAAAAGGGAAAAGTACTTATCAAGATTTTTCTAAAAATTCAAAAACTTTTCAAAAACCTAGAAGCAGCCATGTCAACTTTAATCAGAAACGAAATCCACTAGCTGAAAAGATAGTTGATTTACTCAAGGAGCTCTTAAAATCTAACTCTACAGGTCATTCCTACAAATATACACAAAAGAAGACCAACTATGTTCCTAAACCCAAAACAGTTATGAAATGGGTTCCTAAAGTCACCTGCTTGGTTGCTCACTCTGCTTTCAAAGCAACAAGTCATTCAAAGTGGTACCTAGACAGTGGATGCTCCAGGCATATGACAGGTGACAAAACTTTATTCACCGATTTGAAAGATATGACTGATGGTTCAGTCACATTTGGTGATGGTAGCAACTGCAAGATTATAGGCCAAGGTACGGTTCAACTTTTTAATCTTCCTGTGTTTAAAAATGTTTTATACGTTGAAGGCCTAAAGCACAACTTGCTTAGTATATCACAAATATGTGATAATAACCATAATGTTCGGTTTTCTAATCAAAGCTGTGAAATACTAAACAATAAGGGTTCTGTAATATTAACTGGACGTAGAACGTCTGAAAATTGCTATATTATTAGTGAATCCAGCTCATCTAATAAAACATGTTACATGGTCCATACAGACGAGACTGATTTATGGCACAAACGTCTTGGACATGTACATTATCAAAATTTATATCGATTGAGCAAACGAGAACTTGTAAGAGGTTTACCAAAACTTCAGAAATTAGATAAAATATGTGGTGAGTGCCAAATAGGCAAACAAACAAAGAACTCACACAAAAAGGTGAATTCAAATACCACATCAAGACCACTCGAACTTCTCCACATGGATCTGATAGGACCTACCAGAACGGAAAGTCGTGGTGGTAAAAAGTATATCCTGGTAATAGTTGATGACTTTACCAGATTCACTTGGGTAGTCTTCTTAAGGGATAAATCTGAAACCCTTGAAGAAGTAAGAAAAGTTCTCAAAAGGATTCAAACTGAAAAATCTTCTCAAATCAGTAAAATTCGTAGTGATCATGGATCTGAATTTGAGAATAACAATTTTGAGAAGTTTTGTACCGACCAAGGAATATTACATGAATTCTCTGCTCCCAAAACTCCACAACAAAATGGAATTGTTGAAAGAAAGAATAGGGTGCTTCAAGAAATGGCTAATGTCATGTTGAATAGCATGAAGCTCTCTAAAAATCTTTGGGCTGAAGCAGTTAACACAGCTTGCTATATTATTAACCAAGTCCACACTAGCAAAGATAAAAATAAAATGGCTTACGAATTGTGGTTCAATAAAAAGCCTACTGTTAAATGCTTTCGAGTTTTTAGCAGCAAGTGCTATATTTTATGTGATCGTGAAAATTTGGGAAAGTTCGATACGAAGAGTGATGAAGGTATTTTTCTAGGATATTCTTTAAACAGTCGAGCTTATAGGGTCCTGAACAAAAGGACTGGTGTGATTCAAGAATCCATTAATGTTGTCATTGATGATCACTTAAACACACTAATTTCTAATTTAGATAATGATGAAGTACTAATCATTGATAAACCCGATACTTCATCGAATCAAACTGATTCTGAGTTGAGGACTGTTAAAGATCATCCAACCACACAAATTCTTGGAAACCCTCTCACTGGTGTTCGCACCCGTAGACAACTTGAGAATATATGTAATTATGTATGTTTTACATCCCAAATTGAACCATCTAACGTAAAAGAAGCTCTGGCTGATGAGAACTGGATTGTTGCAATGCAAGATAAACTCAACCAATTCGTAAGAAATGATGTTTGGTATCTTGTACCAAGACCTAAAGATAAACACATCATTGGAACAAAATGGATTTTCAAAAATAAGTCTGAAGAATGTGGAAATATAATTAGAAACAAGGCTAGACTGGTGGTACAAGGTTATACTCAAATTGAAGGGATTGATTTCGATGAAACCTTTGCACCAGTAGCACGTCTTGAATCTATCAGACTATTTATATCCATTGCATGTTTTAGAAAGATAAAGATCTATCAGATGGATGTGAAAAGTGCGTTTCTAAATAGCGATTTACATGAAGAAGTCTATGTTGAACAGCCAATGGGTTTTGAAGATTCCAAAAATACTGATCATGTATATCGGCTTAAAAAGGCACTTTATGGATTAAAACAAGCACCTAGGGCATGGTATGAGAAACTAACGAAATTTCTTTTAAGTCATGATTTTCAAATGGGATCTGTTGATAAAACTCTGTTTGTTAAGAAACATAATGATCATATCTTAATGGTATAGATTTATGTTGATGATATCATTTATGGATCAACTTGTACTGACTTGACTACTGAGTTTGCAGATTTGATGAAATCACAGTTCGAAATGAGCATGGTTGGGGAATTGACTTATTTCCTTAGATTGCAAGTAAAACAACAACCTAAAGGACTATTCATTTCTCAATCTAAGTATGCCTTGAATCTAATTAAGAGATTTGGATTTGAGAATGGCAAGAATTTCGATACTCCTATGAGTACTACCCTGAAACTATCAAAAGACTCTAATGGTAAAAATGTTGACTCAAAACTTTATCGGAGTATGATTGGTAGTTTGTTATATTTAACTGCTAGTAGACCTGATATTTCTCTAAGTGTTGGTATTTGCGCAAGATATCAATCTGATCCAAAAGAATCTCACTTGATTCTTTGTCAAGCGAATTATTAGATATGTCGCAAATCGTAAATCTTGGTCTCTGGTATCCTCATGAAACCAATGTCCAATTAGCTGGGTACTCGGATGCTGACTGGGCTAGTAATCTAGATGATAGAAAATCAACCAGTGGTGGTTGTTTTTTTATTGGAAATTGTCTAGTTTCCTGGTTTAGTAAGAAACAAAATTCTATATCACTTTCAACAGCTGAAGCTGAGTATATCGCAGCTGGTAATGCATGTACACAGCTTGTTTGGATGCAACGAATGCTAAGTGATTATGGAATTAAACAGGATTTTATGTTATTACATTGTGATAATTCCAGTGCGATAAATATTTCAAAAAATCCTATTCAGCATTCTCGTACTAAGCATATTGACATTAGATTTCATTATATAAGGGAATTAGTAGAAGAAAAAGTTATATCTCTAGAATATATTCCTACTGAAGATCAACGTGCTGATATTTTTACAAAACCTCTTGATAAAAGCAGGTTCAAAAAGATGAAATTTGATCTTGGCATGTGCATTTTAAATTAATTATTTATGCCTACTTGTATTATAGTGTATATATTTGCTAGATTGAATTCTAATTTTTGTATAATTTGCTAGAAATATGAATTTTTTGGGCATTCTTGTTCCCAATGATGATCCATCATTTTTGAGGAACTGGATTCTGACTCAGCTAATGATCCAGATTTTGTACCATCTGATGTTGATGCACGTCTGAGTGCATTAGAGGGTAAAGTTAAGAATATTAATGTTAAGTTGGAAAACATGTCTGTGGCTCATGATTTGCAATTCAAGTACATGCGCAAATATCTTAGGCGCTTGAACAAAGGCATGCACCAACTTGACCCTTCTATTCCTGCTCCTTCATCAAGTTCTAGTTCTGACTAGTCTTTATGAGACTTTTGGTCTGTAATAACTTTTTAACTTAGCACTTGTTTGCTTGGGTTTGTGTTGGATTCTATTTATGTTTTATATTGGATATTTGTTCTTGATGTAATATTTATGCTGGATATATGTGATGCTATCTTGAGTATCTCTATGACTATTTTACTCTACTCTATTCCCTCCTCATGTTTACTCTCATGACTTCCTTTATTTAGTTCTCCTTTGTCATATTGTGACAAAAAGGGGGAGAATGGTTTGATCTTAATGTGATTATGAGAGGAGTAGCATTGGTTATGTTACTCAGGGGGAAGTGGGGAGTCAAGGGGAGTATATGTTTGGAGTATATGTTTGATCTTGAGTATATGTTTGATCTTGTTGAATAAAACTGGTTGAAAGTGGTTGAATGTTGAATATTGAATATTGATTTGCAGGTATTAACCAGTTGTTTTACTCTTGTTTATCTTGATTATGTGTTTTGTCACTAATTTGACAAAGGGGGAGATTGTAAGTGCTATAGTTTATATCCCTGTCTGTTGTCAAATTTGTGATGACAAAATCACTGTTATGTTATATATAACTTGCTTAAGTGAAGCTCTTTCAAGGATCAACATTCATGAACAAGCTAAGCTCACAACAAGCAAAGCTCATAAGTACAAGGATCAATCTTGAATGAAAGAACTGCTCACAAGACAAGACTCAAGCTGCAAGACTTCAAGAAGAGTTCAAGGCAGTTTGTACACTTTCAAGATTGAGCTACATCAAGGTTTGATCTACATCAAGACTTCAAGGCTCATACTTCAAGGTCTCAAGTTCTGAATGTTTCAATGTCCATACTTCATGGTTGAGGTTTGATTGACCATAGGTTGACCTTAGAAGTAGGTCATTTCGGATACATAAACCGAATGTTTATTTTACATGTGATTGGTCTGTTCTTCGACTAGTCCTAGGTCTTCTTCGACTAGTCCTAGACTTGCTTCGACCAGTCTAAGATATTCCTCGACCAGTCGTGAGTTTGTTACAAATTCCGGAAAAAATCTGTTAGCCTTCGACTAGTCCAGGAATCTGTTCGACCAGTCGTAGGAACAGTGTCGACTGATCTTCGACCAGTCGTATAACCTTCGACTCGAAGTCCAGCGATGGTTTATAGGACCTACGACCAGTCGAAGGAAACCTACGAACAGTCGTAGGTGACCTACGACCAGTCGTAGGAGACCTACGACTAGTTGTAGAATGGTTAAAGCTTATCCCGCCTAATCTTTCAAATATCTGTTATGGCTTCGACTAGTCGTAGAGCACTCTAGACCAGTCGAAGACCCGATCTTCTCACTTATAAATAGAGCACGAATCTCAAAAGAAATCATTGAATTAATTAAAGTATTCAAGCCAATCTTCGTCGAACTTCTGAGAGATAATTCTGTGCTCCATCTAAGCTAAGTGTGCTTATTTAATATTCACTTTCCTTAGCTTTATTTAATTGATTTTGTTTCTGCTATTCCAATCTGATTTGATAAGAGGAATTGTTATTCCCTTTCTTTGGAATCAAAATCAATTAAGGCAAGCCCTATTTGGTTTAATTTAAAATCTATTAGAATTAGAACCATTGTAATCGAGTACTGGACATTGAACTTGGACATTCAATCATCTACTTTGATTTGGTTCTACCGGGCTGCTACAACGAAGAAGATATTCAGGTATTTTACATATTGTAAATTCCTTTCTATTATTTTGGTTTCTTTCAAGATTTGCGGAAAAATCTTGTTATATTGGTTATCTCGAGGAAAGCCAGGAAAACTCGAAGTGGAGTTTTTAATTGTGTAAGCCCACATACAAAGACACAATTGTAAGGGTTTTGGGTGAACCTGGGAAAACCTATTTTTAGTGAACGCTAATATCCCCTGTGTGAGGATATTAGGAGTGGAGTAGCTTTTTGTGTGGCTGTTGTTTAACAGTTGGTGAACACATAGGCGAACCACTATAAACCCTTGTGTTTGATTAATTTATTCTTCTAATTTTTAATTATTCTTTTGTGGGATGTATGTATGGTGGTGAATGTTGTAATTATTTAATTCAAGCTTTGTGAGAATGTTGTAATAGCTTAGAATTTATTTTCTGTTATTCCTTTATCGCTTGATTTTCAATTTCATTTGAAAGTTGTTCCAGCAAGGTTGCCCTGCCATTTTTATGGTGTATGGCTGTCCCTAGAACAATACATTTTTAATGACAAGTTATTTCAATTCAGTTTATATTTATTATTGTATTCCTCTTTGGTTTGAGACTTGATACAAAGATCTTTCTAGGAATAAGGTTGTCCTACCATAAACTCTGTTTTTGGTGTAAGGTTGTCCTTAGAACAACGTTTGTATCAACCTCTCAAGATCTGAATTTTGAGGTTATTTTAATTTACTGCATTGTGATTTACTTTGGCTATCATATTCATTTTAATTCCGCTGTTATAAGATTTAATTTGGCACTGTCCTATTCACCCCCCCTCTAGGACATATAGCTTGGCCTTTTCAATAACCCCGAGTGTAGGGTCGCGATGTAGTAATAATCTCAGTGAGATCGTGGTCGAATCCACAGGGACTAATCTCGTGTGTCTTCTGAAAGTAACTAGAACTAGAACTGGAACAAGATGAAAATCTAAATCTAGAATAATTGAGAAAGTAATTGCAATTAAAGTAATTAAAACTAATGAATTCAAAGGTAGGAAACTAGGGTTTCCAAGGATCCACTTGTAGAGATCAGGGAGATCTATGCTTAATTCAAGGACACAACTAGAATCAGAGTCCCATCTTATCCAATTGGAAGATATCTCAGTAAAATCAAATCTAAACTTCCTTTGATCTAGTTCTTAATGGATGAGAGGTGTTAGAACTATAAGTGATTCCTCACAAAACCATGCCCATGAAATAGAGCAAACAACATAATTTACCAATCCACAACTAATGAAAGTTAGGGAGGATTCCATCATCCAACCATGTCTAGGAGACGATGATGAACAATAGGATTTCCTAAATTCACAATCTCAATAATGAAAAGAACATACTTAAAGCTATCATAGATCCATTGTAATTTAAGTCACAACAAATCATTAAAAACTAAAAGTATTCCTTATAATAAAACTAAAATCAAAGAAATTTCAACAACATGAATCAAAGCAATAGAAAACCACCCATCACGCTACAAGCTTCACCGCTTAGCCCTAGCTAAGAGGTTTAGCCAACCACAGACATGATTAAACTAAAATCTCTTAATAAAAACATGACAAAATAATTAAGGAAAGGGAAGAAAAACTCCACAACAGCCTCTCCACACATCTGGGTGCGTCTGGCTAGGGATGGCTGGCCCTCTCTCTCTCTCTCTCGTTTCCCCTTCCTTTGTTTCTCTCCACTTTTTTAGGCTGTCTGAACCGACATTACGTAGCAAGGCAGTGCATAAAACCTTACGCAAAACCATCTGCACAACCGAACGATTTCAATTTTCTCCTTCTTTCTTCCGGATGATCACACTGCTTGGGGAATGTTTTCAGTGACGACTGTTAGATGGACGTCTCTGATTACCTCCTGAATGGATGTCCATGGTCCCACTGAAATCCATGGCCTAGTTGCGTCTGGGTCGGATGCGCAACAAGGTTCCACGAATTCATTCCTGGCATGAGAATCGGTGGAAATCTCCATTTGATCCATGTTTCTTTCTCTTTAGAGAGCTTGGCTATGATCGGTTGTGGTTTCCCCTAGTGTTGGAAGGTCTAGATCACTCCACATCTTGTCCTGGGTTCTCTTACGCTGCGGAACATAATCTCCTCGATGTCTTCTTTCCTTCTCTTATGGACGAAAGTCAGAAAAGATTCAGTTGGTTTTGTGTGTTAGATGGATCGTAGAAGGGCCAGAGGTTAATCGGTTTTCTTCCCACATCATGATGGACGGTGTTGATCCTCCATCTGATCACTGAAGTGGGCCATCGTGCCTCCCAGCGGACGTTATTCATTGCTCGCCTAGTGCGGTCAAATCTTGGTCTCCCTGAAGCGGCCTTTGGGTTATAATCAATGGTGGAGATTGCATGGGTCCCGACGGATTTCCCTTCTGGAGGCTCTGGACGGTTTAGATCGTTCATATATACAGTGATTCAGGCCCACAATGCTATCAACGGATGGTCGTTTGATTCCCCTGCGAATGTGGGAGAGAGAGTTCTTCCCAATTTAAAATTTCTGTCAGGTCAAACTAGGTTTGACCCGAATCTTGATTCGATGCATCACTGGTGCACATGAATGGTGTACATGCATTGTAAGTGGGGTCCACCGTGATATTTTCAAATGAATCCACACCATCCACTAGTGTTTTCCTTCAATTTAAAGGGTTGAGGCCAAAATGTAAGCATATCTAAAGATCAAGTGGCTTAAATTGACGTTTAATGGTTGGTCGGTCCATTAACTTTGGTGATTCCTGAGCGTTAAATCCATGTTTTTAGCATCCTTTTCAATCCAAGCTCTTGAATTCATCTTGCAACACAAACATGATTAAAATAGAACATTAAGCATTATCATGTGCATAAAACAAAGTAATAAATGGCGTCCAATATGCAATATTTGACCCTCAACACAATCCCCAACCAGCATTTTTCTAGTCTTAAGCAACGTATGCGAAAAATGAACATTAATGTGCAATGTTCAAACCTTGTTCAGGAAACGATCTTTTGTGTGATCAAGTATGCATAAGTAGACTCAAGATGAGAAATTTGAGTTTTTGAAAACCTGGAGCTGAATCACATAAAACCTGGAGCTGAATCACATAATTAATCAATCAAATAGGTCCTTTATCCATTAGGTCAGAGCCTAGTTCGTATATCAAGTTTTTCAACGTGCTCAGTGAAAATACTATCTTTTCATAATGTTAGCCATGCTCATCACTTCAAAATTGGTTGAAAACCCAAGTACTGATTTCGAACATATCCCCTTTTCATTCTTTTCTAGTTTTTAATTTTATATCGACAGTCATTTGTATTCATTTAGTCCTTTTTTATTTTCTCTTTTTATCTTTTTTTTCCTAGACATTACATCCTTTTTCAAAGACATTTTTCATTCCCCTCAAAGATGTTATTATTTTTCATTCTTTATGACCTTTTTTATGATCTCTTATTTTGTAACTGGTTCTTTTCTTCTTTTAAGGTGGATAAAATTCTCCAGACTCGGTTCTCCATATCTTTCAATGATCATCATACTAACAATTAGAAAATCTAATACACAAAGAACAATTTGAATAAAATAATATTCGAACATCCTCTTAACCAAGTGAATGTAAGAACCATAAGTGATAAAGTACTTAGTTGCTCCAACTCCAACGATTTAAAACTCGATTTCTATCTTATTTCCATACTCTAAATAGTCTTAAATACATAACTTATTGCTTTCCAAATAGATAATCATTGAAAATTTTTCAAAATTTTCAGAAATTTTACTCGAAAATGAGAAAATAGTGATTAGTTTACCTAATCTCCCATCCCCAACCTAAAATCTACATTGTCCTTAATGTAAGAGAAATATGCAAGATTTGTAAAGGAGACAATGTAATTAAAAGAAGAGTGATGGAAAGATAGTACCTGATGAAGAAATTTTTTAGCTTTTTCCAAAGGATCTCAGCATGAAGGTGGGTTAGCACAAGAGTTCAAAAAGAAACTATCCTAAAACAAACAGAAAACAAACTATCCCTAACAGCATAAAGCCAACTTTCCTACACATAACATGAAAATAATAAACCTAACTACACCTCCGTCAGACTAGGAGATCAGTCCTGATAAACAATATCATTTAGAGGAATGGACATGTCCTCTGAATCAAATTTCTTGACTTATGGCTTTAATCGATGTCCATTCACTTTGAATTCATTGCCATTGTTTGGATTCTGAATCTCAATAGCCCCATGAGGATAAAGATTAGTAACAATGAAAGGGTCGGTCTAGCGAGATCGGAGCTTACCCAGAAAGAGATGTAACCAAGAATTATACAGAAGAACCTTCTGACCTGGTGTGAATGATTTTTGTAGAATGTGTTGATCATGAAACGCCTTCATCCTATCCTTGTAAATTCTCGAGTTCTCGTACGCATCATTCCAAATTTCTTTAAGTTCATTCAACTGAAGTTTGCGTAGTGAGCCAACGTTGTCCGAATTGAAGTTCAAATTTTTTATCGCCCAGTAGGCTTTATGTTTCAACTCCACAGAAAAGTGGAAAGCTTTCCCATAGACAAGTCTAAAGGGAGACATTCCAATAGGGGTTTTAAATGCGGTATGGTAAGCCCATAAAGCATTGGTCAATCGGAGTGACCAATCCTTATAGTCAGGGTTGACCGTCTTTTTCAAGATGTGTTTAATTTCCTTATTGGAAATCTTAGCTTGCCCACTTATTTGTGGGTGGTATGGAGTGCTCACTTTGTGGGAGATGCCATATTTCTTCATTAAGTTCACGAATCGCTTATTATAAAATTGTGAGCCCCCATCATTAATGATGGCTTGAGGCGTTCCGAAGCGGGAAATGATGTTCTCTTTCAAAAACTTAATGATCATTTGATGGTCATTATTCTGGCATGGAATCGCTTCAACCCAATTTTTGACAGTCTACTGTTATAAAAATATATAGATTTTCAAGGGATTGGGGGAATGGTCCCATGAAATCGATGCCCCAGCAATCAAATGCTTCAATGATCAGAATGGGGTTTTAAGGGCATCATATTTTGATGGGACAATGCTCTTAATTTCTGACAACGCTCACAAGCTTTGCAAAACTCATGAGTATCCCTAAACATAATGGGCCAGTAAAAGCTACACTACAAAATCTTGGACGTGGTCTTTTTAGCAGAAAAGTGACCACCACAAGCCTTTGAGTGACAGAAGGAGATGACACTTTGGTATTCATTGTCTGTCACACATCTACTTAAGATTTGGTCTGGGCAATATTTAAACAAATAAGGATCATCGCAGAAGAATTTGTGCACCTCGGTGAAAATTTTCTTCTTATCTTGCGCAGTCCAATGTCTTGGTGTGAAACCTATGGCAAGATAATTAGCAATATCAACAAACTAAGGTGAGTGGGAGACTTTAAACAATTGTTCGTTAGGGAACATATCATTAATATGTGTTGTCTCAAGGGAATTAGGGAGATCAAGGTGGGAGAGATGGTTAGCCACTATGTTCTCTACTCCTTTTTTATGTTTTATATCTAAATCAAATTCTTAGAGTAGAAGGATCTATTTAATTAGGTGGGGCTTAACATTATTCTTAAAAAGAAGATACTCGAGGGTCGCATGATCTGTGTAAATGACGATCTTAGATCTGATCAAGTAGGACATAAATTTGTCTAAAGCGAATACTACTGCTAAGAATTCCTTTTCCATAGTCGAGTAGTTCACTTAGGTAGGAGAGTTCTACTTGCGTAATGAATAACTTAGGGCTTCTTTTCTTTTCTTTAGCCTAAAACTACCCCAAGAGCATAGTT
Source organism: Magnolia sinica (assembly GCF_029962835.1). Lineage (NCBI taxonomy): Eukaryota > Viridiplantae > Streptophyta > Magnoliopsida > Magnoliales > Magnoliaceae > Magnolia > Magnolia sinica. Next base: position 79,030,209 of record NC_080573.1, read on the forward strand.
AGACGCGTCGCACATAAGTTCAAAAGGAAGGCTCCAACCAGGTGGCTGCATGATAGGTGTAGTGGTTAACATGCCCTTAAGCTTATTGAAAGCTTCTGACATTGCTCAGACCACTCGTATGGTGCATCCTTTTGAAGTAAATTATATAAAGGAGGAGAGAGATGATTAAATTCCTTTATGAATCTCTTATAAAAGTCAGCGTGTCCTAAGAAGGATCACATTTCTCGTATATTCTTGGGTGGAGGTAGGTTAGGAATAAGATCAATTTTAGCCTTGTCTACCTCAATTCCCTGGGACGAGATGATATGTCCAAGGAAAATTCCCTTACGAACTAAGAAATGACACTTCTCCCAATTGAGTACCAAATTCTTTTCTTCACATCTTTTCAGTACACATTTAAGATCCTCTAAGCAGTCGCTGAAAAATGGACCGAAGATAGAGAAGTTGTCCATGAAGACCTCTAGATATTATCCCACCATGTTAAAAAAAATACTCATCATGTATCATTGAAAAGTGGCTGGGGCATTACATAGTCCGAAATGGCATCCTTCGGTAAGTAAAGGTGCCAAAAGGACATGTGAATGTGGTTTTTTCCTGATCTTTAGGAGCTATCTCTATCTAGTTGTAACCCAAATACCCATCAAGGAAACAATAGTACGAGTGACCAGCTAGCCTTTCCAAGATTTGATCAATGAAGAGCAAAGGGAAGTAGTCTGTCCATAGCCTTGGGCCGTCCCACCCTTGGGACATCCCTGCCTTGGGCTGTCGCTGGGCCTGCATTTCGGCAGCATGGCCCATTTGAAATGTGTGTTGATCCCCCTCTCATCTGGTGGGACCCACAGTGATGTGTGTGGGTCATCAGGAAATAAATATACTATAAATTAATTTTATTTACTGGATCCAACAAGCCCAGAAAGTGGGTATGCTGGAAATTCAGCATTGAGCCCAATGTTACTGCCCATAAATGTTTATTTTGGGGTAGCATGGCCCACCAGATTTGAGGATGATTTAATCAGTTATCTCACCATTTTTCTTCAGTATTTTTTGGTTTAATTAGTGCTCATCTGACGCCCACCCAAGTTGGGTTTTATTGGATCATTGTATGTGGTTAATTGCTAGTTCCTCAGGCCTTTTGGACTGAAATCTTTTAGATAGGCGCATTGACCTTTGGGACTTTACTCTTTTACTTATTGTGATGGGTTTGTGGGCCACAAAATGCAAGTAGTTGGGCCCTTGGCTGGCCACCAAATTGACCCTGTACATGGGCTAAGATGTGAGGTGCAACTCACTTGTATTAAGTGTGAAATTGCCCACATGGTTGAACTACTGGGCTGCCCATGAGGCCCACCACAATACGTGGGTTTATGACCTTTATGATTGGGCTTAAACGTTGCTTAAGGGCCCACCATATTGCCTATGAGTTGGGCTTTGTGTATGTGCCATTAGGTCATGAATTGCTTGGGCCATGGACTTACTTTATATGTGTAGCAGGCTACCTTTTTTGGGACCGAATTGAGGTTGGATGTCCTCCTTGGTGGCCTTAAGGTAGGCCCATAAGGCCCTTATAGGTAGTTGAAGGCTCTCCTTGGACCTTGCTAGGACCATTCCCTCTATTAAGACTTTATGACTCTCTTAGCTTGTGGGTCAGCACAAAGTAATGGGCCCCCACTATAGGACTTCACTACTCCTTAGAGTACCTTTCTATGTATCTAGACCTTGTCCCTCCTTTGGACGGAGGAATATATTCCACAGGTAGCGCACTTATATCATTGTGACCCATATGCATCATCTATGTGAATTGATTACATTTTGTGGTGGTCACTGAGGGATGAAGTTTCTCCCCTCATGCACATTAAGTGCCTGAAGCTTATGCATGATTTGTATGTGTGACTCGTGCATTGACATCACATTTCATGATGATACTGCCCTTGCTTCACCAGGGCCTTGCCTCCATAGGGACGTTCGTGGATGGCTGTATGTGTGAACACCGAAAATATTACTTAAGCATACCAGGTGCATAGCATGCCCATGGATGAAATTTCAAAAACTTTCATAGTACCATGGATCTGCTCCAACGTCATGACCAAGTGGAAACATGAGCGCACGAGGGCCTTACACCTTTAGTTCGCGACTCCCACTGTGGTGTAGTCGGTTAGATGGGGGTGTAGCCTTATCCCTGAGAGAGGGCATTACTAGGCAGAGTCTAACCAATTCGTGAAATGGGTCCGCTACTGTCAGGCCTTGCTAGTGATTAGCTATCCATAGGTGGGTAGTGAGGTCTCTTACGCTCATTTGACTGTGGGGGTCTGTAGAGCGGCACTCATCCAGCAGTGTAATGAACCCTGATGATTTCCTTATGATTGGAAATGTACTTGATATGTGGATTGGTCATGAGCATTGGTATTACTTGGCATCGCATTCGCATCGACTCCATAATCCCCTTCATGCATTGCCTTGGTATGACACCCAATACTCATTGTATCGTATTCATGATAAGTTTTGGTAAGGCTAGTGATATTGTCATTGAGCATGTTTCTCTTCCTATACCTCCTATTATTATTTTGTGCACCATCGTCACACACTTTCACCACCCTCTAAGCTCCTATAAGCTTATGCATGATTGATGTGTGCAGGAGATCCTAGGCAAACGTCGTAGTGGCAGAGCTTGGAGTAGGGTCGAGCTTGAGGACTCCAGTGTTGCAAACTTTTCTCTCATTCTTCTATCATCTTATGTATGTCCCTTTGGACCTTATGAAAGCTTGTAAAAGTCAAATTCTTAGTGAATTTTGTGATGTGTGCCTTTATTATTCACAGATATAGTTGTTGTGATCTTGGGTATGCTCATATTGAAAATGATTATATTGTTATGAAAATTCTCCTTGTAGGATCCCATGATCAGAACCTGCCTCAGGAGCCGATAATGGGGTACTGTGGAGGCTGTTGCGGTCAGAACCAGCCATCAGGTTCCTTGTGAGTCCAGTTACCGAGTCTGGGGCATGATAAGTATCAAAGTATAACAAGTAATTCTGGAATAACTCGGGATAACATCGCATGTTTACTTAGAGTATGGGACAAGTAGTGTCCCGAGACCATTCCTTTCGCTCCATATTAAGCTTGTAATTGTCCCGATTCCTTTTATCATCGTTATTTTGTAGATGATGCGACCTAGACGTGGCACCCGTGGTCGTGCGCCCGTGGTCGTGGTGCTAGTGGTCGTAGAGCTGGTGGGCGAGGCGCCTGAGATACCCATTTTACTCGAGCACATCCTGCTCCTGTTGTTGAGGATTTGATTCCTGAGGTCCCGATCTAGCCTGCTCCTCCTGTAATGCCTATTCCTCCAGTTGCTCCAGTTCCCCCACCGATCCCCCTCCTCAGCCTGCTGTTCTGATTACAGAGGCTCCTGCTCCGTCGACCGCACCCGTACCTCTACACAAGGCAAGTGCTGCTCCTGCTTTTTCGATAGTGCCTATAGGAGCCGAGCATTTCCAGCAACTGATGTAGCTTGTTGCTATTGCATTGTACACTCGTCAGCTTGCAGCCTCTCAAGTTTCTAATCAGGGCGATCTACCACACGCTAGTGCTATCTTCAGGGAGTTCCGACAGCATGATCCCCCGAGGTTTAGTGGTAACCCTGACCCTTCTACTGCTGAAGCATGGTGCAATGAGATTGCAAGGATTTTTTACACTATGCAGTGTCCTGCGGATCAAAGAGTTTCTCTTGTGACCTATCTCCTTCAGGGTGAGGCCCGTCATTGGTGGTCGTCCGTATCTAGGATGGTTGGGCCTCAGTTTGTTTGGACGTGGAAGGAAGTTGTGGTCCGTTTCGACTAGATATTCTTCCTTGAGCACGTTCAAATCCAGAGGGCGATCAAGTTTGAGACCCTGGTTCAGGGAGATTTGTTAGTGTCACAGTGTGAGGCCTGTTTCTTGGCCTTGTCTAGATTTGCTCCTCATCTCACCAGCGATGAGAAGATGAGGGCCCATCATTTTGTGACTGGCTTGCGTCCTACCCTTCGTAGCCGTGTGGTAAGGAATTGTTTGGAGACGTTCGACTAGGTCATTTATTAGGCACTGGTTTGTGAGGAGGACTGGGCTATGAACCAGAGATCGAGAGAGCAAAGTTCTGGTGGAGACCGGAAGAGGAGAGCACTAATCGGCAGTTCTAGGAAGCACCGTTAGCAAAGATGGATGGACAAAGCAGAGTTTTGGCAGCTCGCGACTTAGACAGTAGCTTCATCATCATCATCAGCACCGCCAACCACTTTATTTTCTGGTGTTTACTTCGGTTGTGAACAAGCCGGGCATCGGAGATGTGATTGCCCTCTCCTCGTACAGTAGTAGAGGCCACCACAGTTGTCTCCTCCTCGTCCTCCTCAGCAATAGTAGCGAGCGCAGCTTCTAACTGCCGCTCCTAAGCCTCCTCCACAGCACCAGAGGTAGCCAGACAGACCTCCTCAGCAGAGACAACAACAACAACACCAACAGAGGAGATATCCATATGTTAAGTCCCTGGGTCAAGTGTATATTGCAGCCTAGCAGGCATAGACTCAGGACCCACAGTCTTCTGGTTTGCTTCCCCTACCAGCTCAGGGTCGATTTTATCCCACGCAGCAGGCGCCAGGCCAGGACCTATAGTCATCGACCGAAGGAGTCGTCAAGGGTATTCTTCTTATTTCTACTTGCATTGCTCATGTTTTATTCGATTCTGGTGCCTCCCATTCTTTTATGGCCGAGCAGTTTTACCGATCGACTGGTATTCCATTGGAGTCCGTGTCTGAGGCCTTAGCTGTTTCGACTCTGTCATGCCCCAAACTCAGAAAACAGGCTCACAAAATTGCCGATCGCCCTATCCCGTGCCGATAGCCTCCTCTCAAGCTGCACAGTCCAGTGAGTGGAAGAGACCTCACTATCCACCTAGCCAGCAGTCTGCCAATACCTACTCGGCTCGTCGATAGCGGACCCATTTACAAGCTGGTCATACTCAACCTAGCTTATAGCCCCCTCACTCGTGCGGATAAGGTCACACCCCCTTCCAACCGACCATGACACAGTGGGAGACATGGCCTTATGGTATAGACACTGACGCTCATATTCCACTCGGTCTAGACATTGGAGCATCTCCTAGTACCAAGGAAGTTCTGGGATTTTCACCCAAGGACATCCTACGTGCCCACAGTGATAAAACTAAGCATTTTCGGTGTCCCATCTGGCAATCCACAATGTGTCTGTAGAGGCGACAACCCTGATGTCTCTAGGGCGTACAATGATCAAGTTACATATATGTGAGATGCATGAGTCACACCGTCAGTCATGCAACAATCTCGCGCATACTATGCGCTCATGTGGGTAACTCCTATCAATAAGTCTCATAAGTAATCTGCCCAGTGGCATATGCTATGATCAGTCACTACTCAATCAGGCATACATATGATGCGTATGGCATGAGGCATGGAATTACATTATGCATGTTATAAAGTAATGAATGTTGAGGGTTAAATATTGCATATCAGATCCATTTATTGCTTGGATTTATGAACATGATATTGTTTAATAGCTCGATTTAATTGTATTTATGCTGCAGGTTGAATTTAGGAGCTTGGACTGAAAAAGGTGCTAAAAGCATGGATTTGACGCTCCAAAGTCACCAGAGCAAGAGACGGACTCCAGAGGACTAAGATTGAAGAATTTACATGCCAGGGATCCGAGGAAATCAAGTCGTTCACGTTAAAGAGGCCTGAAAATGGTCCAAAATACAAGATCACATGGTTTCTGCTATCCAATTGACACGAGACTTTGTACATGGGATGAGGACCACAAATTAACCGTACACGTAAAATTTCATCCACTGAAGATCTCAAGAAGTGGGCCAACGGACAGATCAGCCCATTAATCGTCAATTTCAGGCCCACCTGATATCTGGAACTGCCTCACAATTTTTCTTGATGGTTTAAATAAGATGAGAAACAATAGGGACAGTGAAGATTTCTGAAAATCATCACAGCGGGTCCCATACATGGTGAATGTACACCTTGTACATACAAGGCCGACCGTGCACCAGCCGCTGACTGCCTGCTTATAACACACCTGCCCAACCGACTTCTAAATACGACACTTGCCATTTCAACAGCGCTTAACCGGCCGCTGGCCAATTTTACAGAAGATAGTGGGTCGTATATGTCATCCATATGGCTAATCTAAACCGTCCATCTTGTAAATGGCCTCGAATATGACAAACCCATGTTGAAATTTCGGACCCATACGTATACGTGTATGTGGTACAGAGGCCACAAACAGACTGCACTGCAACGTTCAAAAGTAATTTTATTGTGATTTCTCTACTGGGCCGCGTCAATGGACGTTCAAAACCACCCATTCTTGACTGAAATTTCATCCTGAATATAATGGATGGGGTGAATTTCCATCAAAGCACCTCTGTGGGGCCCACCGATCACGACAGCGCTGGACGTGTGACGCACGTCGGTGAAATCCAGTTTTCCAGGCAGTTGTGGCCCACCATCTTTGATCATATAGCAGATCTGAACTATCCATCGTGTAGGCTAGCCAAAATACTTCCAAGAGACTTTGATTTTACAAAAATAATGCAAGGAACGTGAGAGTTATGAAGCCCCGAACTTGGCTGCGAAAAGGCATCCGCTGCGCGTGTGATAGCTTGCCAAATCCGATTTCCACCACTCTAGTAGCTATAAAAAAGAGTTCCAAAACATGGAGAAGGGGGGGAGCTTGGGAAGCAGGGACGTGGAGCAAGAAGAAGAGAGAGAGAAACAAGAGCAGAGACGGGTTCTAGCTTTTCTTCTTCTTCTTTAGTTTCTTTTGTTTATGAATTTTTTCAGAGATTATAGCATCATCATGTCCATGAGTGGTTGAACCTCTTAGCTAGGGCTAAGAGGTGAAGCTTGTAGCATGATGGGGGACTCTTTCGCTTGTGTTATGTATTCATATTGAACTGATACCGATTATAGTTTATTTAAGGGAGTGTTTTTAGTTTTTAATGGTCTGTTGTGACTAAAATTACAATGGGTCTGCAATGACTTTGAGCATGTTCCTTCCTTTTATGTTTATGACGTCAGGAAGCCCTGTTGTTCACCATCGTCTCCTGGGAATGGTAGGAAGACAGTACCCTTCCTAACCTTCATAGCATGTTGATTGGTTGGTAATTAGTTTAATTCTGTTGTTTGCTTTGTCTCCTGGGCATGGTTTGGTGATGGAATCCATTCTAATTCATATACTTTTCATCTCTTTAAAATTTTATCAGAGGAAGTTCAGTTTAATTTTCATGATTTTTGAAGCAGGCATAAGATCTCCCTGATCTTTACAAGTGGATCCTTTGAATCCATAGTTTTTTATCTCTGAGTTCTCTTAAGTTTTACATTAATCTCTCACCATTATTCATCAATTTATATTTAATTTAGATTTCATCTTAGGCTAGTTCTATTTCTACCTAGTTTCAGATTACGTACAGGTATCAATCCCATGGGATTCGACCTCAGTCTCACTGAGTTTATTACTACATCACAACCCTATACATGGGGAGTGAACAAGTTTTTGGCGCCGTTGCCAAGGATTAACGGTTACATTTTTCTAAAATTAACTAGTTTTAGAATTAGTTTAAGACTAGGATTTTACTAACTTTAGTTTTAGATTTTTATTTCTATTTGATTTCCAGAACTAACTTGTTTTCCTGTTTTGTAGGATACTGACATAAACTTCTAAATTGGTAATCCCTTTCTAATTCCTCTACTTTTTCTATTTTTAGAATTAGGGTTTGAGTTTTAGAAATTTTCCAATTCTAGTATTTTTTTATTTTTAGGAAATAGTTTATTTTTAGAAACTTTCCTATTTTGTTTTTAGAAACTAGGTTAGTTATTTCCCTTTTTAGAAATTCTTTCTAATTTTAGAAACTAACTCATCTTTCCTTTATTTTATTTTTAAAAACTTTCTAATTTTAGGTTTGGATTTTCTATTTTAGAAACTTTCTAATTCTGGGTCTTCTTTTTAAAAACTAACTTTGTTTCCTAATTTATTTTTAGAAATTTTCTACTTGTAGACTTTTTGTTTAAAAACTTACTTTCCTATTTTGTAGGCTTTTAAGATAGAAATTTCTAATTCGGTAAGCTCCTTCTCTACTTTCTATTTTCCAGATCTCTTTTAGTAACTTACTTTCTAGTTTAGGACTTTCCTAATTTATTTTAGAAATTTTCACTTTCCTTTAGGAATTTCTTCTTTTAGAAACTAGTTTACTTCTATATTTCTTTTTAAGGATTTTCTAATTTTAGACCTTCTCTTTAGAAACTGACTTGTTTTGTTTTCTTTTGCAGGTTTTTAACTTAGGGACTCCAATTTGGTAACTTCTTTCCAACCCTCTCTTTCTTTCTAGATTTTTTTTTCCTTTCTTAGGATTAGGTTTCGAATTAGATTGAGGGCTGCGAGTGTTTCATGCCCAAGTGGGCCCGTGACAACACTCGACGTCTCTTGACTGAAGGAGGATTGGTTGAGGGGTTAACTATCCATCGTAGGACTAAACACCACTCGAAATCCCCTAAGTTAATTGAAGTGATGGCTGAAAACCAACCTCTTCTACCCCAAACTAGGGTGGAGGACATTTAAGATGAGAATGAGGTGCATCAAGCACCCCCGCCTCGTACTTTATAAGATTATTTACAACCAGCGGGGGTGAGTACGCCCTCATGCATGATTTTTTCCTAAAAATACAGGACATATGGACATCAAGCTAGGGGTTATCTAACTCCTTCCTAAGTTCCATAGGCTTGAATCTGAAAAACCATATCTACATTTGAAAGAGTTTGATGAGATCATAGCCACTTTATATTTTCAAAATGTGTCTGAGGACATAGTTAGGCTGAGACTCTTTCCTTTTCCCTTAAAGGAGAAGGCTAAGACGTGGTTACATTCACTGCGTCTCAGATCCATTGGCACATGGAATGATATGCAAAGGGAATTTATAAAGAAATTTTTTCCACATCATAAAACGATTACCCTTAGAAAAGCAATTATGAACTTCACCCAAAAGGAGGATGAAACATTTTACCAATGTTGGGAAAGGTTCAAGGATTTGGTCAGTTCATGCCCACAATACGGTTTTGAAACATGGCGCATTACAAATTTTTTCTACGATGGACTAACATCTTTCATGTGCCAAATGGTCGAGACAATGTGTAATGGAGAATTCATTAATAAAAATGTCGACGAGGTATGGGATTACCTCGATAGTCTTGCTGAAAAACACAATCATGGGATTATTACCCAAAATCGAACACCACGTCTAGGCCGACTCAATCAAAGGAGAAAGTTGAATTGTATCTCTTGAAAGAAGAGGATGATCTCAAGCATAAAGTGACTACGCTCATAAGGAAAGTTGAGGCCATGGAAGGAAAGAAGGATAAGGTTAATGAAAGTGTTTACGGCATCTATGATTGCAACATTCAGACAACTGAAAATTGTCCTACAATACCCGCCTTTTGAAAAGTGTTGAATGAACAATCCAATGTCGTAAATAATTATCAAAGACCTTTCAATCGACTGACCTCTAATACGTACAATCCTGGTTGGAAAAATCTTCCAAACTTTAGTTGGCGAAATGGACAAACTGCTACCCCTCAAAGTTTCTTCAATCAAAATCCAAATAAGGGGAAACCTCAAGAAGAACCGGTTCAAAATTTCATGCAAGAGCTGACCCAGGCAATGCGATATTTTATGCAAAAGATGGATTCATGTATGACAGTTATAGAAAAGGGGATGCTTCCTGCACAACCGCTCCCCAATCCTAAACTGCATTACGAGATAAGTAATCCCGGCTCTTCAAATCAAATGGAGCATGCTAAATCCATCACCACTCTTAGGAGTGGGAAGATCATTGATAAAACCCTTCTTGTTAGGCCCAAAAAGCCTCAAGAAACAGAAGAGGACAACAATGATGGATCTAGTGAGGCCCCACAAAAATTAGAACCGAAACTTTTAGAAAAGCCAATTGCTCCATTTTCCCAACGGTTGGTCGCACCAAAGCCTCTCTCTAACTCTCAGGATATCTTAGAGGTGTTGAAACAAGTGAAAGTCAACATTTCTCTACTTGATGTCGTAAAACAAATACCTTCATATCCCAAATTCCTGAAAGACTTATGCACGACCAAACGACGGTAGAGTATTCAAAAGAAGATCTTCTTGACCGAGAAAGTGAGTGCCATCCTAAAGCAAGATGTGCCAAAGAAATTCAAAGATCCCGGTAGCCTAACCATATCATGTGTAATCGGGGACCACTGAATTGATCATGCACTTCTTGACTTAGGAGCAAGCATCAATCTGATTCCCTACTCGGTATACAGACAGTTAGGTTTGGGGGAATTAAAACCCACCCTAACCATACTATAACTTGTCGATCGCTCTGTTCATGTACCAAGAGGTATAATTGAGGTCCAAGTTGATATATTTTACTACTCTGTAGATTTTATTATCCTGAACACCGAACCCATCAATAACATGAACACTCAGATTCTTGTCATTCTTGGTCGCCCATTCCTTGCCACTTCAAACGCAATTATCAATTGTAGGAATGGTGTCATGACTATGTCTTTTGGGAATATGACATTGGAGTCAAACATTTTTTTCAATAACGACAGAAACTTAGAAGATGATGACGATTTCCTTAACATTAACATAATTGACTCTTTCGTGGAAGATACGACACCTCTGACCTTATCCTCTGACCCTCTAGAGACGTGCCTGGCCCACTCCCATGATTTTGATAATGACATGACTAAGGAGACGTGTGCCTTGCTTGATACTGCACTGGTACTTGAAGTTAACCGGTGGAGGCCACAATTTGAAGAGTTTCCCCAAAAGGATGTAGTGCCTCCATCGTCTAACCTCAAGCCGTCGAAGCTTTACTTAAAACCTTTGCCCTCTGATTTGAAATATGTCTATTTAGGTCAAGATGAGATGTACCCGGTGGTGATCTCTACCCACCTAGAGAAAGAATAGGAGAGTATGCTTATATCTACTCTTATTGAGCATAAGGGAGCCCTTGGATGGACTATAGCGGACCTCAAGGGAATCGACCCCTCGATTTGTACTCACCGCATATATCTTAAGGATAATGCAAAGACCGCTCGGCAATCACAACGTAGACTAAATCCAAACATGAGGAAAGTGGTTAAGGCTGAGGTTCTTAAACTGTTGGATGTGGGTATCATATACCCGGGTGAGTCCAACTCAGATGGTTCCTAAGAAGTCCGAGATCACCATCGTAGCCAATGCCAATAATGAACTCGTGCCAACTAGAGTCACTACTGGTTGGAGAATGTGCATTGACTATAGGAAGCTGAATACCGTCACGAGGAAAGACCACTTTCCTTTGCCCTTCATTGATCAAATCTTAGAAAAGCTAGCTGGTCATTCCTATTACTGTTTCCTTGACGGGTATTCGGGCTACAATTAAATCGAAATCGCCCCTGAGGATCAGGAAAAGACCACATTTACATGTCCCTACGACACCTTTGCTTATAGAAGGATGCCATTCGGATTATGTAATGCCCCTGCCACCTTTTAGCAATGTATGATGAGTATCTTTTCTGAGACGGTGGAAAAATATCTGGAGGTCATCATGAATGATTTCTCTATTTTTGGTTCATCTTTCAGCAAGTGTTTAAAAAGTCTTAAATGTGTGCTAAAAAGATGTGAAGAGAAGAACTTGGTACTTAATTGGGAAAATTGTTATTTCATGGTTCATAAGGGAATTGTCCTTTGACATATTATCTCGTCCAAAGGAATCGAGGTGGATAAGGCAAAAATTGATCTTATCTCCAACCTACCTCTACCCAAGAACATACGGGACGTGCAATCCTTCTTAGGACACGCTGGATTTTACAGAAGATTCATAAAGGACTTTAGTCTCATCTCTTGCCTTTATGTAATCTACTTCAAAAGGATGCATCATACATGTGAACTGAGCCATGTCAGGAAGCTTTCACTAAGCTTAAGGGCATGTTGACTAGAGCACCCATCATACAACCACCCGACTGGAGCCTTCCTTTTGAGCTTATGTGCGACGCTTCTAATTATGCTCTTGGAGCAGTTCTAGGTCAGAAAAGATAAGAGGCCTTACGTCATTCATTATGCGAGTAAGACTCTAAATCCTGCCCAAGTGAACTACTCAACTACAGAAAAGGAACTCTTAGCTGTAGTGTTCACCTTGGACAAATTTAGGTCCTACCTGATCGGATCCAAGATCATTATCTACACAGATCATGCGGCACTCAAGTATCTTCTTTCTAAGAATGATTTTAAGCCCCACTTGATAAGATGGATCCTTCTACTCCAAGAATTTGATTTAAAAATTAAAGATAAAAAGGGAGTAGAGAACGTAGTGACCAATTATCTTTCTCGCCTTAATACCTCTGATTTCCTTGAGGTGACCCATATCAATGATATGTTCCCTGATGAACAACTGTTCAGAGTCTCCCATTCACCTTGGTTTGCTGATATCGCTAATTATCTTGCAATAGGTTCCATACCGACACATTGGACTGCACAAGATAAGAAGAAATCTTTACCAAGGTATGAAACTTTTTCTGGGATGATCCATATTTGTTTAAATATTACCCAGACCAAATCCTGAGGAGATGTATGCCAGACGATGAGTATCAGAGTGTCATCTCCTTTTGTCACTCACAGGCCTATGGTGGTCACTTTTCTGCTAAAAAGACTAAGGCCAAGATTCTGCAGTGTGGTTTTTACTGGCCCACTATGTTCAAGGACACTCATGAGTTTTGCAAAGCTTGTGAGCGTTGTTAGAAATTGAGAGCGTTGTCCCATCGAAATATGATGCCCTTGAATCCCATTCTTATCATCGAGGCATTTGATTGCTAGGGCATTGATTTCATAGGACCATTCCCCCAATCTTTTAGAAATCTATATATTTTGCTCGCTATAGACTATGTCGCTAAATGGGTTGAAGCGATTTCGTGTCGAAATAATGACCATCGCACGGTTATTAAATTCCTAAAAGAGAACATCATTTCCCGATTCGGAACGCTAAGAGCTATCATTAGCGGTGGGGGCTCACACTTTTGTAATAGGCCATTTGAGAGTTTAATGAAGAAATACGATATCTCTCATAAGGTGAGCACCCCATATCACCCACAGACAAGTGAGCAAGTTGAGATTTTTAATAGGGAGATCAAACACATTTTGGAGAAAACGGTTAACCTTAACCGTAAGGATTGGTCAATCTAATTGACTAATGCCTTATGGGCTTACCGTACTGCGTTTAAAACCCCTATTGGAATGTCACCCTTTAGACTTGTCTATGGGAAGACTTGCCACTTGCATGTGGAGTTAGAACATAGAGCCTACTGGGCAATCAAAAAATTGAATTTCAATCTAGACAATGCTAGCTTGCTACGCAAACTTCAGTTGAATGAACTCGAAGAAATTCGGAACGACGCATACGAGAACTCGAGAATTTACAAGGACAGAATGAAGGCGTTTCATGACCAACGTATTCTATGAAAATCATTCACACCTGGTCAGAAAGTCCTTTTATATGACTCTCGACTACATCTCTTTCCGAGTAAGCTTCGATCTCGTTGGACCGGCCCTTATATTGTTGTTACTACTTATCCTCATGGGGCCGTTGAGATAAGAGACCCCGACAATGGCAAGGAGTTTAAAGTAAATAGACATCGATTAAAACCATTTGTCGAGAAATTTGATTCAGAGGACATGTCCATGCCTCTGACTACTCCTGTTTACCAGGATTGATCTCCTAGTCTGATGGAGGTATAGGTAGGTTTATCGCTTTCATAGGACTAAGGTAGTTTGCTTTATTTGTCTGGCTGAAGATGGTAAACTTAGCGCTCCTGGGAGGCAACCCAGCCTTTTATTTTATTTTATTTTAGTTAGTTAGTTCAAATGTTTATGGGTAACAGTATTGCAAACCCTCACGAGACTACAACTCGTCTGCTAGAGGCAACCTAGGGGTTTAAAGGCTTGTTGCATAAGCTAAATGTAATCAAGAGCACCTGCGAAAGTGGTATAGGTAGGATCTTCTTTTTTTGTGATTTTATTTTTTCTTTTGTTGATTTCTCTCTCGTGCTGACCCGCTGTTACATAGATATCTTTGGAAAGCCTCTTAATTCTTTTATTTAGGTACTATCTTTCCATCACTTCTCATTTATTTTCATTGTCTCATGTGCATTGTATGTTCATACCTTTTACATTGAGGACAATGTAGATTTTAGGTTGGGGGTGGGAGATTAGGTAACCTAATAAGTGTTTTCTTAGCCGTTTTCTTAGCCTTGAGCAAAAATTGTGAAAAATTGTGAAAATTTTTAAAAATTTTTGGGAATTTCTTGTGAATTTGAAGTAATTTTGAAGGATAGTTGTGATTTTAAAATTAAAAGATACGTGATGTTGGTAATTTATGACTTTTGGATTCAACCGTCTGTTAGATTTCACAGTTAAGTTTGAATTGTTAATCCATGATTAAAAGTTGGAAACATTGATTAAGTCATGATTTCACATATCACATCTCGCTTACACATTAAGGTTCCGGTTCAATAATTGAATGATTAACTTGGTAATCACTAAACATGAAAGGAACCAGCCTAAAAAAAAAAGAGAAAATTTTAGCATCAGTTCAGTAAGAAGAATTGAAAGGGTAAGTCGTATAATCTTCACCATAGGTTTGCTCCCTATAGGTGTAGATTTGATCCCCCATGGTTGACATTTAGAAAAAATTTAGGCGACAAGTTTTCACCATAGGTTTGCTCCCCATATGTGAGGATTTGATTCCCTTCCTTAGCGTTACTGTTCATAAAAAAATCAAAGGCTAATAGAATGAAAAGTTAATCTATAAGGGAATTGTTGGTTTCAGTTTTCATGAATTCCGTTGTTAATTACCAATGATATCATGTAATTGACAATTGGATCTTTTAATGATCGTAAGCCGATATTACACTATACACTCATGGAAATGTTTAGAACATTCTAATTAATGGATTAATAGTTTTCACTTGATTATGAAGTTTACTGTAAGCTTGATTCCAAAGGAAAATTCCACTCACCATTCATGAATCTTAGAATTTTCACATCTCGACTATTTGTTCACAAGTCACTCGGGTTTACAGGAATTGTCTTTTATTTCTGAAAGTATTTTTCTCATGTTTTGCTCGGGACTAGCAAAATGCTAGTTGGGGGTTGTGTTGAGGGTCAAATATTGCATATCAGACCCCATTTATTACTTAGATTTATGAACATGATTTTGTTTAATAGCTCAATTTAATCGTGTTTATGCTGCAAGTTGAATTTAGGAGCTTGGACTGAAAAAGGTGCTAAAAGCATGGATTTGACGATCCAAAGTCACCAGAGCAAGAGACGGACTCCAGAGGACCAAGATTGAAGAATTTACACGCCAGGGATCTGAGGAAATCAAGCCGTTCACGTTAAAGAGGCCCGAAAATGGTCCAAAATACAAGATCACATGGTTTCTGCCATCCAATTGACACGAGAGTTTGTACATGGGATGAGGACCATAAATTAATCATACACGTAAAATTTCATCCATTGAAGATCTTAAGAAGTGGGCCAACGGACAGATCAGCCCATTAATCGTCAATTTCAGGCCCACCTGATATCTAGAACTGCCTCACAATTTTTCTTGACGGTTTAAATAAGATGAGAAACAATAGGGACGGTGAAGATTTCTGAAAATCATCACAACGGGTCCCGTACATAGTGAATGTACACCTTGTACATACAAGGCCGGCCGTGCACTGGCCGCTGACTGCCTGCCTGCCTATAACACACCCGCCCGACCGACTTTTAAATACGGCACTTGCCGTTTCAGCAGCGCGTAACCGGCCGCTGGCCGATTTTTCAGAAGATAGTGGGTCCTATATGTCATCTGTACAGCTAATCTAAACTGTCCATCTTGTAGATGGCCTCAAATATGACAAACCCATGTTAAAATTTCAGACCCATACGTATACACGTATGCGGTACAGAGGCCACAAACGGACTTCACTACAACATTTAAAAGTAATTTTATTGTGATTTCTCCACTGGGCTGCGTCAATGGACGTTCAAAACCACCCATTCTTGACTGAAATTTTATCCTGAATATAATGGACGGGGTGGATTTCCATCAAAGCACCTCTGTGGGGCCCACCGATCATGACAGCACTGGAAGTGCGAAAGGTTATGCACGTCCATGAAATCCAGTTTTCCAGGCGGTTGTAGCCCACATCTTTGATCATATGGTAGATCTGAACCGTCCATCGTGTAGGCTAGCTAAAATACTTCCGAGATGTTCATTTTACAGAAATAATGCAAGGAACGCGACAGTTATGAAGCCTCGAACTTGGCTGCGAAAAGGCTTTCGCTGTACATGTGATAGCTTTCCAAATCCAATTTTCACCACTCCAGCAGCCATAAAAAGAGTTCCAAAATGTGGAGAAGAGGGAGAGCTTAGGAAGCAGGGACGTGGAGCAAGAAGAAGAGAGAGAGAGAAATAAGAGCAGAGATGGGTTCTAGCTTTTCTTCTTCTTCTTTAGTTTCTTTTGTTCATGAATTTTTCCAGAGATTATAGCCTCATCATGTCCATGAGTGGCTGAACCTCTTAGCTAGGGCTAAGAGGTGAAGCTTGTAGCATGATGGGGGACTCTTTCGCTTGTGTTTTGTATTCATACTAAACTGATACCGATTATAGTTTATTTAAGGGAGTGTTTTTAGTTTTTAATGGTCTGTTGTGACTAAAATTACAATGGGTTTGCAATGACTTTGAGCATGTTCCTTCCTTTTATGTTTATGACATCAGGAAGCCCTGTTGTTCACCTTCGTCTCCTGGGCATGGTAGGAAGACAGTACCATTCCTAACCTTCATAGCATGTTGATTGGTTGGTAATTAGTTTAATTCTGTTGTTTGCTTTGTCTCCTGGGCATGGTTTGGTGATGGAATCCATTCTAATTCATATACTTTTCATCTCTTTAAAATTTTATCAGAGGAAGTTCAGTTTAATTTCCATGATTTTTGAAGCAGGCATAAGATCTCCCTGATCTCTACAAGTGGATCCTCTGAATCCCTAGTTTCTTAACTCTAATTTCTCTTAAGTTTTACATTAATCTCTCACCATTATTCATCAATTTATATTTGATTTAGATTTCATCTTAGGCTAGTTCTATTTCTACCTAGTTTCAGATTACGTACAGGTATCAGTCCCGTGGGATCCGACCTCGGTCTCACTGAGTTTATTACTACATCACAACCCTATACTTGGGGAGTGAACAATGAACTATCCTTACAACGCAGATGGGCCTAAATGGCCTACACGTAACAAGTATGGGCCTATCAGTGGGCCCTAGGGAGAGTTATAATACGGACATTTAACCAACATTAATCTTACAATGTGGACGTCAAACCAACATTGCTCCCAAGGCTTGGCCCGCGATAAAACATCATTACACAAACCATCGAAGAATCACACATTGCAATGGACCCTAAGGACATCCCGTTGGGCCTCGACCCATGGGCCTTAGATATATCAAATGGGCCGCATCACATTGGCCTTATATTGATCAAGTGGGCCCCACCAATAAGCCTAATGTACATTGCAATGGGCCATAACCCATGGGCCTCGAATGCATCACAATGGGCCTCATAACATGGGCCTTACATTCATATCAAGGTGGGCTTCAACAATGGCCTCATACACATCAAGGTAGGCCTAAACAACGGCCACAAATAAATCAAGATGGGCCTCATACATTTACCAAGGTGGGCCTCAATGGATGGCCTCAAATAAATCAAGATGGGCCACAAAATAGTTCAAAGTGGGCTTCACAAATGGACCACAGAATACATTAAGGTGGATCTCACAGATGATCCTATCACGGAGTGGCCCACCGTGATGTGTTAGAGATCCAACCAATCATAAGTTAACATAGATCTAGATGAAGTGAAAACAAAATATCAGCTTAATTGGAAGATACTGTGGCCCCTAAGAAGTTTGAATGGTGGACATCACTATCCACTACGTTCAATAGTGGGGGCCACTTGAACTTAGATCTGACTCATTTGTTAGCTCATGCCATAAAATGAGCCTTCAAAATGGTTGGACGGTTTAGATGCAACACATGCATCATGGTGGGTCCCGTAAGGATGGACGGTGTGGAGAGAACACCTACATCATTGGGGTCCCCATAGTCCAGTATTGGGGACGGTGTGGACAAAACACATACACCAGGTGGGTTCCATTGTCCACTGCCGTGGATGGTGTGAATAAAACACATACATCATTATGGGTCCCACGTGGGGCCCACCTTAATGTATACATGCCATCCAACCCATTGATAAGGTCATGCTGACCTGGATGAAAGGAAAAAAACATTTCATACTGATTTAAAACTTCTGTGACCCAGAAAAGGGTTTCAATGGCAGCCATTCAATCCCACTATTTCCTACGACGTGGGCCACTTGAGCCATGTATATAACTGATTTTTTTGGTGGGGAGCCACTGGCCTAAGGGGTCCACCAATGCAAGATTTGGATGTTTAAGACACATCACGGTGGGGCCCATGCATAGGACCCCTGGTCCCTGCCTCTTCATCCATAGCGCAGCAGGCGGTGCAGCACTGCATACTGCAGCATGCTTGTTTGGCTTGTCTTGAGCCATAGCGACCAATGGTTGGGTTAGATCCAACTGATGTGGGCCCCATGTATGAAAAACCATGAAAAAAATTAGTTTAAAAAAAAAAAGAAGTAGCCAGCACTGCACACTGCAGCACGTTGCTGCACCGTAGATGAAGAGGCAGGGACCAGGGGTCCTATGCGTGGGCCCCACCGTGATGTGTCTTGAACATCAACATCGTGCATTGATGGGTCCCTTAGGCCAGTGGGTCCCCACCAAAAAAATTAGCCGCATACACGGCTGAAGTGGCCCACGTCGTAAGAAATAGTGGGACTGAATGGCTGCCAATGAAACCCTTTTCTGGGTCACAGAAGTTTTGAATTAGTATGAAATGTTTTTTTCCCTTTCATCCAGGTCAGCGTGACCTTATCAACAGGTTGGATGGCATGTAAACATTAAGGTGGGCCCCACGTGGGACCCATAATGATGTATGTGTTTTATTCACACCGTCCACGGCAGTGGATGGTGGAACCCACCTGGTGTATGTGTTTTGTCCACACCGTCCCCAGTACTGGACGGTGGGGACCCCATTGATGTAGGTGTTCTCTCCACACTGTCCATCCTTACGAGACCCACCATGATGCATTGTTGCATCCAAACCGTCCAACCTTTTTGAAGGCACATTTTATGGCATGAGCTAACAAATGAGTCAGATCTAAGTTCAAGTGGCCTCCACCGTTGAAAGTAGTGGATAGTGACGTCCACCATTCAAACTTCTTAGGGGCCACAGTATCTTCCAATTAAGCTGATATTTTATTTTCACTTCATCTAGCTCTATGTTAACTTATAAATTGGCTGGATCTCTAACACATCACGGTGGGCCACTCCATGATAGGATCATCTGTGAGATCCACCTTGATGTATTCTGTGGTCCAACTGTGAGGCTCAATTTGATGTATTTGTGGCCCATCTTGATTTATTTGTGGCCGTCCATTGAGGCCCACATTGGTATATGTTTGAGGCCCATCTTGATTTATTTGTGGCCGTTCTTTAGGCCCACCTTGATGTGTATGAGGCCGTTGTTGAGGCCCACCTTGATATGAATGTAAGGCCCATGTTATGAGGCCCATTGTGATGTATTCGAGGCCCATGGGTTATGGCCCATTACAATGTACATAAGGCCCATTGGTGCCGCCCAATTGATCAATATAAAGCCCATGTGATGCAGCCCATTTGATATATCTAAGGCCCATGGGTCGAGGCCCAACCGGATGTTCTTAGGGTCCATTGCAATGTGTGATTCTTCCATGGTTTGTGTAATGATGTTTTATGGCAGGCCATGCCTTGGGAGCAATGTTTGTTTGGCGTCCACATTGTAAGATTAATGTTGGTTAAATGTTTGCATTATAACTCTCCCTAGGGCCCACTGATATGCCCATACTTGTTATATGTAGGCCATCTAGGCCCATTTGCGTTGTAAGGATAGTTCATTACTTTATAACATACGTAGTATAATTCCATGCCGTACGCATCATATGTATGCTTGATATGAGTAGTGACTAATCATAGCATATGCCATTGGGCAGATTACTTATAGGACTCATTGATAGGAGTTACCCACATAAGCGCATGGTACGTGCAAGATTGCTGCATGACTGATGGTGTGAGTCATGCATCTCGCATATATGTGACTTGATCAATGTACGCCCTAACGACATCAGGGCCATGACCTCCACAGACACATCGTGGATGGCCAGATGAGACACCGAAAATGCTTGGTTCTAGCACTATGGGCACGTAGGATGTCCTTGGGTGAAAATCCCAGAACCTCCTTGGTACTACAAGATGCTCCAACGTTTAGACCGAGTGGAATATGAGCGCTGGTGCCTATACCATCAGGCCGTGCCTCCCACTGTGTCGTGGTCGGTTGGAAAGGGGTGTGGCCTTGTTTGCCCAAGTAAGGGGGCTATAAGCTAGGCTGAGTATGACCAGCTCATAAATGGGTCCGCTATCACCGAGGTGAGTAGTTATTGGCAGATTGCTGGCTAGGCGGATAGTGAGGTCTCTTCCACTCACTGGGCTGTGCAGCTAGGGAGGAGGCAGTCGGTGTGGAGTGTAATAGACCTCAGTGATTTTTCCAAAGAGCAACCATACTGATATGTGGACTTATTGAGCAGGAATTGCAATCCATTCATTTATTCATTCACTATCCACTCGGGCTGGTGGTGCGTAACTATTTGTTATGTGTACCATCGTATGGCCAGGATTTTGGTTGGGCGCGCGACTAACCTGAGATCGAGGGTTTACCACATTAAGTCTGACTATCCAAATTTAGGTATGGGATTGGTTTGGATAAAAGTCCCCTGTGATGGACCCCATAGCCTATGATACTAAGTACTATCATCCCGACTTCACATTCCAGCATGGTCATTGCATTCGCACCGCATATTACATTGCATCTGCAGTACTTAGCATTTTGAGTTACTATGTTTTTACACTTATATGGCCCAAATGGACTTAGAAGGATTTGCATATTACATTGCATCATCGATATATGATATTTGGCTTCTACATTTACATAGCTGATCCGAATTGCGTATTCTGTTATTATATGATTCATGGACCTACCAGTATATTTTTGTTTACTCTGATATTGTATGATTCATGATCTTTTCAGTATTTTTGCTTATTCCGATGATGTAGGATTTATGGGATTTATGGTATACTTGGCCCTTACCTTGCGCACACACTCACACCACCCTTTAAGCTTTCTATAAGCTTATGCACGATAGATGGGTGTAGGTGATGTTAGGTTGTAGCAGCGTGGAGCTTGGAGCATTTAGCTGACTTATAGAGCTTAGATTTGACATATGTATTTTCCTTTCAGCACTGTATTCAAATGAGTATATTAGTGGATATGTGATGTTGATATTGCCTTTATGATTTGGGTAAACTTGTGGTTATGCTCCATTATAAATAAAATTCATTCTGAAAATCCTCCTTGTAGGATCCTAGGATCGGAATCTGGCATATGATTGCCGGGAGCCGAGAATGGGCACTAAGGAGGCTGTCGGCACCAGATTCAGCAATCGAAAATTTTGTGAGCCCGTTTTCCGAGTTTGGGGTGTGACAGAAGTTGGTATCAAAGCATAACTTAGGAATACCTGAGGATTACATCACATATCTACTGATAGCTACCTTATACTGTGTGATTGTTGAGAACTTAGAATGGTTAGATCCTCGAGTTCGAATGACTTAGAGATTTTCTGATATAGCTCCCTACCGCTGAGATTGCGAGGCTGTATAGTATTCCAGCTTCGATCATTTTTTATCTAGGATCTGAGGTTCATTGGGACATCATAGTGCTGACGAGGTGTCTTGGGAGTTAGAGCTTGAGATTCTGGGCATTATCCCCATCTCTTAGGTTTTGATTATGATGATATATTGTGTTTTAATTATATATGATGTTATGTTCCCTACTTCCTTTTGAGTTTTTGATTAGCTGCGATGGTAGCATAAATTTCAATGATGAAATTTTTATTAGGTGGAGAGAGTTGCAAGACCCGTACCCTAGTCCGTACTGTTCCATCGACTCCTGCGATCCTTCTCGTTGAATTCTGACAACCTGTGACCTATAATCGACGTTTGTACTCGACCCCAAGTTAAATCCTGTAGATTTGAGTTAGCTTAATCCGAGACTTATACCTTTGCGACCGCACCGTTGTCGCGGTTTCAACGCCGTGAGTAGCGCACCGATCCGATACCATGGCTGAAAGATGTGGGCCGAAGTTTATTTTGAAGAAAACATTACGCGTTTGCAATCCCAAGAGAATCTCTACAACATGTCCCATCAATCAATTACTTAAATCAATCAAACAATCAATCAATGTTTTCTTTCTCCCCAAGTCAAGCAACCACCAAGTCAACTCTTTCCCACCCTCTCTCTTACACACCCATACATGTCAAGTACACTATCACCTCACCCATCACTCACCTCACATCCATCACTCCTTACAACCCTCTCTCTCTCTCTCTCATTTCTCAACACAATTCTAAGCAAAGAGAGGAGTGGATGCCCAACATTTTCAAGGAGAGAAAGTGCATGTGTGTGGCCCACTTTCCCATCTCAAATCCTTCATCCTATCCATTCAAACCTCATCATCTTCCGTCAAAGTGAAGCACAAGGAGATCGTCCTTCCATCAGACCAAGAAGATCAAATGGTGGTGCTTCTATAGGATAGTTTTCATGTTTTTATGATGGGCTAAGTGAGGCCTACCAATCGATGGTATGGATCTCACTTTGGACCCTAGATGTGGCCGATGACCTACCTTGATGCTCATGATCATTCCATGATGGGGCCATTCTCCATGGACCCATCATGATGTTTATTTTTCCTTGTAAATAGGGTCATCTAGACCTGGTATTTTAGGGAGAAAGGATCTCCAACGTTGATTTTGATCGGTGGGTCCACATGTTTTGGGACCCACTTGATGTATGATCGAATGCATGGAAGGGAGGGATCATAGTGTCGGGGTCCCTCCATCACACGTGTCCATTTCTCTCTCTCTCTCCCTCCTTCTCTTTTCATTTGTTTGGTGTGTGATGATGTGATTGTGTGGCCCACCCGGATGTACCCCACCTTGATGTGTGTTTTATACAAACCGTCCAAGTCACGTGGGCCCTACCTTATAGTGGTGGAAAACACAAATATCAAATTAATCTAAGTGGGCCACGTCCTTGTGGGACCCACCTTGAAGAAACATTTGCAGCCAGGGATGCTAGACGATGTCCAGTGAAATGTAAACAACCGTGGGAGGTCCAGCACGTCTGGATGTGCTTTGTCAAAAACAAAATATTAGCTTGATTCTTAAGCTTTGGAGAGGGTTGTCCATGTAGGCCCCACCTGGATGTATGTTTTTAATCCAAGCCATCCATTCCATTCCTTAGATCATTTTAGGCATTGAGCCAAAAAATGAAGCTGATCCAAATTTCTAGTGGGTCATAGCATACCAAACAGTGTTTTCTACCATTGAAATTCACCTGATGTTTCTACACGCCAAAACACATCGAATATTGGGCTTGTTTGGCTTTTCTTGAGCCATAGCGACCAATGGTTGTGTCAGATCCAACTGATATAGGCCCCATGTATGAAAAACCATGAAAAAAAATTAGTTTTCAAAAAAACAAAAAGAAGCAGCAGGTGCTGCATGCTGCTGCGTCGTGGATGAAGAGGCAGGGACCAGGGGTCCTATGCATGGGCCCCACCGTGATGTGTCTTGAAGATCCACATCATGCATTGGTGGGCCCCTTAGGCCAGTGGCCCCCCACCAAAAAAATCAGCCGTATACACAGCTCAAGTGGCCCACGTCGTAGGAAATAGTGGGATTGAATGGCTGCCATTCCCTTTTCTAGATCACTAAAGTTTTGAATCGATATGAAATGTTTTTTTTTTCCTTTCAACCAGGTCAGCGTGACCTTATCAATAGGTTGGATAACATGTAAACATTAAGGCCATACTGATGTATGTGTTTTATTCACACCGTCCACGGCAGTGGACGGTGGAACCCACCTGGTGTATGTTTTTTTTCCACACCGTCCCCAGTACTGGACGATGGGGACCCCAAGGATGTAGGTGTTCTCTCCACACCGTCCATCCTTACGGGACCCACCATGATGCATGTGTTGCATGCAAACTGTCCAACCATTTTGAAGGCTCATTTTATGGTATGAGCAAACAAATGAGTTAGATCTAAGTTCAAGTGGCCCCCACCATTGAAAGTAGTGGATAGTGATGTCCACCATCCAAACTTCTTAGGGGCCACAATATCTTCCAATTAAGATGATATTTTATTTTCACTTCATCTAGCTCTATGATAACTTATGAATTGGTTGGATCTCAAACACATCACAGCGGGCCACTCCGTGATAGGATCATCTGTGAGATCCACATTGATGTATTCTGTGGTCCAGCTGTGAGGCCCACTTTGATGTATTTTATGGCCCATCTTGATTTATTTGTGGCCGTCTATTGAGGCTCACCTTGGTAAATGTATGAGGCCCATCTTGATTTATTTGTGGCCATTTTTTAAGCTCACCTTGATGTGCATGAGGCCGTTGTTGAGGCCCACCTTGATATGAATGTATGGCCCATGTTATGAGGCCCATTGTGATATATTCGAGGCCTATGGGTTATGGCCCATTGCCATGTACATAAGGCCCATTGGTGCGGCCCACTTGACCAATATAAGGCCCATGTGATGCGGCCCATTTGATGTATCTAAGGTCTATGGGTTGAGGCCCAACGGGATGTCCTTAGGGTCCATTGCAATGTGTGATTCTTTCATGGTTTGTGTAATGATGTTTTATGGTAGGCTATGCCTTGGGAGAAATATTGGGTTGATGACTACATTGTAAGATTAATGTTGGTTAAATGTCTACATTATAACTCTCCCTAGGGCCCACTGATGGGCCCATACTTGTTACGTGTAGGCCATCTAGGCCCATCTGCGTTGTAAGGATAGTTCATTACTTTATAACATGCCTAGTATAATTCCAAGCCTCATGCCATACGCATCATATGTATGCCTGATATGAGTAGTTACTGATCATAGCATATGCCACTGGGCAGATTACTTAGAGGACTCATTAATAGGAGTTACCCACATGAGCGCATGGTACGTGCGAGATTGCTGCATGACTGACGGTGTGACTCATGTATCTCGCATATATGTGACTTGATCATTGTATGCCCCACCGACATCAGGGTCGTGGCCTCCACAGACACATCGTGGATGGCCAGATGAGACACCGAAAATGCTTGATTCTAGCACTGTGGGCACATAGGATGACCTTGGGTAAAAATTCTAGAACCTTCTTAGTACCAGGAGATGCTCCAACGTCTAGACCGAGTGGAATATGAGTGTCGGTGCCTATACCATGAGGTCGTGTCTCCCACTGTGTCGTAGTCGGTTAGAAGGGGGTGTGTCCTTATCCGCCTGAATGAGGGGGCTATAAGCTAGGATGAGTATGACCAGCTGATAAATGGGTCCACTATCGATGAGTCGAGTAGGTATTGGCAGACTGCTGGTTTGACAAATAGTGAGGTCTCTTCCATTCACTGGGATGTGCAGCTAAGGAGGAGGCAGTTGGTGTGGAGCGTAATAGACCCCTATGATTTTTGTAGAGAGCAACCGTACTAATATGTAGACGTATTGAGAAGGAATTGCATATCCATTCATTTATTCATTCACTATCCACTCGGGCTGGTGGTGCGTAACTATTTGTTAAGTGTACCATCGTATGGCTAGGATTTCGGTTGGGTGCGTGACTAACCTGAGATCGAGAGTTTACAACATTAAGTCTGACTATCCAAATTTAGGTATGGGATTGGTTTGGATAGAAGTCCCCTGTGGTGGACCCCATAGCCTGCGATACTACGTACTATCATCCCAACTTCGCATTCTAGCATGGTCATTGATTCGCACCACATATTACATTGCATCCGCAGTACTTAACATTTTGAGTTACTATGTTTTTACACTTATATGGCCTAAACGGAGTTAGCAAGATTTGTATATTGTATTACATCATCGACATTTGATATTTGGCTTCTACATTTGCATAGCCGATCCACATTGCGTATTCTGTTATTGTATGATTCATGGACCTACCAGTATATTTTCGCTTACTCTGATATCGTATGATTCATGATCTTTTCAGTTTTTCACTTATTCCGATGATTTATGATTTATGGGCTTTATGGTATACTTGGTGCTTGCCTTTCGCACACACCACCCTCTAAGCTTTCTATAAGCTTATACACAATAGATGCGTGCAGGTGATGCTAGGTTGCAGTAGTGTGGAGCTTGGAGCATGTAGCTGACTTATGGAGCTTGGATTTGACATATGTATTTCCCTTTCAGCACTGTATTCAAATGATTATATTAGTGGATATATGATGATGATATTGCCTTTATGATTTGGGTAAACTTGTGGTTATGCTCCATTACAAAAAAAAAATCATTCTGAAAATCCTCCTTGTAGGATCTTAGGATCGGAATCTCGCATATAATTGTCGGGAGCAGAGAATGGGTACTACGGAGGCTGTCGGCACTGGATTTGGCAATCAGGAATTTTGTGAGCCCGTTTTCCAAGTTTGGGGCGTGACAGACTCCCATGTGGAAGTCCATTAAGTTGACCCGTCATTGCCCTTCTTGTCCGATGTTAGTGGTGAGATATTTCTTCCCGCCGATCTGCTCATGATGCTGATATCAGGCTTTGATGTTATTCTGGGCATGGACTGGCTTACGGAGTATTGTGCCATCTTAGACTGTGCCGCGAGGACGATTACGTTTCACATTCCAAGCTTGCCAATATTCCAGTTTATCGCCGAGCCCAGGGGAGAGCCATTATCTAGTTTCTTGGCTTCTGTCGTTGAAGATTCTATGGTAGAGTGTATTGATCAGTTGCTAGTTGTTTGAGAGTACCCGGATGTGTTCCAAGAGATACCGAGTTTGCTGTCACATTGGCAAGTGGAGTTTCAGATTGATCTGTGCCCTGTACCATGCTTATCTCGAAGGCCCCCTATTGGATGGCACCGTTAGAGTTGAGGGAACTACAGGAGAAGTTAGATGAGCTCTGGAAATTAGGTTTCATTCATCCCAGTAGTTCACCTTGGGGAGCCCCAGTATTGGTTGTGAAGAAGAAGGATGGCTCATTGCGACTCTGTGTGGACTATCATGAGCTCAATACAGTCACCATCAAGAACCGATACCCACTTTCCCATATTAATGATTTGTTTGATCAGTTACCGAGTGCACAGTATTTTTCTAAGATAGACTTGCGCTCCAGTTACCATCAGATTCGGGTGTGAGAGGAGGACATTCCAAAGACGGCTTTCCGGACGCTTTATGGTCACTTTCAGTTTCTGGTCATGTCGTTTGGACTAACCAGTGCACCCGACGTATTCATGCAGCTGATGAATGAGGTCTTCCGGCCGTTCCTCGATCAGTTCGTGGTGGTAATCATTGATGATATTCTTGTATATTCGAGGACTCGGGAGGACCATGTTGAGCACTTGCAGATTGTGCTAGAGACCCTCCGTGCCCACCAACACTTGCAGTAGGTGAAGTTCCTCTGTCACATGGTGACGAGGGAGGGTGTTGCTGTGGACCCCTCAAAGGTTGATGCGGTGTGTTAGTGGGGCTAGCCCACGAATGCATCCAAGATCCATAGCTTCCTTGGTCTAGCGGGGTATTATCGACAGTTTATTGAGTGTTTCTCCTGTATTGCAGCACCACTGACCCGATTAATGCGGAAGGGCGTCGAGTTCATCTAGAGTAACACCTATGAGGAGGCATTTACGGAGTTGAAGGATCACCTCACGTCCACTCTTATTCTCACTCTTCCTGGTGAGAGTGAGGGTTTTGTTGTTTTCACTGATGCCTTTAGAGTTGGCTTGGGTGTTGTACTGATGCAGTAGGGGAAGCCAGTGGCGTATGCCTGGCTCCAGCTCAAGGTCCGCGAGCTAAACTACCCCACCATCATTTAGAGCTTGCAGCGGTCGTCTTTGCACTGAAGGTGTGGAGGCATTATCTATATGGGGTCAGGTTCGAGCTCTTCTCGGATCACAAGAGCTTGAAGTATTTATTTTCGCAGTCCGAGTTGAACTTGCGTTAGAGGCAATGGATGGAGCTGTTGAAGGATTATGATTTTGATCTTCAATACCACCCGGGCAAGGCGAACATGGCGGAGGGCGCGCTCAGCCATCAGCCACAAGGCCTAGTGGCTCGGATGATGGTGTGTGAGTGACAGATGCTTGAAGATGTTTCAAAGTATGACTTTGAGTTTGGTCTGTAGTCTTCCATTATTCAGCTTTCGAGCTTATCGATTCAGCCCTCTTTAGTGGCCAGGGTGATAGAGGCTCAACAAACAGATGAGTCACTTCAGGAGTACCTAGTAGAGGACGCATCCGTAGAGCAGTCAGACTGGCATATTGGTTCCAATGGTGGATTACGCTTCAAAGGCCAATTGTGTATCCTGGATATACCAGAGTTGTATCGTGATCTGATGACCGAGGCACACCGATCAAGGCTTACTATTCACCTGGGCTCCATGAAGATGTATCGTGATATGAGGTGGCAGTACTTTCGGCAAGGGATGAAGCACCAGATTGCTAGTTTTTTGGCCTAGTGTGACACATGCCAGTGTGTCAAGGCCTATCATCAGAGACCCCCTGGTGGCTTGCAGCCGTTGAGCGTTCCAGAGTTGAAGTGGGAGCATGTATCGATGGACTTCATCGCAGGTTTGTCGAGGACTCAGCGCGGTCGATCGTTTGACGAAGTCGGCTCATTTCATTCCAGTGCGTGCTTCCTGGTCTATGGACCAGCTTGCAAAGGTGTCCATTGAGGAGATAATGAGACTGCACGGCATCCCAGTTTCGATCATTTCAGACCGAGACTCCATATTTATGTCTCAGTTTTAGAGGAGTTTTCAGTAAGCGCTGGGGGTCACTTTGCGTCTCAGCACCGCTTATCATCCGCAGACAGATGGGCAGACTGAAAGAGTCAACCAGATCCTAAAGGATAGCTCAAAGCTTGTGTGATCGACTTTGCGGGCAGTTGGGATGAGCATATGCACCTCGTCGAGTTCGCGTACAACAACAACTATCAGGCGACTATCGGCATGGCTCCTTTTAAGGAACTTTATGACAGACCGTGAAGATCTCCTAGTTATTGGACTGAGGTAGGAGAGCATCGTCTCTTAGGTCCCGAGCTTATGCTGCAGACGTCGAAGGCTATTGATGTTATCAGGTAGAGGATGCACACAACTAAGAGCAGACAAAAGAGTTTTGCTAATTGTCAACATCGACCCCTTGAGTTCGTAGTTGAGGACATGGTATATCTTAAGGTCTTGCCTATGAAAGGAGTGGTTCACTTTGGTGTGAAGGGCAAGCTCGCCCTGAGATTTATTAGACCTTTTTAGATTACCGAACGCGTGGGCTCTGTGGCCTATAGGCTTGCCTTACCACATGAGTTGTCCGTGATCCACGATATATTCCATGTTTTTATGTTGCGAAAATGTTGGTCGGATACTATTCCACTGATTGATTGGCAGCCACTCGAGGTCCGTGATGATGCTTCCTACATTGAGCAGCCGATTTGTATTCTTGATCAGAAGGAGCAGGTTCTCAAGACTAAGGTCATTCCCTCGGTGAAGGTACAATGAGGTCATTATTCAGAGGCTGAGGTGTCTTAGGAATACGAGGTCGAGATTAGAGAGTGTTATCCTCATTTGTTTGATGATTGATTGCTTGTATCGCTTGTATTGCCTTCTCTTGTGATTGATGATTGAGATATATATATATATGATGATGTTTATGGATTTTTGTTGTTCCGGTTTTGTCAATTTCAAGGACAAAATTTCTTTGTTGGTGGGGAGGATTGTGAGACCCGACCCGAGTTCACATGTTTGCATGTGTGTGTGTGAGTATGCATCTCTTTCATCTTGGTTTCACGGTCCTACCGGTCAAATTTCGGCGATTAGCGACCTTCAAGTAGTGTTTGCGGTTATCCTTGAGTCCGGTCACGTAGACCCTACTTGAATCGACTCGAGACTTATGCCATCTTATCGCATCGTCGCCGTGATTCCGATACCGCATCCCATACGTCCATCCGATGTGTAAATCATAAGTTGTAGGCATTTCATCATTTGAGCCTTTGATCATGATTGTGGACCCCACTTGTAGGGTGTGCACGTTTTCCCATGGGGCCCACCCTAGTCACTTTCTCCCATAAAGTTATCCTACCTAGCTACTAGACTACCTAGAGCCTAGCAACTCATAATGAGATTTCTTCCAAAAACCCATCATTACCTCCCCTAAACAAGAAAACTCATTATGATTTTTCTTCCCAACACCTTACAAGGCCATCATGACTCCACTATAACTCCTCCTCTCTCTCCCTTCTCCTTCATTTTCTCTCCTTTCTTACTTGCTAGCTTGGGATGTCCAGCCCCTTCTTCCCTCCATTTTAGCCCATTTTCTTCCCCATTTCCCCTCCATCTCACCATTACAATCCCATCTTGGCCATAGAATCATAACCCATAGAGCTTGAGATTCATAGTGATGGTAGAAGCTTGAATATTCAAGAGGTGACTGCTTCTTTATGGTGTAAACTTGATTTTTATAGTGTAGATCCTTTCTTTTCTTCATGAAGGAAGTGTAGGACCCACCAATCAATGGTGGAGATCCCACACATTCCCATTAGTGTGGTCAAATGGCCCACCTTATGCATGCATGTCCCATGTATGGGGCTTTCCTCTATGGATCGCATCATGATGGATCCTTTGATTTCATTGCATGATGAGGTCATCTAGACCTTTGGATCATAGTGGGAATGGTATCCCCACCATCCATTTTAATTTTTGGCCATGCATATATGAGATTCATATTGTAGATGTATATTAATGTATGATGTGTGGTTGGATTGTTCTTGGGAGGGCTCAATAGTGGCGGAGCCCTTTCCCTATGGCTGGATTATCCTTCTTTCTCTCCTTACCCTTATTTTCATCTCCTGATCATGGTGTGTGGCCCACCTTGTGGACCAACAAAAATCTATCCATCTAAAAGGGAGGATGCCTATGACATTCCACCATATGACATGTGGCCAGAAATCCATCTAATTGGGGCACATGCAAAGGTGTTTTGGATGGTGGGATGGTGTGGATATTTGTGGGGCCCACTAGGGTGGTCCATCCCATAATTTTCTAGGATTAAATCCCATTTTAATTAGTATTTATAATTATTTTATTCCAATCTATTGTTGTTGTCCAGAACTGACTGGACAGATTTTTGGGCCACCTTGGGGCCTGATTTCTGGTTATTTGGTAGGAAGACTGATACTATCTAATATATGATTCTTTTAGGGGTATGTCCCACATACAATCATACCAAATTTCAGCCCCAACTGACCCTGTTTGGACATCCAAGCCAACATAGTGGCCTGCCAGAAATTTCTGCTGTGCAGTCCAGCAGCATAGTCTCATAAAAATTAAAATTTAAAAATACTTTCTCTAAAGGTAGGCCATATTTCTGGGTCCCACCTTGTTTTAGGCTTGATGAGAGACCTTGGGCCCAAATTTCAGGAATTTTGGAGGCCCTAAACCCACCCCATTAGATGACCCAAAAACAGGATAGCAACATGTATGTAGCAGATTTTTATTTTAACCTTGTTGTCTTCTTTGCAACTATGGAACTTATTAGGCCCAGCCCATTGGAGCCTGTGTACATGTCTGTGAGGCCCATCTTATAATGTTCTAAAGGCCCTTGTGGGCCATGATTATGGGCCCATGTGGCTGGACCAGCTATCCATGATGGACATCTAGCTGGTGGACGCCCACCATGGGCTGACCGCTCTTGGTCAGGCCCACCATGATGTATGTTTTTCCTCCATGCCATCCTCCTATTTTGTGGGGTCCACGCGTGTATATGGTCCACCCTAGGTGGACTTCCCATGTGGGGCCCACTTGGGATGTGATGGGCCCAACTTGGTGTAAGAGGTTGGGCTGTCCATGGCCTTGGGCTGTCCCACCCTTGAGACATCCCTGCCTTGGGCTGCCACTGGGCCTGCATTCTGGTGGGATGGCCCATTTGAAATATGTGTTGTTGATCCCCCTCTCATTTGGTGGGACCCACATTGATGTGTGTGAGTCATTAGGAAATAAATATACTATAAATTAATTTTATTTGCTGGATTCCAACTAGCCCAGAAAGCGGGTGGGCTGAAAATTCAGCATTGGGCCTAATGTTGCAGCCCATAAATGTTTGTTTTGGGGCAGCATAGTCCACCAGATTTGAGGATGATTTAATCAATTATCTTGCCATTTTCCTTCAGTATTTTTAGGTTTAATTAGTGCTCATTTGAGGCCCACCCAAGTTGGGTTCTTATTGGATCATTGTATGTGATTAATTGTTAATTCCTTAGGCCTTTTGGACTGGAATCTTCTAGATAGGCCCATTGACCTTTGGGCCTATACTCTTCTACCAATTGTGATGGGTTTGTGGCCCATAAAATACAAGTAGTTGGGCCCTTGGCTGCCCACTAAATCGACCCTGTACTTGGGTTAAGATGTGGGGCCCAACTTACTTGTATTAAATGTGAAATTGCCCACATGGTTGAACTATTGGGCTACCCATGAGGCCCACCACAACATGTGGGTTTATGACCTTTATGGTTGGGCCCAAAACTTGGTTGAGGGCCCACCATATTGCCTATGAGTTGGGCTTTTTGTATGTCCCATTAGGCCATGGATTGCTTGGGCCTTAGACCTTACTTTATATACGTAGCGGGCTACCTTTTCGGGACCCAGTTGAGGTTGGATGTCCTCCTTGGTGGCCCTAAGGTAGGCCCATAGGGCCCTTTTAGGTGGTTGAAGGCCCACCTTGGATCTTGTAAGGACCGTTCCCTCCATTAAGACTTTCTGACTCTCTTAGCGTGTGTGTCACCCCAAAGTATTGGGCCTCCGCTAGAGGACTTCACTTCTCCTTAGAGTACCTGTCTATGTATCTAGACCTTGTCCCTCCTTGGGAAGGAGGAATATATTCCACAGGTAGCGCACTTGCATTATTATGACCCATATGCATCATCTGTGTGAATTGATTGCATTGTGTGGTGGTCATTGAGGGATGGAGTTTCTCCCCTCATGCACAATGAGTGCCTGAAGCTTGTGCATGATCTATATGTGTGACTCATGCATTGACATCACATTTTATGATGATACCGCCCTTGCTTCACCAAGGCCTTGCCTCCATAGGGACGTTCGTGGATGGCCATATGTGTAAACATTAAAAATATTACTTGAGCATACCGGGTGCATAGGATGCCTATGGGTGAAATTCTCAAAACTTCCATGGTACCAAGGATCTACTCTAACACCGTGACCGGGTGGAAAAATGAGCGCATGAGGTCCTTACACCTTTAGGCCGAGACTCTCATTGTCGTGTATTCGATTGAATGGGGATGTGGCCTTATCCGCCTGTGAGGAAGGGCATTACTAGGTTGAATCTAACCAGTTCGTGAAATGGGTCCGCTATCGTCAGGCCTTACTAGTGATTAGTCGTCCACAGGCTGGTAATGAGGTCTCTTACACTCGTTTGACTGCGCGGGTCTATAGAGCGGCAGTCATCCAGCAGTGTAATGGACCCCGGTGATTTCCTTATGATTGAAAATGTACTTAATATGTGGATTAGTCATGAGCACTGGTATTACTTTGCATTGCATTCGCATTAGCTGCATAAGCCCCTTCATGCATTGCCTTGGTATGGCGCCCAGTACTCATTGCATCGTATTCATGATAAGCCTTGGTAATGTTAGTGATAGTGATACTATCATTGAGCATGTTTCTCTTCCTGTACCTCCTACTATTCTTCTGTGCACCATCGTCACACACTTTCACCACCCTCTAAGCTTCTATAAGCTTATGCATGATTGATGTGTGCAGGAGATCCTAGGCAGGTGTCATAGCGGCAGAGCCTGAAGTAGAGTTAAGCTTGAGGACTCCAGTGTTGCAGACTTTTCTCTCCTTTTTCTATCATCTTATGTATGTCCCTTTGGACCTTATAAAAGCTTGTAAAAGTTCAAATTCTTAGTGGATTTTGTGATGTGTGCCTTTATTATTCTCCGATCTACTTGTTGTGATCTTAGGTATGCTCGTATTGGAAATGATTATATTGTTATGAAAATCTTCTTTATAGGATCCCAGGATCAGACCCTGCCTCAGGAGCCGAGAATGGGATACTACGGAGGCTGTTGCGGTCAGAAACGGCCATGAGGTTCCTTGTGAGTCCGGTTACTGAGTCTGGGATGTGATAAGATATGAGCATACTCTTTTGTTCCTACTCAAGGTGGGATGAAATCACCACCGGGTATGTCTCATCTTGACCTCAATAGACGTATTTCAAATCTGAGGGCAATAGTTTTAGGTTAAGATTCAGCGCCTTGAGGCTAGACGATGGAGGAACTACTTCGGTTTGGGGCAATTCTTCAAATTGTGGCCTCCACCAGTTAACTTCATGTACCAGTATGGTATCAAGCATGACACCTTTCTCCCTAATTATATCATCATCTAAATCATGGGAGTGGGTCAACACGTCTCTAGAGGGTCATAGGAATAGGTCAAAAGTGTTGTATTTTTCACAAAAGAGTTAATCATGTTAATGTCATGGAAATCATCATCGTCTTCTAACTGTTTGCCTGTGTTGAAATAGATATTCAACTCCAATGTTATATTCCCAAAAAACATACTCATTATGCCATTCCTGTAATTAATGAATGCGTTTGAAGTGGCAAGGAATGGGCGACCAAGAATGATAGAAATTTGAGTGCTCATGTTACTGATGGGTTCCATATATAGGACGATCAAATCTACCGGGTAGTAGAATCTATCAACTTGGACCAACACATCCCCAATTATCCCTCTCGGTACACGAACTGAGCGATCAACAAGTTGTAATGTGGTTAGGGTGGGTTTCAATTCACCCAAACCTAATTGTTTGTAAACCGAGTAGGGAATCAGATTTACACTTACTCCTAAGTCAAGAAGTGCATGCTCAATTTGGTAGTTCCCAATTACACAAGGTATGGTTGGGCTACCGAGATCCTTGATTTTTTGTGGCACATCTTGTTTAAGGATGGCACTCACTTTCTCAGTTAAAAAGATTTTCTTTTGAATATTTTGCCATCTTTTGGTTGTGCACAAGTCTTTCAGAAATTTGACATATGAAGGTATTTGTTTAACCGCATCCAGTAGAGAATTATTGACCTTCACTTATTTCAATACCTCTAAAATGTCATGAGAGTTAGAGAGAGGTTTTGATGCAACCAACCATTGGGGGAATGGGGCAATCAGCTTGCCTTGAAAATTCCAGTTCTAATTATTGTGGAGCAGTGCTAGGTTTATCATTGTTATCCTCTTCCGGGTCCTTGGGCTTTTCAACCCTAACCGGAATCATTTTCTCAATGATCTTCCCACTCCTAAGAGTGGTGATAAATTTAGCTTGCTCCATTTGGTTTGAAGAGCCTGGGTCGCTAACTTCATATTGTGGTTTTGGATTAGGAAGAAGTTGAGTTGGGAGGCTCCCCTTATTCCCAATTGTATTCCTCGCGTTAAGCCCTTCTATGGCTTTTTTATGGTCTTTAAAGGCTTGTAGAATCCCCTGATTGAAAAGCTCTTACTTGTGAAGATGTTTTAGAACGGAATCCTCTTGAGGTTTCTCTTGATTTGGAATTTGGTTTAAGAAACCTTGAGGGGTAGCAGTTTGTCCATTCCTCCAGCTGAAGTTTGGATGATTTCTCCAACTAGGATTGTATGTATTAGAGGTAGGTCCATTGAATGGTCTTTGGTAATTGTTCACGGCATTGGATCGCTCATTTAACACCTCTTGAAAGGCATGTATCATTGGACAATTTTCAATTGTGAATGTTGCAAGTACAAATACTACAAACAATTTCCTTAACCTTATCCTTCTTTAATTCCATTACCTCGAGTTTTCTAGTGAGATTAGCCACTTTAGCATTGATATCATTGTCCTCTTTTAGAAGATACATTGCTCCCCTCTCTTTGAATTGAGTCGGCCTAGACATGGTGTTTGATTTTGGGGTGACGTCCCATGATTGTGTGTTTTCACCAAGCTTATTAAAGTAGTCCCACACATCATCGACACTTTTATTCATAAATTCCAGATTACACATTGCCTCGACTAATTGGCTCATGAGGGATGTCAGTCCATCATAGAAAAAGTTCGTGATGCATCACGTTTCAAAACCGTGTTGTGGCCATGAACTAACAAGATCCTTGAACCACTCCCAACATTGGAAGAATGTTTCATCTTCCTTTTGGGCAAAGTTCATGATTGACATTCTATGGGTGTTCATCTTATGATATGGGAAAATTTTCTTTATGAACTCCCATGTCATGTCATTCTGTCTACAAATAGATCGAGGACATAGTGAATGCAACCATGTCTTAGCTTTCTCTTTCAAAGAAAAAGGAAAGAGTTTCATCTTGACCATGTCATTGGACATGTTTGGAAAGTATAGAGTGGCTATAATCTCGTTAAACCCTTTTAGGTGTAGATACGGATCTTCAGATTCAAGCCAATGAAAATTTGGAAGGAGTTAGATTACCCCTGGCTTGATATCCATATGTCAATTATTTTCTAAAAAAATCATGCATGAGGGTGTACTCACCCTCGCCGGTTGTAAATAATCTCGTAAAGTAGATGGCGGGGGGTGCTTGATGTACCTCATTCTCATCTTGGACTTCCTTATCCCTAGGTTGAAGTTGTTGATTTACAGCCATCACTTCAATTAACTCTGAGGATCTCGAGTGGTGTCTAATCTTGTGATGTATAGATAACCCCTCAACCAATCCTCCACTTAAAAGACATCGAGTATTGTCATGGACCCACTTGGGTATAAAACACTCTCAGCCCTCAAATTCAGATTCTAACCTAAACCTAAAAGAGAGAGGAAATAGAAATCTAAAAATAGAAAGAGAAAGGGAATTAGAAAGAAGTTACTAAATTAGAAGTTCCTAATTAAAATCCTACAAAACAAAATTAGTCAGTTTCTAAAAATAAAAAATAATAAGTTTCTAAACCTAGATTTAGAAAGTAAGTTAGTTTTTAAAAACAAAAGAAATCCTAGAATTAGAAAGTTCTAAAAATAGAAAACAAACCCTAACAGAAACAGAATAATTAAAAAGATATTACCAATTTAGAAAGTCTATATCATGATCCTACAAAATAGGAAAGTTTGGTGAGTTTCTAAAATCAAACAGAAAAACCTAATCCTAAAATTAAAAAATATAAAAACCTAATCTTAAACTAATCCCAAAACTAGTTAATCTCAGAAAAAAGCAACCATTTGTCCCCGGTAACGGCGCCAAAAACTTGTTCATAACCCCAAGTGTAGGGTCGCGATGTAGTAATAATCTCGGTGAGACTAAGGTTGAATCCACAGGGACTAATCTCGTGTTTCTTTTGAAAGTAACTAGAACTAGAACTAGAAGAAGATGAAAATCTAAATTTGGAATAATTGAGAAAGTAATTGCAATTAAAGTAATTAAAACTAATGAATTCAAAGGTGGGAAACCAGGGTTTTCAAAGATCCACTTGTAGAGATCAGGGAGATTTATGCTTGATTCAAGGACACAATTGGAATTAGAGTCTCATCTTATCCAATTGGAAGATATCTCAGTAAAATCAAATCTGAACTTCCTTTGATCTAGTTCTCAATGGATGAGAGGTGTTAGAACTAGAAGTGATCCATCACATAACCATGCCCATGAGACAGAGCAAACAACAGAATTTACTAATCTACAACCAATGAAAGTAAGGGAGGATTCCATCATCCAACCATGTCCAGGAGACGATGGTGAACAACAGGATTTCCTAAATTCACAATCTCAATAATGAAAAGAGCATACTCAAAGCTATTGCAGATCCATTGTAATTTAAGTCACAACAAATCATTAAAAACTAAAAGTATTCCTTATAATAAAACTAAAATAAAAGAAATTTCAACAACATGAGTCAAAGCAATAGAAAACCACCCGTCATGCTACAAGCTTCACCTCTTAGCCCTATCTAAGAGGTTTAGTCAACCACAGACATGATTGAACTAGAATCTCTTAATAAAAACATGACAAAACAATTAAGGAAAGGGAAGAAGAACTCCATGACACCCTCTCCACACGTGCTGGTGCATTTGGTTAGGATGGTTGGCTATCTCTCTCTCTCTCTCTCTCTTGCTCCCATTTCCCGTTCCTTTGTTTTTCTCCTCTTTTATAGGTTGTCTGAACCGACATGCAGCAAGGCGGTGCATAAAACCTTACGCAAAATCGTCTGTGCAACCAAATGATTTCAGTTTTCTCCTTCTTTATTCTGGCTGATCACACTGCTTGGGGAATGTTTTTAGCAATGGCTGTTAGACGGACATCTCTGATTGCCTCTAAAATGGACGTCGATGGTTCCACTGAAATCCATGGCTTAGTTGTGTCTGGGACAGATGCATAACAGGGTTCCGTGAATTTATTCCTTGCGTGAGAATCGATGGAAATCTTCACCTGATCCTTGTTTCTTTCTCTTCGGAGAGCTTGGCTGTGATTGGTCGTGGTTTCCCCTAGTTTTGGAAGGTCCAGATCACTCCACGTCTTCTATCCTGGGTTCTCTTTCCTTGTAAATTCTTGAATTCTCATATACATTATTCTAGATTTCTTCTAGTTCATTTAACTGAAGTTTGCGTAGCGAGCCAGCATTGTCCAAATTAAAGTTCATATTTTTAATAGCCCAGTAGGCTTTATGTTCGAACTCCATAGGTAAGTGGTAAGCCTTCCCATAGACAAGTCTAAAAGGGAGACATTCCAATAGGGGTTTTGAATGCAGTATGGTAAGCCTATAAAGCATCAGTCAATCGGATTGATCAATCCTTGCGGTTAGGGTTAACCGTCATTTCTAAAATATGTTTAATTTTCCTATTGGAAATCTCAGCTTGCCCACTCTTTTGTGGGTGGTATGGAGTGCTCACCTTGTGAGAGATTGAAAAGGGCGAGTTTCAAGTCTAGGGGGGGTGAATAGGACTATGCCAAATAAAAAAAAACAGAAAGATAACACAGATAGTAGAAATATAAAGCAACCTCAAATGCACAAGTATTGAGAGGTTGATATAAACGTTGTTCTAAGGATAACCTTACACCAAAAACCAATGGCTTATAGTAGGACAACCTGATTTCTAGAACGTTGGTAAGTATCAAAAACTCAAACCGAAACAGAGGCAAAAGAAATAAACCTAGCTATTACAACATTCACCACAAAAGCATAAAATAGATTCCAACATTCACACACATAATCAAATACAATCATCCACCACAACTCCAAGAATTACAGTGGTTCGTGTGAGTACACCAACTATTCGCAAACAACCACACAATTACTCCACTCCCAATATCCACACCCATAAGATATTAGCTTTCACTACGAAAGAAGGCTTTCCAAGGTTCACCTTAAAACCTTTATAGATGTGTTTTTCAATGGGCTTACACAATCAAAAACCCCACACTGAGATTTTCTTTGCTGATCTCAGTCAAAACCACAAATAGAGATTTTCCTGGCTGAATCTCACAAACCAAAAATACAGAAAATTGAAATATAATACTTATGTGAAGAATGTTCTTCGATGTAGCCAGTAGAAATGCTTCTTTTTACATGATAATGTTCAATGTTCAATCTCACTGAAGAAGGGGTTCTAGGTCTATATGAATTTTAAATTAAATCCAACCATAGGCTACTTGGATTCAATTTCTTAGATCTCATAAAGGGTTAAATCAAAATCCCATTTTTAAATCAAATAGAATGGAATCAAGAGATTAAGAAATTAAATAACTAAAAAGCTATTAAAATAAAATTTAAATACCTCACAATAGCTTCATAATAGTGGGAATTTATCTCTTAGAGTGGTGGCTTGAATTTGCTTGGAATCAATGAAAAATTTTGAGAAATGTCCACTGTTTATAGGCTACAAATCGATTCACTCGAATGGTCTTGGGATCGGCTCGACTGGTCCTAGCCGAACGAAATTTCAAAATTTCTGATACGATCAGATAAAACAAACCCTCGACTGGTCAAGTGAATAAAAATCGCGTTGCTATAGTTCGAGTCGAGCCACACTCGACTGGTCGAACCAGTCTTCACGACCAGTCGAGTAGGGTACTCGACTAGTCGATAACCTACTAGAAAATTCTAAAAATTTGAATTTAAATCTAGACTGATCGAGAAAAATCCTGAACTATTCGAGCCAGTGCCTAGACTAGTCGAACCAAGACTAGGACTAATCGAAGTAAAGCCTAAAATAAGTACAATGATCCAAATTAAATATGCTCTAATCCTAAGGTCTTTCTAGGGTCATGTATACCTTAAATGTGAGTATTGAAATTGAAACATCAGTCACTTTAGTAGATAGGATATTTTGAAGCACATGAAGCTTGACCTTGAATTCTTCAACTTGTCTCGAACTTGTGTCTTAAGACTTGAGCAATTGTACTTGAGCTTGTTCTTGTGACTTGAGCTTGAAGTAGTGTACTTAAGATTGAATTTGAGACTTGATCTTGAGCTTTGACATAAGCTTGAACTTTAAGCTTAAAGATTGAAGTAATGATGCACTTGAGCCTGAGTACCTTGACTTGATGATCTTCAACTTGTTGTAGTTGAACATGTGTACTTGTAGCACATATAATGTCGATGTAGATAGCACCATGCTCATCTTCGAATGAGGGTGAACTTTTCATCAATTTGAACTTGAAGGTGAACATTCCATCTATTCAAACAAGTCAACCATACCAAAGTGTTTTGGCACAACAAAATTTGACAACTCAGGGTGTTAAATTTACAACTTAACACTTACAAAGATGTCATATTTCTTCATTAAGTTTGCAAATGGCCTATTACAGAAATGTGAACCTCCATTACTAATGATGGCTCAAGGCGATCCGAACCAAGAAAGGATGTTTTCTTTTAAGAATGTAATGACTGTTTGATGGCCACTGTTTTGGCATGGGATCTCCTCGACCCATTTAGTGACATAGTCTACTACTAGTAAAATGTTCAAACTTCCAAAGGATTGGGGGAATGGTCCCATGAAATCGAAGCCTTAGCAATCAAATGCCTCTATGATTATAATGAGACTTAGAGGCATCATATTTCTATGGGAAAAAGCTCCCAATTTCTGACAATGCTCACAAGCTTTGCAAAACTCATGAGTGTCCTTGAACATAGTGGGCCAGTAAAACCTGCACTGCAGAATCTTGGCTATGGTATTTTTAGCAAAAAAGTGACCACCACAAGCCTGAGAATGATAAAAGGAGATGAAACTTTGGTGTTCATTATATGGCACACACCTCCTTAATATTTGGTTTAGGCAATATTTAAATAAATACTGATCATCTAAGAAAAATTTACATACCTCATTGAAGAATTTTTTCTTATCTTGCGCAGTCCAATGCGTTGGCGTGAAACCTTTAGCGAGATAATTAGCGATATCAGCAACCCAAGGTGAGTGGGAGACTTTAAACAATTGTTTGTCAGGGAACATGTCATTTATATGTGTCATCTAAAGGGAATCAGGGAGATCAAGGTAGGAAAGATGGTCAACTACTACGTTCTCTACTCCCTTTTTATCTTTTATTTCCAAATCAAATTCCTAGAGTAGAAGGATCCATCTTATCAAGTGGGGCTTAACATCATTCTTAGAAAGAAACACTCGAGTGCCACATGATCAGTGTAGATGTTGATCTTGGATCTAATCAAGTAGGACCTAAAATTGTCCAAAGTGAATACTATGGCTAAGAGTTCCTTCTCCGTGGTGGAATAATTCACTTGGGCATAATTTAAGGTTTTACTTGCATAGTGTATAACATAGGGCTTCTTTTCTTTTCTTTGTCCTAACACTGCCCCAAGAGCATAGTCAAATGCATCACACATAATTTCAAAAAGAATACATAATTTTAAAAAGAATGCTCCAATCAGGTGGCTACATGATAGGTGCGGTGGCTAACATGCCCTTTATCTTAGTGAAAGCTTCCTGACATTGCTTAGTCCACTCATATGATACATCCTTTTGAAGTAGATTGCATAAAGGATGAGAGAGGTGACTAAAGTCATTTATGAATCATCTATAAAATTTTACGTTTCCTAGGAAGGATTGCATGTCTCGTATGTTCTTGAGTGGAGGTAAGTTAAAGATAAGATCAATCTTAGCCATATCTACGTCAATTCCTTTGGACGAGATGATATGTCCAAGGGCAATAACCTTATGAACAATAAAGTGACACTTTTCCCAATTCAGTACCAAGTTCTTTTCCTCACATCACTTCGGCACATTTTTTAGATTTTCCAGACATTCACTGAATGATGGACCAAAGACTGAGAAATCATCCATGAAGACTTCTAAGTATTGCTCCATCATATCAGAAAAAATACTCAACATACATTGCTGAAAAGTGGCGAGAGAATTATATAACCCGAATGGTATCCTTTGATAAGCGAAGGTATCATAAGGGCATGTGAATGTTGTCTTTTCCTGATCTTCAAGGGCTACCTCAATCTCAAAATTTATTCGATGAAGGGTAAAGGAAAGAGGTCTTCCTTATAATGGTATTCAATTTCCTGTAGTCAATGCATATTCTTCAACTAGTAGTAACTCTGGTTGGCACGAGTTCATTATCGGCATTAGCTATAATGGTGATTCTAGACTTCTTGGGGATCACCTGAGTTGGACTCACCCATTGACTATCGGATATAGGGTAGATGATACTCACATCTAATAGCTTAAGAACCTTAGCTTTAACCACTTCATGTTTGGATTTAGTCTACATTATGGTTGTCAGGAAGTCTTCACATTATCCTCTAGATAAATGCGGTGAGTACAATTCAAAGGGTCAATTCCCTTGAGGTCCACAATCGACCATCCAAGGGCTCCTTTATGCTTAATGAGAGCAGAGATAAGCATACTCTCCTGTTCTTGCTCAAGGTGGGAAGAAATTACCACAGGGTATGTCTCATCTTGACCTAAATAGACATATTTCAAATTAGAGGGTAAAGGTTTTAGGTCAAGCATCAGTGCCTTGAGGTTAGATGGTAAAAGCACTACATCATTTTGGGGTAATTCTTCAAATTGTGGCCTCCACCAATTAACTTCAAGTACCGGTATAGTATTCAGTATCGTTCCCATCTCTCTAATCATATCATTATCTAAATCATGGGAGTGGACCATGCACGTTTCTAGAGGGTTAGAGGATAAGGTCAGAAGTGTTCTATCTTTCACGAAAGAATTAATCAAGTTAATATCATGGGCATCGTCATCATTCTCTGCTTATTTTC
Organism: Magnolia sinica; assembly: GCF_029962835.1. Lineage (NCBI taxonomy): Eukaryota > Viridiplantae > Streptophyta > Magnoliopsida > Magnoliales > Magnoliaceae > Magnolia > Magnolia sinica. The sequence continues at coordinate 79,073,800 of NC_080573.1, forward strand.
TCATATTGAAAAACATATCAAGCTTTAATTTCATATTCCCAAAAGAAAAATTCATGACTCCATTCCTACAATTAATGATTGATTGATGTGGCAAGAAATGAGTGACCAAGAATTATTGAAATTTGAGTGCTCATGTCCACGATGGGTTGAGTATCTAGGATGATAAAATCTATTGGGTAGTAGAATTTGTCAACCTAGACCAACACATCCTCAATTATCCCTATCAGTACATGAACTGAGCGATTGGCGAGTAGTAATGTGGTCCAGGTGAGTTTTAGTTCACCCATACCCAGTTATTCATAGACCTAGTAAGGAATCAGATTTACGCTCGCTCCTAAGTTAAGAAGTGTGTTCTTAATCTAGTAGTTCCTAATTACACAAGTGATGGTTGGACTACTGAAATCTTTGTATTTTAGTAGCACATCTTACTTTAGGATGGCACTCACTTTTTCTTTCAAAAAGATCTTCTTTTGAATTTTTGTCATCTTTTGGTTGTGCATATATCTTACAGAAATTTGCCACATGAAGGTATTTGTTTAACGGCATCAAGTACATGAATGTTGACTTTCACTTGTTTCAGCACCTCTAGAACGTCCTGAGAGTTAGAGAGAGATTTTTGTGCAATCAACCATTAGGGAAATGGAGCAATCGGCTTGCCTTAAGGTTTCGGTTCAAAATCTTGTGGAGTATCTATCGTTGTTGTCCTCTTCCGAGTCCTTAGGCTTTTCAGCCCTAACCAGAATGGTTTTATCAATTATTTTCCCACTCCTAAGAGTAGTGATAGATTTAGCTTGCTCCATCTGATTTGAAGAGCTTGGGTCACTAACTTCATATTGTTGTTTTGTATTGGGAAGAGGTTGAGCTGGAAAGCTTCATTTTTTTCAATCGCATTTTTTTGTCTCAAGCCCTTGTATGGCCTTTGTAAGGTCTTGAAAGGTTTGTAACATACCTTGATTCAAACGCTCTTGATTTTAAAGATGCTTTAGAACCGGATCCTCTTGAGGTTTCCCTTGATTTAGAATTTGATTAGGGAATCCTTAAGGAGAAGCAGTTTGTCCATTCCTCCAACTGAAGTTTGGATGATTTCTCCAACTAGGATTGTATGTATTGGAAGTGGATCCACTGAAAGGTCTTTGGTAATTGTTCATAACATTAGATCACTCATTCGGTTGTGTGAATGTTACAAGCATAAATATTGCAAACAATTTCCTTAGCCTTATCTTTCTTTAGTTCCATGTCCTCGAGTTTTCTTGTGAGATTAGCCACTTTAGCATTTATATCATCATCTTCTTTCAGAAGATATATTACGCCCCTCTCATTTGATTGATTAGGCCTAGAAGTGGTGCTAGATTTTGGAGAGATGTTCCATGATTGTGTGTTTTCAGTAAGCTTGTCAAAATAATCCTACACATCATCGACCTCTTTGTTCATAAATTTCCCATTGCACATTATCTCAACCATTTGGCGCATGGAAGAAGTTATCCCATCGTAAAAAAAAAAAAAAAACCCTTGTTATTCACTAAGTTTCAAAACCATGTTGTGGGCATGAATTGACAAGATCCTTGAACCGCTCCAAACATTAGAAGAATGTTTCATCTTCCTTTAGGGTGAAGTTCGTGATTGATTTTCTAAGGGTGTTCGTTTTACGATATGGGGAAATTTTCTTAATGAACTCTCTTGTCATGCCGTTCTATCTACTAATAGATCGTGGACATAGTAAGTGTAACCACGTCTTAACTTTCTCTTTCAAAGAAAAGGGAAAGAGTTTCAGCCTGACCGTGTCTTCAAACACGTTTGGAAAATATAAAGTGGTTATAATCTCATCAAACTCTTTCATGTATAAATATGGATTTTCATATTCAAGTCCATGGAATTTTGGAAGGAGTTGGATCACCCTAGGCTTCATATCCATATGCTCTATATTTTCTAGAAAAATCATATAGGAAGGTGTGCTCACCCCCGCCGATCGTAAATAATCTCGTAAAGTACATGGCGGGGGTGCTTGATGCACCTTGCTTTCATCCTAGATTTCCTCAACCTTAGGTTGAGGTGGATTTAGAGGATGATTGGCCAGTTGATTGGCAGCCACAACTTCAGTTAACTCTGAGGATCTTTGGTGGTGTCTAATCCTGTGATGGATAGATAACCCCTCAACTAATCCTCCTTCACTCAAGAGCCGTCAAGTGTTATCATGGACCCAATTGGGCATGAAACACCCTCAACCCTCAAGTTCAGAATCTAACCTAAACCTAAAATAGAAGGAACCTAAAGCAATAAGAAATCTAAAAATAAAAAGAGAGAATCAGAAAGAAGTTACCAGATTAGAAGTTTCTATATTAAGATCCTGCAAAATAGAAAAGCAAGTTAGTTTCTAAAAATAATTCAGAAAAACCCTAACCTAAAAATATAAAATAAATAAACACTAATCTTAACCTAATTCCAAAACTAGTTTAACTCAGAAAAATGCAATCATTAGTCCCCGGCAATGGTGCCAAAAACTTGTTCACAACCCCAAGTGTAGGGTCGCGATGTAGTAATAATCTTAGTGAGACTAAGGTCAAATCTACAGGAACTGAACTTATGTGTCTTCTGAATTTAACCAGAACTAGAACTATATGAAGAACTAAAGCAGAAATCTGAATTTAGAGGAGTAATTGTGAATAAGGTTAAACAATTAATATAAAGTGGGAACTAGGGTGCGAAGGTTCCACTTGTAGTAACTGAGATGCTACCTTTCTTAATTTAAGAGATCTAACTAGAATTAGAGTCCTATCCTATCTACTTGGAAGAAGAGACAGTCAAATCTCTGAACCTCTCACTGATCTAACCTCAATAAAGGAGAATTGTTGAATTGGAAGGGATTCCATCACCCAACTATGCCCATGGGATGATGGTAAACAATAGGATTTACCACATCCACAATCTCAAATAGAAAAGAAGATATTTAAAGCTATTGCAGATCTATTGTAATTTGAGTCATAACAAACCATTAAAAACTGAAAATATTCCTTAAAATCAACTAAAATTCAATGAAGTATGAACATAAATATGAATCAAAGCAAAGTAAACATCCCAATCACGTTACAAGCTTCAACTCTTAGCCCTAGCTAAGAGGTTTAGCCAACCATAAGCATGATTGAACTAAAGTCTCTTAAACAAAGCATAAAAATCAACTAAGGAAGAAGAAGAAAGCTCTTGGATGGTTGCTCCACTCCTTGAACCCTAAAAGATGCCTAGGAACGTCCTAGGGACTCCTATTTATAGTTGTGAATCCTCCTCTTATGCATTGACTTAGAATTTCTGCAAACCGCCTCAAGTTACGCAATCCGCGTCAAGAATTCTACGTGATTTTGGTGACACCGAAGTTGGTTTGGTGGCACCGAAATCATATCTGCATCTGAAATTGTATGTGCAGAGTACTTAGGTGGCAAAATGTGCCACCGAATTAGCTACCGAAATTGGTTTTGGTAGCACTGAATTAAGCTTAGGTGACACTGAATTAAGCTATTTTCTTGCTGGATTGTTTTGTGCACTTTCGATGGCACCAGAATTGTCTTAAGTGGCACCGAAATGTGCTGTTTAACTTGTGCTTTTGCCAATCTTTTCTCCATCCTTTTCACTTGGTTTCCTTGGATCGTTGGCATGAAAATTCTCCATTCTTGGTCTCCTAAGATCCCACCATTGCCTTAGTGATTCTTGAGCATTAAATCCATGCTTTTAGCATTCTTTTCAATCCAAGCTCTCAGATTCACCTTGCAACACAAACATGCATAAAACATAATATTAAGCATTATCATGTTCATAAAACCAAGATATAAATGGGGGATAATATGCAATGTTTGACCCTTAATAGGAAGTGTTGATAAGACACTACTTACACAAATGGCTGGGAATATCTTGTTCATTTCTTAGATGTACGTGGATGATATCATTTTTGGATCCACTTGTGAAGATGTAGCTCATGAATTCGCTGTATTGATAAAATTTGAATTTGAGATGAGCATGGTTGGTGAGCTTAACTTCTTTCTGGGATTACAAGTGAAACAAATGGCTAATGGAATATTCATATGTCAGTTCAAGTATGCAAAAGATCTAATAAAGAGATTTGGACTTGACTCAAGTTGCACTCTCAATACTCCCATGAGCACCACTCTTAAACTTTCTAAAGATATCAATGGGAAGAGTGTAGATCAACACTTGTATCACAGTATGATCAGCAACTTACTTTACCTAACATCGAGTCGGCCAAATATCTCATTTAGCATCGGTGCTTGCACTAAGATTTTAAGTTGATCCTAAAGAATCACATCTATCCGCATTGAAACGAATTATATGGTTTGTGACTGGGACTACTGACTATGGTTTATGGTGCACCTTTGACACATCTACCATTATTGCTAGGTATTCAGATGTTGATTGGGCTGGGAACATTGATAGTCGTAAGTTAACAAGCGGAGGTTGTTTTTATATCGGTATTTGTCTTATATCATGGCACAATAAAAAGAAAAATTTAATTCAGTCCAACATTCTCGTACAAAGCACATAGACATTCGACATCACTTCATTTGTGAACTTGTCAAAGAGAACATCATTATACTAGAACATGTGCTTACTGAGCAACAACTCGCCGATATATTAATAAAACCATTAGGGAAGTCTCCAAAAATATTCTTCTTGTCTCCACTTTTATTGCTTGTATATTGTTTGATTCTGAAGCATCCCAATCGTTTGTGGCCGAGGAGTTCTGCCGATCGACTAGTCTTCCATTAAAGTCTACTCATGAGGCCCTATTAGTTTTGACTCCCTTAGGGAAGTCTAACATTTCGGGCCGTATCTATTTGTCTTATCTCGTGCTAGTCGAAGAGATGTTCCTGCTTGTAGATTCGTTCATGTTGCCATGGTCGAGTATGATGTCATCCTTGGTATGGATTGGCTTGCCGAGTACCATGTTGTGTTAGACTATTCTACCCGGACAGTCACATTCTGCATACCCGGCTTGCCTATGTTTTAGTTCGTTGCAGAGCCCAAAGGAGAGCCGCTATCTAGCTTATTGGCCTGTGTTGTTGGGGAGTCAATGGCTGGGGGTTTTAAACAGTTGCCGATAATTTGTGAGTTCCCATATGTGTTTTAGGAGATTCTGGGTTTATTGCCTTGCTGATAGATAGAGTTTCAGATAGATTTGGTGCTCAGTACCATGCCTATCTCGAAGGCCCCCTATCAGATGGTACCGATGGAGTTACGGGAACTGCAGGAGCAGTTGGATGAGTTGCAAGAGTTTGGTTTTATTCGTCCTAGCAATTTAATGTGGGGAGCCCTGGTATTTTTTGTGAAGAAGAAGGATGGCTTGTTAAGGCTCTATGTGGATTACCGCGAGCTCAACAAAGTCACAATCAAGAATAGATACCCGCTCCAGAGGATTAATAATTTATTCGACCAGCCGCAGGGTGTACAGTTCTTTTCCAAGGTTGACCTGCGTTCTAGCTATCATCAGATTTAGGTCTGAGAGGAGGACATTTCGAAGACAGCTTTCCAGACACACTATGTCCACTTCGAGTTTCTAGTCATGTCTTTTGGGCTAACCAATGTGCCTGCCATCTTTATGGAGCTGATGAATGAGGTGTTCAGGCCGTTCCTTGATCAATTTGTGGTGGTCTTCATCAATGATATATTGATATATTCGAAGACCTGTGAGGACGACGTTCAGCATCTGCAGATTGTTTTGGAGACCCTCCGTGCCCACCAGTTATATGCAAAGCTGGAGAAGTGTGAGTTCTGGCAAGAGGAGGTGAGATTCCTCGGTCACATGGTGATGAGGGAGGGTGTTGCTGTGGACCCCTCGAAGGTTGATGCAGTGTGTCGGTGGGGCCAACCCACGAATGCGTCCGAGATCCATAGTTTCCTTGGTCTAGCGGGATATTATCGACAATTCATCAAGGGTTTCTCCCGCATTGCAGCACCGTTGACCAGGATGACTTTGAAGGACACTGAGTTTGTGTGAAGTGACGCTTACTAGAATGCTTTCATGGAGCTGAAGGACTATCTCTCGTTCGCTCATGTCCTCACTCTTCCTGATGGGAGTGATGGTTTTGTTGTTTTCACCGATGCCTCCAGAGTTGATTTGGGTACTGTTCTGATGCAGCAAGGGAGGCCAGTGGCATATGCCTCGTGCCAGCTCAAGGTCCATGAGTTGAACTACCCCACGCATGATCTGGAGTTAGCAGTTGTTGTCTTCGCACTGAAGGTGTGGAGGCAATATCTTTATGGGGTTAAGTTCGAGCTCTTTTTGGACCATAAGAGCCTGAAGTATTTATTTTTACAATCAGAGCTGAATATGTGACAGATACGATGGATGTAGCTCCTAAAAGATTATGATTTCGACCTTCAGTACCACCCGGGCAAGGCAAACGTGGTGGCGGACGCGTTCAGCTGTCAGCCACAAGGCCTGGTGGCAGAGATGATAGTTCATGAATGGAAGATGCTCGACAATGTATCGGAGTTCGACTTTGAGTTTGACCCGCAGTCCTCTATTGTTCAGCTTTTAAGCCTGTCGAGTCAACCCTCTCTTGTCACAAGGGTGATCGAGGCTCAGCAAATAGACGAGTCGTTATAAGGATACCGAGCAAATGGAACATCCATGGAGCACTCAAATTGGCAGATTGGTTTTGATGGTGGACTTCACTACAGAGGCTGATTGTGTGTTCTGGACATGCCAGAGTTGTGTAGAGATCTGATGACCGACGCACACCGATCGAGACTTACGATTCACCCAGGCTCCATGAAGATGTACAGAGATATGAGGAGGCAATATTTCTGGTCGAGGATGAAGCGCCAGATTACTAGTTTTGTGGCTGAGTGTGACACTTGCAAACATGTCAAGGCCGACCACTAGAGGCCCCTAGTCCTTTACAGCTGTTGAACATTCCATTGTGGAAGTGGGAGCACGTGTCGACTGATTTCATCATGGGCTTACCGAAGACTCAGTGCGGTAATGACACCATCTGGGTTGTCATTGATCATCTAACGAAGTCAGCACATTTTATTCTGATGCGTGTGACTTGGACATTGGATCGGCTTGCGAAGGTATTCATTGAGGAGATAGTGAGACTGCACGACATTCTATTTTCGATCATCTCTGACTGAGACCCCAGATTCACGTCTCAGTTTTGGAGGAGCTTTCAGTAAGTGATGGGGTCTACTTTGCAGTTCAACATTACTTATCATCCGTAGACGGATAGGCAGACCGAAAGGGTCAACCAGATCCTAGAGGATATGCTCAAAGCTTGCGTGATTGACTTCGCGGGTAACTTGGATGAGCATTTGCACCTGACTAAATTGGCGTATAACAACAGTTATTAGGCAGCCAATGACATGACTCCTTTTGAGGCACTATATGACAGATCATGCAGATCTCCTAGTTGTTGGACTGAGGTTGGAGAGTGTCGTCTCCTAGGTCTCGAGCTTGTGTAGCAACATCAGAGATTTTTGATATTATCAGTCAGAGGATGCACACAACTCAAAGTTGATAGAAGAGTTTTGCTGATCGTCGGCGTCGACCCCTCAAGTTTGCAGTTAGGGACATGGTGTATCTCATGGTCTCGCCCATGAAGGGCATGGTGTGGTATGGAACGAAGGGCAAACTTGCCTCGAAATTCATTGGACCTTTCGAGATCATCGGGGGCATAGGCGTCGTGGCCTATAGGCTGACCTTACCTTTTGAGTTTTCCGGTATCCACAACGTGTTCCATGTATTAATGTTGCGGAAGTGTGGGTCATAAATTATTCCGGTGATTGATTGGCACCCCCTTGAGGTCTATGAGGATGCTTCTTATATTGAGCAGCCGATTCAAATCCTTGATCGAAAGGAATAGGTTCTCTGGACTAAGGTCATTCCCCTGGCGAAGGTTCAGTGGGGTCATCATTCAGAGGCAGAGGCATCTTGGGAGCACGAAGCAGAGATTCAGGAGTGCTATCCCCATCTATTTGTTAATTGATTACTTGTGTTGCATTATGTATTACCTTCTCTTATATTGTTAATTGATATTTATATGATGATATGTTTTTTCAATGCATTTTGTCTTGATTATGGCAAATTTCAACGATGAAATTTCTTTGTAGGAGGGGAGAGATGTAAGACCCTAGCCTAAGTATCTATTTTGTTCTGTTAGGTCCTGTGGTCCTACCGGTCAAATCCCGGTGACCCGTGACTTGTAGATTTCGTTTGCAGTCATCCTTAAATCTAGTCGTGCTAACCTGAAGCTGATCGACCCGAAACCTATACCACTGCGACTGCATCGATGTCGTGGTTCCAACACCGCATCTCATGCGTCGATCTGATGTGTACATCATAAGATGTAGCCCACACCATTTTTGGGCCATTGTCATGCATGTGGGACACACCCATACCCTTGCACATTTTCCCATGTGGGCCTTACCCCAAGTGCACCTTTTTATATGCAAGCTACCTTCCATAATGACCTAGCTTAACTATGATTTTATTTTTCTTTTCTAGAAAATAATCAGGAGATGTTCTCTCTATCCCATGCATTTCTCTTCCCAAGCTAGTTGTTTCTTCCAAACTCATTATTGCTCTTCTACAACCCTCCTCTCTCCTCTCTTCTCTCTAATTTCCCTCTCCTTCCTTCCCTTCCTAGGTGGGACGTCCACCATTTCTCCCTTATTCCAGCAACTTCTCCCCCTTCTCTCTCCCAATCCCACCATCTAAACCCCATCTCCACCACTAGAACCCTTCCATTAGAGCTTTGAAACTTGTGGCTTGAAGTTGGAGGAAGATCTTGAAGGTGGGTGATGCATGGAAGCTCTTTCTTTCCGTATTCTTCTTCCATGTTCTTCTCTTCATATTTGGGAGTATGTAGGACTCACCAATTTATGGTGGAGGTCCTACATAGCTCCATGATGTGAGGCCAAAGACCCACATGACGAATGCACGTTTCCATGGTGGACCATTCCCCATGGACCCACCATGATGGATTTCTTTGATTTAATGGTTGTTTGGTCATCTAGACCATGGAATGCATGGTGGGGATAGCATCCCTACCTCAGCAAATTCCTTGGATTGTAAGATCTTAAGCATGCATGTAAGATGTAACCAAAAACATCCTAGACCATCCAGATTTTTAGGGACGTCTAGGCCCACCTGTTGGATGTCCAGGCCCACCCTGTCTTGCATGGGTTGGATGGCCCTAAAGGCTTGATTTTCTTGGAGATTTTTGAGAGGGAGTGTGTTTAAAATTTTTGTGGTCCATCTAGGTGGACCCCACCTATATTATCATAGCTTTAATCCCTTTAAATATTTTTTCTATGGACTAGAAATGGCAGCATATGTTGCTATCCAAAATTCAGGCCCATTTGATGCATGGTTTTAGGTATTGTTTTAGGCCTGTTTGCAAGGCTTTTCTCCCTGATTTCTTTTGGGATTCTTTGAGGTGTGGACTGCACCTTAATATAGGATGGAGCCCATACCCTCTACCCCTATATTGAAACCCATGGAGTGGGCCCAAGAGGGTTGGACGGTCCAGAATTTTCTAGATTGTCCAACAGTCCTGCATGTTGGAAATGGGCTTGTATTGGCCAAGTTTTTGTGAAGGTGGGCCACCCTAGTGGACCCCACTTGATGTCCACATATGGGTACATGAAATCCACCCATTTCCACTTTGATTTGGCAGGCCTGAACCCACCCCATTAGGTGTCAAAGTTGGGGACAACAACATTTTTATAGCAGCAGATTTTTTTGATATGCCTTGTTGTCCATTTTTTGTATAAATTATTTGGGCTTGTGTATGACTTCCAAATTCATCTCCATTATGGCCCACTTTGGTGGGACCCCTTTTATGTGATCAAGGGCATCCGGGGCCACCACATTTCTTTGGGAACATGGCTGGATAGCAGCCATGCTGGACATCCCAGGAGTGGTTGACGTCCAGCATGGACTGGCCGTCCCACCTCATATGAGCCCAGTATGATGTAGTGTTTCATCCTTCCATTCATCCATTTTTTATGGCTCACTTGAATGTGGCCCACACCTATTCGGACATCCATGGTGGGGCCCACCTTGAGCTTTGTTATGGCCTGGACGGTCCAAGCCTTAGACCATCCACCCATGTATTGGGACGCCCATTGTTTGGGCTATTGCTGGACTTACAGTCCAGCAGTAGGCCCACTTGATTTGTGTGTTGTATAACTACTCTCCATTTGGTGGGGCCCCCAGTGTATATGACTGGCCACCATGGAATAAACATTCACTTAATTTTACCAATTTCTGGACTTCAGCAAGCCCAGGAAGTTGGGTGGGCTGAAAGTTCAGCAAGAGGCCTTAAAGTATATTGTATGTGGCTAGAATTTTAAAGGATGTGGGGCCCACCATATTGAGAGACTTGTGTGTATGTTCCATGCCTTTATTCTTAAAAATTTTAGGCTTAATTAATGCCTTGTGAGGCCCACCTTTAGCCAATTATTGTGGGCCATCTTCGACCAGATTTTTTTTAGATAGTCCAATAGGCCCAGATGGGCTGGATATCCTTTCCTTGAGCCCAAAATTTGTGTAAGGGCTGACCTCATTGTATTATGGGCCCAATGGGCTGCCTATAAGCCCAATCATGTGTGTGAATGATCCTTGAATGCCCTTATGAAGTACTTAGTTATGGGCTAACTTGCAAGGCCCATATTAACACATGTTGGGGAGGGCCTTACTAAGTCTTTAGGCTAATATTGTAAGGCCCAAACTGATAATTTAAGCCTTGTCCACATGTATTTTCAGACTTGTGGGCTGCCCATTAGATCCATTTAATGCACGGATCCGGTGGCTTTTGAGGGTTGGACCATATTTGCCCCCAATTAGCCCATAATGATGTGTACTTGGGCCATGATATGCCCTTATTGGGTCCATGATAATATATGTGGTCTTTGGGCCTTTCTCTTGGGGCCCATTATGTGTTGTGATATGTATTTATTGTTGCCCTTTTCATTTACATGGTGATATTCAGGCCTTAGGCCTTGCTTCTACATAGTTTATTGTTGAGCCACCTTTTTAAGGGACAATACTGGTTAAATTTCCCCATTGTGGGCCCCTCTAGGCCCATTTGTTAGGTACATTTTCATCTATGGGTGGTTAAATGTCCACCATAGACCTTTGCTAGGCACATTCTCATCATTTAGGCCCATGACATCGTCTACCTAGTCTTGTGGACTACCCCAGGCTATTGGCCCCCCACTAATGGTTGTGTTCCTTCCTATCCATAAGAAATTTGTCTAAGTATCTAGACCCGGGGTGAGTACATCATTTCTTGGCACACTTAGTCATTTTCATGACTCATGTTCTTCATTTGTGTGCTTAATAGATGGTTGATTAGTTATGGTATTACGCCATTGGGTAGGCTGTCATGGGACTCCCAGGGTGATGGAGTTGTCCCACTTGGGTGCATTGGATGGGTAGGATTGGACGCATGGTTGATTGATGTGATTCATGCATTTGGTATTGCATAGCACATTGATATTCACCCTTGCTTCATCAGGGCTGTAGCCTCCATAGGTATATCATGGATGGCCAGATTTGGACATTGAAAATGTTTGTTCGAGCACTTAGGGCACATAGGATGTCCTTGGGTGAAAGTCCCAAAAGCTTCATGGTACCAGGAGATGCTCCAACGCCGGGATCGAGTGAAAAACATGAGTGACGGTGCCTTTACCATTAGGCCGCGTCTCCCACTGTATCGTGGTCGGTTGGGAGGGAGGGTAGCCTTACCCGCCTAAGTGAGGGGGCAATAGCTAGGCCGAGTTTAACCAGCTCATAAATGGGTCTACTACCATCGATCCTTGTTGGTGATTAGCTGTCCACAGGCAGGTAATGAGGTCTCTTACACTTGCTGGGTTGTGTGGCTAGGAGAGCGGCAGTCGGCAAGTAGTGTATTTGACCTCAGTGATTTCCCAGAAGGAAACTGTATTGATTTTTGGACTTGATGTGAAGATGAGCATGACCGCATTGCATATTGCATATGACACTTCGTTGTATAGCCCTGCATTGTATAACCTTTGATTGGCCGATGGTATTCCTACCTTGCATTGCTTAGCCTTGTGACGGTAGTGGTATTCATGGTCTTACTGCATACTCTGATATCACATTCATGACACCTGTCCTGCACACACTTACATTGCCCTCTATAAGCTTATGCACGATTGATGCGTATAAGTGACTCGAGACCAGTGAGCAGATCAGGAGCTGGAGTGTGTCGCTGATCCTTTGGAGTTTTCTTCTTATTGATATTGTATTCCCCTTTTGAAAACCTTGCATTGTAAAAGTTTAAATTCTTAGTGGATGTTGTAATGATGTTCCTGTGGTTATTTATCAATGGTCATGATGTTATGATCTTAGGCATGCTCATTTTGAATCAGGCTTGCATTATTGAAATCTTCCTTGAAGGATCCCAGGATCGGAACCTGGTGAATGGGCACCAGGAGCCGAGAATGGGGTCCTATGGAGGCTGTCACCGCCGGAATCGTCGATTGGGAATTTTGCTAACCCGGTTTCTGAGTCCAGGGCGCGACAAGTTGTGTCCCTTGAATCAAGCAAGGTAGCTTCCTAATTATTACAAGTGGATCCTTGGCACCCTAGTTCCCACCTTTAAATTAATAGTTTAACCTTATTCATAATTACTCCTTAAAATTTAAAATTTTTCTTTAGAATCTTCTTCTAATTCTGGTTCTAGTTAAATTCAGAATACGTACAAGTTCAGTCCCTGTGGATTCGACCTCGGTCTCACCGAGTTATTACTATATCGCAACCCTACACTTGGGGTTGTGAACAAGTTTTTGGTGTCATTGCTGGGAATTAACAGTTGCATTTTTCTGAAATTAATTTTTTTTAGAATGAGGTGAAGATTAGGGTTAATTTAGGTTAGGATTTTTCTTATTTTCTGAAAATTTCTAATTTAGGGTTTTTAGGATTTTTCAGATTTCAGATTTAGTTTTTAGGATTCATCTTTGATTGTTTTCTTTCCTTCTTCTTTCTTCTTCTAACATTGCTAATATAGTTTCATTTTTGTAGGATAATCAATTCTAGTTCTTCTCTTTTGGTAATTTCTTCTCTCCACTTGATTTCCATACTTGTTGTAGGTATTAGAAAATAGAATTAAAATTTCGTGTGGTTTATGCCCATGCGCGTAAGGAACCATACTCTGAGACCTTTGAGAGAAGGAGGTTTGGTTGAAAAATCCATTGATAAGTTAAAAAATCCTCAAATATTTTTAAAATATCATCTGAGAGAATGGCTCAAGAACATCGGGTTGATGAGGATCCTGTGCATCACACACTACCTATTAAGACAGTGTGTGATGAGAATGAAGTGCATCAGGTTCCACCGGTTTGAACTTTACGAGATTATTTACAACTGGTGAGAACAAGTTCACCTTCCTGCATAATTCTCCCGATCAATACTGGAAACGTGAACCTCAAACCTGAGATAATTCAATTGGTTCCTAAGTTCCATGGACTTGATTCAGAAAATCCATATATGCATATTAAAGAATTTGAAGAGATTGTTATAACCATACATTTAAATGATGTTCCTTCTAACACAATTAACCTAAAATTATTTCCATTCTCTCTAAAAGAAAACGCCAAATCATGCTTCCATTCATTAAGGCCTAGATCCATTGGCACATGGGCAAAAATGAGTCAGGAATTCCTTAAAAAGTTTTTCCCAACTCATAAAACTAACGCTCTTAAATGGGAAATAATGAACTTCTCCCAAAAAAATAATGAGACATTCTTTGAATGTTGTGAACAGTTCAAGGACTTACTTCTCACTTGCCCACATCATGGTTACAAAAGTTGATGAACAATTGATCTTTTTTATGATGGACTTAGTCCAAACATGCACCAATTCGTACAGATGATGTGTACTGGCGAGTTCCTAGATAAGAAACCAGAAGATGCATGAGATTACTTTGACATGCTAGCTAAAAGCGTTCAATTATGGGACACATCAAACCAAGATAGCCATATCAAGGAAGTGCTAAAAGAGATAGGAGTACATGTACTCAAGGAGGAGGATGATATAAATGTACAGTTGGCAACTCTCACACGAAAAATTGAGGACCTAAAATCTAGGAAGGAATCAACTCAGCCCAAACCAGTCATCGAAACCGTATGTGGAATTTCTGAGAGCGATAACCACCCAATGAAAGATTGTCTTACAATCCCAACTTTTCAAGAGGTGTTTCATGCTCAACCAGAAACTACAAACACGTATCAACGGCTACTTAGTGCACCAAATTCTGATACGCACACTCTTGATGAGCGGAATCTTAATTGGAGAAATGAACCAACTGCAAATGTAACTAATTATCCACAAGGGCCATCTAGTGCACTTCCACCAAGGAGAACCCTTGAAGATACATTAGATGCATTTGGGCAGGAGCAGCTGTAGGCTATAAATGAGCTTAGAACTTTGGTTATAAGACTTGAGACACAACTAAATGTTAGGGAGACAGATCTTTCTAGCCCAACTGCAACCTAACCGAAAAGGAATGTGAGATATGTGATCTCAACTCTTCAACTCAGCATCTGGAACATGTTAAAACCATAACCACCCTAAAAAGTGGAAACGAAATAGACAAAGAGATTCCAATGAAGGTTGAGAAACCTAAGGAGTCCAAAAATTCAAAGGATGATGGTGAATCTAGCAATGCTCCATATAACAAAGAGCCATTACAAGGACACAAACTCGTGGCCCCATTTCTCCAACGTCACATCACACCAAAAAGGCTAAGTGAGAATCAAAATATTCTAAAAGTTTTTCAGTAAGTCAAGATCAACACCCCCTTGTTGGATGAAATGAAACAGTTCCCATCTTATGCCAAATTCCTAAAAGATTTGTGTGCGGTAAAGCAAAAGCTAAATGTACACAAGAAATCATTTTTTACTTAACAGGTGAGCGCCTTAATCAAGCAAAACACTCCCCCAAAATATAAGGATCTTGGAAGTCCTATGATCTCATGTGTGATTTGAAACTTCAGGGTTTATAACACACTCCCCAACCGTTGTTCACAACCCCAAGTGTAGGATCACGATGTAGTAATAACTTGATGAGATCGAGGTCAAATCCATAGGGACTGAAGTTGTACGTATTCTGAATTGAACTAGAACCAAAATTATAAGAAGATTCCAAAGAAGAAATCTGAATTTAAAGGAGTAATTGTGAATAAGGTTAAATTATTAATTTAAAGGTGGGAACTAGGGTGCCAAGGATCCACTTGTAGCAATTAGGAAGCTACCTTGTTTGATTCAAGGGACACAACTGGAATTAGAGTCCTATCTTATCCAGTTAGAAGAAAGAGATGGTCAAATCTCTGAACTCCTCATTGATCCAGTCTCAATGGAAGAGAATTATGGAGTTTGAAAGGGATACCATCATCCAACCATGCCCAAGGGACGATGGTGAACAACAAGATTCACTAATTCCATAATCTCAAAGAGGAAAAGAAGATATTCAAAACTATCACAAACTCAATTGTAATTGCAATCACAACAAACCATTGAAAACTATAAATATTCCTCAAAATCAATTAGAAATCAATGAAGTTCAAAATAAACATGAATCAAAGCAAAGTAAACATCCTAATCACGCTACAAGCTTCACCTCTTAGCCCTAGCTAAGAGGTTTAACCAACCATAGACATGATTGAACTAAGAACTCGTAAACAAAACAAAAAGATCAACTAAGGAAGAAGAAAGCTCTTGGACAACGGCTCCACCCTTTTACTCCACTCCTTGAACCGTAGAAGATTCCTAAGAATGTCCTAGGGACTCTTATTTATAGTTGTGAATCCCCCTCTTACGCACCGACTTAGAATTTCCGCAAACTGCCTCAAATTACGCAATCCGCATCGGGCCTACATTACAACTCTGCGCGATTTCAGTAGCACCGAAGTTGGCTTCAGTGGCACCGAAATCATATCTGAAATTTATTACATCTGAAATTGTATGTGTAGAGTACTTAGGTGGCATAAAAATTAACTGAGGTGGCACTGAAGCTGGCTTTGGTGACACCGAATTAAGCTTAGGTAGCACCAAATTAAGTTGTTTTCTTACTGGACTATTTTGTGCACTTTCGGTGGTAACAACGTTGGCTTAGGTAGCACCGAAGTGTCCTGTTTTTCTGCTGTTCAACTTATATTTTTGTCAATCTTTTCTCCATCCTTTGTACTTGGTTTCCTTGCATCATAGGCATGAGAATTCTCCATTCTTGGTCTCTTAAGATCCCTCCTTTGTCTTGGTGATTCTTGAGCACTAAATCCATGCTTTTAGCATTCTTTTCCATCCAAGCTCTCAGATTCACCTTACAACACAAACATGCATAAAATATAACGTTAAGCAGTATCATGTTCATAAAACTAAGATATAAATGGGGGAAAATATGCAATATTTGACACTCAACACATTCCTCAACCTACATTTTACTAGTTTCGAGCAAAACATGCGTGAAATAATCTTCAATCCTCAATGTTCAAAACCTCTTTTAGAAAATAATCTTTTGTGAAATCAAGTATGAATGAGTAGAATGAAGGTGAGAAAAGTGAGATTTCGAAAACATAAAGCCGAATCACATAAGCAATCAATCAAGTATGTTCGTTATTATTTAATTCAAAGCATAACTTCATATACTAAGTTTTCCAATCTGCTCAGTGCAAATCAGCTTACTTCCCATAAAAATATTATCTCTTCATAATGTTAGCTATGCTTATCACTTAAAGATTGGTTAAAAATCCAAGTCTTAATACTGATTCTGAACTTATCCCCTTTTCCTTCTTTTTCCAGATTTTAATTTTATATCAACAGTCATTTGTATTCATTCAGTTTTTTCATCTTTTCAGATTTTTCGTTCTTTTTCAAGCTTTATCAGTCTTTTCACCATACATAACCTTTTTGTCGATCTCCTATTTTTTAACTGGTTCTTTTCTGCTTTTAAGGTGGATAAAATTCTCCAGACTTGATTCTCAATATCTTTCAATGATCATCATACTAACAATTAGAAATTCTAATACTATTCATAGAAAGCAAATTGAACGTGTCTTGTGATTTAAATTAACATGATATTCAAAATTCATCTTGATCAATTGAGTACAAGAATTAGGTAATAGGTTACTTAGTTAATCAAACTCCAACAACGCAAAATTCACTTTCTACCTTATCATCATACTCAAGGCATTCTTAAGTCCATAAATTATCATTTTCCAAATAGATTTTTACTTGAAAAATTGAAAAATTTCAGCAATTTTGTCTCAGAAACTAAAGAAATACCGATTAGTTTATCTAATCTATACCCCCGACCTAAAATCTACATTATCCTTCCATGGTACCTCGAATCCGACACTCGACTTCTATACACCAAGTCCCGAGTTCGGTGCACCACAAGGAAGATTTTTGACTGAATTATATATATATATATATAATACTTGAGCATGAAGATCCATGATCAAAATACCAAGTAACACTCTCCATTTTAAATCCTAATGTTACAAGTACAATGATTTATAAAAGGTACACAACGTCAACATTGCCAGATCGAAAAATAGATACAATGCATCGAGAAAGCCATGTCTTCCAAGTTGCTCCTGGCTTGAAAAAAGGCAAATAAGAAGCTTAGGCAAAAATCCTAGTGAGTACACACGTGTGTGTGCAGTGTGTCCTACATGAAAGCAAGATAAATATGTCACAAAGAAATCATATATAGTGAAAGGCATGTAGCATGTAAGGTATGATGTCAATGCTAATGCAATGCATATGCATCATAGTAATACTCCGAGTCAATACTACCAGCATCACCAAGTCATATTTTCATTTATCCTATACCACAGCCATAACCATATTACACGCATCCATAATTACATTAACATCATCATATTGTCATGTCATATCATAACTGTATATCTCGAGAAAACACCGTGGTCGACACCCATGCACCAGATACCAGCAATCGACCTCGCATGCCCACCCTACGGTGGACTTCTGTAAGTGCTATGGTCTCATGCACCTTTGATTGTTAAATTTTGTTGTGCCAAAACCTCTATCTATGTCTTGTGTTTGTATGTTGATATATATATGATCAAGACACTGCATCACAATAGTTCAAGACATGTACGATGCTCTGCTTCAAGAAATGTAAAGTCATGTACTTTAAGCATCAATGTTCAGAGCTACATCGATAAGAAGAGTACATTTCAAGACTTAAGTACATTTCAAGACTCAAGTACATTTCAAGACTCAAGTACAACTCAAGATGAAGTTTAATTTCAAGCTTTAGAAAATCTCAAGATCAAGCTACATCAAGTAGAGATCTCAAGCTTCATAAGGTTCAAAGGTCAACCATTATCAAAAAAAGAATGAAGTTCAATGTTCATACTTAATGATCCAGGTATGATAGACCTTAGATTGACCTT
This sequence comes from Magnolia sinica, assembly GCF_029962835.1. Classification (NCBI taxonomy): domain Eukaryota; kingdom Viridiplantae; phylum Streptophyta; class Magnoliopsida; order Magnoliales; family Magnoliaceae; genus Magnolia; species Magnolia sinica. Next base: position 79,092,252 of record NC_080573.1, read on the forward strand.
AAGGTAGGTCATTTTGTATACATAATTCAAAATGAATCTATTTATATGAATTGGTTTGTTCTAATACTAGTCCTGGACCTAGTTCGACTAGTCCTAGCACTGGTTCGACCAGTCTAAGAAATTCCATGACCAGTCCTAAATTATTGAAGATTTTTAGAATTTTTTGGTTACTCTACGACCAGTCCTGGAGATTGTTCGACTGGTTGTAGGGAGGTCACGACTCGACCTTCGACCAGTCCTAGAACTACGACTCAAACTTCAGCAACTAAACCTGGTTGTCTATGACCAGTCCTAGGTCAGCCACGACCGGTTGTAGGTGGTCCACGACCAGTCGTAGACTCCCTAATACCAATCGTAGAACGGTTTTTAAGATCGAGCTCGAAAATTTTAAAATGCCATTAGTTCTAAGACGAGTCGAAGGGTTCGTAAGATCAGTCGTAGACGTGATCTTTTCATCTATGAATTGAACACGAATTTTAGAGTTTTTCATCGATTAATTTCAAAAAAATTCAAGCCTCCACTCTGAGATAACTTTGTTCATTTTAAGCTACGCTGTGCATATTTAATATTCTTTTTGTTAGCTTTTCTTATTTGAATTTATTCTTATATTCCAATCTTATTTGAAAAGAGGAATTGTTGTATTCCTTCTTCTTGGAATCAAAATCAAATAGAGCTACGCCCATTTGATTTAATTTAAAATCAATTAGAACTTAGAACCATTGTAAAGTGAGTATTGGACATTGAACGTTGATTCGAACATCTACTCCGATTGGTTCTATCGGGCTCCTATAAAAGGAGAAATCCAGTTATTTTACGTTTATGTAAAATTTCTATTCTTTTGGTTTTTGCTTGAGATTCGCAAGAAAAATCTCATTGTGTGGTTATCTGAGGAGAGCCAAAAAACTCAAACAGTGTAGGTTTTTGGATTGTGTAAGCCCAAGTTAAAAAGACACAATTGTGAAGGTTTTAAGTGAACCTGTGAAACCTATTTTGTTAGTGAACGCTAATATCGCCTGTGTAATGATACTAGGAGTGGAGTAGCATTTTGTGTGGCTGTTGTTGAATAATTGGTGTACACACAGGTGAATCACTATAATTCTTTGTCTTGTGGTTTGAATGCTTGCTTAAGTTTTATATCTTTTATCATTCAGATTTGTGGAATGTATATGTGGATGTGAATGTTGTAAAATTTACATTTCAAGCACAGTAGGAATGTTATAATAATTTAGATTTAAATTCTTGTAATTTATTTTAATTCCTTGCTATTTATTTATTCCTCTCCGGTTTGAGTTTTTGATACAAAGGACGTTCTAGAAATAAGGTTGTCCTGCCATAAACCCTTGGTTTTTATGCTGTAAGGTTGTCTTTAGAACTGAATTCGTATCAACCTCTCAATTCTTGTTTATTGAGGTTGCTTTTATTTCAGCATTGTGAATTGATTTATTTTATTTGGTTATCATATTCGTTTATTCCACTGTTAAAGTTTTATTTTGGCATTGTCCTATCCACCCCCCTCCCCCCCCTCTAGGACGTATAGCTAGGCCATTTCAAGTGGTATCAGAGCCTAATAGCTCGCTCTTATTACTTTTTATTTGGATTTAATTCTTGAGCTAATGATCTAAGCTATTTAAAAGTTGTCAAATTTTGATAACATATCAGTCACTGGGCCTCCACCCTTTGATGGCTCCAACTATGCCTATTGGAAAGCCAGGATGAGGATCTTCCTCAAATCAATGGATAAGAGTGAGTGACAAGCCACAGTGACTGAATGGAACTCACCTACCACTGAAGTGATTGGTATCGATGGTTCAAAATCAATGAGAGTAACACAGTATTTCTCATGGACCACTCTTCAGAAAAGTGAGAGTAGTGCCAATGCAAAAGCATTAAATGCAATCACTTGCGCAGTATCACCGGATGAATTCAAAAGAATTATATCCTGCGATACTGCATAGCAAGCTTGGGATATATTAGAAATGATACACGAGGGTACATCATTTGTCAAAAAATTAAAGTCCAACTCCTCACAACTAAATTTGAAGAAATTCATATGGAGGAAAATGAAATATTTATGGACTTTTACACAAGATTAAATGACATTGTAAACTCAATGTGGGGTCTTGGCGATAAAAAGCCCAGAAAGTAAAGTGTGTGCAAAGATACTACGCTCACTTCCTGAACAGTTCAACTCTAAGGTAACCGTGATTCAGGAACTTCGTGATACGGACAATATGAGGGTAGAAGAACTAGTTGGTTCTTTACAAACCTATGAGTTAAAATTTAAAGCTCCTAAAGGTAAATCTATTGTTCTTAAATCTTCTAAAGAAAACTCTAATTTAGAAAATTTTGAAGATGATATGGCTCTTTTAGCGAAAAAATTTTACAAGACTTTTAAGAGTAAAAAGAGGATTGATTTTCAAAAATCAAATGATAAGAAAAGATCAAAACCTAAATCTAAAACTTGGAAGTCTTTGAAAGATAGTCAATGTTACAATTACCAAGAATATGGGCATTTAGCAAACAAATGTCCTAAAAAGGACAAACCCAAAAAGAAGGGTATGTTGGCTACTTGGGATGAATCCTCTGATTTTGAAGCTTCTTCTGAATCAGAAGATTCTAAAACCGAGTCGGGTAGTAAAGTTAAAGCCCTTACGACTCTAGCCAAATTCACTTTTTCAGATCATGATGATTCAACTAGCAAAGAAAATCTAAATAGTGATTATGAAAATGAAGATGATCTTCAAGACGCTTACAATGCCTTATACAAGGAAAGTTGTAAAATTGCTGTCAAACTTAAACTTCAAAAAGAAAAGTTTTTTAAACTCAAAGAATGTTTTAAATCTCTTATTTTAGAAAAATCTCAAATTTCAGATTGTTTTGAAAAATCAAAATGCGATTTAGAATTCACAACCTCCCTAATTGAAAATCTGAAATCTGAAAATGAGAAACTTAGAAATGAAGTATCTTCTCTTCTGAGTTTAAAGGATACATGGAGGTATGCCCAAGGAGATCCAAAGTTAGAAAAACTTTTATCCAGATCTAGAAAATGTGGCGACAGATCCGGGTTGGGCTACGATAAAAATGTTCCTCCCAAATAAAAGTATACTCCTCCTAAGTTTGTGAAAGGAGAGTCCTTTAACTCAAAAGGGAAAAATACTAGTTAAAGTTTTTCTAAAAATCCAAAAGCTTTTCAAAAACCTAAAAGTAGCTATGTCAACTTCAAAAATCGAAACAGAAACCACTAGCTGAAAAAATAGTTGATTTGCTTAAGGAGCTCTTAAAATCTAAATCAGTGGGTCATTCTTACAATTACAAAAGCAAAAAGACCAACTATACTCCTAAACCCAAAACATTTATGAAATGGGTTCCTAAGGTTACCTGCTTGGTTGCCCACACTGCTTTCAAAACAACAAGTCATTCGAAGTGGTAACTTAATAACGGGTGCTCCAGGCATATAACAGGCGACAAGGCTTTCTTCACATATCTTAAAGATATGACTGATGGGTCAATTACTTTTGGTGATGGAAGCAATTGCAAGATAATTGGCAAAGGTACGGTTCAACTCTATAATCTTTCCTTATTTAAGAACGTTTTATATGTTGAGGGGCTAAAACATAATCTCTTAAGCATATCCCAAATATGCGATAACAACCATAGTGTGAAATTTTCCAATCAAGGTTGTGAAATCATAAACAAAATGGGTTCTGTAATATTAACTGGTCATAGAACTTCTGAAAACTACTATATTGTAAGTGATGGTAGCTCATCTAATTAACAGTGCTACATGGTCCTTACCGATGAGACAGAATTATGGCATAAACGCCTTGGACATGTACACTACCGAAATTTATACAGATTAAGCAAAGGAGAACTAATAAGAGGTCTACCTAAATTATAGAAAGCAGACAAAATATGTGGTGAATGCCAGTAGGGCAAGAAAATAAGGAGCTCTCACAAAAAAGTGAACTCCAATGCCACATTAAGACCACTCGAGCTACTCCACATGGATCTTATAGGACCTATAAGGATGGAGAGTCAAGGTGGCAAAAAATACATCCTGGTAATTGTGGATGATTTTATTAGATTCACTTGGGTAGCTTTCTTAAGAGATAAATCAGAAACCCTTGATGAAGTGAAAAGGATTATCAAACGAATCCAGACTGAAAAAAGTTCTTAAGTCTGTAAGATCCGTAGTGATCATGGATCTGAGTTTGAGAATAGTAGTTTTGAAAAGTTCTGTAGCGATCAGGGAATATCGCATGAATTCTTTTCTCCAAAAACACCACAATGAAATGGAATTGTGGAGAGGAAAAATAGAGTGCTTCAAGAAATGGGAAACGTAATGTTAAATAGTATGAAGCTCCCTAGAAATCTTTGAGTTGAAACAGTGAATACCGCCTGCTATATTATTAACCGGGTTTATACTTGTAAATCTAATAATAAAACAACTTATGAACTTTGGTTTGATAAGAAGCCTACTGTCAAATACTTTTGAGTTTTTGGCAACAAGTGCTATATTTTACGTGACCGTGAAAATTTGGGAAAGTTTGACACTAAGAGTGACGAAGGGATCTTTTTAGGATACTCTTTAAACAGTCGTGCATATTGTGTACTAAACAACAACATCGGTGTGATTCAAGAGTCCATTAATGTGGTCATTGATGATCAATTGAATACACTTGCCCCAAGTTTAGATAATGATGAAGTTCTTTTAATTGACAAACCAGATACTTCATCAAATCAAGAAAACTCTGAACTGAGGACTGTCAAAGATCATCCAACCACTCAAATTCTTGAAAACCCTCTCACTGGTGTGTACACTTATAGACAATTAGAAGACATATGTAATTACATGTGCTTTACTTCCTAAATAGAACCGGTGAACGTAAAAGAAGCTCTTTTTGATAAAAACTGGATAATTGCCATGCAGGAATAACTTAATCAATTTGTTCGTAATATTGTCGGGTATCTAATTCCTAGACCTAAAGATAAACACATTATCGGAATAAAATGGATTTTTAAAAATAAGTCTGATGAACTTGGAAATATAATTCGAGACAAGGCAAGACAGGTTGTACAAGGGTACACTCAAATTGAAGGCATCGATTACGATGAAACCTTTGTCCCAGTTGCTCACCTTGAATCAATCAGACTTTTTATATCCATCGCATGCTATAGAAAATTTAAGATTTATTAAATGGATGTAAATAGTGCTTTTTTGAATGGCGATTTACATGAAGAGGTATATGTTGAACAACCTACAGGGTTTGAAGACCCTAAGTTTACTGATCATGTATACCATCTTAAAAAGGCTCTCCATAGTCTAAAACAAGCTCCCAGAGCATGGTATGAGAAATTGATTAAGTTTTTACTCAGTCATAATTTTTAAATGGGCAGTGTCGATAAGACGCTTTTTGTTAAGAAAATGATAATGATGTTTTAATGGTTCAGATCTATGTTGATGACATTATTTATGGATCAAATTGTACTAACATGACTATTGAGTTTGCAGATTTAATGAAATCTAAGTTCGAGATGAGCATGGTTAGGGAATTACATTATTTCGTAGGGTTGCAAGTAAAACAACAACCTGATGAAATTTTTATTTCTCAAACCAAGTATGCTTTGAACTTGATTAAAAGATTCGGATTTGAGAATAGTAAGAATTTTGATACTCCCATGAGTACATCTTTAAGACTCTCAAAAGACTTTACAGGTAATGATGTAGATTCTAAATCGTATCGTAGCATGATTGGCAGTTTACTTTATTTAACTACTAGTAGACCTGATATGGCTTTCAGTGTTGGTATTTGTGCAAGATATCAATCTAATCCTAAAGAATCTCATTTAACTGTTGTTAAGAGGATTATTAGATATGTTGCAAGTTCTGTGCATTTGGGTCTTTGGTATCCATATGATACTAGTGTCCAGTTGGCTGGGTATTCAGATGCTGATTGGGCTGGTAATATTGATGATAGAAAATCAACTAGTGGTGGTTGTTTTTATATTAAAAATTGCTTGGTTTCTTGGTTTAGCAAGAAGCAAAGTTTTATATCGTTCTCAACTACTAAGGCTGAATACATTGCAGCTGGAAATGCATGTACTCAGCTTGTTTGGATGAAACGTATGTTAAGCGATTATGGAATTACACAGGACTTAATGGTTTTATATTGTGATAATTCTAGTGCAATAAATATTTCTAAAAACCTAATCCAGCATTCACGTACCAAGCACATTGACATTAGGTATCATTACATTCGTAAATTAGTGGAACAAAAAATAAGATCTTTGGAATATATTCCCACTGAGACTCAACTTGCGGATATTTTCACTAAATTGCTTGACAAAAGTAGGTTTAATAAATTAAAGTTTGATCTTAGTACATGCAATTTAAATTGAATATTCTTGTATTATTGTATCATATTATATATATATTTATTTATCTTTTTGGTTGGATTTTTAAATTAGTTGTAAAATGTAATTTTTGGCCGGTACTCGACCAGTCGTAAGTATACACGACCAGTCTTGGTACGACCGGTCGTGTATATCCACGACCAGTCGTGGAACTCGTGAAATCTCTTTAAATTGGGGAAAAGCTTCTTCTTCTTCATTTCCAGTTCACTCTCCAATGAGCCTAAGCCCGACCGGTCGAACCCACCATCATTTTCCTTCAAGGTTGGTGGTTCTTTTGCATTTTTCTTGTAGAATCTTGCTTATTGTATCTTATTTTTCACCCTTATCTACTTTATTTGGTCTTTCAATGCAAGATTGGGGTTCTTCTTTTCAAAAATCTGATCTATAAAAACCCATTCCATATTTTTTGAATCTAGTTGTTTTCTTGTATCTGGTATTACAAATGGATCCCAAAGGGAAAAAGAAATCTTCCCGTGGTCCATCTTCTTCTAGATCAACTCCTATCACACAACGCCATCTTTGGTCTCTCGAAAATGATCCATAAGATGTATGGGATTTGCGTATTTGCAATGTCATTGTTGAATGTCCAGTTGATCTTAACCACATTACTCAATTTGGTATCCTACCGCTACTCCAATCTGTAGGTTGGGATAACATATTACATTAGGGTGGGCCTGCATACCAGTCTATTGCTCAATCCATGTTAGCATGCATCTCCAATTTTTCATATGAGAATTTAACGTTTAAAATTGATACTAGAGAAGGTCTATTTCAAGTAGATTGACATTTAATAGCTGGTCTCATGGAAATCCCTATTAATGATGAGGGTATTCCCATTCATACATTATCTGAAAAACCCTCTGAATCAGAAAAATAGATGCTCACTAGAGATTTATGCAATATGGAAGTGCAATGGACCCATAAAGGAAATGTGCTCCCCTTAAGGTATTTGTTACCCAGATACAAGGTTCTTCATAGAATCTTTATCTCAAATCTGTATCCACAGTCTAGCAACAAAACAAAACTAACTGCCTTTATGGTTCGTGTTTTACATTGTGTCATTACTGGTGTAAAGATCTGTCTACCTTCTTTAATTTGTCATTCCATCATTTAGTTTCGAATCCATCCTGGTCATAGTGATCTTCCATTTGCCTATCTTATGAATGTTTTAGCTACTCACATGATCGTGGCTATGCCTATTGGAGAGGCCCCTATTCATCATCTTATTTTTAATAATACAAATATTAACAAGATGAAATTGGGATTGGCTCCTGGCCAAGTGAATGTTGGTGGTAGTGGTCTTGAAGCTGGGAATGAAGCAGAAGATGCTGGCAATCTTCCCGATGATGTTGATATGAATGATATTTTCGATGAACTTAATTCAGATTCTGAAAATGATCCTGACTATGAGCCATCTGATTTTGATGCTTGTCTTTATGCTCTAGAGGAGAAGGTAGAGAATATGAATGTTGCCCATGATCTTCAGTTTAAATATATGCATAAGTATCTTAGGCGCTTGAACAAGGGGATGCATAAACTTAGTCCTACCATTCCTACTCCATCTTCAAGATCTTATTGAGTGATTTTATTTCTTGGTCTATATTAACTTTCATACTTATGTTGGATTGTGCACTTTAGTTGGTTTGTTCACTTTTTAGTTAAACTGGTAAATGAATTTGAACTTTTACTTGCTTATATATTGTCGATTAAATCCATCTATTACTCCATCTTTTAATCCTTTACATTGTTTCTTCCTTTGTCATTTTGTGATAAAAGGGGGGAGAAGGCTTGGAGTTGGTTTGATTGCTTATGGATATGAGTAGTACTATAATATGTGTAGTAATCATTATATTTTTCATATGTGAGCTGCTACTCAGGGGTGGTAAGTATAGATGAATGTTGGGTGCTTGCTAGTTTATGACAACTGGTGCATGATTCTTTATTATGCATGTGGTGCTTCTCTTATTTTTATATGAGTGGGTTTTGTCACAAATTTGACAAAGGGGGAGATTGTAAGTGTTATGGTCTCATGCTCCTTTGATTGTCAAATTTTGTTGTGCCAAAACCTCTATCTGTGTCTTGTGTTTGTATGTTGATATATATATGATCAAGACACTGCATCACAATGGTTCAAGACATGTATGGTGCTTTACTTCAAGAAATGTAAAGTCATGTACTTTAAGCATCAATGTTCAAACCTATATCGATAAGAAGAATACATTTCAAGACTTAAGTACATTTCAAGACTCAAGTACATTTTAAGACTCAAGTATAACTCAAGATGAAGTTTAATTTCAAGTTTTAGAAGATCTCAAGATCAAACTACATCAAGTAGAGATCTCAAGCTTCATAAGGTTCAAAGGTCAACCATTATCTAAAAAGAATGAAGTTCAATGTTCATACTTAATGATCCAGGTATGATAGACCTTAGTTTGACCTTAGGGTAGGTCATTTTGTATACATAATTCAAAATGAATCTATTTATATGAATTGGTCTGTTCTAAGACTAGTCCTGGACCTTGTTCAACTAATCCTAGCACTGGTTCGACCAGTCCAAGAAATTCCACGACCAGTCCTAAGTTGTTGAAGATTTTTAAAATTTTTTGGTTACTCTACGACCAGTCCTGGAGACTGTTCGACCGGTCATAGGGAGGTCACGACTCGACCTTCGACCAGTCCTAGAACTACGACTCAAACTCTAGCAACCAAACCTGGTTGTCTACGACCAGTCCTGGGTCAGCTACGACCGGTCGTAGGTGGTCCACGACCGGTCATAGACTCCCCAAGACCATTCGTAGAACGGTTTTTAAGATCGAGCTCGAAAATTTCAAAATGCCGTTGGTTCTACGACCAGTCGAAGAGTTCCTAAGACTAGTCGTAGACGTGATCTTTTCATCTATAAATTAAACACAAATTTCAGAGTTTTTCATCAATTAATTTCAAGAAAATTCAAGCCTCCACTCTGAGATAAGTTCGTTCATTTTAAGCTACGCTGTGCATATTTAATATTCTTTTTGTTAGCTTTTCTTATTTGAATTTATTCCTATATTCCAATCTTATTTGAAAAGAGGAATTGTTGTATTCCTTCTTCTTGGAATCAAAATCAAATAGAGCTACGCCCATTTAATTTAATTTAAAATCAATTAGAACTTAGAACCATTGTAAAGTGAATATTGGATATTGAACGTTGATTCGAACATCTACTCCGATTGGTTCTACCGGACTACTAGAAAAATGAGAAATCTAGGTATTTTATGTTTATATAAAATTTCTAGTCTTTTGGTTTTTGTTTGAGATTCGCCAGGAAAATCTCATTGTGTGGTTATCTGAGGAGAGCCAGAAAACTCAAACAGTGTGGGTTTTTGGATTGTGTAAGCCCAAGTTAAAAAGACACAATTGTGAAGGTTTTATGTGAACCTGTGAAACCTGAAAGTGCTATAGTTTATATCCCCGTAAGTTGTCAAATTTGTGGTGACAAAATCTCTGTTATGTTTTATATAACCTACTTAAGTGAAGCTCTCTCAAGGATCAACATTCATGACTTTATGAACAAACTAAGCTCACATCAAGCAAAGCTCTCAAGTACAAGACTCAAGATCTTGAATGAAAGAACTGATCACAAGACAAGATTCTTGAATGCAAGAACTGCTCACAAGACTCAAGCTGAAAAGAAAAAGAAAGTATAAGGCAAGACTCAAGCTGAACTCAAGACTCAAGTTGAAAGTCAAGCTGAACTCAAGACTCAAGCTGAAACTCAAGCCACTTTCATGATTGAGCTACTTTAAGGTTTAGTCTACATCAAGACTTCAAGGCTCATTCTTCATGGTCTCTTGTTTCAATGTCCATACTTCATGATTGAGGTTTGTTTGACCATAGGATGACCTTAGAAGTAGGTCATTTTGGATACATAAGTCGAATGTTATTTTACATGTGATTGGTCTGTTCTTCGACCAGTCTTAGGTCTGCTTCGACTAGTCCTAGACTTGCTTCGACCAGTCTAAGATTTCCTGGATCGATCGTAAGTTTGTTACAAATTCCGGATAAAATCTGTTAGCCTTCGACTAGTCCTGGAATCTGTTCGACCCGTCGTAGGAACAGTGTTTCTGCATCTTCGACCAGTCATAGAATCTACGACTTGAAGTCCAGCGAACCTTTGCAGGACCTACGACCAGTCGAAGGAAACCTACGACCAGTCGTAAGAGGGCTAGGACCAGTCGTAGAACGGTCAAAGTATATCCCGCCGGATTTTTCAAATATTTGTTACAGCTTTGACTAGTCGAAGAGTACTCTAGACCAGTCGAAGACCCGATCTTCTCACCTATAAATAGAGCACGAATCTCAGAAGAAATCATTGATTTAATTATAGTATTCAAGCCAATCTTCGTCGAACTTCTGAGAGATAATTTTGTGCTCCATCTAAGCTAAGTGTGCTTATTTAATATCTTCTTTCCTTAGCTTTATTTTAATTGATTTTGTTTCTGCTATTCCAATCTGATTTGAAAAGAGGAATTTTTATTCCCTTTCTTTGGAATCAAAATCAATTAAGGCAAGCCCTATTTGGTTTAATTTAAAATCTATTAGAACTAGAACCATTTTAATCGAGTACTGGACATTGAACTTGGACATTCAATCATCTACTTTGATTTGGTTCTACCGGGCTGCTACAACGAAGAAGATATTCAGGTATTTCACATATTGTAAATTCCTTTCTATTATTTTGGTTTCCTTCAAGATTTGCTAGAAAAATCTTATTATATTGGTTATCTGAGGAGAGCCAGGAAAACTCAGAAGTGGGGGTTTTTTTTAATTGTGTAAGCCCACATACAAAGACACAATTGTAAGGGTTTTGGGTGAACCTGGGAAAACCTATTTTTAGTGAACGCTAATATCCCGTGTGAGGATATTAGGAGTGGAGTAGCATTTTGTGTGGCTGTTGTTTAACAGTTGGTGAACACACAGGCGAACCACTATAAACCCTTGTGTTGTGATTGATTGTTTTACTCTTCTAATTTTTTATTCTTTTTGTGGGATGTATGTATGGTGGTGAATGTTGTAATTATTTCAAGCTTTGTGAGAATGTTGTAATAGCTTAGAATTTACTTTTTGCTATTCCTTTATAAGCTTGATTTTCAATTTCTTTTGAAAGTTGTTCCAGCAAGGTTGCCCTGCCATTTTTATGGTGTATGGCTGTCCCTAGAACAATACATCTTTAATTACAAGTTATTTCATTTCAGTTTATATTTAATTCTGTATTCCTCTTCGATTTGAGACTTGATACAAAGACCTTTCTAGAAATAAGGTTGTCCTACCATAAACTCTGTTTTTGGTGTAAGGTTGTCCTTAGAATAACGTTTGTATCAACCTCTCAAGATCTGAATTTTGAGGTTGTTTTACTTTCCTGCATTGTTATTTAATTTGGCTATCATTTTCTTTATTATTCCGCTGTTATAAGTTTTTATTTGGCATTGTCCTATTCACCCCCCCTCTAGGACATATAGCTTGGCCTTTTCAAGTGGTATCAAAGCCTAATAGCTCGTTTTTTTTGGATTTAATTCCTGAGCTAACGATTTAAGCTATTTAAGATGTCAAATTTTGATAGCCTTTCAGTCACTAGGCCTCCACCCTTTGATGGCTCCAACTATGCTTGTTGGAAAGCCAGAATGAGGATCTTCCTCAAATCAATGGATGAAAATGTGTGGCAAGCCACAGTGACTGAATGGAATCCTCCTATCATGGAAGTTACTGGGGTTGATGGTTCAAAGTCCATGAAAACCACACCATATTACCAATGGACCACCCTTCAGAAAAGTGAGAGTAGTGCAAATGCTAAAGCACTAAATGCAATTACTTGCGCACTATCACCGGATGAGTTCAAAAGAATCATCTCTTGTGATACTGCAAAGCAAGCTTGGGATGTATTAGAAATGACACACGAGGGTACTACAATTGTAAAAAAATCTAAAGTCCAATTCCTCATAACCAGATTTGAAGAAATTCATATGGAGGAAAATGAAATGTTTATGGACTTCTACACTAGATTGAATGACATTGTAAACTCAATGTGGGGTCTTGGCGATAAAATCCCAGAAAGTAAAGTGTGTGCAAAAATACTACACTCATTTCCTAAACGGTTCAATTCTAAAGTAACCGCAATCCAGGAACTTCGTGATACGGATAATATGAGGGTTGAAGAACTAGTTGGTTCTCTACAAACCTACGAGTTAAACTTTAAAGCTCCTAAAGGTAAATCTATCGCGCTAAAATCTTCTAAATGTAATTCAGAAGAAAATTCTGATTCAGAAGATGATATGGCTCTTTTGGCTAAAAAATTTTATAAGATTTTCAAAAGCAAGAAAAGGGTTGATTTTCAAAAATCAAATGACAAAAAGAAGTTTAGACCCAAATCTCGAAAATCCTTGAAAGATAGTCAATGTTACAACTGTCTAGAATATGGGCACTTAGCAAATAGATGTCTTAAAAGGGACAAACCCAAGAAGAAGGGTATGTTGGCTACATGGGATGAATCATCTGATTCTGAAGGTTCTTCTGAATTAGAAGATTCTGAAACTGAGTCGGGCAATGAGGTCAAAGCTCTTATGACTCTAGCCAAATTCACATTTTCAGATAATGACTCTACAAGTGAAGAAAATCTGAATAGTGAATGTGAAAATGAAGATGATCTTCAAGACGCTTTCAATGCCCTATATAAGGAAAGTTGTAAAATTGCTGTCAAACTTAAACTTCAAAAAGAAAAGTTTTCTAAACTCAAAAATTGTTTTGATTCACTTGTCTTAGAAAAATCACAAATTTCAGATAGTTTTGAAAAATCAAAATGTGATTTGGAATTCAAAAACTCACTAATTGTTGATTTAAAATCTGAAATTGAGAATCTTAAAACTAAAGTATCTTCTCTTCTGAGTTTAAAGGACACATGGAAATATGCCCAAGGTGATCCAAAGTTAGAAAAACTTTTATCCGGATCAAGAAAATGTGGCGATCGATCCGGGTTGGGGTATGATAAAAATATACCTCCTAAATAAAAGTATACTCCTCCTATGTTTGTTAAAGGAGAGTCCTCAAACTCAAAAAGGAAAAGTACTTATCAAGATTTTTCTAAAAATTCAAAAACTTTTCAAAAACCTAGAAACAGCCATGTCAACTTTAATCAGAATCGAAATCCACTAGCTGAAAAGATAGTTGATTTACTCAAGGAGCTATTAAAATCTAACTCTATAGGTCATTCCTACAAGTATACACAAAAGAAGACCAACTATGTTCCTAAACCCAAAACAGTTATGAAATGGGTTCCTAAAGTCACCTGCTTGGTTGCTCACACTGCTTTCAAAGCAACAAGTCATTCAAAGTGGTACCTAGACAGTGGATGCTCCAGGCATATAACAGGTGACAAAGCCTTATTCACCGATCTGAAAGATATGACTGATGGTTCAGTCACATTTGGTGATGGAAGCAACTGCAAGATTTTAGGCCAAGGTACGGTTCAACTTTTTAATCTTCCAGTGTTTAAAAATGTTTTATATGTTGAAGGCCTAAAGCACGACTTGCTTAGTATATAACAAATATGTGATAATAACCATAATTTCAGTTTTCTAATCAAAGCTGTGAAATACTAAATAATAAGGGTTCTATAATATTAACTGGACGTAGAACGTCTGAAAATTGCTATATTATTAGCGAATCCAGCTCATCTAATCAAACATGTTACATGGTCCATACAGACGAGACTGATTTATGGCACAAACGTCTTGGACATGTACATTATCGAAATCTATATCGATTGAGCAAATGAGAACTTGTAAGAGGTTTACCCAAACTTCAGAAATTAGATAAAATATGTGGTGAGTGCCAGATAGGCAAACAAACAAAGAACTCACACAAAAAGGTGAATTCAAATACCACATCAAGACCACTCGAACTTCTCCACATGGACCTGATAGGACCTACCAGAACGGAAAGTCGTGGTGGTAAAAAGTACATCTTGGTAATAGTTGATGACTTTACCAGATTCACTTGGGTAGTCTTCTTAAGGGATAAATCTGAAACCCTTGAAGAAGTAAGAAAAGTTCTCAAAAGGATTCAAACTGAAAAATCCTCTTAAATCAGTAAAATTCGTAGTGATCATGGATCTGAATTTGAGAATAGCAATTTTGAGAAGTTCTGTACCGACCAAGGAATATTACATGAATTCTCTGCTCCCAAAACTCCACAACAAAATGGAATTGTAGAAAGGAAGAATAGGTTGCTTCAAGAAATGGCTAATGTTATGTTAAATAGCATGAAGCTCTCTAAAATCTTTGGGCTGAAGCAACACAACTTGCTATATTATTAACCGAGTCTACACTAGAAAAGATAATAATAAAACGGCTTACGAATTGTGGTTCAATAAAAAGCCTCTTGTTAAATACTTTCGAGTTTTTGGCAGCAAGCAAGTGCTATATTTTACGTGATCGTGAAAATTTGGAAAAGTTCGATACGAAGAGTGATGAAGGTATTTTTCTAGGATACTCTTTAAACAGTCGAGCTTATAGGGTTCTGAACAAAAGGACCGGTGTGATTCAAGAATCCATTAATGTTGTCATTGATGATCACTTAAACACACCAATCTCTAATTCAGATCATGATCAAGAACTAATCATACATAAACCCGATACTTCATCGAATCGGACTGATTCTGAGTTATGGCATGTTAAAGATCATCCAACCACACAAATTCTTGGTATCACTCTCATTGGTGTTCGCAACCGTAGACAACTTGAGGATATATGTAATTATGTATGTTTTACATCCCAAATTGAACCATCTAACGTAAAAGAAGCTCGTGCTGAAGAACCGGATTGTTGCGATGCAAGATGAACTCAACCAATTCGTAAGAAATGATGTTTGGTATCTCGTACCAAGACCTAAAGATAAACACATCATTGGAACAAAATGGATTTTCAAAAATAAGTCGGACGAATGTGGAAATATAATTAGAAACAAGGCTAGACCGGTGGTACAAGGTTATACTCAAATTGAAGGGATTGATTTCGATGAAACCTTTGCACCAGAGCACGTCTTGAATCTATCGACTATTTATATCCATTGCATGTTTTAGAAAGATAAAGATCTATCGATGGATGTGAAAAGTGCTTTTCTAAATGGCGATTTACATGAAGAAGTCTATGTTGAATAGTCAATGGGTTTTGAAGATTTCAAAAATATTGATCATGTATATCGGCTTAAAAAGGCACTTTATGGATTAAAACAAGCACCTAGGGCATGGTATGAGAAACTAACAAAATTTCTTTTAACTCATAATTTTCAAATGGGATCTGTTGATAAAACTCTGTTTGTTAAGAAACATAATGATCATATCTTAATGGTACAGATTTATGTTGATGATATCATTTATGGATCAACTTGTACTGACTTGACTACTGAGTTTGCAGATTTGATGAAATCACAGTTCGAAATGAGCATGGTTGGGGAATTGACTTATTTCCTTGGATTGCAAGTAAAGCAACAACCTAAAGGAATATTCATTTCTCAATCTAAGTATGCCTTGAATCTAATCAAGAGATTTGGATTTGAAAATGGCAAAAATTTTGATACTCCTATGAGTATTACCCTGAAACTATCAAAAGACTCTAGTGGTAAAAATGTTGACTCAAAACTTTATCGGAGTATGATTGGTAGTTTGTTATATTTAACTGCTAGTAGACCTGATATATCTTGGTCTCTGGTATCCTCATGAAACCAATGTCCAATTAGCTAGGTACTCGGATGCTGACTGGGCTGGCAATCTAGATGATAGAAAATCAACTAGTGGTGGTTGTTTTTTCATTGGAAATTGTCTAGTTTCCTGGTTTAGTAAGAAACAAAATTCTATATCACTTTCAACAGCTGAAGCTGAGTATATTGCATGTACACAGCTTGTCTGGATGCAACGAATGCTAAGTGATTATGGAATTAAACAGGATTCTATGTTATTACACTGTGATAATTCCAGTACGATAAATATTTCAAAAAATCCTATTCAGCATTCTCGTACTAAGCACATTGACATTAGATTTCATTTTATAAGGGAATTAGTAGAAGAAAAAGTTATATCTCTAGAATATATTCCTACTGAAGATCAACGTGCTGATATTTTCACAAAACCTCTTGATAAAAGTAGGTTCAAAAAGATGAAATTTGATCTTGGCATGTGCATTTTAAATTGATAATTTATGCCTTCTTGTATAATATTGTATATATTTGCTAGATTGTATTTCAATTTTTGTAAAAATTGCAAGAAAATTGAATTTTTAGGGTTTGTACGACCAGTCGTGAGTATACACGACCAGTCGTACTACGACCGGTCGTAAATACCCACGACCAGTCGTGGAGCACGGGTTTCACTTGAAATTGGGGATTTTTCTCTTTCTTCCTCATTTCTTCTTTCTTCTCCTTGGAACCGAACTTCGACTCGTCGAACCCATCCTTCAAGTTCTTCAAGGTTAGTGTTCCAAATCCATTTTTCTTGCATATTTGTGTCAAGTTTGCTTCCTTTTCTCTCTTGAAGCTTTCTATCTTGAAAATCATTGAGATTTGGGGTTTGGGTTGTGAAAAATCTGTTTTGAGCAAACCCTCTTCTCAATCCTTTGCAACCTCTTTATTCCTTTAATTCCTTGTTGCAAATGGCTTCTAGAGGAAGAAAAACTACTTCACGTGGTCCTTCTTCTTCCTCCAGATCAACCCCTTTATTTAAACGTCATCTTCTTGTTCCCAATGATGATCCATCATTTGTTAGGGACATTAGATCTCGTAAGGTTATCGTTGAACATCCTGTTGATGTCAATCACATTGCTCCATTTGACATCCTTCCTATGCTTGAAGCTGTAGGTTGGACTAACTTATTGCATTGGGGTGGGCCTGCATACCGGTCCATTGCCCAATCCATGTTTTCATGTATTAGTGCATTTTCACAGGATAATTTAACTTTCCAAATTTCTACTAGAGAAGGGTCATTTGACGTTAATCGTCATTTAATTTCAGCCCTTATGGAAATTCCTGTGAATGATGAGGGTATTCCAATTCATAACTTGACTGATAAACCCTCAATGGCTGAAAAACGTATGCTAACTAAAGACTTGTGCAATATGGATGTTCAATGGACTCAAAAAGGGAATGCGCTCCCCGCAAGGTATTTGTTACCCAAATACAGAATTCTTCACAGAATCTTTGTGTCTAATCTGTATCCTCGTTCGGGTAATAAATCTGACCTGACTTCATTTATGGTTCATGTTATCCATGCTATCTCAAATGGTACTCAAATTTGTTTGCCTTCCTTAATCTGTCATTTCATTCTTCAGTTTCGCCTCCATCCTGGTCATAGTGACATTCCATTTGCATATTTTATGACTGTATTGGCTACTCATATGTTAGTCGATATGCCTGTTGATGAAGCATCAATCCATCATCTGATCTTCAACAATATAAATATTAATAAGATGAAGTTGGATCTGCTTCCTGAACAAGGTGGTGGTGTTGATGGTGGTCCTGAAGAAGCTGGTGTTGATATTAATATGGATGATATTTTTGAGGAACTGGATTCTGACTCAGCAATGATCCAGATTTTGAGCCTTCTTCATTTGATGCACGTCTGAGTGCATTAGAAGGTAGAGTTGAGGATATAAATGTTAAGTTGGAAAACATGTCTGTTGCTCATGATTTGCAATTCAAGTATATGCGCAAATATCTTAGGCGCTTGAACAAAGGCATGCACCAACTTGATCCTTCTATTCCTGCTCCATCTTCAAGTTCTAATTCTGACTAGTTTTTATGAGACTTTTTGGTCTGTAATAACTTTCTTACTTAGCACTTATTTGCTTGGGTATGAGTTGGATTCTATTTATGTATTATGCTGAATATTTGTTCTTGATGTAATGTTGGATATATGTGATGCTATCTTGAGTATCTCTATGTAGCTCTGAATATTTCTTTTGCTATACTCTCTTACTTCCTCATGTTTCCTCTCATGACTTCCTTTATTTAGTTCTCCTTTGTCATATTGTGACAAAAAGGGGGAGAATGGTTTGTTCTTAATGTGATTGTGTGAGGGGAATAGCAGTGGTTATGTTACCCAGGGGGAGTTAAGGGGAGTATATGTTTGATTAGGGGGGAATAGCAGTGGTTATGTTACCCAGGGGGAGTTAGGGGGAGTATATGTGATCTTGTTAAATGAAGCTGAGCTGAGACCGGTTGAATGTTAAATGTTGAATATTGATTTGCATGTATTAACCAGTTGATTTACTTTTGTTTGGTTATGTGTTTTGTCACTAATTTGACAAAGGGGGAGATTGTAAGTGCTATAGTTTATATCCCTGTAAGTTGTCAAATTTGTGGTGACAAAATCTCTGTTATGTTTTATATAACCTGCTTAAGTGAAGCTCTCTCAAGGATCAACATTCATGACTTCATGAACAAACTAAGCTCACATCAAGCAAAGCTCTCAAGTACAAGACTCAAGATCTTGAATGAAAGAACTGATCACAAGACAAGATTCTTGAATGCAAGAACTGCTCACAAGACTCAAGCTGAAAAGAAAAAGAAAGTACAAGGCAAGACTCAAGCTGAACTCAAGACTCAAGTTGAAAGTCAAGCTGAACTCAAGACTCAAGCTGAAACTCAAGCCACTTTCATGATTGAGCTACTTCAAGGTTTAGTCTACATCAAGACTTCAAGGCTCATTCTTCATGGTCTCTTGTTTCAATGTCCATACTTCATGATTGAGGTTTGTTTGACCATAGGATGACCTTAGAAGTAGGTCATTTAGGATACATAAGTCGAATGTTATTTTACATGTGATTGGTTTGTTCTTCGACCAGTCTTAGGTCTGCTTCGACTAGTCCTAGACTTGCTTCGACCAGTCTAAGAAAATCCTCGACCAGTCGTAAGTTTGTTACAAATTCTGGATAAAATCTGTTAGCCTTCGACTAGTCCTGGAATTTGTTCGACCAGTCGTAGGAACAGTGTTTCTGCATCTTCGACCAGTCGTAGAATCTACGACTCGAAGCGAACCTTTGCAGGACCTACGACCAGTCGAAGGAAACCTACGACCAGTCGTAGGTGACTTACGACCAGTCGTAGGAGGGCTACGACCAGTCGTAGAACGGTCAAAGTATATCCCGCCGGATTTTTCAAATATCTGTTACAGCTTCGACTAGTCGAAGAGCACTCTAGACCAGTCAAAGACCCAATCTTCTCACCTATAAATAGAGCACGAATCTCAGAAGAAATCATCGATTTAATTATAGTATTCAAGCCAATCTTCGTCGAACTTCTGAGAGATAATTCTGTGCTCCATCTAAGCTAAGTGTGCTTATTTAATATCTTCTTTCCTTAGCTTTATTTTAATTGATTTTGTTTCTGCTATTCCAATCTGATTTGAAAAGAGGAATTGTTATTCCCTTTCTTTGGAATCAAAATCAATTAAGGTAAGCCCTATTTGGTTTAATTTAAAATCTATTAGAACTAGAACCATTTTAATCGAGCACTGGACATTGAACTTGGACATTTAATCATCTACTTTGATTTGGTTCTACCGGGCTGCTACAACGAAGAAGATATTCAGGTATTTTACATATTGTAAATTCCTTTCTATTATTTTGGTTTCCTTCAAGATTTGCCAGAAAAATCTTGTTATATTGGTTATCTGAGGAGAGCCAGGAAAACTCAGAAGTGGGGGTTTTTTTAATTGTGTAAGCCCACATACAAAGACACAATTGTAAAGGTTTTGGGTGAACCTGGGAAAACCTATTTTTAGTGAACGCTAATATCCCCTGTGTGAGGATATTAGGAGTGGAGTAGCATTTTGTGTGGCTGTTGTTTAACAGTTGGTGAACACACAGGCGAACCACTATAAACCCTTGTGTTGTGGTTGATTGTTTTACTCTTCTAATTTTTTATTCTTTTTGTGGGATGTATGTATGGTGGTGAATGTTGTAATTATTTCAAGCTTTGTGAGAATGTTGTAATAGCTTAGAATTTACTTTCTGCTATTCCTTTATAAGCTTGATTTTCAATTTCTTTTGAAAGTTGTTCCAGCAAGGTTGCCCTGCCATTTTTATGGTGTATGGCTGTCCCTAGAACAATACATCTTTAATTACAAGTTATTTCATTTCAGTTTATATTTAATTCTGTATTCCTCTTCGATTTGAGACTTGATACAAAGACCTTTCTAGAAATAAGGTTGTCCTACCATAAACTCTGTTTTTGGTGTAAGGTTGTCCTTAGAATAACGTTTGTATCAACCTCTCAAGATCTGAATTTTGAGGTTGTTTTACTTTCCTGCACTGTTATTTAATTTGGCTATCATTTTCTTTTTTATTCCGCTGTTATAAGTTTTTATTTGGCATTGTCCTATTCACCCCCCCTCTAGGACATATAGCTTGGCCTTTTCAAAACCTATTTTATTAGTGAACGCTAATATTCCCTGTGTGAGGATATTAGGAGTGGAGTAACATTCTGTGTGGCTATTGTTGAACAGTTGGTGTACACACAGGCGAACCACTATAATTCTCTGTCTTGTGGTTTGAATGCTTACTTAATATATCATTTATCATTCAGATTTGTGGAATGTATGTGTGGATGTGAATGTTGTAAAATTTACATTTCAAGCACAGTGGGAATGTTGTAATAATTTAGATTTAAATTCCTACAATTTATTTAAATTCCTTGCTATTTATTTATTCCTCTCTGATTTGAGTTTTTGATACAAAGGACGTTCTAGAAATAAGGTTGTCCTGCCATAAACCCTTGGTTTTTATGGTGTAAGGTTGTCCTTAGAAATGAATTCGTATCAACCTCTCAATTCTTGTCTATTGAGGTTGCTTTTATTTCAGCATTGTGAATTGATTTATTTTATTTGGTTATCATAATCGTTTATTCTACTGTTAAAGTTTTATTTTGGCATCGTCCTATTCACCTCCCCCCCTCTAAGACGTATAGCTAGGCCATTTCAACTTCCTCTCAGCATGCCAGTAGTAGACCTCATTTGCGCTTCTCCTCCCCAGCAAGTCAGACAGTCCTTGTTTGCACCTCATCCCTTAAGCAGGTTAGACCCACCTCTTCTCAACTCGACCTCATCTGTGGGAATCAAATCCATGACCGATGTATCCACTTAGCTTGACAATGAGGTATCCCTAGCTAGCATCGGGGTTCAGGGACTATCAACCCAAGGGGCACATCAACCTCTACTATTTCCACACTTTCGGTTTCCCGTCCCTTTTCAAGGATAACCCAAGTGATCATCATAGATGCACATTTCAACGTCAAGATCCAACTCATGTTACACGGCACGACTACGGTTTTACGATCATCACGTATATCATGATTATACATGAATTCAAGCGATTATGATAAGGCATATGTTCAAGTGCATGTGGTATGCATATAATGCCATGAGTTTAGGGTCTGC
Source organism: Magnolia sinica (assembly GCF_029962835.1). NCBI lineage: Eukaryota > Viridiplantae > Streptophyta > Magnoliopsida > Magnoliales > Magnoliaceae > Magnolia > Magnolia sinica. The sequence goes on from NC_080573.1 coordinate 79,114,123, forward strand.
TTAACCTTTAAACCAAAAATGACATATAATCATCATGTGTTACTATCAACTATTACAATCCATGGTCATGTGACTAAAGTAAAGAGGACATATCTTACACATGAACAAATGTATTGAAGTACACTTGCACATACCATCATTACATGGTGCATGAGTACGATCAATATCAACTGGTTAAGTAGATGAATTTAGTATGCTAGGGAGTGAAACAACATTAATTAAGATATTAAATCACAAGCTTCTATTAACCATAATCACTAACATCCTAATATCATCCATAGCTATCATAATCACGAGCATTAATTATATTCAGAGTTACACCATATCCTTCACAAGATAGATATTCCATTAGTCGCTTTGGCCCAACATCATTTTCTTCTATTGGGACCACATGGTTATACCCTAACTAGGCCTTATGGTTAATGAGTGGTGGTGACACAAAGTACATGCACCAAGTGGTTATGAGATGAAAGGCATAGATATAACATATAGTAAATGTAAGTGCTATAGTTTATAGCCCTTTTCGTTGTCAAATTTGTGGTGCCAAAGACACTGTTATGCAGCTTGCATCTGTGAAAAAGAATGCTCTACTCAAGATCATCTTTGTTTGACAAGCACTGTTCACAAGTTAAGAATCTCAAGAAGCTTTCAAGTTCAACCTCAAGATCTCAAGAAGCTTTTAAGTTTGAGCTCCATCAAGACTTCAACCTTTTCTACTTTCAAAGGTCTCTTATCTCCAAGTGTTAAAGTCCTTACTTCACTATTGAGGTATGACTGACCTTAGGTTGACCTTTAGAGTAGGTTATTCTGGATACATAATTCATATGTCTTATATATGTGAGTTTAGTCTGTTCTAAGACTAGTCCTGGACTTTATTCGACTAGTCCTAGCACTGCTTCAACCTATCTAAGAATTTCCTAGATAAGTCGTAAGTTTGTTACAAAATTTAGATATTTTTTGTTTGGCTTCGACTAGCCTTAGGGTTTGTTCGACTAGTCGTATGAACAATGTCGACTGTTTCTTCGACTTGTCGTAGAGCTACGACTCAATGTACAGTGTTGAAGATTGGCTAGCTTCGACTAGTCGTGTGAAAACTACGACCAGTCGAAGGGGACCCATGACCAGTCTTGAAACTGCCAGATCTTATCGCGCCTAGATTTTCAAATATCTATTGGTTCTATGACCAGTCGTAGAGGTATTTAAACCAGTCAAAGACGTGATTTGCTCACCTATAAATAGAGCACGAATCTCAGAATAAAATAGGAAATTGAAGCTAATTTAATTTGGCCTTCTGAGAGATAAGTCCATGCTCCATTTTAAGCTAAGTGTGCATATTTAAAATTCTCTTTCTTTAGCTTTCCTTATTGATTTTTTTCTTGTATTCCAATCTTATTTAAAAAGTGGAATTGCTGTATTCCGTCTTCTTGGAATGAAAATCAAATAGAGCTACGCCCAATTGGTTTAATTTAAAATCTGTTAGAACTTAGAACCATTACAAAGAAAGTATTGGACATTGAACTTTGACATTCAAATCTCTACTCCGACTTGGTTCTTTTGAGCTACTACAACGAAGGAGAAAGTCAGGTCTTTTACATTTGTGTAATTTACTTTCAATTGGTTTTCTTTTGTGATTTGCCAGAAAAATCTCATTGTATTGGTTATCTGAGGAGAGCCAGGAAAACTCAAAAAATGGGTTTTCTAATTGTGTAAGCCCACAGAGAAAAACACAATTGTGAAGGTTTTGGGTGAACCTAAAAAACATATCTTTGATAGTGAATGCTGATATCCCCTGTGTGAGGATATTATTAGTGGAGTAACGCTGTGTGGCTGTTGTTGAACAGTTGGTGTACACACAGGCGAACCACTATAATTTTTTGTCTTGTGGTTTCAATGCTTGCTTGTCTTGTGGTTTCAATGCTTGCTTAAGTTTTATATCTCTTTTCATTCAAATTTGTTGAATGTATGTGTGGATGTGAATGTTGTAAAATTTACATTTAAAGCACAGTGGGAATGTTGTAATAATTTAATTTTAAATTCCTACAATTTATTTCAATTCCTTGCTATTTATTTATTCCTCTCCGATTTGAGTTTTTGATACAAAGGACATTCTAAAAATAAGGTTGTCCTGCCATAAACCTTCGGTTTTTATGGTGTAAGGTTGTCCTTAGAAATGAATTCGTATCAACCTCTCAATACTTATTTAGTGAGGTTACTTTTATTTTAGTATTGTGATTTGATTTAGTTTATTTAGCTATCTATCTTTCTTTATTCCGTTGTTAAAGTTTTATTTTGGCAATTTCCTATTCACCCCCCCTCTAGGACGTATAGCTAGGCCATTTCAAGTGGTATCAAAGCCTAATAGCTCGCTCTTATTGCTTTTTATTTGGATTTAATTCCTGAGCTAACGATCTAAGCTATATATAAGATGTCAAATTTTGATAGCCTATCAGTCACTAGGCCTCCACCCTTTGATGGCTCCAACTATGCCTATTGGAAAGCCAGGATGAGGATCTTCCTCAAATCAATGGATGAGAGTGTGTGGCAAGCCACAATGACTGAATGGAACCCACCTACCACTGAAGTAATTGGTATTGATGGTTCAAAATCAATGAGAGTAACACCATATTTCTCATGGACTACCCTTCAGAAAAATGAGAGTAGTGCCAATGCAAAAGCACTAAATGTAATCACTTGCACACTATCACCAGATGAGTTCAAAAGAATCATATCCTATGATACTACAAAGCAAGCCTGAGATATATTAGAAATGACACACGAGGGTACTACAATTGTCAAAAAATCTAAAGTCCAACTCCTCACAACTAAATTTAAAGAAATTCATATGGAGAAAAATAAAATGTTTATGGACTTTTACACTAGATTAAATGACATTATAAACTCAATGTGGGGTCTTGGCGATAAAATCCCAGAAAGTAAAGTGTGTGCAAAGATACTACGCTCACTTCCTGAACGATTCAACTCCAAGCTAACTGCGATCTAGGAACTTCGTGATACGGACAATATGAGGGTAGAAGAACTAGTTGGTTCTTTACAAACCTATGAGTTAAACTTTAAAGCTCCTAAAAGTAAATCTATTGCTCTTAAATCTTCTAAAGAAAACTCTAATTCTGAAGATAATATGGCTCTTTTAGTGAAAAAGTTTTACAAGATTTTCAAGAGTAAAAAGAGGGTTGATTTTCAAAAAATCAATTGATAAGAAAAGATCAAAACCTAAATCTAAAACTTGGAAGTCTTTGAAAGATAGTCAATGTTACAACTGCCAAGAATATGGGCATTTAGCAAACAAGTGTCCTAAAAAGGACAAACCCAAAAAGAAGGGTATGTTGGCTACTTGGGATGAATCATCTGATTCTAAAGCTTCTTCTGAATCAGAAGATTCTGAAATTGAGTTAGGCAGTGAAATTAAAGCCCTTATGACTCTAGCCAAATTCACTTTTTCAGATCATGATGATTCAACTAGCGAAGAAAATCTGAATAGTGATTATGAAAATGAAGATGATCTTCAAGACGCTTACAATGCCCTATACAATGAAAGTTGTAAAATTGCTGTGAAATTGAAACTTCAAAAAGAGAAGTTTTCTAAACTCAAAGAAATTTATGAATCTCTTATTTTAGAAAAATCTCAAATTTTAGATCGTTTTGAAAAAATAAAATGCGATTTAGAATTCAAAACCTCCCTGATTGAAAATCTGAAATCTGAAAATGAGAAACTTAAAAATAAAGTATCTTCTCTTCTGAGTTTAAAGGATACATGGAGGTATGCCCAAGGAGATCCAAAGTTAGAAAAACTTTTATCTGGATCTAGAAAATGTGACGACAGATCTGGTTTAGGCTACGATAAAAATGTTCCTCCTAAACTAAAGTATACTCCTCCTAAGTTTGTGAAAGGAGAGTCCTCTAACTCAAAAGAGAAAAATACTGGTCAAGGTTTTTCTAAAAATACAAAAGCTTTTCAAAAACCTAGAGGCAGCTATGTCAACTTCAAAAATTAGAACAGAAACCCACTAGCTGAAAAGATAGTGGATTTACTCAAGGAGCTCTTAAAATCTAACTCAGTAGGTCATTCTTATAACAATAGTCAGAAGAAGACCAACTATACTCCTAAACCCAAAACAATTCTGAAATGGGTTCCTAAAGTTGCCTGCTTAGTTGTCCACACCACTTTCAAAGCAACAAGCCATTCAAAGTGGTACCTAGATAGGGGACGCTCTAAGCATATGACAAGCGACAAGGCCTTATTCACCGATCTTAAAGATATGACTGATGGGTCAGTTACTTTTGGTGATGGAAGTAATTGCAAGATTATGGGCCAAGGTACGGTTCAACACTATAACCTTCCTTTGTTTAAAAATGTTTTGTATGTTGAAGGACTGAAACATAATCTTCTAAGCATATCACAAATTTGTGATAATAACCATAGTGTTCGGTTTTGTAATCAAAGCTGTGAGATTGTAAACAACAAGGGTTCAGTAATACTAACTAGACGTAGAACGTCTGAAAACTGCTATATTATTAGTGAATCCAGCTCATCTAATCAATCATGTTACATGGACCATACAGACGAGACTGATTTGTGGCACAAACGTCTTGGACATGTACACTACCGAAATCTATATAGATTGAGCAAACGAGAACTTATAAGAGGTCTACCCAAACTACAAAAGTTAGATAAAATATGTGGTGAATGCCAGATTGGCAAACAAACGAGGAACTCACACAAAAAGGTGAATTCCAATACCACATCAGGACCACTCGAGCTTCTCCATATGGATCTTATAGGACTTACCAAGATGAAAAGTTGAGGTGGCAAAAGATATATCTTGGTAATAGTAGATGACTTTACCAGATATACATGGCTTGTCTTCTTGAGGGACAAATCAGAAACCTTTGAAGAAGTGAAAAAGATTCTTAAAAGGATTTAAATTGAAAAAGGTTCTCAAGTCAGTAAGATTCGTAGTGATCATGGATCTGAATTTGAGAATAGCGGTTTTGAGAAGTTCTGTAGCGACCAGGGAATATTATATGAATTCTCAGCACCCAAAACTCCACAACAAAATGGAATAGTTGAAAGGAAAAATAGAGTGCTTCAAGAAATGGCTAATGTCTTGTTAAACAGTATGAAGCTCTCTAAGAATCTTTGGGCTGAAGTAGTCAATATAACTTGCTATATCATTAACCGGGTTTACACTAGTAAAGGTAATAATAAAACGGCTTACGAATTGTGGTTCGATAAAAAGCCTACTGTCAAATACTTTCAAGTTTTTGGGAGCAAGTGCTATATTTTACGAGATCGTGAATATCTGGGAAAGTTTGATACGAAGAGTGATGAAGGGATCTTTTTAAGATACTCTTTAAATAGTCAAGCTTATGGGGTTCTGAACAAAAGGACCGGTATGATTCAAGAGTCTATCAATGTAGTCATTGATGATCACTTAAACACACCAGTCTCAAGTTCAGATAATGATGAAGTATTAGTAATTGATAAATCCGATACTTCATCTAATTAGACTGATTCTTAACTAAGGATTGTTAAAGATCATCCAACCACACAGATTCTTAAAAACATCTCACTTGTGTTCGTACCCGTAGACAACTTGAGGATATATGTAATTACGTATGTTTTACATCTCAGATAGAACCATCTAATGTAAAAGAAGCTCTTGCTGATGAAAACTGGATTGTTGCAATGCAAGAAGAACTTAACTAATTTGTGAGAAATGATGTTTGGTATCTCGTACCTAGACCTAAAGACAAACACATCATTGGAACCAAATGGATTTTTAAAAATAAGTCTGATGAGCTTGGAAATATAATTCGAAATAAGGCTAGGCTAGTGGTACAAGGTTACACTCAAATTGAAGGCATTGATTTTGATGAAACCTTCGCACCAGTAGCACGTCTTGAATCAATTAGACTCTTTATATCCATTACGTGTGTTAGAAAGTTTAAGATTTACCAAATGGATGTGAAAAGTGCTTTTTTAAGCTATGATTTGCATGAGGAAGTCTATGTTGAACAACCGATGGGTTTTGAAGATCTCAAAAATACTGATCATGTGTATCGCATTAAAAAGGCACTTTACGGTTTAAAACATGCTCCTAGGGCAGGGTACGAGAAACTAACAAAGTTTCTATTAAGCCATAATTTTCAAATGGGATGTGTTGATAAGACTCTGTTTATCAAAAAATATGATGATCACATTTTAATAGTACAAAATTATGTTGATGATATCATTTATGGATCTACCTGTACTGACATGATTATTGAGTTTGTAGATTTGATGAAATCTCAGTTTGAAATGACCATGGTTGGGGAATTGAATTATTTCCTTGGGTTGCAAGTAAAGCAAAAACCTGACGGAATATTTATTTCTCAATCTAAATAAGTTATGAATTTGATTAAGAGATTTGGATTTGAGAATGGTAAGAACTTTGATACTCCTATGAGTATAACTTTGAAACTCTTAAAAGATTCTACAGGTAAAAATGTGGATATGAAATTATATCGTAGTATGATTAGTAGTTTACTATATTTAACTGCTAGTAGACCTGATATCACTTTAAGCGTTGGTATTTGCGCTAGATATCAGTATGATCCTAAAGAGTCGCACTTGACTGCTGTCAAGCGGATTATGCGATATGTTGCAAGTACTATTAATCTCGGTCTCTGGTATCCACATGAAACTAGTGTTCAATTAGCTGGGTACTTGGATGTGACTGGGCTGGTAATCTTGATGATAGAAAATCAACCAGTGGTGGTTGTTTCTATATTGAAAAATGTTTAGTTTCATGGTTTAGCAAGAAATAAAGTTCTATATCACTTTCAATAGCTGAAGTTGAATATATCATAGCTGGTAATGCGTGTACACAGCTAGTTTGGATGAAACATATGCTAAGTGATTACGAAATTAAACAGGATTTTATGTTATTATATTGTGATAATTCCAGCGCCATAAATATTTCAAAAAATCCAATTCAACATTCTCGTACTAAGCATATTGACATTAGATTTCATTATATTCGAGAATTAGTAGAAGAAAAAGTTATATCTTTAGAATATATCCCTACCGAGAATCAATGTACTGACATTTTCACTAAACCACTCGACAAAAGCAGGTTTAACAAAATGAAATTTGATCTTGGCATGTGCATTTTAAAATGAGTATTTATGCCTATTTGTATCATATTGTATATATTTGCTTGATTAGATTTCAAATTCTGTATATAATGCTGGAAATCAGTTTTTCTGGCCGGTACTCGACCAGTCGTGAATTTACAGGATCAGTCGTGCTACGACCGGTCGTGTACATCTACGACCAATCGTGAATCGCGTGAATCTCTTATAATTTGGGGAAATGGTTCATCTTCTTCATTTCTTCTTCTCTCTCGTTTGAGCCGACGCACAACCAGTCGAACCCATCCTTCAAAATCCTTAAGGTTAGTGCTCTATTTACATTTTTTCTTGTAGATTTGTGTCTATATTTCTTCTATTTGACTCTTGAAGTTATCTATTTCAAATTTCGTTGAGATTTGGGGTTTTTCTTGGGTAAAATATGATTTGAGAAAACCTATTTCTCACTCCTTTGCAACTCTCCATTTCCTTGAAATCCTTGTTGTAAATGGCATCTAGAGGTAGAAAGACAACATCCTGTGGTCCTTCTTTTTCCTCCAAATTAGCTCCTATTACTAAGTGTCATCTTCGGGCTCCCGAGGACAATCCATCCTATGTTCGGGACATCAAATTACATAATGTTATTGTTGAACATCCTATTGATATAATCATGTTGCTCCTTTTGATATCCTTCCCATGCTCCAAGCTGTAGGTTAGGATAACTTATTATATTGGGGTGTGCCAGCATATCGGTCCATTGCCCAGTCCATGTTTGCATGCATATGTGATCTTTCATTGAAAAATTTATCTTTTAAGATAGCCACAAGAGAAGGACCATTTGACGTTGATCATTATTTGATTTCAGCTCTTATGAAAATTCCTATAAATGATGATGCCATTCCTATCCATAACTTAGCTGAAAAATCCTCTGTATTTGAAAAACATATGCTCACTAAAGATTTATGCAATTTGGATGTTTAATGGACTCATAAAGGAAATGCGCTTCCTTCAAAATATTTATTACCCAAATACAGAGTTCTTCACAAAATCTGTGTCTAACTTGTATCCTCGATCGGGTAATAAATCTGAATTGACTTCCTTCATGGTCCATGTTCTTCATACTGTTGCTAGCGGTGCTCATATTTGTTTACCATTCTTGATTTGTCACTCCATTATTCATTTTCGACTCCATCCTGGTCACAGTGACATTCCTTTTGGTTATTTGATGACTGTTTTGGCTACGCATATGCTAGTCGATATGCTGGTTAGAGAAACCCCTATCCATCATCTGAAATTTAACAATTCTAATATCAATAAGATGAAGCTTAATTTCCTTCCTGGTCAAGGTGTTAGTGGTGGCAATGCTGAAGCTGAACATAAGGAAGAAGCTAGTGATCTTCCTCCTGATGATATTAACATGGATGATATATTTGAAGAACTTGAATCTGATTTTGGAAATGATCCAGATTATGAGCCTTCTGAGTTTGATGCACGTCTACGTGCATTGGAAGATAAAGTTGAGAATATGAATGTTAAGATGAAAAATATGTTTGTTGCCCATGATTTACAATTCAAGTATATGCGCAAATATTTTAGGTGCTTGAACAAGGGCTTGCATCAACTTGATCCTTCCATCCCTGCACCTTCATCTGGTTCTGATTAGATCTTTTAAGTTAGCTGGTCTGTTATAACTTTATTACTCTTGTGTTAGCTTAACTCGTTTTGAGACTGTAGCTATTTTTGACTTAGCTCTAAATATGAATTATGTGGGCTGTTTATGCTGGCTAATCATATCATGTCTTGTTTCTACTCATATATCTCTTTCCTTATTTCTCCTCAGCCATTTGTTCTATGCTTCCTTTGTCCTATTGTGACAAAAAGGGGGAGAATGGATATGAATGTGATGTGTCTAATGAATGATTATGTTATGGGGAGGGAGTAGCATTGTATGTTACTCAGGGGGAGTATGTGCAGAAGTAGACTGTGTGTTATGTTGAAAATTGATTTATAGGTTTGCAGGATCATGTTTGAATGCCGGTTGATAACAACTGGTACACGATATAACAACTGGTACATGATTCTTTAATCAGATATTCTGTGTTATGTAACATATCTTGGAAGTGTGTTTTGTCACTAATTTGACAAAGGGGGAGATTGTAAGTGTTATAGTTTATAGCCCTTTTTGTTGTCAAATTTGTGGTGCCAAAGACACTGTTATGCAGCTTGCATCTGTGAAAAACAATGCTCTACTCAAGATAAGCTTTGTTTGACAAGCACTATTCACAAGTCAATAATCTCAAGAAGCTTTCAAGTTTGAGCTCCATCAAGACTTCTAGCTTTGCTACTTTCAAAGGTTTCTTATCTCTAAGTTTCAATGTCCTTCACTATTGAGGTATGATTGACCTTAGGTTGACCTTTAGAGTAGGCCATTCTGGATACATAATTCATATGTTTTATATATGTGAGTTTAAGCTGTTTTAAGACTAGTCATGGACTTTGTTCAACTAGTCCTAGCATTACTTCGACCTGTCTAAGAATTTTCAAAATCAGTCGTAAGTTTGTTGTAAAATTCAGATATTTTTTGTTTGGCTTCGACTAGTCTTAAGTTTTGTTCGACTAGTCGTATGAACAGTGTCGACTGTTTCTTTGACTTGTCGTAGAGCTACGACTCAATGTACAGTATTGAAGATTGGCTAGCTTCAACTAGTTGTGTGAAAACTACAACCAGTCGAAGGGGACCTACGACCAGTCTTGAAACCGCCAGATCTTATCGCGCCCGAATTTTCAAATATCTGTTAGTTCTACGACCAGTCGTAGAGGTCTTTAGACCAGTCAAAGACGTGATTTGCTCACCTATAAATAGAGCACGAATTTCAGAATAAAATAGGAAATTGAAGCTAATTTAATTTGGCCTTCTGAGAGATAAGTCCGTGCTCCATTTTAAGCTAAGTGTGCATATTTAAAATTCTCTTTCTTTAGCTTTCCTTATTTGATTTTGTTCCTGTATTCCAATCTTATTTGAAAAGTGGAATTGCTATATTCCATATTCTTGGAATCAAAATCAAATAGAGCTACGCCCAATTGGTTTAATTTAAAATCTGTTAGAACTTAGAACCATTATAAAGAGAGTATTGGACATTGAACTTTGACATTCAAATCTCTACTCCGACTTGGTTCTTCTGAGCTACTACAACGAAAGAGAAAGTCAGGTATTTTACATTTGTGTAATTTACTTTCATTTGGTTTTCTTTTGGGATTTGCCAGAAAAATCTCATTGTATTGGTTATCTGAGGAGAGCCAGGAAAACTCAGAAAATGGGTTTTCTAATTGTGTAAGCCCACAGAGAAAAACACAATTGTGAAGGTTTTGGGTGAACCTAGAAAACCTATCTTTGATAGTGAACACTGATATCCCCTGTATGAGGATATTAAAAGTGGAGTAACACTGTGTGGCTGTTGTTGAATAGTTGGTGTACACACAGGCGAACCACTATAATTTTTTGTCTTGTGGTTTCAATGCTTGCTTAAGTTTTATATCTCTTTTCATTCAAATTTGCGAAATGTATGTGTGGATGTGAATGTTGTAAAATTTACATTTAAAGCACAGTGGGAATGTTGTAATAATTTAGTTTTAAATTCTTGCAATTTATTTCAATTCCTTGTTATTTATTTATTCCTCTCCGGTTTAAGTTTTTGATACAAAGGACGTTCTAGAAATAAGGTTGTCCTGACCTTTGGTTTTTATGGTGTAAGGTTGTCCTTAGAGCTGAATTCGTATTAACCTCTCAATACTTGTTTAGTGAGGTTACTTTTATTTCAGCATTGTGATTTGATTTAGTTTATTTAGCTATCTATCTTTCTTTATTCCGTTGTTAAAGTTTTATTTTGGCATCGTCCTATTCACCCCCCCTTTAGGACGTATAGCTAGGCCATTTCAGTAAATGAACCACAAGATGGATGGTGTTAGTGAAACTCACATAATGTAGTGAGCTTCACCTTCAAGTGGGTTGTTAGTAGGTTGAATTTGCAAATAATTATCATAGTAGCTCTATAATGGTTTGGAAGCCACAAGTAAACCTCATAAGATATATTGAGCCCTAAGTTAAACAACTTAGGTATATAGTATACACATAAGAGTTACTCACGGTTGGATGACGTGAGTTTGTCTCGTACAACGTAGTGGGTCCTACTTCCAATTGGTACTGCGAGTAGATGGGTCCACACACAAACATTAGGGTGGATCCCAACAAGTAGATAGTATAGGTAACTCACATACATTGAGTTTATCTCATACAACGTAGTGGTTCCTACTTCCAAGTGGTACTGCAAGCAGATGGGTCCACACACAAACATTAGGGTGGATCCCAACAAGTAGATAGTATAGGTAACTCACATATATTATAGTAGTATAGGAAGAACAATTCAGATGCACGAGGCACATGTCAGCGGGCTCCATGATTGAATTGTTTGGTTGGCAAAATAATTGAATAGTGAGGATAAAATATGTACATTGAGTGGGTTCACAAGTGTTCGAAAGTTATATGTTCAATTAACACTATTTCACATCGTCTGACTTATTTAGGAATTGGATCTAGATTATTTTGGAATCATGTTCTAAAATTAGCTAGCGTAATGGATAAATGGTGAAATATGCAATACTTACATCAAGGTAGGGTATATAGTCGATCTGACACACGTCCTAAGTTCACATACTCTAAAGGTTACACCATCAGCATAGTCCATGAGTCTGAGTATTCACATAGTTCTCACATGCCCACATGGTCTTATGACTACTCCATTATCGGAAATCCATATGGTTGAGTGGCCACACAAATGTCACTCTACTTGCCATAATAAAGGATTTAAGGTTAGATGGTTATGTACTTTCACTACTTCATAGTCCACATAATGGGGCAACTGCTTTACTAAACTTTCACGTAGTCAGGTGGCCAGTACTACAATTTCACATAGTTTAGCATTCACCTAAGCACCACATGATCATATGGTTCGGCCATACATTCCTCACATACCCACATGATTTATAGCTATCCACGTCACACATGATCACAAGATTTATGAGCTACATATTTAACATCATTTTGCCAAATCTAGTTGTCATTCATCCTGTCAATGATCATATGGTTAAGGGCCACAACAATCATAAATCCACTTAGACAAGTAGTCACACAATTGCCCCAATTTCATATAGTTAGGTGGACTACAAAAATCATGCACTCACATGGTGTGGTGGCCCACACAACTTCCACCAATTCACACTACTGGTTGGGCCACCCAAATTCCTATAGTGTAGTGATCTACATGATTCCTACCAACTGACGGCCTAAATGAGGAATAACCATTACAATGGGTACCATGAAAACGGCTTAGATTGCAGTAAATATATAGGCAGCCCCACACTCTAAAATGATCTAATCAAAATAGATGAATGGTTGATAAAACATGTATATTAGGTGGCTCATGATCGGCTAAAAAAAGAATAAATGGATAGATTTCTCACAAACATTACTGCAGCTCTAGGAAATATTTAACGGTGGACAAGTGATCAATATTGGTCCCATGGCATGCGATTTGGATCTGACTAGTCTATGGGACCGTACCATAAAATAATAAGGATAAACCGATGAATGGAATGGATCTACATCATACTACACGGTGGAGTCCATGGTAAAGGAAGTGTCCCAGTATATAGGGGGCACATTAGAGCCTAAGAATTTTCAATGGTTTTTACCACTGTCTCTACTTACAGCGTGGCCCACCTAAAATTGAGTTCTACTTCATCTTGTGTCCACGGGCAGGAGGTGGGCCCATTTCCCAAGTGACTAGAAAATATAAGCAGTGTGGGTATACAACACATTCACCTAGGTGGGCTTCACATGCATCACATTATGTCCAGGGAAGTTTTCATTGGTAAGCATGCAATTCCCTTTCCTTATTATTATTATTATATTTTATATAATTGTGGGTCCGATTGACATGGTGGGGTCCACCCCATGAACAGTTTGTATAACAAACAACATCATAGTTGATACCGCCCATTAGATGAATGACATGGCTATAAGGTACATACGTCGGGTGGGGCCCTCAACACATGGATGCTCTAAATGATGGATGACCTGGATATAAAATACATGTGACAAGTTAGCTCTGCTATCCAATGACCAACCCAACTTTGGTGGCAGTTACACATCACGGTAGAACTCAAGGGATTTAATGGTAGGAATTTTTATTCCCACTATTTCTTTTAGTTTGGTCCACCTAAGGCGTGGATTTGCCTCATTCTTTTACTCATGTCTTAAAATGGTCTGAAGGAGTGGATGAATGGCCCAGATATACTTTTCATCACCAAGGTGGGCCACAACAAGTGCTTTTATATGTTTTAGCATGTCTTCACATAATTTTTGATGGTGTGGGCCACCTGAGTTCCGTGTACGGCTGATTTTTAGGGAATCCCATCATTTAAAGGAGACCCATCAAATGCACAGTGGTGATGTTTGACATACATCATAGTGGGGCCTATGGCTGGGACCCCTGGTCCTTGCCCTCTTATAAAGCAGTAGGACACTGCTTGTTGCACCGTCCTCTAGATGTTGGCAGCAATCAACGTCCAACCCCCCTTTTTTGTTTTATCATGGTTTTTCAAAGGCGGATCCCACATCAGGACGATCCACTCCATCTATTGGATTTCATGGCTCAAGACAGATCTAACAAGCCCAATATTCAACATTTTTTTACGTACAAAAACATCACTTTGCACCTTAACAAATTATTACTATTAAAACAATCTTTTTGATGGTGTGGCCTACCAGAGATTTGTATTGGCTTCATTTTTCAGCTCAATGCCTAAAATGAGCTGGAAAATTGGATGGACGGTGTGGATTAAATATGTACATCATGGGTGGGGCCCATTGCAGACCCACAGCCTTAACCCCTTTTGTGAAGCAGCTGGGATGCTAGTTGCTATAGCGTCCTTTGGACGCTGGTAGCAGCGTCCACATATATATTTTATTTATTTATTTATATTTATTTTTTGTTTTTTTGACAAACAACAAGGTGGGTTCCCATGGTGGTGCCACTGTCCCTACTGTTTTTAAAAGTGTGGCTCAATGAGCCTTTGATTGGATTGGTTTTTAATGTGTCCCACCTAAAATGATTAGGGAAAATGGATAGACAATTTGGATTGTGCCTGGACATCATAGTAGACCTTAGTCCTAAATAAGCTGGTATTTATATTTTCTCTTCATCTAGATCATTGTGACTGTATACCCATTTATAATGGTTAGTAAACATCATGGTGGGCCCACGGCTAGTGGGTCCCACACAAGCTTTAGATCAAGCTAATATTTGTTTCATCCCATCATCTATATGTGTGTAATGGGCCCTACCATCATGGGTCCTACATCATCATTATCATTATTCTCACATCATCACCATAATTAATCATCTGAATAATTAAGAAAGAAAACAAACTATAAGAGTGGAGGGGGTGTATTCACCTTGATGGACTAGATGGATGGTTGAGATGGATGGAAGGGATGAGATTGATGGAGTTGATGGCCCACCAAGATCACTCCTCTCTCTCTTTCTGTCTCTCTCTCTCTTTATTGTAGGAAATGGTGAAAATGATAAGGGATGGAGGGGGATTTGTAGAGAAATGGATAAAAATTTGGTTAGGTTATGCTAATGTGATTAATGCTAGATTAGGCTAAGATTATGGGAAATTATGCATGATTAAGAATTAATAGTAGATTAAAAGAGCATGGGATGGCATGGTGTGATGATGTCGTGCATAAGGTATGGTATGGAGAGAAGTAGACTTTAGGGAGCACATGAGAGACAGATGGCATGGGAGGGTAACATCACACACATGGGTAGAGATTCTTCCACCCATGTGTGGCATGTACATGTGTGCATGACATGTGTTGTGCACATGTGTGGAATAGAGTATATGGCGTCATGCGCACATGATACACTAATGATTCTTCGTGGTGTATCTCACTTACAGAGCGTCATACAAACGCACGGGTGGTACATACGCGATCGCAGCAATGGGGTGGTCGATATGAAATCGGTTTCGAAGCCTTTGGGTTCCGGTCAGTTCGGTGTGGACTATGCACAGCTAGTCTAGGTCTAGCTAAGGGCGTGGATCATCGTACACATAAGCATAAAAAATGGTACGGAATGGATGAGGTCTTACAATCTTCTCTCCTAATAAAAATTTCATCTTCGAAATTTGAAACACAATTACATGATTAAACTCATAAAATAGAAAGCTAAACATACATATCACCATATATACCAAAAATCATCCATCAAACACTAGAGGGTATTGCTTGCGGCTATCTGCCTCATGCTTGGGTGCTAAGTATAGTCTCTAGGTTCTCAACTAAAGGATCCTGTATTGACTAGGTTCTTAAACCGGAATTCCTAGATTCATGTCTCTAGATTCATACAAATCAGGGGTATTAATAGCATCTAGGTTTTTGATCAATCGTTGTGGGCGACCTAGTTTAAGTTCTTCTATGTTTTCCAGTTACTGACTTTGCTCGTTAGTGATCACAAATCTTATGCTCTGATACCATCTTCTGTCACGCCCTAAATTCGGAGACAGACAGCTTCCGTGATGCCTCGTATTCGGCACTCGACTTCCATACACCAAGTCCCGAGTTCTGCGCACTACAGGGAAGATTTTTTATTGAACATATATATATATATATATATATATATATATATATATATATATAATACAAGAGCATGAAGATCCATGATCAAAATACCAAGCAACACTCTCCATTTTAAATCCTAATGTTACAAGTACAATACTTTCTAAAAGGTACACAACGTCAACATTGCCAAATCGAAAAATAGATATAATGCAACGAGAAAGCTAAGTCTTCCAAGTTGCCCCTAGCCTGAAACAAATGGGAAATAAGAAGCTTAGGCAAAAAGCCTAGTGAGTACACACGTGTGTGCAGTGTGTCCTACATGCAACCAAGATAAATATGCCACAAAGAAATCACGTATGGTGAAAGGCTTGTAGCATGTAAGGTATGATGTCAATGCTAATGCAATGCATATGCATCATAGTAACACTCTTAGTCAATGCTACCAACATCACCAAGTTATATTTTCATTTCTCCTATACCACAGCCATAACCGTATTACACGCATCCGTAATCACATCATCATCATATTGTCATGCCATATCATAACTATATATCTCGGAAAAACACCATGGTCGACACTCATGCACCAAACACCAGCAATCGACTTCGCATACCGGCCCTATGGTGGACTTTGACCCGGCATGCCAGTAGTGGACCTCATTCATGCTTCTCCTCGCCGGCGAGTTAGACCGGTCCCAGGTTGCACCTCAACCCTTAAGCAAGTTGGACCCACCTCTTCTTAACCTGACCACGTCAGTAGGAGTCAAATCCATGACCCATGTACCCACTCCGACCGACGGTGAGGTATCCCTACCTAGCATCAGGGTTTAGGGACTTTCAACCCAAGGGGCACATCATCCCCTACTATTTCTACACTTTCGGTGTCCCGTCCCTTTTTAGGGATAACCCAAGTCATCATCGTAGATGCACATTTCATCGTCAAGATCCCACTCATGTTACACAGCATGACTGCAGTTTTCGATCATCATGTATATCATGATTATGCATGAATTCAAGCAATTATGATAAGGCATACGTTCAAGTGCACGTGGTATGCATATAATGCCATGAGTTTAGGGTCTTAACCTTTAAGCAAAAACTGATATATAATCATCATGGGCCATTATCAACTATATCAATCCATGTTCATGTGACTAAACTGAAGAGGACATATCATACACATGAACAAATGTATTGAAGTACACTTGCACATACCATCATTCCATGGTGCATGAGTATGATCAATATCAACATGGTTAAGTAGATGAATTTAGTATGCTAGGGAGTGGAACAACATTAATTAAGATATTAAATCACATGCTTCTATTAACCATAATCACTAACATCACTAATATCATCCATAGCTATCATAATCATGAGCATTAATTGTATTCAGAGTTACACCATATCCTTCGCAAATAAGATATTCCATTAGTGGCTTTGGCCCAATATCATTTTCTTCTATTGGGACCACATGGTTATACCCTAACTGGGCCTTATGGTTAATGAGTGGTGGTGACACAAAGTACATGCACCAAGTGGTTATGAGATGAAAGGCATAGATATAACATATAGTAAATGAACTACAGGATGGATGGTGCTAGTGAAACTCACATAATGTAGTGGGCTTCACCTTCAAGTGGGTTGTTAGTAGGTTGGATTTGCAAATAATTATCATAGTAGTTCTAAGATGGTTTGGAAGCTACAAGTAAACCTCATAAGATACAGTGAGCCCTAAGTTGAATGACATGGGTATATAGTATACACATAAGAGTTAGTCATGGTTGGATAACATGAGTTTGTCTCGTACAACATAGTGGGTCTTACTTTCAAGTGGTACTGCAAGCAGATGGGTCCACAAATAAGCATTACGGTGCATCCCAACAAGTATATAGTATAGGTAACTCACATACATTAAGGTAGTACAAGGAAGAATAGTTCAGATGCACAAGGCACATGTCAGTGGGCTCCATGATCGAACTGATTGGTTAGAAAAACAATTGAACAATGAGGATAAAATACGCACATTGAGTGGGTTCACATGTGTTCGAAACTTATACATTCAATTAACACTATTTCATGTCATCTGACTTATTTTGGAATTGGATCTAGGTCATTTTGGAATCATGTTCTAGAATTAGATAGCTTAATGGATAAATGGTGAAATATGCAATACTTACATCAAGGTACGGTCTATAATCGATCTGACACACATCATAGGTTCACATACCCAAGAGGTTACACCATCAGAATAGTCCATGAATCTGAGTAATCACATAGTTCTCACATGCCCACATGGTCTTAAGGCTACTCCAATATCAGAAGTCCATATAGTTGTGTGGCCACAAAAAATGTCACTCTACTTTCCATAATAAAGGATTTAAGGTTAGATGGTTATGTACTTTCACTACTTCATAGTCCACATAATGGAGCAACTACTTTACTAAACTTTCACATAGTCAGGTGGCCAGTACCACAATTTCACATAGTTTAACAGTCACCTAAGCACCACATGATAATATGGTTCGACCACACATTCCTCACATACCCACATGATTTATGGCTATCCACGTCACGCATGAGCAAGTACTTTTATATGTTTTAGCATGTCTTCACATGATTTTTGATGGTGTGGGCCACCTGAGTTCTGTGTACGGCTGATTTTTAGGGTATCCAATCATTTAAAGGAAACACATCAAATGCATGGTGCTGATGTTTGACATACATCATGGTGGGGCCTATGGCTGGGACCCCTGGTCCCTGCCCTCTTATAAAGCTATAGGACATTGCTTGCTACACCATCTTCTAGATGCTGGAGGCAACAACGTCCAATTGTTATTTTATTTTTTTGTTTGATCATGGTTTTTTCATAGATGGGGCCCACATTAGGACTATCCACTCCATCTGTTGGATTTTATGGCTTGAGACAAATCTAACAAGCCTAATATTCAGCATTTTTTGACGTACAAAAACATCACAGCGGGCTCTGACAGATTATTACTATTAAAACAATCTTTTTAATGGTGTGGCCTACCAGAGATTTGGATTGGCTTCGTTTTTTGGCTCAATGCCTAAAATGAGCTGGAAAATTAGATAGACGTTGTGGATTAAATATGTACATCATGGGTGGGGCCTATTGTGGACCCATAGCCCCAACCCTGTTGTAAAGCAGCCGGGACGTTGCTTGTTGCAGGCAGCAGCGAGCAGCATCCACATATTATATATATATATTTGTTTTTTTACAAACAACAAGGTGGGTTCCCATGGTTTAAACGGTGGTGTCAGTGTCCCTACTATTTTTAAAAGTGTGGCTCAACTGAGCCTTTGATTGGCTTAGTTTTTAGTGTGTCCCACCTAAAATGATCAGGAAAAATGGATAGACAACTTGGATTGTGCCTGGACATCATAGTAGACCTTGGTCTTGAATAAGCTGGTATTTATGTTTTCTCTTCATCCAGATCACCGTGACTGTATACCCATTTATAATGGTTAGTAAACATCATGGTGGGCCCACGGCTAGTGGGTCCCACACAAGCTTTAAATCAAGATAATATTTATTTCATCCCATCATCTATATGTGTGTAATGGCCCCTACCATCAATGGGTCCTACATCATCATTATCATTATTCTCACATCATCACCATCATTAATCATCTAAATAATTAAGAAAGAAAAGAAACCATAAGAGTGGAGGGGGTGTACTCACCTTGATGAACTAGATGGGCGATTGAGATTGATGGAAGGGATGGGATTGATGGAGTTGATGGCCCACCAGGATCACTCCTCTCTCTCTCTCTTTATTGTAGGAAATGGTGAAAATGCTAAGGGACAGAGGGGTATTTGTAGAGAAATGGATAAAAATTTGGTTAGGTTAGGCTAATGTGATTAATGTTAGCTTAGGCTAGAATTATGGAAAATTGTGCATGATTAAGAATTAATAGTGGATTAAAGGGGCATGGGATGGCATGGTGTGATGATGTCATGCATAGGGTATG
This sequence comes from Magnolia sinica, assembly GCF_029962835.1. Classification (NCBI taxonomy): domain Eukaryota; kingdom Viridiplantae; phylum Streptophyta; class Magnoliopsida; order Magnoliales; family Magnoliaceae; genus Magnolia; species Magnolia sinica. The sequence goes on from NC_080573.1 coordinate 79,133,933, forward strand.
TTATGGAGAGAAGTTGACTTTGGGGAGCACATGAGAGAGGGATGGCATGGGAGGGTGACATCACACACATGGGTAGAGATTCTCTCACCCATGTGTGGCATGTACATGTGTGCATGGCATGTGTTGTGCACATGTGTGGAATGAAGTATATGGCACCATGTGCACATGATACATTAACGATTCTTCGCGGTGTATCTCACTAACGAAGTGTCGTATAGATGCACGGGTAGTACCTACACGATCGTGGTGATGGGGCGGTCGATATGAAATCAGTTTTGAAGCCTTAGGGTTCTGGTCAGTCAGGTGTGCACTATGCATGGCTAGTCTAGGTCTAGCTAAGGGCATCGATCATCATGCACATAAGCATAGAAAATGGTACGGAATGGATGGGGTCTTACAACATGTCCTCTGAATGAAATTTCTCAATAATTGGCTTCAAATTATCTCCATCCACTTTTTGAATTCTTTATCTTAATGACCCCATGAAGATAGACATTAGTGATTGTGAAAGGGCCTGTCCATTGAGATTGGAGTTTGCCCAGAAAGAGATGTGATTAAGAATTGTACAAAAGGACTTTTTAACATGGTGTGAATGATTTTTGAAGAATGTGTTGGTCATAAATCACCTTCATTTTATCCTTGTAAATTCTCAAATTCTCATATGTATCATTTTGGATTTCCTCGAGTTCATTTAACTGAAGTTTGCAAAGCGAGCCAGTATTATCCAAATTGAAGTTTAGCTTTTTAATAGCCCTAGTAGGCCTATATTCCAACTCCACAGGTAAGTGGTAAGTGCTTTTCCATAGACAACTCTAAAGGGAGACATTCCAATAGGGGTCTTAAATGCAGTACGATAAGCCCATAAAGCATCGGTCAAATGGATTGACCAATCCTTGCGATCGGGGTTAACTGTTTTCTCTAAAATGTGTTTAATCTCCCAGTTGGAAATCTCAGCTTTCCCACTTGTTTGTGGGTGGTATGGAGTGCTCACCTTATGAGAGATGTCATATTTCTTCATTAAGTTTTCAAATGGCCTATTGCAGAAGTGTAACCTCCATCACTAATGATGGCTCGAGGCGTTCCAAACCGAGAAATGATATTTTCTTTTAAGAATCTAATGACTGTTCGATGGTCATTATTCTGGCACAGGATTGCTTCGTCCCATTTAGTGACATAGTCTACGGCTAATACAATGTATAAATTTCTAAAAGATTGGGGGAATGACCCCATGAAATTGATGCCCCTGCAATTAAATGCTTTAATGATCAAAATGGGGTTTAAAGGCATCATATTTCGATGGGATAATGCTCACAAGCTTTGCAAAACTCATGAGTGTCCTTGAACATAGTGGGCCAGTAAAAGCCACACTGTAAAATTTTGGTCGTGGTTGTTTTAGTAGAAAAGTGACCATCACAGGCCTGAGAGTGACAGAAGGAGATGACACTTTGGTGTTCATTGTCTGGCACACATCTCCTTAAGATTTGGTCTGGGCAATATTTGAACAAGTACAGCTCATCCTAGAAGAATTTAAGTACCTCAGTGAAGAATTTTTGCTTATCTTAGATAGTCCAATGTATTGGTATGAAACCTTAGGTTAGATAATTGGCAATATCAATAAACTAAGGTAAGTGGGAGACTTTAAACACTTGTTCGTCAAGGAACATGTCATTTATAGGCACCGTCTCAAGGGAGTCAGGAAGATCAAGTGTCAAAATATGGTCAGCCACTACATTCTCTACTCTCTTTTTATCATTTATTTCTAAATCAAATTCCTAGAGTAGGAGGATCCATCTTATAAGCGGGGCTTAACATCATTCTTAGAAAGAAGATACTTGAGTGTCGCATGATCGGTGCAGATGATGATCTTGGATCTGATCAAGTAGGATCTAAATTTGTCCAAGGGAAACACTACCACTAAGAGTTCCTTCTCTGTAGTGGAGTAGTTTACTTAGGCAGGATTTAGAGTTCTACTTGCATAGTGAATGATGTATGGCTTCTTTTTTTTTTTCTTTTGGCCTAATACCGCTCCAATAGCATAGTCAAACGCATCACACATAATTTCAAAAGGAAAATTTCAGTCGGGTGGCTACATGATAGGTGTGGTGGTCAACATGCCTTGGAGCTTAGAAAAAGCTTCTTGACATTTCTTAGTCTGTTCGTATGGTACATTCTTTTGAAGTAGATTGTAAAAGGGACGAGAGTGGTGACTAAAGTCCTTTATGAATCTTCTATAAAATCCAACATGTCCTAAGAAGGATCACATGTCTTGTATCCTTTTAAGTAGGGGTAGGTTAGAGATAAGATCAGTTTTAGCCTTATCTACCTCAATTCCCTTAGACGAGATGAGATGTCCAAGAACAATTCTCTTACAAATCATGAAGTATCACTTCTCCCAATTAAGTACCAAATTATTTTCCTCACATCACTTCAGCACATTTTTTAGATTTTTGAAGCACTCCCTGAAGGATGGACGAAAGACAGAGAAATCATCCATGAAGAGTTCTAAATATTGCCCTACCATATTAGAAAAATACTCAACATGCATCGCAGAAAAGTGGTGGGGGCTTTACATAGTCCAAATGGCATCCTTTGGTATGTAAATGTGCCAAAGGGACATGTGAATGTAGTCTTTTCTTAATCTTCAAGGACTATCTCTATCTATTTATAGCTCAAATACCCATCAAGGAAGCAATAATACGAGTGACCAGCTTGCCTTTCCAAGATTTGATCAATGAAGGGTAAAGGAAAGTGGTCTTTTCTCGTGACAGTATTTAATTTCTTATAGTCAATGCACATTCTCTAACCAGAAGTAACCCTATTTGGCATGAGTTCATTCTCGGCATTGGCTCCGATGGTGATTCCAGACTTCTTAGGAACCACCTAAGTTGGACTCACCCATTGACTATCGGGTATAGGGTATATGATACCCACATTCGATAGCTTAAGTACCTCGGCCTTAACCACTTCTTTCATGTTTGGATTTAATCTACATTGTGGTTGTAGGGAGGTGTTCGCATTATCCTTAAGATGAATGGAATGAGTATAAATCAAAGGATTAATTCCCTTGAGGTCCGCAATCGACCATCCTAGGGCACCTTTATGCTCAATGAGACTAAAGATAAGCATACTCTCCTGTTCTTGCTCAAGGTGGGAAGAAATTACCACCAGCTATGTCTCATCTTGACCTAAATATACATATTTTAAATAAGAGGGTAAAGGTTTTAGGTCAAGCTTCGACACTTTGAGGTTAGATGGTAGAGCCACTACATTAGTTGGGAGTAATTCTTCAAATTATGGCCTCCACCGGTTAACTTCAAGTACTAGCGTAGTGTTAAGCATGACATCCATCTCCCTAACTATGTCGTCATCCAAATTTAGGGAGTGGGCCAAGCACGTCTCTAAAGGGTCAGAGTATAGAGTCAGGATTGCTCTATCTTCCATAAAAGAATCAATCATATTAATGTCGTGGGCATCATCATTATCCTCTACTTGTTTGATCAGATTGAAAAAAATATTGAGCTCTAATGTCATATTTTTGAAAGATAAGTTCATGACTCCATTCCTACAATTAATGATTGCATTTGATGTAGTAAAGAATGGGAGACCAAGAATGACGGAAATTTGAGTGCTCATATCCACGATGGATTAAATATCGAGGATGATAAAATCTACTGGATAGTAGAATTTGTCAATCAAGACCAACACATCCTCGATTATCCCTCTTGGTACACGAACTGAGTGATTGGCAAGTTGTAATGTGGTCCGGGTGGGTTTTAATTCACCAAGACACAGTTGCTCGTAGACCGAGTAAGGGATCAAATTTACACTCTCTCCTAAGTTAAGAAGTATATGCTCGATTCAGTAGTTCCCAATTACATAAGCGATGGTTGGGCTACCAGGATCATTGTATTTTTATGGCACATATTGCTTTAGGATGACACTCACTTTTTCTGTCAAAAATATTTTCTTTTGAATGTTTTGTCGTCTTTTGCTCATGCATAGATCTTTAAGAAATTTAGCATATAAAGGTATTTATTTAATGACATCAAGTAGAGGAATGCTTACCTTCACTTATTTAAGCACCTCTAGAATATCCTGAGAGTTAGACAGAGATTTTGGTGCAACCAACCGTTGGGGAAATGGAACAATCTACTTGCTTTGAGATTTTGGTTCTAATTCTTGTGGAGAAGTGCTAGATCTATCATTGTTATCCTCTTCCAGGTCCTTGGGCTTTTCAGCCCTAATTGGAATGGTTTTGTCAATGGTCTTCCTACTCTTAAGAGTGGTGATCGATTTAGCTTGCTCCATCTGATTTGAAGAGATTGGGTCACTAACCTCGTATTTTAGTTTTGGATTAGGGAGAGGTTACGTCGAAAGGGTCCCCTTTTCCCCAATTGATTTGTTTATCTCAAGCCCTTGTATAGCCTTCATAAGGTTTTGAAAGGCTTGGAGCATACCTTGATTAAAAAGCTCTTAATTTTAGATATGTTTTAAGACCAGATCCTCTTGAGGTTTCCCTTGATTTAGGAATTGGTTAGGGAATCCTTGAGGAGTAGCAGTTTGTCCATTCCTTCAATTGAAGTTTGGATGATTTCTCCAACTATGATTATATGTATTTGAACTGGGTCCAATGAAAGGTCTTTAGTAATTATTCACGGCATTGGATTGCTTATTCAATACCTCTTGAAAGGTAGGTATTGTTGGACAATTTTCAGTTGTATGAATGTTGCAAGCACAAATATCGTAAATAGTTTCCTTAGCCTTATCTTTCTTAAGTTTCATGGCCTTAAGTTTTCTTATGAGATTAACCACTTTAGCATTGATATTATCATCCTCTTTCAAGATATATATTCCACCCCTCTCCTTTGATTGAGTAGGCTTAGCAGTGGTGCTAGGTTTTGGGGAGATGTCCCGTGATTATGTGTTTTCAGTAAGCTTGTCAAAATAATTCCACACATCATTGACTTTTTTGTGCATAAATTCCCCATTGCACATTATCTCGACTATTTGACACTTGAAAGATGTCATCCCATCGTAGAAAAAACTTTTTATGCACCACGTTTCAAAATCGTGTTGTAGGCATGAACAGACGAGATCCTTGAACCGCTCCTAACATTGGAAGAATGTTTCATCTTCCTTTTGGGCGAAGTTTATGATCGATTTTCTAAGGGTGTTCGTCTTATGATATGGGAAGAATTTTATTTTGAACTCCCTTGTCATGTCATTCCATCTACTAATAGATCGTGGACGTAGTGAGTGCAACCACATCTTAGCTTTCTCTTTTAAAGATAAGGGAAAGAGTTTCAGCCTGACAGTGTCCTTGGACACGTTGGGAAAATATAAAGTGGTTATGATCTCATCAAACTCTTTCAAGTGTAACTATGGATTTTCAAATTCAAGTCCATCAAATTTTGGAAGGAGTTGGATCACTCCTGGCTTGGTGTCCATATGTCTCGTATTTTCTCAGAAAACCATGCATGAAGATGTGCTCACACCCCACCGATTGTAAATAGTCCCATAAAGCATGAGGTGAGGGGTGCTTGATGCACCTTATTTTCATCCTGAATTTCCTGAACTCGAGGTTGAGGAGGATTTACAGGTTGATTTGCAGCCATAACTTCAGTTAATTCTGAGGATCTCAAGTGGTGTCTAAGCCGGTGATGGATAGGCAACCCTTCGATCAGTCCTCCACTTAAGAGACGTCGAGTGCTGTCACGGACTCACTTGGGCATGAAACACTCTCAACCCTTAATTTCAGAATCTAACCTAACCCTAGAAAGAAAGAAACCTAAGACAATTAAGACATCTAGAAAAGAAATGGAGAGAATCAAAAAGAAGTTACCAAATTAGAAGTTTCTATATTAAGATCCTGCAAAACATAAAAGCAAGTTAGTTTCTAAAAATAATTCAGAAAAACCCTAACCTAAAAATAGAAATTAAATAAACCTTAATCTTAACCTAATTCTAAAACTAGTTAATCTCAGAAAAACGTAACCATTAGTCCCCAGCAAGGGCACTATAAACTTGATAATATTGCATATTTTCCTCCATTTATATCTTGGTTTTATGAACATGATACTGCTTAATGTTATAATTTATGCATGTTTGTGTTGCAAGGTGAATCCGAGAGCTTAGATTGAAAAGAATGCTAAAAGCATGGATTTAGTGCTTAAGAATCACCAAGGCAAAGGAGGGATCTTAGGAGACCAAGAATGGAGAATTCTCATGGCTAAGATCCAAGGAAACCAAGTACAAAAGATGAAGAATATTAGCAAAAACACAGGTTAAACAATAGAAAAACAGGACACTTCAGTGCCACCTAAGCTAACTTTGGTGCCACCAAAAGTGCACAAAACAGTATAGCAAGAAAACAGCTTAATTCGATGCTCCCTAAGCTTAATTCGGTACCACTGAAGCCAGCCTCGGTGCCACCTAAGCTAATTTCGATGCCACCTAAGTATTCTGCACATACAATTTCATATGCAATAAAATTTCTGATACGATTTTGGTGCCACCGAAGCCAACGTCAGTGTTACTGAAATTGCACAAAGTTATAACATAGGCCCGACGAGGATTGCATAATTTGAGGCGGTTTACGAAAACTCCAAGTTGTGCTTAAGAGGGGGATTCACAACTATAAATAAGAGTCCCTAGGATGTTCCTAGGCATCTTCTAGGGTTCAAGGAGTTGAGCAAAAGGGTGGAGCTACCGTCTAAGAGCTTTCTTCTTAGTTGTTCTTTTTTTAAAAAAAAAGTTATTTAAGAGTTCTTAGTTCAATCATGTCTATGGTTGGGTAAACCTCTTAGCTAGGGCTAAGAGGTTAAGCCTGTAACATGATTAGGATGTTTACTTTGCTTTGATTCATGTTTATTTTGAACTTTATTGATTTCTAGATGATTTTAAGGAATATTTTCAGTTTTTAATGGCTTGCTATGATTGCAATTACAATTGAGTCTGTGATAGCTTTGAATATCTTCTTTTCCTCTTTAAGATTATGGAATTGGTGAATCCTGTTGTTCACCATCATCCCTTGGGCATGGTTGGATGACGGTATGCCTTCCAAACTCTATAATTCTCTTCCATTGAGACTGGATCAATGAGGAGTTCAGAGATTTGACCATCTATTTCTTCCAACTGGATAACATAGGACTCTGATTCCAATTGTGTCCCTTGAATCAAGCAAGGTAGCTTCCTAATTGCTACAAGTGGATCCTTGGCACCCTAGTTCCCACCTTTAAATAATAGTTTAACCTTATTCACAATTATTCCTTTAAATTAATATTTCTGCTTTTAGTTCTTCATCTAGCTCTAGTTCTAGTTAAATTCAGAAGACATACAAGTTTAGTCCCTGTGGATTCGACCTTGGTCTTACCGAGATTATTCTACATTGCGACCGTACACTTGGGGTTGTGAAGAATACATGAAGAAGTACCTCCATCGCATCACCTGGAGTTTCAACCAAAATGATCCCTCAATGCTTGTTCCTTCTTCCTCTGGGTCGGATTAAGCTAGATTACCTTTATTTTTCATACTTATGATGGTTATGTAACTAAAACCTTATTTTGTGTCTTGGTACTTTGGATGCTTTTGCTGACACTTGCTTACCCATAAACCTTAACATATTTCATATGCTTACCTTTATGATTTCATGTGGCTAAAAATTTCATATGCTTACCATTATTCTCTTTTTTACATGCTCCTTTTATCCATCTTATTCTTCCTTTGTCAACTTGTGACAAAAGGGGAAGAGATATGCTAGTATGGGGGAGAAATGATACTAGTGCTCGTAATATGAGTAATATGCAATGTTATAGTATGGGGGAGAGAATGTAGACATGTATGATGTTATGGAATGTATGAAATGAATGCATGAATGCTATGTGTATGGAATGTTATATGTCTATTTCAGTGCCAGGTAAGCATCATTAGTTAGTAAGCTGAAGATTACAAGAAGCTTTAGACTTCTTCTGATTACAAGACTTCAAACTTCAAAAGATGTGTGTGCATATTTGTAATGTTAAAGTGTTTTGTCACGAAATTGACAAAGGGGGAGATTGTAAGTGCTAATATCTTGAGCACACATAAGTTGTCAAATTTCGTAAGACAAAACCACTTTATAGTAGATCTTCAAGATCGGGCTATGTTTAAGAGAAGATTAAGCTCAAGATCGGTCTATGTTCAAGAGAAGATCAAGCTCAAGATCGACTAATTCAAGATGAAGTCCGAGACTAAGTTCAAGTCAAAGAAGAATCAAATATTTGATATATCTCAGGTGGTATAAAATCCTAGTAAGACCTTAGGACTAGGTACTTCCAAACTATTTAAATATGGTTTTTTTTTTCATTTGTTTTGCATGGAATTCGGCTAGCCTAATATTCCTTGGCCAGCCCAACTTCAAGCCCGAAGTAATAATAATTTTTGGTTGCAAATTCGGCTAGCCCAAGTTTTGGTTCGGCTAGCCCGAGCTTAAAATTCGGCTAGTCTAAGAAAGTTTGGGTCAAATTCCAGCAACATCATCTTTTACAATTCGAGACAATTCAGCCAGCCGAAGGTTAAATTCATCTAGCCGAATTATGTTGTTCGGCCAGCCGAATTTTGGATAAATCTTATCCCATGCAATCCGAAATCCGTTAAACCGAATCCGCTGAACCTAGGCTAGTTGAAGCCTAACTCGGGCTATCCGAAGTTCTAACTTGTTTGCCTATAAATTAAGTTCTTCTCTCATTCCGAATTACACAAGTTAATTATCAAATTTCTTCTGCAAGAGAGAAAAAAGCTGAAGTTATTAGCAAGCTATTGATGGTATTTATAATTTAATTTAAATAGCTTTTTCAATTCCTTTTTATCTCGGATCTTTCAAGTTTAATCTAAGAGAGTAAACTATACTCTTCTTTTGAGATCTAAGAGAATTGATTTAAGTAACTTTTGGGTTTAACTTAATTAAAATTAATAAAACCATAGACCCTTTTTATCTGACTAAACACGGAATAATCTACATTCAAGAAAGAGGTCCTTCTACTAGAAGCTTCTGCTACATCTTCTACGGTGAAGATAAGTACACCTTCTAAACTCTTTTAGGTTTTTATGAGATAACTTGTTAAAATTTCAGTTAAGGTGTTGTCTAAGATACCCTGTTAAAATCTCAGTTTAAGGTTTTGTCTGAGATAGCCTGTTAAAATCTCAATTTAAGGTTTTGTCTGAGATAGCCTATTAAAATCCTAATTTGGGTTTTTACTGTGATAGCTTGTGAAAATTACAAGAATTGTATAAGGTTATTAAGGTGACCCTAAGAAAACCTTTTCAAAGTGAAAGCCAAAATTACAAGGGAAATAATTTTGGGAGTGGAGCAGGTGTGGTTGTTTCTAAAGCACCAAACCACTATAATTCTTTGTGCCATGTGTTGAATGTCTTTTATTCTATTTGTGGTGAATTGAATGTCTTTAATTTCAGTTGAGTAGTGAATGTTGTAATACTTTAATTTACTCTTGCAAGTTTGAGATTTTAATTTTAAAGAAATTCATGAAATATGATTGTCCTGCCTAAAACTTTAGGTGAAGTTTGTCCTACAAATTATTTGGAATCAAGGTTTCAATACTCAAGCAATTGAGATCTTTGTTTTATTCACTTATTTAGCACTTGTTTTGATTATTTGGTATTATCCTATTCATCCCTCCTCTAGGACATCTTAAGCTCTCCTTTTCAGTTAGCTTGATGCTATTCTTCTCTTTTGTGAAGTTAGCTTATTGCTACTCTGTTTCCCTTTGTTATGTTAGCCTTATGTTACTTTTCTTATGTTATGGCTTGGGCATGTCTTGGAGTTCCAAAATTCTCACTGTTCGATTTAATTCTCTATTTATGCAAATGATGTGTTGAAAATCTCACAACTAGTGACTTACATATATTTATCATGGACGTAAATGTTGAGTGTCAAATATTGCATATTTTCCATTGTTTATACTTTAGTTTTATGAATATAATAGCACTTAATCAATGTATTCATGCATGTTTGTCTTGCAAGGTGATTTCAAAAGATTAAGGTGAAAAGAATGCTAAAAGCAAGGATTTGATGCTCAAGAATTGCCACAGTAAGGATTGGATATTTGGTGATTAAGATTAAAGATTTCAAGAGTCCAAGATCCAAGAAAACAAAGTGAGGAAGGAAGAAAATCGAGTTTGAAAAGTGCAGAATTCAAAAGTTGTTGAACTTATTTGTTGATGACATTGAAAATACTTCGATGTCATCAAAGTTAAGTGTTCGATGCCTATTCACAACCCCAAGTGTAGGGTCATAATGTAGTAATAATCTCGGTGAGACAGAGGTAGAATCCACAGGGACTAATCTTGTACATTTCTGAAAGTAATTAGAAGTAGAACTACAATAAGATCTAAAACTAAATCTGAATATTTTGAAAGTGTAATTGTGAAAGATGTAATTGAAATTTATAAATTTACAGGTGGGAACTAGGGTGCCAAGGATCCACTTGTAGCTATTGAGATGCTACCTTACTTGATTCAAGAGATCCAATTGGAATCAGAGTCCTATCTTATCCAATTGGAAATAGAGATGATCAAATCTCTGAACTTCTCATTGAACTAGCCTCAATGTAAGAGGATTGTGAAGATTTGGAAGGGATTCCTTCACTAAACCATGCCCATGAGACGATGACAAACAACAAGATTTACCAATCCCACAATCTTAAATAAGAAAAGAAGATACTCAAAGCTATCGCAGCGTCTACTGTAATTTAAGTCACAATAAACCATTGAAAACTGAAAATATTCATTAAAATCAACTAGAAATCAATAAAGTTCAACATAAACATGAATCAAAGAAAAGTAAATGTCCCAATCACGCTACAGGCTTCACCTCTTAGCCCTAACTAAGAGGTTTAGCCAACCATAGACATGATTGAACTAAGAACTCTTAAATAAAACATAAAAACAACTAAGGAAGAAGAAGAAAGTCTCTTAGTGGTGGCTCTCCACCCTTTTACTCTACTCTTTAAACCCTAGAAGATACCTATGAATGTCCTAGGGACTCCTGTGAGGCCCGTACTATTCCATAAGCTTTCGCAGTCTCCTTGGTGGATTTCTGGCGACCCTCAATCTGTTATCAGCGTTTAGACGATCCTGAGTCATGTCCCATATATCAGAGTTTACTCGACTCAAAACTTGTACCCTTGCGACTGCGCCATCACCGCGGTTCCGATGCCGCGTCTCACGTACCAAGGCTATACCCCATGCCAGGAGATGTGAGCCTGCGTTTAGTTCGAGGAAAACGCCGCGTGTTGCAAAACCCAAGAGAATCTCTAACCAATGTCGCATCAATCAATTAATTAATCCCATCAAGGGTCAAGTACATGTCAAGTACACATCACCTCACACCCCATCCCCAAGCAACCACATAAGTAAACAATCCCTTACACAACCCATACCCCTCTTATACAAACTACCTCAAAAGTCTATAAAGTTCTTACACACCCATCACTCACCTCACCCATCACTCCATCACCGATCTCCCCCCCTCTCTCTCTCTCTCTCTCCTTACAACCCTCTCTCTCTCATTTCTCAGACTTATTTCCAAGCAACCCAAAGCTCCAACGTATGAGCTTCCCAAGCTCTCATGGAGAAGCTCTAGTGTGGCCCACTTCCTACCCTCTCATCTCCCATCTCAATCATCAAAACTTCATCATCTTCTGTTGAAATCAAAGCCAAGGCAAACCTTTCTAAGGAGCCAAGAAGAAGTGGACGATGGGTGATCTTAGACCCACATTTTCATTCTTTTTGTATTTTTTCTTTTGTGATTTAAGGGCCCACATATGGTGGGACCCACCTTAATGTATACTTGTATCCAAGAGGGGCCCATAGTGGCGGGGCCCCTCTGTCATCGTTGATCTCTCTCTCTCTCTCTCCATCTCCTTTTCTTTTAGTGATGTTGATGATGAGAGTGGCCCTCTTATGATGTCTATATTATATCCATACCATCCGTTTTGGGACGTATGGACCCCACCGTGATGAATTGATTAGATCCACACCGTCCATCTGAGGACCATGTATAAGTGGGGCCACCTCTGTATATATGTGGTTGGTGGGCCACGAGTACATGAATCCCACCTTGATGAAGGTATTACATCCATACCTTGGGCGTCCAGTAGTCTCTGATGCTAGACTGTATAAGGGAAAACACTCTAGCAGCTAAAAAAAAGAGAGGAGTTAATATTTAAATTATATATATATATATATATATATATATATATATTATAGTAAGTTGAGGTGGGCCACACATGTGGACCCACCATCATATATGCAATGAATCCCTACCGTTCAGAACGTTCAGAGAGTCTGGACGGTGGGTACTTTAAGTTATGAATATATATATTATATTATTATATGATTTGTTATATATTATACTACATTATATTATATTATACACACATATATATATGGACATGTATATTATATATATATTCATATATATCATATGAGAGAGGGGAGTGGGGTAGCCCATATACATGGGACCCCTGTGATGTATGGGCTTGCACTGCAACGTCCATCCATTCATCTAGGCGAGCTCGTCTTGCACCACACCGTCCATCCATCTGACGTAGCTGTGGGTCCCACCCTGATGGGTATTTTCCATCCAACTATACATCCACTTGGTGGATTTTTGACTGTCCATCTGCTGGACGGTCAGCGCCCCACCCATGATGGATATTTTCCATCTAAACCGTTTATTAACTGGTAGGCAGCCACGTATGTGGACCCTACCTTGATATATGTGATTCATCCAAACCGTCCATACATTTGGTGAGCTCATCCTTGGGCTTGAGAAGTAAAATAAAACAGATCTAGTATCAAGTGGACCACACTACAGAAGACAGTGGAGTTGAACGTTTACCATTGAAACTCCTTTGGGTTACAGTAGTTTTAAATCAATATGATATTTGTTTTTCCTCTCTACTTAGGTCTTTATGACCTTATGAACAAACTAGATGGAAAATAATACTATGGTGGGGCCCACTGGAATTTAATAGTGGAAATCATCATCACCATTGTTAGGTGTGGTATGGTCCAGATGATCCTTTAGATATGATTCATTTTTGTGATAATGTTCTAAAATGATCTCTAGCAATAGATGAATGGTGGGTTGGTTTGGGCCCATTTGATTCGGCCCATTTGATTCGACCCATTTGATCAGCCCATTTGATTTAGTCCAATTAATTCGGTCCATTTGAATCGGCCCGTTTGATTTGGCCCATTTGAATCAGCCCATTTAATTCGGCCCATTGGTGTGGCCTATATGATGTGGCTCAGTTGATGTATATTAGGCCCAATGAGACGTATGTGAGGCCTTTGTGTAGGCCGAATATAATGCATATGAGGCCCATTGTGATGTGAGATTCCACCATGATGCATGTGATGATATTTTTGGCGGTCATGCCTTGGGAGCAATGATGGTTTGACATCCACATTGTAAGAGCAATGATGGGTAAATATCCACATTGTAACTCTCCCTAGGGCCCATTGTTAGGCCCATACTCATAGTGCATAGGCCGTTTGGGCCCATCTTCATTATGAGCAGAGTCCATCACTATATAACATGTTTAGTATAGTCCCATGATTCATGCTCATACGCATCATATGTATGCTTGATATGAGGAGTAATTGATCATAGCATATGCCTTTGGGCATATTGTTTATGGGCTCCCTAATAGGCAGAGTTGCCTCGCATGAGCACACAGTATGCGCATGATTGATGCATGATTAGGCTGTGTGATTCATGCATCTCGCATTGTTGATTATAATTATCATATGCCCTAACGACATCAGGGTCGTAGCCTCCACAGGCATATCATGGATGACCAGATGGGACACCGAAAATCTGTTCTACATGGGGTGCTATAGATATCCCTAAGTGAAAGTCCTTAAACCCTCTTGCTTCCAGAGGTTGCTCCAACGTCTAGACCAAGTGGATGCATGAGTGCATGAGGGCCGTATACCATTAAGTCACGTCTCCCACTGTGTAATGGTCGGTTAGAACGAGGTGTATCCTTACCTGCCTAAGAGGAGGGGATAAAGCTAGGCTGAGTCTAACCAGCTCAAGGAATGGGTCCGTTATTGACGAGCCGAGCCGAGCCCGATATTGATAAGTGATAGTGAGGTCTCTTCCACTCACCTTGTTGGCGCGATGGGGTGGCAATCTAGTTTGGAGTGTAATAGACACCAGTGATTTCCCTAGAGAGGAACTGTATTAATACGTGGACTTATTGAGCAGGAATTACATAAGCATTCATTCATTCATTCACTATCCACTCGAGTTGGTGGTGCGCAATTATATGTTACGTGCAGCTTCGCATGGTCAGGATTTCGGTTGGGTTGCAACTAACTAAAGATCTAGAGTTTACAACATTAAGTCTGACTATCCAAATTTAGATATGGGACTGGTTTGGATAGAAGTCCCTTATAATGGACCCAGTAGCCTACGATACTACGTACTATCATCCCAACCTCACACTCTAGCTTGGTCATTTCATTTGCATCGCATATTGCATCCGCAGGCATATGGCATTTTGGGTTTTTATGTTTTCTATACTTATATGGCTTAGACGGACTTAACAGGATTTACATATTGCATTGTAGCCTTAGCATCTGATATTTATCTGTCTATGATTCCGCATTTGTATAGTCGATCCGCATTACATACTCTGATATCGTATGATTCATGATCTTGTCAATATTTCCGTTTACTTTGATATCGTAGGATTTATGATCTTGTCAGTATTTTTGATATTGTATGATTATGGCAATGTATTGGATACTTGGCACATGCATCACATACACTTACACCACCCTCTAAGCTTTATATAAGCTTACGCACGATAAATGCATGTAGGTGGCATTAAGTTGCAATAGCGTTGAGCTTAGAGCGTGCAACGGTCTTCTGGAGCTTTGATTTTTTGACATATGTATTTCTCTTTCAACATTGTATTTAAATGTTTATATTAGTGGATATGTGATGATGATGTTGCCTTTTTAATTTGGGTATACTTGTGGTTATGCTTATTATGAATTAAATGTACATTGGAAAATCCTCCTAATAGGATCCCAGGATTGGAATCTGGCATATGGGCACTGGGAGCCGAGAATGGGGTACTACGAAGGCTGTTGGCGCCAGATTCGGCGATCCAGAATTTTGTGAGCCTGGTTTCCAAGTTTGGGGCGTGACAACTCCTATCTATAGTTGTGAAGCTCCACCTTATGCAACGACTTAAAATTTCTACATACTGCCTCAAGTTATGCAATCCGCAGCTCTTCCACGTTACGCTTCGGTCGGACCGAAGTAGAGTCTAAAGTTGAGTCTGAACTTGGAAAGTATTTTGTTTTAGCAGTTGCCCGATTTCGGTCGGATCGAACTTAAGTCGTCGGTCAAATCGAATTAACTTTCGTCAAACCAAATTAACTCCAAAATTCATGCTTCTTGCTTTTTGTGCACTTTCAATCGCATCGAATCTTATTTTCGATTGGACCAAACTATAGTTCGGTTGGACCGAATTACCCTTTGTTCAAACCAAATTAGCTTCGGAATGTCATCGTTGGTCGCTGGACTATTTTGAGCAATTTTTGGTTAGACCGAACATGGGTTCGGTCGGACCGAATTGTCCTATTTTCAACTGTGGACTCTGTATTCTTTGAAGTTTTTTCTTCATCTTTTGCACTTGATTTTCTTAGATCTTTGGCATATGAATTTTCCATTCTTGGTCTCCTAAGATCCATCTTTTGCCTTGGTGATTCTTGAGCATCAAATCTATGCTTTTAACATTATTTTCAATCTAAGTTCTCAAATTCACCTTGCAACACAAGCATGTATAAACTATACCATTAAGCCTTAACATGTTCATAAAACCAAGATATAAATAAGGAAAAATATGTAATATTTGACACTCAACACACTCCCCAACCAGCATTTTGCTAGTCCCGAGCAAAACATGCGTGAAGTACTTCTTAGTTCTTAATGTTCAAATCATTTTTCAGAAATCCATCCTTTGTGCAATCAAGTATAAATGAGTAGAATTAAGACAAGAAAGTTAGATTTTGAAAACCTAGAGTTGAATCATATAAGAAATCAATCAAATAGGTCCTTTATCAATTTCTTAAGAGAATAAGTTCATATACCAAGTTTTTCAATATGCACAGTGAAAATCAACTTACTTCCCATAAGAATACTATTATTTCATTGTGTTAACCATATTTACCATATCCAGATTAATTGAAAACTCAAGTACTAATTTCGAACTTATCTCCTTTCCTTTTTTTTCCAGTTTTTTATTTTATATCGACAGTCCTTTTTATACTTTCTTTTCAGATTTTGCATTCTTTTCATTCTTTTTCATTCTTTTTCATTCCTTTTATCATACATGACCTTTTTGTCGATCTCACTATTTTTTTAGCTAGTTCTTTTCATCTTCTATGGTGGATAAAATTCTACAGAATCAATTCTTAACATCTATCAATGATTCTCATATTAACAATAAAAAATTCTAGTACAACTCACATAAAGTAATTTGAAGTGTCTTGTGACTTAGATTAACATGATATTCAAACTTCCTCTTTAATCAATTGAGTGCAAGAACTATAGGTGATAGATTACTTAGTTGATCAAACTCCAACAATTCAAAATTCAATCTCTATCTCATCATACTCAAAACATTCTTTGCATATAAAATTTATCATTTCCCAAACAGATTTCAACTTAAAGCATTGAAAATTTTAAAAATTTAGCTCCAAACTAAGAAAACACTGATTATTTTACCTAATCCATGCCCCCAACCTAAAATCTACACTGTCCTCTATGTAAAAGAAATAAGCATGTAATGCAAAAGAGGCAACGAAAAGAAAGCAGAAGTGATGGAAAGGTAGTACCTGAAGAAGGAATTTTGAGGCTTTGCCAAGGATCTCAACGTGAAGATGGTTTAGCACAAAAGACTAAACAAACGGAAAGAAAACTATTCTAATCCTAAATTCTATGAAAGCGGTAAACTTAACTACACCTCCATCAAACTAGTTAGTCATTCCTGGTAAACAGGATCAATTAGAGGTATGGACATGTCCTCTGAATCAAATTTCTTAACAAATGGCTTTAAACGATGTCCATTCACTTTGAAAACATTATCATTCATTGGATTCTGAATCTCGACGCTCCCATGAGGATAGATATTTATAACAGTGAAAGGGCCGGTCCAACAAGATTGGATTCACTTGAAAAAAGATGTAACAGAAAATTGTACAAAAGGACTTTTTGACCAGTCAGGAATGATTTTTGAAGGATGTTCCTATCATGGAACATCTTCATCATGTCCTTGTAAATTCTTGAGTTCTTGTATGCGTCATTCCGGATTTTCTCGAGTTCATTTGAGTGAAGTTTGCGCAATGAGCTAGCATTTTTTAGGTTAAAATTGAAGTTTTTAATAGCCCAGTAGGCTCTATGTTCCAATTCCACAAGTAAGTGGCAAGCTTTCTCATAAACAATTCTAAAGGGAGACTTTCCAATTGGAGTCTTGAAGGCAGTACGGTAGGCCCATAAATCGTCAGTCAAGCGAATTGATCAATCTTTACAGTTAGGGTTAACCATTTTCTCTAGAATATGTTTAATTTCCCTATTGAAAGTCTTAACTTGCCCACTTGTCTGTGGGTGGTATGGAGTGCTCTCCTTGTGAGTGATGCCATATTTCTTTATTAAGTTTACAAATGGCCTATTATAGAAATGTGAACCTCCATCATTAATAATGGCTCGAGGTGTTCTAAACCATGAAAGGATGTTTTCTTTTGAGAATTTAATGACTGTTTAATGGTCATTGTTCGGGCATGGGATTGTTTCAACCCATTTAGTGACATAGTTTACTGCTAGCAAAATGTACAAATTCTTGAAGGATTTAGGGAATGGCCTCATGAAATCGATGCCCTAGCAATCAAATGCTTCAATCATTAGAATGAGATTTAAAGACATCATATTTCGATGGGACAATGCTCCCAATTTTTGACAACACTCACACGCTTTGCAAAACTCATGAGTGTCCTTGAACATAGTAGGCCAGTAAAAGCCACACTGCAGGATTTTGGCGATGATCTTTTTAACAGAGAAGTAACCACCACAGGCCTGAGAGTGATAGAAGGAGATGACACTTTGATGTTCATTTTTTGGCACACATCTCCTTAAAATTTGGTCTAGGAAGTATTTAAACAAATATGGATCGTCCCAGATGAACTTACGTACCTTGGCGAAGATTTTTCTTTTATCTTGTGCAGTCCAATGTGTCGGCATGAAACCTGTATTAAGACAATTTATGATGTCAGAAAACCAAGGTAGTTGGGAGAGTTTGAACAATTGTTCATCAGGGAACATGTCATTTATGGGTGTCATCTCAAGGAAATTGGGGAGGTCAAGTCTCGAGAGATGGTCAGCCACTACGTTCTCTACTCCTTTTTTGTCTCGTATTTCCAAGACAAATTCCTAGAGTAGGTGGATCCATCTTATCAAGTGGGGCTTAACATCATTCATAGAAAGAAGATACTTCATCGCCGCATGTTTAAGTGCAGATTATAATCTTGGATCTGATCAAGTAGGACCTAAATTTGTTCAAAGCAAATACTATGGCTAAGAGTTGCTTCTCCGTAGTAGAGTAGTTCATTTGGATAGAATTTAGAGTTCTACTAGCATAGTAAATAGCGTAGGGCTTCTTCTCTTTTCTCTAGCTTAACACCGCCCCAATAGTAAAATTAGATACATCACACATAATTTCTAAAGGAATGCTTCAATCGAGTGGTTGCATGATAGGCGCGGTGGTGAACATGCCTTTGAGCTTAGAAAAGGCTTCCTGACATTGCTCAGTCCACTCATATGGTACATCCTTTTGAAGTAGATTGCATAAAGGATAAGAGAGGTGATTAAAGTCCTTTATGAATCGTCTGTAAAATTTGGTGTGTCCTAAGAAGGATTGCACGTCCGTATGCTCTTGGGTGGAGGTAGGTTAAAGATAAGATCAATTTTAGCCTTATCTACTTCAATTCCTTTGGATGAAATTATATGTCCAAGAATATTCCCTTAGAAACCATGAAATGACACTTCTCCTAATTCAGTACCAAATTCTTTTCCTCACATCGCTTCAGCACATTTTTTAAGTTTTTCAGAGATTCACTGAAGGATGAACCAAAGATAGAGAAGTTATTCATGAAGACCTCTAAATATTGCCCTACCATGTCAGAAAATATACTCAGCATGCATCGCTGAAAAGTGGCAGGGGCATTACACAGTCCGAATGACATCCTTCGGTAAGCTAAGGTGCCATAAGGACATGTGAACATTATCTTTTTCTAATCTTCATGGGCTATCTCTATCTGATTGTAGCCTGAATATCCGTTAAGGAAGCTATAGTAAGAGTGACCAGCTAGCCTTTATAAAATTTGATCAATGAAGGGTAAAGGAAAGTGGTCCTTCCTCATGATGGTATTCAATTTCTTGTAGTCATACACACTCACCAACCAATAATAACTCTAGCTGGCATGAGTTTGTTGTTGGTATTGGCTACGATGGTGATTCCGGACTTCTTAGAAACCACCTGAGTTGGACTCACCTATTGGCTATCAGATATGGGATATATAATACCCACATCCAACAACTTAAGTACCTCGGCCTTAACCACTTCCTTCATGTTTGGATTTAATATACGCTGTGGTTGACAGGAGGTCTTCGCATTATCCTCAAGATGAATGAGGTGAGTACAAATCAAAGGGTCAATTCCCTTAAGGTCTGCAATCGATCATCTAAAGGCTCCTTTGTGCTCAATGAGAGTAGAGATAAGCATACTCTCTTGTTCTTGCTCAAGGAGGGAAGAATTCACCACTGGGTATGTCTCATCTTAACCTAAATAGACATATTTAAGGTCAGAGGGTAAAGGTTTTAGGTGAAGCTTCGGTGCTTTGAGGCTAGACGATAGAGACACAACATCAGTTTGAGCTAATTTTTCAAATTGTGGCCTCCACCGGTTAACTTCAAGTACCGTTGCAGCATCAAGCAAAGCATCCATCTCTCGGATCATATCATCATCCACGTCAGGGGAGTGGGCCAAGTGCATCTCTATAGGGTCAGAGGATAAGGTCATTAGAGCTCTATTTTCCACGAAAGAGTCTATCATATTAATGTCATGGGCCTCGTCATCATTCTCTTCTTATCTACTTATGTTGAAAAAGATATTAATCTCCAATGTCATATTTCTAAAAGATAAATTCATGACCCCACTCCTACAATTGATGATAGAATTTGATGTAGTAAGGAATGGGTGACCAAGTATGATAGGGATTTGAGTACTCATGTCTACGATGAGTTGAGTATCTAAGATGATAAAATCTAATAGATAGTAGAATTTATTAACTTGAACTAATACATCCTCAATCATCCCTCTTATTACACGAACCATGTGATCAGCAAGTTGTAATGTGGTCTAGGTGGGTTTTAATTCACCTGGACGTAGTTGTTCATAGACCGAGTAAGGGATCAGATTTATGCCCGCCCCCAAGTCAAGAAGTAGGTTCTCAATTTGGTGATTCCCAATTATACAAGTGATAGTTGGGCTACCGGGATCTTTATATTTTTGTGGCACAATTTACTTGAGGATGACACTCACTTTTTCTGTTAGGAAAATTTTCTTTTTAATACTTTTTCACCTTTTGGTTGTCTATAGGTCTTTCATAAATTTGGAATATGAAGGAATTTGTTTCACGGCAACCAGAAGAGGGATGTTGACCTTAACTTATTTCAACACCTCTAGAATATCCTTTGAGTTGGCTAGAGGTTTTGGTGCAATCAACCGCTGGGGGAATGAAGCAATCAACTTGCTCAGATGTTCCAGTTCTAATCCATGTGAAGTAGTGCTAGGTCTATCATCTGTGTCTTCTTCTGGGTCCTTAGACTTTTTAGCCTTTACCGGAATAGATTTGTCAATTATTTTTCCAGTCCTAAGAGTAGTGATAGACTTGGCTTACTCCATTGGATTTGAAGAGCTTGGTTCATTAACTTCGTATTGCAGTTTAGGAATGGGTAGAGGTTGAGCTAGAAGGATCCCTTTCTCTATAACCACAATGCATGAGTCTATCTTTTGTATAGCCTTTGTAAGTTCTTATAAGGCTTGGAGAGTACTTTGCTAATAAGCTCTTGAGTTTGTGTGGGATTTTGAACTAATTCCTCTTAAGGTTTCCCTTAATTTAAGAATTGGTTAGGGATTCCTTGAGGAGTGACAGTTTGTCCATTCCTCCAACTGAAGTTTGGATGATTTCTCCAACTTGAATTGTATGTGTTTGAAGTGGGTCCTTTGAAAGGCCTTTGGTAATTGTTCACGACATTCGATTGCTCATTTAATATTTCTTGAAAAGTTGGTATTGTTAGACAATTTTCAGTTGTATGAACATTGCAATCACAAATACTGCAAACAACTTCCTTAACCTTATCCTTCTTAAGTTTCTTGGCCTCGAGTTTCCTTGTGAGACTGGCCACTTTACCATTTATGTCATTTTCCTCTTTTAACAAGTATATTCCACGCTTCTCCTTTGATTGAGTAGGCTTAGAAGTGGTGTTAGGTCTTGGGGAGATGTCCCATGATTGTTCGGTTTCAGGGAGTTTGTCAATGTAATCCCACACATCATCTACATCTTTGTTCAATGAATTCCCCATTACACATTGTTTTGACGAATTGGCGCATGGAAAATGTTAGTCCTTCATGAAAGAAATTTGTTATGCGCCATGTTTCAAAACCATGTTATGGGCATGAATTGACAAGATCCTTGAACTTCTCCCAACATTAGAAGAATGTTTCATCTTCCTTTTGGGCGAAGTTCATGATCTACTTTCTAATGGTGTTCGTCTTATGATATGGGAAGAATGAACTCCCTTGTCATGTCATTCCATCTGCCAATAGATCATAGACGTAGTGAATGCAACCGCATCTTAACTTTTTCTTGTAAGGAGAAAGGAAAAAGTTTCAGCCTGATCGTGTCCTTAAACACATTAGGAAAATATAAAGTGGTTATTATCTCATCCAATTATTTTAAGTGTAGATATGGAGTTTCAAATTCAAGTCCATGGAACTTTGGAAGGAGTTGGATTATTCTTGGCTTGATATCCATATTTCATGTATTTTTTTAGAAAAATCATACAAGAAGGTGTGTTCGCTCCCGCTGGTTGTAAATAGTCTCGCAAAGTACGAGTCGGGGTTGCATGATGCACCTCATTCTCATCCTTGGCCTCCTCAATTGGAGGTTGAGGTTGGTTTGCAAGTTGATTGCAGCCATCACTTCTATTCTAATGATATCAAATGGTGTCTAGTCTTGTGACGGATAGGTAACCCTTTGACTAATCCTCCTTCACTTAAAAGACATAGAGTGTTGTCACGAACTCACTTGGGCATGAAACACTCTCTGCTTTTAACTACAAAATCTAACCTAAAATCTAAGAATTGAAAATTACAGCAAATAAGAAGTAAGAGAGAGAGAGAGAGAGTTAGAATGAAGTTACCAGATAGGAGATGCTAGGTTAGGATCCTACAAAACATAGACCAAAGTTAGTTTCTAAAAATAAGTTTAGAAAAATTCCTAACCTAGAAACAAAATAAAGAGTTAATCCTAATCTTAACCTAATTCAAAAACTAATTAATTTCAAAAAAATGCAATCATAGTCCCCCACAACAACGCCAAAAACTTATTCATAACCCCAAGTGTAGGGTCGTCATGTAGTAATAATCTCTGTGAAACCGAGGTCGAATCCACAGGGACTAATCTCGTATGTTTTTGAAAGTAATTAGAAGTAGAACTAAAAGAAGATCTAAAACTAAATCTGAATATTTGGAAAGAGTAATTGTGAAGGATGTAATTGAAATTTATAAGTTTAAAGGTGGGAACTAGGGTGCCAAGGATCCACTTGTAGCTATTGAGATGCTACCTTACTTGATTCAAGAGATCCAATTGGAATCAAAATCCTATGTTATCTAATTAGAAAGAGAGATGATTAAATCTCTGAACTTCTCATTGATCTAGCCTTAATGTAAGTGGATTATGAAGATTTGGAAGGATTCCGTCACCAAACCATGCCAAGGAGATGATGGCAAACAACAAGATTTACCAATCCCACAATCTCAAATAAGAAAAGAAGATACTCAAAGCTATCACAATGTCCACTATAATTTGAGTCATAATAAATCATTGAAAACTGAAAATATTTCTTAAAATCAACTAAAAATCAATGAAGTTCAACATAAACATGAATCAAAGCAAAGTAAACATCTCAATCACGCTACAAGCTTTAGCCCTAGCTAAGAGGTTTAGCCACCCATAGACATGATTGAATGAAGAACTCTTAAATAAAACATAAAAACAACTAATGAAGAAGAAGAAAGACTCTTGGCGGTGGCTCTCCACTCTTTTGGTCCACTCCTTAAAACCTGGAAGATACCTACGAAAGTCCTAGGGACTCCTATTTATAGTTGTGAAGCTCCACCTTACGCACCGACTTGGAATTTTCGCAAATTACCTTAAGTTATGCAATCCGCAGCTCTTCCGCGTTACACTTCGATTGGACCAAAATGACTTTCGTTCAGATCGAAGTCGAGTCCGAAGTTGAGCCCCAACTTGGAAAAGATTCTATTTCAGTAGTTGCCTGATTTCGGTCGGACCGAGCTGAGCTTGGTTAGACCGAACTTAAGTTGTTGGTCGGACCGAATTACTTTCGGTTGAACCGAATTAATTCCAAAATTCATTGTTCTTCGCTTGAGCTTTTTGTGCCCTTTCAGTTGCACCGATTCTTATTTTTAGTCAGACCGAACTAAGGTTTGGTTGGACCGAATTACCCTTCCATCAAACTGAATTAGCTTCTGAATTTCATCGTTGGTCACTAGACTGTTTTGAGAAATTTCGGTTAGACCAAACATGGGTTTGTTAGGACTGAACTGTCCTATTTTTTTGTGGATTTTGCATTCTTTCAAGTTTTTTCTTCATCTTTTGTACTTGATTTCCTTGGATATTTGGCATGTGAATTCTCCATTCTTAGTCTTCCACGATTCATCTTTTGCCTTGGTGATTCTTGAGCATCAAATCCATGCTTTTAGCATTCTTTTCAATCCAAGCTCTCAGATTCACCTTGCAACACAAACATGTATAATATATATCATGTTCATAAAACTAAGATATAAATGAGGGAAAATATGTAATATTTGACACTCAATAATGTCATCGAAGCAAGTTCGATGACATCGACAATTCATAGATTTTGAGCTTAACTCGCTGGATAGTTCTGGACCATTTCCAATGACATCGAGGAGTTGTTCAATGACATTGAAGCTTGTTTGGTGACATAAAAAGTATGGCGATGACATCGACAACTACCTAGTGTAAAAAGGTGCACAATTTCCAAATTCGAATCCAAATCAGACTCGAACTTTCGACAACATCGAAGGACCATCGAAGGTGCACTGTGTGTAAATTTGAGGTGGTTTCCAAAGTCAACCAGACAAAGCTTATATATTGGAATTCTTTGAGGGATTCTAAGCATGAATTAGGGTTAGAGGAGTAAAGCTAAGGGTGTCGTATCTTCCAAGGAGCTCTTTCTTCTTCCTTAGTTTATCATGTTTTTTTTATATGATTTTTAGCTTAATCATGTCTTTGATGGCTAATCTCTTAGCTATAGCTAAGAGGTGAATCTTGTAGTTTATTTTGATGATTATTTAACTTTGATTCAAGTTTATGTTGAACTTTTATTGATTATTAGTTTGAATGAAGGAATATTTTCAATTTTCTATGATTTATTGTAACTAAAATTACAGTAGTTGCTCGAGAAGCTTTTACTATCTTCTTACCTATTTTATAATTGTTCACAACCCCAAGTGTAGGGTCGCGATCTAGTAATAATCTCGGTAAGACCAAGGTCGAATCCACAGGGACCAAACTTGTACGTATTCTTAAAAGAACTAGAACTATAACTAGAAGAAGATCTATATCTAAATCTAAAATAATAGAGAGAGTAATTGTGAGTTTTGTAATTAAAACTTGTGAATTTAAAGGTGGGAACTAGGGTGCCAAGGATCCATTTGTAGCAATTAGGATGCTACC
This sequence comes from Magnolia sinica, assembly GCF_029962835.1. Lineage (NCBI taxonomy): Eukaryota > Viridiplantae > Streptophyta > Magnoliopsida > Magnoliales > Magnoliaceae > Magnolia > Magnolia sinica. The sequence continues at coordinate 79,159,079 of NC_080573.1, forward strand.
TTACTTGATTCAAGAGATCCAATTGGAGTCAGAGTCCTATCTTATCCAATTGGAAAGAGAGATAATCAAATCTTTGAACTTCTCATTGATCTAGCCTCAATGGAAGAGGATTGTGAAGATTTGGAAGTGATTTCATCACCCAACCTTGCCCAGGAGACGATGGCAAACAACAGAATTTACCAATCCCATAATCTCAAATAAGAAAAGAAGATACTCAAAGTTATCACAGCATTTACTATAATTTGAGTCATAATAAACCATTGAAAACTAAAAATATTCCTTAAAATCAACTAGGAATCAATGAAGTTTAATATAAACATGAATTAAAGCAGAGTAAACATCCCAATCATGGTACAATCTTCCCCTCTTAGCCCTAACTAAGAGGTTTAGCCAACCATAGACATGATTGAACTAAGAAATCTTAAATAAAACATAAAAAACAACTATGGAAGAAGAAGAAAGACTCTTGGCAGCAGCTCTCCATACTTTTGCTCCACTCCTTTAACCTTAAAAGATACCTAGGAACGTCCTAGGTACTCCTATTTATAGTTGTGAAGCCCCATCTTATGCAACTCCTTGGAAATTTTGAAAACCGTCTTGTTTTTACACACTCCACGTAAGTCCCGTCTTACGCTTCAGTCAGACGGAAGTTGGGTTCGGTCGCTAGGAATTAACATTGAAAATTGCACTTTCTTGCTAGACAATTCTGCGTGATTTCGGTCGGACCGAAGTTGTTGCTGAAAAATCTTATGCAAAAAATCTATCAAATTTATTTCGGACCGACTCCAACCAAAGTACTTCAGTCAGACCGAAGTTGGCTCATGTCAGACCAAATTATCCTAATTTCTTACTAGACAGTTTTCTACGATTTCAATCGGATCGAAGTTGGCTCAGGTCGGACCGAAATGTCTTGTTTTCTACTGCGAATTCTACATTCTTTCAAATCCTTTCTTCATCCTTTGTACTTGATTTCCTTGGAACTTTAGCATGTGAATTATTCATGCTTGGTCTCCTAAGATCCATCTTTTGCCTTGGTGATTCGTGAGTATTAATCCATGCTTTTAGCATTCTTTTCAATCCAAGCTCTTAGATTCACCTTACAACACAAACATGTATAAAATATACCGTTAAGCCTTCTCATGTTCATAAAACCAAGATATAAATAGGGGAGAATATGGAATATTGGACACTCAACACACTCCCTAACTGGCATTTTGCTAGTCCCGAGCAAAACATGCATGAAGTGAACCTCAATTCTCAATTGTTAAAACTTTTTCAGAAAACAATCTTTTGTATAATTGAGTATGAATGAGTAGAATTAAGATGAGAAAGTGGGACTTTCAAAACCAAGAGCCGAATCATATAAGAAATCCATCAAATCAGTTCTTTTATCAATTTCTTTAGAGCATAAGTTCCTATAGCATGTTTTTCAATGTGCTTAGTGAAAATCAAATTACGTCCCATGAAAATACTATCATTTCATAACATTAGCCATGTTCATCATATCAAGAGTAGTTAAAAACTTAAGTGTTGATTCTGAACTTATCCCCTTCTCCTTCTTTTTCTAGTTTTTGATTTTATATCGATGGTTCCTTTTTTATTATTCATTCTTTCAGAATTTTTCATTCTTTTCAAACTTTTTCCAGTCTTTTCCTCATACATGACCTTTTTGTCAATCTCACTGTTTTTTAACTGGTTCTTTTCATCTTTTAAAGTGGATAAAATTCTCTAGACTAAATTCTCAACATCTATCAATGATTCACATACTAACCATATGAAATTCTAGCATAATTCATAGAAAGCAAACTGAATGTGTCTTGTGATTTAGATCCACATGATATTTAAAACATCCTCTTAATTAATTGAGTGCAAGAACTGCAAGTGATATATTACTTAGTTGATCAAACTCTAACAATTGAAAATTCAATCTCTACCTTATTATTATACTAAAAGCATTCTTAAGTACACAAACTTTTGTTTTCCAAATAGGTATTTACTTGAAAATTTGAAAAATTTTAACAATTTTTTGCTCAAAAATTAGGAAAATACTAATTAGTTTACCTAATCCACACCTCCTAACCTAAAATCTACATTGTCCTCAATATAAAAAATATAAGCATGTAATACATATGAGACAATGAAAATAAAGGAGAAGTGATGGAAAGGTAGTACCTGAAGAAGGAGGATTAAACTTTTCCAAAGTTCTCGGTGTGAAGATGAGTGAGCAGGAAGACTAAACAATGTGAAATCAAACTATCCTAATCCTAAATCCTATGAAAGTAATAAACCTAATCCTAAAGTAGGAAAGCAAGGGAAAACTACTTAATCATATAGCAAGGTTCCTCCTCCAGCCAGTATCTTGATAAATTCCTCAGAAGGTTTCTCAACGAGATCATCTAAAGGCCCTTTTTTGCAGTAGGCTTGGATGCCTTGAAGCATGAATGCATAGAGAAATTTATGGACCTCAGCATAAAGTTTCCTTTCAATCTCCTAAGGTGTCTAAAGTATATACGATTCACTTATAACAGAAAAAGTTTCAATGTTAGTACACCATGGTGAACCAGAGACTACAAGTAGATGAAATTTAAAAAAATTCTCAGTAGGTGGTGTAGTCTCAACACATTCCGAAGTTTCAGACTTCAGTTCAATTTCTAGCTCCTCCACTTCTAATGGAAAACATTCAGGATTTGTGGAAGGAAGCTCTTCAGAAAATTAATTCCCTTGGTTAATATCAATAAGGTGTCCACTATATTATCATTAAGATCAGCAAAGTGTGCCAAGCATTCATCCAGAGATTTGAGAGATTCATTTGAGAGAGGTTTGTTTTCCATATTGACCTCTGTGATGATATGCCTAAGGATTCCTTCATCATTTTTGAAAGTGGAGGGAGGCATACTCTCTTGCTCTTCATCTCGATGAGAGTAAATTGTCACCCGATATATCTTATATTGCCTTGCATAGACAGGTTGAGGATCAGTAGGCGAAGATTCGATGTGAAGACTCTGTTCATTGATACTAATCAGTAAAGGCTTTGTATCATCAAGGGTTACCTGCTCAGATGGTGGTCTCAATCGGGTAGTTTCAAATTCGAGAGTAATATCAAGCAAGTCATCCCTCTCCCTAATCATATCATAATCTAAATGAGGGGATTGGTCTAAGCAAGCCTCAAAAGAGTTAGAAGGGTAGGTTAAAAGGGGCTAATCCTCCATATTTAAATTAGACATGTCAGATGGGTGGAGTAGAGCATTATTGTCGACAACTCCCTATACCTCTTGATCATTTACCTAGGCCATAATTGAGATCGATTCCAGGGAATTTTGGGCTGTAAACTCATGATTGTCATCCCACTCCTCATCATTTTTTAATTCAGTATAGTTCACGAGTAAATTAAGATCACTTTCCTTACACTGTGTTTGCAGATTGGGGTGAGTCTCGAATAAACTAGCCTCTTCCTCCTTATTAAGATCAAGTGTGTTATGTGGGTGGAGTGTGTCAACATCATTATATTTGAAAAATACCAATGTCTCTTGATCATTCCTTTGGACAGTCATCGAGATTGACTCTTTGGGAAATTGAATTGTATGCTCATTAACAGAATCCAACTCCTCATTCTCAATTTCAGTATGTTCCACAATCGTAACACGTGAACCTATCTTTTGTAAGTTCTTGTAATGCTTGGAGTGTTCTTTGTTGGATGAGCTCTAGATTTTGTGTGAAATTTTGAAGTGAATTCTCTTGGATTGTTTTTGTTTGGATCTCAAAGGTAGGGAATCTAGGAGAATAGTCACTATAATCGATTATTGGTTCGTCTCTCCAATTTTGATGTTTTCACTGATCGTAGTCATACAGGTCATATGTGGGAGAGTTTGGCAATTGTTGGCACACATTATCACCCATAATATAATCATGAAATGTTTTCTTATTGCCTAATGGGTGATAATCATTCTCACTTCAATAATCATGTACTGTTTTCTTAATCCATGGAGTGTAATTATTTTGCCGCATATGATCACGCATAGACTTCTTGATTGGTGGAGCATTGTATTCTAGTTGGTTCTCGATAAAGTTTTCAGAAATTTTTTGAGAAAAGGTTGTTTCCTAACATAATCATCTGATAGCCCTTCCTGATATCTCTCATCTTCTAGAAGTATATTAGCATACTTACATGCCCACTCTTGCATGTACATGGTGAAACCTTAATTCTAAATCTATTCCTAAAATAAATTCCGTAAAAAAAATTTCTACAACAAAATGGAAACTAAGTAGAGGGAAGTTACCAGAACAGAAGAACTAGAATTGAAAATCCTACAAAATCAAAACAATCAAACTATGTTAGCAATGTTATAAGAAGAAAGAGAAAAGAAAAATAAGATGAATCCTGAAAATAAAATCTAAAAACTAAAAAATCCTAAAAATCCTATTCTTAATCTAATTCTAATACTAATTAATTTCAAAAAAGCATAGTCGTAGTCACTGGCAACGGCGCCAAAAACTCGTTCATAACCCCAAGTATAGGGTCGTGATGTAGTAATAATCTTGGTAAGACTGAGGTCGAATCCATAGGGACTAAACTCGCACGTATTCTGAAAAGAACTAGAAAAAGATCAATATTTGAAATAATAGAGAGAGTAATTATGAGTTTTGTAATTGAAACTTGTGATTTTAAAGGTGGGAACTAGGGTGCCAAGGATCCACTTGTAGCAATTGGGATGCTACCTTACTTGATTTAAGAGATCTAATTGAAGTCAGAGTCCTATCTTATCCAATTGGAAAGAGAGATGATCAAATCTCTGAACTTCTCATTGATCTAGTCTTAATGGAAGAGGATTGTGAAGATTTGGAAGTGATTTCATCACCCAACCTTGCCAAGGAGACGATGACAAACAATAGGATTTACCAATCTCATAATCTCAACTAAGAAAAGAACATACTCAAAGTTATCGCAGCGTCTACTATAATTTGAGTCACAATGAACCATTGAAAACTGAAAATATTGCTTAAAATCAACTAGAAATCTATGAAGTTCAACATAAACATGAATTAAAGTAAAGTAAACATCCCAATCATGTTACATGCTTCCCCTCTTAGCCCTAGCTAAGAGGTTTAGCCAACCATAGACATGATTGAACTAAGAACTCTTAAATAAAACATAAAAAATAACTAAGGAAGAAGAAAGAGTCTTGACAGCAGCTCTCCACCCTTTTGTTCCACTCCTTAAACCCTAGAAGATACTTAGGAACGTCCTAGGAACTCCTATTTATAGTTGTGAAGCCCCATCTTACGCAACTCCTTGGAATTTCTAAAAACCATCTTGAATTTATGCACTTCGCATAAGTCCCATGTTACGCTTCGATCGGACCGAAGTTAGGTTCGGTCGAAGCAAATTAAGATTGAAAATCGTACTTTCTTACTGGACAATTCTGCGCAATTTTGATTGAATCGAAGTTGATGCTAAAAAATCTTATGCAGAAAATCTATCAAATTTAGGTTGGACTAACTCTAACCAAAGTTTCCACCCGAAGTTAGCTCAGGTCAGACCGAATTATCCTAATTTCTTACTAGACAATTATCTGCGATTTCGATCAGATTGAAGTTGGCTCAGGTCAGACCAGATTGTCTTATTTTCTACTGCAGATTTTACATTCTTTCAAGTCCTTTCTTTATCCTTTGTACTTGGTTTCCTTGGATCTTTGGCATGTGAATTCTTCATTCTTAGTCTTCTAAGATACATCTTTTTCCTTGGGGATTCTTGAGCATTAAATCCATGCTTTTAGCATTCTTTTCAATCCAAGCTCTCAGATTCATCTTGCAACACAAACATGTATAAAATATACCATTAAGCTTTATCATGTTCATAAAACCAAGATATAAATAAGGGAGAATATGCAATATTTAACACTCGACAACAATCGTGTGATTTGTAAAATTCGTGATCCACCATTGTCTATCGACATGGTTGATGCATGAATTCCCTGTGATCATGGGATTGGTGCTTCATGTGTGAACTAATCTAATAAAGTTCAACACCACATTATGTTTTAATTGCTTCATCATCCGACTGGATAAAATAGGGCTTTGATTTCGATTGTGCTCTTGTTGAATCAAGTAAAATTTCATCTTAATAAATGCAAGTGGATCCTTTTCACTCTAGTTTTCATTACTTTAATAGATTTAATTCACAAAAATTTATCTCTAAATTTCTAGATTTTAGATTCTAGTTCTAATTCTAGTTAATTCAAAATACGTACAAGGTAATCCCCGTGGATTCGATCTCACTCTTACCGAGTTATTACTATAATGCAGCCCTGTTATTGGAGTTGTGAAAAAGTTTTTGGCACCATTGTTAGGGACTTCAATTGTGTTTTTCTAAATTTGATTAGTATTGGAATTAGTTAGGATTATGATTATTTTTTTGTTGCGTTTTTAGAACTAACTTATTTTTCTATTTTGTAGCAATTAACATAGAACTTTCGATCCGGTAACTTCATTCCAACTTCTCTCTTTTTAGATTTCTTATTTTTGTAATCTCTTTTAGATTTTAGTAGTTTTTAGAACTTGAGGGCTAAGAGTGTTTCATGCTCATGTGGGTCCGTAACAACACTATACGTCTCTTAAGTGAAGGAGGATTGGTTAAAGGGTCGCTTATCCATCACCAGATTAGACACCACTTGATATCCCATGCATTGACAAAAATGATAGCTGCTAATCAACCTCACCAACCAGTTGAGGAGCACTAAGATGAGAATGAGGTGCGCAATGTCCCTACACCAAGAACATCATGAGATTATCTTCAAACATTGAGGGCAAGTACACCTTCCTGCATAGTGTTTCCACACAATGTAGGAAATGTGGACTTTAAACCGGGAGTGGATCAATTAGTTCCAAAGTTTCATGGGCTTGATTCTGATAGTTCATACCTACATCTCATAAAGTTTGATGAGATAGTAGCTGTAAGACCTGTATCTTAGTCCGTACTGTTCGGTTGACTCCTGTGATCCTTCCCGACGAATTCGGGTAACCCGCAACCTATAATCGACGTTTATGCGTGACCCTAAGTCATATCTCATAGATTTGAGTCAGCTTAATTCGAGACTTGTACCATTGCGACCGCACTGTCGCTGTGGTTCCAACGTCGTGACTCGCACACTGATCCGATACCCAAGTCAAAAGATGTGGGCCCACGTTTATTTCGAAGAAACACTGTGCGTTTGCAGTCCCAAGAGAATCTCTACAACATGTCCCATCAATCAATCAATTAATCACCTCATGCCAAGTACAAGAGCAACCCATGCTTTCTTTCTCCACAAGTCAAGTAATCTACCCTAAAAGTCAACAAGTCTCTCCCTCACCCATCACACACCTCACACCATCACCCATCACTCTCTCTCCTTACAACCCCCTCTCTCTCTTTCTCCACACATTTTCCAAGCAACTCCAAAATGGTGGATGTCCCAAGCAATTCCTAAGTGAGAGAACAGAGTGTGTTGTGTGTGGCCCATTCCTATCCCAAGATCCACCATCCTAGCCCTTCCTTTCTCATCATCTTCCATTAAAGAGAGGCACAAGGAGATTGGCGCTCCATTGGACTAAGAAGATCGAACGGTGGGTGCTTTATAGGATAGATTTTCATGTTTTGATAATGGGCCAAGTGAGGCCTACTGATTGATGGTACGGATCTCACTTTGGACCCTAGATGTGGCCGATGGCCCACCTTGATTTTTATAATCATTCCATGATGGGGCCATTCTCCATGGACCCCATCATGATGTTTATTTCCCTTGCATAAATAGGGTCATTTAAGCCTTACATTTCGGTGGGGAAAAGATCTCCACCGTTGATTTTGATCGGTGGGCCTATATGAAATGGGACATACTTGATGTATGTTGTAAATCATGCAAGGGAGGGCCCATAATACTGAGGTCCTTCCATCACATGTGTCTCTTTCCCTCTCTCTGTCTCTCTCTCCTTCCTTTATTTTGTGGCCCACATGATGAGTATACATGATATCTAGACCGTCCATCAAATGGACCCCCATGGCCGTCCAAACCAGGTGGGCCCTACCATAATGGAGATGGGAAACCACAAATCTTAGATTGATCCAAGTGGGCAACATCCATGTGGGACCCACCTGGGTGAGTTGCCTTCACACCGTCCAGCGTCCCCAGACGCTGGATGTGCAGTGAAATGTGGACAGTTAGTGTGTGTACTGGTAACTAAAAAAAAATAATATAAAGGTTTTGGGTGGGCCGCTCATGTAGGCCCCACCTTGACGTATGGATCCAATCCATGCCGTCCATCCCATTTCCCAAATCATTTTAGGCGTTGGGCCGAAAAATGAAGCCAATCCGATCATTTGGCGGGCCATAGCATAGCAAACAATGTTTTTTACCATTGAAATCCAACCTGATGTTTCTATACACCGAAATATATCAAATATTAGGCTTGATGGGTCTGTCTTGAGCAGTAAAAACCAACGGATGGGTTGGATTTTACTGATGTGGACCCCACCTGTGGAAAACTAACGAAAAACTCATTATTCAACAAAAAAAAGAGTACATGCAGCGCCTGCTGCAACGTCGTGTTAGTAGGCGGGCAAGGACCACGGTCCCTGCCATGGGCCCCACCATGATGAGTGTTGATCATCAACACCGTGCATTCGTTGGGTCCCCTTTGGGACAATGGGCCTCCCAAATATCAGCCGTATGTGGAGCTCGGGTGGCCCACACTATAGGAAACAGTGGAATTGAACGGCTGACATTGAAACCCTGTTTGGGTTCACAAAAGTTTTGGATCACTATAAAATTTATTCTTCCTCTTTATCTGGGTTCGTGTGACCTTATCAACAGATTGGATGGGAGGTAAGCATTACGGTGGGCCCCACGTGGGACCCACTTACAAGAGGGTTGGTTGGTGCATGCATACAGCAGTGTAATAGCTGTTATATTGAAGTCCCCAGGCCATGCGGGCCCCATGCACGAGGTTTATGCTTCATCCACGCCGTCCATCTATGGGACCCACCATGATGCATGTGTTGCATCCAAGCCGTCCAACCATTTTGAAAGCTCGTCTTAAGGCTTGATACTAAAAATAAGACAGATCTAAGATCAGGTGGACCACACTACAGAAATAATGTTGGATTGAACGACCACCATTAAAACCCTTGGATTACAAGGTTGGACCAATACGATGTTTGCGTTTCCTCTAAATCTAGGTCCTTGTGACCTTATGAATAGATTGGATGGGAAATAAATGTTATGGTGGGCCTTGGGAATTTTAATGGTGAAAGTCGTCATCACCACTTATATTTGGGTGTAGACCATTTGATACATATGGGGCCCGTTAGTGTAGCCCATTTGATATGTATAAGGCCCATGTGATGTGGCCCACTTGCCATATGAGGGCCCATTGCGATGAATTCGAGGCCCATAGGTTATAGCCCATTGCAATGTACATAGGGCCCATTGGTAGGACCCATTGATGCAGCCCACTTGATCAATATAAGGCCCATGTGATGCGGCCCATTTGATGGATCTAAGGCCCATGGGTCGAGGCCCAACCGGATGTCCTTAAGGTCAATTGCAATGTGTGATTCCACCATGGTTTATGTAATGATATTTATGGCGGACTGTGCTTTGGGAGAAATGATGGTTTGATGCCCACATTGTAAGTACAATGTTGGTTAAATGTCAACATTGTAACTCTCCTTAAGGCCCATTGATAGGCCCATACTTGTTGTGTGTAGGCCGTCTAGGCCCATCTGCGTTGTAAGGATAGTTCATTACTTTATAACATGCTTAGTATAATTCTATAACTCATGCCATACGCATCATATGTATGCTTGATATAAGTAGTGACTGATCATAGCATATGCCATTGGGCAGATTATTTTTGAGACTGATGGATAGGAGTTACCCATATGACCACGTGGTATGCGCAAGATTGTTGCATGACTGGACAGTGTGCTTCATGCATCTTGTATTTGTATGTCCTGATCATTGTACGCCCTAGCGACATCAGGGCCGTGGCTCCACAGGAACATCATGGATGACCATATCGGATACCTGAAATACTTAGTTTTAGCACTGTGGGCACTTATGATGTCCTTGGGTGAGAGTCCCAGAACCTTTTTGGAACCAGGAGGTGCTCCAACGTTTAGACCGAGTGGATACACGAGTGACCGAGTGTCGAATACCAATGGGTCGTGTCTCCCACTGTGTCGTGGTCGGTTGGAAGGGGATGTGCCCTTATTCGCCTGAGTGAAGGGGTTGTAAGCTAGGCTGAGTTTGACTAGCTCACAAATGGGTCCATTATCAATGAGTCGGGTAGGTATTGGCAGACTACTGGTTAGGCGGATAGTGTGGTTTCTTCTACTCGCTGGGCTGTGTGACTAGAGAGGTGACAGTCAGTGTGGAGTATACTAGACCCCAGTGATATTCCAAAGAGAAACTGTATTAATATGTGCACTTGATGAGGAGTAGCATGCTTACTTTGCATCTCATATATGACATTTAGCTACATAGGCCTCGCATCGTATGTCCTTGGTATGGCCGCTAGCATTCATGCCTTGCATAACATAGCTTTGGTATAGTTGATTGTATTCATGGACTTACCTGGATATTTCTACATTACTTTGATATTGTATACTTAGCACTTGTCTTGCGCACACACTTACACCACCCTCTGAGCTTTTGTAAGCTTATGCATGACCGTTGCGTGCAGGTGGCATTGGATCACAGCAGCGCTGAGGCAGGAGTGCTTATCAGTTTATTTTGGAGCCTTTTGATTACCTTGTATTTCCCTTTCCACGTTGTACTTAAAGTTTTTGATATAGTGGATATGTGATGATGTTGTTTTGTGACTTGGTTATGATTGTGGTTATGCTCTATTACAAAAAAAAAAAATCATACTGAAATCCTCCTTGTACGATCCCAAGATCGGAATCTGGCATATGAGTGCCGGGATCCAAGAATGGGGCACTATAGAGGTTGTCGGCGCTGGATTCGGTGATGAAGAATTTTGTGAGCCCGTTTTCCAAGTTTGGGGCATGACAGAAGTTGGTATTAGAGCATAACTTGGGAGTACCTAAAGATCACATCACATACCTACTATGAACTCAGAATGAATGGGTCAGAATGAATAGGTCCCGAGTCTGAATAACTTAGCGATTTTCTGACTTAAAAGCTTAATATTTTTGCCTTCGAGAATTCTCAAGGCTGATAGGCCCTTGTCCCTTCCTATAGGACATGCCGCATAGGAGATCGACTCGAATGACTCCCACTCCCCCGTGTGAGCCTGGCGCAGCCCCATCAGCACCCGTGACCACAAAGCAGCTTCAGCAGATGCTGCAGATGATGACTGCTATCTTTCAGGGGCAGGGCAGGCGACCAGTTGTTACGCTAGCCCAGACAGAGCAGGAGCATGCGAGCGCCCTTCTCAGAGACTTCCGACGACACGATCCCCCACGCTTCCAAGGTGTGTCAAACCCTATTGCAGCAAAGATATGGTGCTCCGAGGTGGAGAAGATATTTGACACCATGAGATGTGCGACCCAGCAGCGGGTCCCGTTAGCAGTATTTCTTCTCCAGGGTGAGGCTCAGCACTGGTGGGCATCAGTTACCCGAGCGGCAGCGGCCGATTTCTAGTGGACTTGGGAGGACTTTGTAAATCGGTTTGACCAGAAGTTCTTTCCTGAGCATGTTTGACAACAGCGCGCATTAGAGTTCGAGACCATGTGTAATAACCTAAATAAATCTTGACCATCAAATTTTAACCATTGATCGACGTACCCAATTTGTCCGATATAACCGACGATCTATAAGATCAACTGGTTCAATCTCAACCATTGATTTGGACATATCTGATCCAACTGTTCATCCATCTCACCACTAATCCATAGGTACATAACGAAGTCCATTCCCCGATCTCATCTAGCCGTACATTTATCCATCCATCTACCCATACATCCATCCATCCATCTATTATACCTTAATCCATCCATCCATCTACATCATCCATGTACCATCAAATACATCACAACCTCACACATGCACCAAACACATCATGCACATCCATCCATCTATCCATACATCCATCCGTCCATCTATTATACATTGATCTATCCATCCATGTACATCAACCATTTATGCACCATTGAGTACATCATATCCACACACATGCATCAAATACATCACATCATAATTCTCATGCACACACAAGTGGCCCATGCATGCATCATAAACTATACACTATGCACACTCATCATAACCACACCTCACATATATGGACCAAACACATGTGGCACATGCATGTGCCACACACTTGACATGCATGCAATGCATGGCACCTTACACTACATTAATGGTGCACGTTGTTTAAATCTGAAGCCTTACACTACATTAATGGTGCACATTGTTTAAATCCAAAGAAAAAAAAAATAAAAAACAAAAAACATGACCAAATGAGATGAAAACCGAAGCAACAATAGTTGCCTTCTCCCCACGTGTGTAATAGCTAGTGAAATGAATCACTATGAATAGGATCAGAGGAATTGTTACGTGAGGTGGTAGGTTGTGAAATGTGAGGTGAGGTGAGGAAGTAAGGAGGGAGGGAGGGAGAGAGAGAGAGAGAGAGAGAGAGAGAGAGAGAGAGAGAGAGAGAGAGAGAGAGAGTGTGAGAGAGAGAGAGAGAGTATTGCTGGACATTCACGTTGAAAAGAGAGGGGGAGAGAGAAGAGAGAGAAAAAGGAAGAAAGAAAAGAGGAGAGAGAAAAAGGAAGAGAGAGGAAGAAAAGAAAAGAAAAAGAAAAAAAAAACTTTTCAAGAAAAAGGTGAGGTTTTCTCTCACTTGATATTTATGAAAACTTTATATAATTTAATTTAATTCATTTTATTTGTTAATTCATTTATACTTATAATACAAAATTGCCATCTTGGATATTCTTTTTAATTTGATGTAATTACTTACCCTGCTTCTTAAAATGTTGTTTAAATTATTATTTTTTGTTGTCATTGCTCTAATATGCTTTCATGGAAGTTTTATAGTATTATTGTTAATCCTATCTTTAAAAAAAATCATCTATTTGCATGCAGATTTTGTTTTGTTAAAATTTATTGCAAAATCTTGAGTTTATATATTTTTTATATAGATTCTTAAATCGTATAAATCATGTTGCATGCTTATCTTTTTAATCAAGATTTAATAAATCATGTTGCATGTTTATTTTTATTTTAACCATGATCTAATAGATTACGTTGAATGTTTATTTTCTTTTATTTTACATGAAATTTTAATTATCTACGTACAATTTACATTGATTGAAAATTTTATTTTTAGTTTAATAAATCATGTACTTCAAGTATTATGGATTGACCGAAGAATAGTAGTCATTGAAACTATTTAGAAATATTTGATTTATGAGATATTAAAATCATGCATCATTAAAATAGTTATAAAACACTAGAAAATAGGTGAGGTGATCAAGTCCTCTAGGTTGAAAATCCATAAAGCGTAAATAGGTGGGGAGATCAAGACCCTTTGATTGAAAGTCCTAAAAACCCAATTGGTACCTTTTTGGAACCTCTACCGTACCCTTTGAGTGGGTGAGCATGTTAGGATTACAAAAGGTTCCCACTGCCAGGTTCGGTAGGGTAGTAGTCTGACCAGCTAACGTACAAATGGGTCCTTCACCAAGTGCCCTTTGATGGGTGAGCATGTCATGCAAGAGGTTCCCATTGCCAGGCAAGGTGTTATATTGGCGCGGGTGATGGCCAACCGGTGTAAACTGGCCCTAGTGTTAAAAAGAATAAACCGCACATGTTATTATGGAGTATAATATATGTTGATTTCATTCATCCATTTTTCTTTGAATTTATATTGAAACATTTTGTTTATTAAATCTCCTCATTTGTTGTTTTGCCTAAATATGTATTGTATTTTTTATACATTTTTATTCATATTACATGAGATTATTTTGAAACGTATGTTGAGATTACTCACTAGGCTTCGCAGCTTACCCTGATGGGTTTTAAAATTTCAGGATCGGGATCACATGGAGGAGCTTAAAGAGATTTTCTTTTATTTATTTTTATTTCTTTACCGTTTTCTAAATAAGTGTAATGAACATTTAGTATGACAACATTACGATGACATGTGTTTGATGATAATCTTGAATAGTCGGAACATGGACATTTTTCTTTAAATAAATGCTTAATTATTTAATTTTTGGATTGTTATATTTTATGAATGAGGATATTTTGTCAATATATGTGTGGAATATGAAACATAAACATATAAAACATAAGTCATGCCTGCGGGTACGGAATCGGGGTCGGATATACCCAGGTGCCGGATTTCGGGGCGTGACAGATTGGTATCAAAGCTTAGGCTTAGAATCGTTAAGGACCTATGGTTTTACTTGAAAACGTATCACTTTGAAAATTAGGATATATCCCCTGCGAGAGTAGTTGGATTTTATTGATGCGGACCCCACTTATGGAAAACCAAAGAAAAACTAATTTTTCAAAAAAAAAAAGTAATACATGCAGCGCCTGCTACTGCTGATGATGCAGCAAGACGCTGCTGCGTTGGTGGGCGGGCAGGGACCACTGTCCCAGCCGTGGGCCCCACCATGATGAGTGTTGATCATCAACACCGTGCATTCTTTAGGTCCCCTTTGGGACAGTGGGCCTCTCAAATATCAGCCGTATGTGGAGCTCGGGTGGCCCACACTACAAGAAATAGTGGAATTGAACGACTGACATTGAAACCCTGTTTGGGTTCACAAAAGTTTTGGATCACTATAAAATTTATTATTCCTCTTTATCTTGGTCTGTGTGACCTTATCAACAGATTGGATGGGAGGTAAGCGTTACGGTGGGCCCCACGTGGGACCCACCTACAAGAGAGTTGGTTGGTGCACGCATACAGCAGCGTAATAGCTGCTGTATTGACATCCCCAGGCCATGTGGGCCCCATGCATGAGGTATGTGCTTCATTCATGCCGTCTATCTATGGGACCTACCATGATGCATGTGTTGCATCCAAGCCGTCCAACCATTCTGAAAGCTCGTCTTAAGGCTTGAGACTAAAAGTAAGAAAGATCTAGGATCACGTGGACCACACTATAGAAACAGTGTTGGATTGAATGTCCACCATTAAAACCCTTGGATTCTAAGGTTGGACCAATATGATATTTGCTTTTCCTCTAAATTCAGGTCATTTTGACCTTATGAATAGATTGGATGGGAAATAAATGTTATGGTGGGCCTTGGGAATTTTAATGGTGGAAGTCGTCATCACCACTTATATTTAGGTGTGGCCCATTTGATACACATGGGGCCCATTGGTGTAGCCCATTTGATATGTATAAGGCCCATGTGATGTGGCCCACTTGCCATATGAGGGCTCATTATGATGAATTCGAGGCCCATGGGTTATAGCCCATTGCAATGTACATAAGGCCCATTGGTACGGTCCATTGATGTAGCCCACTTGATCAATATAAGGCCCATGTGATGCGGCCCATTTTATGTATCTAAGGCCCATGGGTCGAGGCCCAATGGGATGTCCTTAAGGTCCATTGCAATGTGTGATTCCACCATGGTTTGTGTAATGATATTTATGGTGGGTCGTGCCTTGGGAGCAATGATGGCTTGATGCCCACATTGTAAGTACAATGTTGGTTAAATGTCCGCATTGTAACTCTCCTTAGGGCCCATTGATAGGCCCATACTTGTTGTGTGTAGGCCGTCTAGGCCTATCTGTATTGTAAGGATAGTTCATTACTTTATAACATGCTTGGTATAATTTCATAACTCATGCCATACGCATCATATGTATACTTGATATGAGTAGTGACTGATCATAACATATGCTGTTGGGCAGATTGTTTATGGGACTCACGGATAGGAGTTGTCCACATGAGCGCGTGATATGCACAAGATTGTTGCATGACTTGACAGTGTGCTTCATGCATCTTGCTTTTGTATGTCTTGATCATTGTACGGCCTAGCGACATTAGGGCCGTGGCTCCATAGGCACATCATGGATGGCTATATTAGATACTAGAAATACTTGGTTCTAGCACTGTGGGCACTTACGATGTCCTTAGGTGAGAGTCCCAGAACCTTTTTGGTACTAGGAGATGCTCCAATGTCTATACTGAGTGGATACACGAGCGCCAGACTGCCGAATATCAGTAGGCCGCATCTCCCATTGTGTCATGGTCGGTTGGAAGGCGGTGTAGCCTTATCCGCCCGAGTGAGGGGGTTGTAAGCTAGTCTGAGTTTAACTAGCTCACAAATGGCCGCTATCGACAAGCTGGGTAGGTATTGACAGACTACTTATCGGGCGAATAGTGTGGTCTCTTTCACTCACTAGGCTATGCGGCTAGGGAGGTGACAGTCAGTGTGGAGTGTACTAGACCCCAATGATATCCCAGAGAGAAACTGTACTAATATGTGTACTTGATGAGGACTGACCTGCTTGCTTTGCATCTCGCATATGACATTTGGATACATAGGCCTCGCATCGCATGGCCTTGGTATGGTTGGTAGCATTGATGCCTTGCATCACATAGCCTTGGTATGGCTAATTGTATTCATGGACTTACCCACATATTTTCGCATTACTCTGATATTGTAAACTTGGCACTTATCTTGCGCATACACACTTACACCACCCTCTAAGATTTTGTAAGCTTATGCACGACCGTTACGTGCAGGTGGCATTGGATCGCAGCAGCATTGAGACAGGAGCATGCATCAGTTTATTTTTAAGTCTTTTGATCACCTTGTATTTCCATGTCCGTGTTGTACTTAAAAGTTTTTGATATAGTGGATATGTCGTGATGTTGTTTTGTGACTTAGTTAAACCTAAAAACTTAAGTGAATTGGGTTCTCTTCTCTTTCACGAAGTTATAGCTTTTAGACCAACAGATTGTAACGAAATTAGGGCAACAACTTAGATGAATGTCCTACAAAAATTCATATAGTTGCAGACCTGATTTACGCTCAGTGACCGTTGATCTAGGTTAGGGCCTTTCCGATTGATTGGCATGCCCAATCATCGAATGGTTATGTCCAAACATTGATCACTTAGTGAGACACCTATCCCATGTCTTAGATTGACCTGTACACCTCCCAGTGGGTCCCATTGGTTGTAAACAACCCCCTCCAGGGTATTATACTGAATAAAGAGCTATTGGAGCCATCTTCATCAATTTTAGCTCTATAAAAGAACCTCATTTGCACACCCCCTTCTCCCATACGAATTTTTCCAAAGGTAAGGAGAGAAAGAGAAGGAGAAAAAGAGAGAAATGGGAGAAATTGTGTCTCCCGGTGACAGATCACACCATCAAATCCTTGTGCTCATCAGATTCATGCAAGATCTCATCTCTATTACCAGTCTCATGTCTTCCACGGATGAAATCCGAAGCTTTTATGTTGGATTCTCCACTCCATTTCTAGGTAAGAGGTTTCCCACGTCTTTCCATATCTTTCTTTCATTTCTTGCATTTTGAGTCATTAAGGTTAGAAACCCCCTTTTATTTTGGTCGATTCTTACAAACCCTAATGTTAGGGTTGATCATGCTACGACTTTAAGTCATAATTATCGATTGGAGCGGTCCATACTCTTGTGGGAGACGTAATCAAGATCGAATCCATTAGGATTTCGGCTGTGGTCTGATTCTGAGTCTCGATTTATTGAACCAAATTGATGCATCAATCAAATTGAGTTAGTTAAGCCATAATTCATTATTTTATATTTAATTACGACTAAATCCATGTCATTAATGATAGTCTTATACTTTAATTTAGGTTTGTAGCATTTTTCCCAAATTTTCGATGCTAGGGCTGCATCCAAGTCAAGGATTTTGACTCAAAGGTGAAGATCTACCCCAAAGCTTCTACTTGACAGTTTAAAATAATTAAATATATTTATTTTTATATAATTGATAAATGCTCTATGAAATGCTTCGATAACCTGAAACTCTTAATATTATAAAATTCTTGGATATTGAATGCTTAGAAATACTAGGATGATTGAATTGTGTTGTTGCGGGGATCGAGCTTTGTAAATTATCTAAATATGTGGATAGCCCACTTTAGGGAGGCTATCCCAGGCATATACGGCCGACCGAAGTTGAACACAGACGATCAACAGTAGTTAGAGCTATGCGAGATGCTTTGTACCTAATACCGGTTTACCCGGGGTCCTCCGTAGTCGATCGCATCAGTCTAATGCAAGCTCGATCATTCTTGTGCTTGGTGATTATATAACATTCAATAGAATCTAAGATACCACTATTACCATTAATTTAGTCTACTCATAACCATTAGTGCGTTACGATTCTTAAAGACTCATGAGCCAAGCATGGTAGTATAGGACACTGTGTTTGAACTGTCGGCCTATAATGCTGTGATATGCCTCCCTATAGTGACCATTGAGCACTGACTGAGGTGATAGTATGTTGTTCGAATGGCCCCTGTAAAATTACTCGGCCGATGGTTCCGTGCTAGAGTACCGTTTGAACGACCGGACGTGAGCGGAATTGGGTGACAAGCTCCTTTCCTTCTGAATTGATGGTTTATACTCGGTATTGGGTGATGACCCATACCTTCTTGATGCCTTAATTTATATCAAGGGACATTGGTGAGGAGCCACCACATGCCGCAACGAACCATGTGATTCAGATAATGGCTCATGATAAAATAGAGGTATCCTAGCTTCTCCAACCTACTGTATGAACTGAGACTAATAATCACTTGGCTAATCATGCATATCCTAGGATAAGTTGTAATTTGGCGTTGGAGTCACTCATGAGGGAGTCTTCATATTTGCGAAATAGGCATGGAAGTTGCTTGTGAGGGAGTGTTGGATTGTGAGGAGCATGCATCATTTCATCATAACATTAATATACTTACCAAATAGATTAGCAAAATATTTATTTCTATGCCATCATTATTTGCATTAGTTGTGTTGATAACACGTGTAACTGCATATTATTTGTGCGTTAAATGTAACTTGCTTAAGTGCATTACATGTACGAATATTTATTTGTTATTAACCTTCTATTCCCTAAAATTTTCCAAGTAACAATCTTGGGGATATTTCTTCACTTTGTTGGCGTTTAACACCTCCTATTTAACATATGCAGATAACTCAGTAATAGGACATTCAGTGGTGTGCTCAGGACGACCAGTAGATCTCTAACTTCTTTCCGCTTGGTAGTTGTTCTTTTGTTTCTATTGCAATTATTGTGATTTGTATAATTCTCATTTGGGTGGACACCACTTTTTAATTGTACTATTAACAGTTAGCCCTATATTTATTATTATTTTTATTATCTCTACCTTGCTTTGGTTCTGCTAGATTGAAATGCACTACTCTGATTGATAGTGTGTAAAATGAGTGTGAATATGAACGAGATCACACATGCAATTTTATTTGATTAACACCTAAAAACTTGGGATGGGGGTCTCTATACTCGGGTGCCGATTTTTGGGGTGTTACATTAACTGCTAGTAGACCTGATATTGCATTTGGTGTTGGAATATGTGCTAGATATTAATCTAATCATAAAGAATCTCACTTATCTACTATCAAACAGACAATCAAATATATCTCAAGTTCTATGAACTTAGGCTTATGATATCCACATGGTACATCTGTACAAATTGTAGGTTATACAGATGCAAACTGGGCAAGAAATGTTGATGATAATAATCTACCAGTGGTGGTTGTTTCTATGTTGGAAATGCTTAGTATCATGGCTTAGTAAGAAACAAATTTATGTATCTCTTTCTATTGCAGAGGCTAAATATATTACTGCAAGGAATGCTTGCACTCAGCTAATGTGGATGAAAAGAATGCTAGCTGACTATAGAATTACACAAGATATGATAATAATATATTGCAATAATTCTAGTGCAATAAATATCTCTAAAAATTCAATTCAACATTCTCATACAAAAGCGTATTGACATACGATACCATTATATTTGAGAATTAGTTGAAGATAAAACTATCATTCTGGAATACATTCAAACTAAGAAGAAGCTTGAAGATATACCGACTAAACTGCTTGACAATGTTAAAATTTCAAATATGAAGCATGATATTGGATTGTGTATTGTCAAATGATTATTCTTTTCTTTGCATTTGTGTTTATGTTTATTTGTAATTAAGAAATTGCATGAAAATAAAAATGTAAAATAAATATAAATGTTGAAATAAAATAAAAATTCAACCATAGATGACATATTCAATGAGTTAGAAGATTCTGATGATCTAGCTGATTCTGACTATCATCTCTCTCAATTTGATGAGACGCTATCTGCATTAGAGGAGAAGGTTAAGGCTCTGCATGTATCTTAAGCTTCATTGGCCTAAACCCAACAGTCTACAATGAAGTACATCAAAAAGTACTTCCATCGCATCAGCCAGAGTTTGCGGCTTAATAATCCCTTGATGCCTGCACCATCTTCTTCTGGGTACTGAACTTGATTAGTTTATCTTCCTTACTTATGATGGCTCTATACTAAACTTATTTTATGGTGTTTTTAGATACTTTGGATAGTTTGGATGATGTGTTTGATGTCATTTAGATGTTTTAGATAATATGTTTTGGCATATGGATATTTTAAATATTTTCTACATTGTCATATATAGTGGCATTTATCTTGCTGATTTATTTTCCTATTATACCTGTTAATTGTTGTTTCTACATATTGACATTCATGTTATTGTAATATCCTTTTACTATGCTTCTTGATATATCATAGCACTTCTTCTTCCTTAGTCAACTTGTGACAAAAAGGGGCAGAAATTAGTGGCTTTATGTGTAGTATGCTTTGAATGTTAATGTTGGAATGGACTGCATGCTAGAATGTTAGAATGTTATATGTGTTAGTGAACTCATTCTTGCACCTTAGTTTGTCAATTACGTGAGTCGTTGTGTCGTAAAGTCGGTTGAGCCTTTGAAAAGTGAAGATCGGAGATATAAGTGGAGTAGAAGCATCAAGGTGGTAAGAACAGATAAGAAGGTGGCCTTGGTGATCCTAACCCTTGACCCAAAACAACTCCTTAACCTCGAGATGATTTGGACCTAATAGGTTAACCCATTTTGATCATCCTTTAACCCACAAGATTCTATATCCTATCATGTTTGACTTAGCATTAGAGGTTTGTGTTGCTGAAATAAACAGTTGAGATTACCAACCTTCGATCTAACTGAATGAGGCCATTGTAGGACAAAAACAAAACAGAAAAATCTGGCCACTTTCAGTTAGACTTGATCTGACCAAATGGCAACTTCGGTCCCACTAAAGAATGCTTCGGTCTGATCATAAAAGGGACAAAATAGTCCAACAAGCCTTGGCCCTAATTCGGTCCGACCGAGTGCGATCGAAGGTCAACTTCGGTCCGACCGAAAATGGTTAAAACTGTCCAACAACTTTTGGTCCTTATTCATTGCGACTGAAGATAGTTCGTACGACCGAAGATAGTTAGGTGAGACTAAAGACCTCCTCGGTGCAACCGACATATAGTCATTAAAGATATGTTGGGACCTTTTCCTTATAAAAATAGCATCCAAATGTTTACGAAAAGCATGGACTTTGGTAGTTTAGAGACTCTAGTGCACCCCGAGCTTAATCTATAGCTTGGAACTCTTTCCCATTGAGATTCATGTCTTTTTCTTTGTGATTCGTCACCCAAATAAGCATTACATGCTTCTCTTAAGGAAGAACATGATCTCATGCCTTCTCTAGAGTATTGAAACCAACATTATAGGTATATCTATAGTCTCTATGATACTCTAGAGTATTTATCGGTTGAATTCCCTAGGAATAACAACTTCCCATTAGTTATAGGAGATTCAACACACTACCATTGAGATTCATGTCTTCTTCTTTGTGATTCATCACTCAAATAAGCATTTCATGCTTCTATTAAGGAAGAACATGATCTCATGTCTTCTCTAGAGTATTGAGACTAACCTTATAGATTTATTTATAGTCTCTATGATACTCTAGAGCATCCATCAGCTGAATCACCTAGGAATAAAAACTTCTCATTAGTTATAGGATATTTAACCACTCCTATAACCTTCCTCATCTTGAAAGAAACATCAAATGTAAGGAGATTGATCGTGAAGCTGGATTCTTAGAATATCAGCAACAGCATGATCGGGGGAGCATCGGGGAGCTAATTGAAGCATGTGAGAGAGGAGATCAAGCAACCCAAGAGGTGAAACAAGAGGGGCTTAATTAGACAAGTAAGTTATCATTTTTAGTGTCCATTATTGTGCTTCTTCCTTGTGTAGGTTGGAGTACAAGAGTTTGTGTTCAAACTTACTTAGGTTCTTTTGTAGGACCTTGACCTATGTGATCTAAATCAGTGGTTCTTGTGTAGGACCTAGGTTATTGGTTAGCCAAAGAAAAAAACCAACTAAAGTTCTTGTGTAGGCTTCCAACGGGAGAATACATGTTGGGTTCAGGATCAGGACCCTTGTCCTTGTGTAGGACATAAAGTCTAGATTCTTATGTAGGACCTTTGCTCTTATGTAGGACATAAATTGTTGTGTCCTTGTGTATGACTCATTGCCTTGTGTAGGCATAAGGTTGCCTTGTGTAGGCTTCTAGTTGTGTCATTGTGTAGGACTCATTACCTTGTGTAGGCTTCTAGTTGTGTCCTTATGTAAGACTCATTGCCTTGTGTAGGCACAAGGCTTCCTTGTGTAGGCTTTTAGTTGTGTCCTTGTGTAGGACTCATTGCCTTGTGTAGGCATGAGGTTGCCTTATGTAGGCTTCTAATTGTGTCCTTGTGTAGGACTTGTTGCCTTGGGTAGGCATCTAAGGTTACCTTGTGTAGGTTCCTCAATTAACCTTGTATAGGTTGTAAAAGTTTATGGTTAACCTGATTTAAAACCAATGATAGTGAAATCTGGTACACTCTAGGGTGGAGTGCGTCGGACGGGAGTGGAGTAGGCACATAGCCAAACCACTGTATATAATTGTGTTTGGAATTTTCTTTACGTATTTATTTAATTATGCTGGTGTACCTTGAATGCTTAATTATGATTCATGATTAGATGCATGTCTAGGATTGATAGGAATCACATCCCACACACTCATATACACTATCTTTATAGGTTAATTGCTTTACTTGCATATCTAGTATAGCCTATGGAATTGGATCCTCTATTGGCTTGGAAGCCTTGGAGTTAAATTGCCTTACTTAGTTTAATTACAAATTACTTTAAAGTTAGGCAATTAGGATATGAAATTGGCATAAAATTTAAGAAGTCCTATTCACCCCCCTCTAGGACACTTGCACATATATTCATACTTCTATAATAGCGGTCCTACCGCAATTTCAATGTGTATTTCTCAAGGGGAGTATCAGTTGAGCATCATCAGTTGTCAACTACAAAGATTACAAGGATGCTCACATAGGCATCTTCAAGGCTATTAAAGATTGTGTATGGTTGATCTTGTTAATGGATGTAGTATTGTGTAATGTTGTATATTTCATCACGAAATTGATAAAGGGGGAGATTGTAATTGATTTTATGTTTACCACACTTAGATTGTCAAATTTCGTAAGACAAAAGTGCTTCAAGATCAGATCACAAGTATGGAATCACAATTCTCTACAGGTCTGAAGATTAGCTCAAGATCGGCACATCTTCTCAAAAAAATTGTTGCCCGTACTTCAAGACAAGGTGACTTAGATATTTGCTATATCTCATGTGGTATAACCCTAGAAAGACCTTAGGAATAGGTACTTTTAAAAATTATATATCTTGGGTTTTTATAAGTATTTTTGCTATGGAATTCACCTAGCCTAAATTCCTGGGCCAGCCCAACTTCAAGCCCAAGAAAAATAATAGCTTCTGTTGAAAATTCGATTAGCCTAAGTTCTGGTTCAATTAACCTAAGCTTAAAATTTGGCTAGCTCGAGCAAGTTTGGGTAAAATTCTAGCAATGTAATCTTTTGGAATTCACAAGAATTCGGCCAGCTAAGTGGTAAATTCATCTAGCCAAATTATGATGTTCGTCCAACTAAATTTATCCTTAGGCCAACCGAATTTTAAATAAATCTTATCCCACGCAGTACGAGAGCTGTTAAACCGAATCCGGTGGACTTCAGCCACCTGAAGCCAATCTTAAGCTAGCCGAAGTTCTAACTTTTTTGCCTATAAATTGAGTCTTTCTCTCATTTTAAAGAATCATGAAAAATTATTGTAATTCTTATGCAAGAGAGAGAGAAGCTCAAATCCTCGACAAGCTATCTATTGGTATTTATACATTTTATTTTATAACTTATTCAATTCCATTTACCTCAAGATCATTTAAGTCTTATTCTGAGGAGTAATCTATACTCTTCTTTGAGATTTAAGAGAATTGAATCAAGTAGCATTTGGGTTTTACATTTCTAAAATTTATAGAACCCTAGACTCTTTCTGTCTGATTGAACACTGCACCATTTACGTTCAAGAAAGAAGTTCTTTTGCTACAAGCTTCTGCTATGTCATCTACATTTAAAGATAAGTATACTTTCTTAAATTCTTTTTAGGTTTTTCTGAGATAGCCTATGAAAATCTCAGTGTGGTTTTGTCTGATATAGCCTGTGAAAATCTTAGTAGGGTTTCTATCTGTGATAGCCTGTGAAAATTATAAAAGGGTTTTTATTGTGATAGCCCATGAAAATCACAAGGAACTATATCAGGTTGTTAAGGTGACCCTGTGAAAACCTTTTTATAGTAAAAGTCAAAATTACAAGGGTAGTAATTTTGGGAGTGGAGTAGGTGTGGTTGTTTTAAGCACTGGACCACTATAACTCCATGTGCAATGTGGTGAATTCTTTATTCTTTTTTTGGTGATTGGATGTAATTTATTATTTCATTTTAGTGGTGAATGTTGTAATTTTTTTATATTCTCTTGCTAGTTTGAAACATTGATTTTAAAGACATTCATGAAATAAGGTTGTGATGCTTAATATTTTAGGTAAATGTTGTCCTACGAATTATTTGGAATTAAGGTTTCAATACTTAAGCAATTAAGATTTTTGTAATCTTCATATATTCCACATTTATTTCGATTGTTTTGCATTGTTCTATTCACCCCCCTGCCCCTCTAGGACATCGCATGCTCTCCATTTTAAAACATGGTTAATTATATAACAAGCAGTATTAACAACTTCTGCCAACAAAGTTTTAGATAATTTCAAGCTATTCAACATTGCACTAGTCATTTCTTGTAAAACTATGTTTTTTTCCTTTCAACAACTCCATTTTGTTGAGTTTTGGGAGCAAGAAATTCATGTAATATCCCATGGTCATTACAATACTTCTCAAAATTGTTATTTTCAAATTCAATACCACGGTCACTTCTTATTCTGATTACAGACAATTCTTTTTCAGTCTGGATGCATTTAATTAACTTTTTGACTTCGTCAAAAGCATTTGACATTTCTCTTTAGAAAACTTCCCATGAATATCTAGTGTAGTCATATAAAATAACTAGAAAGTATTTCTTTTCGCCTCTACTCTCCATTTGAGTTGGTCCAAATAAGTCCATATGGAGTAGTTCAAGAGGTCTTGTAGTGGCTAAGGAGTTCACCTTTTTGTGACTACTCCTAATTTGTTTTCCTATTTGACAGGCACCACATACTTTGTTTTCCATCTTTTTCAAATTCGGTAGACCATGTAGATGATCTCTTTTACTCAATTTATATAGGTCTTTGTAGTTTACATGTCCAAGACGTTGATGCCAAAGTTTAGTTTCATCTATTTGGACCATGTAACATGAATGATTTGTTGAGCTACAGTCATCAATGATATAGTAATTTTCAGAGGTCCTACGACAATTTAATATTACATGACCTTGATTATTAATTAACTCACATACATGATATAAAAATTTAACACTATGATCATTTTCACAATTTTGATATATGCTTAACAAATTATGTTTCAAGGTATCAACATATAGCACATTTTCAAAGATAGGTAGATTTAGAATTTTTACATTACCTCTTCTGATGATCTTAAGTTTGTTATGTAACACCCTGAAAATTGGCACCCTAGTACAGAGACCCTGATCCCGAGTTTTTGGGTATTAACCAACTAAAATGCACGTGTGACTTCGTTCATATTCAAACTCATTTTACACACGAGTAATCAGAGTAGCGCAATTCAAATTAGTGGATCCAAAGCGAGGTAGAGATAACAAAGATAAATAAATATGGGGCTGACGGTAAAGATATAATTAAAATATGGTGTTTGCCCAAATGGGAATTATACAAGCCACAATATACATATCCAAAATGATGAAAGTATAAATTTTTCTTTTTGGTCCAATCATATGAAACATAATATCGGTGGTGCAAGCCACTCTAAGCTTACCCGTCCGATATCTCGATAGTACCTGCATCATTAATATCGCTTGGTTGGTGTTGTAAAACACCGTCCGAGAGTGGGAGTGAGTGATCAACTCAATGGTTCCATTAACTCTAAGTTACACATGTTATCAATTCCACTAGCACAAGTAATGATAAAATAACTTAAATACCTAGTTCCTAAATACTCTTATTAATGCATATGCATGTTGTCATGAGATGATGCATGCCCTCACAATCTAACACTCCCTCATAAGCGACTCTAACACCACATTTGCAAATGCCAACACTCCCTCGACACGGGACCACAACACCCAAGTCGCCACAACCTATGCTAATATAATGCTATGAATGTTCATGTTAGCCGAGTATTTAATTAAGTTCATTCATCCAACAAGATTGGGGATGCTAAAACACCTCAATTTAATCAATAGCCTTATCCAGATCACTTAACCTAGTGCGGCCGTAGTGGCTATGAGCCTACGATCCATGATCCAAATTTAGGTATCACCTAGTTCCGAGGTGTGGAATTGTCACATAAAACCAAATCACTACAAGGAAAAGGGCTCGTCACTTAATTCCATTCATGACTGTTGAGGCATAAAAAAGAGAGAGAAAGAAGAAAGTAGGAGCCATTGTGTAGAAATCAGCTGAAATCAGCCGTTGTGCGGAAATCAAATGTTGTGTGCAAATTAGGATTGAAAAATAGATTACCACACAAAGGAGTCCGCCTAAAGGAGTCTGTATAACAAGAAGCTCACAACAAGGTCTGCAAAAGGAGGAGCACACAACAAGGAGTGCACAGCAAGGTCTACATAAGGGGGAGCGCACAGTGCTTACGTGGCATATTCACATGTGCAAGATGGCTATAAATACCCCCTAACCCCTCTAAAGGGGTCATTAGCAATCGATTGGAGAGAAGCAGACTAAGAAGAGAGGAGGTAGAGCTCGCTGTTCGTTGTGCAGAACAACCATTGTGCGGTGCACAATGTTTGTTGCACATAAAGGCCTGCTGCGCACAAAGCCCATCAGCGTACAAAGCCCGTTGGTGTACAGAGCCTCCAGTGCACAATGGACCCCTTTAATTCATAACAGCTTTCAGCATGATGCTTGATATAATCAAATATCTGCTTTATATTACAATTTGTAAATATTCTATCTTGGAATCAAAGGAGAATGGGATGTAAAAGAACTTGGAATAAGTAAATAAATAAAGTGATTATTTTTCTTGCCTTCTTCCGTTAATTATGAAGTGAGTAAAATTTTTCAAACAATAATACATTTGTTTCTTGTTCGAAACAAAATGACGACTCCACTAAGGATGGGACGGGCCATACATAATAAAAGAAGTGTACTCCACTGGAGCGTATAAAGTCATGAACTAGAACAGACAAGGTATCAGTATACCGATCAATACTCGCTTCATCAAAAGATACCACCCCTGAAGATGCTACTAATTTTGATCCAGAATATTATCAGAATAATAATTCTATATCAAAAGGGGGCAAGAATACGACTATGTATTATCAGATGAATGAATAAAGAAGAAATTTGCGAGCACATCAAGACAAGACTATGTACTAACAAGTGTTATGAAAAGTGGAAAGAAAGTGACCATCGTTATCATCAAGCGAGCTCTACAAATTCTATTGAAATTGGTATTGTCACCAAGCTGATATATTATGAACCATACATATGAATACCATTGAAGATATTAGCAGAAGTGGTGACATATCAATCTCCGTCAGAGATGTATATCATCCTCGCAACAACGATGGCCACCTACTATCATCTTTTAAGGCAGCCTAGTCAAGCCCTAAAAAATGGCCAGCTATGCATAAGGCCTATCATTTTTGCCATTCGAGTAATGATGAGAAGCCAGTGGCCCTAAAAAGCCCATGAAGGCCATCGTACCCATACCCATGCGGGCAGCTGACGGAGCCATTGACTAAAAGCCTTAAAAGACCAAAAAGTCCTCAACGACCAGTCACACGTGAGACCAATGCTGTTTGTATAACTTTCCGATAGCATCACAGGGAATGGAGGAAAATGTCTTCCTGTGAATGGGTCCAACCTTGCAGACAAAGAAAACGTGGGCTGTAGTGTGAGCTCTTTGGTCATGACCATAGATAGGCCAACCATGCGTAAGACCCCCAGATTTACGGCTTCATTTCAGTATTAACTCATTTTGAAGGGCTTAAACCTACTCATTAATGGACTGGTGACCCTAGATTTGGGACCCCAAAGATCGCCTTGTGAGCCCTGTGAACTCTAGAGAGTTACTGTGACCAACCCTGTGCATAAATCCAAACCGAGTTCACGGCCCCGGTAACTTCACTGGGCCCCTCTGATGGATCGTGGTTTGTGAACTCGCCAGGCTATGAGAAGTCCAGTGAACTCCTAAGAGTTAAAGAGACCATCACGTAAGACCCGACTCCCGCATGAGTCTAAGAAACTGCTTGCTCCACTACTCAAGAACTTAAACAGTGTGTGAACTAACTTTGCTAATTTCAAAACAAAATAGTTCCACCCATTGAAATAAAACACCACATAAGGTCGCCAATTAGTATATGAAAAGAAGGAAAAGGTGCAAATTCATTAAAATATTATAGTTCGTTCATATATTACATTACTAAAAGGAATAAAGAAAGACATGCATCACAACATAATATGCAATTTCGTTACAAATCTTCAGCTATGTTCAATGTTGTTATGTAGCGCTGTAACTCCTCTTTTAGTTGAAGCTGTACGGCAAAAGTTGTTTATTTAGCTTCAAGAATGATCTTAGCCTGATCGGGAATGTCAGCCAATTCTGATTCTAAAAGAGCGGCAGTTTCCTGATTTTTCATTCGTTCAGTCTTTACAAGATCAATGGCCTGAATATTCGCTTCAAGTTCTTCTCTGATTTGATGAATAACCAATTCTTCTGCTTCTTTTTTACCATTGAGCAGTAGAATCTCTTTCTCAAAAAGGGTAATTTGATCATCGATAACCGCTTTATGTCTATCAGAGATTCTTAGCTTCTCATGAAGAGACTGGCTGGTAATTTCATGAGTAGTGAGAACGTCATCCAAATAAGAAAGTTGCTCCTTAAGTAATGCCAATTCTTTCTAACAGCTGAGGATTTTTGAAGCAACAACGACACTTCGAGTGGCTTCTAAATTGTTAGTCATATTATAGAATTCTGATAGACAGTCATGGAGGGATTGAACATTGACGTGCGCAAGGCGAGCAGAGTGAGCAAGAACAGCCAAAGCACTATCCAAGAAAGGCCATTGAGTTGGGTCTTTGAAAGCATTAATGATGACCAAGAGTGCGTTCTTAAACAATCCTAACATGAGAGGCAATACTTCTCTAATAAAAGTCCATCAAAGACTGTAGCCACTGAGTTAGAACCCTCGGAGCCACTTGGGGTTGGCATGATTGTGGCTGAATAAGAAGGAAAAGAAGATTATGAGTTTAGAAAAAAGAGGATACATCAAATAAGAAAATATATACGTATATATATGTGAGACCCGTATCCTAGACCGTACCGTTCCTTAGTCTTTCACGGTCCTCCCAGTCGAATTTCAGCAACTTTCAACTCGTATCCGACATTTGCATGCGGTCCGAAGCTGAGTCCCGCATATTAGAGTAAACTCGACTCGAAACTTGTACCCCTGCGACCGCGCCGTCACCACGGTTTCAGCACCACGACTCGCGCACCGATCCGATGGCCAAGACAGACTTAGCAGGATTTACATATTGCATTGTATCCTCGTTATCTGATATTTGACTCTCTATGAGTCCTCATTTGTATAACTGATCTGTATTACGTACTCTGATATTGTATGATTTATAGACTTGCAGTATTTTTGCTTACTCTGAATTCGTATGATTCATGATCTTGCTAGTAATTCCGATATTGTATGATTAAGACATTATATTGAATACTTGGCACTTATCATGTGCACACATTTACACCACCCTCTAAGCTTTCTATAAGCTTATGCATAATAAATGCGTGCAGGTGGCAATAGGTTACAGCAGGGTCGAGCTTAGAGCATGCAGCTGACTTTTAGAGCTTTGATTTTCAATATATGTATTTCCCTTTCAGCATTGTATTTAAATACTTATATTAGTGGATATGTGATGATGATGTTGCCTTTGTGATTTGGGTAAACTTGTGGTTATGCTTCTTATGAGACAAATGTACATTGGAAAATCCTCATTGTAGGATCCCAGGATTGGAATCTGGCGTATGTATGTTGGGAGTTGAGAATGGGGTACTATGGAGGCTGTCGGCACTAAATTCGGTGATCGAAAATTTTGTGAGTCCGGTTTCAGAGTTTGGGGAGTGACAGAAGTTGGTATCAGAGCATAACTTGGGAATACCTGAGGATAACATCACATATCTATTGATAGCTACCTTGTACTCTATGATTGTTAAGAACTTAGAATGATTAGATCCCCGAGTTCAAATAACTTTGAAATGTCCTGATATAGCTCCCCATCGTGTAAGCGTTCGAGAGTGCTCATGGGTAATAAGCCCTTGTTCCTTCGTGTAGGATATGACACCCAAGCAAGTAACCCAAACGACTTTCACTTCATCGCCTGATATTCCTGTCCCCCCCACCTGAGACTTCTGCACCTCCGTTCGAGCATAACATAGCACCGACCGTGTTCGTGAGTGCAGACCAGTTGTCGCTGATATTGCAAGCAATAATTGCCAATTTTCAGAGAGAAGGTCGAAAGAGGTGGGCGCCCTCCGGTAGCTCTCGACAGCGTCGACAACAGTGGAGACGCGCGGCCTACCAAGCTGCCAGAGCACCAACAGTACCTTCAGCATCACCTCTGAGGTAACTTTTCGGTGCCTGTTATAAATGCGATAGGATAGGACACCGTAAGTGGGAGTGCCCCCGACCACAACAGCAGCATCCGAGGGCACCAGTAGTACCTCCAGCACCTCCTCTGTGTTAGTTCATAGGTACTTGCTTTATATGTGGTGGGATAGGGCATCGTAGGAGAGAGTGCCCCCATCCTCAGCAGCAACAACAGCAACGACAACAGTATCTACCACCGAGACCCCAGCAACGGCAGCAAAAGCAGCAGGATCCTTAGGCATCAGGAAGAGTCATTGATGGTTCATGCAACTTGGCCCCTGTATCATCTTGCTAGACTTCTTATGGAAGAGATGTCCTAGAAGTAAGAGGGTGAGATTCACAATTGTTATCCCCATCTCCTTTTTGTTTGACTGCACTCGTATGTTATGTTTTAAATTTTTCATAGTGAAACAATTTCCCCTCTTTTGTGAGTTATGTCTATTTATGACGTTATTAAATTTCGATGATGAAATTTTTATTAGGTGGGGAGAGTTGTGAGACCCGTATCCTAGACCATACCGTTCCGTAGGCTTTCGCGGTCCTCTTGGTCAAATTTTGGCAACCCTTGACCTGTATCCGATGTTTGTGCCCGATCCTAAGCCGAGTCCCTCATATTAGAGCTGACTTGACTCGAAACTTGTACCCCTACGACCGTGCCGTCACCGTGGTTCCAACGCCACAACTCGCGCATCGATTCAATGCATATGCCAGGAGATGTGGACCCACGAATTTCGAGAGAATCTCTACAACATGTCCCATCAATCAATGAATCAATCAAGTCAAGTACACACCACACCTCAAGTACATGCAACCCATCCCTTTCCCTTTCCCGAAGTCAGCTCTCTCTCTCTCCACCCATCCCTCTTTTACCAAAAATTCAACCCAACCCATACCTTTCCATCCCCTTCCTTACAACACCCATCCCATATCATCCCATCACTTCTCTATCTCTCTCTCATTTTCTCAAACCTCCCAAGCAACACCCAACGTCCAAGCTCACTCTCCCAAATCCAAGTGTGGCCCACTTTCCCACTCTCTCATCTCCTATCTCAACCATTCATTCATCATCCACCTCCATCAAAATTGAAGATAAGGAGCATAGGAGTCCAAGGGACCTAGGAGGAGTGCAATAGGTGGGTGATCCACCATTGATTTAAATTGTTGGGCCTACTTGTTGTGGGACCCACATTGATGTATGCGATGTAGAGAGGGGCCCATAGTGGCAGGGTCCCTCTATCTCACCGTCTCTCTCTCTCTCTCTCTGCCTCTCTCTTTTATGAATGGTGTGTGTGTGGCCCACCACGAAGTATATATTTTATCCATGCCATCCACCTTGTGGGACCCACCTAAAGGATCCGTTGGACAGAAAAACACAAATATCAGCTCTTCTTAAGCTGGTGGGTTCCGCACGTGGGACCCATTTGATAATGGATTGGCTAGTGGCCGTTGTCATGTGGGTCCCACCTTATTTGAGTTATGACATTTGGACGGTGGGATTTCACCATGAAAATTGTCCAGCACACTGGACTATCTTGTTTTTAAAAAAAAGAATGTATATATAATATATATGCAAGTATGTGGATATATATAATATAATATAATATAATATATATGATGAGGTGGGCCACACGTGCGGACCCACCATGATAGGCGCATTAGATCTGCACCGTCCAGAACCTCCAGGGGTCTGGACGGTGGGCTCCTTATATCTTATATATATGATATTATATTATATTATAGTGTGTGTGTGTGTGTATATATATATATACACACACACACACATGCATACCTTCTGGAGGTAGGCCACATACGTGGGACCCACCTTGATGCAAGCAATCTGCACCGTCCAGAGTTCTAGATGGTGGGTTGACCACCAAGTATGTGATATATCTAACCGTTCATCCATCTACCGTACCTCATGTGTCCCACCTTTGATGTATGTATTAACCCAAGCTGTCCATCTGTGCGGGGCCACTGTGATGTACGGGTGGGACCCACCGCTGCTGGCATGTTATCTGACGTGTCATCATGTTATAATATATTTTAATATATATATGATATATACTATATAATATAATATAATATATTTTTAAGACAGATGATGTGGTGGGCCACCACCACGTGGGACCCACCATACCTACAACAACTATATATTTAACGTGAGGTGGATCCTCACCATCCAGAGGTTTGGACGGTGGACGGTGGGACCCACTGCTGATGAGCATATCCCATCCAAGTCGTCCATCTGTCTGGCATGCCAGGTATGGCCCCACCGATCAGAGAAATACAAAATGTCAAAAATCCACCTAGGAGAAACACTCATCCATCACCACCTAAAATGAAAGACAGGATGAAGGGATCATTGGATCAAGTGGGAGAGATAACCTTGAAAACTAAATCTACCACAGTAAAGAATTCTGTCTCAAAATGGATAGTAAAAGAAAAACTGAATTATCTAAACTCTATACCTTGATATATCAAGCATGAAAAGACAAGTCCAGGTCATGCATCTAGACCTAGATATTTGCTGAAATGATGCAATTTTTATTGAGCTTTTAAAGATATATCTAAGGTTTCTCACCTTAATCCTTTTGTATATAAACCTTTTAAATGTTTTTAATTTTGTCTTGTACAACGTCTGTACAAAATTTTGTTGTATACTGTTGATTCATAGATACACTAAAGGTATACATGAAGGGATGTCTGAATGCTAAGTATTAAAAACACTCAATTTTGATATGATTGTTACATGCATTTTCGATAAAATCGATAAACAATCGATATCATCGATATCTCTTCAGAATTTGAAAAGGCACACGAGTGAGGATGATATTGAAGACTGTCTCGATAACAACGGCGGAGTTACCTCAATATCATCGAAACAAGGATCGATGATATCGATAGATGCCTCCCGATATAAGTCGGTGGAGCACGAAAAAGGGGTTTTTGTCTCAAGGGTTTCTTTTCTTCTTCTCTGCTCAATTCTCTCGACCAGACCACTCGGACCCTCGATGGACTACCCCAATCATTCAACAAATCCGGTAATAACTTTCTATACATCAAGAGTTCATTTTTTTGGTATTTTCATTTCTGTTGGGTTTTTGTCCTCTTTCCCAAATCCTTCAAACCCTCTTTTGTCCATATGGGAAAAGACAAAGGAAAGGCATCCGGACAGGGGGAATCTTCGAGATCCGCTCGACAAAAAGTCCTCGCTCCAAAAGAAATGGCAAGGGCCCTAGAACGTGGGACCCCCACAAGGCAACGCACAAGACATGGTGGGTCCCAGTCTAAAGCCCAAGCACCTCCGCCGGTTTAGGTTAATCCAGTCTTAACCAAGTTCACTGGAAGAAAGGTTATTCCTGAAAGAAAAGTTGACAGAAGTTGTCTAATTCCATATAACCTGGAACCTCTATGGGCTGCTATAGATTGCTTACATGTTCTTGATTTCGGTGGACCATGTCATCCTAAACAGACACGTAATTTTCTCGCCGCCTATCACTCACCCATGTCTGATCCTCCTTCATCATGGTGTCTATTGAAGGTGATGATATACTGATCACTCTTGCTATAATTACAAACATCCTAGGGCTGGAAATGTCACCCGATGGTCTCCCTGAAATGGACCTTGAACATCCTGAAATTCGGTCCAAGGTTACTAAATACCTCTGTCATGATAGGGACATTCCTTGGTACTAAGGAAATGCATTGAAATCTAAGTTCATGGAACCAAGATTTCAGGTCTTGCATGGTATCTTCACCACAAACATCTATCCGAGAAGTACCAACCGGTCCAATCTCACTAAATTCATGACCCTGATAGTGTACTCAATAGCCAACGAGATAAAAATTTGCCTCCCGACTCTGATTGTACATCAGTTGGTTTACGTTATTCATACATCTAGGGATCTTCACCTACCTTATCCCTGGATCATAAACAGGGTATGTGTCGCCATCGGCTTCCCAATGACCAGTGATACGGAACTTCCTCTCCAAACCTTCACCAAAAGCAACATTCGAAGGATGGACTTGAAATTTCATAAGTATTCCGAAGATCAAGAGGAAGGCATTCATGAAGAAGTTGCTGGAGGTGAAGGAGGTGCTAGTGACGCTCCCATAGAAGGGACTGAGATAGCCAGAGAAGAAGCTTCTGGACCTCATCATGCTCCATCGACATCAGCTCGTGGACATGCTAAACTCTTTAAGCTCCACCAGGATTGGATTGGAGCAATTCAGAGAGATGTCCACTCGGTGCACGAGAGGCTTACTGTCTTGGAACGGCTGGTCCAAGGAGTATAGCAAACAGTCCAACAATTGGTTAAGATAATCACCTGCCGTCGAGACGATACAACGCTACTCCTCTGCTGTAGTACGGGATTCTGATCGCTATGACATTCGCACACACTTATTTCTGTGTATGAGCACTAGTATCTTTTTGGGTGCTCTACTCTCTCATGAATGAATGTGATAGCCTCTTAACAGTTTAACATCTCTTTTTTTTTGTATATGCCTCGGTGTGGGTTTATTACTACTGGTTATTTCTAGGTGCTCTTAAATGGGCATGGTGATTTTTGTTGGGATAACTATTAATCTACTGCTGTCTGTGGCAGTATGTGTTTTGGATATTTGATATGGCTGTTATAATTCATTATTTTTACTACCATGACTATGAGTTTAAATCCCGTATTTTATCTAGTTTTTGATATGGGATGCATGTGATGTAGTTGATGATTATTTTATTTAAGTTTATCACTGCTGTATTTAACCTAATATGCATCCATAATTTCTGAAAATGATGTTTGCTTAAAACTGCCACAATTATCATCCATCTATCTTCACTCTATGAATGCTTATTAAAAGTTGGTTCCCCCACATGTCTTTAATACTTCAGTCAATATCAACTGCTATATCTTTGTCAATGACTGACAAAAAGGGGGAGAACAGTTCAAACACCCCAAACGGAAAATTGTTTATCTGCTTGAATGGTGCTGCAGGTGTTAGGGGGAGCAGCTGCACCAAGCAAGGGGGAGTTTTATAGTTAGAGGGAGCAACTTCTGGATGTGTTGTGTATATGTCGTTGTTAACATTGTACAATTGTGTAAAGAACATGTACACACAATTTAGGATGTCAGTATAAAAGCTGGTCTAGGGTGTTTTGGTATTTTGTCACGTAATTGACAAAGGGGGAGATTGAAAGTACCCTGGTTTGTCAATTAACCTGAGTGTTGAGTCGGACAGACTGCAAAGCCTCATGGGAAGATCAATTCAAGCATCTGTCTCAACCGGAATATGTGCAAGCTCACCTCAGGTAAATCTAAGCCTCACATCCCATGTCCTAAAACACCAGGTATATAAACCCTTAAAGCAAACTAGAACATCATAGGATTTTAAAGTTGAGAAAACTTTTTCAAAACTCAGAAAATTCTCTAAGTTTTCTTTCTTTGTCGATTTTATCGATACACATCTCGATATGATCGACCTGTGCTGTCGATGTCCTCGATACTTAAATGATATCATCGAAATGAGGACAAAATATGTCCAGCAATAGCATATATTTTTAGATGGATTTATCGATGTATCGATATACCTATCGATATCATTGATATTTGAATTCGAGTCCATCGATGGTGACTCGATAATATCAACAGACAGATCTCTGGTGCCCCTGTTTTACTTAAGAAAATCACGTGTGCATCGATATATCAAAAATCTTCTCGATATCATCAAAATTCAAATCCTGATGATATTGGAAGGCGCTCGATGTTATTGGTCATGGGCGCCTTGTCTTCCAGTAAATATTTCATGATGTTTTATCTTTGATCGAGGGACCCTCGATAGAATTGATATTCAAATATCGATAATATCGATGCTGAATCGATTGCATCAATCATGGACATAAACTGTCCAGTAAGTTTAATGAAAAATCCTTTATATTTATCGATGCCTCAACACAGCTATCGATATCATCAACATTCAAATTTTGAGGATCTCGAAGGTCCCTCGATCATTCTTGTAAACCTAAAATATTTCATAGCAAATCTCTCTCATTTTCAAGTGTCGATGAATCGAGCCTCTCATCGATGATATCAAAGTTCAAAATCTGATGACATCGACACGTACTTCGATTCCCTCGACCAACTGGCATTAGGTTTTAAAAGCGTATGACATTTGTGTTTGTGTCATCGAGCGGACAGTCGATGCAATCGAGAGTATATGCTTGATGATATCGATCCTGCTTGATGATATCAAGCTCTGTCATAAATGTGACCATTTTATATCTGTTGGAACCTTTTGGCTATGTAAAGAGGACTTGTCTATTGTTGCTAGTAGAGAAAGAAGAGAGTGCTTTTGAGTGTTTTACCTTAGATCATATACCCAAAGCCCTTTCTCTCAAGGAAGTTCATCTTCCAATCCACCCTTATCATTGATATTAAATAGAGTGGATTGGAGAATGAACTTCCATATTCAAGAATCCTCCCGCTACTACCTTAATGGCAAATCATTAAGCTGGGATGCCTTGAATACATAATCGAAATCACTCTATCTTCCTTATAGGAAAACATTTTATAGAGTAGGATTTTGTCTTAACCTTGACCCAACCAGCCGCCATATATTGGTACATCATTTGAGTTATAGATCAAGGAAGCAGAAGACTCTTCATCAACAAAGGATGAGATCTTCATCAATGAGCTGAATGGGACTCATCCACTTATTTGTAAGTAACTAGAGTCCAGAGGACCCTTTGATCATTCCTCTATAAGATTAGGTCTAAGGTGTTTCTCACCCTTGCATGCCCTCGTAGGAGGCCTCCGGTGAGAGTGTACGTGGTGGGTGTGTTGTGTGGACCCTTGCTCTGTGGACAGCATAAACATCCGGTTGAAGGTGAACCTGTCTAAAACCTTAGGTTAGATGTGAACCGTGTGAAACCTCAGTTAGGGTCTTATGGAAGATCCTTGGCCAGTGTGTCTAAAAGTGGGTGCGTTGTGTTGACCCTTGCTCGTGAGAGCATAAACAGTCAGCCTTAGTGTAGGTTGTAAAGGTTAAAGGTAAACCTGATTTAAAACCTTAGGTTTGAGGTGAACCATTGTGAAACCTCCTGAGTGAAATCCGGTACACTCAAGGGTTGAGTGCGGTTACCAAGAGTGGAGTAGACAAGTAGTCGAACCACTATAAAAATGATTGTGTTTGAGATTGTTATTCTTTTGATTGTATGATTTACTTTAATACTTTCATATCTGAGATCACACCTCACACACATACAGAGTCATATCCATCATAAATTAGGTTACATATTGTTCATTTCTTGAATAGTTTGTGATTGGATCCTCTACCGGGCTTAGAAGCCAGTAGAGTTACTTTTGAGTAATCTTGGTAAGTATCGTCTGTTAGGATTAGTGTAATGGGATTTTTAATAAATTAAAAAACTTTAAAAAGTCCTATTCACCCCCCTCTAGGACATATTGGCATATTCCTACTTCAACTGCAATTTCAGTGGGCCCATTGGAATTTAATTGTGAAAGTCATTATCACTATTGCCATTTGTGGTATGGTCCAGATGATCCTTTGGATATGATTCATTCTATTTTTATGCTCTATAATGATCCCTAGCAATGGATGCATAGTGTATTCGACCCGGCCCGTTCGACTGGGCCTATTCAACTCGACCTATTTAACTCGGCCCATTCAACTCGGCCTATTCGACTTGAGCCATTCGACCCGGCCTATTCGGCTTGGCCCATTCAACTCGGCCCATTCGACTCGGCCCATTGAATTGGTCCATTTGAATTAGCCTATTTGATCTGGCCCATTGATTTGGCTCATTTAATTTGACCCACTGATTCGGCCCATTGATTCAGCCCATTTGATTCAGTCCATTTGATTGGCTCATTTGAATTATCTTATATGAATCAGCCCATTTGAATCGGTCCATTTGAATTGGCCCATTTGATCCAGCCCATTGATTCGTCCCATTTAATCCGACCCATTGATTTGGCCCATCTGAATCGGCCCATTTGATTCAGCCCATTTGATTGGCTCATTTGATTGGCTCATTTGATTCGGCCCATTTGAATCGGCTCATTTGAATCGACCCATTGATTCAGCCCAATTAATCTGACCCATTGATTCGGCCCATTTGAATCGGCCCATTTGATTCGACCCATTGATTCGGCCCATCTGAATCGGCCAATTTGATTCAGCCCATTTGTTGGCTCATTTGATTCGGCCCATTTGAATCGACCCATTGGAATCAGTCCATTTGAATTGGCCCATTTGATCCGGCCCATTAATTCAACCCATTTAATCTAACCCATTGATTCGACCCATTTGAATCGGCCCATTTGATTCGACCCATTGATTCAGCCCATTTGATTCGGCCCATTTGATTGGCTCATTTGATTCGGTACACTTGATTCGACCCATTTGATCATCCCATTTGATCGGCCAATTTGATTTATTTAAGGCCTTTGTGTGGGCCGACTGTGATGTATTCGAGGCCCATGGGTGAGGCCCAAGGTGATATGTTCAAGGCCCATGCGTTGCGGCTCACTTGATGTGTATATAGCCCTTATGTGAAGCCACGAGCTCATTATATGTTTTGGCTCTATATGTAGGTCACTTCTTGGGAGTAATGTTGGTTAGATGTCCACATTGATGGGTAATGATGGTTGGATGTCCACATTATGACCTTCCCTTAGGCCTTACTAGGCCCATTTTCATAATTCTCTTGCGGGTTAACCCAGATAAGTGGGCCCCATTTGCCATAGATGGATGGTTTCGTGCTATCGGATTTGATATAACCACGGCCGAGGGTGATCTTTATATTATGGTTGACCGACTGTTCATCTATGGATCCCGCCTTATTTATATGTTAATTATCGGTGCCAATTATCAATGTTGATTCCGATTCCGATTCCGATTGTCGAGGGTGATTGTTAAGGCCGATTTCTATTCCGATTGTCGAGGGCGATTGTTAAGGCCGATTCCTATTCCAATTGTCGAGGACGATTATCAAGGCCGATTCTGATGTCGATACCGATTCTGACTATCGACGCTGATTTTGATTGTTAAGCCAGATTTCGAGGCCGATTGATGAGCCTCAATGTGATGTATATGCTGTAATGACCTTGAAAATTTTGTGCTAATCTTTCCTTAGTAGCTTTTTGGGGTAATTAGCGTTATACTCGATTGCTTGTGAAATTTGCATCAATCACTTTAAATTGTATCTGCATGACTCAAGACCTATAGATTAGTTAGCGCTATGTTACTCTGAAATCTGCAATCCATCACTAAATCCAGTTGTTCTTGGGAATTTTTGGAAGTTCTGGATTGGACCTGTACCGTGCGTCGAAAGTCTGATAGTGATGATCTTAGGCTGTTGCGGTCACCATGTTGGACTTGACCATCACCTCGAAAATCAAGTCCAGATGAAGTTCTGGGTTGATTTGATTGAGTCTGGAGTGAAGAGTGTGAGAACGGTTGGAAATTTAATAAGATTTTATGAAATCTGAGTCGTGTCGCTTGCGTGACGATTTTAAGTAATCTGACCGTTGGATTCTGA
Source organism: Magnolia sinica (assembly GCF_029962835.1). NCBI lineage: Eukaryota > Viridiplantae > Streptophyta > Magnoliopsida > Magnoliales > Magnoliaceae > Magnolia > Magnolia sinica. The sequence continues at coordinate 79,199,900 of NC_080573.1, forward strand.
CCCAATTTCACCCTCTAATCAGGAAAGGTGGCCCAGGCATGTCCTTGTGCTTGTGGACCTGATCGAGATTCTGTGACCGTTGAATTGAGTGTGGCCCGCCACGGCTGATCTGAAGATCCGGTCGGTACGAAAACTCAGCTTGACCTAGATCCATGGTCAGTGAGCTTAAGTCCGACCTTTCGTAGTAATAGGCCCACCGGAAGTGCTTCGTTGGATCGTGAGAGGCTGGTTTTAGTTATACCCTAAGTATACCTTGGCCCTAGGGCTATTTTCATCAATGTTAGGCCTATTTATAGTCCTTAAAACCCTAGCTCTCTTTTCCATACGAATTTCCTAACCCTACTTAAGAAAGAGAAAGGAAAAGAGAGAGAAAGTGAGAGAGAAGTTGGTGAATCATCTTAGATTCTTTCCTGTTCTTCTTCTTCCTTGAACCTTCACTTTTGAATCATTATTTTGCCGATTCTGAGTTCCTCTTTGGGTAAGTTAACCTAACCCTTCTGTGTTAGAGCTTAGCATAGTCTTGATGTTGTTGTATCTCATTTTTATTCTTGCTTTAGGGTATTCTATCGCCGTTGACGAAGATAGCTCGTCTAAAATCAGTTCGGTGTTCTTTTCTGGCTTAAGGTGTGGACTTTAAGTGTATAGGTTATGGTTTTCAAGGCTTTCAATGCCAATTAATGGTTTATTCTTGCTATGGATGAGATTTCACATGCTAAATGTTATGTTTATGTTGCGTTACTGATATACATGTGTTATATTGAGATTTGTGTATTCTATGCGTATGTATAAAGTACCGTATGCGTATAAAATATGAACCTGTGTTTGCCATGATTATTTGTCATGTATGTATGCAAATTATATGTGTGACAACTCCTTGGCAAAAGGAATTGTCCAAATGTGTGTATTTCAACATACGTCATGTATGTTGTATTATGTATTCTAAGTGTTTGTAGAAATGTTTGAATGATCTAAAGTGTGATATATCAACCTAGTATGGGCGTTGAGAAGTGATTCTCAACTCTCCCACTAGTGTGTATGATTTCCTTCATGTAAGTTACATTCCTTGTTTAAATTCAAGTATTACTTATGCTTAAATTCATGTTAAGTTGATATTCTTCAAATGCTTGAGTATCACATGATTTGAGTTGTTGCTCCATTACTGTTCTACATTCAATACGAATATCTGTTGTAGTGTAATGTGTGTGGGACTATGCATTAGTCCAGGAAATCAGTAATCGGCCTTAAGTTCATGGCTGAGGTTGCTTTCGCCACGTAGGACGTATTAGACGAACCTGAGTCGTATTAGAGTTGTCGGCAGTGGTTTGGCCACGCAGAGTGTTTGCGCACTCTATGTCGTTCAACCCAACGTGCGCTCGTGCTAGTCAAGTTCGTCAAGTAACCCGATTGTTCGATGTATGTTCACCATGTATGGACGCTACTGCTTGAATCTAGGGTACCAAACTTATCGATGAAATCCTATTAACCATGGTGCCTTGATCCGCTAAGACTCAAACCATATGATCGTATGAGATGTCTAGGATTGACGACCCTAGAATGGATCACTGTTTGGATGGTGATATGAGGAAGGTATCTTAGCTTCCCAATCCTGCTGTATGAAAAGGACTAATAACACTTGGTAATCATATTCATGCACCGCATTTGCATGTGCTTTGTAGACGTGGCGCACTTCGAGGCGATGTCATGCGTAACGTAAGATGAAGACGCTGAGGGTGTACGCGTGAGGGCACGCATCATTCTGTATACATCCTTGCATTAACAAGAGTACTTAGGACATGTTTAATTGTTCTGCTTTATCATTACTGCTTGATTGAACTGATAACATGTTAACCTTTGCTTTATTGTTCCACTGAGTTGATCACTCACTCCCACGTTCTGGGACGGTGTTAAACACCCAGCAGACTCTGTCTTTGCTGCTGATGTTGCAGATATTGAGGCGACCTCTGAGGCAAAGCGGGAGATGGATGATGATGAGGCTGCTTTCTCTTTTATGCAGTTTTCAGACGGGTTCTAGTGAGCCTTGTTCTGATGCGCGGGATGTTGGGATTTCTTTTGGGAATTAAATGATGTAATTTTGATACTTGTAATTTTGATAGCAACACTTACATTACGACCTGGTATGTTTATGTACTTCAGGGATTTACACATGTATACATATGATTCTATAAGTCTTCCGCTTGCTTTCTTCACTTATCCCTGAATTATATCTGTGGTTTGGCTTAATCTATTCCATGTTTTATACACTAATACAAACAACATACATCCATCATTAAATATGTTGCATAAGTGATGTTTTGGAACTCGGGAGCTGAGTTATGCTCGACCCCCGAATTTCAGGGGGTTACAAGTTGGTATCAGAGCATGATCTAGATTACACTGGACCTAAGTTATGGTCACACACCGCACGCTGTTGCCACTTTAGTGTATTTGGGTGCGGGTCTATCGTAGATTGTGTGTTTGTGTTCCGTAGTTTCTATCGGCAAAAGTTTACTAAAAATGATTACCGAGATCGAGTCTGTACTCTCTCCTGATCACACACAGTGACCCGAAACCTTTCCTAGACCATCTATTAATGAGTTTAGATGGTTTATCATCCTATTTCAACCCTTCAACCTTCAAGAAATCTCTGTTTCAATCAGATTTCTGCCTGAATGGCCCGATAGGCGTCGAATCATGCAAGGGGCCGATCGGGGCATTTTCAGTGGGGCCCAGGGGGGACCCACATCATTTTGAGCATGGGGGACCAGGAGGACCTCGCCTAAATGGCGAGGCATCGCCGGATGGTCCAGAGACCGGCGATGCCATCGCCGGCTCGGCGAGGCCTCGCCGATCAGCGGGCCGGCGCGGGCCGACGTTTGTTTGGCCTAGTGTGGCCCACCCCTCCATGGTTCGGTGGTTTAAACTCCTTCTACACCCTACTTCCTTCATAACTCTCCTTCCCAAGCTCTCCTTTTCTTGAAATTCTTCTCCAAACTCTTCCAAATCTCTTCTAAATCTCCTTTTTCTTTCATTTTCGTGCAAACCCCATCACCCCATCTCAAAACCCTCACCCCCATTGCTGTTTACCTCTCATTTTCTTCTCATTTGGGCTCTCAAATCCATCTTTGGGATCTCAAGTGTGTGAAAGCTTTACCATCTTCCTATTTCTCTCTTTCTCTCATTTCTCATAGCCCTCTTTGAGTTTATCACAGCCATCTTTTCCATTTCTACCCTTCTTTCTTTGATGGGGAAGAAGAGAGCGCCCGTGGATGAAGCTGGGCCTAGCCGCCCAACTCGTGCACAGAGGCCGAGAGGTGCCACAGCGAGCACGTCCGCTACTAGTGAATTCCAGACCAAGCGGGACCTCGATCCTCGAGCTTCCATTGGTAGAACCTTGTTGGTGGAGCTATCGCATGGATTCTATGAAGGCCGTAGAGTCCTTTTTAAGGCTCATGTTGATCCGCGGCTGTATGGCGAGTTTCTGTTGTTGGAGCGCCTAGAAGGGGCTGGTTGGTGTCCCTTGTTTGAGGGTGAGTATCGCGCGAATGCTAGTACTATTTAAGCTTTTTATGCCAATATTCGTGATCCTTCGCTGGAGCCTCTGCAGTTCAAGATTTCTTGTGGTAGTGGTCGGGAAGCTACGGTCAACGTCACTTTGATATCCCGACTCCTGAATGTGCCACTTGGTGAGGTGCATGCCAGTGAGAAGAATTTAAACAGTATGCGCGAGAGGGATCGTCGCACCAAATCCTTGTGTGGTCGTCTGGTCGAATGGCAGCCTAATAGGAGTCTTTTGGCTACCAACATGATGGATGACTTTCGTTTGCTTCACCACATGTGTACGTTCAATGTATATCCCAGGTAGAGCAATCGCAGCGAGTGTACGTGCCTAATGGTAGATTTCCTGTATCAGGTGGGGCAAGAAGCGAAGTTGTGTGTGTTGACGTACATCCTGCGCCAGATTATTCTCATCGCTCGTTCGAATAGGAGGACCGAATCGCTTCCTTTTGGCCACCTCATTTGTAAGCTTGCTCATGAGTTTGGCTATAGGCTTGGAGCAGAGAAGCCGGTTCCTGTTCGTCATATTAGCCTGACGACCCTTAAGCAGATGGAGATTGGTTCTGGTCGACAAGCCTCTGAGAGTGAGGATGAGTCAGAGAGCGATGATGAAGAGAGTTATGCTGAAGGTGGTGTTGAGATTGAGGAAGAAACAGAGCAGGACAAGGAAGAGGTTGAGGCACAGGATACGAGCGAGAGCTCTCCTCCTGTGGCACCAGAACAGAGCGCAGATCAGACTGCTAGAGATGCCCGGATTGCTCGGCTTGAAGAAGGGCAGGCTGTCCTACACCAGGATATTATGGATCTTCGAGGCCTTGTGAAGCATAAGTTTAAGAAGGTGACTCAAACTCTGAAGTCTATCCTGTGTTGGTTGCAGGATAAGGGTGCCCCGCCTTCATATCCTGATTTCGACGAGTAGCTATCGTTTTAGCCGTCCTTTTCTTTGTTTGTTGTTTCTTTCTGTGTGTTGTCGTTGTTGGCTTTTTAGTTGGAGTTGTTTGTAATTGTTTGTTGTTGCTTAAAGTATTAGATGTTGTAGTTCACGTGCTTTCCTAGTCGTGATTCATGTAATGCTGCACTACTTGTATTGTGGCAATTTTGTTTAATGGAATGCATGTTGTTTATCTTTGAAGTTGTGTTGTGAATGCTGTGTAGATGGATTATGTAGACGTAGAATCTGATAGGTTGCATCCTCTGTTGAATGTAGGGATGCCTCCTAAGGGTTCGAAGTCTTCGGCCCATCTCTCCTTGGTTGAGTCGCTTGCTGGGGTTCCCCCCTTGAGCGATAGCCAGTCAGACCCTCAGGCGGGCCCGTCTCATGCCGATGTTAGGCCGACGCCTATGGCTCCTCCAGTCATGCCTTCGGTTCCTGAGCCGAGTTGTCCACCTTCGTCTGCTCCGCCTACTGATAGGTTTCAGCAGATGATGCTGTTGATGCAGTAGCAGCAGATTCAGCAGCAACAGCAGCAGCAGCAGGAGTTTCTCTCTTCTATGGCTGGCATCTTTGCTCAGTCAGTGGGGGCGACTCCACCTGCTTCACCTATGCCTCCATCTGGGAGCGCCAGTGCGAGCGGCACTTTCGAGCGATTCTAGTGCTTACGACCTCCTACATTTGCGGGTTCTCATAGACTCGAGGAGGCTGAGTATTGGATCGATTGCATCTCTAAGATGCTGAGACTGCTGCATTGTTCTGAGGTTGAGCAGGTTGAGCTTGCCTCCTTCATGTTTGAGAAGGAGGCCAGTCTGTGGTGGGACAGTGTTCTTCGCACTATCGAGGAAGGTTTTGTGTGGTCGTGGCAGGTGTTTGAGGCATGCTTCCACGAGAAGTATTTCTCGGTTACGTACTGACATGAGAAGGAGAGTGAGTTCCTTCGCCTCCGCCAAGGAGGGCTGTCGGTGACGGAGTATGAGAACCGGTTCACTGAGCTTGGTTGGTATGTGCCTTTGATTCTGGGCAATCAGCTGATGAGAATGCGGCGTTTCTCTTAGGGATTGAGACTTGAGATCCGATCGAAGATTTGCTGTGCTAGCATTTCTTCTTATGCGGAGTTGGTGAGCATGTCCTTGCGAGCAGAGCAGGAACGGGGATAGGTCGTCCCGCATGCGAGCACCGATGGTTCCTAGGCCGCGACCGGATTTTCAGGGTGCCCCTTTTCTCGGCAAGAGGCCGTAAGTAGATTCTCCTCCTAGGCGTTCAGCGCCGCCTACTCAGCAGATGAGAGCTGATCTTCGCTGTTCGTATTGTGGGAAGACGGGGCATTTGGACCGTTTTTACTTTTTACGTATGTGGGCCAGTGGTTTTACTCCACCGCAGAGGATTAGCCGTCCGATGCCTCGGGTCATTTCTCCTCCACCTCTTCGTTCAGTGCCAGCTCATCCATCCTTCAGACCTGTAATGCCTGGCTTTAGGCCACCTCAGCGGCCCATGGTTCCTCCGCCGAATCGTCAGCAGCAGGCTCGAGTTCATGCGTTCTCAGCTGAAGCGCCTATGTCTGACTTGGTGCCGAGATCCTTCGAGGTGACAGCGCACATTGAAGGTATTCCCATTTCTTTGTTGGTGGATACGGGGTCCACTACTTCTTTTATATCTTATGCGGTAGTTAGGCGTTTGGGTTTGAGATCTGTTCCTATGCAAGGAGTGACGCTTACTACCGCTACGGAGATTTCCTTTGCTATGAGCAAGCGTTGTATGGATTGTTTGGTCGATCTAGGAAGTGGATCGATCCGTGTTGATTTCTTTGTCGCACCTCTTTATTATCATTACGATTTTATTATGGGTATGGATTGGTTCACGAGGATGCGAGCTGAGATTGATTGTGAAGTAAGGTCGGTGACCATCCATGGACCTGAGGGCGAGACAGTTACTTTCCCAATTCAGGTCAGTTACCCTTTTCGTATTGATTATTATACTTCTTTGTTGGATAGTATGGCTGAATCGGCGTTAGTTAGCATGCCGGTAGTTCGGGAGTTTGAAGATGTGTTTGAGTCGATTCCTGGATTACCTCCTTAGCGTGAGATTGATTTTGCTATTGACCTCATGCCTGGTGCGACGCCCATTTCTTTACCCACCTATCGTATGCCTCCGAGTGAAATGGAGGAGTTGAGGAAGCAGATGGATGGTTTGCTGAATTTGGGTTTTATTCGGCCTAGTGTGTCTCCTTGGGGAGTACTTGTTTTGTTTGTGAAGAAGAAGGATGGTTCCTTGCGATTGTGTATTCATTATCGCAGGTTGAATTTGGTAACTGTGAAGAATAAGTACCCTTTGCCCAGGATTGATGATCTGTTTAATCAATTGAAGGGGGCATGGTACTTTTCGAAGGTTGATTTGCAGTCAGGGTATCATCAGTTACGCGTAAAGGATAGGGACGTGCAGAAGACCGCTTTTAGGAATAGCTTCGGTTATTATGAGTTCCTTGTAATGTTGTTCGGTCTTACGAATGCACCGGCCGTGTTCATGGATCTGATAAACAGGGTGTTTCGGCCATTCTTGTTTCGATTCGTCATTATCTTTATCGATGACATCTTGATTTATTCGGCGAGCCGAGAAGAACACGAGGAGCACTTAAGAGCGGTTTTGGATATTCTTTGGAAGAATCAGCTTTTTGCGCAGTTCAAGAAGTGTGATTTCTAGAAGGAGGAATTCAAGTTCCTGGGGCATGTGGTGTCCAAGGAAGGGATAGCTATTGATCTTGCCAAGGTAGCTATAGTGCAAGACTGGAAGCAGCCTGGTTCAGTTACTAAGGTAAGGAGCTTTCTGGGTCTCGCAGGCTATTATCGACGCTTCATTCAAGACTTCTTGAAGATTTCCAGACCATTGTCGTAGTTGACATGGAAGGATTTAAAGTTTGCTTGGAATGAGAAGGCGGAGTTAGCTTTTTAGGAGCTGAAGGACAAGTTGACGTCCGCCCCTGTGCTAGTATTGCCAGAGCAAGGGGTTAAGTATATTATATATACTAACACCTCTCGCGTTAGCCTGGGTTGTGTCCTTATGCAGAAGGACAGGGTGATTGCTTATGCTTTGTGTCAGTTGAGGAAACACGAAGAGAATTACCCTACGCACGACCTGGAGTTAGCAGCTATCATTTTCGCATTAAAGCTCTGGAGAAATTACCTCAATGGTGAGGAGTTCGAGCTCTTTTGCGACGACAAGAGCCTTAAGTATATTTTCACGCAGCGTGATTTGAATATGAGGCAGTGCCGATGGATGGAAACATTGAAGGACTTTAAGTTCGATGTTTCTTACCATCCGGGCAAGGCGAACCTTGTGGCAGATGCGTTGAGTCGCAAGAAGGCTATTGAGTTTGCGGCTCCGCTAATGATAGCAGAGTGGGATATGTTGGAATTCGTGCGAGATTTTGAGCAGAAGCTTACGGTGGTTGAGCCGTATAAAGTTATCGTACACATTCATGTACAACCCCTTATCGACGAGAAGATCGTTGCAGCTCAGGTAGATGATGAGCTTTTGGTGAAGATGAGGAAGCGGGTTGGTACAGATGAGAACTCCGACTGGAGTGTTAGTTCTGATGGTGGCCTACGATTTCATGGCCGGTTATGTGTTCCTGACATCCCTGACTTGAGACGGGAGGTTCTCGAGTTAGCCCATAGTTATAAACTTGCGATGCATCCAAGTAGCACGAAGATGTATCAGGATATGAGGAGATCATATTGGTGGGACAATATGAAGGTCCAGATTGCTGAGTTTGTTTCTTGTTGTCTCATGTGCCAGCAGGTCAAGGCAGAGCATCGCTGACCTCCTGGGTTGCTGCAGCCCATGCCCATAGCAGAATGGAAGTGGGACTTCATTTCTATAGATTTTATTTCTGGGTTGCCGAGAACGAAGAAGGGATATGACTCTATTTGGGGTGATAGTCGACCGATTAACAAAGTCAGCTCATTTCTTACCTATCAGAGTTACAGACTCTGCAGATGAGTTGGCTAGGTTGTATATCAAGGAGATAGTACGTCTGCATGGAGTTTCCCTGGAGATTGTGTCTGATAGAGACACATGTTTCACATCTATCTTCTGGACTCGTATTCAGGAAGCGATGGGTGTGAAACTGAAGTTCAGCACCGCATTTCATTTGCAAACGGATTGGCAGACGGAACGCGTGAATCAGGTCCTGGAAGACATGTTGCGAGCTTGTGTTTTGGATTTCAAGGACAGTTGGGATGATTGTCTTCAGTATGTAGAGTTCGCGTATAATAACAGTTTCCAGGCGAGTATCGGCATGGCTCCCTATGAGGTGTTGTATGGTCGCCCGTGCAGAGCACCGCATTGTTGGGCAAAAGTTGGCGAGCATAGTTTGCTTGGCCCGAAATTGGTGCAGGTGACTTCAGAGAAAGTTGACATCATTCGACGTCGACTCCTGACAGCCCATACTAGGCAGAAGAGTTATGCTGATACGAGGCGTCAACCGCTTGAGTTTGAGGTTGGAGACCATGTATTTTTTAAGGTCTCTCTAATGAAGGGAGTTCTGCAGTTCGGTAAGAAGGGGAAGCTGACGCCGAGCTTTATTGGTCCATTTCAAGTTCTGGATCGAGTGGGAGCGGTAGCATACCACCTTGCTTTGCCCACACCTCTTGCGGGCGTGCATAACATATTTCATGTTTCTATGCTGAAGAAGTACGTTCCTGATCCTTCGCATATTATCAGTTGGGAGCAAGTGCAGTTGAGTGAGGATGCCACTTATGTACTGCGACCGACGCGTATTCTCGACAGGAAGGAGCAGGTATTGCGTAGCAAAGTTATCCCTCTTGTGAAGGTGCTATGGACGCATCATAGTGAAGAAGAGGCTACTTGGGAATCTGAAGCTGAGGTCAGGAAGAGCTACCCTCAGACCCTTGAGGAATATGAGAAGGTATGAATTTCGAGGACGAAATTTTCTTTAAAGGGGGTAGATTGTAATGACCCTGAAATTTTTGTGCTAATCTTTCCTTAGTAGCTTTTTGGGGTAATTAGCGCTATACTTGATTGCTTGTGAAATTTGCATCAATCACTTTAAATTGTATCTGCATGACTCAAGACCTGTAGATTAGTTAGCGCTATGTTACTCTGAAATCTGGGATCCATCGCTAAATCCAGTTGTTCTTAGAAATTTTTGAAAGTTCTGGATCGGACCTGGACCGCGCGTCGAAAGTCCAATAGCGATGATCTTAGGCTGTTGCGGTCACCATGTTGGACTTGACCATCACTTAGAAAATCAAGTCCAGATGATGTTCTGGGTCGATTTGATTGAGTCTGGAGTGAAGAGTGTGAGAACGGTTGGAAATTTAATAAGATTTTATGAAATCTGAGTCGTGTCGCTTGCGCGACGATTTTAAGCAATTTGACCGTTGGATTCTGACCCAATTTCACCCTCTGATCAGGGAAGGTGGCCCAGGCATGTCCTTGTGCTTGTGGACCTGATTCGAGATTCTGTGACCGTTGAATTGAGTGTGGTCCACCACGGCTGATCTGAAGATCCGGTCGGTACGAAAACTCAGCTTGACCTAGATCCATGATCAGTGAGCTTAAGTCCGACCTTTCGTGGTAATAGGCCAATCGGAAGTGCTTCGTTGGATCGTGAGAGGCTGCTTTTGGTTATACCCTAAGTATACCTTGGCCCTGGGGTTATTTTCATCAATGTTAGGCCTATTTATAGTCCTTAAAACCCTAGCTCTCTTTTCCATACGAATTTCCTAACCCTACCTAAGAAAGAGAAAGGAAAAGAGAGAGAAAGTGAGAGAGAAGTTGGTGAATCATCTTAGATTCTTTCCTGTTCTTCTTCTTCCTTGAACCTTCACTTTTGAATCGTTATTCTGCCGATTCTGAGTTCATCTTTAGGTAAGTAAACCTAACCCTAATCTGTGTTAGAGCTTAACATAGTCTTGGTGTTGTTGTATCTCATTTCTATTCTTGCTTTAGGGTATTCTATCACCGTTGACGAAGACAGCTCGTCTAAAATCAGTTCGGTGTTCTTTTCTGGCTTAAGGTGTGGACTTTAAGTGTATAAGTTATGGTTTTTAAGGCTTTCAATGCCAATAATGGTTTATTCTTACTATGGATGAGATTTCACATGCTAAATGTTCTGTTTATGTTGCGTTCCTGATATGCATGTGTTATATTGAGATTTGTGTATTCTATGTGTATGTATAAAGTACCGTATGCGTATAAAATATGAACCTGTGTTTGCCATGATTATTTGTCATGTATGTATGCTAAATGTATGTGTGACAACTCCTTGGTAAAAGGAATTGTCCAAATGCGTGTATTTTAACATACGTCATGTATGCTGTATTATGTATTCTAAGTGTTTGTAGAAATGTTTGAATGATCTAAAGTGTAATATATCAACCTAGTATGGGCGTTGAGAAGCGATTCTCAACTCTCCCACTAGTGTGTATGATTTACTTCATGTAAGTTACATTCCTTGTTGTTTAAATTCAAGTATTACTTATGCTTAAATTCATGTTAAGTTGATATTCTTCAAATGCTTGAGTACCACATGATTTGAGTTGTTGCTCCATTACTGTTCTACATTTAATACGAATATCTGTTGTAGTGTAATGTGTGTGGGACTATGCATTATTCTAGGAAATCGGTAATCGGCCTTAAGTTCGTGGCTGAGGTTGCTTTCGCCACGTAGGACGTATTAGACGAACCCGAGTCGTATTAGAGTTGTCGGCAATGGTTTGGCCACGCGGAGTGTTTGCGCACTCTATGTCGTTCAACCCAACGTGTGCTCGTGCTAGTCGAGTTCGTCAAGTAACCCGATTGTCCGATGTATGTTCACCATGTATGGACGCTACTGCTTGAATCTAGGGTACCAAACTTACCGATGAAATCCTATTAACCATGGTACCTTGATCCGCTAAGACTCATGAGCCGGACATGGTGGTATGGGACACCGTAGTCGAGATGTCGGCCTACGCTGGGGTGACGAGCGTTCCCGTAGTGACCAATGAGCAACTAAACTCGTGAGCCGATTATGGTAGTATGGGTCACTATATTCGCTATGTCAGCCTACATTGATTTGTGATGAGCCCTTTGTAGTGACCTCGAGCATACCTGGATACCGCATTGAGGTGACGAGCCTTAGTGTAGTAATGAAGGTATGATAGGCATGCATTGATTAGTGACGAGCCCTTTGCAACGACCTCAAACCATATGATCGTATGAGATGTCTAGGATTGACGACCCTAAAATGGATCACTGTTTGGATGGTGATATGAGGAAGGTATCTTAGCTTCCCAATCCTGCTGTATGAAAAGGACTAATAACACTTGGTAATCATATTCATGCACCGCATTTGCATGTGCTTTGTAGACGTGGCGCACTTTGAGGCGATGTCATGCGTAACGTAAGATGAAGACGCTGAGGGTATACGCGTGAGGGCATGCATCATTCTGTATACATCCTTGCATTAACAAGAGTACTTAAGACATGTTTAATTGTTTTGCTTTATCATTACTGCTTGATTAAACTGATAACATGTTAACCTTTGCTTTATTGTTCCACTGAGTTGATCACTCACTCCCACGTTCTAGGGCGGTGTTAAACACTCACCAGACTCTATCTTAGCTGTTGATGTTGCAGATGTTGAGGCGACCTCTGGGGCAGAGCGGGAGATGGATGATGATGAGGCTGCTTTCTCTTTTATGAAGTTTTCAGACGGGTTCTAGTGAGCCTTGTTCTGATGCGCGGGATGCTGGGATTTCTTTTAGGAATTAAATGATGTAATTTTGATACTTGTAATTTTGATAGCAACACTTACATTACGACCTAGTATGTTTATGTACTTCAAGGATTTGCACATCTACACATGATTCTATAAGTCTTCCGCTTGCTTTCTTCACTTATTCTTGAATTATATCTGTGCTTTGGCTTAATCTATTCCATGTTTTATGCACTAATACAGACAACATACATCCATCATTAAATATGTTGCATAAGTGATGTTTTGGAACTCGGGAGCTGAGTTATGTTCGACCCCCGAATTTCAGGGCGTTACATATGCGGCCCGTGTTTGTGGCCCATTGTGATGTGCATTCGACCTGTGTTTGAGGCCCATTGTGATCTTTATACGGCCCATATTTGAGGCCCGTTGTAATGTGTATTCAGCCCCTGTTTAAGGCCCAATGTGATATATATGAGGCCTATGTGATGACGCCCGTTGTGATGCATTTGAGGGCCAGGCGATAGAGCCTATTGTGATGTATGTTAGGCCCATATGAAAGTCCCATCATGATGTGTATTAAGTTCTTGAGTGAGGCCCATGCTGTTGTATAGTTGGCCCTTGTGTGAGGTCATAGGTCCACTATATGTTAGGATCTATGTGGGTCGTTCCTTGGGGGTAATGTTGGTTAAATTTCTACATTATCGAGGTCGATTGTCGATGCCGGTTATTGATACCAATTATGAGTATGTGACAGCATAGCATCATGATACATACCCATACGCATCATCTGCATGTTTCTTATGAGATGTGGTTGACCATTGCATATCTCACTGGCCAGGTTGTTATGAGACTCCCTGATAGGTAGAGGTTATCTCACATAAGCAGACGTTATACGCAGGATTGATGCATGACTGGATTGTATGACTCATGCATCTTACATTGTGTGCTGTGATTACTGTATGCCCTAGTGACATCATAGTCGTAGCCTCCATAGGCATATCGTGGATGGCCAGATGGGACACTGAAAATATGTTACTAGCATCAGGCCGCCATAGATGGTCCTAGGTGAAAATTCCTAAACCCTCTTAGTACCAGAGGACGCCCCAACGTTGAGAGTGAGAGGATATATGAGCGCTCGAATGCCGAATACTAGGAGGCCGCATCTCTCACTGTGTTGTGGTCAAATGGGAGGGGGTGTGGCCTTACCTTCCTGAGGGAGTAGGCATAGCTAGGCTAAGTCTGACCAGCTCCTAAATGAGTCCGCTATCGACTAGCCGGGTAGGTATTGGTATACTGCTGGTAGGTGGGTAGTGAGGTCTTTTCACTCGCTAGGCTGTGCGGCCTGCAAAGGCGGTAGCCAGCTTGGAGTGTACTAGACATTAGTGATGATCCCAGAGATGTACATTACTAATATGTAGACTTATTGAGTAGGAGTTGCATACTCATTCATTCATTCATTCACTATCGACATGGGCTAGTGGTGCACAACTATTTATTATGTATACCTTCACAATGGCCAGGATTTCGGTTAGGGCGCACGACTAACCTGAGATTAGGAGTTACCACATTGAGTCTGACTATCTAAATTTAGGTATGGGACTAGTTTGGATAGAAGTCCCTTGTAGTGGACCCCGTAGCCTACGATACTACATACTATTATCCCGACTTCACAGTCTAACTTGGTCATTTCACTCACATCGCATACATCTGCAAGCATATCACATTTTGGGTTGCTATGTTTCTGCACTTATATGTCCTAGACAGACTTAGCAGGATTTACATATTGCATTGTATCCTTGGCATCTAATATTTGACTCTTTATGACTCCTCATTTGCATAGTTGATCTGTATTGCGTACTTTGATATTGTATGATTTATAGACTTGTAGTATTTCCGCTTACTCTGATATCGTATGATTCATGATCTTGCTAGTACTTCCGATATTGTATGATTAAGGCATTATATTGAATACTTGGCACTTTTCTTGTGCACACACTTACACCACCCTTTAAGCTTCTATAATCTTATGCACAATAGATGCATGCAAGTGGCATTAGGTTGCAGCAGTGTCAAGCTTGGAGCGTGCAACTGACTTATGGAGATTTGATTTTTGATATATGTATTTCTCTTTTAGCATTGTATTCAAATGTTTATATTAGTGAATATGTGATGATGATGTTGCCTTTGTGATTTGGGTGAACTTGTAGTTATGCTTCTTATGAGACAAATGTACGTTGGAAAATCCTCCTTGTAGGATCCCAGGATCGAAATCTGGTGTATGTGCACTGGGAGCCGAGAATGGGGTACTATAGAGGTTGTCAGCACCGGATTCGGCAACTGGAAATTTTTTGAGCCTGGTTACTGAGTTTGGGGCATGACAATATATGTATCTTGTTCAGGAACAACGACAAGAGTAGTTTGAGCAGAGCAGGTTGAAGGAACTACGGATCCTGGTATATTTGTAGTTACAGCAACGTTAAAGAAGAGTTCTTGAGGCCCTCTCATACTATAATCAATAGTTGTTGGGGTTGACACATCAACAGGGTCCGAAAAGAATTCCAAACTCTAAGCCATTGGTTGAATAAAGGAAGGACGCACCGTGAGAGATTTATCTATACGAGGCGGAGAATCAGGTGGTGCAGTTGTGGCTAGTAAAATTTCCTCTGTGCTGTGACGAAGAGGAGCATCTTTTGTTTCTATTGGAAGTCTTGATGATTGAGCTTCTGTCCCTATTAACATCAGTACCCCTTAAGCAGTCGCGTCGGTGGTCTCCACAATATGCGAGGAATATGCAACGTCAAAGGAGAAAAAGATGTTCACTCCAGGGGAACATTCGTATTCTCCATAGTCAAGTTGCTCCTCTTCTAGAGAATCCATTGTGGTTGGGAGAGGAACATTTGGATCGGTTGAAATATCATGAAGCGGAGATTTAGCCCTGACATCGCCTCCTTCCCCAACATCTACTTTAGCATCAGTATTAGAAGGAGTGGTAATGATTGCAAGTTCTTTATAAGAAAAGCATCTCCCTCTTCAGTTAAACTTGTAGAAGAAGATAAATCGTCACTGTCAGTGTTAGCCGAATATTCTGAAGAACTGTCTTCCATCGATATCATCTATTTTTCTTTATAAGCAATCTTTACAGGAAGAAGGTGTATACTTCGAACCAGAGAAGGAGCTGGTTGGACCACAGCAGCAAGAGACAATGATTTAGCATGAGATCGGGTCATAGGAGACGTAGCAGCCGGATTTGCAGTAGGAGAAGTTGAGGTTGTAGTATGACGAGCTACTGAAGAGATTGCATCTGTTGTGGGCCTCTGGTAGTACGAACAATATTAGAAGGAGCAACAATGATCACAGGTTCTGTGATAGTAGGAGCGGCAGAAGTATCATGAATAGGTTGATCTCCCCTTTCGGGAGTTGGAGAAGGCAGAGTGCCACCCACAATCTCAAACTCATCACGAGGAGCAGGGGGCTGTATTCCTCGCTTTATCAAATCTAAAGGAGAGACAAATGCAAACCATCCTTCTAGGGTGTTTAATGGTTTTGTCTCTCTGATAGGCTCTTCTAGGGAAATCTTGCGGCTGAGTTGTCTGGAAATGGCAGCTTGATCTTTCTCATGAAAATAACCTATTCCCTGTTCCGGCTTATAGTTCCTCGAACATGGAGGAGGAATCCAAATGGGACAGTCCACTGGAAAACAGTTGCATACCAAATAGTAATGGTGTGCCCACCATCGCATCCAAGCATATAAGGCTGTCACTCGATGGTTATATCCCGGGAGAACGAATCCAGAACTGAAGTTCCTTGCCAAAAGTTGCTTCCATATCAATGCCCAGTTATAGGGATAAACTCTATAACTTCGCATAACCCGGGTGACATCTTGTCCTATTTTTAGCACAGTCTGGTTGTATCTAAATTGCCTAGCAAATTGGTTGGCGTAGTACGGCTCTCTCCAAAATTCTACCCCTTCTCGTAAATGAAGACTGTAAGAACGGATGCATAAGAAGAAGGTTGTAAGTGCTATGGTTTTATGCTCCTTTGGTTGTCAAATTTTGTGGTGCCAAAACATTAATCTATGTCTTGTGTAGCTCATTGGTATATATGATCAAGACATTGTATCACCTCTCTAAACACATTACTTCAAGTTAAGAACGAAGATTTACTTCAAACATTTCAAGAAATGCAAGTACAAGCTATAACGAAAGAAGTGATCTTGTTTAAAGACTCAAGTTAGTCTACAACTCGAAATGAAGTGTAATTCAAGCTCTAGAAGATCTCAAGTTCAATGTTACATCAAGTATAGAGATCCCAAGTTTTACAATCTTCAAAGGTTAACTATCATATGAAGTCTCAATGTTCATATCTCACTTTGTAGGTATGATTGACCTTAGATTGACCTTAGGGTATGTCATTTTGTATATATAATTCATATTGAAACTTTTTATATGAATTTGGTCTATTCTAAGACTAGTCCTGGACCCTGTTCGACTAGTCCTAGAACTGGCTCGACTAGTCCAAGAAATTTCAGGACCAATCCTAAGTTGTTGCAATTTTTCAAAATTTTTTGGTTGAGCTACGACTAGTCCTGGAGTCTTCTCGACCGGTCGTGTGAACAGTGCTCAACTTGTTCACGACCTGTCGTGCACCTACGACTTAAACTCCAGCAACTAAACTTGGTGCCTCACGACCAATCATAGAGGGCTCACGATTGGTCTGGATGACCTTCGACTAGTCGTAGAACAGTTTTATCTGATCACGCTTAAAATTTCAAAAATCCGTTTCTTCTACGACTAGTCGTACTGTCCTCAGGACCAGTCGTGGATGAGTTTCTACAACTATAAATAGACGACGAATTTCAGAGTTTGATAATCGAATTCAAGTAAAATCAAGGCATCACTCTGAGATAAGTTTGTGTTCATTTTAAGCTAATTTGTACATATTTAATATTCTCTTTTGTTAGCTTTATTGATTTGATTTTGTTTCTATATTCCAATCTGAATTGAAAAGAGGAATTGTGATATTCCTTCTTCTTAGAATCAAAATCAAATATAGCTAGCCCAACTGGTTTAATTTAAAATCAATTTAGAACCTAGAACCATTTCTTAAGTGAGTATTGGACATTAAACTTCTATTCGAACTTCTACTCTGACTTGGTTCTTCCGGGCTACAACAAAAGGAGAAATCTAGGTATTTTACTTTATTATAAATTTCATTCTTTTGGTTTTATTTGAGATTAAGCTAGAAAAATCTCAATCTGTTGGTTATCTGAGGAGAGCCAGAAAATTCAGAAGTGGGGTTTTTTGAATTGTGTAAGCCCATTTGAAAGACACAATTGTGAAGGTTTTAGGTGAACCTGAGAAACCTATTTTCATGGTGAACGCTACTATCCACTGAGTGAGGATATTAGGAGTGGAGTAGCAAGCTGTGTGGCTGTTGTTTAACAGTTGGTGAACACACAGGCAAACCACTATAACTCTTTGTGTTACGTGGATGTGTGATTTATTTTCTATTTTTTGTCATTCAAAGTTTGTGGGATGTATGTGTGGATATGAATGTTGTAATATTTACATTTCAAGCATTGTGGGGAATGTTGTAATAGTTTAATATTTCTATTCCTTGATATTTATTTTTTCCTCTTTAGTTTGAATTTTTAATACAAAGAACTTTCTAGAAATAAGGTTGTCTTGCCATAAACCCTTGGTTTTTATGGTGTAAGGTTGTCCTTAGAACAACATTTGTATCAATCTCTCAATACTTAATTGTTGAGGCTGCTTTTCATTTCTACATTATGAATTGATTTCCTTGATTTGGCTATCATCTTCTTTTATTCCGCTGTTAAAGCTTAAATTTGGCATAGTCCTATTCACCCCCCCTTCCCAGGACATATAGCTTCGCCTTTTCAAGTGGTATCTGAGCCTAATAGCTCGCTTTAATTCTTATTATTTGGATTTATTTCCTGAGCTAATCAATCTAAGCTATTTATAAGATGTCAAATTTTAATAGCCTTTCAGTCACTAGGCCTCCACCATTTGATGGCACCAATTATGCCAATTGGAAAGCCAGGATGAGGATTTTCCTTAAATCCATGGATGAAAGCGTGTGGCAAGCCACAGTGACTGAATGGACCCCTCCTACCACTGAAGTAACTGGTATCAATGTATCAAAATCAATGAAAGTCTCACCTTATTTTACTTGGACCACACTTCAGAAAAGTGAGAGTAGTGTCAATGTAAAAGCACTAAATGCAATCACTTGCGCACTATCACCAGATGAATTCAAAAGAATTATATCCTATGATACTATAAAGCAAGCTTGGGATATATTAGAAATGACACACGAGGGTACATTAATTGTCAAGAAATCTAAAGTCCAAATCCTCACAACCAAATTTGAGAAAATATATATGGAAGAAAATGAAATGTTTATGGACTTTATACTAGATTAAATGACATTGTGAACTCTATGTGGGGTCTTGGTGACCAAATCCCTAAAAGTAAAGTTTGTGTAAAGATACTGCGCTCACTCCCTGAACGGTTCAATTCTAAGGTAATTGCAATCCAGGAACTTCGTGATACGAATACTATGAGGGTAAAAGAATTAGTTGGGTCTTTACAAACCTACGAGTTAAATTTTCAAGCTCCTAAAGGTAAATCTATTGCCCTTATGTCTTCTAAAAATTTTCTCAAGAAAACAATAGCAATTCTGATTTAGAAAACTCAGAAGATGATATGGCCCTTCTAGCGAAAAAGTTTTACAAAATTTTCAAAAGTAAAAAGAAGGTTGACTTTCAAAAATCAAATGATAAGAAGAGATCTAAATCTAAATCTAGATCTTGAAAATCTTTGAAAGATAGTCAATGTTACAACTGCCAAGAATATGGGCATTCAGCAAACAAGTGTCCTAAGAAGGACAAACCCAAAAAGAAGAGTTTGTGGCTACTTGGGATGAATCTTCTGGCTCTGAAGCCTCTTTTGAATTAGAAGACTCTGAAACCAAGTCGGGCAGCCCAATATGACTTTAGCCAAGTTCACTTTTTCAGTTCACGAAGATTTAACTAGTGAAAAAATTCTGAATAGTGATCATGAAAATGAAGAAGATCATCAAGATGCTTATAGTGCCATATACAAGGAAAGTTGTAAAATTGCCGTAAAACTAAAACTTCAAAAAGAAAAGTAATTAAAACTTAAAGAAAACTTTGATTCTCCTGTCTTAGAAAAATCCCATGTTTCAGATTGTTTTGAAAAATGTAAATGCAATTTAGAATTCAAAACTTCCCAGTTTGAAAATCTTAAATCTAAAAATGATAAACTTAAACTTGAAGTCTCTTCTCTTTTAAGTGTAAAGGATACATGGAGATATGCCCAAGGTGATCCAAAGTTAGAAAAACTTTTACACGGATCAAGAAAATGTGGCGATCGATCCGGTTTGGGCTGCGATAAAAATATTCCTCCTAAACAAAAGAATACTCCTCCCAAGTTTGTGAAAGGAGGGACTTCAAAATCGAAAGGGACAAGTACTAATCAAAATTTTTCTAAAAATACTAAAACTTTTCAAAAACCCAAGGGTAACTATATCAACTATAAAAATCAGAACTGAAACCCTTTAGCTAAAAAAATAGTTGATCTACTTAAGGAGCTTTTAAAATCTAACCCAGTAGGTCACTCTTACAACAACTACAAATAAAAGAAGACCAACTATAGTCCTAAACCCAAAACAGTTATGAAATGGGTTCCTAAGGTTACCTGCTTGGTTACCCACACTGCTTTCAAAGCTACAAGCCATTCAAAGTGGTACCTAGACAGTGGATGCTCAAGGCATATGACTGGTGATAAAGGTCTATTCACCGATCTCAATGACATGGTTGATGGGTCAGTCACATCGGTGATGGCAACAATTGAAAGATTATTGGCCAAGGTACGGTTCAACTCTATAACCTCCCTTTGTTTAAAAATGTCTTATACGTTGAAGGGTTAAAACACAATCTGTTAAGCATATCTCAAATATGCGATAACAATCATAGTATAAAATTTTCTAACTAAGGTTGTGAAATTCTAAATAATAAGGGTTCAGTAATATTAACTGGTCGCAGAACTTCTAAAAACTGCTATATTGTTAGTGAATCCAGCTCATCTAGTCAATCGTGTTACATGCTCCATACCGATGAGACTGATTTGTGGCATAAATGTCTTGGACATGTATACTACTGTAATTTGTATAGACTGAGCAAAAGAGAACTAATAAGAGGTCTACCTAAATTTCAAAAAATAGACAAAATATGTGGCGAATGCCAGATTAGGAAGCAATCAAGGAGCTCTCACAAGAAGGTGAACTCCAATGCCACATCAAGACCACTCAAGCTTCTCCATATGGATCTTATAGGACCTACCAGGATGGAGACTCGAGGTGGCAAAAAATACATTTTGGTAATTGTGGATGATTTTACCAGATTCACTTGGGTAGCTTTCTTAAGGGATAAATCAGAAACTCTTGATGAAGTAAAAAGAGTTCTCAAGTCTGTAAGATTCGTAGTGAACATAGATCTGAATTTGAGAATAGCAGTTTTGAGAAATTCTGTAGCGATCAGGGAATATCGCATGAATTTTCTGCACCCAAAACACTACAATAAAATGGAATTGTAGAAAGGAAAAATATAGTGCTTCAAGTAATGGCTAATGTAATGTTGAATAGTATGAAGCTATCTAAAAATCTTTGGGCTGAAGCCATAAATACTGCCTGTTATATAATTAACCAGGTTTATACAAGTAAATCTAATAATAAAATGGCTTATGAAATGTGGTTCGATAATAAACCTACTGTTAAATACTTTTGAGTTTTTGGCAGCAAGTGCTATATTCTACATGAACGTGAAAATCTGGGAAAGTTTGACACTAAAAGTGATGAAGGGATCTTTTTAAGATATTCTTTAAACAGTTGCACATATCGAGTACTAAACAAAAGGACTGGTGTTATTCAAGAATCTATTTATGTGGTCATAGACGATCACTTGAATACACCTGCCCCAAGTTCAGATAATGATGAAGTTCTTTTAATTGATAAACCAAATACTTCATCAAGTTAAAATAATTTAGAACTGAGGACTGTTAAAGATCATCCAACCACTCAGATTCTTGAAAACCCTCTCACTGGTGTTCGCACTCGCAAATAACTTGAAGACATATGTAATTACGTATGTTTTACATCCCAGATTGAACCGGCAAACATAAAAGAAGCTCTTACTGATGAAAATTGGATTGTTGCGATGTAAGAAGAGCTTAACCAACTTGTGAGAAATGATGTTTGGTATCTTGTTCCTAGACCTAAAGATAAACATATTATCGGAACTAAGTGGATTTTTAAAAATAAGTCTGATGAATTTGGTAATATAATTCGAAACAAAGCTAGACTCGTTGTACAAGGGTACACACAAATTGAGGGTATTGATTATGATGAAACCTCTGCCCTAGTATCTTGAGTCAATTAGACAATTTATATCCATTGCTTGCTTTAGAAAATTCAAAAAATATTTAATGGATGTGAAGAGTGCCTTCTTAAATGGTGATCTGCATGAAGAAGTGTATATTGAACAACTAATGGGTTTTGAAGACCCTAAGAACACTGATTATGTCTATCGCCTTAAAAAGGCTCTCTACGACTTACAACAAGCTCCCGGAGCATGGTACAAGAAATTGGCTAAGTTTTTACTAAGTCATGATTTTCAAATGGGAAGTGTAGATAAGACTCTTTTTGTTAAGAAACTTAATGATCATATCTTAATAGTGCAGATCTACATTGATGATATTATTTATGGATCTACCTGTTTTAACATGACTGTTGAGTTTGCAGCTTTAATGAAATCTAAGTTTGAAATGAGCATGGTTGGAGAATTGAATTATTTCCTAGGGTTACAAATGAAATAACAATCTTATGGCATTTTTATTTCTCAAACCAAATATGCTCTGAACTTAATCAAAATGTTTGGATTTGAGAACGGTAAGAATTTTGATACTCCTATGAGTACAGCTCTAAGACTCTTAAAGGACTCTATAAGTAATAATGTGGATCTTAAATTATATCAAGTATGATTGGCAGTTTACTTTATTTAACTGCTAGTAGACCTGATATTGCTTTAAGTGTTGGTATTTGCACTAGATATCAGTATGATCCTAAAGAGTCATATTTAACAACTGTTAAGAGGATTATGTGATATGTCACAAGTACTACTAAATTGGGTCTCTGGTATCCATATGATACTAGTGTTCAACTGGCTGGGTACTCAGATGCTGATTGGGCTGGTAATATTGATGACAGGAAATCAACCAGTGGTGGTTGTTTCTATATTGGAAATTGTTTGGTTTCTTGGTTTAGTAAGAAGCAAAGTTCTATATTGCTCTCAACTGAATACATCGCAGCAGGAAATGCATGTACTCAGCTTGTTTGGATGAAATGTTGTTAAGAGATTATGGAATTGCACAGGAATCAATGATATTATATTGTGATAATTCCAGTGCTATAAATATTTAAAAAAACCAAATCCAGCATTCACTTACTAAGCACATTGACATTAGGTATCATTACATTCATGAATTAGTGGAAGAAAAGCTGATATCTTTGGAATACATTCCTACTGAGACTCAACTTGCTGACATTTTCACTAAACCGCTCGACAAAAGCAGTTTTAATAAATTAAAATTTGATCTTAATATGTACATTTTAAATTGATTATTCATGCATAGTTGTAATATAATGTACATATATTTGATAAATTATTTGTTTAAATTTCAAATTTGTATGAAAATGCATGTTTATGTTGGTACACGACCAGTCGAGGATGTGCTCGACCAGCCGTGGTACGACCGGTCGAGGATGGCCGAAGACCAGTCGTGTAGCGCACTAGTCTCTTTAATTTGGGTAAAACCATTATCTTCCTCATTTCTTCTTTTCTCCAACAAGCCGTGGCACGACTAGTCGAACCCTACTATTTGATTCGTCAAGGTTAGTACATTTTTTCAGTCTTACTTGAAGATTCATGGTCTATTTTCTTCAATTTCTTCATTGGAGTGCTTGATTTCAAGCTTTGTTGAGTTATTTGGGATTTTCTTCTTAAATTTCTATTTTTAAGAAAACCCATTCCTCATCTTTTGCAACTCCTTAGTACATTGATTTTCTTGTTGTCAATGGATGCTAGAGGGAAAAAAGAAAACTTCTCGTGGTCCATCTTCTTCTAGATCTACTCCAATAGCATGGCGCCACCTTCGGTCCCCCGAAGATGATCCCTTATATGTGCGGAATTTACGTTTGTGCAATGTTATTGTTAAGCGATCTGTTTATCTTGAACACATTGCTCCTTTTAGTATTCTCCCACTTCTTCAAGTTATAGGATGGGCTAACATCTTACATTGGGGTGGGCCTGCATACCAATCTATTGCTCAGTCCATGTTTGCATGTATCTCTAATTTTTTTACTGAGAATTTAACGTTTAAAATTGATGCTAGAGAAGGTCCATTTGAAATTGACCACCATTTGATTTTAGGGCTAATGGACATACCTATTAATGACGAGGGTATTCCTTTTCATACTCTAGCTGAGAAACCCTCAGAATCAGAAAAATGCATGCTCACTAGAGATCTATGTAATATGAATGTGTAATGGACTCATAAAGGGAATGCGCTCCCCTCAAAGTACTTGTTACCCAGATATAGGGTTCTCCACAGAATCTTATTTCAAATCTATATCCGCGTTCTAGTAATAAAATAGAGCTAACATCCTTTATGGTTCGAGTTTTGCACTCTGTCATCTCTGGTACTAAAGTTTATCTTTCTTATTTGATATGTCATTCCATCATTCAGTTTTATCTCCATCCAGGTCATAGTGATATTCCGTTTGCCTATCTTATGACTATTTTAGCTACTCACATGCTAGTTGTTATGCCTGTTGGAGAGGCTCCTATCTATCATCTTATTTTTAACAATTTGAATATTAACAAGATGAAATTGGAATTGGCTCCTGGCCAAGTGGATGTGGGTGGTGGTGGAGCTGAAGTAGGGAATGAAGAAGAAGCTAGTGATCTTCCTCCTGATGATATAAATATGGATGATATTTTTGATGAAATTGAATCTAATTTTGCTAATGATCCTGACTATGAGCCATCTGATTTTGATGCTCATCTTCATGCTCTAAAGGAGAAGGTAGAGAATATGAATGTGGCCCATGATTTACAGTTTAAATATATACTCAAGTGTCTTAGGCGCTTAAACAAGGGCCTTCATCAACTTGATCCTACCATTCCTGTGCCTTCTTCAGGATCTGATTAAGTTCTTTACTCTTTGGTTTGTAATAACTTTAAGTCTACTTGTGTTGGTTTGTGAACTTTATTTATTTTACTGACTTTTGTTTAAACTAGTTAATGGTATGTGGACTTTAATTTGCTTATATCTTGTCTAGTTAATCCTTTATTACTCTTGTTTCTTATCCTTTTCTATTTTTCTTCTTCCTCCTTTGTCATATTGTGCCAAAAAGGGGGAGAAATATTTGGATTGATTGCTTATGGCATGGATATATTTGGATTGATTGCTTATTACATGGATACGGATTGTGGGTAGCATATGATTTTTTTTGGATATATGTGTGCTACTCAGGGGGAGTATGTGAGGAGATGTTTTGCCTATGTTGTGCCTAGTTTATAATGTTATGTGCTAGTTGATGATAACTGATGCATGATTCTTTAATCAGGTTGTAATTGGTTTTCTCTTATAACAAGTGCATACATGATTCTTTAAATGTGTATTGGTGATATTATTGTTGAGTATGTTTTGTCACAAATTTGACAAAGGGGGAGATTGTAAGTGCTATGGTTTTATGCTCCTTTGGTTGTCAAATTTTGTGGTGCCAAAACATTAATTTATATCTTGTGTAGCTCATTGGTATATATGATCAGGACATTGCATCACCTCTCCAAACACGTTGCTTCAGGTCAAGAACGAAGATTTACTTCAAACCATTTCAAGAAATGCAAGTACAAGCTACAACAAAAGAAGTGATCTTGTTCAGAGACTCAAGTTAGTGTACAACTCAAAATGAAGTGTAATTCAAGCTTTAGAAGATCTCAAGTTCAATGCTACATCAAGTATAGAGATCCCAAGTTTTACAATCTTCAAAGGTCAACTATCCTATGAAGTCTCAATGTTCATATCTCACTTTCTAAGTATGATTGACCTTAGATTGACCTTAGAGTACGTTATTTTGTATACATAATTCATATTAAAAGTTTTTATATGAATTTGGTCTATTCTAAGACTAGTCCTGGACCCTGTTTGACTAGTCCTCGAACTGGCTCG
Source organism: Magnolia sinica (assembly GCF_029962835.1). NCBI lineage: Eukaryota > Viridiplantae > Streptophyta > Magnoliopsida > Magnoliales > Magnoliaceae > Magnolia > Magnolia sinica. Next base: position 79,225,446 of record NC_080573.1, read on the forward strand.
ACTAGTCCAAGAAATTCCAAGACCAGTCCTAAGTTGTTGCTATCACACCCTAAACCCGAAGGTCGGATTCACAGGAATCCCGATCGCCGATCCAGTGTTGACAGCCTCCCTAGTACCTCATTCTCGGCTCCTAGCGTCCATGTGCCAGATTCCGATCTTGGGATCCTACGAGGAGGATTTTTTTATGCATTTATCTTGTAATAAGCATAACCACAAGTATACCCAAATCATAAAGGCAACATATCATCACATATCCACTAATATAATCATTTGAATACAATGCTGAAAGGAAAATACATATATCGAAAATCAAGCTCCAGAAGACTGCTGCACGTTCCAAGCTCAACAATGCTGCGACCTAACATCTCTTGCACGCATCTATCATGCATAAGCTTTTAGAAATCTTAGAGGGTGGTGTAAGTGTGTGCCAAAGATAAGTGCCAAGTATTCAATATAATGCCATCGTCATACAGTACCGAAAATACTAGTAATCCATAAATCGTATAATATCGGAATAAACAGATATACGGACAAGATCATGAATTATCAGAGTAAGCAGAAATACTGACAAGAGTAGGAATTATCAGAGTAAACAAAAATACTGACAAGATCATAAGTCATATGATAACAGAGTAAGTGAAAATACGGACAAGTCCATGAGTCAATCAATATTAGAATACGCAATATAGGACAACTATGCAAATGAGGAGTCATAAAGAGCTAAATATCAGATGTCGAGGGTGCGATGTAATATGAAATTCCTGATGAGTCCATGAATAGCATCAGTTGTATCTAGACCATATAAATACAGAAACGCAGTAACTTAAGATGTCGTATGCCGCAAATGTCATGCAATATGCGGTGCAAATGGTATGACCATACTGGAGTGTGAAGTCGGGATAATAGTTCGTAATATCGTATGCTATGGAGTCCATCACAAGGTACTTCTATCCAAACTAGTCCCATAACTAAATTAAGATAGTCAGACTCAATGTGGTCAACTCCTGATCTCAGGTTAGTCGCACGCCCCAACTGAAATCCTGGCCATTGCGAAGGCACACGTAACAAATAGTTATGCACCACCAACCCGAGTGGATAGTGAATGAATGAATGCATGAAAGAGTATGCAACTCCTGCTCACTAAATCCACATATTAGTACAGTTCATTTCTGGGATCATCACTGGGATTTAGTATACTCCAAATGACACTGTCTCTCTCCCAGCAACACAGTTGTCACGCCCCGAACTCGGAAACCGGGCTCACAAAATTCCCGATCGCCGTATCCGGCGCCGACAACCTCCGTAGAACCCCATTTTCGGATCCCGGCACCCATTCACCAGGTTCCGATCCTGGGATACTACAAGGAGGATTTCAAATCATCAGTCTGATTCATAATAAGTATAACAAAAGCATAACCCACGAACAATAAACACAAGAACACCACCACAAAATCCACTATGATCAAAAACTTTTGAGTACAATGCATCTGAAAGGGAAAATACAATGTAACAAAAGAAACAAAACTCCAGAAGCTCGGCTGCACGCTCCAACTACAGCGAGACTATGGCTACGACTGCGTCCTGGCGTCTCCTGCACGCATCAATCGTCCATAAGCTTATAGAAAGCTTAGAGGGTGGTGTAAGTATGTGCGCAATATAAGCGTGCTCAAAATGCAAGGTCAGAGTAATGCGGAATCATGGTGATGAGCACATGAATGCAATCAGCCGTATCAAGGCTATGCGGTGCAAGATATGAATGCTATCGGCCATAACACGACCATGCAATGCGAGATGCAACTCAAGCATACCAAACCTTATCATATATCAGTACAGTTCTCATTTTGGATAATCACCGGGGTTCAATACACTCCAAATGGCACTGTCGCTCTCCTAGCCGCACAGTCCAAGTGAGCGTAAGAAACCTCACTATCCCCCTGGCCAATAGTCTGCTAATACCTATCCGGCACATCGATAGCGGACCCATTCGCGAGCTGGTCAAACTCAGCCTAGTATTACCCCCTACCCTCGGGCGAGTAAGGCCACACCCCTTTCCAACCGACCACAACATAGTGGGAGACACGACCTCCTGGTATTCGGCCCTCGTGCGCTCATATATCCACTCGGTCTCGACATTGGAGTCATCCTTTGGTACCATCGGGTTTAGGAATTTTCACCCAGGGACATCTATGGTACCCGTATGCTAGAACCAAATATTTCCGGTATCCAATCTTGCCATCCACGATGTGTCTGTGGATGCTATGGCCTTGATCTCGCTAGGGCATACAGTAACTACAATCACACAAATGCAAGTGTATGAGTCATACGAACAGTCATGCAACAGTCCTGCGTGTACCATGCACTTATATGGGGCAACTCCGCCTATCAGGGAGCCCATAAACAGTCCGCCCGAAGGCATATGCTATGATCGGTCACTCCTCACATCAGGCATACATATGATGCGAATGATCATGAATAATGGATCTATACTAAACATATATAAAGAGATGGGCTCTGAGCATAACGGAGATGGGCCTAGACGGCCTACTTACCACAAGTATGGGCCTATCAGTGGGCCTTAGGGAGAGTTATAATGCGGACATTTAACCAACATTACCCATTCAATGTGGATGTCAAACCAGCATTGCTCCTTAGGCGTGGCCCATTACAGAATCAACACATATACCATGGTGGAATTACACTACAAGCATGGGCCTATCAGTGGGCCTTATGTATGTCCTATTGGGCCTTGACCTATGGGCCTCCAGTACATCAAATGGGCCTCATACATGGGTCTCGTATATACATATCAAGGTGGACCTTAATGACGGGCCACAAATGCATCAACATGGGCCTAGTCACATGGGCTTTGCATATATCACAATGGGCCTCATAATATGGGCCAAATACAAATCAAGGTGGGCCTCAACAAGGACCACTAATACATGAAGATGGGTCTCCACAATGGGCCTTAAATTATCTCCAAATGGTTGGACAGTTGGATGAAACACATGCATCATGATGGAGCCCGCACTAATGGAGGATGTGGTTTACAATACATACATAAGTGGGGCCCACCATAATGCTTATTTTCCACCCAGCCTAGGGCCCAATATAATGTTTATTTTTCACCTAACTTAGGGCCCAACATAATGTTTATTTTCTACCCAATTGTTCATAAAGCCACGTGGACCAAGCTAGGGCCCACTGTAATATTCATTGCAATCCAATCTATTCATAAGGTCACGTGGACCATAGGAGGGTAGGGCCCACAGTGATGTTTGTTGCCACCCAAACAGACAGGGTTCATATGGACCATGGGCCCACGGTGATGTTTATTTGCCATTCATCTGCTTATAAGGTCACGTGGACTAGGGTCCACCGTAATGTTTATTTACATCCACGCTGGGATGTTCATTTGCCATCTAAACCGTTCATGGGGTCATGGTTTGGGGGCCCACTGTGAGTTATCCACTGATCCAGCCCACTCATTATGTGTGTCCCACTGGACTAACGGTCCAGACCAAATTTCAGCAACATCCAAAACTCAGGTAGGCCCCACCAAAGGATTTTTTGTGTTTTAGGCATGTCTTCTCACATTTTTAGATGGTGTGGCCCGTCTGAGTTCCGTTTATGGCTGATTTTTGGGGTGGACGGCTGGTCCATGGGGAGCCATCAAATGCACGGTGCTGATGGACGAAACGCATCAAGGTGGGGCCCACAGTTGAGCCGTGAGGGCCCTGCTCGGTCCGTCCGTCAGGCAGCCCAGCGCAGGCGCTGCCTGCGCGTTCTGTCAGTGGCAGCGGCTGCTGCTGCTGGCTTCTTTGTTTTTTTTTTTGAAAAGTTGTTTTTCTGCGGTTTTTCCCAGGCGGGGCCAGCTTCAGTAAGATCCACACCAGCCATTAGTCCCTGTGGCTCGATACAAATCCATAGTGTCCAATATTGGGCTGTTTTAGATATACAGGAGCATCAGGGAGTAAATCAAAGGTAGGAAACTTGTTTGCTATGCTATGGCCCACCATAAGTTCAGATTAAGATCATTTTTCGGCTCAACGCCTAAAATGATCTGGGAAATAGGATGGTCGGCTTGGATTGCATAAAAACATCAAGGTGAGACCTGCATGAGTGGCCCACCTCTCCCTTCTCTTTGGCTAGCTTTGTAGTACACTCCCTTGCCATAGTTAACACTTCACTATTGCCAACGTCCAGCGTCCAGGGACGCTGCACGGCATAGATAAACACATTGTTGTGGTGGGTCCCACGTAGATGTGGCCCACCAACATATATGCATATAATATATATATATATTATATTATATATATAATACATATTATATTATATATATTATATAAAATATAACATATATATATATATAAATGCATTGGGTCCATCCAAACAATGGATGGTGTGGATCATCACCTGCAATAGAGTGGGCCACACCGTCTGATGTAGATGGACGGACGGGGTAGATGTAACACATATTGGTGGGATCCACACCATTACAAAGAAAGAGAGAGGGAGATAGAGAGAGATATACGGTGAGATAGAGGAACCCCGCCACTATGGGCCCTCTTGATTAAATCACATACATCCAAATGGGTCCCACCAACAAGTGGGCCCTAAAAATTAAAATAATGACAAATCACCCACCTCCTTGGCCTCTTTCTTGATCCCTTGGCTTCAAATGCTCCTTGCCTATGTCTTGGATGGTGGATGATGGGGTTTGGATGGTGTGGATGAGAGATGAGAGGGTGTAGATGGAAGATGAGAAGGTGGACCACACTTGGGAGGGAGAGGAAAGCTTGGACGTGAGAGGCTTGAGTTACTTGGAGATTTAAGAAATGAGAGAGAGAGAGAGGTGATAAGGATGGGTGAGGTGTGATGGGTGATGGGTTGCGTTGAAATTTTTGAAAAAGGGGTATGGTTGTTGTTGAAATTTGGAAAAGAGGAATGGTGAGGTGGAAAGACGGTAGACTTTTGAAAAAGGAAGGAATGGGTTGTTGTACTTGAGGTAAGGCTTGCATTAATGGTTGATTGATGGGACTAATTGTAGAGATTCCCTCAAAATCCGTAATGCACGGTGTTTCTTCGGAATAAACGCAGATCGGCATCTTCTTGCCTGGGTATCGGTTCGGTACGCAAGTCATGGCGTTGGAACCGCGGCGACGACGCGGTCGCTATGATACAACTTTCGGATCAAGCCGACGTCGGTGCGTGGGACCTGGCTTAGGATCGTGCGCAAACGCCGGATACGGTGCGAAGGTTGCCGAAATTTGACTGGAAGGATCGCAGAAGCTGATGGAATGGTACGGACTAGGACACGGGTCTTACAACAGTCCAAGTGAGCGTAAGAAATCTTACTATCCACCTAGCCAATAGTCTGCCAATACCTATCTGGCATGTTGATAGCGGACCCATTCACGAGTTGGTCAAACTCAGCCTAGTAATGCCACCTACCCTCGGGCAGGTAAGCTACACCCCCTCCCAACCGACCATGATACAGTGGGAGACGCGGCCTCCTGGTATTCAGCACTCGGGCGCTCATGTATCCACTCGGTCTAGACGTTGGGGCGTCTCCTGGCCACGGAGGTTTAAGTATTTTCACCCAGGGACATCTATTGCGCACGTATACTAGAACCAAACATTTTCGGTGTCCCATTTGGCCATCCACGATATGCTTGTGGAAGCTACGGCCCTGATGTCGCTAGGGCGTATAGTAGTCATAATGTGAGATACATGAGTCATACAATCTAGTCATGCATCAATCTTGCGCATACCGCGTGCTCATGTGAGATAACCTCCGCCTATCAGGAAGTCTCATAACAACATGCTCAATGACATATGCAATGATCAACCACATCTCATAACAAACATGCAGATGATGCGTATGGGCATGTATCATGATGCTATGTTGTCATGTACTCATCACTGGTATCAACAACCCGCATCGACAATCAACCTCGACAATGTGGACATTTAACCAACATTGCCCCCAAGGAATGGCCCACATAGAGCCAAACATATAATGGGCCCACGGCCTCACACAAAGGCCCGATATACAACACAGTGTGCCTTACTCAAGGGACACATATACACAACAGGCAGGCTCTGCTCATGGGCCTCAAATACATGACATGTGGGCCTTACACTTGGGTCTCAAATACATCAAATGGGCCATGCATCATCAGCCTCAAATGCATCCCAATAGGCCTCATCACATAGGCCTCATATACATCATATTAGGGCTTAAACATGGCCTGAATGTACATCACAACGGTCCTCAAATACGGGCCGCATATACATTGCATTGGGCCTCAACAATCGGCCTCAATACTCGGAATCGACACTCGGGATCGGCCTCGATAATCGGTATCGATAATCAACATGTATAAATAAGGCGGGGTCCATAGATGGACAACTAATCGACAATAATGTAAAGATCGGCTCTCGGCTGTGGTTATATCAATCCGATAGCACGTAACCATCTGTCTATGGCGAATGGGGCCCACTTATTTGGGTTAACCCACGAAGGGAATGGGCCTAACAAGGCCTAAGGGAAGGTTACAATGAGAACATCTAACCATCATTGCCCATCAATGTGGATATTCAACTAACATTGTTCCCAAGGAATGGACCACGTAAACATCAATACATACATCATGACAAAATCATACATCACATCGGGCCTTTAAAAACAAAAGGTGGGCCCTGCACCTGGGCCTCAAATACATCACGCGGGCCTCAATTACAAAACAGGTAGGCCCTGCACTTAGGCCTCAAATACACAACATGTGGGCCCTGCACATGGGCCACAACCCATGGGCCTAATGCATATTATAATGGGCCTCATTAAATGGGCTACAAAAGACCACAATGGCCATGCCATATGGGCTGGAAACACATCTCATTGGACCTTACCAAATGGGTCGAAAATATATCACAATGGGCCATAACATATGGGCCGGAAATACATCTCAATGGGCCTTACCAAATGGGCCGAAAATATATCACAATGGACCATACCAAATGGGCCGAAAATACATCTCAATGGGCCTTACCAAATGGGCCGAAAATATATCACAATGGGCTGCATCAATGGGCGGTACTAATGGGCCTCATACACATCAAGTGGGTTGCATCAATGGGCTGCACTAATGGGCCTTATACACATCAAGTGGGTTGCATCAATGGGCAGCACTAATGGACCTTATATACATCAAGTGGGTTACATCAATGGATTGCACTAATGGGCCTTATACACATCAAGTGGGTTGCATCAATGGGCCACACTAATGGGCCTTATACACATCAAGTGGGTTGCATCAATGGGCCATGTCACATGGGCCTCATATACAACATGTTGGGCCTCATGGATGGGCCACAAATTCATCGAGGTGGGCCTCATGGAGGGGTCATAAATATGTCAAGGTGGGCCTCATCATATGGGCCGCACCAAAAAATCATTTCAATAGTCGTAGGTGTAACACATGTATCGTTGCACACATGGCCCACATATGATGATCAACACTAACCAAACATTGTCTAGGTAAACCAGTACCATTCAAACATTGTCCATGTAAATCTACATTGTTCAAACATTGATCCAGCACTGTCCAGCAATATCTAGACTGTGGATTAAACTATACGTCATGGTGTAATCACGTCAAAATGGATGGGCGGTGGATATACAAAACACACATAAAGGTGGGCCCCACCTACACGCTTGTTGACGTAAAAACATTAGCTATACAGCTGAGTGCGTTACACTAGCCAACCCATTTACAACTGGTGGGTCCCAAGTGGGGCCACCATAAAATAACATTTTATATATATGGATATTTGAACCTGTATTACACAGTCCAGTGTCCTGGACGAACGGCTGGGATGAAACACATGTCATGGTGGTCCCATGATTTAAATGGTGTGGATTTCACACAGGCCACCACTGTAGATCTCACCATCTAGCGCTCTGGATAGTGCAGATACAACAGACATATCAGGGTGGCCCCACAGAATAGCTGACGGACAGCAGCTGGTGTGAGGTACCTAGCCATTCCATCTAGCAAGCAGGTTCCACATGGGGCCCACCACATACAGGTACGCACATATATATATAATATAACATTATATATTTATTTATTTATTTTTATATATGGGCAGGGGGGTGCACAGTGAAGACGCCTAACATCATCAAGGTGGGTCCACGCTGATGGATGGCGTGGATACAATATATATATCAAGTGGCCCCCACCCTACACGTGCAGCACGTGTGGGTGGGTCCCACGTCCTGCCAAAACTGACAGACTAATTGAATTGCAAATACATCATGGTCGGCTCTTCCCAGAAAATGATTTCACATTAAGCATGTCTTCAACTGATTTAAGATGGTGTAGCCCACCTGACTTCTTTGTACGACTGATTTTTGGGATGACCCATTATCTAAATGGGTCCCATCAAATGCACGGTATAGAAATAGAACATATATCATGGTGGGTCCTGCGGTGGGACCCACGATTCCACCCATCTTGTCCGTGTGCAGCAGGACACTACTGAGGATGTTAGCAGCAATGTCCATGCCTTGTTTTTAATTTTTTTAAAAAGAAATGCATTTTTCTGCGGTTTTTCCCAAGTGGGGCCCACATCAAAAAAATCCACCTCATCCACTGGTTCCTGTGGCCTGAGATAAGCCAAACAAGCCCAATATTAGGCATGCTTCAGTTTGTAAGAAGGTCGGAGTGCGTTTTTAACGGTGAAAACCACTGGTTTCTATGCTATGGTCCGCTAGAAAATTGGATCAGCCTCATTTTTCAGCTCAATGTCTAAAATGAGCTGGGGAAAGAAATGGACGGCATGGATTTACTCCATACATCAAGGTGGGACCATGTATGAGTGGCCCACTCTAAACTTTTAAATTATTTTTTTTGTTAGTTGTTAGTACACACCCATGCCATTACACACCCCATGTTAGCCCCAACTTACGTCCAGCGTCCAAGATGCTGGATGGCATGGATGAACACAGTATTATGGTGGGTCCCACATGTATGTGGCCCACGCTTTATCAAGGTGGGTCCCACATGAACGTGGCCCACCTAATGGGTCTACTAGCATTTCTCATCATCCATAAGGTAAGGTTCACATGACTTGGATGGTTTGGATAAGACATATATCAAGGTGGGGTCCATCTAAGTGGGCCACACATCACACAAAAATGAAAGAAAAAGAGAGAGAGAGAGAGAGAGAGAGAGAGAGAGAGAGAGAGAGAATCACCCACTTTAGATCTTGGACTTCTTCTTCCACCAATGTGATCTAGAGCTCCAAGGGAACAAGATTCAATGGTTGGGATTGATTTTGGAGGGTTGGATTTAAGGGTGGAGAGCTTAAAAAGGGTTGGAAATGGAGAGCTCTCATGGACGTGGGGAGCTTCCTCTTATTAGGAAATAAGAAAGAAAGAGGGATGGAGAGAGATAAGAGAGAGAGAGAGATGTGATGGAAATTAATGAGTTTGACTTATGGGGAAAAGGGGAGGGGTGGTTGCTTGTAAGGGGTTAAGGCTAGGGGTAGGGTAGGGTGATGTCACCCCTAGGGTGACATCATAGTAATTATGTTTCTAGGGAAGTACAACAACAAGGATAAGTGGGTCGCACGATCAAGCGATCAACGTCCTAGATAATGCACGGGCCAGATCTCATAATCTAAGTGTCGCATTGATGCACAAGATGCATCGTCGGAATTGCGGCTCGGGTTTACAAGATGTGACTCAAGAGCATGCGTCAATGCTATCTACGCATCGCGGGTTGTTGGAATTCTACTGAGAGGACCGCGAAAGCTTATGGAATGGAACATGCTAAGATACAGGTCTTATAGTTGTAATTTTTCAGAATTTTTTGGTTGAGCTACAACTAGTCTTGGAGTCTTCTCGACCGGTCATGTGAACAGTGCTCGATTTGTTCACGACCTGTCGTGCACCTTCGACTCAAACTCTAGCAACTAAACTTGGTGCCTCACGACCAGTCGTGGGTTGGTCACGACCAGTCATAGAGGGCTCACGACCGGTCGTGGATGACCTTCGACCAGTCGTAGAACGGTTTTATCCGATCGCGCTTAAAATTTCAAAAAATTGTTTCTTCTATGACCAGTCGTACTGTCCTCAGGACTAGTCGTAGACGAGATTCTGCAGCTATAAATAGACGACGAATTTTAATGTTTGATAATCCAATTTAAGTAAAATCAACGCATCACTCCAAGATAAGTTTGTGTTCATTTTAAGCTAATTTTTGCATATTTAATATTCTCTTTTGTTAGCTTTATTGATTTGATTTTGTTTCTATATTCCAATCTAAATTAAAAAGAGGAATTATGATATTCCTTCTTCTTGGAATCAAAATCAAATATAGCTAGCCCAACTGGTTTAATTTAAAATCAATCTAGAACCTAGAACCATTTCTTAAGGGAGTATTGGACATTGAACTTTTATTCGAACTTCTACTCCGACTTGGTTCTTCCAGGCTACAACAAAAGGAGAAATCCAGGTATTTTACTTTATTGTAAATTTTATTCTTTTAGTTTTATTTGAGATTAAGCCAGAAAAATCTCAATCTTTTGGTTATCTGAGGAGAGCCAGAAAACTCAGAAGTGGGGTTTTTTGAATTGTGTAAGCCCATTTGAAAGACACAATTGTGAAGGTTTTAGGTGAACCTGAGAGACCTATTTTCATAGTGAACGCTAATATCCACTGAGTGAGGATATTAGGAGTGGAGTAGAAAGATGTGTGGCAGTTGTTTAATAGTTGGTGAACACACGGGCGAACCACTATAACTCTTTGTGTTTCGTGGATGTGTGATTTATTTTTTTATCTTTTATCATTCAATGTTTGTGGGATGTATGTGTGGATGTGAATGTTGTAATATTTACATTTCAAGCATTGTGGGGAATGTTGTAATAGTTTAATATTTCTATTCCTTGCTATTTATTTATTCCTCTTCAGTTTGAGTTTTTGATACAAAGAACTTTCTAGAAATAAGGTTGTCTTGCCATAAACCCTTGGTTTTTATGGTGTAAGGTTGTCCTTTGAACAACATTTGTATCAATCTCTCAATACTTGATTATTGAGGCTGCTTTTCATTTCTGCATTATGAATTGATTTCCTTTATTTGGCTATCATATTCTTTTATTCCACTGTTAACCCCCCCCCCCCCCCCCCTCCCTCCCCCCTCTAGGACATATAGCTTGGCCTTTTCAAAGGTTCACTTGATAAGGTCCAAATTGTTGTTGTCCTCCACATCCCTGTCTTCGGCCTGATAATCTAAGTATAAAGGAAAGAAGTCAATGGATTCTAGATTGTCAATCCTATCTACTATTCAGTTATATGTTTTCTTTATCATTTTCCGTTGCTGGAAATTCCATAAAGGTAGATGCTCAGGATGGACATAAGCTTTTTCTAGATCATTATATGTCCATGGAAAGTAGATGCCTAACGAACTAGAGAAATAATGTCAAGGAGTGAAAGAAGATGTGACTCCTAGTGTTGGGCTTGAGCATTGCACCACAGCATATCCAAAAGCTCGGTACATCGAGCATAATACAGGAGGAGCTAGAGAATATCTTTTTCTACCATCTGCCATTACACCGGCCGTGATAAACAGAGTGGGTCGAATGGAGTCTGAGCTTTTTGAACTCAGAAGTACTAACAAGCTTAACCAGTAGGCTAGGAAAGTAGCCAATTCGGCGGCAGTAAATTTAGCAGGGCCTTTTATTTTTTTCGATTAGCCTCCAGTTTAGGACCATGACTACTAGGAAACCTGAAAGAGAAAGAAGTATTAGTAATTTACACGATTAAGTAGGTATCATGAGAGAGATAAAGAGAATGATAGGGGTCCTAGCACTAAATATTGTCAAAAGTGTGCGAGCCATGAAAGGGGTGATATCTTATAGATGTCTGGAAAATAAGACATTTCTTGAAAAAGTGAGATTGTTGAGGAAGTAATCTTGGGGATCCTGTTTGGGGCCACATAAGCGAATTCTTCGTTCGTGGTAATGTATTCGTCCAAGAAAGATCCAGTAATGGGTAAACAGGCCATTCTGAATAAATCCCATAAACTGATGCTTACCTCCCCAATAGGGAGGTGGTAGGAATTTGTGGTAGGATACCAATACTTTAGAAAACCCTTGTAGATCATTGTATCCTCATGAAAAAATTCAGAGGTAGCTTCTATGTCATGGTAGACTTTGGCTATAATAAGGACATTTTCATATTTCTTCAAAATTGCTTTCGTCCATGCGCTATAGTATGTACGATCTGTCCAAAGACCCCAGGTTTTGAACTCTTCCTTACCCCACAAAGAGTCATGGTGATGGAGGCGTTGTTGGATTGTTTCGAAAAAGTGGGTGGGGCACACGTCATGAGGATTGTAACATGGCATGAGGAAGCGCATGTATGCTATCTACATGGTTTTCTGGACCAATCCTTTCTCCGTTAAGTAGCCTTTAAGCAGTTTCAACTCTTTTATTACCCATTTTGACACGTATAGAAGCCTGTTTTGTGTCATGAAGTCAGTTGATTCGCTCTGAATTATGGAGCAATGGTGGTGAAGGATCAAAGGAATGGTGATGGTTTCATCCTTATAAGGATTGCAGAATTTAATCGAGTCCGGATAAGATTTGATCAAATCCTAAGCGTTTTAGAAGCACCTTTGATTATGTTCTCAGATCTTCTCTTGGAAGATTTCGTCTTTGCTTTTTCCCTTTTTCTTTTTGGTGAAGGCCGCATCAAGGGAAGTCTCGGCAGCAGATAATTGGGTGACATCTATTCAAAGGTTAGCTGTGGATTTCAGCCAATCCTCCCAGTCTGACTCTTGTCCCTCCGTTGGGGGACCCTCTATTTCTTGCATTAGAACAGTTGTTCGAATGTGGATGGATAAACGCTGAATGCGATCAGTGAAATTGATGATGATAGGGGCTGTTTCTTTGAAAAGGTGGAATAATCTTCAAACCTAGGCCTTTTATGGGTATGGGACTTAGTTGGCTGAGGATCGGAGGGTCATGCAGTGTTTACAGAAGTATGAGGTCTCTTTGATGAGCCAGCCATCAGAACCTGCACGAGGAGTTAACAAAAAATTCAAAACTAAGGAGAAGGATTTGTCAAAAAATAAAAAAATTGGAGATAAAGCGTAGAGCTGTTGTGCGCTCATCTTTGTATGTATATAAAGGAGAAGGGTTTGATAATGCACACAACGGAGGAAATCAAAACAAGAGTGGTGGTTAGAATTAATTTATTATTATTATAATTATTGTTATTGATCCTACATTATTTTATAGGTATAAAAAGAATGTAGGATCAAGGGGACATCTATTGAGGCATAAAAAAGAGAGAGAAGAAAGCAGGAGCCGTTGTGCAAAAATCAGCTGTTGTGTGGGAATTAGCATTGAAAAACAGATTACCGCATAAAGGAGTCTGCACAAAGGAGTCCACATAAAGGAGAAGCGCACAACAAGGAGCGCACAACAAGGTCTACACAAGGAGGAGCGCACAACAAGGAGCGCACAGCAAGGTCCGCACAAAGGGGGAGCGCGCGGTGCTTATGTGGCATATTCACATGTGTGAGAGGGCTATAAATACCCGCTGACCCCTCTAAAGCGATCATTAGCAATCGATTGGAGAGGAGTGGACTAAGGAGAGAGGAGGTAGAGCTCGTTGTCCATTGTACGGAACAGCCATTGTGCGGCGCACAATGCTTGCTGCGCACAAAGCCCATTAGCACACAAAGCCCGTTAGCGCACAGAGCCTCTAGCACACAAAGGCTTCAACGCACAATGGACCCCTTTAATTCACAATGGCTTTTAGCATGATGCTTGATATAATCAAATATCTGCTTTATATTACAATTTGTAAATATTCTATTTTAGAATCAAAGGAGATGGGATGTAAAAGAACTTGGAATAAGTAAATAAATAAAGTGATTATTTTTCTTGCCTTCTTCCGTTAATTATGAAGTGAGTAAAATTCCCCAAACAATAATACATTTGTTTCTTGTTCGAAACACTGACCAGATCGTTCGAATGGTACTCTGGCATGGAACCTGCGGCTGGGTAATTTGATGGGGGTTGTTCGAACAAGGATCTATCACCGCATGTGCTCATTGGTTACTACGAGGAGGCTCATCACCACAACGTACGCCGACAGCACGGGCATAGTGTCCCATACCACCATATCCGTCTCCCGAGATTTAGGTATCGTATTACTAAAGGTTAATAGTAGGCCTCTCAAAGTATGGGGTTCTTCAGATTCAGGAAGGCATGATCATACATGGTAAACACACATGATTGGTCGACTGTGAGGATAATTTTGTTGACTCAGACAAACTCTGGCATAAACGACAATGGGTGTACGCAACCCGTGTAGTCTGACTATTGTCAGTTATCCGTGTTAGGCCCAGATCAATCGGATTAGTCTGGGGCGGCCAACCCAAATCAGGGCCACCCTTGTGGATTTACGGTTTGCCAGCCAACCTGACTACCCAAGTAGTCCCGGTCAATCAATTGCATTAATAAAGTGACTACCATGACTAATAGGAAGGGATATAAAAAGTGAATTCAAACTATCCTACTTTATAGTGCATTCCATCTAACATGCAGATGGTATTACACTAAGATAGCAATACATGGAAGGTAAGCGGCCATACAAGTGCACACTGGTTAGCATGCATTTATCTATGCATTATATCAATCATAAATTGACACTAATTATCATGCATTAGACCATACATTATTCAAATCAATAATCAGCACTAGTTAGCACGCATTCATCTATGCATTACACAAATCATTAATCGACACTAATTACCATGAATTAGTCAATACATTACCCAAATCAATAATCAACACTGGTAAGCATGCATTCATTTACACATTACGCAAATCATTGTTTGACATAAGTTAGCATGCATTCATCCATTTATAACATAAATCATTAATTGTGACATAGGGTTCAATAAACGGATACCTAGGGGTAATGGTCCGCTCCTTGAAGTGGTACACTGGGTTTGGGGGCAATCGAATTTAAAAACGATATTAGGATCCCAAGGTTTTGCCGACAGGCGAGACCAAACCCTGTAAGTTCGTCCACAACGTATGAATGAGGGACTTAGATCACATGAATTGACCTAAGTCACCTTTAGGCCATCAGTCGACGGGTTTGAGTCATTAGTTGACAAATTTCGAACCTGAAATGGATCCAAGTGGTGCGAATACACTCACTTTGGACCACGAAAATGGACCTGACCCACTTAAAAACTCAAATCAATGAGTTCAGTGGGGCCCAAGGTGGCCCACCACACGTAAACAATCACCGGAGGTTGGTGGCCACCGGCGATCGGCGGCACACCGCTGGTCAGGCCAACAAGGCGAGATGGCGCTGCAAGATCAGCGGCGCATTGAAGGCCAGGCCAGCAGGGCGCAACGGCGAGACTGGATCGGAGGCACACCGCCACCGCTAGCCCGAGCATGTGGGCCCCTCCCACATGTGGGGTCCACTTAAACAGCCCCACCACCCATCATTTCCTCATTTTCACCCATTTCATCCCCTTTCAACCCATATCCTTCAAAAATCTCACTTGCCACCACTTTATTCTTCAAATCTTTCTAGGTACTTTCATATTAGACACAAATCCTAAAGTTCAAAGGATGAAGAACTATAATTAAACTAAAATTTAATATAAATAGTAAAAATATAAATAAAATGGACTTTTGATCATTAAACTTATGGAATTTCATAAAATAACTAGGTTATTTGGATAGATCAGCTTCTCCTACCCCAAAATCATATATAGCACGTCTAGTAACTCATCCTGGATTGAGAAATACACTTGTTTTAAAAATCAAGTGGCAGAACCACCATCAGGACCACCAGAGGGGCGCAGCTGCACCGCCGGAAGCCCCAGTGGAGCGCAGCGGCACCGCCAAATTTCTGCGATTTTCTGTATTTTTTGACTAACTTCAAAAGTCATATCTCCCTCAATATAACTCCGATTTAGGTGATTTAAAATCCAAATTGAAGTTTGATAAGTCTTATTTCATAAAAAAATAAGTGAAAAATTAATTAAAAATTTTAATATAGTTAAATCTAGGATGCTTTGACAACTGTCCAACTTCTAGAATTTTAATAATTTTTCTACAATTAAAAATGAACTGAAATTTTGTGGGATGACTTTAAGCTTAGTGATAAACCACCATAAAAATTTTAAAAATATTTCACTGACTGAAAATATAGAAAATGTTACAAGGAATAAAGACATTATGGAATCATATAGAAAATCATTGGTCTTGGACAACTAGTACTTCTCGAATATTTATAATTTTTATGGAACTTCGAATGAAATAAAATTTTTTGAAATAAAAGTAAGCTTAACAGTGGATTACTATAAAAATTATAAAAATAATACGGTAACTAATGGTGACAAATATGTTCTAAATAATAGAAGGGTTGAAACCAAAAATTTCTACAACTTCGAATTGCTAATAGACTAGTCATATCTTTTCATATTAAAGTTTTGTATTTGGTGTCAATTTAGAAATTATTTATAATCATACTAGGAATCATCTTGTGGTTAAATTTGATTACACACACACACACACATATATATTGTTTAAGTTGTTTTTGTACAATTAAATTAGGACCCTTGAGTAGGATTGTGTTTTATACTTTAGTACTCTATAAGCTCATGTTAGAGGCGGACTATAGTAAAATATTATAAGTTTTTTATTCTCTTGTGAATTCAAGGTTCATACTATGTCAAGGAGATGTCCCTCCTTTTTCATTTTCCGCGGCCTTATGTTGTTAACATTCCAAACCTCTGAAATATTTTAGAATTCTCGATTCTTCCTTCCCTCTTGAAGTTAATGAAACCAAAGTGCAATCTGCTCATAACCCACTAGTCATAAGATTGAAGTGGTGATAAACATATAAAATTTTATACTATTAGAAACCATTTTAGGATGATCTTTGACCATAGGCATATTAAGATATTTATTAACCCCTACCTTGGACATAAATTAAAACAAGGACTTTCTTAGACCAAGACCCAAAGGATCAATTGCCAACCACCGCACGCTATTTTAGCCCCTCCTTCAAGATCTGTGGCACCGGCGCAACCATACAACCAACCTTCTACATCCTGAAATAGGCTACCTCAGTGACCTATGATAGTGCCGCCTAACCGCCTGCAACATGCTCGCGTACATGCACTCACCGTCGAAGCATTTGAATCAGCGGTTGCAGTACCGCTAGCCTTTGAAGTCACTACCCACATCCAAGGTACACAAGTGTTTCTATTCGTGGACACCGGGTCCACTGTTTCGATGATAGCATACTCTACAGTCAAGCGATTAGGGTTGAACACTACCCCTATAGCTGGGGTGAGAGTCATCACCGCAGCAGGAACCTTCATAGACGCCACTAAGCTTTGTAAGAGTTGCCTGATAGACTTAGGGAGCAGAGTGGTGTGCATTGACCTTATTATAACCAAGATATATCATTACAATGTCATCCTTGGCATGGATTGACTATCCGAAATGAAGCCAGAGAACGACTGTGAAACTAGGTTGGTGACAGCCCATGGGCCTGAGGGCACGACCTTCACCTTCCCAGTTCAGGTCAGTTGTCCCTACCGCATACGTTGTTATGCTTCCCTATTGAAAAATTGTGATGGTCTGTCACTTGGGGACATGCCAGTAGTCCAAGATTTCATGGATGTGTTCAGAACAATCCCTAGACTACCCCCTCAGCGCGAGATAAACTTTACCATCGACCTTGTCCTAGGTGTGACACTTATCTCCTTACCGACGTACCACATGTGTCCATGTGAAATAGAGGAATTGAGGAAACAAATTAATGATTTATTGAACTCAGGTTTTATACAGCCGAGCATATCTCCTTGGGGAGCACCTGTGTGTTTGTGAAAAAGAAGGATAGATCGCCGCGGTTGTGTATAGGTTATCGCAGGCTAAATCACTTCATAGTAAAGAACAAGTATGCTCTACCCATGGTAGATGACCCATTCTACCAATTGAAGGGGGCTCAATATTTTTCTAGATAAACTTATAGTCCGGGTATCATCAGTTGTGCGTCAGGAATGAAGATGTGAAGAAAACAGCTTTCGGGACTAGCTTCGGGCACTACGAATTCCTCGTGGTGTTGTTTGGACTTACAAATGCACCAGCCGTATTCATGGATCTCATGAACCGGGTATTTCGGCCGTACCTTTACCGATTCATCATCGGATTCATAGATGACATTTTGATATACTTAAAGAGTCGGAAGGATCACGAAGAATACCTGCAAGTAGTATTTGATACTCTTAGGCAGAATCAGTTGTTTGCACAGTATCGAAAATGCAACTTCTGGAAGGAAGAAGTCAAGTTCTTAGGACACGTGATTTCTAAAGAAGGAATTGCCGTGGACCTTACCAAGGTGACCGTGGTACAAGACTGGGAGTAGCTCGGCTCAGTTAAAGAAGTGAGGAGTTTCCTCAGACTTGCCGACTATTATCGCCGATTCATTAAAGATTTCTCCAAGATAGCCCAACCATTGTCTCAACTTACTCGGAAAGATCTTAAATTTGCTTGGAATGAGAAAGCAGAGGCAGCCTTTCAAGAATTAAAGGACAAGCTGATATCTGCGCCCGTGCTAGTACTACCAGAGCAAGGGGTCAAATATATTATTTTCACCAAAGCCTCTCAAGTCGATTTGGGGTGTGTACTTATGCAGAAGGATAGGGTGATCGCCTATGCCTCATGAAAGTTGAGGAAACACAAAGAAAATTACCTCACTCATGATCTAGAGTTGGTGGCAGTCATTTTCATATTAAAGTTTTAGAGACATTACCTCTACGGTGAGGAGTTCGAGCTCTTTTGTGACCATAAGAGCCTCAAGTACATCTTTACACAGAGGGACCTGAATATGAGGTAATGTCGTTGGATGGAGACTCTGAAAGACTTCAAGTTTGAAGTCTACTATCATCCTGGCAAGGCCAACCTTGTGGCTGATGCGTTGAGCCGCAAGAAAACTATAGAATTTACAGCCCCACTGATGGTAGGAGAGTGGAATGTGGTGGAGTTTATGTGAGATTTTGAACAGAGGCTGATAGTGGAGGAGCCATTCAAGAGCGTTGCACACTTCCACGTGCAACCAACCACTTATTGATGACCGAATCATTATGGCTTAGAAAGAAGATGAGCTATTAGTGAAGATGAGAGAACATGCAAGTGATAGAGAAGAATCAGAATGGAGGATTGTCTTAGATGGAGGTTTGTGGTATCGTGGCTGTCTATGCATTCCAAACCTTCATGACTTGAGGAGAGAAGTTCTAGAAGCCGCACACAGTTCAAAGTTGGCGATACATCTGGGTAGTATGAAAAACTGGGATGTGAAGCGTTCATATTGGTGGGACAACATGAAGGCCCAAATAGCAGACTTTGTGTCCCGATGCCTTATGTGCCAGCAAGTCAAGGTCGAGCATCATCGACCCGCTGGTTTACTTCAGCCCATGGCCATAGCCAAGTGGAAGTGGGATTTCATATCTATAGATTTCATTTCTGGGTTACCAAAGACAAGAAAGGGGTATGACTTCATTTGGGTGAATGTGGACTAGTTGACAAAATCAGCCCATTTCCTCCCGATTCGAGTTTCTAATTTGGCAGATGACCTGGCCAAGCTATACATTAAGGAGATAGTACGACTGCATGGAGTTCCTCTAGAGATTGTGTTAGATCGAGACACTTGATTCACATTTATTTTCTAGACTTGAATCCAAGAGGCGATGAGGGTGAAACTGAAATTTAGTACCGCGTTCCACCGACAGACCGATGGGTAGACGGAACGGGTAAATCAGATACTCGAGGACATGTTACGAGCATGCATACTTAACTTCAAAGACAGCTGGGATGATTGTCTCCCTTATGCCGAATTTGCTTATAACAACAGTTTCCAAGCAAGCATTGGCATGGCTCTTAATGAAGCCTTATATGGACGCCCATGTCAGGCTTCGCATTGTTAGGCGAAAGTTTACAAGAAGAGCTTAGTTGGCCCAGATCTTGTTCAGGCGACCTCAGAGAAGATCGATATTATCAAGCGTCGACTCCTTATGGCCCAGAGTAGGTAGAAGAGTTACGCTGATATGAGATGAAGATAGTTAGAATTCGAAGTTGACGACCATGTATTCCTTAAAGTTTTTCCAATGAAAGGAGTACTTCATTTTGGCAGAAAAGGGAAACTCATGCCAAGATTCATTGGCCTGTTCCAGATTCTAGACTAAGTGGGTGTGGTGGCATACCGTCTTACCTTATTCACACCACTCGCAGGCGTGCATAACATATTTCATGTATCGATGCTGAAGAAATATGTTCCTGACCCTACACATATTATCAAGTGGGAGCAAGTGCAACTAAGTGAAGACGCTACCTATGTATTGCGACCAACACGTGTTTTAAATAGGAAGGAACAAGTATTGTGTAGTATGGTTATCCCACTAGTAAAAGTATTATGAACACACCACACTGAGGAGGAGGCTACTTGGGAAACGGAAGCCGAAGTTCGTAAGAACTACCCTCAAATCCTAGAGGAGTACGAAAATGTACTAATTTTGGGGATGAAATTTTTCTTTAAGGGGGGTAGATTGTAACGTCCCTGAAAAATCCGTACAAAGGCCTAAGTACCACCTCAGGCAGAACTACCCGAGGACCGCATTCTATCGTATAATTTAGGTGGAATTTAATTAAGTACTAAACTAAATAATCAGTGGATTAGGCTTGGGCCACCATCTTCAGAAATGAGAAGGCCTAAAATCATGAGTACCACTAGCTCAATGTTATCTTAAGACCTAGGAGAAATCCCAAGTGCCTGTCGCTCTCGGGAGTGCATTGAAACCCCGTATCGGACCTAAACCGCATGTCGAGGGTCCGATGACCGTGAAACTATAGGACTGTCTCTGTCCTACTGGGCTTAACAACCATCACGAGAATCAAGCCCATATAGTGTCCAAAAAGGCCCAACTTGAACCATGAGTGAAGTGCATGAGAAACGCGAATATCTTTAGAAAATGAAATAAAACTTAAGCGAATTGGGCCATTCGCTCTCACATAAAATTGAGGATTTCAGACCGTTAGTTTGTGACCAAACTTTACCCATGGGGAAATGGAATTTCCCTGCACATATCCGTATAACCGTGGCCCCGATTGAGTAAGTATGACCGTTGATCTGACGTAGGCTCTCCATGGTCGATTGGCTTACCCGATCACACTAAAATCGTGTCCTAGCATGGATCCATTGTCAGAGAGCATACCCTATGATGTAGAGGAGTCGTGGGCCTCCCTATGAGCCTCGTTCGTTAAAAACAACCACCCAAAGGGTATAACCTATATATAAAGTGGCCCTGAGGACATTTGCATCACTTTTGGGCTCATAAATAGCCCTTATTTCACCCCTCCTCTCTCATCTACGAATTTCACAAAAACCTTAAGGGAGAGAGGAGAGAAAAGAAGAGAAAGGAGGAAAGAGAGAAGGAAGAACTTGGGAGATTGTTGCAGGAATCCTCTCCCACGATTCCAAGCACCAAATCTCCGCCCCGTTGCGCTACCAAACCTTTCCGGTTACGAATTTGGGTAAGAAATCCTAACCCTAATGTCGTTGTAGAGATCCAGTATACTTATTCATCAATCTAACTAACCTGTTCGTCATTTAGGTGCCCAACGTTCCATTTTTGAAAATGTAGAGTTTGGACTGAGTCCGAATCGAGTATTCCAATGAAAGGTACGGACTATAATTGCTTAGGTTGCAGTTATCAATGGTTTCATGTCAGCTAATGATTTATGTCTAACTTGATTGCTACCGTATTGACTTAGATATGTCAATTTCTATATGATATACATATATAAACTATGTTGAGTAAAAGATGCATCCCACGTGTCTGTTGAAATGTTTCAATGAGCATTTGAAACTGATTTGTACTTGACATGACTACTGATCTAGGATTTATCATTGTCATAGCCATGTTGACCTCTTTGTATAAGGAATTACCAAAACATATGCTGTAACTAACCTAGTCTATTTGTTTGATGAATTGTAGTCTACGTGTTTGATGAATTGTCTGAATGAGAAATTGTTGATGATTTGTATTTATTACGTGTATTAAGATAGGATTCTGTATTGCCTTATGCATATTATAATTTCCCTTATGTAATTACATTTTTTTCTATCTAATTAATTGATAAAATGCAAGTGTCTGGTAACATGATCGATATGTTTGATGAAATGCCTAAATGAGGAATCCACTTGGATTGTTTGTTAAATGCTAAGATGAATATCATGTGTTTGTTAGCTGCATATGAGTAGGATTTAGGTTACAACGTAGCCCAGGAAATCGGTAACAATCCCTGTTCGGGTCGTCGAACTAGTCTCACCACATTGGGTACACTCAATGAATTCGGGTCACACGACGATTGTCAACAGTGGTCAGGCCACAAGGGGTGCTTATGCACTCCATGTTGATTAAGTCAGCGTGTGCCCGTACAAATTAAACTTACCTAATGAACCGATTGACCTATTGTGTGTGTTACCATGTATGGACACGACTTCTTGAATTAAGGTACCCCTCACCAATGTAAAGATCCACTTTAACCATAGTACTAGAATCCGCTAAGACTCATGAGCCGGGCATGGTGGTATGGGACACCGTGTTAGAGTTGTCGGCCTACGTTGGGGTGATGAGCCTCCCCGTAGTGACTAATGAGCAACTAAGACTCGTGAGTCAGACAATGGTGATATGAGACAATGTGTTCGTGCTGTCAGCCTACACTGAGGTGATGAGCCTCCTCGTAGTGACCACAAGTATAAATTCTTGTAACTTGCCTGTCGCATGTGTTTCATTTGGAGTGACGATCCTACAACTTGCCTATCGTATGTGCTTTAACTAGGAGTGACGAACCTAGATGGATCATTCGATTTGTGTCAATGATATAAAGGGTGGTATCCTAGCTTCCCAAACTTGCTGTATGAATAAGCTTAATTAATTACTTGGCTAACACGACCATGCATCGCACTACATTAATTAGGATGTGCTTTAAAGGCAATGAAGTTGCACCATTTGAAGAAGTGTTGTCATATGTGAAATAGGTTGTCGGAGTCTCTTGTGAGGAAGATTTGATGCGAGGGCATACATCATTACTTGTACTCCATTTCTACATTAAAAAGAGTAGTTAGGAAGAGATTGTTTGATTGCTTTATCATTACTGCTTGATTGACTTGATAACATGTTAACTTTTGCCTTATAGTACTACTGAGTTGATCACTCACTCCCACTCTGGGACAGTGTTTTAAAACACCAACTAGACTTTGATTTAGATGCAGGTGCTGATGAAGTCTATGCAATGGAGCAAGACTTTATGGATGAGGAGGAATTCTCCTACTTTCATCTCTCGGGCGGGTCGATGTAGACCTCGTGCCGATGCGCAGGGACCACTAGGATATCTGGCTTCGTTGGATACTTTACATTTCCATATTTTGTTCATTTTGAAACAATTCATGTATATAGTAAACCCGGTTACGTACTCATACTCTGGAGAAAATTTGTGAAACACTTACATGCTTAAATAGATATGTTTTAGACTTCCGTTTACTTAACTTGATCATATCCGTAGTATAATGTGTGGATTAATATAATCCCATGCATGCTTAACTCAGTAACATGGATGAAATCTGAATATCATTATCCATAGTATATAAGTGATGTTCTGAATCTCGGGAGTAGAGCTTTGCTCGACCATCGAAATTCAGGGCATTACAACTCACCCCTACTGGTTGTAAATAATCTCATAGAGTATGAGGCGGGGTGCATTATACACCTCGTTTTCATCTTCAACTTCAACTTCCTTAACCGGTGGTTGTGGTTGATTTACAACCATCACTTCTATGGACTCAGAGAGTCTCAAGTGGTGTCTAATCCTATGATGGATAGGTAACCCTTCGACTAATCTTCCTTCACTCAAAAGACGTATAGTGTTATCACAAACCCACTTAGGCATGAAATACTCTCAGCTCTCAAATAACTAAAAACAAACCTAAGAAAAAGAAAACTAGAAAAACTAAAACAAATAAGAAATTGAAAAAGGAAAGAAAGAGAGAATTGGAAAGAGCTTACAGGATTGGAGTTGCTATGTTAGGATCCTATGAAAAAAACAATGTTAGTTTTAAAAATAAATTCAAAGAAAAAAAATCTTAACCTAAAATCAAAGCAGAAAGTTAGCCCTAATCTCAACCTAATTCTAATACCAATTAATTCCAGAAAAATGCAGCCGTTGTCCTCGGCAACGGCGCCAAAAACTTGTTCACAACCCCAAATGAGGGTCGCGATGTAGTAATAACTCGGTAAGACCAAGGTCGAATCCACAAGGGCTAAACTTGTACGTATTCTGAAATAACTAGAACTAGCAAAAGATCTAAATTGAAATATGAATAATTGAGAGTAATGGTGAATAATGTTGATTAAAACTTATGAATTTAAAGGTGGGAACTAGGGTGCCAAGGATCTACTTGTAGCTATCAAGATGCTACCTTGTTTAATCCAATAAGCACAATTGGAATTGGAGTCTTATCCTATCCAATTGGAAGGTAAAGCAATTTAAATCAAATCTGAACTTTTCATTGACCTAATTCTCAATGGAGGAGAATTGTGAAGATTGGAAGAGACTCCATCACCCTACCATGCCCAGGAGACGATGGTGAACAATGGGATTTACCAATCTCACTATCTCAAAACAGGAAAACAAGATATCTAAACCTATCACATCATCTATTATAATTTGAGTCACAATAAATCATAGAAAACTGAAAATATTCCCTTAATATCAAACTAGAAATCAATGAAGTTCAATAAGAACAAGAATCAAAGTAAAATAAACATCCCATCACGCTACAAGCTTCACCTCTTAGCACTAGCTAAGAGGTTTAGATAACCATAGACATGATTGAGATTAAATCTCTTAAACAAATCATGAAAAAATAAACTAGGGAAGAAGAAAAACTCTTCGACAACAGCTTTATCCTTATGCTATGCTCCATGAGACTTTTCCAAACCTTAGAAGATGCTTTGGAGCATCCTAAGGATTCCTATTTATAGTTGTGGAACTCCAACTTTTGCACCGAGTTGGAAAAATCTAGAAACTGCCTCAAATTTACGCACTCTGTATAGTTTTTCAAAATATACTTCACTCTATGTAGTTTCCCAAAATAGACTTCACTCTGTGCAATTTTTAAAAATGGACTCGGAGTTTCAAAATATGCTTTTTCAAAATAATTTTAGGAATATGTTTGTTTTCAACACAATTTTAGGATTCTTTTTCTTCACTTCAAATCTTTGATTCTCTTCATAAACTAGGGGAGATTATAAATGCTATTCTATATAGCTCCTATGATTGTCAAATTTTGTAGTGCCAAAACTTCTTGGAATCTATCTCTTATGTAGCTCATCTTCATATTCAAGATCAAGCAATTCAAGTACATGTTCAAGATGTTATAATTCATGATTCAAGCAGCACAAGTATAAAAACAAGAGATTCTTATACAAGTTCAAGTACTAGATCAAGTTTTTAAGCTTCAACTATATCAAGACAATGTGCATTACTATTCAAGCTCAAGTAATCTTCTCAAGCTTAAAGCTCATATACTCAAGTTGAAACACAAGTCACAAGTACTTCAAGTTCAAGCTTCAAAGTACTTCAAGATGTCAAGCTTCAAGTACTTCAAGATAAACTATCAACCAAAGTGAATGATGTTTCAATGTTCAAATATCACATATAAGGTATGAATGACCCTAGATTGACCATAGATTAGGTCATATGGATTGCATACTTAATTTGGGTCATTATATAATTTTATAGGCTTTTTCTCGACTAGTCTTAGCATATGTTCCACTAGTCCTCGTAATGGCTTGACCAGTCTAAGGTTTGTTAGCAATTTTTAAGATTTTTTATTAGACACTTGACCAGTCCTGGAAAGTGCTCGACTAATCGAGTGAACAGTGCTCGACCAGTCGACCAAGCTCGATTCTAAGTCCAGCAACCTTTCAGGGTTCTACTCGACCAGTCGGGTGCTTGGCTCGACTAGTCAAGCAGGCCACTCGACCGGATGTGCTAGCCACTCGACCAGTCGTAGATCTATCTCTCGTATCGTGCCTGAAATTTTGAATTCTTGTTGGTCTTTTGACCAGTCGAGCTGACCACTGGGCCAGTCAAGTGAACAGTTTTTACACCTATAAATAGAGCACGATTTTTAGAGTTTGACAAGTCATTCAAGCAAAATCAAGACACCACTCTAAGAGATAAGTTTGTGATATTCTTAAGCTATATTGTACTCTTTTAATTAGCTTTCTATTTTTTATTTTGAGTTCTCTATTCCAATCTTATTTGAAGAAGGGATTTAAGTTTTTCCCCTTTCTTGAGATCAAAATCAAATCAAGCTAGCCCAAAGTGATTTAATCTAAAAATTATTTAGAACCCTTTCATAAGTGAGTTTGGACATTGAACATCTACTTTGAATTGGTTCTACCAGGCTTCATCAAAGAGAATATCCAGATAAGTATATTTACATTTTTGTAAATCTCTTTTTGGTTTTTGAGGTTGTGCCAGGAAAAATCTCTTTTTGGTTTATCTGAGGTGATCCAAAAAATCTCAGAGTGTGGGGTTTTTTAATTGTGTAAGCCCACTTGAAAGACACAATTGTGAAGTTTTAGGTGAACCTTGAAAAACCTATTTCATAGTGAAAGCCAATATCCCAAGGGAGAGGATATTTGAAGTGGAGTAGTTGTGTGGCTGTTTTTCTAACAGTTGGTGTACACTCAAGCGAACCACTATAATATCTGGTGTAGTGGTGGTTGGTTGATTGTGGCTTTGTGTGAATGTTGTCAATTCTTTTTTAAGCCTTTGTGGAGAATGTTGTAATCTGTTTTATGCAATTGTGGGAATGTTGTAATAGCTTAGTTTATTTTTTGTTATTTTTATTCTCCTATGTATTGGTTTAGGATTTTGATACACAGACCGTTCTATGAATCAGGTTGTCCTACCATAAGCCATTGGTTTTTGGTGTAAGGTTGTCCTTAAAACAACATCTGAATCAATCTCTCAATACTTGTACATTTGAGGTTGCCATTCTTTTCTGCTTTGTGGGATTGTTAAGTGTTATCTTTATTTATTTCTTTCTGATTTCATATTAAAATTTTTAATTTGGCATTGTCTTATTCACCCCCCCCCCCCCCCCCCCCTCCACCCCTCCACTAGGACTCTTAGTTCGGCCTTTTCAAGTAGTATCATAGCCTAATAGCTCATTTTTATCTTTGTTATTTGGATTTAAATCCTCAGCTAATTGATCTAAGCTTTTTAAGATGTCAAATTTTGATAGCCTTTCAGTCACTAGGCCTCCACCATTTAATGGCTCTAATTATACTTATTGGAAAGTCAGAATGAGGATTTTCTTAAAATCTATGGATGAGAGAGTGTGGCAATCCACAGTGACCAATTGCACCCCTCCTACCATTGAAGTGACTGGTACTGATGGATCTAAAACTATAAAAGTCACATCTTACTTTTCTTGGACCGCTCTTTAAAAAAGTGAGAGTAGTGCCAATGCAAAGGCTTTAAATGCTATTATTTGCTGATTATCATCGAATGAATTCAAGAGAATTATATCCTGTGATACTGCAAAGCAAGCCTGAGATATTTTGAAAATGACACACGAGGGTACAACAATTGTTAAGAAATTTAAAGTCCAAATCCTCACAACCAAATTTGAGGAAACGCGTATGAAAGAAAGTGAAACTTTCATGGACTTCTATACAAGAATGAATGACATTGTCAACTCTATATGGGGTCTTGGTGATAGGATCCCAGAAAGTAAAGTCTGTACAAAGATACTGTGCTCATTACCTGAACGGTTCAATTCAAAAGTGACCGCGATCCAGGAACTTCGTGATACAGATAATATGAGGGTAGAAGAGTTAGTTGGGTCTCTTCAAACCTATGAGTTAAATTTTAAGGCACCCAAAGGTAAGTCAATCGCCCTCAAGTCTTTTAAAAGTATTTCTCATGAAAATAGTAATGATTCTGATTTAGAAACTTTTGAAGATGATATGGCTCTTGTAGCTAAAAATTTTTACAAGATTTTCAAAAGTAAAAAGAGGGTTGATTTGCAAAAACCTATTGAAAAGAAAAAACCTAGATCTAAAAATTGGAAATCTTTAAAATACAACCAATGCTACGACTACCATGAATATGGGCATCTAGGAAACAAATGTCCTTGGAAGGACAAGCCTAAAAAGAAAGGTATGTTAGCTACATGGGATGATCCTTCCTGCTCTGAAGTCTCTTCTGAGTCAGAAGATTCTGAAACCGAGTTGGCTAATGATGTTAAAGCCCTAATGATTCTAGTCAAGTTCACTTTTTTAGATAATGATGATTCAACCAGTGAAGAAAATCTGAATAGTGATAATAAAAATGAAGAAGACCTTCAAGATGCTTATGATGCCTTATACAGGGAAAGTTGCAAAATTGCTGTGAAGTTAAAACTTCAGAAAGAAAAGTTTTTAAAACTAAAAGAGAATTTTGATAATATAGTCTTAGAAAAATCGCACTTTTCATATTGCTTTGAAAAAACTAAGTGCGACTTAGATTTCAAAACATCCTAAGTTGAAAAATTAAAATCTGAAAATAAAATGCTAAAACTAGAAGTCTCTTCGCTTTTGAGTTTGAAGGACACATGGAGGTATGCCCAAGGTGATCCTAAATTAGAAAAACTTTTATTCGGATCCAGAAAATGTGGCGATCGATTTGGATTGGGCTATGATAAAAGTATTCCTCCAAAGAATAAGAATACTCCACCTAAATTTTTTAAAGAGGAGTCTTCTAATTCAAAAGGGAAAAGTCTGAATCAAGATAATTCAAAAAATTCTAAAACTTTTCCAACTTTTAAACCTAAAAGAGATCATATCAACTATAGAAATCAAAATCGTAACCCTTTGGTTGAAAAAATTGTTAACTTTCTTAAGGAGCTCTTAAAATCTAACTCAATGGGTAGGACTTATAACAACTATAAACAAAAGAAGACCAACTATACTCCTAAACCCAAAACAATATTGAAATGGGTCCCTAAGGTTACTTATTTGGTTGCCTACACCACTTTCAAAGCTTCAAGCCATTCAAAGTGGTACCTAGATAGTGGTTGCTCCAGATATATGATAGGTGACAAAGGTCTGTTCACCAATCTTAAAGACATGACTGATGGTTCAGTCACATTCGGTGATAGTAGCAACTATAAAATTGTTGGCCAAGGTACGGTTCAACTCTTTAACCTCCCTCTATTTGAGAATGTTTTATATGTAGAAGGTTTAAAACATAATTTATTAAGTATCTCTCAAATATGCGATAATAATCATAGTGTAAAATTCACCAACCAAGGGTGTGAAATTTTAAATAAAAATGGTTTTGTAATATTAACTGGTCGTAGAACTTCTGAGAACTGCTACATTATTAGTGATTCAAGCTCATCTAAGCAATCGTGCTACATTGTCCATACTGATGAAACTGAAATATGGCATAAGCGCCTCAGACATGTACGCTACCGCAACTTGTATAGATTAAGCAAAAGAGAGTTGGTAAGAGGTCTACCCAAGTAAAGAAAGTTGATAAAATATGTGGTGAATGCTAGATTGGTAAACAAACCAGGAGTACTCACAAAAAGGTGAACTCCAATGCCACATCTAAACCACTTAAACTTCTCCACATGGATCTCATTGGACCAACTAGAACGGAGAGTCGAGGTGGCAAAAAGTATATTCTAGTGATTGTAGATGACTTTACTAGATATACTTGGGTAGTCTTCTTAAGAGAGAAATCAGAAACTCTTGATGAAGTAAAAAGGGTACTTAAACGTATCCAAACTGAAAAAGAATCACAAGTCACTAAAATCTGTAGTGATCATGGTTCTAAATTTGAAAATAGCAGTTTTGAAAAATTTTACAATGATCAGGAAACATCACATAAATATTTTACACCCAAAACACCACAACAAAATGGTGTAGTGGAAAGAAAAAATAGAGTGCTTCAAGAAATGGCTAATGTAATGCTAAATAGTATAAAGCTTCCTAAAAAATTTTGGGCTGAAGTAGTAAATATTGCTTGTTATATAATTAACAGAGTTTACACTAGAAAATTAGATAGTAAAACTGCTTATGAAATGTGGTTTGAAAAGAAGCCTACTATCAAATACTTTTGAGTTTTCGACAGCAAGTGCTATATCTTGCGTGATCGAGAAAATCTGGGTAAATTTGACACCAAAAGTGATGAAGGGATATTTTCAGGGTATGCTCAAAATAGTCGAGCATATCGGGTTCTTAACAAGAGAACTAGTATAATTTAAGAGTCCATTAATGTGGTTATAGATGATCACTTGTATACCCTGTCTCAAGTTCAAAAAATGATGAAGTTCTTTTATTTGATAAACCAGACTCTTCATCAAGTGAAAATAACACTGAACTGAGAATAGTTTAAGACCATACGTCTAATCAAATCCTTGGAAACTCTCTCACTAGTATGCGCACTCATAAACAACTTAAAGATATGTGTAATTACGTGTGCTTTACATCTTAGATAGAACCAGCCAACGTAAAAGAATTTCTTACTGACGAAAACTAGATTGTAGCAATACAAGAAGAGCTCAATCAGTTTATAAGAAATGATGTTTGGTTCCAAGACCAAAAGATAAACACATTATCGGAACAAAATGGATTTTTAAAAATAAGTCTGATGAACTTGGTAATATTATTAGAAACAAGGCTAGGCTGGTTGTACAAGGGTACACTCAAATAGAAGGCATTGATTACGATGAGACCATTGCCCCAGTAGCTCGTCTTGAATCAATCAGACTATTTATATCCATTACATGATTTAGAAAATTCAAAATATACCAAATAGATGTAAAGAGTGCATTCTTAAACGATGATCTACATGAAGAAGTGTATGTTGAATAACTGTAAGACCCGTATCCTAGTCCGTACTATTCCATAGGCTTCCGTGGTCATCCCGGTCGAATTTCGGCGGCTCGCGATCTGTAACCGGCATCTACGCGTGATCCTGTCGATCTGAGTCAGCTCAATCTGAGACTTGTACCAGTGAGACCGCGCCATCGCCGCAGTTTCGATGCCGCATCTTACGTGTCGATGCAGTACCCTGGTCAGGAGATGTGTGCCCGCGTTTAGTTTGAAGAAAACGCCGCATGTTGCATATTCCGAGAGAATCCATAACATCAATCACCTCACTTATCAAAAGTATACCCATTACTCAACCCATTACTCTCCCCATTCCCAAGTACAAAAGCAATCTCAAAAGTCAACTTTCCCATCACCTCGCCATCCTCTCTCCCATCACTTCTCTTACACCTCTCTCTCTCATCCTCTCATTTTTCAAACTCCATCTCTCTCCAAGCAACCCACGTCTATGGCTTCCAAGGGGAGAAGTTATTGTGGCCCACCTCCTTAACTCTCATCTTCACCATTCAAAGTACATCTCAACCATCAGAATCATTTCCTTGGAGCTCTAGAGACTATAAGCGGATGAAGGAAGAGATGATCAAAGGTGGGTGCTTCTCTCTCTCTCATTCTCATTTTTGTGTGATGTGTGGCCCACTCGGATGGACCCCACCTTGGTGTATGTCTCATCCACACCCTTTAGCCATTTTAGTGGCCCATCTGAGCAAGGCCCACCTCTTATGTGTGTTAAGCCTAAACCGTCCAGCGTCCAGGGACGCTGGACGTAAAAAAATATTAGCATGATTCCAAGTTTTTTTGGGTGAACCACTTATGTTGACCCCACCTTGATGTATGGGACTAATCCACACCGTTCATTCCATTTCTCAACTCATTTTAGGCGTTGAGCTGAAAAGTGAAGATAATCCGAGTATCTGATGGGCTGAATCCTAGAAAAAATGGAGGTCTTTACCGTTAAAATCCACCTGATGTTCCTATACACTAAAATACCCCAGATATTGGCCTTGTGTGGCTTTTCTTGAGCCATAGGAGTGAGTGGATGGAATGGATTCACCTGATGTGGGCCCCACCTAGGAAAATCCTTAGGAAAACATAAAAATAATATATATATATATATATAACAAAAAAGGCAGTGCCTACTGCTGCTACCGACAGTCAAAGGACACCAGTAGCGTCCTGCTACGTCTGACGCTGGGACATGGGTCCCAGCCATGGCATCACCATGATGTATGTGGAACATCAACATATTGCATTTCGTGGGCCCCCCTTAAGGCAGCGGGCCGCCCCAAAAATTAGCCGTATATGGTGTTTATGTGGCCCACATCGCAGGGAAGAGTGTTGATTAAACGTCTTCCATTAAAACCCTTTTGGGCGTCTTGAAATTGTTTTTTTTCTTTTCATCCAAGTCCGTGTGACCCTACCAACAGATTGGATGGAAAGCAGACATTATGGTGGGCCCCACGTGGGACCCACCAGCCGTATGTGCCTTATATCAAGCCGTCCATCCAGTAGAGCTAAGACGACAGGCCACCTTGATGTATGTATTTCTGTCCAGCCGTCCATTTGGATGCTGGACGTTGCAGCTCTCTTTAATAATAATAATAATAAAATATAACAAATAATATTATGTTATAATATATCTGGCGGGACCCACTGGTGGGACAGATTGGCTGGTGTATTTACTGATGTGGGGTGTCAGTAAGTTCCGTGGACACCACCATGATATATGTGATATTTCACACCATCCATTGTTTGACGGTGAACACCACCAGTGATGTATTTGTTTCATCCACACTGTCCAGACTATCTGGGCGGTGTTGGACAATGTTTGGATGATGGTGCGTGGGCCACCACGTTGCATGTGTTTCATCCACGTCGTCCAGTCTAGGGGACGTGGACCCCACCTTGATTTATGTGTTCAATCGTCCATCTGGACGATTCATTTGGTGGACCCATCTTTGATTTCTTATATATAAGCCATCCATCTATTTTGCCAGCATGGGACCAGCACAATGTATTTATTTTATCCACACCGTCCAGCTTGTACTAGACGGTACTATATAGTGTTTGGTGGGGCTAATTTACATAGATAATGTTTGGGTGGTGCTGATTTACTTGGGAAATGTTTGGACAGTGCTAATCACATTGGTGAACTATGTACCCCTATAATAGTGTACAGTAATACACATGATACACCTACAACTATTGAAATGAATTTTGGTGTAGTCTAAACCCACTTGAGGCCCATTGGTGCGGCCTATCTATGAGGCCTATCATGATATATTTATGGCCCATGTGCGGGCCCATCTGTTTGTATTTTGACCCATGTGATAAGCCCACCTGCCTTGTATTTAAGACTTATATGATAGGGCCCACCTGCCTTGTATTTAAGACTTATATGATAGGGCCCACCTGCCTTGTATTTAAGACTTATATGATAGGGCCCACCTGCTTGAATCTGTGGCCTAGTAGTGCAGCCCATTGATACAACCCACTTGATGTGTATGAGGCCCATTAGTGTGACCTATTGATACAACCCACTTGATGTGTATGAGGCCCATTAGTGCGGCCCATTAATACAACCCACTTGATGTGTATGAGGCCCATTCGTGCGACCCATTGATACAACCCACTTGATGTGTATGAGGCCCATTAGTGCAGCCCATTGATACAACCCACTTGATGTGTATGGGGCCCGTTAGTGCGGCCCATTGATACAACCCACTTGATGTGTATGAGGTCCATTGGTGCTGCCCATTGATGTGGCCCACTTGTCGTATTTAAGGCCCATGGGTTGTGGCCCATATGATGTATCTAAGGCCCATGTGCAGGTCCCAACTTTGTGTATATGTGGCCCTTGAATAGGGCCCATTGTTTTGTATATTAGGCCTTTTTATGAGGCCATGGGCCCAATTTATGTTTAACTCTATGAGGGCCACTGCTTAGGAGCGATGTTGGTTAAATGGCCACATTGATGGGTAATGATGGTTAAATGTCCACATTGAGACCTCCCCTTAGGCCTTGTTAGGCCATTCTCATCGATGTTGATTGCCGATTCCGATCATCGAGGCCGAGTATTGATCGATTCCGATTGTCAAGGTCGATTTCGATTGCTGAGGCCAATTGTCGAGACCCATATGATGTATATGTGGCCCGTAGTTGAGGCCTATTGTGATATGTATTCGACCTGTGCGATGTATAAGCAGCCCGTGTTTAAGGCCTAATGTGATGAATATGAAGTCTATGCAAAGAGGCCCACCTTGATGTATTTATGGCCATCGATGAGGCCCACCTCGATAAATTTATAGCCCATCCATGAGGCCCGATATGTTGTATATGAGACCCATGTAATGCAGCCCACTTGATGCTTATATGGCCCATATGGTGTATTTGAAGACCCATGAGCAGGGCCCACCTGTTATGTATTTGTGGCCTTTGTCAAGGCCCAATATGATGTTTTTATGGCCCACCTTGATATATTAGTGGAGCCCACTTGATGTGAATGAGGCCCATGTACAGGGCCCACCTGTGAAATGTATATTAGGCCCATAGTGATGTATTTGTGGCCCAGTTGATAAGGCCCATTGTGATGTATTTGTGGCCCGTATGGCGAAGCCTGTCATAATGTATATGTAACCCTTGTATGAGGCCCATGTGAGAGGCCCATTGTGATGTGTATTAAGCTCTTGAGTGAGGCCCATGGTGCTGTATATTTGGCCCTTGTGTGAGGCCATGGGCCCACTATATGTTAGGCTCTATGTAGGTCATTCCTTGGGGGCAATGTTGGTTAAATGTCCACATTGTCAAGGTCGATTGTCGATGCCGGTTATTGATACCGATTATGAGTACATGACAGCATAACATCATGATACATGCCCATACGCATCATCTGCGTGTTTGTGGTTGATCATTGCATATGTCATTGAGCATGTTGTTATGAGACTCCTTGATAGGTGGAGGTTATCTACATGAGCGCACGGTATGCGCAGGATTGATGCATGACTGGATTGTATGACTCATGCATCTTGCGTTATGATTACTAAACGCCCTAGCGACATCAGGGCCGTAACCTCCACAGGCATATCGTAGATGGCCAAACGGGACACCAAAAATTTGTTCTAGCATCGGGCTATCTACATGGCCTTGGGTGAAAATCCCTAAACCCTCTTGGTACCAGAGGACACCCTAACATGGAGACTGAGTGGATACATGAGCGCCCAAGTGTCGAATACTAGGAGGCCGCGTCTCCTACTGTGTCGTGGTCGGTTGGGAGGAGGTGTGGCCTTACCCGCCCGAGAGCAGGGGGCATTACTAGGCTGAGTTTAACCAGCTCATGAATGGATCCATTATCGACGTGTCGAATAGGTACTATTGGTCAGGTGGATAATGAGGTTTCTTACGCTCACCTAGACTATGCAGCTGGGAGAGTAGCAGTGCCATTTGGAGTGTACTAAACTCCGGTGATGATCCCAGAGATGAACTATACTGATACGTGGACTTATTGAGCAGGAGTTGCATACTCATTCATTCATTCATTCACTATCCACTCGGGTTAGTAGTGCACAACTATTTGTTACGTGTACATTCGCAATGGCCAAGATTTCGGTTGGGGCGCGCGACCAACCTGAGATCAGGAGTTTACCACATTGAGACTAACTATCTAAATTAGGTATGTGACTAGTTTGGATAAAAGTCCCTTGTGATGGGCCCCATTGCCTGCGATACTCCTTACTATCATCCCGACTTCACACTCTAGCATGGTCACTCCATTCGCACTGCATATTGCATTATATCTGCGGCATATGGCAATTTGGGTTATTATGTTTCTACATTTATATGGTCTAGGTACGGCTGATGCTATTTGTGTTATTCATCAGGAATTTATATTGCATTGTATCCTTTGCATCTGATATTTGGCGCTCTATGACTCCTCATTTGCATAGTTGATTCGTATTGCGTATTCTAATATTGTATGACTTATGGACTTATCAGTATTTCTGCTTACTCTGTTATCTTATGATTTGTGATCTTATCAGTATTTCTACTTACTGTGATAATTCCTGATCTTGTCAGTATTACTCTGATAATTCATGATCTTGTCAGTATTTTTGCTTATTCCAACATTGTACGATTTATGGATTACTAGTATTTTCGGTATTGTATGACTATAACATTGTATTGAATACTTGACACTTACCTTGTGCACACACTTACATCACCCTCTAAGCTTTTTATAAGCTTATGCACGATAGATGCTGCAAGTGATGTTAGGTTGCAGCAGTGTTGAGCTTGGAGCGTATAGTAGTCTTCTGGAGCTTGATTTTCGATTTATGTATTTCTTTTTTAGCATTGTACTGAAATGATTATATTAGTGGATATGTGATGATGATGTTGCCTTTATGAATTAGGTAATCGTGTGGTTATGCTTATTACAAGTTAAATGTATATAAAAAAATCCTCCTTGTAGGATCCAAGGATCGGAATCTGGCATATGGATACTAAGAGCCGAGAATGGGGTACTATGGGGGCTGTTGACACCTGATTCGGCAATCGGGATTCCTGAGAATCCGATTTTCGGGTTTGGGGCATGATAATAACCAACGGGTTTTAAAGACCCTAAGCATGCTAATCATGTTTATCGCCTAAAAAAGGTACTTTATGGCTTAAAACAAGCTCCCAGGGTATGGTATGAAAAGTTGACTAAGTTTCTACTAAGTCATAACTTTATAATGGGAAGTGTTGATAAGACATTGTTTCTAAAGAAACATAATGATCACATACTAACAGTACAAATCTATGTTGATGACATCATCTATGGATCTACCTATACTAACATGACTGTTGAGTTTGCAGATCTTATAAAGTTTAAATTTGAAATGAGCATTATTGGAGAACTAAACTATTTCCTAAGGTTGCAAGTCAAACAGCTCCCTGATGGTTTCTTTATCTCTCAAACCAAATATACTCTGAACTTAGTTAAAAATTTTGAATTTGAAAGTGGGAAAAATTTTGATACTCCAATAAGTACTACTCTAAAACTCTCTAAGAATTCAACAGGTAAGAGTGTGGATCTTAAGTTGTATTGCAGTATGATAGGTAGTTTACTTTATTTAATTGTAAGCTGACCTGATATTGCTTTTAGCGTAGGAATTTGTGCTAGATATCAATCTGACCCTAAAGAGTCACACCTGATTGTTGTTAAGCGCATTTTGCGATATGTCGCTAGTTCAACTAATCTTAGTCTCTGGTATCCACATGATACTAGTGTGCAATTAGCTAGTTACACGGATGCTGATTGGGCAGGTAACATTGATGATCATAAATCAACCAGCGGTGGTTATTTCTATGTCGAGAACTGTTTAATTTCTTGGCTAAGTAAGAAACATGGTTCCGTATCGCTCTCCACAATTGAGGCTAAATATATTGCTGCAGGTAATGCATGTACTCTGCTTGTGTGGATGAAGAGAATACTAAGCGATTATGGATTTGCACAAGAATGTATGATCTTATATTATGACAATTCAAGCGCAATTAATATTTCTAAAAATCCAATTCAACATTCACGAACCAAGCATATTGACATTAGATATCACTATATTCATGAATTGGTGGAAGACAAGATAATTTCATTAGAATATATCCAGACCGGGAATCAACTTGCTGACATATTCACAAAACTGCTCGATAAAAACAGGTTTGCAAAATTGAAATTTGATCTTGGTATGTGTAATATGAACTGATGATTTGTGTCTGTTTGTATCATAATGTATATATTTATTTTTATGAAATTCTTAGAATTCTAATTTTATGCAAAATTACATATTTTGTGTGGTGCACGACCAGTTGAGTACATACTCGACCAGTCGTGGCACGACCTGTCGAGTATGTACTCGAGCAGTCGTGTATCACGGGTTTAGCCATTTATTTGGGGAAAATCTTCTTTTTCTTCATTTGAATCTTCTTTTCTAACATGCCCTACCTCAACCGGTCGAATCCATCTTTGATTCCTCCATGGTTAGTGCATTATTTTTAATTTCCTTGTAGATTCAAGTCCTTTGCACTTCCTTTTCTTCATTTGTGTTGTTTGTTTCAAGGTTTATGATTGTTTGGTGGGTTTTGTAGTTATAAATCCTTTTTACTTGAAACCCTTCTTGCCTCTTTTTCTATCCTTGTAGTCTTTGATTTCTTTGTTACGATGGAAGGTAGAAACAAGAAGAAAGGATCTCGTGGTCCCTCTTCTTCTCGTTTGGCTCCTATCACAGTGCATCATCTTCGGTCACCTGAGGAAGATCCTGAGTATATGCAAGATATTCGGTTGCGCAACGTGATAGTTGAACGGGCTGTTCATCGTGATCATTTGGCACCATTTGGAGTTGTTCCTCTCCTTCAGTCCGTTGGATGGGATAACATATTACATTGGGGTGAACCGGCATACTACTCCATTGCGTAGGCTATGTTTGCTTGCATTAGTGACTTTTCCACTGAGAATCTTACATTTGTGATAACAACCAGAGAAGGTCCAATTGAAGTGGACCGTCACTTAATTTATGGGTTAATAGATATGCCAGTTAATGATGACGGTATTCCCATCCATATACTTGTAGCAAAACCGTCTGAATCTGAGAAGAGAATGTTGACTAGAGTTTTATGTAATATGGATGTAGAATGGAGTACTCGGAATGCGCTCGCTTTCAAGTTTATGTTACCCAGATACAGGGTTCTCCATCGAATTTTCATTTCAAATGTCTACCCTCAATCTGGTAACAAAATTGAGCTTACTACATTCATAACTCGTATTCTTCATTTTATTATTACTGGAGTCTCTGTGTGTCTTCCTTCATCTATATGTTATATCATGATTCAGTTTTGTCTCCATCCAAGTCACAATGACATACCCTTTGCTTATGCATTTTGGAGAAGCTCCCATTCACCACTTAACCTTCAACAACTCAAACATAAATAAGATGAATTTGAGATTCGTTCCAAGCCAAATTGATGTTGGTGTTGGTGGAGCAGTAGAAGCAACTGAAGAGGAGGATGTTTTGCCTCCAGATGATATCAATATGGATGATCTTTTCGATGAGATTAGATCTGACTCTGCGGATGATCCTGATTATCAGCCATCTGATTTTGATGCGCGTTTGCGCTCACTTGAGGAGAAGGTTGAAGGTATGCATGTGTTCCAAGAAATGCAATTTAAATATATGCGCGAATATCTTAGGCTCATTAACAAGAGACTTCATCAACTTGATCCTTCCATACATGCTCCTTCTTCTGGTTCAGATTAGTTTTGAGTATCTGATATGTAATAACTTTTAATACTTGAATTTCTTCTTTTGATTAGACATGTTTTTAATAGTTATCTTGTCTCTACGTTATCTTAACCATACCTCTCTCATATCTCTTATGTTTCCATCATCATTTATAAGTTCTTTCCTTTGTCATATTGTGACAGAAAGGGGGAGAATTTGTGTTGTTAATGCCTATTCTTGCCTATTTCATAATGATATTGGATTGATTCTAATGAATTTGAATTTAATGATATGTGGAGATTGTGGAGTAGAGAAGAGAAGTATAACAACTTTACTCCTCTTGGATTCTATGCAGCAATATATTGAGGGGGAGTATTTGGTTTGCTATTTGGTTTCTTAACTGGTGCATGATTCTTTGACCAGGTTGTAACTGGTGCATGATTCTTTGACCAGATTGTAACTGGTGCATGTTTCTTTATTGTGCATGTATGATATTTTTATATATTTTGTTTTATCATGAATTTAACAAAGGGGGAGATTGTAAATGCTATTCTATCTAGCTCCTATGATTGTCAAGTTTTGTAATGCCAAAATTTCTTGGAATCTGTCTCTTGTGTAGCTCATCTTCATATTCAAGATCAAACAATTCAAGTATAAGTTCAAGATGTTCCAATTTAAGATTCAAGCACCACAAGTATAAAAACAAGAGATTCTTATACAAGTTTAAGTACTAGATCAAGTTTTCAAGCTTCAACTATATCAAGATAATGTGCATTACTATTCAAGCTCAAGTAATCTTCTCAAGCTTAAAGCTCATATACTCAAGTTGAAACACAAGTCACAAGTACTTCAAGTTCAAGATTTAAAGTACTTCAAGATGTCAAGCTTCAAGTACTTCAAAATAAACTATCAACCGAAGCGAATGATGTTTCAATGTTCAAATATCACATATAAGGTATGAATGACCCTAGATTGACCCTAGATTAGGTCATATGGATTGCATACTTAATTTAGGTCATTTAATAATTTTATAGGCTTTTTCTCGACTAGTCTTAGCTTATGTTCAACTAGTCCTTGTACTGGCTCGACCAGTCCAAAAATTTCCTCGCCAGTCCAAGGTTAGTTAGTAATTTTCAGGATTTTTTGTTGGACCCTTGACCAATCCTGGAGACTGCTCGACCAATCTAGTGAACAGTGCTCGACCAGGCGACCAGGCTCGACTCAAAGTCCAGCAACCTTTTAGGGTTTGTAATGCCCTGAAATTCGGGCGTCGAGCATAACTCAGCTCCCGAGTTCCAAAACATCATTTATGCAACATATTTAATGATGGATGTATGTTGTCTATATTAGTGCATAAAACATGGAATAGATTAAGCAAAATAGCAAATATAATTCAGGGATAAGTGAAGAAAGCAAGCGGAAGACTTATAGAATCATATGTGTACATGTGCAAATCCCTGAAATACACATACATACCGGGTCATAATACAAGTGTTGCTATCAAAATTATAAGTATCAAATTACATCATTTAATTCCCAAAAGAAATTCCAGCATCCCGCGCATCAGAACAATGCTCACTAGAACCCGTCTGAAAACTGTATAAAAGAGAAAGCAGCCTCATCATCATCGATCTCAGGCTCTGCCTCAAAGGTTGCATCAACATCTGCAACATCAGCAACTAAGACAGAGTCTGGTGGGTGTTTAACACCGCCCCAGAACGTGGGAGTGAGTAATCAACTCAGTGGAACAATAAAGCAAAGGTAAACATGTTATCAGTTCAATCAAGTAGTAATGATAAAGCAGAACAATTAAACATGTCCTAAGTACTCTTGTTAATGCAAAGATGTATGCAGAATGATGCATGCCCTCACGCGTATACCCTCAACGTCTTTATCTTACGTTACGCATGAAATCGCCTCAAAGTGCACCACGTCTACAAAGCACATGCAAATGCGGTGCATGAACATGATTACCAGGTTGTTATTAGTCCTTTTCATACAGCAGGATTGAGAAGCTAAGATACCTTCCTCATATCACCATCCAAACAGTGATCCATTCTAGGGTCGTCAGTCCTAGACATCTCATACGATCATATGATTTCAGGTCGTTGCAAAGGGCTCATCACCAATCAATGCACGCCTATCATACCTTCGTTACTACACTAAGGCTCGTCACCTCAATGCGGTATCTAGGCATACTCGAGGTCACTACAAAGGGCTCGTCACCAATCAATGTAAGCCGACAGCACGAATATAGTGTCCCATACCACCATAATTGGCTCACGAGTTTAGTTGCTCACTGGTCACTACGGGGAGGCTCGTCACCCCAGCGTAGGCCGACAGCTCGACCATGGTGTCCCATACCACCATGTCCGGCTCATGAGTCTTAGCGGATTAAGGTACTATGGTTAATAGGATTTCATCGGTAAGTTTGGTACCCTAGATTCAAACAGTAGCGTCCATACATGGTGAACATACATCGGACAATCGGGTTACTTGACGAACTCGAATAGCACGAGCGCACGTTGGGTTGAACGATATAGAGTACGCAAACACTCTGCGTGGCCAAACCACTGCCGACAATTCTAATACGACTCGGGTTCGTCTAATCACGTCCTACGTGGAAAAAGCAACCTCAGCCACGAACTTAAGACCGATTACCGATTTCCTGGACTATTCATAGTGCCAAACACATTCCACTATAACAAATATTGATATCAACAATTTAGAATAATAATGGAACAACAACTCAAATCATATGGTATGTAAGCATTTGAAGAATATCAACTTAACATAGATTTAAGCATAAGTAAGACTTGAAATTAAACAACAAGGAATATGACTCGCATGAAGGAAATCACACACACTAGTAGGAGAGTTGAGAATCGCTTCTCAACGCCCATACTAGGTTGATATATCATACTTTAGATCATTCAGACATTTCTACAAACACTTAGAATACATAATACAACATACATGACGTATGTTGAAATACACACATTTGGACAATTCCTTTTACCAAGGAGTTACCGCACATACAATAAGCATAAGTACACAACAAATAATCATGGCAATCATATGTTCATATTTTATATGCATACGGTACTTTATACATACACATAGAGTACATAAATCTCAATGTAACACATGCATATCAGGAACACAAATAAACATAACATTTGGCATGTAAAATCTCATCCATAGCAAGAATAAACCATTTACTAGCATTGAAAGCCTTGAAAACCATAACCTATACGATTAAAGTCCGCACCTTAATCCAGAAAAGAACACCGAACTGATTTCAGACGATATGTCTTCGTCAACGGCGATAGGATAACCTAAGGCAAGAATAGAAATGAGATACAACATCACAAAGACTATTCTAAGCTCTAACACAGATTAGGGTTAGAGTAACTTACCCAAAGATGAACTCAGAATCGCCGGAATAACGATTCTAAAGTGAAGGTTCAAGGAAGAAGAAGAACAGGAAAGAATCTAAGATGATTCACCAACTTCTCTCTCACTTTCTCTCTCTTTTCCTCTCTCTTTCTAAGCTAGGGTTAGGAAATTCGTATGGAAAAGAGAGCTAGGGTTTTAAGGTCTATAAATAGGCCTAACATTGATGAAAATAACCCCAGAGCCAAGGTATACTTAGGGTATAACCAAAACATGCCTCTCTCAATCCAACGAAGCACTTTCGGTGGGCCTAATATCACGAAAGGTCGGACTTAAGCTCACTGACCATGGATCTATGTCAAGCTGAGTTTTCGTATCGACCGAATCTTCAAATCAGCTGTGGCGGACCACACTCAAATCAACGGTCACCGAATCTCGATCATGTCCACAAGCACAAGGACATGCCTGGGCCACCTTCCCTGATCAGAGGGTGAAATTGGGTCAGAATCCAATGGTCAGATTGCTTAAAATCATTGCGCAAGCGACATGACTCAGATTTCACAAAATCTTTATTAATTTCTAACCGTTCTCACACTCTTCACTCCGAACTCAATCAAATCGACCCAGAACATCATCTGGACTTGATTCTTGAGGTGATGGTCAAGCCCAACATGGTGACCACAACAGCCTAAGATCATCGCTATTGGACTTTCGACGCGCGGTCCAGGTCCAATCCAGAACTTTCAAAAATTCTCAAGAACAACTGGCTTTAGCGATGAATCCCAGATTTCAGAGTAACATAGCGCTAACCATTCTACAGGTTTTAAGTCATGCAGATCCAATTTAAAGTGATTGATGCAAATTTCACAAGCATTCGAGTTAAGCGCTAATTACCCCAAAAAGCTTCTAAGGAAAATAGAGGTAGTACTTGGATCTTGGCAAAAAAAATTTTGGGTCATTATAATCTACCCCCCTTAAAGAAAATTTCATCCACGAAATTCATACCTTCTCATATTCCTCAAGGATCTGAGGGTAGGTCTTCCTAACCTCTGCTTTAGATTCCCAAATAGCCTCTTCCTCACTATGATGCGTCCATAGCACCTTCACAAGAGGGATAACCTTGCTACGCAATACCTGCTCCTTCCTGTCGAGAATACACGTCGGTCGCAGTACATAAGTGGCATCCTCACTCAACTGCACCTGCTCCCAACTGATAATATGCGAAGGATCAGGAACGTACTTCTTCAGTATAGAAACATGAAATATGTTATGCACGCCAGTAAGAGGTGTGGGCAAAGCAAAGAGGTATGCTACCGCTCCCACTCGATCCAGAACTTGAAATGGACCAATAAATCTCGGCGTAAGCTTCCCCTTCTTACCGAACCGCAGAACTCCCTTCATAGGAGAGACCTTCAGAAAAACATGGTCTACAACCTCAAACTCAAGAGGTCGACGCCTCGTATCAGCATAAATCTTCAGCCTACTCTGGGCTGTCAGAAGTCGACGTCGAATGATGTCAACTTTATCTGAAGTCACCTGCACCAACTCCGGGCCAAGCAAACTACGCTCACCAACTTCTGCCCAGCAATGCGGTGCTCTGCA
Source organism: Magnolia sinica (assembly GCF_029962835.1). Lineage (NCBI taxonomy): Eukaryota > Viridiplantae > Streptophyta > Magnoliopsida > Magnoliales > Magnoliaceae > Magnolia > Magnolia sinica. The sequence goes on from NC_080573.1 coordinate 79,269,769, forward strand.
CGGGTGACCATACAACGCCTCATAGGGAGCCATGCCAATACTCGCCTGGAAACTGTTATTATACGCGAACTCTGCATACTGGAGACAATCATGCCAACTATCCTTGAAATCCAAAACACAAGCTCGCAACATGTCTTCCAGGACCTGATTCACGCGTTCTGTCTGCCCATCTGTATGCGGATGAAACGCGGTACTGAACTTCAGTTTCACATCCATCGCTTCCTGAATACGAGTCCAGAAGATAGATGTGAAATGTGTGTCTCTATTAAACACAATCTCCAAGGGAACTCCATGCAGACGTACAATCTCCTTGATATACAACCTAGCCAACTCGTCTGTAGAGTTTGTGACTCTGATCGGTAAGAAATGAGCCGACTTCGTCAATCGGTCGACTATCACCCAAATAGAGTCATATCCCTTCCTCGTTCTCGGCAACCCAGAAATAAAATCCATAGAGATGAAGTCCCACTACCATTCTGCTATGGGCATGGGCTCCAGTAGCCCAGGAGGTCGGCGATGCTCTTCCTTGACCTGCTGGCACATGAAACAACGAGAGACAAACTCAGTAATATGGACCTTCGTATTGTCCCACCAATATGATCTCCTCATATCCTGATACACCTGCGTGCTACCTGGAAGCATCGCAAGCTTAGAACTATGGGCTAACTCGAGAATTTTCCATCTCAAGTCAGGGATGTCAGGAACACATAACCGGCCAAGAAATCGTAGGCCCCCATCAGAACTAACACTCCAGTCGGAGTTCTCATCTATACCAACCCGCTTCCTCATCTTCACCAAAAGCTTATCATCTGCCTGAGCTGCAACAATCTTCTTGTCGATAAGGGGCTGTACACGAACGTGTGCGATAACCTCATACCGCTTAACCACCGTAAGCTTCTGCTGAAAATCTCGCATGAACTCCAACATATCCCACTCTGCTATCATTAGCGAAGCCGCAAACTCAATAGCCTTCTTGTGACTCAACGCATCTACCACAAGGTTCGCCTTGCCCGGATGGTATGAAACATCGAACTTAAAGTCTTTCAAGGTTTCCATCCATCGGCGCTGCCTCATATTCAAGTCACGCTGCGTGAAAATATACTTAAGGCTCTTGTGGTCGCAAAAGAGCTCGAACTCCTCACCATAGAGGTAATGTCTCCAGAGCTTTAATGCGAAAATGACAGCTGCTAACTCTAGGTCGTGTGTAGGGTAATTCTCTTTGTGCTTCCTTAACTGACGCGAAGCATAAGCAATCACCCTGTCCTTCTGCATAAGGACACAACCCAGACCAATGCGAGAGGCGTCAGTATATATAATATACTTAACCCCTTGCTCTGGCAATACTAGCACAGGGGCGGACGTCAACTTGTCCTTCAGCTCTTGAAAAGCTTCCTCTGCCCTCTCATTCCAAGCAAACTTCAAATCTTTCCGTGTCAACTGCGACAACGGTCTGGCAATCTTCGAGAAGTCTTGAATGAAGCGTCGATAATAGCCTGCAAGACCCAGAAAGCTCCTTACCTCAGTAACTGAACCAGGCTACTTCCAGTCCTGCACTGCAGCTACCTTGGCAAGATTGATAGCTATCCCTTCCTTGGACACCACATGTCCCAGGAACTTGACTTCCTCCTTCCAGAAATCACACTTCTTGAACTGTGCAAAAAGCTGATTCTTCCTAAGAGTATCCAAAACCGCTCTTAAGTGTTCCTCGTATTCTTCTCGACTCGCAAAATAAATCAAAATGTCATCGATAAAAATAATGACGAACCGGAACAAGAATGGCTGAAACACCCTGTTCATCAAATCCATGAACACGGCCAGTGCCTTCGTAAGACCAAACGACATCACAAGGAACTCATAGTGACCGAAGCTAGTCCTGAAAGCGGTCTTCTGCATGTCCTCATCCTTGACGAGCAACTGGTGATACCCTGACTGCAGATCAACCTTCGAAAAGTACCATGCCCCCTTCAACTGATCAAATAGATCATCAATCCTGGGCAAAGGGTACTTATTCTTCACAGTTACCAAATTCAGGCTGCGATAATCAATACATAATCGCAAGGAACCATCTTTCTTCTTCACAAATAAGACAGGTGCTCCCCAAGGAGACACACTAGGCCGAATAAAACCCAAATTCAGTAAACCATCTATCTGCTTCCTCAACTCCTCCATTTCACTCGGAGGCATACGATAGGTGGGCAAAGAAATGGGCGTCGCACCAGGTATGAGATCGATAGTAAAATCAATCTCGCGCTGAGGAGGTAATCCAGGAATCGACTGAAACACATCTTCAAACTCCCAAACTACCGGCATGCTATCAAACGCTGATTCAGCCATACTCTCCAACAGAGAAGTATAATAATCAAGACGAAAAGGGTAACGACCTGAACTGGGAAAGTAACTGTCTCGCCCTTAGGTCCATGGATTGTCACCGACCTTGCTTCACAATCGATATCTGCTCGTATCCTCGTGAGCCAATCCATACCCATAATAACATCGCAATGATAAAAAGGTGCGACAAAGAAATCAACACGGATCGATCCACTTCCTAGATCGACCAAACAATCCATACAACGCTTGTTCATAGCAGAGGAAATCCCCGTATCGGTAGTAAGCGTCACTCCTTACATAGAAACAGAGCTCAAACCCAAATGCCTAACTGCCGCATATGATATAAGAGAAGTAGTGGACCCTGTATCCACCAACATAGAAATGGGAATATCTTCAATGTGCGCTGTAACCTCGAAGGATCTCGGCACCAAATCAGACATAGGCGCTTCAGCTGAGAGCGCATGAACTCAAGCCTGCAGCTGATGATTCGGCGAAGGAACCATGGGCCGCTGAGGTGGCCTGAAGCTAGGTACTGTAGGTTTGAAGGATGGATGAGCTGGCATTGAACGAAGAGGTGGAGGAGAAATAATCCTCTGCGGTGGAGTAAAACCACTGGCCCGCATACGCGAAAAGCAAAAATGGTCCAAATGCCCCATCTTCCCGTAATACGAACAACGAAGATCATCTCGCATCTGCTGAGTGGGCGGCGCTGAACACCTAGGAGGAGAATCTGCCCACGACCTCTTATCGAGGAAAAGTGCACCCTGAAATTCCAATCGCGGCCTAGGAACCATCGGTGCTCGCATATGGGACGACCTGTCCCCGTCCTACTCTGCTTGCAAGGACATGCTCACTAACTCCGTATAAGAAGAAATGCTAGCACAGCAAATCTTCGATCAGATCTCAGGCCTCAATCCCTTAGAAAAGCGCGGCATCCTCATCGGCTGATCACCCAGAATTAAAGGCACATACCAACCTAGCTCAGTGAACCGGTTCTCATACTCCGTCACTGACAGCCCTCCCTAGCGGAGGCGAAGGAACTCACTCTCCTTCTCATGTCGGTACGTAACTGGGAAATACTTCTTGTGGAAGCGTGCCTCAAACACCTGCCATGACCACTCAAATCCTTCCTCGACAGTGCGAAGAACACTGTCCCACCATAGACTGGCCTCCTTCTCAAACATGAAGGAGGCAAGCTCAACCCCTGAACAATGCAGCGGTCTCAGCATCTTAGAGATGCGATCGATCCAATACTCGGCCTCCTCGGGTCTATGAGAACCCGCAAATGTAGGAGGTCGCAAGCGCTGGAATTGCTCAAAAGTGCCGCTCGCACTGACGCTCGTAGATGGGGGCATAGGTGAAGCGGGAGGAGTCACCCCCAATGACTGAGTAAAGATGCCAGCCATGGAAGATAGGAACTGCTGCTGCTGCTGAATCTACTATTTCTGCATCAACAGCATCATCTGCTCAAACCTACAAACGGTGGAGTAGACGAAGATGCATGGCTCGGCTCAGGAACCGAAGGCATGACTGGAGGAGTCATAGGTGTCGGCCCAACACCGGCATGAGACGGGCCCGTCTGTGGATCCGTCTGGCTGTCGCTCAAGGGAGGAACCCCAGCAAGTGACTCAACCAAGGAGAGATGGGCCGAAGTCTTCGAACCCTTAGGAGGCATGCCCTACATTCAACAGAGGATGCAACCTGTAAGATTCTACGTCCACATAATCCATCCACACAGCATTCACAGCACAACTTCAAAGATAAACAACATGCATTCCATTAAACAAAATTGTCGCAATACAAGTAGTGCAGCATTACATGAATCACGACTAGGAAAGCATGAGAACCACAACATCTAACACTTCAAACAACAACAAACAACTACAAACAACCTCCAACTATAAAGCCAACAACGGCTACACACAGAAAGAAACAACAAACAAAGCAAAGGATGACTACAATGACAACTACTCGTCGGAATCAGGAGATGGAGGCGGGGCACCCTTATCCTGCAAGCAACACAGGATAGACTTTAGAGTTCGAGTCACCTTCTTAAACTTATGCTTCACAAGGCCTCGAAGATCCATAATATCCTGGCATAGAACAGCCTGCCCTTCTTCAAGCCGAACAATACGGGCATCCCTGGCAGCCTGATCTGCGCTCTGCTCTGGTGCCACAGGAGGAGAGCTCTTACTCGTATCCCGTGCCTCAACCTCCTCCTCGTCCTGCTCTGTTTCTTCCTCAATCTCAGCACCACCTTCAGCATAACTCTCATCCTCATCACTCTTTGACTCATCCTCACTCTCTAAGGCCTGCTGACGAGGACCAATCTCCATCTGCTTAAGGGTCGTCAGATTAATGTGACGAACAGGAACCGGCTTCTCAGCTCCAAGCCTATAGCCAAACTCATGAGCAAGCTTACAGATGAGTCGGCCAAAAGGAAGCGATTCGGTCCTCCTAGTCAAACGAACGATGAGAATAATCTGACGTAAGATGTACGTCGGCACACACAACTAATAATCTTGCCTCACCTGATACAGAAAATCTATCATCAGGCACGTACACTCGCTGCGATTGCTCCACCTTGGATACACATTGAACGTACACATGTAGTGAAGCAAGCGGAAGTCGTCCGTCATGTTGGTAGCCAGAAGACTTCTATTCGGCTGCCATTCGACCAGACGACCACACAGGAACCGGGTGCGATGGTCCCTCTCGCGCATACTGTTCAAATTCTTCTCACTGGCATGCACTTCACCAAGTGGCACATTCAGAAGTCGGGATATCAAAGTGACATTGATCGTGGCCTCCCGATTGCTACCACAAGGAATCTTGAACTGCAGAGGCTCCAGCGAAGGATCACGAATATTGGCATAAAAAGCTCGAACAGTACTTGCAATCACGCGGTACTCGCCCTCAAATAAGGGACACCAACCAGCCCCTTCCAGATACTACAATAACAAAAACTCGTCAAACAACTGCGGATCAACATGAGCCTCCAAAAGGACCCTACGGCCTTCATAGACTCCATGCGACAACTCCGCCAACAAGGTTCTACCAATGGGAGCTTGAGGATCAAGGTTCCGCTTGGTCTGAAATTCACAGGTGGCGGTCATGCTCGCGGCGGCACCTCTCGGCCTCTGTGCATGGGTTGGGCGGCTAGGCCCGGCTTTATCCACAGGCACTCTCTTCTTCCCCATCAAAGAAAGAAGGGAGGAAATGGAAAAGATGGCCGTGATAAACTCAAAGAGGGCCATGAGAAATGAGAGAAAGAGAGAAATAAGAAGAATGGTGGAGCTTCCACACACTCGGGATCCCAAAAGAGGATTTGAGAGCCCAAATGAGAAGAAAAGGAACAGCAATGGGAGGTGAGGTTTTGAGATGGGCAGGTAGGGTTTGCACAAAAATGGAAGAAGAAGAAGATTTGGAAGAGATTTGGAGGAGTTTGGAGAAGAACTTGAAGGAAAGGAGAGCTAGGGAGGGAGGATTGTGAAGGAAGTAGGGTATAGAAAAGGTTTAAACCAGCAAACCGTGGAAGGGTGGGCCACACTAGGCCATACATTCGTCGGCCCGAGCCGGCCCGCCCAGCCTAGCCCGCTGATCGGCAAGCCCTCGCCGAACCGATGATTACATCGCCGGTCTCTAGACCGACCGGCGATGGCTCGCCGTTTGGGCAAGGTCCTCCTGGTCCCTTATGCTCAAAAAGATGTGGGTCCCCCTTGGGCCCCACTGGAAATGCCCCGATCGGCCCCTTTGCTTGGTTCGATGCCTACCGGGCCATTCGGGAAGAAATCTTATACAAACAGAGATTTCTTGAAGATTAAAGGGTTGAAATGGGATGATAAACCATCTAAATTCATTAATAGATGGTCTAGGAAAGGTTTTGGGTCGCTGTGTGTGATCAGGAGAGACACAGACTCGATCTCGGTGATCGTTTTCAGTAAACTTTCGTCGATAGAAGCAACGGAACACAAACACACAACCTACGATAAACTCGCACCCAAATATACTAAAGTGGCGACAGCGTGCGGTGTGTGACCATAACCCAGGTCCGGTTTAATTTAAATCATACTCTGATACCAACTTATAACGCCCTGAAATTCGAGGGTCGAGCATAACTCAACTCCCGAGTTCCAAAACATCACTTATGCAACATATTTAATGATGGATGTATGTGGTCTGTATTAGTGCATAAAACATGGAATAGATTAAGCTAAATAGCAAATATAATTCAGGGATAAGTGAAGAAAGCAAGCGGAAGATTGATAGAATCATATGTGTACATGTGCAAATCCCTGAAATACATATACATACCAGGTTGTAATACAAGTGTTGTTATCAAAATTATAAGTATTAAATTACATCATTTCATTCCTAAAAGAAATTTCAGCATCCCGCGCATCAGAACAAGGCTCGTTAGAACCCGTCTGAAAACTGCATAAAAGAGAAAGCAGCCTCATCATCATCGATCTCCGACTCTGCCTCAAAGGTTGCATCAACATCTGTAACATCAGCAACTAAGACAGAGTCTGGTGGGTGTTTAACACCGCCCCAGAACGTGGGAGTGAGTGATCAACTCAGTGGAACAATAAAGCAAAGGTTAACATGTTATCAGTTCAATCAAGCAGTAATGATAAAGCAGAACAATTAAACATGTCCTAAGTACTCTTGTTAATGCAAAGATGTATGCAGAATAATGCGTGCCCTCATGCGTATACCCTCAGCGTCTTCATCTTACGTTACGCATGACATCGCCTTAAAGTGCGCCATGTCTACAAAGCACATGCAAATGCGGTGCATGAACATGATTACCAGGTTGTTATTAGTCCTTTTCATGCAGCAGGATTGGAAAGCTAAGGTACCTTCCTCATATCAGCATCCAAACAGTGATCCATTCTAGGGTTGTCAGTCCTAGACATCTCATACGATCATATGATTTCAGGTCGTTGCAAAGGGCTCGTCACCAATCAATACACGCCTATCATACCTTCGTTACTACACTAAGGCTCGTCACCTCAATGCGGTATCCAGGCATGCTCGAGGTCACTACAAAGGGCTCGTCACCAATCAATGTAGGCCGACAGCACGAATATAGTGTCCCATACCACCATAATTGGCTCACGAGTTTAGTTGCTCACTTGTCACTACGGGGAGGCTCGTTCCCCAGCGTAGGCTGACAGCTCGACTACGGTGTCCCATACCACTATGTCCGGCTCATGAGTCTTAGCGGATCAAGGTACCATGGTTAATAGGATTTCATCGGTAAGTTTGGTACCCTAGATTCAAACAGTAGCGTCCATACATGGTGAACATACATCGGACAATCGGGTTACTTGACGAACTCGACTAGCACGAGTGCACGTTGGGTTGAACGACATAGAGTGCGCAAACACTCCGCGTGGCTAAACCACTGTCGACAACTCTAATACGACTCGGGTTCGTCTAATCATGTCCTACGTGGCGAAAGTAACCTCAACCACAAACTTAAGACCGATTACCGATTTCTTGGACTATTCATAGTGCCAAACACATTCCACTATAACAAATATTGATATCAACAATTTAGAATAATAATGGAACAACAACTCAAATCATATGGTATGTAAGCATTTGAAGAATATCAACTTAACATAGATTTAAGCATAAGTAAGACTTGAAATTAAACAACAAGGAATATGACTCGCATGAAGGAAATCACACACACTAGTGGGAGAGTTGAGAATCGCTTCTCAACACTCATACTAGGTTGATATATCATACTTTAGATCATTCAGACATTTCTACAAACACTTAGAATACATAATACAACATACATGACGTATGTTGAAATACACACATTTGGACAATTCCTTTTACCAAGGAGTTACCGCACATACAATAAGCATAAGTACACGACAAATAATCATGGCAATCATATGTTCATATTTTATACACATACGGTACTTTATACATACACATAGAGTACATAAATCTCAATGTAACACATGCATATTAGGAACGCAAAATAAACATAACATTTGGCATGTGAAATCTCATCCATAGCAAGAATAAACCATTTACTGGCATTGAAAGCCTTGAAAACCATAACCTATACAATTAAAATCCGCACCTTAATCCAGAAATGAACACCGAACTGATTTCAGACGATATGTCTTCGTCAACGGCGACAGGATAACCTAAGGCAAGAATATAAATGAGATACAACATCACAAAGGCTATTCTAAGCTCTAACACAGATTAGGGTTAGGTTAACTTACCCAAAGATGAACTCAGAATCGCCGGAATAACGATTCTAAAGTGAAGGTTTAAGGAAGAAGAAGAACAGGAAATAATCTAAGATGATTCACCAACTTCTCTCTCACTTTCTCTCTCTTTTCCTCTCTTTCTAAGCTAGGGTTAGGAAATTCGTATGGAAAAGAGAGCTAAGGTTTTAAGGTCTATAAATAGGCCTAACATTGATGAAAATAACCCCAGAGCCAAGGTATACTTAGGGTATAACCAAAACAAGCCTCTCTCGATCCAACGAAGCACTTCCGGTGGGCCTAATACCACCAAAGGTGGGACTTAAGCTCACTGACCATGGATCTAGGTCAAGTTGAGTTTTCGTACCAACCGGATCTTCAGATCAGCCGTGGCGGACCACACTCAAATCAACGGTCACCGAATCTCGATCAGGTCTACAAGCACAAGGACATGCCTGGGCCACCTTCCCTGATCAGAGGGTAAAATTGGATCAGAATTCAATAGTCAGATTGCTTAAAATCATCGCGCAAGCGACACGACTCAGATTTCACAAAATCTTAATTAATTTCCAACCGTTCTCACACTCTTCACTCCGAACTCAATTAAATCGACCCAGAACATCATCTGGACTTGATTTTTGAGGTGATGGTCAAGCCCAACATGTTGACCGCAACAGCCTAAGATCATCACTATCGGACTTTCGACGCGCGGTCCAGGTCCGATCTAGAACTTTCAAAAATTCCTAAGAACAACTGGCTTTAGCGATGAATCCCAGATTTTAAAGTAACATAGCGCTAACCATTCTACAGGTTTTAAGTCATGCAGATCCAATTTAAAGTGATTGATGCAAATTTCACAAGCAATCGAGTTAAGTGCTAATTACCCTAAAAAGCTTCTAAGGAAAATAGAGGTAGTACTCGGGTCTTGGCACAAAATTTTTCGGGTCATTACAGGGTTCCACTCGACCAGTCATGTGCTTGGCTCGACCAGTCGAGCAGGCCACTCGACCGGTTGTGCCAGCCACTCGACCAGTCGTGGATCTATCTTATCCTATCGCGTCCGAAATTTTGAATTCTTGTTAGTCCTTCGACCAATCGAGCTGACCTCTGGGCCAGTCAAGTGAACAATTTTTACACCTATAAATCGAGCACGATTTTCAGAGTTTGACAAGTCATTCAAGCAAAATCTAGACACCACTCTGAGAGATAAGTTTGTGATATTCTTAAGCTATATTGTGCTCTTTTAATATTCTCTTTTAATTAGCTTTCTGTTTTTTATTTTGAGTTCTCTATTCCAATCTTATTTGAAGAAGGGATTTAAGTTTTTCACCTTTCTTGAGATTAAAATCAAATCAAGCTAGCCCAAAGTGATTTAATCTAAAAATCATTTATAACCCTTTCATAAGTGAGTTTGGACATTGAACATCTACTTCGAATTGGTTTTACTGGACTTCATCAAAGAAGAATATCTAGATAAGTATATTAATATTTTTGTAAATCTCTTTTTGGTTTTTGAGGTTGTGCGAGGAAAAATCTCTTTTTGGTTTATCTGAGGTGATCCAAAAAATCTCAGAGTGTTGGGTTTTTAAATTATGTAAACCCACTTGAAAGACACAATTGTGAAGGTTTTAGGTGAACCTTGAAAAACCTATTTTATAGTGAAAACCAATATCCCGAGGGAGAGGTTATTGGGAGTGGAGTAGTTGTGTGGCTGTTTTTCTAAACAGTTGGTGTACACACAAGTGAACCACTATAATATCTGGTGTAGTGGTGGTTGGTTGATTGTGTCTTTGTGTGAATGTTGTAAATTTTTTTTAAGCCTTTGTGGAGAATGTTGTAATCTGTTTTATGCAATTATGGGAATGTTGTAATAGCTTTGTTTATTTTTTTCTATTTTTATTCACCTCTGTATTGGTTTGGGATTTTGATACACAAACCGTTCTAGGAATCAAGTTGTCCTACCATAAGCCATTGGTTTTTGGTGTAAGGTTGTCCTTAGAACAACATTTGTATCAACCTCTCAATACTTATGCATTTGAGGTTGTTATTCCTTTCTACTTTCTGGGATTATTAAGTGCTATCTTTATTTATTTATTTTTGATTCCGCATTTAAAATTTTAATTTGGCATAGTCCTATTCACACCCCTTCCCCCCCCCCCCTCTTGGACTCTTAGCTCGGCCTTTTCAGTACCGAATTTAAAAATAGCAATTTTAAGAAATACTATAATGATCATGGTATATTGCATGAATTTTCTGCCCTAAAAACACCTCAGCAAAATGTGGTTACTAAAAGAAAAATTAGAATTCTACAAGAAATGGCTAGTGTAATGTTAAATAGCATGAAATTACCTAAAAATTTATGGACTGAAGCTATTAGTACTGCTTTTATATAATTAATCATGTTTATATTAGAAAAAATAAGAACAAAACAGCTTATGAAATATTGTTTAACAAAAAGCCCACTGTTAAATATTTTTAAACTTTTAAAAGCAAATGTTTTATTTTACGTGACCATGTATGTTTGGAAAATTTTAAAGCCAAAAGCGATGAGAGAATATTTCTAGGTTATACTCTAAATAGTAGGGCATAATGTGTTGTTAATAAAAGAACTGGGGTTATACAAGAATCTATCAATGTTGTGATAGATGATTAATCGATCATACTTAGTTTTGATCAAGATGATGATGTTGATATCAATTTGGTTAATATACCTGAATCTTTATCTAAGGTTAGTCAAAGACCATCCGATTAATTAAATACTTGGTAACCCTCACACTAGTGTTCAGACAAGAAGACAACTTGAAAATATATGTAATCATGTTTGCTTTACTTCCCAAATTGAGCTGGGTAATGTAAATGAAGCGCTCGTTGATGAAAGTTGGATAAATGCCATGCAAAATGAATTAAATCATTTTTTAAGAAATGATGTATGGTATTTAGTTTCCAGACCTACTGACAAACATGTGATTGGAACCAAGTGAATTTTTTAAAATAAAATTGATGAAATGGGGAACATTATCAGAAATAAGGCATGATTGGTTATACAAAGTTTTATTCAGATTAAAGGTATTGATTACGATGAAACCTTTGCACAAGTTGTGTGCCTCGAATCAATCAGATTATTTATCTTGATTAAATGACATAAAAAATTCAAAATTTATCAAATGGATGTAAAAAGTGCTTTTCTTAAATGGTTATCTAAACGAGGAAGTCTATGTTGAACAACTAAAGGGTTTTGAAGCTCCCAAACTTCCCAATCATGTTTACCATCTTCAAAAGGCTCTTTATGGTTTAAAACAAGCTCCCAGAGCAAGGTATGAGAAGTTGACTAAATTCTTACTTATTCATAATTTTGTTATAGATAGTGTTGACAATACTTTATTTGTTAAGAAGTATACTAATAAAATCCTTATTGTTTAAATCTATGTTGATGATATTATATACGGATCTACGTGTGCTAACCTATCTACCCAGTTTGCATTTGATTTCTAGACTTGGGTACTTGTCCGTGTGTGTATTCACACATGTTCAGGGAAAAAAGGAGTGACCTTTAATCCACAAAAATTGCCCGACTGAGTGAAATTTGATAAATTTGAAGAATGTGGACAGTAAGGTTCAATTACACCGAGCAAACTGGGACAGCTCTGCTCGATTGCACCAAGTAAACCTCAAGCAACCATGAAAATCTAGACATTCGGGCTCAGTGCAATCGAGTAACTTTGTTCAACAATTTTTTGCATGTTTGGATTTTGACAGTTTCAATGTAGTGACTTCAAAAAGTCATATCTATTTTTCTACAACTCCGATTGAGATGATTTAAAAACCATATTGAAGATTGATAAGTCTAGTTTCATGAAAAAATAAATTAATAAAAAAATTTAAAGTATGGTAATTATATAGATTTTTGGAATCTATATCAAAATCATTAGTTTCAAGCAGCTAGTACTCCCAGAATTTTTAGAATTTTTATAAAACTCAAAATGAGATAAAATTTGGTAAAGATAAATTAAACTTAATTATAAAATAATATAAAATTTTAAAAAATAAATTTCCTACTAAAATTATGAAAAACATTGTAAGCAATAGACCTATTGAAACTGGAATTTCTGTAACTACACGTTGCCGATGAACCGAGCATATCTTTTTCATCTTAGAGTTTTTATATTTGATGTCTTCTTAAGAAATGCTTATAATCATACTAGGAATCATCTTACATAATTAAATTAATATTTTCTAATGTTTGGGTTTATTTTACTAATTTGGATAGCTTTGAGTATAGTTGAATTATAGTCCTTGATTAGGGTGATTAGATCCGAACTACCATTTCCACTAATTAAAAATAAACCACACTATAAATTTATCTAATCCAAACCCCAATCATTGTGCATGAAAAATCTCATTGTCCAATTCATCCCGAAAATGCCCAGATTCACCATAATAGATCTAGACCACTCATTAATGGCCTGTTAGACTCGAATCTATAGAATAATCACCGTCTTATCGGGCTTGATGTCCATCGTGGATGTTAAGTGAAGATAGTATCTAGAATTGCTCAACTTGGGCCAAAGGCCGGGTACATGGGATGTGCAAATGCCCTTGGAAGAAACCTAAAAACTTAAGTGAATTGGGCTCTCTTCTCTTTCACGATGTTATGGTTTTTGGACCATTAGATTGTAACCAAATTTGGGGAAAAAACTTAGATGAATATCCTACAAAAAACTGTATAGTCGCAGACCTGATTTATGCTCAGTGACCATCGATGTGGGTTAGGGCCTTTCCGGTTGATCGGCATGCCCGATCATCGGATGGTTATGTCCAAACATTGATCACTTAGTGAGACACCTATCCCATGGCTTAGATTGACCTGTACACCTCCCAGTGGGTCCCATTAGTTACAAACAACCCCCTCTAGGGTTAATATACTGAATAAAGAGCCATTGGGGCCATTTTCATCAATTTTAGCTCTATAAAAGAACCTCATTTGCACACCCCCTTCTCCCATACGAATTTTTTCAAACGTAAGGAGAGAAAGAGGAGGAGAAAAAGAGAGAAATGGGAAATTTTGTGTGGCCCGGTGCCAAATCACACCATCCAATTCTTGTGCTCATCGGATTCGTGCTTGATCTCGTCTCTATTACCGGTCTCATGTCTTCCATGGATGAAATTTGAAGCTTTTGGGTTAGATTCTCCACTCCCTTGCTAGGTAAGAGGTTTCCTACATGTCTTTCCATATCTTTCTTTCATTTCTTGCATTTTGAGCCATTAGGGTTAGAAACTCCCTTTTATTTTGGTCGATTCTTACAAACCCTAATGTTAGGGTTGAGTATGCTACAACTTTAAGTCACAACTATTGATTAGAGTAGTCCATACTCTTGTGGGAGCCATAATCAAGATCAACTCCATTAAGATTTTGGCTGTGGTTCGATTTCGAGTCTAGATTCATCGAACCGAGTTGATGCATCAATCAAATTGAGTTAGTTAAGCCATAATTCATTGTTGTATATTTAATTAGAACTAAATCCATGTCATTAATAATAGTCTTATACTTTAATTTAGGTTTGTAGTATTTTTTTCCAAATTCCTGACGCTAGGGCCGCATTCAAGTCAAGGATTTTGACTCTAAGGTGAAGATCTACCCCAAAGATTCTACTTGGCATTTTAAAATAATTAAATGTATTTATTTTTTATATAATTGATAAATGCTCTATGATATGCTTCGATAACATGAAACTCTTAATATTATAAAATTCTTGGATGTTGAATGCTTAGAAATACTAGGATGATTGAATTGTGTTGTTACGGGGATCGAGCTTTGAAAATTATCTAAATATTTGGATAACCCACTTTAGGGAGGCTATCTCAGGCTTATACGGCCGACCAGAGTTGAACACGGACGATCAATAGTAGTTAGAGCTCGCGAGATGCTTTGCACCCAATACCGGTTTACTCAGGGTCTTACGTAGTCGATCGCATCAATCTAATGCAAGCTCGATCATTCTTATGCTTGGTGATTGTATAATATTCAATAGAATCTAAGATAACACTATCACCATTGATTTAGTTTACTCATAACCATTAGTGCGTTACGATCTTTAAAGACTTACGAGCCAAGCATGGTGGTATGGGACGCTGTATTTGAGTTGTCGGCCGATGCTGGGGTGATGAGCCTCCCCCACCATTAAGTATTGGCTAAGGTGATAGTATGTTGTTTGAATGGCCCCCGTCAAATTTTCCGGCCAATGGTTCCATGCTAGAGTACCGTTTGAATGATCGGACGTGAGAGGAATTGGGTGACGAGCCCCTTTCCTTTGTATTTTTTAGTTTTAAGTGACAAGCCGATACATCTAAATTGATGGTTTATACTTAGTATTGAGTGACGACCCGTACCTTCTTTATGCCTTAATTTAGATCAAGGGACATTAGTGAGGAGCCACCACATGCCGCAATGAACTATGTGATCCAGATAATGGCTCATGATATAATGGAGCTATCTTGGCTTCTCCAACCTACTGTATGAACTGAGACTAATAATCACTTGGCTAATCATGTATATCCTAGGATAAGTTGCGATTTGGCATTGGAGTCACTCGTGAGAGAGTCTTCACATTTACGAAATAGGCATGGAAGTCGCTTGTGAGGGAGTGTTGGATTATGAGGAGCATGCATCATTTCATCATAATATTAATATACTTACTATAACATCTCAAAAAAATCTATACAAAGACTCGAGTACCACCTCAGGCAGAAATCCTTAATGGCTGAATCCTTTAGAAATTAGATGAAAATTAGTAAAACATTAAACTGAATAACCAGTGGAATTAGCTTGAACCACTATTTGTACGAACTGCAAGACCCAAAATTATTAAAATCGCTAACTCAACATTACTTAAAAACCTAGGAGGAATTTCAAAACCCAGTTGCTCTCTGGAACACATTGAAACTCCATATCGGACCTGGACTACGCGTCGAAAGTTCGATTACCGCGAAACTATAAGGTTATGACCACCTTATTGGGCTTGACAAGCATTGCAAGAATCGAGTCCAAATAGTATCCATAAATGCACAACTTAAGCCTAGGGTAAAGTGTGTGAGAAATGCGAATATCTTTAGGAAATGAACTCAAACTTAAGTGAATTGGACCATTTGCTTACGGGTGAAATTGAAGACTTCAGACCGTCAGTTTCTGACCAAAATTTACCCATGGATCAAGAAAATTTTCCTGCACATGTCAGTATACTTATGGCCTTGATCGAGTGACAATGACGGTTGAACTGAAACCGGTCCTCCACAGTCGATCTACAAATTCGATCGGACTGAAACCTTAAGCTAGCTTAGATCCATGGTCAAGGAACTTACTCCATGACGTAGGTGAGTAATGGGCCTCCATATGAGTCCTGTTTGCCCGAAACAGACACCCTTTGGCTATAACCTAAGTATACCATGGCCATGGGGCCATTGACATTAGTTCTGGGCCTATATAATGCCCTTAAATCACCCCTCTCTTATTCCATACGAATTCTCTAACCTTAGGAGAGAGAAGAGAGAAAAGAAGAGGAAAGAGTGAGGAGAAGAGAGAGAGAGAGAGAGATCGTTACTGGGATTTACTCCCACCCCTCCACGTATTGAATCACCTCCCCACCATCTCTACACCATCGATTTCAGATATGATTTGGGTAAGAAATCCTAACCCTAATCTTGTTTTAGGGATTCAAATAGAGGAAGCGACGAAATAGCTAACCTATTTCATGATTCAGGTAACTATTGTTCTGTAGACGAAAGCGTATTGTACGAATTAAGTTTATAACGAGCAAACCGACAAAAGGTGAGGACTATAAACATTTAGGTAATGGTTTTCAAGGCTTTCAATGTCAGTAATGGTCTATGTTTGACTTGATTGCTGCCATATGATTTTAGTTACGATGTGTCCAGTAAATTATACATGTGTGTGAATTAGGTGAATATAAGTGCACTCCATGTATTTGTTAAAATGATTAAATGAAAGTGAAATTATGATTTATACTTGCCAGGACTATAAATCTAGAATACATGTGTGTTGTGTGCATGACAACTCCTTTGTGAAAGGATTGGTCAAAATATATGCTATAACTAATCTAGTTTGTGTATATAGTATTATGTAGTCTGAGTGTTTGATAAAATGTCTGAATGAGAAAGTGTTTAATAAATTGTTTCCAATAAGGGTGTTGAGATAGGATTCTCAACTACCTTGTCCACAGTTATAGTTTCTTGCATATAATGTAAATTGCTACTACGTGATTTATGGTTAGAATGCATATGTATAACTATATGTTCAATATGTTCGATAAAATGCTCAATGGGAATTATGCTTGAATTGTTCATCAAATGTTATTATGATTAACATATGTGACTGCCTATTGCATCTGAGTATGATTGGGACTACTGCGCAGTCCAGGCAATTGGTAACGGGTCCTAAGAGGGTGGCCGATCTAGTTTCACCATATTAGATACTTTCGTTGAATTTGAGCCATACGGTGATTGTCGACAGTGGTTAGGCCACGCAGAGTGCTGACATGCTCCATGGTGACCAATTCAACATGCGCTTGTACTAATCGCATTTGTCAATTAACCCGATTGACCTATTGTGTGTTTACCATGTATGGACACTATTGTTTGAATCTAAGGTACCACTTACCAATGTAAAGCTCGTTTAACCATAGTACCAAGATCCATTAAGACTCATGAGCCAGACATGGTAGTGTATGGGACACTGTGGTCGAGTTGTCAGCCTACGCTGGGGTGACGAGCCTCCCCATAATGACTAGTGAGCAACACAAACTCATGAGCCAAATATGGAGGTGTATGGGACACTATATTCGAGCTGTCGACCTATGTTCAAGTGATGAGCCTCCTGTAGTGACCTCGAGTATAAATTAGGCCTATGCTGAGGTGACGAGCCTCTCCGTAGTGACCTCGAGTGTGAACTCGTGAACTTACCTATCCACTGCTTTTCATCAGGGGTGATACCTTACAACTTGCCTATCGTATGTGATTAACTAGGATAGATGACCCTAGATGGATCATTGTTTGAGTAAGTGATATCAAGGGAGGTACGAAAAATCCTAATAAATTACTTGGCTAACACGATCATGCACCGCATTGCATGTGCTTTGGCTAGGAAGCGCACGTTTAAGGATTTTCCATGCACAACCGTGAGATGAAGTCGCTGAGGGAGTGTAGGAGAGGGCATGCATCATTACACATATTATTCCTATATTAACAAGAGTACTTAGGATATGATTGTTGTATTACTTTATCATTACTGCTTGACTGAATTGATAACATGTTAACCTTTGCCTTATAGTACCACTGAGTTGATCACTCACTCCCACTTTGGGACGGTATTTTAAAACACCAACTAGAATCTGTTTTAAATGCAAATTATGGCGAGGCTTATGTGACGAAGCCGAACTTCATGGATGAGGAGGAGGAATTCTCCTATATTCAGCTATCAGATGGGTCTCTATAAACCTTGTTCTGATTCGACGGGATTACAGGGTCACATAGATTAGTTGGACAGTTACATTTTGATATTTTGTAAATTTTGGAACAAACACTTGTATTTATTTAGCCTGGTAACATACTTATACTCTAGTGATTAATAAACACTTACATGCTTTATATGTTCATCTCAGTCTTTCGCTTGCTCAAATTAAATAACTCTGGAGTATGATATGCTGTTTTAGTATAATCCCACTCATGTTTAATGCACTAATATGGACAACCTTTAATCATCATTATCTATGTTGCATAAGTGGTGCGTTGGAACTCGGGAGTTAGCTTTACTCGACCCCCGATTTTTAGGCTGTTACACTTACCAACTAGATTAGCAAAATGTTTATTTCTATGTGATCATTATTTGCATTGGTTGTGTTGATAACACGTGTGACTGCATAGTATCAGTGTGTTAAATTTAACTTGCTTAAGTGCATGACATGTATGAATATGTATTTGTTATTAACCTTCTATTCCCTAAAATTTTCCAAGTAACAATCTTGGGGATATTTCTTTACTTTGTTGGCGTTTGACGCCTCCTATTTAACATATGCAGATAACTCAGTAATAGGACATACGGTGTGCGCTCGGGGCACTAAGTAGATCTATAGCTTCTTCTTGCTTGGTAGCTGTTCTTTTGTTCCTATTGCAATTATTGTGATTTGTATAATTCTCATTTGGGCGGACACCACTTTTTAATTATACCATTAACTGTTAGCCTTATATTTATTAAATTTTTTTATTATCTCTACCTTGCTTTGGTTCTGCTAGATTGAAATGCGCTACTCTGATTGCTCATGTGTAAAATGAGTGTGAATATAAACGAGATCACACGTGCAATTTTATTTGATTAACACCTGGAAACTTGGGATCGGGGTCTCTATACTTGAGTGTTGATTTTTGTGGTGTTACATTAACTGCTAGTAGACCTGATATTGCATTTGGTGTTGGAATATGTGTTAGATATTAATCTGATCATAAAGAATCTCACTTATCTGCTGTTAAACAGACAATCAGATATGTCTCGAGTTCTGCGAACTTAGGCTTATGGTATTCACATGATACATCTGTACAAATTGTAAGTTATACAGACGCAAACTAGGCAGAAAATGTTGATGATAAAAAATATACCAGAGTTGGTTGTTTCTATGTTGGAAACTGCTTAGCATCATGGCTTAACAAGAAATAAAAGTCTGTATCTCTTTCTATTGCAAAGGCTAAATATATTGCTATAAGGAATGCTTGCACTCAGCTAATGTGGATGAAAAGAATGCTAGCTGACTATAGAATTACGCAAGATATGATAATATTACATTGCGATAATTCTAGTGCAATAAATATATCTAAAAATTCAATTCAACATTCTCATACAAAAGTGTATTGACATACGATACCATTATATTTGAGAATTAGTTGAAGATAAAACTATCATTCTGGAATACATCCAAACTGAGAAGCAGCTTGCAGATATACCAACTAAGCCGCTTGACAATATTAAATTTTCAAATCTGAAGCATGATATTGGATTGTGTATTATCAAATGATTATTCTTTTCTTTACAATTGTGTTTATGTTTATTTGTAATTAAGAAATTGCATGAAAATAAAAATGTAAAATAAATATAAATGTTGAAATAAAATAAAAATTCAACCATGGATGACATATTTAATAAGTTAGAGGATTCTGATGATCCAGCTTCATCTCTCTCAATTTGATGAAACGTTATCTGCATTAGAGTAGAAGGTTGAGGCTCTGCATGTATCTCATGCTTCATTGGCCTAAACCCAATAGTCTACAATGAAGTACATGAAAAAGTACTTCCATTGCATCAACTGGAGTTTGCAGCTTAATAATCCCTCGATGCCTACACCATCTTCTTCTGGGTCGGACTAAACTTGATTAGTTTATTTCTTTACGTATGATGGTTCTATACTAAACTTATTTTATGGTTTTTTTTAGATACTTTGGATAGTTCGGATGATGTGTTTAATGGCATTTGGATATTTTGGATAATAAGTTTTGGCATATGGATATTTTAAATATTTTCTACATGGTCACATACAGTGGCATTTATCTTGCTGATTTATTTTCTTATATACCCGCTAACTGTTGTTTCTACATATTGACATTCATGTTATTGTAATATCATTTTGCTATGCTTCTTGATATATCATAGCACTTCTTCTTCCTTTGTCAACTTATGACAAAAAGGGAGAGAGTTTGGGTTTTTCTTAGATAGCCTGGAAATCTCAGCAGGTTGTTTTGTGGTAAGCTCGTGAAAATCACAATGAGGGTTTTGTTGTGATCGCCCATAAAAATCATGAGAACTGTATTAGGTTATTAAGGTGAACCTGTGAAAAGCTCGAAATAGTGAAAGCCAAAATTACGAGGGGAGTAATTTTGAGAGTGGAGTAGGTGTGGGGTTAAACACCGAACCACTATAACTCCTTGAGCAGTGGCGGTAAATTTTTATTTATTTATTTCTTTCCTTATAATTGGATTGTCTATTGCTAAGTTTAGTATTTTGAATTCAAAGACGTCGTGAAATAAGGTTATCATGCCTAAATCTTTTAGGTGAAGGTTGTCTTATGAACTATTTGGAATCAAAATTTTAATATTCAAGTGATTGAGAATATTTGTTTTATTATTCCACAAGTGGTGGATGCTTTTACATTGGAAATTGTCTTGTTTCTTGGATGAGAAAGAAGAAAAACTCAGTATCATTATCCATCGTAGAAGCTGAATATATTACGGTGAGAAATGCATGCACATAACTAATGTGGATGAAATGTAAGTTAGCTGACTATGATATTGATCAAGATATCATGAATCTATACTGTGACAATACTAGAGCTATAAACATATCC
Organism: Magnolia sinica; assembly: GCF_029962835.1. NCBI lineage: Eukaryota > Viridiplantae > Streptophyta > Magnoliopsida > Magnoliales > Magnoliaceae > Magnolia > Magnolia sinica. Next base: position 79,290,737 of record NC_080573.1, read on the forward strand.
AAAACTCCTATTCAACATTCTTGAAAAAAACATATCAACATATGATATCATTATATTCGAGAATTAGTTGAAAGCAAGACTGTCATGCTAGAATACATTAATACTGAGAAACAACTTGTAGATATTCTGACAAAACTACTAGACAGTGTCGGATTCTCCAATTTGAAAGATGATATTGGATTATGTTTTATTACCTAATTAATCTTCCTTTATTGCACTTATTTATTTTATTTTATTTACTTATAAAGAAAAAATATATAATAAAATTTTTGGGAATTTTTGGCAAGCCCATAGCTGACTGACCAATTCGGCCAACCGAGCACCAACTCGAGCTAGCCTAACTAGGCGTAGATTGAACAAAAAGGGGGAACAACCCCAAATTACTCATTTCCATTTCTTCTTCCTCGGTTCGCCGGTACTTCCTTCAGCCAACCCATCTCCCTAGTCTCCTTGTAAGCAGTTTATTTGTTATTTCCTTGTATATTTAAGTTCTTGGTTGTGATTTATTTATGAATCTTTCAATTTCTTTGAATATAGAACCTTCATTTTGGTGGGTTTGCTAAAAAATCTGATCTATTCAAACCCATCACCATCCTTGTTATTATTTGCTTATTTTCATCATGGAACATTGGACCAAACGTACCATTCGTCGTCCAGATTCTGGTTCCTTATCCAACTCCGCTCCTCGAGTAGTGCAGACCATACACACACTAGAGGATGATCCATAGAATTTATGGGATTTCTAAACTATCAGTATTATAATTGAGCAATTGGTTAATGTCAATCACATCACTCAATATGGTCTTGTTGAACTTCTCTCTGAGGTAGGATGGGAGAATTTTAAATTGGGGCGGGGCGACTTACCGGTCGATTGTACAAGGGATGTACTCATCCATAAATGAAGTTTCTTCTGATAATTTAACATTTTATATTCAATTTCTGAAAGACGTTATCACTATAACACCCTTCATTAGATCATCCATTATGGACATTGAGATGGCAAAAGATGGAGTTCCAATTCCTACTCTTTTTGAAGATATGTATACTTCATAAAGAACTACCATTACTAGGGTGTTTTATGGTTTTGACGCCCAATGGCGATCCAGTAACTCTCTCTCCACTTATTATTTACTTCCAAAATACCACGTTCTTCATCGCATCTTTACATTTAATGTTTATCCAAGGGTTGGGAATAAGACTGATCTTACTCCGTACATGATGCGTATTATGCATTCTGTTGCATCTGGTATTTACATTTGTCTTCCTTCTTTGATATATCATTTGATTATTCAATATTTCCTCCACCCTTGTCATTGTTACATACTGTTTGCATTTCTTATGACTTCCCTTGCTTTGCGATTCAAAGTCCATATTTCGGCGATCAAAGCACCGAAATTCGAGCTTCCATTTAGTAATGCAAACTTGAACATGATGAAGTTAGATTTGAGACATAATTAGCAAGGCAATCATGAAGAGGTTCCTGAAGGTGATATCAACATGGATGACTTATTTGCTGACTAGGAAGAATCTGCTAATACGAATGATTCGGACTTCTACCCTTCGCAATTCTCTGATAGGTTTGAAAGTTTAGAGAGGAAGGTGGATGCTTTGCATGTATCCCCAAAATCATTACTTCAGACTCAAAAACAACACATGAAATACTTGAAAAAGTACTTTCATCAATTTAATCAGAATCTGAAAATTAATGATCCTGAGATGTCTGCATCGTCTTCCTCTAATTTTGATTGATAAATTTACTTATGGTCTATAATAACTATTTTTGTCTTTGGATTACATACACTATTTAATGGCTTTCCTTTTAGCACATTTGGATATTTGACTTTATTTATATTGGATGATTTTATCGCTAATCTTAATATCTTCTTATCCTTATGTTATATGCTCTTATCCATGATATTCACATTGAATACTTCATTTACTTTTTTCCACTGTCAACTTTTGACAAAAAGGGGGAGAAAATATGGTTATGAATATATGAGCATAAGCACAACTCTCACAATGCATATCTAAGCACCTGCATTCACATGCATGAATCATATGGAATTATATTTTTTGGCATGTGATAAAGTATTGGATTATATAGAAATATATTCTATGTGACTATGTGCTCAAGGGGAGTTACGAATGCTTCTTCTGAGGGGGAATATCAAGATCTTCAAGATACGATTTCATTGGTGGTGTACGGATGCTCCTTTGAACCATAGATCATATGAGTATGATGAGTTTGTGAGATATTGTAATAAGTTAATGTTCACAACCCCAAGTGTAGGGTCGTGATGTAGTACTAATCTTGCTAAGACCGAGGTCGAATCCACAGGGACTGAACTTGTGTATCTTCTAAATTTAATTAGAACTAGAACTAGATGAAGAACTAAAGAAGAAATCTGAATTTAGAGGAGTAATTGTGAATAAGGTTTAAACTATTAATTGAAAGTGGGAACTAGGGTGCCAAGGATCCACTTGTAGCAATTGGGATGCTACCTTGCTTAATTCAAGAGATCTAACTAGAATCAAAGTCCTATCCTATCTAGTTGGAAGAAGAGACAATTAAATCTCTGAACCTCTCATTGATATAGCCTCAATGAAGGAGAATTGTGGTAAATTGGAAGGGATTCCATCACTCAACCACGTCCATGGGACGATGGTAAACAACAGAATTTATCAAATCCCCAATCTTAAATAGAAAAGAGGATATTTAAAGCTATTATAGATCTATTGTAAGTTGAGTCACAACAAACCATTAAAAACTGAAAATATTCCTTAGAATCAACTAGAATCCATGTGGTTCGAACATAAATATGAATCAAAACAAAATAAACATCCCGATCACGCTACAAGCTTCACCTCTTAGCCCTAGCTAAGAGGTTTAGCCAACCATAGACATAATTGAACTAAAGTCTCTCAAACAAAGCATCAAACAAACTAAAGAACGAAGAAGAAATCTCTTGGACGACGACTCCACCCTTTTGCTCTACTCCTTGAACCCTATAAGATGACTAAGAATGTTCTAGGGACTCCTATTTATAGTTATGAATCCTCCTATTATACACCGACTTGGAATTTCTGCAAACCGCCTCAAGCTACGCAATCCGCGTCGACTCTGCGTAACAAATCTGCACAATTTCGGTGGCACCAAAATCATATCTGCATCTGAAATTGTATGTGCAGAGTACTTAGGTGGCAAAATTTACCACCGAAATTGGCTTTGGTGGCACCGAATTAAGCTTAGGTGACACCGAATTAAGCTGTTTTCTTACTGAACTATTTTGTGCACTTTCGGTAGCACTGAAATTGGCTTAGGTAGCACCGAAATGTGTTGTTTCTCTGCTATTTAACTTGTTCTATTGCCAATCTTTTTTCCATACTTTGTACTTAGTTTCTTTGGATCTTAGGAATGAGAATTCTCCATTCTTAGTCTCCTAAGATCCCTCCTTTGTCATATTGATTCTTGAGCACTAAATCTATGCTTTTAGCGTTCTTTTCAATCCAATCTCTCAAATTCACCTTGCAACACAAACATGTATAAAATCTAACATTAAGCATTATCATTTTCATAAAACTAAGATATCAATGTGAGATAATATGCAATATTTGACCCTTAACACAACCCCCAACCAGCATTTTGCTAGTCCTGAGCAAAGTATGTGTGAAATGAACCTCAATGCTCAGTGTCCAAAACCTCTTTAGGAAAACAATATTTTGTGCACTCAAGTATGAATGAGTAGAATTAAGGTAAGAAAATGAGATTTTGAAGACCTAGAGCTGAATCATATAAGCGATCTATCAAATAGATTCTTTATCAATTGAATCAAAGTATAAGTCTAGATATCATGTTCTTCAATATGCTGGGTGAAAATCAACTTACTTCCCATAAACATACTATCTTTTCATCCTGCTAGCCATGCTCATCACTTCAAGATTGATTTGAACTCAAGTACTGATTCCGAACTTATCCCCTTCTCCTTCTTTTCTAGTTTTTGATTTTGTACTGATGGTCAGTTGTACTCATTTAATCTTTTCAGTCTTTTCAATATACATGACATTTTTGTCGATCTCCTATTTTTTAACTAGTTCTTTCTTCTTTTAAGGTGGATAAAATTCTCCAGACTTGATTCTCATCATCTATAAATGATTCACATACTAATAGTCATAACTTCTAGTATTATTTACAGAAAACAAATTGAATGTGTCTTGTGATTTAGATTAACATTACATTCAAACTTCCTCTTAATTAATTGAGCACAAGAACTGTAATTAATACATTATTTAAATGATCAAACTCCAACAATTCAAAATTCAATCTCTAGCTTGTCATCATACTCAAAGCATTCTTAAATACACAATTCATTACTTCCTAAACAGATTTCAACTTAAAACATTGAAAATTTTCAAAAATTTTGCTCAAAACTGAAAAAACACTGATTAGTTTACCTAATCCCCCATTCCCAACCTAAAATCTACATTGTCCTCGATGTAAAAGAAATAAGCATGTAATGTAAAAGAGGCAATGAAAAGAAAAGGAAAGTGATGAAAAGATAATACCTGAAGAAGGAATTTTAAGGCTTTTCTAATGATCTTAGTGTGAAGATGGGCTAGCACAAAATAACTTAAACAGACAATAAGAAAACTTTCTTAAACAGCAGAAAGCAAACTATCATAAATAGAGAAAAGCAAACTATCCTAAATATCGGAAAGCAATAAACCTATCTATACCTCTGTCAGACTAGGAGGTCAATCCTGGTAAAAAGGATCAGTCAGAGGTATGGACATGTCCTCTAAATCAAATTTCTCAACAAATGACTTTAAACGATGTCCATTCACTTTGAAGACATTGCTATTGTTTGGATTCTGAATCTCGATGGCCCTATGAGAATAGACATTTATAATAGTGAAAGGGCCGGTCCAATGAGATCAGAGTTTACCCGAAAAAAGATGTAACCAAGAATTTTACAAAAGGACTTTCTGACCTAATGTAAATAATTTTTGAAAAATGTGTTTTTATCCTTATAAATTCTCGAATTCTCATATGCATCGTTTTGGATTTCTTCAAGTTCATTCAATTGAAGTTTGTGTAGCAAGTCAGTGTTGTCCAAATTAAAGTTCACATTTTTAATAGCCTAGAAGGCTCTATGCTCCAACTCCACAGGTAAGTGGCAAGCCTTCCCATAGACAAGTTTAAAGGGAGACATTCTAATAGGGGTCTTGAATGCAGTATGGTAAGCCCATAAAGCATTGGTCAATCAGATTGACCAATCCTTACGGTCAGGGTTAACCATCTTTTCCAAAATATGTTTAATTTCCTTATTGGAAATCTCAACTTTCCCACTCATTTGTGGGTGGTATGGAGTGCTCACCTTGTGAGAGATGCCATATTTCTTCATTAAGTTCACAAATGGCCTATTACAAAAATGTGAACCTCCATCACAAATGATGGCTCGTGGCATTTTGAACCAAGAAGGGATGTTTTCTTTTAAGAATATAATGACTGTTTGATGGTCATTATTCCGGCATGGGATCACCTTGACCCATTTAGTGACATAGTCTACTGTTAGCAAAATGTACAAATTTCTAAAGGATTGGGGGAATGGTCCCATGAAATTCATGCCCCAGAAATCAAATGCCTCTATGATCTGAATGAGATTTAAAGGCATCATATATCTATGGGACAAAGCTCCCAATTTCTGGTAATACTCACAAGCTTTGCAAAACTCATGAGTGTCCTTGAACATATTGGGCCAGTAAAAGCCACACTATAAAATCTTGGTCGTGGTCTTTTTAGCAGAAAAGTGACCTCCACATGCCTAAGAATAACAAAAGGATATGACACTCTGGTGTTTATTATATGGCACAAATCTCCATAAGATTTTGTCTGGGTAATATTTAAAAAAATATGGATCATGATAGAAAATTTTGCGTACCTCGACGAGGAATTTTTTTCTTATCTTGCGCAGTCCAATGTGTTGGTGTGAAACCTGTAGCAAGATAATTAGCGATATCAGCAAACCAAGGTGAATGAGATACTTTAAACAATTGTTCATTAAGGAACATGTCATTTATATGTGTCGTCTCAAGAAAATCAAAGAGATCAAGGTGGGAAAGATGGTCAGCCATTACGTTGTCTACTCCCTTTTTATCTTTTATTTCCAAATCAAATTCCTGGAGTAGAAGGATCCATCTTATCAAGCGAGGCTTAGTATCATTCTAAGCAAGAAGATACTTGAGCACCACAAGATCAGTGTATATGATGATCTTAGATCCAATCAAGTAGGACTTAAATTTATCCAAAGCGAATACTACGTCTAAGAGTTCCTTCTCCGCAGTGGAATAATTTACTTGCGCAAGATTTAAGGTTTTACTTGTGTAGTGTATAATATAGGGCTTCTTTTCTTTTCTCTGGCTTAACACCACTCCAAAAGCATAGTCAGACGCATCACACATAATTTCAAAAGGAATGCTTCAATCGGGTGGCTGTATGATAGGTGCAGTGGTTAACATGCACTTTAGCTTAGTGAAAGCTTCCTAACATTGTTCAGTCCACTCGTATGGTACATCCTTTTGAAGTAGATTGCATAAAGGATGAGAGAGGTGACTAAAGTCCTTTATGAATCATCTGTAAAATCTAGCGTGTCCTAAGAAGGATTACGCGTCTCGTATGTTCTTAGATGGAGGTAAGTTTAAGATAAGATCAATCTTAGCCTTATCTACCTTAATTCCTTTGGATGAGATGATATGTCCAAGGACAATTCCCTTACGAACCATGAAGTGACACTTTTTCCAAATCAGTACTGAGTTCTTTTCCTCACATTGCTTTAGCACATTTTTCAGATTTTTCAGACATTCACTGAAGGATGGACCAAAAACTGAGAAACCGTCCATGAAGACTTCTAAGTATTACCCTATCATATAAGAAAAAATACTCAACATACATCATTGAAAAGTGGCGGGAGCATTACATAGCCTAAATGACATCCTTCGATAAGTAAAGGTATCATAAGGGCATGTGAATGTTTTATTTTCCTAATCTTTAAGGGTTATCTCGATCTGATTATAGCCTGAATATCCGTCAAGGAAACAATAATAAGAATGATCAGCTAGCCTTTCCAAAATTTGATCGATAAATGGTAAAGAATAGTGGTCCTTCCTTGTAACGGTATTCAAATTCCTGTAGCCAATGCACATTCTTTGACCAACAATAACTCTAGTTGACATGAATTCGTTATTGGCATTGGCCACGATCATGATTCCAGACTTCTTGGGGACCACCTGAGTTGGACTCACCCATTAACTATTGGATATAGGGTAGATGATACCCACATCAAATAGCTTAAGAACCTCGACTTTAACCACTTCCTTCATGTTTGGATTTAGTCTACATTGTGGTTGCCAGGAGTTCTTCACATTATCCTCTAGATAAATGTAGTGAGTATAAATCAAAGGGTCAATTCGCTTGAGGTCCGCAATTGACCATCCAAGGTCTCCTTTTTGCTCAATGAGAGTAGAGATAAGCATACTCTCCCATTCTTATTCTAGGTGGGAAGAAATTACCACCGAGTATATCTCATCTTGACTTAAATAGACATATTTCAAATCAGAGGGTAAAGGTTTTAGGTCAAGCTTCTGTGCCTTGAGGTTAGACGGTAGAGCCACTACATCAGTTTGGAATAATTCTTCAAATTGTGGCCTCCACCGATTAACTTCAAGTACCGGCATGGTATCTAGCATAGTTCCCATCTCCTTAATCATATCATTATCTAAATCATGGGAGTCGACTAGGCACGTTTCTAGAGGGTCAGAGGATAAGGTTAGAAGTGTTCTATCTTCCACGAAAGAATCGATCAAGTAAATATCGTGGGCATCGTCATCATCCTCTACCTGTTTTCTCATATTGAAAAAGATATTGAGCTCCAATATCATATTCTCAAAAGATAAATTCATTACTCCATTCCTGAAATTAATGATTGCATTTAATGTGCCAAGGGATGGGCAACCAAGAATGACTGGAATTTGAGTGCTCATGTCCACTATGGGTTGAGTATTTAGGACGATAAAATCTACTATGCAGTAGAATTTGTCAACTTAGACTAACACATCCTCAATTATCCCCCTCAATACACGAACTGAGCGATCAACAAGTTGTAATGTGGTCCGGGAGAGTTTTAATTCACCTAGACCCAGATGCTCGTAGACCCAGTAAGGGATCAAATTTACTGTAACGCCCTAAACATCGGGGGTCGAGTAGAAGTCCAACTCCCGAGTTCCAACGCATCACTTATGCAACATATTTAATGATGATTAAATGTTGTCTATATTAGTACATAAAACATGAATAAGAATAAGTCAAATCAGCAAAACATAATCTAAGGACAGTTGTAATATGCAAGCACAAGACTAACTTAAATATGTATAACTTTATAAATCAGTATAGGTCCCCAAAGTATGTATACATTGCCAAGTCAATAATTACAAGTATTGCCTCAAAATACAAAATGTAAAAAAATGCAATAGTCCACTACAAGTATAACCCTGAAGCTTCGCCGGTCAGGACGGTCTTTGTAAACCCACCTGAATACTGCATATATGAGAAAGCATCCTCATCATCTACGAAGTCCACCTCTGCCTCATCAGTCGGGTCTCCATCTGCAACTAAGACAGAGTCTGGTTGGTGTTTAAAACACCATCCCATAATGTGGGAGTGAGTGATCAACTCAATGGAACAATAAAGCAAAGGTTAACATGTTCTCAATTCAGTCAAGCATTAATGATTAAAAAAATACAATCAAACATCCCTAGGTACTCTGATTTATGCAAGAATGGTATGTATAAATGATGCATTGCCTCACCTGCACTCCCTCCGCGATCTTCATCTAACGGTCGAGCATGTCAGTCACTTCCTCATTCTCTCTACTCAATGTCAAACGGCACATGCAGTGCGGTGCATGAGTGTGATTACCAAGTTCTTATTAGTCCTTGTCATACAGCAGGATTGGGAAGCTAAGGTAACTCCCTTATATCAATTCCCAAATGATGATCCATTCTAGGGTCGTTAGTCCTAGTAAATCTTTTACGATGTTACGGTTCTAGGTCACTGCAAAGGGCTCGCCACCTTATTAGTGCAGGCCTAGTATGTACTCTTGTTGCTACATAAGGGCTCGTCGCCTCTACGCAGTCTTAGCGTATGCTTGAGGTCACTAAAAAGGGCTCGTCACCTTATTAGTGTAGGTCGACAACTCGAATACAGTGTCTCATACCACCGTATTCAGCTTACGAGGCTGTGTTGCTCACTGGACACTACGGGGAGGCTCGTCACCCCAGCGTAGGCTGACAGCTCGACCACGGTGTCCCACAACACCATGCCTGGCTCATGAGTCTTAGCGGATCGAGGTACCAAGGTTAAAGGGATTTTCACTGGTGAGTTTGGTACCTTAGATTCAAACAGTAGCGTCCATACATGGTGAACATCTATCGGGTCAATTGGGTTACTTGACGAGCTCGACTAGTACGAGCACACCTTGAGTTGATCGACATGAAGGGCGTAAGCGCTCTGTGTGGCCTAACTAGTGCTGACAACCAAAGTACGACTCGGGTTCATCGAACGCGTCATGTGTAACGAAAACAACCTCAGCCACCTAATCGAAATCTGTTACCGATTGCCTGACTAAGTCATAGTCCCAATCACATTCAGTTGTAGTTTATATATCACATATGATATGCATAGCAGCATTACACAACAGTTCAACCATTTCAAGCATTTAGCATTTCATGAAACACATAGTACACATGCTATCTTACCTAGACATTACTTCCATAAATCACATAGTAGGAAGATAGGTTATGTAAAGGAAACTATTGTTATAGAGAAGGGGATTGAGAATCATGTCTCAACACCCTCATTTCAAACATTTAAACAAGTATTTCCTCATACAGGCATTTTATCAAACACTTATACTACACATATCACATACATAGATTAATTTACTTAAAATGTATATTATAGTAAATCCTTTCACATAGGAGTTACAACACATGCAACGATCATGTATTATTAAACATCCATCATAACAAGTACTAATCATAATTCCATATTCATTCAGACATTTAAACAAACACTTAGTCTACACACTTCAACATACATGACGTATGTTGGTTATAATAAGTGATAGGGCAAACCCTTTCACCACGAAGTTGTCACATATACAACAACCATATATCCATGATGGACAATCATGGCAAGCGCAAATCTAAATTCCATACTCATTCAATCATATCAACAAACATAAGAATGTACTATATTCAACATAGTTTATATATATGTGTAAAGTGCGGGAAATATCGTGTCTAAGCATGTGATAGCAATTCAAGTCAGTCATAAATCATTAACTGACATTGAAAGCCTTGAAAGCATAACCTAAACATTTATAGTCTGCACCTTACGCCAGTTATGCCAGTAAGCTCGTAACAAATTCATTTTAGACACTTAGCCTTTATCAACGGCGGATTGGCAACTTACAGTATGAAATAGGTTAGTTATTCCATTACTTATAATGTTTAAAACCCTATAACAGGTTAGGGTTCTGTTTTCTTACCTAAGTATAGAGTAGAAATCACTAGAATAGCTATGTAAAAGCAGTAGTTAAGCCCGAGGAGCAATGGGATCGAATCCTAGGAGGAATCTCCAACTCACTCTCTCACTTTCTCTCTCTTTCCTTTCCTTTTCCTCTACTCTCTTTCTTAGGGTTTTAGAATTCATATGGAATATGAGAGAGAGAGAGAGAGAGTTTAAGCCCTTATATAGGCCCAGAACTGTTGGGAATCGCCCCAGGGCCAAGATATACTTAAGTTATATCCAAAGGGCATCTTTTTCAGCCCATCGAAGCACTTCTGGTGGCCTCTTTTCCACGCGCAGTTGGACTTAAGCTCCCTGACATTGGATCTACGTCAAGCTGAGTTTTCGCTCTGATCGGGTTTACAAATCGACCGTGGCGAACCAGTTTCAGTTCAACGGTCACGGCCACTCGATCAGGGCCACAAGTACATGGCCATATATGGGACATTTCCCCTGATCCGATGGTGTATTTGGGTCAGATTCTGATGGTTTAAATCCTTATATTTGGCCCGCAAGTGACACGACTCAAATTGCTTAAATTCGGATTTCATTTCTAAAGATATTCACGTTTCTCACACACTTTACTCCGAGCTCAAGTTGTGCATTTCTGGACACAATTAAGACTTGATTTCTAAGAGGGTTGTCAAGTCCAGTAATGCGGTCATAACTGTATAGTTTTGCGGTCATCAGACTTTCGACGTGTGGTCCAGGTCCGATATGGAGTTTCGATATGCTCCCGAGAGCAATCGGGTTTAGAGATGGATTCTAGATTTCAGGGTAATGTAACGTTAATGATACTGCACGATTTGGGTCTTACAGATCATATTTAAAGTGATTAGTGCTAATTTCATAAGTACTCTAGTTTAGTACTTGCTAATACTAACCTAATTTCTAAAGGTTTCGGTCCTAGGTGATTTCTGTCGGAGGTGGTACTCGGGTCCTTGTATAGATTTTTCCAAGATGTTACAATCTACCCCCCTTAAAGAAAAATTTCATCCTCAAAATTAGTACCTTTTCGTACTCCTCAAGAATCTGAGGGTAGTTCTTTTAAACCTCGACTTTTATCTCCCAAGTAGCCTCTTCTTCGGTGTGATGCGTCCACAACACTTTCATAAGTGGAATAACCTTGTTACGCAACACTTGTTCCTTCCTGTCTAGGACACGCGTCGGTCATAGTACATAAGTAACATCCGTGCTCAACTGTACCTGCTCCCGTCCAATAATGTGGGAAGGATCGGGAATGTATTTCTTCAGCATGGATACATAAAATACATTATGCACGCCCGCGAGTGGAGTGGGCAAAGCAAGGTGGTATGCTACTGCCCCCACTCAATCAAGTATCTGGAATGGGCCAATGAATCGAGGCGTAAGATTCCCCTTCTTGCCAAACCGAAGGACTCCCTTCATAGGAAAAACTCTGAGGAACACATGGTCTCCGACCTTGAACTCTAGCGGTCACTGCCTCGTATCGGCGTATCTCTTCTGTCTGCTCTACGCTGTCAGAAGTTGGTGCCTGATAATATCGACTTTCTCTGAAGTAGCCTGAACTAACTCCAGGCCAATCAAGCTCTTCTCGCCAACCTCTGCCCAGCAATGCGACGCTCTACACGGGCGCTCATACAGTGCCTCATAGGGAGCTATGCCAATGCTCACCTGGAAGCTATTATTATAGGCGAACTCTGCATAAGGAAGATAGTCATCCCAACTATCCTTGAAATCCAGTACACATGCTCGCAACATATCTTCCAGAATCCGATTCACCCGTTCAGTCTGCCCGTCAGTCTGTGGGTGGAATGCGGTACTGAACTTCAACTTTACACCCATCGCTTCCTGGATGCGAGTCCAAAAAATGGATGTAAATCATGTGTCCCGGTCCAATACGATCTCCAAAGGAACTCCATGCAAACGCACTATCTCCCTGATGTACAACCTGGCCAACTCGTCTCTAGAGTTCGAGACCTTAATTGGAAGGAAATGGGCTGACTTAGTCAATCGGTCCACGATCACCCAAATAGAGTCATGTCCCTTCCTCATCTTCGGTAGCCCTGAGATGAAATCCATAGAGATGAAATCCCACTTCCATTCTGCTATGGGCATGGACTGAAGTAGTCCAGGAGGTCGGCGATGCTCTGCCTTAACTTGCTGGCACATGAGACAACGGGACACATAATCTGCTATGTGAGCCTTCATATTGTCCCACCAGTACGACCTCTTCATGTTGCAATACATCTTCATACTGCCTGGAAGCACAGCCATCCTTGAATTGTGAGCAGCCACAAGAACTTCCTTCCTCAAGTCAGGGAGGTTCGGGATGCATAGGTGGCCACGGTAATGTAAGCCCCTCATCTGTGCCAACTCTCCATTCTGAGTCCTCATCTGCACTAAATTGCTCTCTCATCTTCGCCAACAGCTCATCATCTGCCTGAGCTGTGATAATCCTATCATCAATGAGGGGCTATACTCGAATATGTGCAATGCCCTCAAACGGCTCCTCCACCATAAGTTTCTACTCAAAGTCTCGCACGAACTCTACCATGTCTCACTCTACTACCATCAATGGAGCTACAAATGCCAATACCTTCTTGCGGCTCAGCGCGTCTGCCACAAGGTTGGCCTTACCAGGATGGTAAAAGACTTCGAACTTGAAGTCCTTCAGGGTCTCCATCCATCACCGTTGCCTTATATTTAGGTCTCGCTGAGTGAATATGTATCTGAGGCTCTTGTGATCGCAAAAGAGCTCGAACTCCTCTCCGTAGAGGTAATGTCTCCAGAGCTTCAGTGCAAAGATGACGATTGCTAACTCTAGGTCATGCGTCGGGTAGTTCTCCTCGTGTTTCCTCAACTGTCTCGAGGCGTATGCAATCACTGTCCTTCTGCATAAGGACACAACCCAAACTGACACTAGACGCTTCTGTATATATAACATACTTGACCCCTTGCTCTGGCAATACTATCACAGGGGTGAACGTCAACCTGTCCTTCAGCTCCTGAAAAGCTGCTTCTGCCTTTTCATTCCAGGCGAACTTCAGATCCTTCCGTGTCAACTGAGACAAAGGTCTAGCTATCTTCGAGAAATCCCGAATGAATCGTCGATAGTAACTTGCTAGACCAAGAAAACTCTCACCTCGGTAACCGAACCGGGCTGCTCCCAGTCTTGAACTGTGGCTACCTTAGCAAGGTCCACAGCTATCCCTTCCTTGGATACCACATATTCCAGGAACTTGACTTCTTCTTTCTAGAAGTGGCACTTCTTGTACTGTGCAAACAACTAGTTTTTCCTGAGTGTATCGAAGACTGCTTGCAGGTGCTCCTCGTGATCTTCCCCACTCTTGGAGTATATCAGGATGTCATCAATAAACACAATGATGAATCGGTAAAGAAAAGGCCGAAATACCCTGTTCATCAAGTCCATGAACACAGCCATAGCGTTTGTAAGGCTGAACAACATCACGAGAAACTCATAGTGCCCAAAACTAGTCCTGAAAGCCGTCTTCTGCACATCCTCATCCCTGACGCGCAACAGATGATACCCTAATTGTAGATCAATCTTTGACAAATACTGCGCCCCTTTCAATTGATCGAACAGATCATCTATCCTAGGCAAGGGATACTTGTTCTTCATCATCACTTGGTTCAACCTGCGATAATCAATACACAATTGTAGTGAACCGTCCTTCTTCTTCACAAATAACACTGGTGCTCCCCAAGGAGACACACTAAGCCGTATGAAGCCAACATTTAACAGATCGTCGATCTGTTTCCTCAGTTCCTCCATCTCACATGGAGCCATGCGATTAGTTGGAAGAGATATTGGTGTTGCACTGGGCACAAGGTCGATAGTGAAGTCGATCTCGCGTCGAGGAGGTAGTCCGGGTATCTTACTGATTATGTCCTCAAACTCTCAAACCACTAATGTGTTTTCAAGTACCGGGCCATCAACATTCTTCTGTAAGGAAGCATAACAAAGAACTCAAAAAGGGCAACTGACCTGCACGAGAAACATAAAGGGCGTGCCCTCAGGCCCGTGAGCTGTCACTAGTCGGGTCTCGCAGTCAATCTCGACCCTCACTTCAGTTAGCCAATCCATACAAAGGATGACGTCGAAATGGTATATCATGGTGACAATCAGGTCAATGCATATCGTCCTGCTCCCTAGATCTATCAAGCAACCCTCACACATTTTTGTGGCATCTGTAAAAGTCCCTGGTGCTGCGATAACTCGCACCCCAACCATCGGAGTCGTCTTCAGCCCTAAGCGATGGACTGCAAAACATGATATCACAAATATAGTGGATCCCGTATCCACCAACAGAAATATAGGGGTACCTTCAATGTGGGCGGTGAGCTCGAAGGCCAAAGGTACGGTAGCTGTAGAATCAGGCGCTTCCGCTGTGAGTGCATGAACACGCGCCTGCTGAGATCGGTTGGGCTGAGGAGCCATAGGTTGCTGAGGCGGCCTAGATCAAGGTACAGGTGGCCAGAATGACGGATGAGCTGGTGCCGAGTGTAAAGGTGGTACCGATATAACCTGGGGAAGCTGGCGGTTGATCCTCTGGGGCGGTGAGAAGCCGCTATCCCTCATCCTGGTGAAGCAGTTCACCTCCGTGTGGCCTGGCCTCTTGTAGTGGCACACCACACATCAGGTCACCTCACAGGGGCAGGTGAAGCCATCAGCCTCGGCGATGAATCTGCCCGCAGCCTCTTCCCGATGAATGGTCTACTCAGAATCTCTGGTCGTGGCCTAGGAGCCATCGGTGCACGCATACGGGACTGCCTGTCCCCGTCCTGCTCAGCTCTCATGGACATGCTCACTAGCTCAGTTAGCTAGGTATGCTAGTGCAACACATCTTCGAGCGAATATCTAGTCGTAAGCCCTCAAAAAAATGCGGCATGCGCATCGGCTCATCTATCATAATCAACGGGGCGTACTTGCCCAACTCCAAAAACCTGTTCTCATACTCTGTCACTATCATCTCTCCCTATCGGAGGCGAAGGAACTCACTCTCCTTCTCGTGGCAATAGGTGACAGGATAGTATTTCTCGTGGAAGCGAGTCTCAAAATCTACCCACGTCCATATGTGTCCGACCGCAACAGTACGGAGGACACTATCCCACCATAAGCTGGCCTCCTTCTCGAACATGAAGGTGACCAACTCCACCTGCTCGGGCTCTGTGCAGTGCAGCGGCTTTAGTATCCTAGGGATGCGCTCAAGCCAATACTCGACCTCCTCAGGTCTGTGAGTACCCGCAAAGGTAGGGGGCCATAAGCGCTGGAATTGCTCAAAGTGGCTGCTGGCACCTACGTTCCCAGCAGGGGGTGTAAATGGAGCAGGCGGAGCCATACCCATGCTCTGGGAAAAAATCCTCGCCATGGTGGTCAAAAACTGCTGCTGCTACTGTGCCTACTGCTACTACTGATGTACTTGCTGCTGCTGCATCAACAACATCATCTGCCGCAACCTATCAGTAGGGGGAGCCAACTAAGGTACAAATGGAGTCGAAGAGGATGCATGGTTCTGCTCTGGAACCGGTGACACAACAGGTGTAGGCCCATTGGTGGGGCCAGAGGCCGCTTGAGAGTTCGGTATGATGTCAAAAGGAGACGGGCCCGAACTGGGGTCTATATGGCTATCGCTTGGGGAGATGCCCCGTCAGACGAATCGTCAAGAGTGAGTCGTGCTGTACTCCGTGTGGCCTTAGGTGGTATTCCCTACATACAACATAGGGTGCAACCCAGGTCAGATTCAGCATGCCCACAACCTCAACTACACAACATTTACACACAGTTTAAAGAAACTTCATACATTTCATTTACCAAAATTGTCACAATACATGAAATACACATTACATGAATCATGATAGGAACCGCATATAAGTTATTACAAGTAAGGCTGCAAACAGCAGAACAAACTACTAAACACAAACATTCTAAAACAGCAACAACACAAACTGTAGGGCGACGGAAAGGATGACTAGACATCCGAGTCTGGCGAGGGAGGAGGGGTGCCCTTATCCTGCAGCAGCACAGGATAGCTTTCAAGGTGCGAGTCACCTTCTTAAACTTGTGCTTCACGAGGGCTGGGTATCAATGTTCTCTTGTCGCAGGGTAGCCTGGCCCTCCTCAAGTCAAACTAAACGGGCTTCCCTAGCAACCCAATCAGGGTCATTCTCCGTTGCTGTAGGAGGGGAGCTCTCATTCATGTCCTGAGCCTCCACTTCTTCTTCCCGTTCTTCCTCTATCTCTTCTCTGCTTTCTTCCTCGCTCCCATACTTCTTACTAGTTGTCTCGTCCTCACTCACATCAAGTCAGGCTTGTCGCTGTCATGGCCCAATTTCCATCTGATTGAGAGTAGTTTCGTTAATGTAATGGGTCGGCATCGGCACTTCCGCCCTAAGTCTATAGCCAAACTCACGTGCAATCTTGCATATGAGTCGGCCGAATGGGAGCGAATCAGATGCTCTAGTGGAGCGTGTGGTAAGAACTACCTATCACAAAACATGCGTAAGCACACATAACTTCTCTCCCTGCCCCACTTAGTACAGGAAATCTACCATCAGATGGGTGCACTCGCTGCGGTTGCTTTACCTAGGGTACACGTTGTACGTGAAGATGTGGTGGAGCAAGTGGAAATCACCAGTCATATTGGTTGCTAGAAGGTTGTTGTTCAGATTTCAATGGGCTAGTTGTCCATAAAGGAATCACATACGGCAATCCCTTTCACATGCACTCTTCAAATTCTTCTTGCTTGCATGCACTTGGCCAAGCGGCATCTTCATAAGCCGAGCTATCAACCCAACATCAATTGTGGCCTCCCGATCTCTACCTACTGGGATCTTAAGCTGCAAGGGCTCCAACATAGGCTCTCGAATGTGGGCATAGAAGGCTCGAACTGTGCCCACATTTGCAGGGTACTCACCCTCGAATACATGACCCCACCCAGCCTCAACCAGGAGGTCCATCACCAGATATTGCCCAAAGACCTCTCATCTACATGAGCTTCAAAGAGGACCCTACGACCCTGAAATCTCCCATAAGAGATATCCGTCAGGAGGATCCTTTCGAGGGGAGCTTGGGGATTAAGCTCCCGCTTGGTCCTTATCTCTCGATCAACACTTGCACTAGTGGCGGCGCCTCTAGGCCTCCTTGAACGAGTAGGGCGACTAGGCCCGGCCTCATCCGTAGGAGTCCTCTTCTTCCCCATGAGAGAAAGAAGCATGAAAATCGAGAAAATGGTCGTCACAAGCTTGAATAGAGCCATTGGAGTGGAATGATAGGTGGAACTAGGATGGGTTATTGAACTTGAAGGTATGTGAGACACAAATGAGAGATTTGTGCACTCAAATTAAAGGAAAAGAGAGAGATAGGAGTGGGTTTTGATGGGAAATGGTGGAGGGGTGTGTGTGTTGAAGGAAAATGATGAAATGGGTGGATAGAGGGGATTTGAGAGAGAAACAAAGGTTTTTGAAGAAAAAGGAGAGCTTGGAGGGGTAGGTTATGAAGAGGGGGCATGTTAGGAGGGGTTAAAATCGACCCACCCTACATCAGTGGGCCATACAATGCCCTAGAGGCGTCTGCCCGAGCCAGCCCACCAGCCGGCGTTGCCTTGCAGAACTGGCAAGGTCCTTGCCGGTCTCTGGACAATCCGGTGATGCCTCACCAGTGGGGCGAGGTACCCCTGCCCCCTAGACCCTAAAAACATGTGGGATCCACTCAGGGTCCCCCTGGAAGTGTCGCCTTTGGCCTCCGACTCCCTCTTGAGTCGTTTCAGGTCATTTCGAATACTTTCTATTGTACATTCGCATTTCTCGATTGTTGAAGGCTGGGATTGGGTAAATCATGGTCTAAAGCCATTGATTGATGGTCTAGGGGTGATCCAAGGTCATCTCAAGCGATCACGGATGTGGTAGACCCAATCTCAGCGATTGTTTTCGGTAATTTTCGCCAATTGGCGAAACTGGGAAAAATAAGCTTGTCTCTACATTTTTATCGCACCCACCTAGGTCTAAATGCATCAGCGCACATCATGTGACCATAACTCAGGTCTAGTGTAATCCAAATCATGCTCTGATACTAACTTGTAACGCCCTAAAAATTGGGAGTCGAGTAGAAGTCCAACTCCCGAGTTCCAACACATCACTTATGCAACATATTTAATGATGATTAAATGTTGTCTATATTAGTGCATAAAACATGAATAAGATTAAGTCAAATCAGTAAAATATAATCCAGGGATAGTTCTAATATGCAAGTGGAAGACTAACTCAAATATGTATAGCTTTATAAATCAGTATAGGTCCCCAAAGTATGTATGCATTGTCAGGTCAATAATTACATGTATTGCCTCAAAACATAAAATGTCAAAAAATGTAATAGTCCACTATAAGTATAACCTTGAAGCCCTGCCGATCAGGACGGTCTATGTACACTCGCCTGAATACTGCATATTTGAGAAAGCATCCTCATCGTCTACGAAGTCCACCTTTGCCTCATCAGTTGGGTCTCCATCTGCAACTAAGACAGAGTCTGGTTGGTGTTTAAAACACCATCCCGTAACATGAGAGTGAGTGATCCAGTCAGTGGAACAATAAAGCAAAGGTTAACATGTTCTCAATTCAGTCAAGCAGTAATAATAAAACAATACAATCAAACATCCCTAAGTACTCTGATTAATGCAA
This sequence comes from Magnolia sinica, assembly GCF_029962835.1. Classification (NCBI taxonomy): domain Eukaryota; kingdom Viridiplantae; phylum Streptophyta; class Magnoliopsida; order Magnoliales; family Magnoliaceae; genus Magnolia; species Magnolia sinica. The sequence continues at coordinate 79,310,037 of NC_080573.1, forward strand.
GAATGGTATGTATAAATGATGCATGCCCTTGCCTGCACTCCCTTCGTGATCCTCATCTAACGGTCGCGCATGTCAGTCACTTCCTTGTGCTCTCTACTCAACGTCAAACGGCACATGCAGTGCGGTACATGAGCGTGATTACCACGTTCTTATTAGTCCTTTTCATACAGTAGGATTGGGAAGCTAAGGTACCTCCCTTATATCAATTCCCAAATGATGATCTATTCTAGGGTCGTCAGTCCTAGTAAATCTCATACGATGTTACGATTCTAGGTCACTGCAAAGGGCTCATCACCTTATCAGCGCAGGCTTAGTATGTACTCTTTTTGCTACATAAGGGCTTGTCACCTCTATGTAGTCTTAGCGTACGCTCGAGGTCACTATAAAGGGCTCATCACCTTATTAGTGTAGGCTAACATCTCGAATACAGTGTCCCACACCACCGTATTTAGCTCACAGGGCTATGTTGCTCACTGGACACTACGGGGAGGCTCGTCACCCCAGCGTAGGCCGACAGCTCAACCATGGTGTCCCATACCACCATGCTCGGCTCATGAGTCTTAGTGGATCGAGGTACCAAGGTTAAAGGGGTTTTCACTGGTGAGTTTGGTACCTTAGATTCAAGCAGTAGCATCCATACATGGTGAACATACCTCGGGTCAATTGGGTTACTTGACGAGCTCGACTAGTACGAGCGCACCTCGAGTTGATCGACATGAAGGGCGTAAGCGCTCTGTGTGGCCTGACCACTGCCGACAACCAAAGTACGACTCGAGTTCATCGAACGCGTCTTGTGTGGCGAAAACAACCTCAGCCACCTAATCGAGATCTGTTACCGATTGCCTGGACTAAGTCATAGTCCCAATCACACTCAGTTGTAGTTTATATATCACATATGATATGCATAGTAGCATTACACAATAGTTCAACCATTTCAAGCATTTAGCATTTCATGAAACACATAGTACACATGTTATCTTACCTGGACATTACTTCCATAAATCACATAGTAGGAAGATAAGTTACATAAAGGAAACTATTGTTATAGAGAAGGGGATTGAGAATCATGTCTCAACACCCTCATTTCAAACATTTAAACAAGCATTTCCTCATACAGGCATTTTATCAAACACTTACACTACACATATCACATACATAGATTAATTTACTTAAAATGTATATTATAGTAAATCCTTTCACATAGGAGTTACAACACATGCAACGATCATGTATTATTAAACATCCATCATAACAAGTACTAATCATAATTCCATATTCATTCAGACATTTAAACAAACACTTAGTCTACACACTTCAACATACATGACGTATGTTGGTTATAACAGGTGTTAGGGCAAACCCTTTCACCACGGAGTTGTTACATATACAACAACCATATATCCATGACGGATAATCATGGCAAGCATGAATCCAAATTCCATACTCATTCAATCATATCAACAAACACAAGAATGTACTATATTTAACATAGTTCATATATATGTGTAAAGTGCGGGAAATATCGTGTCTAAGAATGTGATAGCAATTCAAGTTAGTCATAAATCATTAGCTAATATTAAAAGCCTTGGAAACCATAACCTAAACATAGTTTGTACCTTACGCCGGTAAACGCGTAATGATTCGTTTTAGACACTTAACCTTTGTCAACGGCGGATTGGCAACCTACAGTATAAAATAGGTTAGCTATTCCATTACTTACAATGTTTGAAACCCTATAATAGGTTAGGGTTAGATTTTCTTACCTAAGTACGGAGTCAAAATCGTCGGAATAGCGATGTACAAGCGGTAGTTAAGCCCGAGGTGCAATGGGATTGAATCCTAGGAGGAATCTCCAACTCACTCTCTCACTCTCTCTCTTTCCTTTCCTTTTCCTCTACTCTCTTTCTTAAGGTTTTAAAATTCGTATGGAATATGAGAGAGTGAGTTTAAGGCCCTTATATAGGCCTAAAACTGATGAGAATGGCCCCAGGGCCATGATATACTGAAGTTATATTCAAAGGGCGTCTGTTTCAGCCCATCGAAGCACTTCTGGTGGCCCCTTTTCCACACGCAGTCGGATTTAAGCTCCCTGACATTGGATCTAGGTCAGGCTAAGTTTTTTCTCCGATCGAGTTTGCAAATTGACCGTGGCGAACCAGTTTTAGTTCAACGGTCCTAGTCACTCGATCAGGGCCACAAGTACATAGCCATGTATGGGACATTTCTCCTGATTTGAGGGTGTATTTGGGTCAGATTCTGATGGCTTGAATCTTTATATTTGGCCCGCAAGCAACACGACTCAGATTACTTAAATTCAGATTTCATTTCTAAAGATATTCACGTTGCTCACACACTTTGCTCCGGGCTCAAGTTGTGCATTTTTGGACACAATTAAGACTTCAATTTCGAGGAGGTTGTCAAGTCCAGTAATGTGGTCATAACTATATAGTTTTGTGGTCTCAGACTTTCGACAAGCGGTCCAGGTCCGATACGGATTTTTAGTATGCTCCCGAGATCAACCGGGTTTAGGGATGGATTCTAGATTTTAGGGTAATGTATCGTCAATGATACTGCACAGTTTGGGTCTTGCAGATCATATTTAAAGTGATTAGTGCTAATTTCATAAGTACTCTAGTTTAGCACTTGCTAATACTAACCTAATTTCTAAAGGTTTCGGTCCTGGGTGATTTTTTCTTGAGGTGGTACTCGGATCCTTGTATGGATTTTTTCTAGACGTTACATTTACGCTTGCTACTAAGTCAAGAAGTGCATGCTCAATCCAGTAATTCCCAATTACATAAGCAATGGTTAGGATACCAGGATCTTTATACTTCTATGACACATCTTGCTTTAGGATGATGCTCACTTTTTCTGTTAAAAAGATTTTCTTTTGAATATTTTACCATGTTTTGGTCATACATAAGTCTTTCAAAAATTTGGCATATGAAGGTATTTATTTAACGACATCCAGTAGAGGAATGTTGACCTTCACTTGTTTCAGCACCTCTAGAATGTCCTGAGAGTTAGAGAGAGGTTTTGGTGCAACCAACCATTAGGGAAATGGAGAAATCGGCTTGCCTTGACGTTCAGTTTCTAACTCATGTGGGGTGTTGCTAGGTCCATCATTGTTGTCCTCTTCCGGGTCCTTGGACTTTTTATCCCTTACCGGAATAGATTTTTTAATTGTTTTCCCACTCTAAGAGTGGTGATAGACTTAGCTTACTCCATTTAATTTGAAGAGCTTGTGTTGCTGACTTCATATTGCTATTTTCGATTGGGAAGAGGTTGAGCTGGAAGGCTTCCTTTTTCTCCAATCACATTTTTTTGCCTTAAGCCCTTGTATGGCCTTTGTAATGTCTTGAAAGGCTTATAGCATACCCTGATTGAAATGCTCTTGATTTTGAAGATGCTTTAGAACCGAATCGTCTTGATGTTTCCCTTGATTTAGAATTTGATTAGGAGAAGTAGTTTGTCCATTCCTCCAACTGAAGTTTGGATGATTTCTCCAACTAGGATTATATGTATTGGAAGTGGATCTAATGAAAGGTCTTTAGTAATTGTTCATGGCATTATATTGCTCATTCAGTACCTCTTGAAAAGTAGGTATTGTTAGACAATTTTCAGTTGTGTGAAGGATGTAAGCACAAATACCGCAAACAGTTTCCATAGCCTTATCCTTTTTTAGTTATATGGCCTTGAGTTTTCTTGTGAGATTAGCCACTTTAGCATGTATATCATCATCTTCATTCAGAAGATATATTCTGCCCCTCTCCTTTGATTGAGTAGGCCTAGAAGTGGTGCTAGATTTTGGGGAGATGTCCCATGATTGTGTGTTTTCAGCAAACTTGTCAAAATAATCCCACACATCATTGACCTCTTTGTTCATGAATTCCCCATTACACATTGTCTCGACCATTTGGCGCATGGAAGAAGTCAGTCCATCATAAAAAAAAACTTATTATTCGCCAAGTTTCAAAACCATGCTATGGGCATGAATTGATAAGATCCTTGAACCGCTCCTAACATTAGAAAAATGTTTCATCTTCCTTTTGGGTGAAGTTCATGATTGATTTTCTAAGGGTGTTCGTTTTATGATATAGAAAAAGTTTCTTAATGAACTCACTTGTCATGTCGTTCCATCTACCAGTAGATCGTGGATGTAGTGAGTGCAACCATGTCTTAGCTTTCTCTTTCAAAGAAAAGGAAAAACGTTTTAGCTCGAACGTGTCTTCAGACACGTTCAGAAAATATAAAGTGGCTATAATCTCATCAAAATCTTTCATGTGTAAATATGGATTTACATATTCAAGTCCATGAAATTTTAGGAGTTGGATCACCCCAGGCTTGATATCCATATGTCTTGTATTTTCTGGAAAAACCATACAGGAAGGTGTGATCACCCCTGCTAGTTGTAAATAATCTCATAAAGTATGAGGCGGGTGCTTGATGCACCTAGTTGAGGTGGATTTAGAGGCTGATTGGCTGGTTGATTGACAACCATAACTTCAGTTAACTTTGAGGATCTTTGATGGTGTCTAATCCTAAGATGGATAGATAACCCCTCAACCAATCCTTCTTCACTCATGAAACGTCGAGTTTTATCACGGACCCACTTGGGCAAGAAACACCCTCAGCCCTCAAGTTCAAAATCTAACCTAAACTTAAAACAGAAGGAACCTAAAGCAATAAGAAATCTAGAAATAGAAAGAGAGAGAATCAGAAAGAAGTTACCAAATTAGAAGTTTCTATATTAAGATCCTGCAAGACAGAAAAGCAAGTTAGTTTTTAAAAATAATTAAGAAAAACCCTAATCAAAAAATAAAAAGTAAATAAACCCTAATCTTAACCTAATTCCAAAACTTGTTAATCTTAGAAGAACGCAACCATTAGTCCCTGACAATGGTGCTAAAAACTTGTTCACAACCCCAAGTGTAGGGTCGCGATGTAGTAATAATCTTGGTGAGACCGAGGACTAATCCACAGGGACTGAATTTGTGTGTCTTCTGAATTTAATTAGAACTAGAACTAGATGAAGAACTAAAGAAGAAATCTGAATTTAGAGGAGTAATTGTGACTGAGGTTTAAACTATTAGTTGAAAGTGGGAACTAGGGTGCCTAGGATCCACTTTTAGCAATTAGGATGCTACCTTGCTTAATTCAAGAGATCTAACTAGAATCATAGTCCTATCCTATCTAGTTGGAAGAAGAGACAGTCAAATCTCTAAACCTCTCATTGATCTAGCCTTAATGAAGGAGAATTATGGTGAATTGGAAGGGATTCCATCACCCAATCATGTACATGGGATGATGGCAAACAACAAGATTTACAAAATATACAATCTTAAATAGAAAAGAAGATATCTAAAGTTATTGTAGATCTATTGTAATTTGAGTCACGACAAACCATTAAAAACTGAAAATATGCTTTAGAATCAATTAAAATCCATGAGGTTCAAACATAAACATGAATTAAAGCAAACATCCCAATCACATTGCAGGCTTCACCTCTTAGCCTTGGCTAAGAGGTTTAGCCAACTATAGATATGATTGAACTAAAGTCTCTCAAACAAAGCATAAAACAAACTAAAGAATGAAGAAGAAAGCTCTTGGACAGTGACTCCACCCTTTTTCTCTACTCCTTGAACCCTAGAAGATGCCTAAGAATGTCTTAAGGACTCCTATTTATTATTGTGAATCCCCCTCTTATGCATTGACTTGGAATTTTCGCAAACCGCCTCACGTTACACAATTCGCATTGGCCCTGTGCAACAACTCTGTACTATTTCGGTGGCACTAAAATCTTATTTGCATCTGAAATTATATGTGTAGAGTACTTAGGTGAAACATTTAGCCACCAAATTTGCCATCGAAATTGGCTTTAGTGGCACCAAATTAAGCTTAGGTGACACTGAATTACGTTGTTTTCTTGCTGGACTATTTTGTGCACTTCCAGTGGCACCGAAATGTGTTGTTTTTCTGGTATTTAACTTGTGCTTTTCTAATCTTTTCTCCATCCTTTGTACTTGGTTTCCTTGGATCTTAAGTATTGATGGACAAATATTACATATAGGACCTCATCTATTACTTGGTTTTATGAACATGATAATGCTTAATGTTCTATTTTAATCATGTTTGTGTTGTAAGGTGAATTTAAGAGCTTGGATTGAAAACGATGTTAAAAGTATGGATTTAACGCTTAAGAATAACCAAAGGCAAGAATGGATCAGATGAAACCAAGAATAAAGAATGCACATTTTCGAGGGTCAAATATTACATATTAGACCTAATTATTACTTAGTTTTATGAACTTGATAATCCTTAACGTTCTATTTTAATCATGTTTTTGTTGCAAGGTGAATTTAAGAGCTTGGATTGAAAAAGGGTGCTAAAGGCATAGATTTATGCTCAAGAATCACGAAGGAAAGGGACAAATCTTAGGGGACCGAGATTGAAGAATTCACACGCTAAAGATTCGAGGAAACCCAATGATTGAAGATAAAGAGGCCTGAAAATCGTCCTGAATGCAAGATTACAGGGTTCCCACCATCCGTTTAGCATGAAACTTTATATCCAGCCTGAGGATCATAAAGTAACCATACACGTAAAATTTCAGCCCTTAGATATTTATAGAAGTGGTCCAAAGGAAAAGATCTGCCATAAATCACCAATTTGGGGACCACCTGATCTTTGGATATGCCTCAACTTTGGGCTCAACCCTTGAATTGGATAGATAAAAGGAATGGACTGAGTGGATTGATCAAAGATATCACTGTGGGGCCCACACGCATGTTGCAAGTACCCCACAAGGGTGTGTTCGATATGCACCGTATGCAGGCGCTATTCAAAGTCGGTTTGACTTGACTTTTCAAAACCAAGAGGGAAATTCTCTCTCCTCTCTCGCAAACGGTCGTCCACTGGGTCTAGTGGTGGCCCACCACAATAATCCAAATGATGATCTGAGACGTTCATTGTGTCTAGGAGGTGACACCAACTAAAACATCAGTGTTCTTGTGCAACCATGCACAAGAACAAGCTCGCAACACTAGGAGAAGGCGACAAAGCGTTGATCAACACTGTGGCCCACCAAGAACTCAGATCCAGCTCAATTCTTAAACAATTGCCTAAATTGATCCTACAGAGCCAATGAATGGCTCTGATCTCCCAGAAAATTACTGTGAGTTAGCCCCACAAGGTTCAACGCAGGTTGACGTGCGTAAGTAACACACATCCGAGAATTTTGGGAAGATGTGGCCCACCACCTCTGATTGGTTGGCCAAACTGAACTGTTTAGATGGAGCCCAGGCCAAAGCCGACCCCAACCATGGAGAAAATTCATAGTTGAGATGTTTAGCCATCCCGAAAACTTGTTCCACATGCATGCGGTTTGCGGTTTCGTTGTTGCTGCGTAAACTTCACCCTTTCGCTCTCCCAGCCACCGACCTACAACACCTATAAAGGAGAGGGAGGACGCACGAGAAGGGGATCATCCAGAGCTATGGACATGAGACGTGAAGAGAGAGAAGAGAGCCGTGGAGCGGGCCGGCTTCAAAGAGTTTTTTTCTCCCTTCTTTAGTTTTTCCCTTTGATGTTTTTAAGAGATTTTAGTTAATCATGTATATGATTGGCTAAACCCTTAACTAGGGCTAAGATGTGAAGCTCATAGTGTGATGGAATGCTTTCTATGGCTTTGATTCATGTTTAAGTTGAATTATCTTTGCTTCTAGTTTGATTATAAGGAATGCTTTTAGTTTTTAATGTTTTGTTATGACTTAAATTACAATGGATCTATGATAGCTTTGAGTATGCTCTTTTTCATTATTGTGATTTTGAACGTAGGAACCCCTGTTGTTCACTATAGTCTCATGGACATGGTTGGATGATGGAACCCTTCCTAACATTCATAACTCTCTCAGATTGGTTGTGGATTGGTTAAATTTGGTTGTTTACTTTGTCTCATGGGCATGGTTTTGTGATGGAATCACTTCTAGTTCTCATACCCATCATTCATTGAAAACTAGATCAAAGGAAGTTCGGACTTGAGTTTTAATGAATTATCTTCTAATTGGATGAAGATGGGACTCTAAATCCAACTGTGTTTATAAATCAAGCATAGATCTCCCTGATCTCTACAAGTGGATCCTTAGAAACCCTAATTTCCCACATTTGAATTTTACAAGTTTTAGTTTAATAATTCACCATTATTCTATTTTCATTCTCCTGATTTAAATTACATCTTCTTCTAGTTCTAGTTCTAGTTACTTTTAGATTACGTACAACGTTCAGTTCCTGTGGATTCAACCTCAGTCTTACCGAGATTATTACTACATTGCGACCCTACACTTAGGGCTGTGAACATGTTTTCGGCACTGTTGCCGGGGACTAATTTTTGCATTTTTTTGAGAATAACTGGTTTTGGAATTAGGTTAAGATTAAGGTTTTTCTATTTTTCGGATTAGGTTTTATTTTCTATTATTAAAAACTTTCTAATTATAGGATTTCATTTATTTTTAGAAACTAACTTACTTTCTAATTTTCTAGGTTTAGAAACTTTCCTAATTTCTTTTTAGAAAATAAATTTTTTAGAAACTTTCCTTTTTTAGAAACTGTAATGACCCTGAAAATTTTGTGCCAAGACCCGAGTACTACCTCTATTCTTTCCTTAGTAGCTTTTTGGGGTAATTAGCGCTAAACTCGATTGCTTGTGAAATTTGCATCAATCACTTTAAATTTGATCTGCATGGCTCTAAATCTGTAGAATGGTTAGTGCTAGGTTACTCTGAAATCTGGGATTCATCGCTAAATCCAGTTGCTCTTGGGAATTTTTGGAAGTTCTGGATCAGACCCGGACCAGGCGTTGAAAGTCCGATAGCGATGATCTTAGGCTGTTTTGGTCACCATGTTGGACTTGGCCATCACCTCAAAAATCAAGTACAGATGATGTCCTGGGTCGATTTGGTTGAGTCCGGAGTGAAGAGTGTGAGAACGGTTGGAAATTAATTAAGATTTTATGAAATCTGAGTCGTGTCGCTTGCTCGACGATTTTAAGCAATCTGACTGTTGGATTCTAACCCAATTTCACCCTCTAATTAGGAAAGGTGGCCCAGGCATGTCCTAGTGCTTGTGGTCCTGATCGAGATTTCGGTGACCATTTAATTGAGTGTGGTCCGCCACGGCTGATCTGAAGATTCGATCGGTACGAAAACTCAGCTTGACCTAGATCCATGGTCAGTGAGCTTAAGTCCGACCTTTCGTGGTAATAGGCCCCCCGGAAGTGCTTCGTTGGATCGAGAGAGGCCTGTTTTGGTTATACCCTAAGTATAGCTTGGCCCTGGGGTTATTTTCATCAATGTTAGGCCTATTTATAGTCCTTAAAACCCTAGCTCTCTTTTCCAAACGAATTTCCTAACCCTAGCTAAGAAAGAGAGAGGAAAAGAGAGAAAGTGAGAGAGGAAGTTGGTGAATCATCTTAGATTCTTTCCTGTTCTTCTTCATCCTTAAACCTTCACTTTTGAATCGTTATTTCAGCGATTCTGAGTTCATCTTTGGGTAAGTTAACCTAACCCTAATCTTTTTTAAGAGCTTAGAATAGTCCTTGTGTTGTTGTAGCTCATTTCTATTCTCGCCTTAGGTTATCCTGTCGCTGTTGATGAAGACATATCGTCTAAAATCAGTTCGGTGTTCTTTTTTGGTTAAGGTGCGGACTTTAATCGTATAGGTTATGGTTTTCAAGGCTTTCAATGCCAGTGAATGGTTTATTCTTGCTATGGATGAGTTTTCACATGCCAAATGTTATGTTTATTTTGCGTTCCTGATATGCATGTGTTACATTGACATTTATGTATTTTATGTGTATGTATAAAGTACCGTATGCGTATAAAATATGAACATGTGATTGCCATGATTATTTATCGTGTACTTATGCTTATTGTATGTACTGCAACTCCTTGGTAAAAGGAATTGTCTAAATGCATGTATTTCAACATACGTCGTGTATGTTGTATTATGTATTCTAAGTGTTTGTAGAAATGTTTGAATGATCTAAAGTGTGATATATCAACCTAGTATGGGCGTTGAGAAGCAATTCTCAACTCTCCCACTAGTGTGTATGATTTCCTTCATGCAAGTTACATTCCTTGTTGTTTAATTTCAAGTATTACTTATGTGAAATTCCATGTTAAGTTGATATTCTTTAAATGCTCATGTACCATATGATTTGAGTTGTTGTTCCATTACTATTCTAAATTGTTGATATCAATATCTGTTATAGTGGAACGTATTTGGGACTATGAATAGTCCAGGAAATTGGTAATCGGCCTTAAGTTCGTGGCTGAGGTTGCTTTCGCCACGTAGGACGTGATTAGACGAACCCGAGTCGTATTAGAGTTGTCGGCAGTGGTTTGGCCACGCGGAGTGTTTGTGCACTCTATGTCGTTCATCCCAACGTGCACTCGTGCTAGTCGAGTTCATCAAGTAACCCGATTGTTCGATGTATGTTCACCATGTATGGACGCTACTGTTTGAATCTAGGGTACCAAACTTACAGATGAAATCCTATTAACCATAGTACCTCGATCCCCTAAGACTCATGAACCGGACATGGTGGTATGGGACACCGTGGTCGAGCTGTCGGCCTACACTAGGGTGACAAGCCTCCCCATAGTGACCAATGAGCAACTAAACTCGTGAGCCGATTATGGTGGTATGGGACACTATATTCGTGCTGTCGGCCTACATTGATTGGTGACGAGCCTTTTGTAGTGACCTCGAGCATACCTGGATACCGCATTGAGGTGACGAGCCTTAGTGTAGTAATGAAGGTATGCTAGGAGTGCATTGATTGGTGACGAGCCCTTTGCAACGACCTACAACCAAATAATCGTATGAGATGTCTAGGACTGACGACCCTAGAATGGATCACTGTTTGGATGGTGATATGAGGAGGGTACCTTAGCTTCCCAATCCTACTGTATGAAAAGGACTAATAACAACTTGGTAATCATGTTCATGCACCGCATTTGCATGTGCTTTGTAGACGTGCCTCACTTTGAGGCGATGTCATGCGTAACGTAAGATGAAGACGCTGAGGGTGTACGCGCGAGGGCACGCATCATTCTGCATACATCTTTGCATTAACAAGAGTACTTAGAACATGTTTAATTGTTCTGCTTTATCATTACTGCTTGATTGAACTGATAACATGTTAACCTTTGCTTTATTATTCCACTGAGTTGATCACTCACTCCTATGTTCTGGGGCGGTGTTAAACACCCACTAGACTTTGTCTTAGCTGCAGGTGTTGATGAGACTTCTGAGGCAGAGCGGGAGATCGATGATGATGAGGCTGCTTTCTCTTTTATGCAGTTTTGAGATGGGTTCTAGTGAGCCTTGTTCTGATGTGACGGATGCTGGGATTTCTTTTGGGAATTAAATGATGTAATTTGATACTTGTAATTTTGATAATAACACTTGTATTATGACCTGGTATGTATATGTATTAACCATAGTACCTCGATCCCCTAAGACTCATGAGCCGGACATGGTGGTATGGGACACCGTGGTCGAGCTGTCGGCCTACGCTGGGGTGACAAGCCTCCCCATAGTGACCAATGAGCAACTAAACTCGTGAGCCGATTATGGTGGTATGGGACACTATATTCGTGCTGTCGGCCTACATTGATTGGTGACGAGCCTTTTGTAGTGACCTCGAGCATACCTGGATACCGCATTGAGGTGACGAGCCTTAGTGTAGTAATGAAGGTATGATAGGAGTGCATTGATTGGTGACGAGCCCTTTGCAACGACCTACAACCAAATAATCGTATGAGATGTCTAGGACTGACAACCCTAGAATGGATCACTGTTTGGATGGTGATATGAGGAGGGTACCTTAGCTTCCCAATCCTACTGTATGAAAAGGACTAATAACAACTTGGTAATCATGTTCATGTACCGCATTTGCATGTGCTTTGTAGACGTGGCGCACTTTGAGGCGATGTCATGCGTAACGTAAGATGAAGACGCTGAGGGTGTACGCGCGAGGGCACGCATCATTCTGCATACATCTTTGCATTAACAAGAGTACTTAGAACATGTTTAATTGTTCTACTTTATCATTACTGCTTGATTGAACTGATAACATGTTAACCTTTGCTTTATTATTCCACTGAGTTGATCACTCACTCCTACGTTCTGGGGCGGTGTTAAACACCCACTAGACTTTGTCTTAGCTGCAGGTGTTGATGAGACTTCTGAGGCAGAGCGGGAGATCGATGATGATGAGGCTGCTTTCTCTTTTATGCAGTTTTGAGATGGGTTCTAGTGAGCCTTGTTCTGATGTGACGGATGCTGGGATTTCTTTTGGGAATTAAATGATGTAATTTGATACTTGTAATTTTGATAATAACACTTGTATTATGACCTGGTATGTATATGTATTTCAGGGATTTACACTTGTACACATATATTTCTTTAAGTCTTTCGCTTGCTTTCTTCACTTATCCCTGAATTATATTTGCTATTTGGCTTAATCTATTCCATGTTTTATGCACTCATACAGACAACATACATCCATCATTCAATATGTTGCATAAGTGATGTTTTGGAACTCGGGAGCTGAGTTATGCTCGACCCCTGAATTTCAGGGCGTTACAAGTTGGTATCAGAGCATGATTTGGATTAAATCGGACCTAGGTTATGGTCACACACCGCACGCTGTCGCCACTTTAGTGTATTTGGGTGCACGTTTATCGTAAATTGCGTGTTTGTGTTCCGTTGCTTTTATCAGCGAAAGTTTATTGAAAACGATCACCAAAATCGAGTCTGTGCTCTCTCCTGATCACACACAGCGACCTGAAATCTCTCTTAGAGCATCTATTAATGAGTTTAGATGGTTTGTCATTCCATTTCAACCCTTCAATCTTCAAGAGATCTCTGTTTGTATCAGATTTCTGTCCGAATGGCCCGGTAGGCATCGAATCAAGCAAAGGGGCCGATTGGGGTATTTTCAGTGGGGCCCAGGGGGGACCCACATCTTTTGGGAGCTAAGGGACCAGGAGGACCTCGCCCAAACGGCGAGCCATCGCCGGTTCGGCCAGGCCTCGCCGATCAGCGGGCCGGCTTGGGCCGACAAGTGTATGGCCTAGTGTGGCCCACCCTTCCACGGTTTGTTGGTTTAAACATCTTCTAAACCCTACTTCCTTCACAATTCTCCCTCCCAAGCTCTCTTTTCTTTCAAGTTCTTCTCCAAACTTCTCCAAATCTCTTCCAAATCTTCATCTTTTTCCATTTTCATGCACACCCTATCCACCCATCTCAAAACCCTCACCCCCATTGCTGTTTACATTCCTTTTTCTTCTCATTTGGGCTCTCAAATCCCCTTTTGGGATCTCAAGTGTGTGAGAGCTTCCCCTTTTCTTCCTATTTCTCTCTTTCTCTCATTTTTCATGGCCCTCTTTGAGTTTATCACGGCTATCTTTTCCATCTTTACCCTTCTTTCTTTGATGGGAAAGAAGAGAGCGCCCGTGGATGAAGCCGGGCCTAGCCGCCCAACCCGTGCACGGAGGCCGAGAGGTGCCGCTACGAGCACGACCGCCACCCGTGAATTTTAGACCAAGTGGGACCTTGATCCTCGAGCTCCCATTGGTAGAACTCTGTTGGTGGAGTTATCACATGGAGTTTATGAAGACCGTAGGGTCCTTTTTGAGGCTCATGTTGATCCGTGGCTGTTTGGCGAGTTTCTGTTGTTGGAGCGTCTGGAAGGGGCTGGTTGGTGTCCCTTGTTTGAGGGTGAGTATCGAACGAATGCAAGTATTGTTCTAGCTTTTTATGCCAATATTCGTGATCCTTCGCTGGAGCCTCTGCAGTTCAAGATTCCTTATGGTAGCGGTCGGGAGGCCATGGTCAACGTCGCTTTGATATCCCGACTCCTGAATGTGCCACTTGGTGAGGTGCATACCAGTGAGAAGAATTTGAATGCGCGAGAGGGACCGTCACACCCAGTTCCTGTGTGGTCGTCTGGTCGAATGGAAGCCGAATAGAAGTCTTCTGGCTACCAACATGACGGACGACTTTCGCTTGCTTCACCATATGTGTACGTTCAATGTATATCCCAGGTGGAGCAATCATAGCGAGTGTACGCGCCTGATGGTAGATTTTCTGTATCAGGTGGGGCAAGAAGCAAAGTTGTGTGTGCCAACGTATATCTTGCATCAGATTATCCTTATCGTTCGTTCGACTAGGAGGACCGAATCGCTTCCTTTTGGCCGACTCATTTGTAAGCTTGCTCATGAGTTTAGCTATAGGCTTGGAGCAGAGAAGCCGGTTCCTGTTCGTTATCTTAATCTGACGACCCTTAAGCAGATGGAGATTGGTCCTCATCGACAGGCCTCTAGGAGTGAGGATGAGTCAGAGAGTGATGAGGATGAGAGTTATGTTGAAGGTGGTGCTGAGATTGAAGAAGAAACAGAGCAGGACGAGGAAGAGGTTGAGGCATAGGATATGAGTGAGAGCTCTCCTCCTGTGGCACCAGAGCAGAGCGTAGATCAGGCTGCCAGGGATGCCCGTGTTGCTCGGCTTGAGGAAGGGCAAGCTATTCTACGCCAGGATATTACAGATCTTTGAGGCCTTGTGAAGCATAAGTTTAAGAAGGTGACTCGAACTCTGAAGTCTATCCTATGTTGCTTGCAAGATAAGGGTGCCCCACCTCCATCTCCTGATTTCAACGAGTAGTTGTCGTTGTTGTCATTATTTGCTTTGTTTTGTTATTTCTTTTTGTGTGTAGCCATTGTTGGCTTTGTAGTTGGAGTTGTTTGTAGTTGGTTGTTGTTGTTTGAAGTGTTAGATGTTGTTGTTCACATGCTTTACCTGTCGTGATTCATGTAATGCTGCACTACTTGTATTGCGACAATTTTGTTTAATGGAATGCATGTTGTTTATCTTTGGAGTGTGCTGTGAATGTTGTGTGGATGGATTATGTGGACATATGATCTTACAGGTTGCATCCTCTGTTGAATGTAGGGTATACCTCCTAAGGGTTCGAAGACTTCGGCCCATCTCTCCTTGGTTGAGTGCTTGCTGGGGTTCCTCCCCTGAGCCATAGCCAGACGGATCCACAGACGGGCCCGTCTCATGCCGGTGTTGGGCTGACACCCATGGCTCCTCCAATCACGCCTTCGGTTCCTGAGCCGAGCCGTGCATCTTCGTCTGCTCCACCGTCTGATAGGTTTGAGCAGATGTTGTTGTTGATGCAGTAGCAGTAGATTCAGCAGCAGCAGCACCAGCAGCAACACCAGCAGCAGCACCAGCAGTTCCTATCTTCCATGGCTAGCATCTTTGCTCAGTCAGTGGGGGCAACTCCTCCTGCTTCACCTATTCCCCCATCTGGGAGCGCCAGTGCAAGCAGCACTTTTCAGCGATTCTAGTGCTTACGACCTCCCACATTTGCAGGTTCTCATAGACCCGAGGAGGCCGAGTATTGGATTGATCACATCTCTAAGATGCTGAGACCGCTGCACTGCTCTGAGGTTGAGCAGGTCGAGCTTGCCTCCTTCATGTTTGAGAAGGAGGCCAATCTATGGTGGGACAGTGTTCTTCGCATTGTCGAGGAAGGATTTGAGTGGTCGTGGCAGGCATTTAAGGCACGCTTCCACGAGAAGTATTTTCCGGTTACGTACTGACATGAGAAGGAGAGTGAGTTCCTTCGCCTCCACAAGGGAGGGTTGTCGGTGACGGAGTATGAGAACTGGTTCACTGAGCTAGGTCGGTATGTTCCTTTGATTCTGGGCGATCAGCCGATGAGGATGTGACGCTTTTCTGAGGGATTGAGGCCTGAGATCCGATCGAAGATATGTTGTGCTAGCATTTCTTCTTATGCGGAGTTGGTGAGCATGTCCTTGCGAGCAGAGCAGGATGGGGACAGGTCGTCCCGTATGCGAGCACCGATGGTTCCTAGGCCGCGACCTGACTTTCAGGGTGCACCTTTCCTTGGCAAGAGGCTGCAAGCAAATTCTACTCTTAGGCGTTCAACGCTGCCCGCTCAGTAGATGCGAGCTGATCTTCGCTGTTCGTATTATGGGAAGATGAGGCATTTAGACCGTTTTTGCTTTTCACGTATGTGGGCCAATGATTTTACTCCATCGCAAAGGATTAGCTGTCTGATGCCTTAGGTTATTTCTCCTCCACCTCTTCGTTCAGTGCCAGCTCATCCATCCTTCAGACCTGCAGTACCTAGCTTCAAGCCACCTCAACGGCCCATGGTTCCTCCGCCGAATCATCAGCAGCAGGTTCGAGTTCATGCGCTTTCAGCTGAAGCACCTATGTCTGACTTGGTGTCGAGATCCTTCGAGGTTACAGCGCACATTGAAGGTATTCCCGTTTCTATGTTGGTGGATACAGGGTCCACTACCTCTCTTATATCATATGCGGCAGTTAGGCGTTTGGGTTTGAGCACTGTTTCTATGCAAGGAGTGACGCTTACTACCGCTATGGGAATTTCCTCTGCTATGAACAAGCGTTGTATGGATTGTTTGGTTGATCTAGGAAGTGGATCGATCCGTGTTGATTTCTTTGTCGCACTTCTTTATCATTACGATGTTATTATGGGTATGGATTGGCTCACAAGGATGCGAGCAAAGATTGATTGTGAAGCAAGGTCGGTGACCATTCATAGACCTGAGGGCGAGATAGTTACTTTCCCAGTTCAGGTCAGTTACCCTCTTCGTCTTGATTATTATACTTCTCTATGGAGAGTATGGCTGAATCGGCGTTTGATAGCATGCCGGTAATTCGGGAGTTTGAAGTTGTATTTGAGTCGATTCCTGGATTATCCCCTCAGCGCGAGATTGATTTTGTTGTCGATCTCATGCCTGGTGCGGCGCCCATTTCATTGCCCACCTATCGTATGCCTCCGAGTGAAATGGAGGAGTTGAGGAAGCAGATAGATGGTTTGTTGAATTTGGGCTTTAATCGGCCTAGTGTGTCTCCTTGGGGAGCACCTGTCTTGTTTGTGAAGAAGAAGGATGGTTCCTTGCGATTATGTATTGATTATCGCAGGTTGAATCTAGTAACTATGAAGAATAAGTACCCTTTTCCCAGGATAGATGATCTGTTTGATCAGTTGAAGGGGACACGGTACTTTTCGAAGGTTGATCTATAGTCAGGGTATCATCAGTTGCGCATCAAGGATGAGGACGTGCAGAAGACCGCTTTCAGGACTAGCTTCGGTCAATATGAGTTCCTTACGATGTTGTTCGGTCTTACGAATGCACCGGCCGTGTTCATGGATCTGATGAACAGGGTGTTTCGGCCATTCTTGTTCCGATTCGTCATTGTTTTTATTGATGACATTTTGATTTATTCTGCAAATCGGGAAGAACACGAGGAGCACTTAAGAGCGGTTTTGGATACTCTCAGGAAGAATCAGTTTTTTTGTGCAGTTTAAGAAGTGTGATTTCTAGAAAGAGGAAGTCAAGTTCCTGGGGCATGTGGTGTCCAAGGAAGAGATAACGGTCGATCTTGCCAAGGTAGCTGTAGTGCAGGATTGGAAGCAGCCTGGTTCAGTTACTGAGGTAAGGAGCTTTCTGGGTCTTGCAGGCTATTATCGACGCTTCATTCAAGACTTCTTGAAGATTGCCAGACCGTTGTCGCAGTTGACCCGGAAAGATTTGAAGTTTACTTGGAATGAGAGGGCAGAGATAGCTTTTCAAGAGCTGAAGGACAAGTTGACGTCCCCCCTTGTGTTAGTATTGCCAGAGCAAGGGGTTAAGTATATTATATATACTGATGCCTCTCGCGTTGGCCTGGGTTGTGTCCTTTTGCAGAAGGACAGGGTGATTGCTTATGCTTCGCATCAGTTGAGGAAACACGAAGAGAATTACCCTACGCACGACCTGGAGTTAGTAGCTGTCATTTTCGCATTAAAGCTCTGGAGACATTACCTCTATGGAGAGGAGTTCGAGCTCTTTTACCACCACAAGATCCTTAAGTATATTTTCACGCAGCGTGATTTGAATATGAGACAGCGCCGATGGATGGAAACATTGAAGGACTTTAATTTCGATGTTTTTTACCATCCGGGCAAGGCGAACCTTGTGGCAGATGCGTTGAGTCGCAAGAAGGCTATTGAGTTTATGGCTCTGCTGATGATAGCAGAGTGGGATATGTTGGAGTTTGTGTGAGACTTTGAGCAAAAGCTTACGGTGGAAGAGCCGTATGAGGTTATCGCACACATTCGTGTACAGCGCCTTATCGACGAGAAGATCGTTGCAGCTCAAGTAGATGATGAGCTTTTGACGAAGATGAGGAAGCGGGTTGGTACAAATAAGAACTCCGATTGGAGTGTTAGTTCTGATGGGGGCCTATGATTTCGTGGCTGGTTATGTGTTCCTGACATCCCTGACTTGAGACGGGAGGTTCTCGAGTTAGCCCATAGTTCTAAGCTTGCGATGCATCCATGTAGCACAAAGATGTATCAGGATATGAGAAGATCTTATTGGTGGGACAATATGAAGGTCCATATTACTGAGTTTGTCTCTCATTGTCTCACGTGCCAGCAGGTCAAGGCAGAGCATCGCCGACCTCCTCGGCTGCTGCAGCCCATGCCCATAGCAGAATGGAAGTGGGACATCATCTCTATGGATTTTATTTATGGGTTGCCAAGAACGAGGAAGGGATATGACTCTATTTGGGTGATCATCGACCGATTGACGAAGTCGGCTCATTTCTTACCTATTAGAGTCATAAACTCTACAGACGAGTTGGCTAGGTTGTATATCAAGGAGATTGTACATCTGCATGGAGTTCGCTTGGAGATTGTGTCTGATAGAGACACGCGTTTCACATCTATCTTCTGGACTCGTATTCAGGAAGGGATGGGTGTGAAATTGAAGTTCAGCACCGCGTTTCATCCGCAAACAGATGGGAAGATGGAACACGTGAATCAGGTCCTGGAAGACATGTTACGAGCTTGTGTTTTAGATTTCAAGGACAGTTGGGATGATTGTCTCCAGTATGCAGAGTTCGCGTGTAATAACAGTTTTCAGGCAAGTATTGGCATGGCTCCCTATGAGGCGTTGTATGGTCGCCCGTGCAGAGCACCGCATTGCTGGGCAGAAGTTGGTGAGCGTAGTTTGATTGGCCTAAAGTTAGTGCAGGTGACTTCAAAGAAAGTTGACGTTATTCGACGTCGACTTCTGACAGCCCAGAGTAGGTAGAAGAGTTATGCTGATACGAGGTGGCGACCGCTTGAGTTTGAGGTTGGAGACCATGTGTTTCTGAAGGTCTCTCCTATGAAGGGAGTTCTGTGGTTCGGTAAGAAGGGAAAGCTTTCGCTGAGATTTATTGGTCCATTTCAAGTTCTGGATCGAGTGGGAGCGGTAGCATACCGCCTTGCTTTGCCCACACCTCTTGCGGGCGTGCATAACGTATTTCATGTTTCTATGCTGAAGAAGTACGTTCCTGATCCTTCGCATATTATTAGTTGGGAGCAGGTGCAGTTGAGTGAGGATGCCACTTATGTACTGCGACCGACGAGTATTCTGGACAGGAAGGAGCAGGTATTGCATAGCAAGGTTATCCCTCTTGTGAAGGTGCTATGACGCATCATAGTGAGGAAGAGGCTACTTGGGAATCTGAAGCTGAGGTCAGGAAGAGCTACCCTCAGATCCTTGAGGAATATGAAAAGGTATAAATTTCAAGGATGAAATTTTCTTTAAGGGAGGTAGATTGTAATGACCCTGAAAATTTTGTGCCAAGACCTGAATACTACCTCTATTCTTTCCTTAGTAGCTTTTTGGGGTAATTAGCGCTAAACTCGATTGCTTGTGAAATTTGCATCAATCACTTTAAATTTGATCTGCATGGCTCTAAATCTGTAGAATGGTTAGTGCTAGATTACTCTGAAATCTGGGATTCATCGCTAAATCCAGTTGCTCTTGGGAATTTTTAGAAGTTCTGGATCAGACTTGGACCGCGCGTCGAAAGTCCGATAGTGATGATCTTAGGCTGTTTTGGTCACCATGTTGGACTTGGCCATCACCTCAAAAATCAAGTCCAGATGATGTCCTGGGTCGATTTGGTTGAGTCCGGAGTGAAGAGTGTGAGAACGGTTGGAAATTAATTAAGATTTTATTAAAACTGAGTCGTGTCGCTTGCGCGACGATTTTAAGCAATCTGACCGTTGGATTTTGACCCAATTTCACCCTCTGATTAGGAAAGGTGGCTCAGCCGTGTCCTAGTGCTTGTGGTCCTGATCGAGATTTCGGTGACCATTGAATTGAGTGTGGTCCACCACGGCTGATCTGAAGATCCGATCGGTACGAAAACTCAGCTTGACCTAGATCCATGGTCAGTGAGCTTAAGTCCGACCTTTCGTAGTAATAAGCCCACAGGAAGTGCTTCGTTAGATCGAGAGAGGCCTATTTTGGTTATACCCTAAGTTTACCTTGGCCCTGGGGTTATTTTCATCAATGTTAGGCCTATTTGTAGTCCTTAAAACCCTAGCTCTCTTTTCCATACGAATTTCCTAACCCTAGCTAAGAAAGAGAGAGGAAAAGAGAGAGAAAGTGAGAGAGAAAGTTGTTGAATCATCTTAGATTCTTTCCTGTTCTTCTTCATCCTTAAACCTTCACTTTTGAATCGTTATTTCGACAATTCTGAGTTCATCTTTGGGTAAGTTAACCTAACCCTAATCTTTTTTAAGAGCTTAGAATAGTCCTTGTGTTGTTGTAGCTCATTTCTATTCTTACCTTAGGTTATCCTGTCACCGTTGATGAAGACATATCGTCTGAAATCAGTTCGGTGTTCTTTTCTGGTTAAGGTGCGGACTTTAAACGTATAGGTTATGGTTTTTAAGGCTTTCAATGTCAGTGAATGGTTTATTCTTACTATGGATGAGTTTTCACATGCCAAATGTTATGTTTATTTTGCATTCCTGATATGCATGTGTTACATTGACATTTATGTATTTTATGTGTATGTATAAAGTACCGTATGCGTATAAAATATGAACATGTGATTGCCATGATTATTTGTCGTGTACTTATGCTTATTGTATGTGCGGCAACTCCTTGGTAAAAGGAATTGTCCAAATGCGTGTATTTCAGCATACGTTGTGTATGTTGTATTATGTATTCTAAGTGTTTGCAGAAATGTTTGAATGATCTAAAGTGTGATATATCAACCTAGTATGGGCGTTGAGAAGCGATTCTTAACTCTCCCACTAGTGTGTATGATTTCCTTCATGCAAGTTACATTCCTTGTTGTTTAATTTCAAGTATTACTTATGTGAAATTCCATGTTAAGTTGATATTCTTTAAATGCTCATGTACCATATGATTTGAGTTGTTGTTCCATTACTATTCTAAATTGTTGATATAAATATCTATTATAGTGGAATGTGTTTGGGACTATGAATAGTCCAGGAAATCGGTAATCGGCCTTAAGTTCATGGCTGAGGTTGCTTTCGCCACGTAGGACGTGATTAGACGAACCCGAGTCATATTAGAGTTATCGGCAGTGGTTTGGCCACGCGGAGTGTTTGCACACTCTATGTCGCTTAACCTAACGTGCGCTCGTGCTAGTCGAGTTCGTCAAGTAACCCAATTGTCCGATGTATGTTCACCATGTATGGACGATACTGTTTGAATCTAGGGTACCAAACTTACCGATGAAATCCTATTAACCATGGTCCTCGATCCCCTAAGACTCATGAGCCGGACATGGTGGTATGGGACACCGTGGTCGAGCTGTCGGCCTACGCTGGGGTGACGAGCCTCCCCGTAGTGACCAGTGAGCAACTAAACTCGTGAGCCGATTATGGTGGTATGGGACACTATATTCGTGCTGTCGGCCTACATTGATTGGTGACGAGCCCTTTGTAGTGACCTCGAGCATACCTGGATACCGCATTGAGGTGACGAGCCTTAGTGTAGTAACGAAGGTATGATAGGTGTGAATTGATTGGTGACAAGCCCTTTGCAACGACCTACAACTATATGATTGTATGAGATGTCTAGGACTGTCGACCCTAAAATGTATCACTGTTTGTATGGTGATATGAGGAAGGTACCTTAGCTTCCCAATCCTGCTGTATGAAAAGGACTAATAACAACTTAGTAATCATGTTCATGCACCGCATTTGCATGTGCTTTATAGACGTGGCGCACTTAAGGCGATGTCATGCGTAACGTAAGATGAAGACGCTGAGGGTGTGCGCGCGAGGGCACGTATCATTCTGCATACATCTTTGCATTAACAAGAGTACTTAGGACATGTTTAATTGTTCTACTTTATCATTACTGCTTGATTGAACTTATTACATGTTAACCTTTGCTTTATTGTTCCACTGAGTTGATCACTCACTCCCACGTTCTGGGGCGGTGTTAAACACCCACCAGACTTTGTCTTAACTGCAGATGTTGATGAGACTTCTGAGGCAGAGCGGGAGATTGATGATGATGAGGCTGCTTTCTCTTTTATGCAGTTTTCAAATGGGTTCTAGTGAGCCTTATTCTGATGCGAGGGATGCTGGGATTTCTTTTGGGAATTAAATGATGTAATTTGATACTTGTAATTTTGATAATAACACTTGTATTACGACCTGGTATGTATATGTATTTCAGGGATTTGCACTTGTACACATATATTTCTTTAAGTCTTCCGCTTGCTTTCTTCACTTATCCCTGAATTATATTTGTTATTTGGCTTAATCTATTCCATGTTTTATGCACTCATACAGACAACATACATCCATCATTCAATATGTTGCATAAGTGATGTTTTGGAACTCGGGAGCTGAGTTATGCTCGACCCCCGAATTTCAGGGCATTACAGAAACTAACTCACTTTCCTTTTTTAGAAACTAACTCTTCTTTCTATTTTTATTTTTAGAAACTTTCTAATCTTATAATTTCTATTTTAGAAACTGACTTGTTTTGTTTTGTTTTGCAGGACCTGACTTAGGAACTTCCAATTTAGCAACTTTTTTCTAATTCTCTCTCTCTTTCTATTTCTAGATTTATATTTCCTTTCTTTCTTTTAGGTTTAGGTTAGAATTTGAGATTGAGGGCTAAGAGTGTTTCATGCCTAAGTGGGTCCGTGACAACACTCGACACCTTTTGAGTGAAGGAGGATTGGTTGAGGGGTTATCTATCCATCACAGGATTAGACACCACTAGAGATCCTCAGAGTTAATTAAGTGATGGCTGCAAATCAACCAGCCCATCAACCAGGAAGACAACCTCAACCTCGCATTGAGGAAGACCAAGATGAGAATGAGGTGCATCGAGCACCCCCGCCTCGTACTTAGTGAGATTATTTACAACTGGCGGGGGTGAGCGTGCCCTCATGCATGATTTTTCTAGAAAATACAGGACACATAGATATTAAGCTAGGGGTGATCCAACTCCTTCTAAAATTCCATGGACTTGAATTTGAAAGTCCATATTTGCACCTGAAAGTGTTTGATGAGATCATAGCCCCATTATATTTTCCAAATGTATCTGAGGACACAGTCAGACTGAAAATCTTTCCCTTTCCTTTGAAAGAGAAATCTAAGACGTGGTTGCATTCACTACATCTCAGATCTATTGGCACATGGAATGACATGATAAGGGAGTTCATAAAGAAATTTTTTTCACATCATAAAACGAACACCCTTAGAAAGTCAATCATGAACTTTGCCCAAAAGGAGGATGAAACATTCTTCCAATGTTGGGAACGATTCAAGGATCTTGTCAGTTCATGCCCAGAACACGGTTTTGAAATGTGACGCATTACAACTTTTTCTATGATGGACTGACATCTTCATGAATAAAAATGTCGATGATGTGTGGGACTACTCGGATAAACTTGTTGAAAATGCACGGTCATGGGACACTTACCCAAAATCAAGCACCACTTCTAGGCCCACTCAATCGAAGGAGGGGCGGATTATACCTTCTGAAAGAGGATGATGATATCAATACTAAAGTGTCTAATCTCTTAAGGAAATTCAAGGCCATGGAATTAAAGAATGATAAGGTTAAGAAAACTATTTATGGTATTTGTGCTTGCAACGTTCACTCAACTAAAAATTGTCCAATCATACCTGTCTTTCAAGAGGTGTTGGATGAACAATCCAATGCTGTGAATAATTACCAAAGACCTTTCAATGGACCTACCTCCAATACATACAATCCCAATTGGAGAAATCATCCAAATTTCAGTTGGAGGAATGGATAAACTGCTACCCCTCAAGGTTTCTTTAATCAAATTCAAATCAAGAAAACCCTCAAGGGGATCTGGTTCAAAAATATATTCAAGACCAAGGCTACTAAATTAGAATTTGGCACAAAAATTTTAGGATATCAGATCAACATTGGGAAAACTTGCATCATCTATTCAAAGGATAGAGTCGCACTTAACAATTGGGGGAAAGGGAATGCTTCCTGCTCAACCTCTCATCTATCCTAAACTGTAATATGAGATAAGTGATCCAAGCTCTTCAAATCCAATGGAGTAAGCTAAATCGATCACCACTCTTAGGAGTGGGAAGACCATTGACAAAACTATTCCGGTTAGGGCTGAAAAGCCTAAGGACCCGAAAGAGGACAAGGATGATAGACCTAGCACTGCCCCACATGAATTGGAACTAGAACTTCAATGCAAGATGATTACCCCATTCCGCCAACGGTTGGTTGACCAAAACTTCTCTCTAACTCTCATGACATTCTAGAGGTGTTGAAACAAGTGAATGTCAATATTCCTCTACTGGATGCAGTTAAACAAATATTTTCATATGTCAAATTTTTGAAAGACTTGTGTACGATCAAAAGATAGCAAAATATTCAAAAGAAAATCTTCTTAACTGAGAAAGTGAGTGCCATCCTAAAGCAAGATGTGCCACAAAAATTCAAAGATCCTAATAGCCCAACCATACCTTGTGTAATCGGGAACTACCGAATTGAGCACGCACTTCTTGACTTAGGTGCAAATGTAAATCTGATTCCCTACTCGGTCTACAAACAATTAGGTTTGGGTGAATTAAAACCCACCCTAACCACATTACAACTTGTTGATCGCTCAATTTGTGTACCGAGAGGAATAATTGAGGATGTGTTGGTCCAGGTTGACAGATTCTGCTACCCTTTAGATTTTATTATCCTAGATATGGAACCCATCAATAACATGAGCACTCAAATTTCCGTCATTCTTGGTCACCCATCATTAATTGCAGGAATGGAGTCATGAGTATGTCTTTCGGGAATATGACATTAGAGCTAAATATCTTTTTCAATACAGGCAGGCGGTTAGAGGACAATAATGATTTCCATGACATTAACATGATTAACTCTTTCATGGAAGATAGATTACCTTTGACCCTATCCTCTGACCCTCTAGAGACGTTCTTGGTCCATTCTCATGGATTTGATGATGACATGATTAAGGAGATGGGTGTCATGCTTGATACTGTGCAGGTACTTGAAGTTAACCAGTGAAGATCATAATTTGAAGAGTTACCCCAAACTTATGAAGTGCCTCTACCATCTAACCTCGAGCCATCAAAGCTTGACCAAAAACCTTTGCCCTCTGATTTAAAATATGTCTATTTAGGTCAAGATGAGACATACCTAGTGGTGATTTCCTCCCACCTTGAGCAAGAACAAGAGAGTATGCTCATATCTACTCTCATTGAGCATAAGGGAGCCCTTGGATGGACGATTGCGGACCTCAAAGGTATTGACCCTTTGATTTGTATTCACCGCATTTATCTTGAGGATAATACAAAAACATCAAGGCAATTACAACACAGACTAAATCCAAACATGAAAGAAGTGGTTAAGGCTGAGGTTCTTAAACTATTGGATGTGGGTATCATATACCCTATATTGAATAGTCAATGGATGAGTCCAACTCAGGTGGTTCCTAAGAAGTCTGAAATCACCATTGTAGCTAATGTCGACAATGAACTCGTGCCAACTAGAGTCACTACTGGTTGGAGAATGTGCATTGAATACAGGAAGTTGAATACCATCACGAGGAAGGACCACTTTCCTTTGCCCTTCATTGATCAAATTTTGGAAAGGTTAGCAGGTCATTCCTATTACTGTTTTCTTGACGGGTATTCGGGCTACAACCAGTAGCGATAGCCCCTGAAGATCAAGAAAAGACCACATTTACATGTTCTTACGACACCTTTGCTTACCGAAGGATGCCATTTGGACTGTGTAATGCCCCTGCCACTTTTCAAGGATGAATGATGAGTATTTTTTCTAACATGGTGGGGCAATATCTAGAGGTCATCATGGATGATTTCTCTATCTTTGGTCCATCTTTCACGATTTCTTAAAGAACTTAAACGTGTGCCGAAAAGATGTGAAGAAAAGAATTTGGTACTTAATTGGGAGAAGTGCCATTTCATGGTTCGTAAGGGAATTGTCCTCGGACATATCATCTCATCTAAAGGAATCGAGGTAGATAAGGCAAAAATTGATCTTATCTCTAACCTACCTCCATCCAAGAGCATACGAGACGTGCGATCCTTCTTACGACACGCTGATTTTTACAGACGATTCATAAAAGACTTTAGTCTCCTCTCTCATCCTTTTTGTAATCTACTTCAAAAGGATGAACCATATGAATGGACTAAGCAATGTCAGGAAGCTTTCACTAAGCTTAAGGGCATGTTAACTACTACACCTATCATGTAGGCACCTGATTGGAGCCTTCCTTTTGAACTTATGTGCGACACGTCTGACTATGCTCTTGGGGTGGTCTTAGGCCAGAGAAAAGAAAAGAAGCCCTACGTTATTCATTACACAAGTAAAACTCTAAATCCTACCCAAGTGAACTACTCAACTAAGGAAAAGGAACTCTTAGCCAAAGTGTTCGCTATGGACAAATTTAGGTCATACTTGAACGGATCCAAATCGTCATTTACACATATCATGTGGCGCTCAAGTATCTTCTTTCTAAGAATGATGTTAAGCCCTGCCTGATTAGATGGATCCTCCTACTCCAAGAATTTAATTTAGAAATAAAAGATAAAAAGGGAGTAGAGAATGTAGTTGTTGACCATCTTTTTCGCCTTGATCTCCCTAATTCCCTTGAGATGACACATATTAATGACATGTTCCTTGACGAATAACTATTCAAAGTCTCCCATTCACCTTGGTTTGTTAATATTACTAATTATCTTGCCACAGGTTTCACGTTGACACATTGGACTGCGCAAGATAAGAAGAAATTTTTCACCGAGGTGCGCAAATTCTTCTGGGATGATCTATATTTATTTAAATATTACCTAGACCAAATTTGAAGGAGATGCATGTTAGAAGATGAACATCAAAGTGTCATTTCCTTCTTTCACTCTCAGGCCTGTGGTGGTCACTTTTCTGCTAAAAAGACCACGGCCAAGATTCTGCAGTATGGCTTTTATTAGCCCACTATGTTCAAGGACACTCATGAGTTTTGCAAGACTTATGAGCGTTATCACAAATTAGGAGCATTGTCTCATCGAAATATGA
The DNA here is from genome assembly GCF_029962835.1 of Magnolia sinica. Taxonomy (NCBI): domain Eukaryota; kingdom Viridiplantae; phylum Streptophyta; class Magnoliopsida; order Magnoliales; family Magnoliaceae; genus Magnolia; species Magnolia sinica. The sequence continues at coordinate 79,337,537 of NC_080573.1, forward strand.
TGCCCTTAAACCCCATCCTTATCATAGAAGCATTTGATTGATGGGGCATCGATTTCATTAGACCATTTCCCCAATCCTTTGGAAATTTATATATTTTGCTCATTGTAGACTATGTCACTAAATGGGTCGAAGCGATTCCATGCCGGAACAATGACCATCTAACGGTCATTAAGTTTTTAAAAGAGAACATCTTTTCTCAATTCAGAATGCCTCGAGCCATGCTTAGTGATGAAGGCTCACATTTTTGTAATAGGCCATTCGTGAATTTAATGAAGAAATATGACATCTCTCATAAGGTGAGCACTCCATACCACCCACAAACAAGTGGGCAAGCTGAGATTTTCAATAGGAAAATTAAACACATTTTGGAAAAGACGGTTAATCTTGACCATGAGATTGGTCAATTTGATTGACCGATGCTTTATGGGCTTACTGTACTACATTTAAAACCCCTATTAGAATGTATCTCTTTAGACTTGTCTATGCGAAAGCTTGCCACTTGCCTGTGGAGTTAGAACATAGAGCCTACTGGGCCATCAAAAATCTGAATTTCAACTTGGACAATGCTGGCTCGCTATGCAAATTTCAGTTAAATGAACTTGAAGAAATACAGAATGACGTGTACGAGAACTCGAGAATTTATTAGGATAGGATGAAGGCATTTCATGACCAACACATTCTTCAAAAATCATTCACACTAGGTCAGAAGGTCCTTTTGTATAATTCTCAATTACATCTCTTCCCGGGTAAGCTCTGATGGCGTTGGACCGACCCTTTCACTCTTATCAATGTTTATCCTCTTAGGGCTGTCGAGATTTGGAATCCAAACAATGGCAATGAGTTTAAAGTAAATGGACATCGATTAAAGCCATTTGTTGAGAAAATTGATTCAGAGGACATGTCCATACCTCTGATTGATTCTGTGTACCATGATTAATCTCCTAGTCTAATAGAGGTATAGGTAGGTTTACTGCTTTCATAGGACTAGGGTAGTTTGCTTTATGCCATTTTAGGATAGTCGACTTTATGCTGTTAGGATAGTTTGCATTCCATTTGTTATAGGATAGTTTGCTATGTATTCATTTAACTCTTGTGCTAATCCATTCTCACGATGAAATTCTTTGAAAAAAGTCATTTAATTTCCTCCTCGGGTACTACCTTTCCATCACTTCTCCTTTACTTTCGTTGTCTCATATGCATTGCATGCTCATATCTTTTACATTGAGGACAATGTAGATTTTAGGTTGGGGATGGTAGATTAGGTTACCTGATCAGTGTTTTCTCAGTCTTAAGCAAAAATTGTGAAAATTTTTAAACTTTTTCTAAAAATTTTGTGAAATCGATTGATTTTGAAGGATATTCTTGATTTAAGAAGTATAAGATATTTAATGTTAGTGACTTGTGACTCTTGGATTCAGTTACCTATTAGATTTAACTATTTAGTTTGAATTATTAATCCATAATTAGAAGTTTTAAACATTGATTGAGTCATGATTTCACATGTCACATCTAGCTTACACATTAAGGTTTCAATTTGATATTGAATTGTTAACTTGGTAATCACTAAGCATGGAAGGAACCAGCTAGGGGAATTTGTCTATCATGTTTCAAAGAGAGAGAGAGAGAGAATACCCAGCTAAAACAACAGTTGTCGTCGAAAATGGCTACCTATTAAAGATCTTTAAAAAGGTTGACACAGCGTGAAGCCATCAATGAAAAAATCAAAAGCTGGAAGAATAAAAAGGCTGAGCTATAAGGCAAGTTTCGGTTTAGGTTGGGTTATTCGGAATGCTCTTTTTTTTTATTACTAATGATATCATGAAAATCAAGAATTGGACATTTCATTGTGATAAGTCAAGGTTGCACTATACACCCATGGAACTCAATGTTTAGAATTGTTCTAATCGATGGATTAATACTTTGAACTTGACCATGAAGTTTACCGTGTGCTTGAGTTTAGGAGAATTCTAGTATCTAGATTGTTTTTTTTTCAAAAATCACTCGAGTTTATAGAATTTGTCCTATATTTCTTAAAATATTTTTCACATACTTTGCTCAAAATTAGCAAAATGCTGGTTGGGGATTGTGTTGAGGGTCAACTATTGTATATTAGACCAAATTATTACTTGATTTTATGAACAAGATAATGCTTAACGCTCTTTTAATCATGTTTTTATTGCAAGGTGAATTTAAGAGCTTGGATTGAAAAAGGGTGTTAAAGGCATGGATTTGATACTCAAGAATCACCAAGGCAAATGATAGATCTTAGGGGACCGAGATTGAAGAATTCACATGCCAAAGATTCAAGAAAACTCAATGATTGAATATAAAGAGGCTTGAAAATCATCCGAATGCAAGATCACAACGTTCCCACCATCCGTCTGGCATAAAACTTTATATCCGACCTGAGGATCATAAAGCAACCGTACATGTAAAATTTCAGCCCTTGGATCTTTGTGGAAGTGGTCCAACAGAAAAGATCAGCCATAAATCACCAATTTGGGGCTCACCTGATCTCTGGATATGCCTTAACTTTGGGCTCAACCCTTAAATTGGATAGATAAAAGGAATGGGCGGAGTGGATTAATCAAGAATATCACTATGGGGCCCACACGCATGCTGCAAGTGCACCATAAGGGTGTGCTCGATATGCACCGTACGCAGGCGCTGGTCAAAGTTGGTTTGACCCAACTTTCCAAAACCAAGAGGGAGACTCTCTCTCCTCTCTCACGAACAGTCGTCCGCTGGGTCTAGTGGTGGCCCACCATGATCATCCAAATGATGATTCGAGATGTTCATTGTGTGCAGGAGGCGATGTCGACCAAAACATCGATGTTCTTGTGCAACCATGCACAAGAACAAGCTCACAACGATAGGAGAAGGCGACACAACGTTGATGAACACTGTTGCCCACCAAGAACTCAGATCCAGCCCAATTCTTAAACAATGGCCGAAACCAACCCTACAGAGCCAATGAACAATTCTAATCTCCTAGAAAATCGCTGTGAGCAGGCCCCATAGGGTTCAGCACAGGTTGACGTGCGTAAGTAACGCACGTCCGACAATTTCGGGAAGATGTGGCCCACCACCTTTGATCGATTGGCCAATCTGAACCATTCACATGGAGCCCAGGTTAAAGCCGACCCCAACCATGGAGGAAATACGGAGCTGAGATGTTCAACCATCTCAAAAACTTATTCCACATGCATGCAGTTTGCAGTTTCATTGTTGCTGTGTAAACTTCACCCTTACGCACTCCCAGCCACCGACCTACAATGCTTATAAAGGAGAGGGAGAACGCACGAGAAGGGGATCATCTAGAGCTTTGGACGTGAGACGTGAAGAGAGAGAGAGAGAGTCGTGGAGCGGGCTGGCTTCAAAGAGTTTTTTTTCTTCCTTCTTTAGTTTTTTCCTTTGATGTTTTTAAGAGATTTTAATTAATCATGTCTATGATTGGCTAAACCTCTTAGCTACGGCTAAGAGGCGAAGCTCGTAGTGTGATGAGTTGCTTTCTATGGCTTTGATTTATGTTTAAATTGAACTATCTTTATTTCTAGTTTGATTATAAGGATTGTTTTTAGTTTTTAATGGTTTGTTGTGACTTAAATTAAAATGGATTTGCATAGCTTTGAGTACGTTCTTTTTCATTATTTTGATTGCGAACGTAGGAACCCCTGTTTTTCACCATAGTCTCATGGACATGGTTGGATGATGGAACCCTTCCTAATGTTCATAACTCTCTCAGATTGGTTGTGGATTGGTTAAATTCTGTTGTTTACTTTGTCTCATGGGCATGTTTTTATGATGGAATCACTTCTAGTTCTCATACTTGTCATTCATTGAAAACTAGATCAAATGAAGTTTAGACTTGAGTTTTAATCAATTATCTTCCAATTGGATGAAGATGGGACTCTAAATCCAGTTGTGTTTATGAATCAAGCATAGATCTCCATGATCTCTACAAGTGGATCCTTGGAAACCCTAGTTTTCCACCTTTGAAATTTAGAAGTTTTAGTTTAATAATTCACCATTATTCTTTTACATTCTCCTAATTTAGATTACATATTCTTCTAGTTCTAGTTCTAGTTACTTTCAGATTACGTATAACGTTCAGTCCTTGTGGATTTGACCTCAGTCTTATCGAGATTATAATTACTACATCGCGACCCTACACTTGGGGTTCTGAACACACATACTGAAGATCCATGAAAATTAAGTCAAGAATGAAGAAAATTAGAGTTTTGAACTAAAATTCGGGTATCTTCGACTAGTCCTTGCTCCGGCTCAACCAGTCCTGCGTTCGCTCAACCAGTCCTGGACTTTGCTTAACCGATTGAAGCTCGACCAGTCGAAGGTGTCTCGACTTGAACTCCACCGTGTAAAACTTCTAAATCTTCATGTTGCTCGACTAGTCAAAGGAGATCCTCGACCAATCAAGGACGACCCATGACTAGTCGAGGATGTCCCATGACTAGTTGAGGGTTACGCAAAAGTTACGTAAACTGCGTAAGTTTGAGACAGTTTTCAGAAATTTCCACTCGGTGCGAAGGTTTAAGGCCTAAAACTATAAATGGGGTCCCCAGGGCACTCCTAGGCATCATCTAGGGTTTGAGGAGTGGAGCAAAATCGTGGAGAAGCCGTCGCCAAGAGTTTTTCTTCCCTTTCCTTAGTTGCTTTTATGCTTTTCTTATGAGTTTCTAGTTCAATCATGTCTATGGTTGGCTAAACCTCATAGCTAGGGCTAAGAGGTGAAGCTTGTAGTGTGATGGGATGTTTCTATTGCTTTGATTCATGTTTATATTGAACTCTCCTTGATTGTAGTTTGATTATAAGGAATACTTTCAGTTTTTAATGGTTTGTTGTGACTCATATTAAAATAGATCTGTGATAGCTTTGAGTATGTTCTTTTCATGTATTGAGATTGTGAAATTAGAAAATCCTGTTGTTCACCATCATCCCTTGAGCATGGTCGGATGATGGAATCCTACCTAACTTTCACAAATCTCTCAGATTAGTTTTGGGATTGGTAAATCCTGTTGTTCGCCTTGTCTCCTGGGCATGGTTTTGTGATGGAATCACTTCCAATTCTCACACCTCTCATCCATTGAGAACTAGGTCAAAGGAAGTTTATATTTTAATCTATTGAGATATCTTCCAATTGGATAGGATGAGACTCTGATTCCAATCGTGTGACTTGAATCAAGCATATATCTCCCTGATCTCTAAAAGTGGATCCTTGGAAACCCTAGTTTCCCACCTTTGAATTTATTAAGTTTTTCATTAAATCTCTCACAATTACTCTCTATACTTCTAGATTTAGATTTTCATCTTCTTCTAGTTTTATCTCTAGCTAGTTACTTTCGGAAGACACATGAGATTAGTCCCTTTAGATTCGACCTCGGTCTCACCCAGATTATTACTACATTGCGACCCAACACTTGTGGTTGTGAATAAGTTTTTGGCGCCGTTGTCGGGGATTAACGGTTGCATTTTTTCTGAGATTAGCAAGTTTTAGAATTAGGTTAAGATTAGGATTTTTTTTTTCTATTTTTAGATTAGGGTTTGTTTTCTGTTTTTAGAAACTTTCTAATTCTAGGATTTCTTTTATTTGTAGGAACTAACTTACTTTCTAATTCTAGGTTTAGAATTTTCCTAATCAATTTTTTAAAACTTTCCTTTTTCGTTTTTAGAAACTAGTTTACTTTCCTAAATAGTTTTTAACTTTCTGGTTTTAGAATTTCTGTGTTTAGAAATTGACTTGTTTTGTTTTGCAGGATTTTAATTAGGAACTTCTAATTTGGTAACTTCTTTCCAATTCTCTTTCTCTTTCCATTTCTAGAACTCTTTTCTCTCTTTTAAGTTTAGGTTAAAATTTGAATTGAGGGCTGAGAGTGTTTCATGCTTAAGCGGGTTCATGACAACACTTGACATCTTTTGAGTGAAGGAGGATTGGTTGAGGGGTTATCTATCCATCATAGGATTAGACATCACTCGAGATCCTCAGAGTTAATTGAAGTGATGACTACAAATCAACTGGTTAATCAACTGGGAAGACAACCTCAACCTCGGGTTGAGGAAGTCCAGGATGAGAATGAGTTGCATCAAGCACCCCGCCTTGTACTTTGTGAGATTATTTACAACCGGCAGGGGTGAGCATGCCTCATATATGGTTTTTCCAGAAAATATAGGACACATGGATATTAAGCCAGGGATGATCCAACTCCTTCCAAAATTTCATGGACTTGAATATGAAAGTCCATATTTGCACTTGAAAGAATTTGATGAGATCATAGCCACTTTATATTTTCTAAACGTGTCTAAGGACACGATCAGATTGAAACTTTTTCCCTTTTCTTTAAAAGAAAAGGCTAAGACATAGTTGCATTCACTGCGTCTCAGATCTAGTGGCACATGGAATGATATGATAAAGGAGTTCATAAAGAAATTTTTTTCCACATCATAAAACGAACACCCTTAGAAAGTCAATCATGAACGTCGCCCAAAAGGATGATGAAACATTATTACAATGTTGGGAGCGGTTCAAGGATCTTGTCAGTTCATGTACACAACACAGTTTTGAAACGTGGCGCATTACACACTTTTTCTATGATGAATTGACATCTTTTATGCACCAATTGGTTGAGACAATGTGCAATGGGGAATTCATGAATAAAAATGTCGATGATGTGTGGGACTACTTGGATAGACTTGTTGAAAACACACAATCATGGGACACTTACCTAAAATCCAGCACCACTTCTAAGCCCACTCAATCATAAGAGAGGGGCAGATTATACCTTCTGAAAGAGGATGATGATATTAATGTTAAAGTGTCTAATCTGATAAGGAAATTTGAGGTCATGGAACTAAAGAAGGATAAGGTTAAGGAAACTGTTTGCAGTATTTGTGCTTGCAACTTTTACACAACTAAAAATTGTCCAACAATACCTGCCTTTCAAGAGGTGTTGAATGAACAATCTAATGCTATGAATAATTACCAAAGACCTTTCAATGGACCTACCTCCAATACATACAATCTTAATTGGAGAAATCATCCAAACTTCAATTGAAAGAATAGATAAACTGCTACCCCTCATGGTTTCTTTAATCAAATTTTAAATCAAGAGAAACCTCAAGAGGATCTGATTTTAAAACATCTTCAAAAGAAAGAGCTTTTCAATCAGTGGATGCTACAAGCCTTTCAAGACCTTACAAAAGCCATACAAGGGCTTGACACAAGGAATACGATTGGGAATAAGGGGAGCCTTTCAGCTCAACATCTTCCCAATCCAAAACCACAATATGAAGTTAGCGACCCGAGCTCTTCAAATCAAATGGAGCAAGTTAAATCTATCATCACTCTTAGGAGTGGGAAGACCATTGATAAAACCATTCCAGTTAAGGCTGAAAAGCCTAAGAACCCAGAAGAGGATAACAATGATAGATTTAACACTATTCCACAAGAATTGGAACAAGAACTTCAAGGCAAGCCGATTGTCCCATTCCCCCAACGGTTGGTTGCATCGAAACCTCTCTCTAACTCTCAGGACATTCTAGAGGTACTGAAACAAGTGAAGGTCAACATCCCTCTACTGGATGCGGTTAAATAAATACCTTCAAATGCCAAATTCCTGAAAGACTTGTGTACAACCAAAAGACAGCAAAATATTCAAAAGAAGATCTTTTTAACTGAAAAAGTGAGTGTCATCCTAAAGCAAGATGTGCCAAGGAAATGCAAAGAACCCTGTAGCCCAACCGTCACTTATGTAATTAGAAACTATCGGATTGAGCACACACTTCTTGATTTAGGTGCGAGTGTAAATCTGATTCCTTATTCGATCTACGAACAACTATGTTTGTGTGAATTGAAACCTACCTGAACTATATTACAACTTGGCAATCACTCAGTTCGTGTACCGAGAAGTATAATCGAAGATGCGTTGGTCCAGGTTAACAGATTCTATTACCCGGTAGATTTTATCATCCTGGATACTCAACCCATCATAGACATGAGTACTTAAATTATTGTCATTCTTGGTCGCCCATTCCTTGCCACTTCAAATGCAATCATTAATTGTAGGAATGTAGTCATGACTATATCTTTCGGGAATATGACATTGGAGTTGAATATTTTTTTCAACATAAGCAAACAGTTAGAGGATGAAGACGATTTCCACGATATTAACCTGATTGATTCTTTCGTGGAAGATAAAGCACTTTTGACCTTATCCTCTAACCCTCTAAAGACGTGTCTGGCCCACTCCCATGATTTAGATGATGATACGATTAGGGAGACGGGTGCCATGTTTGATGATGTGCCGATACTTGAAGTTAACCGGTGGAGGACACTATTTAAAAAATTGCTCCAAACTGATGTAGTGCCTCTATCGTCTAACCTCAAGGCACCGAAGTTTGACCTAAAACCTTTGCCCTCTGATTTGAAATATATCTATTTATGTCAAGAAGAGACATACTCGGTGGTGATTTCTTCTGACCTTGAGCAAGAACAGGAGAGTGTGCTCATCTCTACTCTCATTGAGCAAAAGGGAGCCCTTGGATGGTCGATGCGGACCTCAAGGGAATTGACCCTTTTGATTTGTACTCATTGCATTCATCTTGAGGATAATGCAAAGACCTCATGAGAACCAAAACGTAGATTAAATCCAAATATAAAGGAAGTGGTGAAGGCTGAGGTTCTTAAGCTATTGGATGTGGGTATCATATACCTTATATCCAATAGCCAATGGGTGAGTCCAACTCAGGTGGTTCATAAGAAGTCCAGAATCACCATTGTAGCCAATGCCAACAATGAACTCATGCCAACTAGAGTTACGACTAGTTGGAGGATGTGCATTGACTACAGGAAGTTGAATACCGTCACGAGGAAGGACTACTTTCCTTTGCCCTTTATCGATCAAATTTTGGAAAGGCTAGCTGGTCATTCCAATTACTATTTCCTTGACGGATATTCGGGTTACAATCAGATTGAGGTAGCCCTTGAAGATCAAGAAAAGTCCACATTTACATATCCTTACGACACCTCTGCTTACCGAAGGATGCCATTTAGATTATGTAATGCCCTCGCCACCTTTCAGCAATGTATGATGAGTATTTTTTCTGACTTGGTGGGGCAATATTTAGAAGTCTTCATGGATGACTTATCGGTCTTTGGTCCATCCTTCAGCGAATGTTTGGAAATTTTGAAAAATATGTTGAAGAGATGCGAGGAAAAAACTTGGTACTAAATTAGGAAAAGTGTCACTTCATGGTTCGAAAGGGAGTTGTCCTTTGACATATCATCTCATCCAAGGGAATTGAGGTAGATAAGGCTAAAATTGATTTTATCTCTAACCTACATCCACCTAAGAACATACGAGACGTGCAATCCTTCTTAGGACACACTTGTTTTTACAGGAGATTCATAAAGGACTTTAGTTATTTCTCTCATCCTTTATGTAATCTGCTTTAAAAGGATGCACCATTCGACTGGACTAAACAATGCCAGGAAGCTTTTCTAAGTTTAAGGGCATGTTAACCACTGCACCTATCATGCAGCCACCCGATTGGAGCCTTTCTTTTGAACTTATGTGTGATGCATCTGACTATGCTCTTGGGGTGGTCCTAGGCCAGAGAAAAGACAAGAAGCCTTATGTTATATATTATGCAAGTAGAACTCTAAATCCTGCCCAAGTGAACTACTCTACTACAGAAAAGGAACTCTTAGCCGTAGTGTTTGCTTTGGACAAATTTAGGTCCTACTTGATTAGATCTAAGATCGTCATCTACATAGATCATGTGACACTCAAGTATCTTATTTCTAAAATGATGTTAAGCCCCGCCTGATAAGATGGATCCTAATACTCTAAGAATATGATTTAGAAATAAAAGATAAAAAGGGAGTAGAGAACGCAGTGGCTGACCATCTTTCCCACCTTGATCTCTCTGATTCCCTTGAGACGACACATATAAATGACATGTTCTATGAAGAACTATTATTCAAAGTCTTCCACTCACCTTCGTTTGCAGATATTGCTAATTATCTTGCTACGGGTTTCATGTCGACACATTGGACTACACAAGATAAGAAAAAATTCTTTGCCGAGGTTCGTAAGTTTTTCTAAGATGATCCGTATTTGTTTAAATATTACCCAGACAAAATCTTAAGGAGATGTGTGCCAGACAATGAACATCAAAGTATCATCTCCTTCTATCACTCTCAGGACCGTGGTGGTCACTTTTTTGCAAAAAAGTGTCACGCCCTAAACTCATAAACTGGGCTCACAAAATTTCTGACCACTGAATCCGGGGCCGACATCCTCCGTAATACCCCATTCTCGACTCCTAGTGCCCATATGCCATATTCTGATCTTGGGATCCTACAAGAACGATTTTTGGCGTACATTTATCTCACAAGAAGCATAACTAAGTCACAAAAATAACATCACCACATATCTAATATAATCAAAACTTTAAGTACAATGCGCATAAAGGGAAATACGAAGATAATAATGATAGAAAGTCCAGAAGCTCTGCGACACCTGCATGCATCAATTGTGGATAAGCTTATAGAAAGATTAGAGGGTGGTGAAAGTTTATGCACAAGGTAGCAATGCAAGTGTGTAATATTAGAGTAATGTGGAATATGCTGGTGAGTCCATGAATACTATCAGCCGTACTAAGGCTATGTGATGGAAAGCATGAATGCTATCAGCCATACCAAGGTTATGCGATGCAAAGTATGAATGCTATCGGTCATACCAAGGCCATGTGATGCGAAGTATGAATGCTATCGGCCATACCAAGGTCGTTTGATGTGAGGCCTACGTAGCCAAATGTCATATGCAAGATACAACACAATCATGCCAGTCCTCATCTGAATCCACATAACAATATAGCTTATCACTGGGATATCACTGGGGTCTAGTACACTCCAAACCAGATTGCCGCTTCATCACGTGCAACGAGGTGAGTGGAAGAGACCTCACTATCTGCCTGCCAATATCAGGCACTGCTCGTCGATAGTCGATCCATTCCTTGAGCTGGTCAAACTCAGTCTAGCTTTGCCTCCTCCTCTCGAGCGCGTAAGGCCGCACTACCTTCCAACCGACCACGACATAGTGGGAGACATGGCCTGCTGGTATGCTTATTTTTTTTACATTGAGGACAATGTAGATTTTAGGTTGGGGGTGGAAGATTAGGTAACCTAATCAATGTTTTCTTAGTTTTGAGCAAATTTTGCAAAAATTTGCAAACATTTTGAAATTTTTTCAATGTTTATATGTTTGGAAAGTGATAAATTGTGTATTTAAGACTGTTTTGAGTATGATGAGAAGATAGAAATAGAATTTTGAATTGTTGGAGTTGGAGAAACTAAGTAACCTATCACTTATGGTTCTTACATTCAACTGATTAAAAGTAAGTTTGAATATTATGTTATTCAAATTGTTTTCTATGAATAGTACAAGATTTCCTGATTGTTAGTATGATGATCATTGAAAGATATTGAGAACCAAGTCTGGAGAATTTTATCCACCTTAAAAGAAGAAAGAACTAACTAAAAAATAGGAGATCGACAAAAAGGTCATAAAGAATGAAGAATGATAACATCTTTGAGGGGAATGAAAAATGTCCTTAAAAACAGTGTAATGTCTAAAGAAGAGGAATAAATGCAAATGACCGTCGATATAAAATCAAAAACTAGAAAAAGAAGGAACAGGGGATAAGTTCGGAATCAGTACTTGTGTTTTTAACCAATCTTGAAGTGACGACCATGGCTAACATTACGAAAAGATAGTATTTTCACTGAGCACTTTGAAAAAACTTCATATGCGAACTATGCTTTGACTTAATGGATAAAAGACTTATTTGATTGATTGCTTATGTGCTTCAACTCTAGGTTTTCAAAATCTCACTTTCTCATCTTGAGTCTACTCATTCATACTTGATTACACAAATGATTGTTTTCTAAAAAAGGTTTAAACATTGTGGATTAAAGTTCATTTTTCATATACTTTGCTCGAGACTAGCAAAATGCTGGTTGGGGATTGTGTTGAGGGTCAAATATTGCATATTGTACCCCATCTATTACTTGGTTTTATGAACATAATAATGCTTAATATTCTATTTTAATCATGTTTGTGTTGCAAGGTGAATTTAAGAGCTTGGATTGAAAAGGATGTTAAAAGCATGGATTTAACGCTCAAGAATCACCAAAGCCAAGAATGGATCTAATGAAACCAAGAATGAAGAATGCACATATTGAAGATCCAAGACAATTAAGTCAAAGATGAAAAAAATTGGAGTTTTGAAGTGAAATTCGACCATCTTCGACTCGTCGTCTCAACCAGTCCTGCGTACGCTTGACCAATCCTGGACTCTCACTACAAGAAAAACGGGCAAAGGCTACAGCCAAAATCCGTAGCTAAAAATCTTTTGCTATGGATATAGTTCGTAGCACGTCCGTCGCTATTGGTGGAGTAGCTAAAGGTCTAGCTACGGATTATATCCGTAGCAATAGATACCAAAAGTTATGGATTATATCCATAGCAATAGATAACAATCGCTACGGATTATATCCGTGGCAATAAATACCAATGGCTATGGATTATATCCGTAGTAATATCTTTAGCTACCCCACTAATAGCGACGGATGTGCTACAGATCATATCCGTTGCAAAATTGATTTCATCCGTAGCAATAAATACCGACGGTCCCAATAATATCTATAGCAATATATACCAATAGCTACAGACAAAAGTCGTAGCTATAGCTACGGATTATATTCGCAGCTATTTTTAAAAAAATTGTAATAATACGATCGGTTTCCATTGTAAGAACTTGCTATGATTAATAACTCATCTAAGCTTAATGCTAATAGAAATAGTACATAAAATGCAATCAGGAAAAAAAAATGATGCATTTATTGCAAATAGCAATCAAATCATACAATGCATCCTACATTCACATTTCTAAATAAACAATACTTCACTTTACTCAACCTATCATAAGAATTACAACTAAGGCGTACCCTCATGTGCAAGAAACAAATACACTCCAACACAGTAAACACCCTCCATATGCATTCAATAATGCTCACGTTTTTACAGAATTTTCTTCCTTCAGATGGTCAATTTTAGCAAATGAAGAAGATAAACTTCTTCTTCTTTCCTTGAAACTGCAGATGTAACTTCTGTGGACTCCGACACAAGATCACTTTTAAGTTTTGAAACCCTTCCCTTGAGAAAATAAATTTCATCCTCCACTGACTTCTTTAGCTTGTCAACCTGTATAAAACAGCATTTGTAGACACAATCAAACAAGCATGCCTTTGTACACATTTCAAAAGGAAGAAAGACGAAAAAAAACACTTATATATGAAGAAATAAAAAATGTACCTACAAATCTTCCAAACTATGGCGAAATCCAACATGAGTAATGTGTTCAAACCTAGGATGGACTTTTAAACTCAAAACCTAGGTTTAGGTTATGGTTATAGGTTTAGGTTTTAGGTTTAGGTTAAGGTTATAGGTTTAGGTTATAGGTTATAGGTTATAGTTTTGGGAAATTGAGAATAAGTTAAGGTTTAGGTTTAGGAAATCGGGTTCAGGTTCGAGATCGGGTTTAGGTTTGGGTTTTCAAGTTTAGGTTTAGGTTTAGGTTAAGGAGTTGATATTAGGATTAGGTGTAGGTTTAGGTTTAGGTTAGGGAGTTGAGATTAGGATTAGGTGTAGGTCTAGGTTTAGGGATTTGAGAATACATTTAGGTTATAGGTTTAGGTTTAGGTTTTAGGTTATAGGTTTAGGTTTAGGTTTAGGTTTTAGGTTTAATTATAGGTTATAGGTTAAAGTTTAGGTTATAGGTTTTGGTTTAAGTTTAGGTTTAGGTTTGGGTTTAGGTTATAGGTTATAGGTTAGAGGTTAAAGCTTTAGGGAATTGAGAATAGGTTAAGGTTTAGGTTTAGGAAATCGGGTTCAGGTTTTGTTTGGATTTTCAAGTTTAGGTTTAGGTTAAGGAGTTGAGATTAGGATTAGGTGTAGGTTTAGGTTTAAGGATTTGAGAATCCATTTAGGTTTTAGGTTTAGGTTTATGTTTTAGGTTTAGGTTAGGTTTAGGTGTAGGTGTAGGTGTAGGTTATAGGTTATAGCTCTAGGGAATTAAGAATAGGTTAAGGTTAAGGTTTAGGTTTAGGAAATCAGGTTCGAGTTCGAGATCGGGTTTAGGTTTGGGTTTTCAAGTTTAGGTTTAGGTTTAGGTTAGGGAGTTGAGATTAGGATTAGGTGTATGTTTAGGTTTAGGTTAGGGAGTTGAGATTAGGATTAGGTGTAGGTTTAGGTTTAGGGATTTCAGAATACATTTAGGTTTTAGGTTTAGGTTTAGGTTTTAGGTTATAGGTTAAGGTTTAGCTTTTAGGTTAAGTTAAGGTTAGGTTATAGGTTATAGGTTATAAGTTATAGGTTAAGGTTTTAGGTCATAGGTTTTGGTTTAGGTTAAGGTTATAGGTTTAGGTTAAGGTTAAGGTTAAGGTTTAGGTTTAGGTTATAAGCTATAGGTTTAGGGAATTGAGAATACGTTAAGGTTTAGGTTTAGGAAATCGGGTTTGGGTTCGGGATCGGGTTTAGGTTTGGGTTTTCAAGTTTAGGTTTAGGTTTAGGTTAGGGAGTTGAGATTAGGATTAGGTGTAGGTTTTGTTTTAGGGATTTGAGAATACATTTAGGTTTTAGGTGTAGGTTTAGGTTTTAGGTTTAGGTTTAGGTTTAGGTTTAGGTTTAGGTTATAAGCTATAGGTTTAGGGAATTGAGAATAGATTAAGGTTTAGGTTTAGGAAATCGGGTTCGGGTTCGGGATCGGATTTAGGTTTGGGTTTTCAAGTTTAGGTTTAGGTTTAGGTTAGGGAGTTGAGATTAGGATTAGGTGTAGGTTTAGGTTTAGGGATTTGAGAATACATTTAGGTTTTAGGTTTAGGTTTAGGTTTTAGGTTTTAGGTTAAGGTTTAGATTTTTGGTTTAGGTTAATGTAACGCCCTGAAATTCGGGGGTCGAGCATAACTCAGCTCCCAAGTTCCAAAACATCACTTATGCAACATATTTAATGATGAATGTATGTTGACTGTATTAGTGCATAAGACATGGAATAGATTAAGCCAAAACACAAATATGATTCAAGGATAAGTGAATAAAGCAAGCGGAAGACTTATAGCAAAATATGTGTACAAGTGTAAATCCCTGAATTACATATACAAGCCAGATCGTATGAAAGTGTTATTTAACAAAATTATAAGTATCAATTACATCATTTCAGTTCCCAAAATAATCCCAGAGATCCCGCGCATCAGACCGAGGCTCGCTAGAACCCGTCTGAAAACTGCATATAGGAGAAGGCAGCCTCGTCGTCATCCAGCTCCCGCTCTGCCTCAGATGTCGCATCCACATCTGCAACATCAGGGCCTAAGACAGAGTCTGGTGGGTGTTTAACACCGCCCCAGAAACGTGGGAGTGAGTGATCAACTCAATGGAACAATAAGGCACTGGTTAACATGTTATCAGTTCAATCAAACAGTAATGATAAAGCAGAACAAGTAAATAAATCCTAAGTACTCTTATTAATGTAAGGATGTATGCAATATGATGCGTGCCCTCACGCGTACACCCTCAGCGTCTTCATCTTACGTTACGCATGACATTGCCTTAAAGTGCGCCACATCTATAAAGCACATGCAAATGCGGTGCATGGATATGATTACCAAGTTGTTATTAGTCCATTTCACACAGCCGGATTGGGAAGCTAAGATACCTTCCTCATGTCACCATCCAAACGGTAATCCATACTAGGGTCGTCAATCCTAGACATCTCATACGATCATATGTTTGAGGTCGTAGCAAAGGGCTCGTCACCAATCAATGCACGCCTTTCATGCCCTTCCCACCACAGTTCGGCTCGTCACCTCATTGCGGTATCCAGGTATGCTCGAGGTCACTACAAAGGGCTCGTCACCAATCAATGTAGGCCGACAACACAAATATAGTGTCCCATACCACCATAATCGGCTCACGAGTTTAATTGCTCATTGGTCACTACGGGGAGGCTCGTCACCCCAGCGTAGGCCGACAGCTCGACCATGGTGTCTCATACCACCATGTCCGGCTCATGAGTCTTAGCGGATCAAGTACCATAGTTAATAGGATGTCACTGGTAAGTTCGGTACCCTAGATTCAAGCAATAACGTCCATACACGGTAAACATACATCGGACAATCGGGTTACTTGACGAACTTGACTAATACGAGCGCACGTTGAATTGAATGACATAGAGTGCGCAAACACTCCGCGTGGCCAAACCACTGCCGCCAACTCTAATACGGCTCGGGCTCGTCTAACACGTCCTACGTGGCGAAAGCAATCTCAACCACGAATATAGAGTCGATTACCGATTTCCTAGACTAATGCATAGTCCGACACACCTTACACTACAACAGATATTCATATGGAATGTAAAACAGTAATGGAACAACAGCTTAAATCATGGTACATAAGCACTTGAGGAATATCAACTTAACATCAATGTAAGCACAAGTAGTGCTTGAATTTAAATAACTTGGAATGTAACTTGCATAAGGGAAATCATGCACATCAATAGGAGTATTGAGAATCACTTCTCAACGCCCACAATTCGTGTAATCAGTTACACTTAGGTTATTCATGCATTTCTACAAACACTTAGCATACATGGAACAACATACATGACGTATGTTGGAATACATGCACTTAGACAATTCCTGTTACCAAGGAGTTGTCATACATGCATCTAGCATACATACATGACAAATAATCATGGCAAACACAAGTGCGTATTTTATACGTATACGGTACTTTATAAATACACATAGAATACACAAATCTCAATATAGCACATGCATATAAGGAAAGCAATGTAAACTCAACATTTGGCATATGAAATCTCATCCATAACAAGAATAAATCACTAACTGGGATTGAAAGCCTTGAAAACCATAACCTATACACTTAAAGTCCGCACCTTAAGCGAAGAAAGAACCACCGAACTGATTTAGACGAGTTGTCTTCGTCAACGGCGTTAGAATACCCTAGAACAAAGATGGAAATGAGATACAACAACACCAAGTCTAATCTAAGCTCTAACACAGGTTAGGGTTAGGTTAACTTACCCCAAAAGAACTCAGAACCGTCAGAAGAACGATTCAAAGTGAAGGTTCAAAGATGAAGAAGAACAAGGAAGAATCCAAGATGATTCACCAACTTATCTCTCTCACTTTCTCTCTCTTTTCCACTCTCTTTCCAAGCTAGGGTTAGAGAAAATCGTATGGAAAAGAGGACTAGGGTTTAAGGACTATAAATAGGCCTTTACTTGATGAAAATAACCCTAGGGACAAGGTATACTTAGGTTATAACCAAAGTAAGCCTTTCTCGATCCAACGAAGCACTTCTGGTGGGCCTATAACCACGAAAGGTCGGACTTAAGCTCCTTGACCATGGATCTAGGTCAAGCAGAGTTTTCATACCGACCGGCTCTTCAGATCAGCCGTGGCGGACCACACTCAATTCAACGGTCACGGAAACTCGATCAGGTCCACAAGCACTAGGATATGCCTGGGCCAACTATCCTGATCAAAGGGTGAAATTGGGTCAGAATCTAACGGTCAGATAGCTTAAAATCGTCGCGCAAGCGACACGATTCAGACTTCAATAAAAGCTTAATAAATTCCAACCGTTCTCACACTCTTCACTCCGAGCTCAAGCAAATCGACCCAGAACATCAGATGGACTTGATTTTTGAGGAGATGACCAAGCCCAACTCGGTGACCGCAATAGCTTAAGATCATCGCCATCGGACTTTCGACGCGCGGTCTAGGTCCGATCCAGATCTTCCAAAAATTCTCCTGAACAACTGGATTTAGCGATGGATCCCACGTTTCAGAGTAATGTAGCGCTCACTAATCTACACGTTTAGAGCCATGCAAATACAATTTAAAGTGATTGATGCGGATTTCACAAGCAATCTAGTAAAGCGCTAATTACCCCAAAACAACTACTTAAGGAAAGATTAGCACAAAAATTCCAAAGTCGTTACAATCTACCCCCCTTAAAGAAAATTTCGTCCTCGAAATTCATACCTTCATATAAGCCTCAAGGATCAGAGGGTAGGTCTTTCTGACCTCAGCTTCAGATTCCCAAGTAGCCTCTTCCACACCATGATGCGTCCATAGCACCTTCACAAGAGGGATAACCTTGCTACGCAATACCTGCTCCTTCCTGTCGAGAATACGCGTCGGTCGCAGTACACAAGTGACATCCTCACTCAACTGCACTTGCTCCCAACTGATAATATGCGAAGGATCAGGAATGTACTTCTTCAGCATAGAAATATGAAATACGTTATTCACGACCGCAAGAGGTGTGGGCAAAGCAAGGCGGTATGCTACCGCTCCCACTCGATCCAGAACTTGAAATGGACCAATAAATCTCGGCGTCAACTTCCCCTTCTTACCGAACCGCAGAACTCCCTTCATAGGAGAGACCTTCAGAAACACATGGTCTCCCACTACAAACTCAAGCGGTCGACGCCTCGTATCAGCATAACTCTTCTGCCTACTCTGCGCTGTCAGAAGTCGACGTCGAATGATGTCAACCTTCTCAGAAGTCACCTGCACCAACTCTGGGCCAAGCAAACTACGCTCACCAATTTCTGCCCAACAATGTGGTGCTCTGCACGGGCGACCATACAACGCCTCATAGGGAGCCATACCAATACTCGCCTGGAAACTATTATGTATGCAAACTCTGCATACTGAAGACAATCATCCAAACTGTCCTTGAAATCCAAAACACAAGCTCGCAACATATCTTCCAGGACTTGATTCACGCGCTCTGTCTGCCCATCCGATTGCGGATGAAACGCGGTGCTGAACTTCAGTTTCACACCCATTGCTTCCTGGATACGAGTCCAGAAGATAGATGTAAAACGCGTGTCCTTATCAGACACAATCTCCAGGGGAACTCCATGCAGATGCACTATCTCCTTGATATACAACCTAGCCAACTCGTCTACAGAGTAAGTGACTCTGATCGATAAGAAATGCGCCGACTTCGTTAATCGATCGACGATCACCCAAATAGAGTCAAATCCCTTTCTCGTCTTCGGCAACCCAGAAATAAAATCCATAGAGATGAAATCCCACTTCCATTCAGCTATGGGCATGGGCTGCAACAACCCAGGAGGTCGGCGATGCTCTGCCTTGACCTGCTGGCACGTGAGACAACGAGAAACAAATTCAGTAATCTGGACCTTCATATTGTCCCACCAATAAGACCTCTTCATATCCTGATACATCTTCGTGCTACCTGGATGTATCGCAAGCTTAGAACTACGGGCTAACTCGAGAACCTCACGTCTCAAGTCAGCGATGTCAGGAACACATAACCGGCCACGAAAACGTAGGCCCCCATCAGAACCAACACTCCAGTCGGAGTTCTCATCTGTACCAACCCGCTGCCTCATCTTCACCAAAAGATCATCATCTGCCTGAGCTGCAACGATCCTCTCGTCGATAACGGGCTGTACACGAATGTGTGTGATAACCTCATACGGCTCAACCACCGTAAGCTTCTGCTCAAAATCGCGCACGAACTCCAACATATCCCACTCTGCTATCATCAGCGGAGCCGCAAACTCAATAGCCTTCTTGCGACTCAACGCATCTGCCACAAGGTTCGCCTTACCAGGATGGTAAGAAACATCGAACTTGAAGTCCTTCAATGTTTCCATCCATCTGCGCTGCCTTATATTCAAATCACGCTGCGTGAAAATATACTTAAGGCTCTTGTGGTCGCAAAAGAGCTCGAACTCCTCACCATAGAGGTAATGTCTCAAAAGCTTTAATGCGAAGATGACAGCTGCCAATTCCAGGTCGTGCGTAGGGTAATTCTCTTCGTGTTTCCTCAACTGACGCGAAGCATAAGCAATCACCCTGTCCTTCTGCATAAGGACACAACCCAGACCAACGCGAGAGGCGTCAGTATATATAATATACTTAACCCCTTGCTCTGGCAATACTAGCACAGGGGCGGACGTCAACTTGTCCTTCAGCTCCTGAAAAGCTAACTCCGCCTGCTCACTCCAAGCAAACTTCAAATCCTTCCGTGTCAGCTGCGACAACGGTCTGGCAATCTTCGAGAAGTCCTGAATAAAGCGTCGATAATAGCCTGTAGACCCAGAAAACTCCTCACCTCAGTAATTGAACCAGGCTGCTTCCAGTCCTGCACTGCAGCTACTTTGGTAAGGTCGACGGCTATTCCTTCCTTGGACACCACATGTCCCAGGAACTTGACTTCCTCTTTCCAGAAATCACACTTCTTGAACTGTGCGAAAAGCTGATGCTCCCTAAGAGTATCCAAAACCGCTCTTAAGTGCTCCTCGTGCTCTGCCCGGCTCGCTGAATAAATCAAAATGTCATCAATAAAAATAATGACGAATCGAAACAGGAATGGCCGAAACACCCTGTTCATCAGATCCATGAACACGGCCGGTGCGTTCGTCAGACCGAACGACATCACAAGGAACTCATAATGACCAAAGCTGGTCCTAAAAGCGGTCTTCTGCACGTCCCCATCCTTGACGCGCAACTGATGATACCCTGACTGCAGATCAACCTTCGAGAAGTACCGTGCCCCCTTCAACTGATCAAACAGATCATCAATCCTGGGCAAAGGGTACTTATTCTTCACAGTTACCAAATTCAACCTGCGATAATCAATACACAATCGCAAGGAACCATCCTTCTTCTTCACAAACGGAACAGGTGCTCCCCAAGGAGACACACTGGGCCGAATAAAACCCAATTCCAGTAAACCATCTATCTGCTTCCTCAACTCCTCCATTTCACTCGGAGGCATCCGATAGGTGGGTAAAGAAATGGGCGCTGCACTAGGCATAAGATCGATAGCAAAATCAATCTCACGCTGAGGAGGTAATCCAGGAATCGACTCAAACACATCTTCAAAATCCTGAACTACCGGTGTACTAACCAACGCCGATTCGGCCGAACTCTCCAACAAAGAAGAATAAAAATCAATACGAAGAGGGTAACTGACCTGAACTGGGAAAGTAACAATCTCGCCCTCAGGTCCATGGATCGTCACTGATCTCACTTCACAATCAATCTTAGCTCGCATCCTCGTGAGCCAATCCATACCCATAATAACATTGTAGTGATAAAGCGGTGCGACTAACAAATCAACACGGATCGATCCACTTCCCAGATCGACCAAACAATCCATACAATGCTTGTCCAAAGCAGAGGACATCCCCGTAGAGGTAGTAAGCGTCACTCCTTGCATAGGAACAGATCTCAAACCCAAACGCCTAACTGCCGCATAAGAAATAAGAGAAGTAGTGGACCCTGTATCCACTAACATAGAAACGGGAATACCTTCAATATGCACTGTCACCTCAAAGGACCTCGGCACCAAGTCAGACATAGGCGCTTCAGCTGAAAGCGCATGAACACGAACCTGCTGCTGACGATTCGGTGGAGGAACCATGGGCCGCTGAGGTGGCCTGAAACCAGGAACTGCAGGTCTGAAGGATGGATGAGCTGGCGCTGATCAAAGAGGAGGAGGAGAAATAACATGAGGCATCGGACGGCTAACCCTCTGCGGTGGAGTAAAACCACCAGCTCGCATATGGGAGAAGCAGAAACAGTCCAAGTGCCCCACCTTCCCACAATAAGAACATCTAAGATCAGCTCTCATCTGCTGAGCGGGCGGCGCTGAACGCCTCGGAGGAGAATCAACTCGCGGCCTCTTACCGAGGAAAGGTGCACCCTGAAAGTCCGATCGCTGCTTAGGAACCATCGGTGCTCGCATACGGGACGCTCTATCTCCGTCCTGCTCTGCTCGCAAGGACATGCTCACCAGCTCCGCATAAGAAGAAATGCTAGCACAGCAAATCTTCGATCTGATCTCAGGTCTCAGTCCCTCAGAGAAACGCCGCATCCTCATCGGCTGATCACCCAAGATCAAAGGAACATACCGCCCCAACTCAGTAAATCGGTTCTCATACTCCGTAACCGACAACCCTCCCTGTCACTTTCCTTCTCATGTCGGTACGTAACCGGGAAATACTTCTCGTGGAAGCGCGCCTCAAACGCCTACCACAACCAAACAAAGTCCTCCTCGACAGTGCGAAGCACACTGTCCCACCACAAACTGGCCTCCTTCTCAAACATGAAGGTGGCAAGCTCAACCTGCTCGACCTCAGAGCAGTGCAACGGCCTCAGCATCTTAGAGATGCGGTCAATCCAATACTCGGCCTCCTCGGGTCTATGAGAACCCGCAAAAGTAGGAGGTCGCAAGCGCTGGAATCGCTCGAATGTGCCGCTGGCACTGGCACTGACACTGGCACTCCCAGATGGAGGCATAGGTGAAACAGGTGGAGTCGCCCCCACAGACTGAGCAAAGATGCTAGCCATGGAAGAGAGGAACTCCTGCTGCTGCTGCTGCTGGTACTGCTGCTGCTGAATCTGCTGCTGCTGCATCAACAACATCATCTGCTCAAACCTATCAACAGGTGGAGCAGATGAAGGTGCATGGCTCGACTCAGGAACCGAGGGTGTGACTGGGGGAGCCATAGGTGTCGACCCAACACCGGCACGAGATGGACCCGCCTGCGGATCCGACTGGCTATCGCTCAAGGGAGGAACCCCAGCAAGCGACTCAATCAGAGAGAGACGGGCCGAAGTCTTCGAACCCTTAGGAGGCATCCCTACATTCAATCAGAGGATGCAACCTGTCAGATTCTAAGTCACATAGTCCATCCACACAACAACACAGCACAGCACAACTCCAAAGACAAACAACATGCATTCCATTAATCAAAATCGTCGCAATGCAAGTAGTGCAGCAATACATGAATCACGACTAGGAAAGCATGAAAACAACACCATCTAACACTTCAACAACCACATCAACTACAACAACCACAAACAACTACCACAACTACAACACTACAACACTCCAACTACAAGCCAACAACGGCTACACACAGAAAGAAAACACAAACAAAGCAAAGATGGCCACGACGATGCTACTCGTCGGAATCAGGAGATGGAGGCGGAGCACCCTTATCCTGCAAGCAACACAGGATAGACTTCAGAGTCCGAGACATCTTCTTAAACTTATGCTTAACAAAGCCTCGAAGATCAACCATCTCCTGGCGTAAAGCAGCTTGCCCTTCTTCAAGCCGTGTAAGACGGGCATCTCTGGTAGTCTGCTCTGCGCCCTGCTCTGGCACCACAGGAGGCGAGCTATCACTCGAATCCTGTGCCTCAATCTCTTCCTCGTCTTGCTCTGTTCCTTCCTCAGACTCCGCACCACCTTCAGCAAAACTCTTATCATCACCGCTCTCAGACTCAGCCTCACCCTCTGAGGCAAGCCGACCAAAACCAACCTCCATCAGCTTGAGAGTCCTCAAATTGATATGACGAACAGGAACCGGCTTCTCAGCTCCAAGCCTATAGCCAAACTCATGTGCGATCTTGCAAATGAGGCGGCCAAAGGGAAGCGACTCGGTCCTTCTACTCGAACGAGCGATGAGAAAAATCTGGCGCAGGACGTACGTCAGCACACACAACTTCGCTTCCTGCCCCACTTGATATAGGAAATCCACCATCAGGAGCGTACACTCGCTGCGGTTGCTCCACCTTGGATATACATTGAACGTAAAGATGTGGTGAAGCAAACGGAAATCGTCCGTCATGTGAGAAGCCAAAAGACTCCTATTCGGCTGCCATTCAACCAGACGACCACACAAGGATCGGGTGCGACGATCCCTCTCGCGCACACTGTCCACATTCTTCTCGCTGGCATGCACTTCCCCAAGTGGCACCTTCAAGAGTCGGGATATCAAAGCAACATTGACAATACCAACTCGACCGCTACCACAGGGAATCTTGAACTGCAGAGGATCCAGCGAAGGCTCCAGAATGTTGGCATAGAAGGCCCGAACAGTGCTAGCATTCGCGCGATATTTGCCTTCAAATAAGGGACCCCAACTAGCCCCTTCTAGGTGCTCCAACAAGAAGAACTCACTAAAGAGCCGCGGATCAACATGAGCCTAAAAAAGGACTCTACGCCCTTCATAGACTCCATGCGACAATTCCGCCAACAAAGTCTATCTAACGGGAGCTCGAGGATCGAGGTCACGCTTCGTCTGGAACTCGCGTGTGGCAGATGTGCTAGCGGCGGCACCTCTCGGCCTCCGTGCACGGGTTGGGCGGCTCGGCCCGGCCTCATCCACAGGCGCTCTCTTCTTCCCCATCAAGGAAAGAAGGGAAGAAATGGAAAAGATGGCCGTCACAATCTCAAAGAAGGCCATGAGAAATGAGAGAAAGAGAGAAATAGGAAGATGGTGAAGCTTTCACACAACTATTAGCCAAATAGGGATAGCAAGGGCTCAAATGAGAAGGAAATAAGGAGGAATCAGCAATGGGAAGGAAGCTTTAAAGATGGGGTGATGGGTTTGCACGAAAAATGGAGGAAGATGAAGATTGGGGAGAGATTTGAGAGGATTTGGAGAGGTTTTTGAAGAAAAGGAAAGCTTGGGAGTGGGTTTTTTGAAGGAAATAGGTAAAAGGAATGGGTTTTAAGGTAAAACCGTAGAGGGGTGAGCCACACTAGGCCTGAGATGCGTCGGCCCGGCCCGCTAAGCCCGCTGACCGGCAATCCCTCGCCGAACCGGCGATGGCATCGCCGGTCTCTGGACAGTGCGGCGATGCCTCGCCATTTTGACGAGGCCCTCCTGGTCCCCCTTGGTCCAAAACACGTGGTCCCCCCTGGGTCCCACAGAAAATGCCCCGATTGGCCCCTTGCGTAGTTTGACGCCTATCGGGTCATTTTGACAGAAATCTGATCCAAATAACGATTTCTGAAAGGTTTAAAGATGGAAAAGGGAGGATAGACCGTCTACACTCCTTAATAGAGGGTCTAGGAAAGGTTTCGGGTCGCTGTGTGTGATCAGGTAAGAGTACAGACTCGATCTCAGTGAAGGTTTTCAAGGAACTTTCGCCAATAGAAGCTACGGAGCACAAACACAAAAGCGATAATAGACCCGCACCCAATTACACTAAAGTGACGACAACGTGCGGTGTGTGACCATAACCCAGGTCTGGTTTAATCCAGATCATGCTCTGATACTAACTTGTAACACCCTGAAATTCGGAGGTCGAGCATAACTCAGCTCCCGAGTTCCAAAACATCACTTATGCAACATATTTAATAATGAATGTATATTGACTGTATTAGTGCATAAGACATGGAATAGATTAAGCCAAAACACAAATATGATTCAGGGATAAGTGAATAAAGCAAGCGGAAGACTTATAGCAAAATATGCGTACAAGTGTAAATCCCTGAATTACATATACAAGCCAGATCGTATGAAAATGTTATTTAACAAAATTATAAGTATCAATTACATCATTTTAGTTCCCAAAATAATCCCAGAGATCCCTCGCATCAGACCGAGGCTCGCTAGAACCCGTCTAAAAACTGCATATAGGAGAAGGCAGCCTCGTCGTCATCCAGCTCCCACTCTGCCTCAGACATCGCATCCACATCTGCAACATCAGGGCCTAAGACAGAGTCTGGTGGGTGTTTAACACCGCCCCAGAAACGTGGGAGTGAGTGATCAACTCAGTGGAACAATAAGGCACTGGTTAACATGTTATCAGTTCAATCAAACAGTAATGATAAAGCAGAACAAGTAAATAAATCCTAAGTACTCTTATTAATGCAAGGATGTATACAATATGATGCATGCCCTCACGCGTACACCCTCAAGTGTCTTCATCTTACGTTACGCATGACATCGCCTCAAAGTGCGCCACATCTACAAAGCACATGCAAATGCGGTGCATGGATATGATTACCAAGTTGTTATTAGTCCATTTCACACAGCCGGATTGGGAAGCTAAGATACCTTCCTCATGTCACCATCCAAACGGTAATCCATACTAGGGTCGTCAATCCTAGACATCTCATACGATCATATGTTTGAGGTCGTAGCAAAGGGCTCGTCACCAATTAATGCACGCCTTTCATGCCCTTCCTACCACAGTTCGGCTCGTCACCTCATTGCGGTATCCAGGTATGCTCGAGGTCACTACAAAGGGCTCGTCACCAATCAATGTAGGCCGACAGCACGAATATAGTGTCACATACCACCATAATCGGCTCACAAGTTTAATTACTCATTGGTCACTACGGGGAGGCTCGTCACCCCAGCGTAGGCCGACAGCTCGACCACGGTGTCCCAGACCACCATTTCCGGCTCATGAGTCTTAGTGGATCAAGTACCATAGTTAATAGGATGTCACTGGTAAGTTCGGTACCCTAGATTCAAGCAATAGCATCCATACATGGTAAACATACATCGGACAATCAGGTTACTTGACGAACTCGACTAACACGAGCGCACATTGAATTGAACGACATAGAGTGCGCAAACACTCTGCGTGGCCAAACCACTGCCGCCAACTCTAATACGGCTCGGGTTCGTCTAACACGTCCTACGTGGCGAAAGCAATCTCAACCACGAATATAGAGTCGATTACCGATTTCCTGGACTAATGCATAGTCCGACACACCTTACACTACAACAGATATTCATATGGAATGTAAAACAGTAATGGAACAACAGCTTAAATCATGGTACATAAGCACTTGAGGAATATCAACTTAACATCAATGTAAGCACAAGTAGTGCTTGAATTTAAATAACTTGGAATGTAACTTGCATAAGGGAAATCATACACATCAATAGGAGTATTGAGAATCACTTCTCAACGCCCATAATTCGTGTAATCAGTTACACTTAGGTCATTCATGCATTTCTACAAACACTTAGCATACATGGAACAACATACATGACGTATGTTGGAATACATGCACTTAGACATTTCCTGTTACCACGGAGTTGTCATACATGCATCTAGCATACATACATGACAAATAAATACACATAGAATACACAAATCTCAATATAGCACATGCATATAAGGAAAGCAATGTAAACTCAACATTTGGCATGTGAAATCTCATCCATAACAAGAATAAATCACTAACTGGGATTGAAAGCCTTGAAAACCATAACCTATACACTTAAAGTCCGCACCTTAAGCGAAGAAAGAACCACCGAACTGATTTAGACGAGTTGTCTTTGTCAACGGCGTTAGAATACCCTAGAACAAAGATGGAAATGAGATACAACAACACCAAGTCTAATCTAAGCTCTAACAAAGGTTAGGGTTAGGTTAACTTACCCCAAAAGAACTCAGAACCGTCAGAAGAATGATTCAAAGTGAAGGTTCAAAGATGAAGAAGAACAAGGAAGAATCCAAGATGATTCACCAACTTATCTCTCTCACTTTCTCTCTCTTTTCCACTCTCTTTCCAAGCTAGGGTTAGAGAAAATCGTATGGAAAAGAGGACTAGGGTTTAAGGACTATAAATAGGCCTTTACTTGATGAAAATAACCCTAGGGACAAGGTATACTTGGTTACAACCAAAGTAAGCCTTTCTCGATCCAACGAAGCACTTCTGGTGGGCCTATAACCACGAAAGGTCGGACTTAAGCTCCTTGACCATGGATCTAGGTCAAGCAGAGTTTTCATACCGACCGGCTCTTCAGATCAACCGTGGTGGACCACACTCAATTTAACGGTCACGGAAACTCGATCAGGTCCACAAGCACTAGGATATGCCTGGGCCAACTATCCTAATCAAATGGTGAAATTTGGTCAGAATCTAATGGTCAGATAGCTTAAAATTGTCGCACAAGTGACACGATTCAGATTTCAATAAAAGCTTAATAAATTCCAACCGTTCTCACACTCTTCACTCCGAGCTCAAGCAAATCGACCCAGAACATCAGATGGACTTAATTTTTGAGGAGATGACCAAGCCCAACTCGGTGACCGCAACAGCCTAAGATCATCGCCATCGGACTTTCGACGTGCGGTCTAGGTCCGATCCAGATCTTCCAAAAATTCCCCAGAACAACTGGATTTAGCGATGGATCCCAGGTTTCAGAGTAACGTAGCGCTCACTAATCTACACATTTAGAGCCATGAAGATACAATTTAAAGTGATTGATGCGGATTTCACAAGCAATCGAGTAAAGCGCTAATTACCCAAAAACAACTACTTAAGGAAAGATTAGCACAAAAATTCCAAGGTCGTTACAGTTAAGGTTAGGTTATAGGTTATAAGTTTAGGTTTTAGGTTATAGGTTTTGGTTTAGGTTAAGGTTATAGGTTTAGGTTTAGGTTATAGGTTATAGTATATAGGTTATAGTTTTAGGGAATTGAGAATAGGTTAAGGTTTAGGTTTAGGAAATCGAGTTCGGGTTCGGGATCGGGTTTAGGTTTGGGTTTTTAAGTTTCGGTTTAGGTTTAGGTTAGGGAGTTAAGATTAAGATTAGGTGTAGGTTTAGGTTTAGGGTTTTGAGAATACAATTAGGTTTTAGGTGTAGGTTTAGGTTTTAGGTCATAGGTTTTGGTTTAGGTTAAGGTTATAGGTTTAGGTTTAGGTTTAGGTTATAAGCTATAGGTTTGGGGAATTGAGAAAAGGTTAATGTTTAGGTTTAGGAAATCGGGTTTGGGTTCGGGATCGGGTTTAGGTTTGGGTTTTCAAGTTTAGGTTTAGGTTAGGGAGTTGAGATTAGGATTAGGTGTAGGTTTAGGTTTAGGTATTTGAGAATAGATTTCGGTTTTAGGTGTAGGTTTAGGTTTTAGGTCATAGGTTTTGGTTTAGGTTTAGGTTTAGGAAATTGGGTTCAGGTTCGGGATCGGGTTTAGGTTTGGGTTTTCAAGTTTAGGTTTAGGTTTAGGTTAAGGTTTTGGTTTAGGGAA
Source organism: Magnolia sinica (assembly GCF_029962835.1). Taxonomy (NCBI): domain Eukaryota; kingdom Viridiplantae; phylum Streptophyta; class Magnoliopsida; order Magnoliales; family Magnoliaceae; genus Magnolia; species Magnolia sinica. The sequence goes on from NC_080573.1 coordinate 79,366,476, forward strand.
TTGAGAATAGGTTAAGGTTTAGGTTTAGGAAATCGAGATCGGGTTTAGGTTTGGGTTTTCAAGTTTAGGTTTATGGTTAGGTTAGAGAGTTGAGATTAGGATTAGGTGTAGGTTTAGGTTTAGGTTTTGGGATTTGAGAATACATTTAGGTTTTAGGTTTAGGTTTAGGTTTAGGTTTTAGGTTATAGGTTAAGGTTTAGGTTTTACGTTTAGGTTAAGGTTAGGTTATAGGTTATAAGTTTAGGTTTTAGGTTATAGGTTAAGGTTTTAGGTCATAGGTTTAGGTTTAGGTTTAGGTTTAGGTTAAGGTTTAGGTTTAGGTTATAAGCTATAGGTTTAGGGAATTGAGAATAGGTTAAGGTTTAGGTTTAGGAAATTGGGTTCGGGTTCGGGATCGGGTTTAGGTTTGGGTTTTCAAGTTTAGGTTTAGGTTTAGGTTTAGGTTAGGGAGTTGAGATTAGGATTAGGTGTAGGTTTAGGTTTAGGGATTTGAGAATACATTTGGGTTTTATGTTTAGGTTTAGGTTTAGGTTATAGGTTAAGGTTTAGGTTTAGCTTTAGGTTTAGGTTATAAGCTATAGGTTTAAGGAATTGCGAATAGGTTAAGGTTTAGGTTTTGGTTAAGGTTATAAGTTTAGGTTAAGGTTATAAGTTAAGGTTTAGGTTAGGTTATAGGTTAAGGTTTAGGGAATTGAATTTAGGTTATAGGTTCAGGTTATAGGTTATAGGTTTAGGTTAAGGTTTAGGTTGTAGCTATAGGTTTTGGGATTTGAGAATAGGTTTAGGTTATAGGTTAAGGGTGTGGTCCTTGCAAATACTTATATAAACACGGCTTGCTCCAATTGGCCAGGCTGGTCCAATGTTGTCCATAGGAAATGGACATTTTATCATGGTTATAACAGCGGTTCCCACCTTCCAAGGACCCCTACTAAACATCCGGATAGCTCCGACGCACATCCGGATCTACTTCATCAATTTTGAGATAATACATAAACACGGGCCTGTCCAAATGGCCAGGCCACCCATATTGGTGTCCATAGGAAATGGACAACTTCTTCATGGTTATAACAGTGGTTCCACCTTCCAGGGAGCCCCGCTCAACATCTGGATAGCTCCGACGCACATCCGGATCTGCTTCATCAATTTCGAGATAATATATAAACATGGGCTTGTTCAAATGGCCAGGCCACCCATATTGCTGTCCATAGGAAATGGACAGCTTCATCATAGTCATAACAGCAGTTCCCACCTTCCAGGGACCCTCGCTTAACATCCGGATCTACTTCATCAATTTCGAGATAATATATAAACATGGGCCTGTCTAAATGGCCAGGCCACTTCATCAATGAATCATATAGTATGAAGGAAAGAAGACTCACCAATTTAACTAACAAGGAGAGAGAGTGTGAGTGCTTAAAATGTCGCCCTTTCTTTGAATAATGGATGCATATTCCACAATGCAATCTGAGAATGAGTAAGTTTTTTAGTTTCTCCGACAATGCATATGGGCACAGATTTACATATAAAGATTTTAAAGATTGTAAAACAAAATAAATGATTATATTAACTTCCAAGTATCGATTAAGAAGAAAAATGTAAATGATGATGGGAAAGAAATCTCGATATATTAAATTATTGAAGGACAATGAGACATACTAAGACTACAGGTGCCTAGAGCAAGATAACTGCACCAATGTTGTTCCTAGTTGCATTGACAGAACAAAAAAATTATACAAATGAAATCGCATAGAAATACCTTGAAGGCATCTTTCTGATCTTTTGCCAATACCTCATCCTTAATTTTCTCACTTACAGACTCCTAAACATTACAAAATCAAATTTTAACATCCAATGCTGGAAAGAAACAAAACTTTATGCACACAAAAGCATAGGAAACACATACTGATGTTCTTGGATCAGTGCACCAATGTAAACGTAAATCAATGATGATTATAGTCATCGATCAGTAGAGTTTTAAATTTATTAGGTCAGAAAATATTACAAAGATTTCTCTATTTCTCAATTCTTTTGAATCCAGGGTATCTGGATATGGAGCCAGAGAAAGCTTCCAGCACCATTCTATGGGAAGTTTCAGCACCATTACCAAAATTGCAACAGACAACCTGAATGTGACTATTGTGATGATGATTGGGTTTAAAACAGAGTTTTGCTACTGCCTTTTTTGAGAAAATCCTTGGAAATGAAAATCAAATTCACAGCTGCTTTTTTCTCTAACAGTGGCTAACTCAATTTTCATGTAGTTAGAATTCATTTCCAAAGTATTCTCTTGATCCAAACTATAAAGGCTGGTTTAGAAATATGGATTTGAAATCAAGTGGATTTTAGTCTCTATGGAACAAAGTGGATTTGAAATCAGAACTTTATTACAAGAGTTCAGAAAGAGCTACAACTAGGTGGGGTATCTATTCAAGAAACCGGCTATCACCAGGAGAATCAGTTATTCATGGAAGCTTTACTCCCTAAACAACATTTAGGTCTTACTTTAATTGCATAGGAGTAGTTGACAGCACTAGTGGAAGAAGCAAGAAATGGTACAAGCTCAAAAATCAATAAGCTATATAGAAGACCTGAAAAGAGGTTTAGCTACCAAGGAGGGTGATTTCAATGTTAGGAGCTCCGAAGGGGCCAAGTTACCAAGCATTAAGGATGGTGTCCCCTTCAATGGAAGAAGCTTCAGTAAATTGAAGGAAGAACTATCAAAAAAGAAAAGAAAAGAGGAAAAGCGATTGAAGATGAGTTTCAATATTTTAAACATACAGAATTGATACAACATAAGATTCCATAACCTTTCATGCAGCGAAACTGGGCTTAATCTACAGTAAACCATACAAATTGGGGATATCACCTTTGATATGTGTACTCCTAGACTTCTGTGGATTCTGGAACATTGCATGCAGATGAAGATTCCCAAATTTACACTTGCCCATCGCGGACCTCTGCACAGAAGATGAGCCAAATTTATTCACAACGAATGTATCCCGAAACATATATCAACACAGGTTTAGCACTTCTTGAAGATCAAGTTGTGATTAAAAATCTTGGTCACAAAGCACATATTGTGCAGCTCGTGAAACAAAACTTCTTAAGTATTGGCTGAGAGTAACAATACACAAGCCATCATCCATTACATTAAAAAAAAATTATAAATGCAGTAGTACCATCTCAGGCAAGCCATCCATAATTCCACATGCACACAGTAGGACAAAAAATATGAGATAACTTTTTTAAGAATGAAATATGAGACATCTATAGTGGCAGCTCATCTTGGGTGAGAATCTAACCATGCTTCCAGTAGATTCTCAATATACTTAATCTAAAAGAACCTTCATAGCATGAAAATTGCCAAAAACCATGATAAAAAAGTCTCATATTCCATTTTCATGGCATTGTAGAATGGTAACTGAGCACAAGTGGGAACCATATCATCATCAGAATCATCATAACCTTGTCCCAGATATTTAGAGGCAGCTTTACAAATCCTGTTTCATGTATGTAACTAACAGGTGGAGTTTGGGCAGGAACTAAACACAAGGATTAATTCGCTTGAAACATTTGCAAGCTATAATAATAGCTCTACATCTCCTATATCAAGTGCCTTGTAAGCTATAGAGGATACAGTCATGAGCATGCATTCCCAACTAATGTTGTGGCACAAAAAATAAAATAAAATTATAATTGCAAAAAGGGTTGATGATGTAAACATTGTATATGCAAAAAAAGTTGCAAGTAGCTTCTTAAAAGATCATTCGTTATCACAATTCAACCAAGATACCTACTTGCTTTTGCAGTCAGCACCTTCCCTATTCTCTGGCAATTTAAGAAGTCCTTAGGAATCATGGTCTCTAATACATGAGTAATATTGAGTCTGCTTTGCCCCATGCCTTTGCAGTTTTTCTTTACTCATGTCTGAGATCTACAGATCAGAGTTCACATAAACAAGGAAATTACCATTGAAGAGACATAATACAGGAAGACCAGAATAGAGCTTGTAAAAAAAATAAAAATGGCTCCAGTTTAAAAGAGCAGAAAGACTAAAGAGAACCAAATAATTTGAGAACGATAGATGTTACCTTATTTTCTTGGCATTGCCTTTGCAAGTTACCTTGTTTTGTTGTTGTAAAGAATATCTATTCTCCTTTGAGCCCTGACAATAATAACACATGCCCCCGTGAAATACTAGGAAGGAAATGAAAATCATAGAAATGATGCTTATAACACAACAACAAACTATTCACTTAGAGAAAATTTAACAAAAAGAAACAGACCAAAACCTTAATCAATATACGAGTGGGATGAGACAATGCCGACTCAGCTATGGTATTCTGCTGCTGAAGTTCAGACTTCAACGAGAGCTAGCATTTTACCATTAGAAAGGAAGGATAAGTTAGTAACATATATGGATAGAAGAAGTATAAAAGGTTGGGACATGAAAGCTCCTCCTAGTTTACAACAAGCAATTTCATCATAGCAGCCACATAATCAGACATTTCACATCTACCTTCTTGAACAGTTCTATTGGTGGATTCTGCTGAAGGCTCTTGTCTGTCTGGAAATCAAATTCCTGTTGGGAAGTTTAAAATGATAATGGTAAGGAAACACTTGCAAAAAAAAAAAAAAAAACTCAAAGAAAATTACAAATCATGCACCACCTTAAATGAGAACAATGGCATACATGGGTACTGTGGTTTCTCTCTTGGTACTTATAAAGACACCCATATCCCCCTTACTCGACAGTATCTAGGTCACAACATTAGATAGAGATTGTTGAGATATGACTATATACAAGAACAAGATCCAGATACAGTGATAATTAATGATACCTTCTTATTTAGAGGCTGAGCTTTGAATTGGGACAATTCTTCATTTCTTTCCCCTTTTAGCTCACCTATAACTTCTGACCTGCACAAATCAACATAATGTAGGTGACATCAACTTCGCCAAAAGCATATAAGCTTTGAGATTTTTTCAGTTTGAATTAAATCTCATCCCTAATACTAACTACTTTCATAAGCAAACAAGTGCAATGGATCTAATCAATACATTCACTCCAGCCTCCATGAACGATAATAAGATGTGACAATAAGGTATTGTAACGCCCTAAAATTTGGGGGTCGAGCATAACTCAGCTCCCGAGTTTCAAAACATCACTTATGCAACATATTGAGTGATGGATGTATGTTGTCTGTATGAGTACATAAAACATGGAATAGATTAAGCCAAACTACAAACATAATTCAGGGATAAGTGAAGAACGCAAGCAGAAGACTTAAAGAAATATATGTGTACATGTGCAAATCCCTGAAATACATATACATACCAGGTCATATTACAAGTGTTGCTATCAAAATTACAAGTATCAAATTACATTATCTATTCCCAAAAGAAATCCCAGAATCCCACGCATCAGAACAAGGCTCACTAGAACCCGCCTGAAAACTGCATGAAAGAAAAAACAGCCTCATCATCCTCGATCTCCTGCTCTGCCTCAGAGGACTCATCAACATCTGCAACTAAGACAGAGTCTGGTGGGTGTTTAAACACCGCCCCAGAATGAGGGGATGAGTAATCAACTCAGTGGAACAATAAAGCAAAGGTTAACATGTTATCAATTCAATCAAGCAGTAATGATAAAGCAAAACAATCAAACATGTCCTAAGTACTCTTATTAATGCAAGGATGTATGTAGAATGATGTGTGCCCTCATGCGTACACCCTTAGCGTCTTCATCTTACGTTACGCATGACATCGCCTCAAAGTGCGCTACCTCTTTCAGGCACATGCAAATGCGGTGCATGAACATGCTTATCAAGTTGTTATTAGTCCTTTTCATACAACAGGATTGGGAAGCTAAGGTACCTTCCTCATATCACCATCCAAACAGTGATCCATTCTAGGGTCGTCAGTCCTAGACAATCTCATATGATTATATGGTTTTAGGTCGCTACAAAGGGCTCGCACCAATCAATGCACGCCTATCATACCTTCGTTACTACAATAAGGCTCGTCACCTCAATGTGGTATCCAGGTATGCTCAAGGTCACTACAAAGGGCTCGTCACCAATCAATGTAGGCTGACAGCACGAATATAGTGTCCCATACCACCATAATCAGCTCACGAGTTTGGTTGCTCACTGGTCACTATGGGGAGTCTCGTCACCCCAGCGTAGGCTGACAGCTCGACCACGGTGTCCCATAACACCATGTCTGGCTCATGAGTCTTAGCGGATCAAGGTACCATGGTTAACAGGATTTCATTGGTAAGTTTGGAACCGTAGATTCAAACAATAGCGTCCATACATGGTGAACATTTATTGGACAATCGGGTTACTTGACGAACTCGACTAGCATGAGCGCACGTTGGGTTGAATGACATAGAGCGCGCAAACACTCCATGTGGCCAAACCGCTGTCTACAACTCTACTATGACTCGGGTTCGTCAAATTACGTCCTTTGTGGCGAAAGGAGCCTCGACCACAATCTCAAGGCCGATTATCGATTTCTTGGACTATTCATAGTCCCAAACATATTCCATTACAACAGATATTCATATTAACAATTTAGGATAGTAATGGAACAACAACTAAAATCATGTGGTACATGAGCATTTGAAGAATATCAACTTAACATGGATTTTCACATAAGTAATACTTGAAATTAAACAACAAGGAATGTAACTTACATGAAGGAAATCATACACACTAATGAGAGAGTTGAGAATCGCTTCTCAACACCCATACTAGGTTGATATATTACACTTTAGATCATTCAGACATTTCTACAAACACTTAGAATACATAGAGCAACATACATGACGTATGTTGAAATACACGCATTTGGACAATTCCTTTTGCCAAGGAGTTGTCACACATACATCTAGCATAAATACACGACAAATAATCATGGCAAACAAATGTGCATATTTTATACGTATACGGTACTTCCTACATATACATATAATACACAAATCGCAATATAACACATGCATATCAGGAACAAAAAATAGTATTTGGCATGTGAAATTTCATCCATAACAAGAATAAACCATTAGTTAACATTGAAAGCCTTGAAAACCATAGCCTATGCAATTAAAGTCCGCACCTTAAACCAGAAATAGAACACCGAACTGATTCAGACGATATGTCTTCATCAACGGCGGCAAGATAACCTAAAGCAAGAATAAAAATGAGCTACAATAACACAAAGGCTATTCTAAGCTCTAACACAGATTAGGGTTAGGTTAACTTACCCAAGGATGAAGTTAGAATCACCGGAAAAACGATTCAAAGGTGATGGTTTAAGGATGAAGAAGAACAGGAAAGAATCTAAGATGATTCACCAACTTCTCTCTCAGTTTCTCTCTCTTTTCCTCTCTCTTTCTTAGCTAGGGTTAGGAAATTCGTATGGAAAAAAGAGTTAGGGTTTTAAGGTCTATATATAGGCCTAACAGTGGTGAAAATAACCCCAGGGCCAAGGTATACTTAGGTTATAACCAAAACAGGCCTCTCTCGATCCAACGGAACATTTCCAGTGGGCTTTTTTCCACGAGAGGTCGGACTTAAGCTCACTGACCATGGATCTAGGTCAGACTGAGTTTTCATACCGATCGGATCTACAGATCAGCTGTGGCGGACCACACTCAATTCAATGGTCACCGAAACTCGATCAGGTCCACAAGCACAAGGACATGTCTGGGGCACCTTCCCTGATCCGAGGGTGAAATTGGGTCAGAATCCAATGGTCAGATTGCTTAAAATCGTCGCACAAGCGACACGAGTCAGATTTCATAAAATATGATTTAATTTCTCACCATTCTCACACTCTTCACTTTGGACTCAATCAAATCGACCTAGAACATCATCTGGACTTGATTTTTGAGGTGATGCCAAGTCCAACATGGTGACCAATACAGCCTAAGATCATCGTTATCGGACTTTCGACGCGCGGTCCGTGTCCGATCCAGAACTTTCAAAAATTCCCAAGAGCAACTGGATTTAGCGATGAATCCCAGATTTCAGAGTAACCTAGCACTAATGATTCTACAGGTTTTGAGTTATGCAGATGAAATTTAAAGTGATTGATGCTAATTTCACAAGCAATCGAGTTTAGCGCTAATTACCCCACAAAAGCTTCCAAGGAAAATAGAGGTAGTACTCGGGTCTTGGCACAAAATTTTTCGGGTCATTACAATCTACCCCCCTTAAAGAAAATTTCATCCTCGAAATTCATACCTTCTCATATTCCTCAAGGATCTGAGGGTAGCTCTTTCTGACCTCAGCTTCGGTTTCCCAAGTAGTCTCTTCTTCACTATGATGCGTCCATAGAACTTTCACAAGAGGGATGACCTTGCTACGCAATACCTGCTCCTTCCTGTCTAGAGTATGCGTCGGTCGCAGTACATATGTGGCATCCTCACTCAACTGCACCTGCTCCCAACTGATAATATGTGAAGGATCAGGAACGTACTTCTTTAGCATAGAAACATGAAATACGTTATGCACGCCCACAAGAGGTGAGGGCAAAGCAAGGCAGTATGCTACCGCTCCCACTCGATCCAGAATTTGAAATGGACCAATAAATCTCGGGGTAAGCTTTCCCTTTTTACCGAACCACAGAACTCCCTTCATAGGAGAAACCTTAAGAAATACATGGTCTTCAACCTCAAACTCAAGCGGTCACCTCCTCGTATCAGCGTAACTCTTCTGCCTACTCTAGGCTGTCCGAAGTCGACGTTGAATAATGTCAACTTTCTCTGAAGTCACCTGCACCAATTCCGGGCCAATCAAACTATGCTCGCCAACTTTTGCCCAGTAATGCGGTGCTCTGCACGAGCGACCATACAACGCCTCTTAGGAAGCCATGCCAATACTCGCCTGGAAACAGTTGTTATACGCGAACTCTGCATACTGGAGACAATCATCCCAACTGTCCTTGAAATCCAAAACACAAGCTCGCAACATGTCTTCCAAAACCTGATTCACACATTCTGTCTGCCCATCTGTCTGCTGATGAAACGCGGTGCTGAACTTCAATTTCACACCCATCGCTTCCTGGATACGAGTCCAGAAGATAGATGTAAAATACGTGTCTCTATCAGATACAATCTCCAAGGGAACTCCATGCAGACGTACAATCTCCTTGATATACAACCTAGCCAACTCGTCTGAAGAGTTTGTGACTCTGACCGGTAAGAAATGAGCCGACTTCGTCAATCGGCCGACGATCACCCAGATAGAGTTATGTCCCTTCTTCATTCTCAACAACCCAGAAATAAAATCCATAAAGATGAAGTCTCACTTCCATTCTGCTATGGGCATGGGCTGAAGCAACCCAGGAGGTCGGCAATGCTCTGCCTTGACCTGTTGGCACGTGAGACAACGAGACACAAACTCAGCAATATGAAACTTCATGTTGTCCCACCAATAAGATCTTCTCATATCCTGATACATCTTCGTGCTACCAGGATGCATCGTAAGCTTAGAACTATGGGCTAACTCGAGAACCTCCCATCTCAAGTCAGGAATGTCTAGGACACATAATCGGCCACGAAAACGTAGGCCCCCATCAGAACTAATACTCCACTTAGAGTTCTCATCCGTACCAACCCGCTTTCTCATCTTCGCCAAAAGCTCATCATCTGCCTGAGCTGCAACGATCTTCTTGTCAATGAGGGGCTGTACATGAATGTGTGCGATAACCTCATACCTGTAAGTTTCTGCTCAAAGTCTCATACAAACTCCAACATATCCCATTCTGTTATCATTAGCGGAGCTGCAAACTCTATAGCCTTCTTGCGACTCAACACATCTGCCACAAGGTTCACCTTACCCGGATGGTAAGAAACATCGAATTTAAAGTCTTTCAATGTTTCCATCCATCGGTGCTGCCTCATATTCAAGTCACGCTGCGTGAAAATATACTTAAGGCTCTTGTGGTCACAAAAGAGATCGAACTCCTCTCCGTAGAGGTAATGTCTCAAGAGCTTTAATATGAAAATGACAGCTGCCAACTACAGGTCGTGTGTAGGGTAATTCTCTTCATGTTTCCTCAACTGTCTCGAAGCATAAGCAATCACCCTGTCCTTTTGCATAAGGACACAACCCAGTCCAACGTGAGAGGCGTTAGTATATATCGTATACTTAACCCCTTGCTCTGGCAATACTAGCACAGGGGCAGATGTCAACTTGTCCTTCAGCTCTTGAAAAGCTACCTCCGCCCTCTCATTCCAAGCAAACTTCAAATCTTTTCGTGTCAACTGCAACAACGGTCTGGCTATCTTCGAGAAGTCTCGTATGAAGCGTCGATAATAGCCTGCTAGACCCAGAAAGCTCCTTACCTTAGTAACTGAACCAAGCTGCTTCTAGTCCTGAACTGCAACTACCTTAGTAAGATCGACAGCTATCCCTTCCTTGGACACTGCATGTCCCAGGAACTTGACTTCCTCTTTCCAGAAATCACACTCTTGAACTGCGCAAAAAGCTGATTCTTCCCGAGAGTATCCAAAACCGCTCTTAAGTGCTCCTCGTGCTCTTCCCGACTCGTAGAATATATCAAGATGTCATCGATAAAGACAATGACGAATCGGAACAATAATGGAAGAAATACCCTATTCATTAGATCCATGAACATGGCCGGTGCGTTCGTAAGACCGAACGACATCATAAGGAACTCATAGTGACCGAAGCTAGTCCTGAAAGCGGTCTTCTGCACGTCCTCATTCTTAACGAGCAACTGGTGATACCCTAACTGCAGATCATCCTTCGAAAAGTACCATGCCCCCTTCAACTGATCAAACAGATCATCAATCCTGGGCAAAGGGTACTTATTCTTCACAGTTACCAGATTCAACCTGCGATAATCAATATATAATCGCAAGGAACCATCTTTCTTCTTCACAAACAAGACAGGTGCTCCCCAAGGAGACACACTAGGCCGAATAAAGCCCAAATTCAACAAACCATCTATCTGCTTCCTCAATTCCTCCATTTCACTCGGAGCCATACGATAGGTGGGCAAAGAAATGGGCGCCGCACCAGGCATGAGATTAATAGTAAAGTCAATCTCATGCTGAGGAGGTAATTCAAGAATCGACTCAAACACATCTTCAAACTCCTGAATTACAGGCGTGCTTTCAAACGCCAATTCAGCCATACTCTCTAACAGAGAAGTATAATAATCAAGACGAAAAGGGTAACTGACCTTAACTGGGAAAGTAACTGTCTCGCCCTCAGGTCCATGGATTGTCACCGACCTTGCTTCACAATCAATCTCTGCTCACATCCTCGTGAGCCAATCCATACCCATAATAACATCGTAATGAAAAAGAGGTGCGACAAAGAAATCAACACGAATCGATCCACTTCCTAGATCAACCCAACAATCCATACAACGCTTGTTATAGTAGAGGAGATCCCCGTAGCGGTAGTGAGCATCACTCTTTTCATAGAAACAGTGCTCAAACTCAGACGCCTAACTGTCGCATATGATATAAGAGAGGTAGTGGACCCTGTATCCACTAACATAGAAACGGGACTACCTTCAATGTGCGTTGTAACCTCGAAGGATCTCGGCACCAAGTCAGACATAGGCGCTTCAGCTGAGAGCGCATGAACTCGAGCCTGCTGCTGACGATTCGGCAGAGGAACCATGGGCCGCTGAGTTGGCCTGAAGCTAGGTACGGCAGGTCTGAAGGATGGATGAGCTAGCGCTAAACGAAGAGGTGGTGGTGAAATAACCTGAGGCATCAGACGGCTGATCCTCTGCGGTGGAGTAAAATCACTGGTCCGCATACGCAAAAAGTAAAAATGATCCAAATGCCCCATCTTTCCATAGTAGGAACAGCGAAGATCATCTCACATCTGCTGAGCGGGCGGCGCTGAATGCCCAGGAGGAGAATCTGCCCGCGGCCTCTTACTGATAAAAGGTGCACTCTGAAAATCAGGTCGCCGCCTAGGAACCATAGGTGCTCGCATACGGGACGACCTGTCCCCGTCCTGCTCTGCTCGCAAGGACATGCTCACCAACTCCGCATAAAAAGATATGCTAGCACAGCACATCTTCGATCGGATCTCAGGCCTTAATCCCTCAGAAAAGTGTCGCATCCTCATTGGTTGATCACCCAGAATCAAAGGAACATACTGACCTAGCTCTGTGAACCGGTTCTCATACTCCGTCACCGACAGCCCTCCCTGGCGGAGGCGAAGGAACTCACTCTCCTTCTCATGTCGGTGCGTAATCGGGAAATACTTCTCATGGAAGCGTGCCTTAAACGCCTGCCACGACCACTCATATCCTTCCCCGACAGTGCGAAGAACACTGTCCCACCATAAACTGGCCTCTTTCTCAAACATGAAGGAGGCAAGCTCGACCTGCTCAACTTCAGAACAGTGCAGCGGCCTCAGCATCTTAGAGATGCAATCAATCCAGTACTCGGCCTCTTAGGGTCTATGAGAACCTACAAATGTAGGAGGTCGTAAGCGGTGGAATCGCTCAAAAGTGCCACTCGCACTAGCGCTCCCAGATGGGGGCATAGGTGAAGAAGGTGGAGTCGCCCCCACCGACTGAGCAAAGATGCCAGCCATGGAAGACAAACTGCTGCTGTTGCTGCTTCTGCATCAACAGCATCATCTGCTCAAACCTATCAGAAGGCGGAGCAGATGAAGATGCACGGTTCGGCTCAAGAACTGAAGGTATGACTGGAGGAGCCATAGGTGTCGGCCCAACACCAGCATGAGACGGGCCTGACTATAGATCCATCTGGTTATTGCTCAGGGGAGGAACCCCGACAAGCGACTCAACTAAGGAGAGACGGGCCGAAGTCTTTGAACCCTTAGGAGGCATACCCTACATTCAACAGAGGATGCAACCTGTAAGATTCAACATCCACATAATCCATCCATATAGCATTCACAACACAACTTCAATAATAAGCAACATGCATTCCATTTAACAAAATTTATCGCAATACAAGTAGGGAATCATTACATGAATCACGACAGGGAAAACATGTGAACTAAACATCTAAAACTTCAAACAACAACAAACAACTTCCAACTACTAAGCCAACAACGGCAACACACAGAAAGAAACAACAAAACAAAGTAAAGGATGACTACAACGACAACTACTCGTCGGAATCAAGAGATGGAGGCGGGGCACCCTTATCTTGCAAGCAACACAAGATAGATTTCAGAGTTCGAGTCACCTTCTTGAACTTATGCTTCCAAGGCCTTGAAGATCCATGATATCCTGACATAGAACAGCCTACCCTTCCTCAAGCCGAGCGATACGGGCATCCCTGACAGCCTGATCTGCTCTTTGCTCTGGTGCCACAGGAGGAGAGCTCTCACTCGTATCCTGTACCTCAACCTCTTCCTCGTCCTACTCTGTTTCTTCTTCAATCTCAGCTCCACCTTCAGCATAACTCTCATCCTCATCACTCTCTGACTCATCCTCACTCTCTGAGGCCTGTCGACGAGGACCAATCTCCATCTGCTTAAGGGTTGTTAGATTAATATGACGAACAAGAACTGGCTTTTCTACCCCAAGCCGATAGTCAAACTCATGTGCAAGCTTACAAATGAGGCGGACAAATGGAAGCGATTCGGTCCTCCTAGTCGAACAAGCGATAAGGATAATCTGACGCAAGATGTACGTTGGCACATATAACTTCCCTCCTTGCCCCACCAGATACAGAAAATCTACCATCAGGCGCGTACACTCGCTGCGATTACTCCACCTTGGATATACATTGAATGTACACATGTGGTGAAGCAAGCGAAAGTCGTCCGTCATTTTGGTAGCTAGAAGACTTCTATTAGGCTGCCATTCGACCAGACGACCACACAAGAACCGGGTGCGACGATCCCTCTTGTGCATACTGTTCAAATTCTTCTCACTGGCATGCACTTCACCAAGTGGCACATTCAGGAGTCGGGATATCAAAGCGACGTTGACCGTGGCCTCCCGACCATTACCACAAGGAATCTTGAACTACAGAGGCTCCAGCGAAGGATCACGAATGTTGGCATAAAAAGCTCAAACAGTGCTTGCATTAGCGCGATACTCGCCCTCAAACAAGGGACACCAACCAGCTCCTTCCAGATGCTCCAACAACAGAAACTCGCCAAATAGCCACGGATCAACATGAGCCTCAAAAAAGACCCTACGGCCTTCATAGACTCCATGAGATAACTCCACCAATAAGGTTCTACCAATGGGAGCTTGAGGATCAAGGTCCCACTTAGTCTGGAATTCACGGGTGGTGGTCGTGCTTGCGGCGACACCTCTCGGCATCCGTGCACTAGTTGGGCGGCTAGGCCCGGCTTCATCCACGGGCGGTCTCTTCTTCCCCATCAAAGAAAGAAGGGTGGAGATGGAAAATATGGCCGTGATGAACTCTAAGAGGGCCATGAAAATGAGAGAAATGAGAGAAATAGGAAGGATGGTGAAGCTTCCACACACTTGAGATCCCAAAGGAGGATTTGAGAGCCCAAATGAGAAGAAAAGAAAGTGTAAACAGTAATGGGGGTGAGGTTTTGAGATGGGTTGGTTGGGTGTGCACGAAATGGAAGAAGAAAGAGATTTGATGGAGTTTTGAGAAGAACTTGGAGAAAAGGAGAGCTTGGGAGGGTGGATTGTGAAGGAGATAGGGTTTAGGGAAGGTTTTAACCAGCAAACTGTGGAGGGGTGGGGCACACTATGCCACATGAGCGTCGGCCCGAGCCAGCCCGCCCGACTTGGCCCGCTGATCGGCGAGGGCTCACTGAACTGGCGAGGATATCGCCGGTCTCTGGACCGTCCGGTGATGGCTCACTGTTTGGGCAAGGTCCTCATGGCCCCTAATCTCTAAATGAGGTGGGTCCCCCTGGAAATGTCCCGATCGGCCCCTTTGTCCGATTCGACGCCTATCGGGCCATTAGAGTTAAAATCTGATATAAACTGAGGTTTACTGACATTTGAAGGGTTAAGATGGGATGATAAACCATCTAGACTCATTAATAGATGGTCTAGAAAAGATTTTGGGTCGCTGTGTATGATCAGGAGTGCGGACAGACTCGATCTCGGCGATCGTTTTCAGTAAACCTTCGCCGATAGAAGCAACGAGACACAAACACACAATCTACAATAAACTCGCACCCAAATGCACTAAGGTGGTGACAGCGTGCGGTGTGTGACCATAACCAAGGTCCGGTTTAATCCAATTCATGCTCTGATACCAACTTGTAATGTCCTGAAATTCAGGGATCGAGCATAACTCAGCTCCCGAGTTTCAAAACATCACTTATGCAACATATTGAGTGATGGATGTATGTTGTCTGTATGAGTACATAAAACATGGAATAGATTAAGCCAAACCGCAAACATAATTCAGGGATAAGTGAAGAACGCAAGCGGAAGACTTAAAGAAATATATGTGTACATGTGCAAATCCCTGAAATACATATACATACCAGGTCAAATTACAAGTGTTGCTATCAAAATTACAAGTATCAAATTACATTATCTATTCCCAAAAGAAATCCCACAATCTCACGCATCAAAACAAGGCTCACTAGAACCCGCCTGAAAACTGCATGAAAGAAAAAGCAGCCTCATCATCCTCGATCTCCTGCTCTGCCTCAGAGGACTCATCAACATCTGCAACTAAGACAGAGTCTGGTGGGTGTTTAAACACCGCCCCAGAACGAGGAGATGAGTGATCAACTCAGTGGAACAATAAAGCAAAGTTTAACATGTTATCAATTCAATCAAGCAGTAATGATAAAGCAAAACAATCAAACATGTCCTAAGTACTCTTGTTAATGCAAGGATGTATGTAGAATGATGTGTGCCCTCACGCGTACACCCTCAGCGTCTTCATCTTACGTTACGCATGACATCGCCTCAAAGTGCTCCACCTCTTCCAGGCACATGCAAATGCAGTGCATGAACATGATTATCAAGTTATTATTAGTCCTTTTCTTACAGTAGGATTGGGAAGCTAAGGTACCTTCCACATATCACCATCCAAACAGTGATCCATTCTAGGGTCGTCAGTCCTAGATAATCTCATACGATTATATGGTTTTAGGTCGCTACAAAGGGCTCGTCACCAATCAATGCACGCCTATCATACCTTCATTACTACAATAAAGCTCGTCACCTCAATGCAGTATCCAGGTATGCTCGAGGTCACTACAAAGGGCTCGTCACCAATCAATGTAGGCCGACAGCACAAATATAGTGTCGCATACCACCATAATCGGTTCACGAGTTTGGTTGCTCACTGGTCACTACGGGGAGGCTCGTCACCCCAACGTAGGCCGACAGCTCGACCACGGTGTCCCATACCACCATGTCCGGCTCATGAGTCTTAGCGGATCAAGGTACCATGGTTAACAGGATTTCATTGGTAAGTTTGGTACCCTAGATTCAAATAATAGTGTCCATACATGGTGAACATACATCGGACAATCGAGTTACTTGACGAACTTGACTAGCACAAGCGCACATTGGGTTGAACGATATAGAGTGCGCAAACACTCCGTGTGGCCAAACCACTGCCACCAACTCTAATACGACTCGGGTTCGTCAAATTACGTCCTTTGTGATGAAAGCAGCCTCGACCACAATCTCAAGGCCGATTACCGATTTCCTGGACTATTCATAGTCCCAAACATATTTCATTACAACAGATATTCATATCAACAATTTAGGATAGTAATGGAACAACAACTCAAATCATGTGGTACATGAGCATTTGAAGAATATCAACTTAACATAGATTTTCACATAAGTAATACTTGAAATTAAACAACAAGGAATGTAACTTACATGAAGGAAATCACACACACTATTGGGAGAGTTGAGAATCACTTCTCAACACTCATACTAGGCTGATATATTACACTTTAGATCATTCAGACATTTCTACAAACACTTAGAATACATAGAGCAACATACATGACGTATGTTGAAATACACGCATTTGGACAATTCCTGTTGCCAAGGAGTTGTCACATATACATCTAGCATAAATACATGACAAATAATCATGGCAAACACATGTGCATATTTTATACGTATATGGTACTTCCTACATATACATATAATACACAAATCGCAATATAACACATGCATATCAGGAACACAAAATAAACATAGTATTTGGCATGTGAAATTTCATCCATAACAAGAATAAACCATTAGCTAACATTGAAAGCCTTGAAAACCATAACCTATACAATTAAAGTCCGCACCTTAAACCAGAAATAGAACACTGAATGATTCAGACGATATGTCTTCATCAACGGCGACAAGGTAACCTAAAACAAGAATAGAAATGAGCTACAACAACACAAAGGCTATTCTAAGCTCTAACACAGATTAGGGTTAGGTTAACTTACCTAAGGATGAACTTAGAATCACCGGAAAAACGATTCAAAGGTGATGGGTTAAGGATGAAGAAGAACAGGAAAGAATCTAAGATGATTCACCAACTTCTCTCTCACTTTCTCTCTCTTTTCCTCTCTCTTTCTTAGCTAGGGTTAGGAAATTCGTATGGAAAAGAGAGTTAGGGTTTTAAGGTCTATATATAGGCCTAACACTGGTGAAAATAACCCCAAGGCCAAGGTACACTTAGGTTATAACCAAAACAGGCCTCTCTCGATCTAATGGAACACTTCCGTGGGCCTTTTTCCATGAGAGGTCGGACTTAAGCTCACTGACCATGGATCTAGGTCAGACTGAGTTTTCGTACCGATCGGATCTACAGATCAGCCGTGGCGGACCACACTCAATTCAACGGTCACCGAAACTCGATCAGGTCCACAAGCACAAGGACATGCCTGGGCCACCTTCCCTGATCCGAGGGTGAAATTGGGTCATAATCCAACAGTAAGATTTCTTAAAATCATCACGCAAGCGACACGACTCAGATTTCATAAAATCTCATTTAATTTCTCACCGTTCTCACACTCTTCACTCCGGACTCAATCAAATCGACCCAGAACATCATCTGGACTTGATTTTTGAGGTGATGGCCAAGTCCAACATGGTGACCAATACAGCCTAAGATCATCGCTATCGGACTTTCGACGCGCGGTCCATGTCCGATCCAGAACTTCCAAAAATTCCCAAGAGCAACTGGATTTAGCGATGAATCCCAGATTTCAGAGTAACCTAGCGCTAATGATTCTACAGGTTTTGAGTCATGCAGATGAAATTTAAAGTGATTGATGCTAATTTCACAAGCAATCGAGTTTAGCGCTAATTACCCCACAAAAGCTTCCAAGGAAAATAGAGGTAGTACTCGGGTCTTGGCACAAAATTTTTCGGGTCATTACAGTATAAACACTTTTAACAAGCCTTTTCATTATTTCTATATGTTTAAATACAACCTTTTTTTCAATGGCAACAAGTCTTAGTGAACTTACTTTTGAGGTTAAGAAGGGATTAAAGCCTGATGTTGTACATTTTTAGAGTCTTTGGCACCAATATGTATTGCCGAACTAGTTTTATAGTTATGTGAGACCTGCACCACAAATTACTGGTTTATGATGAGAATGAAAAGACAATTTATGATCCACTCAATGTCAGCTAGAAACAAAACATTGTTTATTGACTCGTAAAAGAAATTCATGCATTATATAAAGAAATGTCCAAATCAAATAAATTTCAGAAGTTACTTTCTCTGAATTATTAGAACGCTGCAATGAAAATGAAGTAGTAAATGAGGGTTGCATGGCCCTCTGGGATGTCTTCAAGTGGAATTCCTAAGAAGCAACAAGGTCAAAAGAAAAGGTCAGCAGCTGAATTATGCAAGAACCAATTTTGTAAGATGTAACTGTGTGCTATGAGAAAGTGGCAAAAACAGCATGAAAAATAGAATGAAGAGAGCAAAGAATCAATGTTAACCACTTACTTGAAACTCAGGCAACGCTGGCATGCTTTTCTGTATGAGTGGCATTGAAGGAGCTGCAAGAATCTGTAAAATAGAAAAGCATTCTATCTCAAAATAGAATAAATAAAATCCTGCTGAGTAGTTTGTTCAAAGACCTAATATAATAATCTCAAAGATACTCTCTTGTAGATAGTAGGTACCAACTTTTCTATTCAAAGGACGTGCTTTAAACGAGGCAACAACTGAAAGAATGTGTCCTACAACCTCTGTACTATGCTTGGGCCTGAAATCAATAAAAAACCATGTGCCTACAGCTCCTTAAACAAAATTATGCTTTCCCTCTCAGAGTGCACAATACACAATCAACATTAGTTTTGATAAGTATACTTGATCCTTTGTGCCCTTTGTGATGTTTCAAGTTCAGGCTCTCTTGGGATGGTGAGTCTCAACCTAGGCTGATTAGAGCCATCAAGAAGTCCATTCTGCAAGATAATCCACAAATATTGACAGAATAACCCCCAAAAGTAATCACTTAGAATATACCAAACATAGAATATGCACAGACTAAAATTGTAGAAGTACATAAAGAATCAAAAGGACATCCTATGGTGGGAACAGTGCATGTTTCTCTGGATAGGCAGATTACCTTTTTCAAGACCTTATGTATCAGATTGGTTTGTTGCTTTATCCCAAATACCTGATTGCAAATTGTTTGATATTCTTAGTGTAACAAAATACTATCGAATTCAATAATAATACTCTTATTTCAAAGGCAAATGCTAAAATAGCACTGTAGGAAATGCATTGTAAGAGATGCAGTACACACATGAAACTCTCATTTCAATGGCTTATTTTTTTAATGGTAAATAGAAATTCAAGATCCAGGAATCCTAATTAATTACTACTATTTGAAAATGAGATTAACTCATTTTCAGGCATCTACCAAACAGGCTCTTGGAAAATAATGCCCCGTAACCGGAAGTTGTAATCCATCACGCCTGATATTTACAAAAGAAAAGGAAGGCCCATGTGAGTAATGGTTGTTGCTTGGAAAATAGAAGCCATTAATTTTAAACTAGTGGCCATTGTTTAAACAAACATGTGAAACACTACTTCCTTTCTCACACTTCTTGGAAATAAGGTTTCTCAGGGAGCATCATTTCCTTTCCCACCTATGCTTTTATAACGCCATGAAAATCGAGGGTCGAGCATAAACTCAATCCACGAGTTCCAACGCATCACTTATGCAACATAAATAATGATGATTAAATGTTGTCCGTGTTAGTGCATTAATCATGAGTGGGATTATACCAAAACAGTAATTCATACTCCAGATCAATTCATATAATGTAAGTGGAAGACTGGATAATATATATAAACGGGTATGAACCAAAAGATCACGATCGGTCTCCAGAGTATGAATACATCACTGAGTCATCATATACATGTAATAGTTCAAAATAGTTCACCGTCAAAAATAAACCCTGAAGCCCCGTCGATCCGGATGGCCTAAGCGAAACCACCGGATAACTGCATATATGAGAACTCATCCTGATCATCGTAGTAATCGGGCTCCGCGTCCTGAGTCATATCATCATCTGCAACTAAGACAGAGTCTGGTGGGTGTTCAGAACACCATCCCAGAATGTGGGAGTGAGTGATCAACTCAGTGGAACAATAAAGCAAAGGTTAATATGTTCTCAATTCAGTCAAGCAGTAATGATAAAGCAATATAATCAAACATCCCTAAGTACTCTGATTAATGCAAGCATGAAATGTAAGCATGATGCATGCCCTCGCCTACACTCTCTCGTGCGACATCATCTTACGGTCATGGCATGCTTTCTTCCCTTTGTGCTATTCAACAAGGGGCACATGCAATGCGATGACATGAGCGTGATTACCGAGTTATTATTAGTCCTTTTCATACAACAGGATTGGGAAGCTAAGGTACCTCCCTTATATCAATTCCCAAACAATGATCCATTCTAGGGTCGTCAGTCCTTGTAAATCTCATACGATGATATGGTTCTAGGTTACTGCAAAGGGCTCGTCACCTTATCAGTGCAGGCCTAGTGTACTCTTGTTGCTACATAATGGCTTGTTGCCTCTACGCAATCTTAGTGTATGCTCGAGGTCACTACAAAGGGCTCGTCACCTTATTAGTGTAGGCCGATAGCTCGAATACAGTGTCTCATAACACCGTATTCGGCTCACGAGTCTAGGTTGCTCACTGGTTACTACGGGGAGGCTCGTCACCCCAGCGTAGGGTGATAGCTCGACCACGGTGTCCCATACCACCATGCCCGGCTCATGAGTCTTAGCAGATCAAGGTACCAAGGTTTAAAAGGGTTTTCACTGGTGAGTTTAGTACCTTAGATTCAAGCAGTAGCATCCATACATGGTGAACATACATCGGGTCAATCGGTTACTTGACGAGCTTGATTAATATGAGCGCACATTGAGTTAATCGACATGAAGTGCGTGAGCACTCCGTGTGGCCTAACCACTGTCGACAACCCAAGTACGGCTCGGGTTCATCGATCATGTCCTATGTGGTGAGACAACCTCAGCCACCATATCAGGACCTGTTATCGATTGCCTGGAATATTCCATCGTCCTAAACACATTCAATTGTAACAGATACTCATACAAGCAAATCAGAACAGTAATGGATCAACAATTCCAATCATACAAGCATGTGAGCATTTGATGGATTTCAACTTAAACATGAATTCACACATAAGCAGTGTCTAAGTTAAGTAGACAAAGAATGTAAGTTGCATGGAGGAAATCATACACATCGTTAAGGTAGTTGAGAATCTCTTCTCAACGCCCATATAAAGTACAATATATTACACACTTGATCATTCAGACATTTCTACAAACACTTAGACTACCATATTCCAACATACATGATGTATGTTGGTGATAGTATATATTAGGACAAATCCTTTCTCCAAGGAGTTGTTACACATACAACTAGCACAAACACATGACAATTAATCATGGCAAACACATGTTCATATTTCATACATATACGATACTTTCTACATATACATGGAATACACTAAACTCAATATCGTTCATATATATCAGAAACGCAATACAAACATCACATTTTGCATGTGAAATTGCACCCACATCAGTAATAAACCATTAACCGACATTAAAAGCCTTGAAAACCATAACCTATATGTTTATAGTCTGCACCTTTCACCGGTAGACTTGTAATGAACTCGGTTTAAAGCTAAGTCTTTGTCTATGGCAGATTTGGCAACCTATAGGATAAATTAGGTTACCTATTTGATAACCTACACTATCAGAAACCCTAAAACGGATTAGGGTTAGGTTTTCTTACCTAAGTACGTTGTCGAAAATGCCGGATTAGTGATGTAGATGGGGTAGCTAAGGCCGAGGAGCAATGAGATCGAATCCCAGGAGGAATCTCCAACTCTCACTCTCACTTTCACTCTTTTCCCTTCTCTTTTCTCTTCTCTCTCTCCTAGGGTTTTATTAAATTCGTATGGGGTATGAGAGAGGGTGTTTAAGGTCCTTATATAGGCCCAAGTTTGATGGGAATGGCCCCAGGGCCAAGGTATACTTAGGTTATATCCAAATATGGGTCATTCTGGTCCAACAGAGCACTTCTGGTGGCCCCTTTTCCACGTGTGGTTGGACTTAAGCTCCCTGACCACGGATCTAGGTCAGGCTGGGTTTTCGTACCAATCGGATTTACAGATCAGCCATGGCAGACCAGTTTCAGTTCAACGATCACGGCTACTCGATCAGGACCACAAGTACATCGACATGTGTGGGACATTTCTCCTGATCCGAGGGTGTATTTGGGTCATATTCTGACGGTCTGAATCCTTATATTTGGCCTGCAAGTGATACGACTCAGATTACTTAAATTTGAATTTTATTCTTAAATATTTTCACGTTTCTCACACTCTTCGCTCCGGGCTCAAGTTGTGCATTTCTAGACACAGTTAAGACTTGATTTCTGAGGAGGTTGTCAAGTCCAGTAATGTGGTCATATTCGTATAGTATCGAGGTAATCAGACCTTTAACGTGCGGTCCAGGTCCGATACGGAGTTGCAAGATGCTCCCGAGAGCAACCGGATTTAAGGATGGATTCTAGATTTCAGGGTAATGTAGCGTCAATGATTCTGCACGTTTTGGGTCTTACAGATCATATTTAAAGTGATTAGTGCTAATTTCATAAGCACTCTAGTTTAACACTTGTTAATATTAACCTAATTTCTAAAGGATTTGGTCCTGGGTGATTTCTGCCTGAGGTGGTACTCGGGTCCTTGTACGGATTTTTTCGAGACGTTACAATCTACCCCATAAAAAAATTTCATCCTCGAAATTAGTACCTTTTCGTACTCCTTAAGAATCTGAGGGTAGTTCTTTCGAACCTCGGCTTCTGTCTCCCAAGTAGCCTCTTCATCCGTGTGATGCGTCCACAACACTTTCACAAGTGGAATGACCTTGCTACGCAATACCTACTCCTTCCTGTCTAGGATACGCGTCGGTCACAGTACATATGTAGCGTCCTTGCTCAACTGTACCTACTCCCATCTGATAATGTGGGAAGGATCGGGAACGTATTTCTTCAGCATAGATACATGAAATACGTTATGCACGCCCACAAGTGGTGTGGGCAAAGCAAGGCGGTACGCTACCACTCCCACTCGATCTAGTGTCTGGAATGGGCCAATGAATTGAGGCATAAGCTTCCCCTTCTTGCCTAACCCAAGGACTCCCTTCATAGGGGAAACTCTGAGGAACACATGGTCTCCGACTTCGAACTCTAGCGGTCGTCACCTTGTATCGGTGTAGCTCTTCTGTCTGCTCTACGCTGTCAGCAGTCGGCGCCTGATAATGTCGATCTTCTCTGAGGTCTCCTATACTAACTCTGGGCCAATCAAGCTTTTCTCGCCAACCACTGCCCAACAATGTGGTGCCCTGCCGGACGCCTATACAAGGCCACATAGGGAGCCATGCCAATACTCACCTGGAAGCTGTTGTTATAGGCGAACTCTGCATAAGGAAGACAGTCATCCCAACTGTCCTTGAAATCTAGAACACAGGCCCGCAACATATCTTTCAGAATCTGATTTACCCATTCCGTCTGCCCATCAGTCTGTGGGTGGAACGCGGTACTGAACTTCAATTTCACACCCATCGCTTCCTGGATACAAGTCCAGAAGATAGATGTGAATCGCGTGTCTCGGTCCAACATGATCTCCAAGGAAACTCCATGCAAACGTACATTCTCTTTGATATACAACCTGGCCAACTCGTCTGCAGAGTTCGAAACTCTGATAGGGAGGAAATGAGCCGATTTCGTCAATTGGTCCATGATCACCCAAATGGAATCATAACCCTTCCTCGTCTTCGGCAGACCTGATATGAAATCCATAGAGATGAAGTCCCACTTCCATTCTGCTATGGGCATGGGTTGAAGTAGTCCAGGAGGTCAGCGATGCTCTGCCTTGACCTGCTGGCACGTGAGACAACGGGATACATAATCTATTATGTGAGCCTTCATATTATCCCACCAATACGACCTCTTCATGTCACGATACATCTTCATGCTGCCTGGATGCATAGCCATCCTAGAATCATGAGCGGCCTCAAGAATTTCCTTCCTCAAGTTAGGGAGGTTCGGGACGCATAGGCGGCCACAGTAAAGTAAGCCCCCATCCGTACCATTGCTCCACGTTGAGTCCTCATCGCTGCTAGCCTGCCTTCTTATCTTTGCCAACAACTCATCATCTACCTGAGCCGCGATAATCCTGTAATCAATGAGAGGCTGTAGTCGAATATGTGCGATGCCCTGATATGGCTCCTCCATCATGAGTTTCTGCTCAAAGTCTCGCACGAACTCCATCATGTCCCACTTTGCTACCATCAACGGAGCCGCAAATGCTAATGCCTTCTTGCGGCTCAGTGCATCTGCCACAAGGTTGGCCTTACTAGGATGGTAAGAAACCTCAAACTTGAAGTCCTTCAAGGTCTCCATCCATCGTCGTTGCCTCATATTTAGGTCCCGCTGAGTGAATATGTATCTGAGACTCTTATGGTCACAAAAGAGCTTAAACTCTTCTCCATAGAGGTAATGCTTCCAGATCTTCAAGGCAAAGATGACGGCAGCTAACTCCAGCTCGTGTGTAGGGTAGTTTTCCTCGTGTTTCCTCAACTGTCATGATAGGTAAGTAATAACCCTGTCCTTCTGCATCAAAGCACTGCCCAAACCGACACTACCAAAAAAAGGGGCAAAGGCTACGGATAAAAACTGTAGCCAAAAGCCTATGGCTACGGTTATCGTCCGTAGCATGACCGTAGCCATTGATGCCGTAGCCATAGGTCAAAGAGCTATGGCTACGGATTCTATCCGTAGCCATAGAAGCAATGGATACGGATTAAAATCGTAGCAATAGCTTCTGTAGCCTTAAAGTACTTATAGCTACGGATTATATCTGTAGCTAAAAGTTCAGTAAGAACCTAGCAAAAGACCTATGGCTACGGTTTTAGTCCGTAGCACGACCGTAACAATAGGTCTAAAACCTATGGCTATGGATTTAATCCGTAGCCATAGATTAAAATAGCTACAGAATAATCCGTAGCAATATTCAGTATTTAATTACAGCTACGGTTGTAAGATTACCAGCTACGGTCAATATCTGTAGCTATTGCCTACATTTAAATAAAATTACAACCATTCATTCATTTAATTACCACCTGCATAATCATTCATTCGTTCATTCAATCAATTACAATCATTCATTCACTTAGTCAATGAATCAATTACAACCATTCATTCAATAATGAATCAATTACAATCATTCATTCATTCAATTCAATTACAATTACAATAATGTTGAAAGTACAAATCTTAATGAGTTTGTGTGCACTTGCATATGGCCAGGTGATTCCTTCATCCACCATAGATAGAAAATGGATGCAAGTATCAATAGTCCACTTGCACATCCGACAGCTATACCGATAACTTCTCCCGCGCGTCTTCTATAATTATATTCAAGGGCGAACCACCACTAGAGGACTCTACAACATAAAAACAAAGAATCAGTCAATTGAAGAATGATGAAAACTAAATGCAAGGAAAATATAAAATTCCCCTGATGTAAACTGAATTAATGCTCCAAACAGTGTTCATACATTGCTAAAGTACTGTTGAAGCAAGCAATCATTCACTACACCACACATTCCATAGAAGTACAACAAGTTCAAAAACACCTACAGATGATTCATACATACCTTATTATAAGAATCAAATACCATAGCATTAGTCAAGTGATGAAAATTTGAAAATGGAAAGGGAATCAAGAGTGGTAAAACTGAAAAATATGAAGAGAGATGAAAGTGCATGTAATTGGAAACTTTCAAAGAAAACAAAAAAGAAGTAACTAATAAAGTAAGCTTGTTAAGCCCACATGCACCTCATACAAGGCCACAGTACTAGCCTACCACTTGCATGGGAAGTCTGACATGTGCATCAGGTGGGCTCAATGTGGAGAAAACCTAGAGAAAAATCCGTCAGTAATGGGTCACTCTGGAAATATGATAGAAGAAAACTAACTAACAAACTCCCAAAGAGGACCATGTCCTCTATATATCAATGAAGATAAAAAAGCATTTTCCAATACAGACAATTGTTCTTTTTTTTTTAAAGGGGATATTAGACATACTCAGTGTTGCAGCCATACATTGACATATCTCAAAATATTGCACTTCCCATTTACAAATATTCCTGAATATCATCGATACATGCGACGCGTATCAATGATATCTCAATACAGAATATTCAGTTGCAGTTGAGCACTTGAGCATGAACCGAACAATCTAGCCAAATCAATTTTTTAACTTGATCATTTGATTTAACATGTGAATTTCACAATCAATTTGAGACACCTTATATTAACTTGAGAGATGTAACACAAAAGATAACGCCAATGAGAGAACATACCGCCACCACGACAAGGATACATATCACTTTCCCTTCACCATTTTTGAAGAAAACCAATTGAGTTGCAATAATAGAAAAACAAGAACATGAATAAATAATAGCAAAAACTAGTAATCCAGAAATATTTCAAATTTCATATAAAGCATACACCGTCATCGTAGGTGGCGAGCCAATAGGTCTAAAACTAGTAATCCAGAAACTTGAAAAATTTTCATCAGAAATTCTGAAAGGAATGAATTTACAAAATGGTCCACATTCAACAATCAACAAACACATTGCCCAGCTGATGAGTGGATGGGCCTGATTTTTGGACCACATAATTTACATGCTTGGGCCCACCTGATGCATGGCATTAATGTGAATGTCCAATAGATTTGCCTGATAGGTCCATGTGGGCACATGTAAAGGTGTATGTGGACATAAGAAACTCTTGACTTCAACATAAAACAGGAGGGAGAACCCTTCAGATCAATCATGATAATAGAGCAACTGTTGTACTCAAAATTTCAATAGTTTAATCCAGTAAATAAACAGGTTGATGATTGTAAAAGAAGTTAATCATTCAAAACTCTTTCAGCCATGTGAAAAGGACCACGTCCTTATAAACATCCTTTATAAGGACGTTTCTTAATCTAGTTTCAAGCTTTAAATAAAATGGTTCGGTACAGAAGAGCACCTTTATCTTGTCAATGACATTTTCTTTTGCCGCATTTATTGTGTGAGTTGCTCCTAGCATCTTTGCATTGCAAAGTTTATCATCTTGAACATCAACAGCAATAATTTCAGAAGCCCCAAATGCCCGTGCTATCTGTAAACAACTAGGAGAAGTAATTTAGTCATAATGATGTAAACCTGAGACTCAAGATTCTATAAAAGCAGAAACGTTATATTATATGCCATCAACTATGCTGAAGGAATTTGAAAAAGAAATATACAGCATTTACATGGGTCGTCACCAGCATCATGGTAGAGTTGTCATCATTATTTTTTTTATTTTTTACTTTTTAAAAAAAGTCAAATCACTGTCCCAGCTAATTTGATCAGCAGCGTATGCATTTTCATATCAGTAATAATATCCAATTCAACATCATCATCACCCTAGACTTGTCCCAAGTATTTGGAGTTAGCTTCGGGAATCCTTTTCAAAACAGAATCACAAATTAAAAAAAAAAAATTTAAAAAGTTAGGTAAAACAGAGTATATATCCTCATCCCCTTAGAACATGTAGACAGACGAAACTCTGGATAAAAAACAGCCGTTTAGCCAACAGAGACTGGCAGCGTCTGAACCAAACAAGAACAAAAACTAAAAAACAAAAAAAAAAAAAAAAAAAAAGACAAAATGGACACCAACTTACCTACTACTTGAATCTCTCCATTGCCAATCAGATGCCTCAGAGCTTGTCCTCGAATTCAGAAAAAGGTGTCATCTACTCCTTCAGACCCTTCCTCTTTCGGATATCAGCCACCAACTGCCCTGCCTGCGATCCCGCCTCCATTGGATCAGACGACATCATGTCCCAGTGATCAAACACGCACTGTGGGAAGGCCTGTCTAGATTTTGTTGCCCTCAAAGTCCCCCAGAACCCAAACGACTCAATGACAGGTAGGTGTATGCCTTGATGTTGTAGAGCGGCGTGCCAGGCCTCTGCATTTCCTCAAAGACATGTCCACGCTTTTGGTTCAGGACACCATAGATGCCACCGAGCGCTTGTTCAGGTGCCTGTATCTCCACCAAATCGACAGGCTCCAAAAGCCTGGGTTTTGTAGTTAGTTGGGAGGCATATATGACCCTTCTTGCTGTCAGGATGATCTGTCCACTGCCCCTGTGGATTGCATCAGCATAAAGAACAATGTCACAGACCTCAAAGCATATACCCCGCATGTTTTCTTCAGCCAATGCTCCTTCCTTTGATGCCCATTGGAACCCAGCCACAACAGAATCCTTGATTTCATTCAGGTACTGAACTCCCTTGCACATGTCAACAACCATATTTGGGCCAGTAGTTTTGGGTCCAAAACACCAGATCTTCTTGGCAAGATCCTTGTCCCACCTGAACTCTTCAGATAGGATCTTTGAGCGGGCTTTTGGGTCATCCCTAGGGCCGATACACCCATCTTCCAAGGGACGGGCCTCCATGTAGAGACGATTGTGCTTGTTAAGGGACTTGCTCATTACAGTCCTGACTGACTTCTCAAGCACCGTCTCACGGAAAAAGACAACAGGATCCGAAACAAGAATCTCAGCCCCGCCCATGAAATCTTCCTGCAAGTCCTTCAAGCAAATCTTGAGGTGGAGCTCTCCACAGATTTCTGCCCCAAAAAGCCCTTAAGAAACCCAGATTTAGGACATACCCCACAAACCTCTGCCCAAAACACCTACTTTTTTAAATGTAGTAAATAACTCACAGATTGCATGTAGACCATAACCCATGCACTTGGCAGGTTAGAATTTATTCACTGGGTGAACCATAACCTATGAACATAAACAACAAATATGATGAAAGCATTTCCCACATTTTTGCAGCATTGGACCCACATTTTGTTGACATCACTATCTTCTCATTTCTACTCCACACCAAAGCTCTCATTTCCCATGAGTTTTGGAGCAAAGACAATAGCTCTCATTTCCCATGAGTTTTGGAGCATAGACAATAGCTTTTCATGCAACTTGGTTCCAAGCAGAGCATTTTAGAAAGAAGATCAATTCCTGCTGGTTCAAGATCAGGAACACAGTTGCCAAATCCTAAGTTCCAGACCTTCATTCTATGGCCTGAAAATAGGCTGTCAAGGACAAATACGAAAACAGCCCGCATATTCATCTGAGTGAGGGTGTTAAAGTCTTTAACCCTTCCAAGTCAGTATATCCTCCCAAATGATCTATCAAAACTTTCACCCAAAAATAAAATACAAACAATAAAAGGAGAAGCAATAAAAATATTCAAATTACCATGCAAAGGATCAGTGATTGCAGATGTTTCAGAAAACAGTACTGTCCAGAATAGAAATTTGTTATAGCTAAAATCAAACTATTAACAAAGAAGCCACTAATTGCGGGCAAATGGTTTTCGAAATTCTGTTTACAAGAATGGAAATCAAGAAAACTCAGATGCTTTGAAATGCTTCTGTCAACTGATTCTCTTGGATTCGGTTTCAAAGGACAGTAATTAAGATCATTTGCAGCTAAAAATCGGTGCGGTGAATCGAATAAATGATAGACCAAAACTTACCTGATTGGATGCACATAGTGAACTAAGAGAGTAGAAAAATAAAAACAATGACTAACTTCACCCAACGATGCAGGAGTAGATTAAGAATAAATGGAAAATAAACACCTGAGATATTAGAACTTTCTCTGCTATCAAAATAATGTAGTATGAGACTGAAATTTTTTAATACAAGATAGTGGAAGAAGTGTAGGAGTTGACAAATAAGAAATATGAAGTAATTGCAGAAATTCTCCTTCTTTAAACACAATATAAAGCAGAATTTATATTACTAAATAAATAAATAAATAAATAAGAAGAAGATGGCTGTTAAATGAACTTGGAACAACCTTCTCAGATATAATGCCTCTGATAAGGATAAAATTATGACATCAGGAGAACTTTTGATACTCTGGCAAAGTGTGATGGATGAACTGGACAAAATATGGTATGGGTCCCAGTTGATACATAATAAAGAAAAAAAGATACTCTTTATTTGATTTTATGACTTTCAGATTGGTGAACAGTTATTGGACGGTTGCAATGAAAATCATTAAGCATCATCATTCACTGACAGAATAGGAAATCATACATATAAATCCCTAATTAGGGTTTCAACAATGTAAATCCCTAATTAGCAATTCACCATTGTAAAGTCCAAAAGCAAGCTATCAACCCCATAGTTACTTGATGGCAAATCCATAAGTTGGCCCATCAATAGCACGGTTTAGATCAACTGACCTGCAGGCTGATTGGATAATAGCTTACACACTAGATCATTCACTCGGTAGGATAGACTCAGATCATGAGACTGAGAGAATTACATCCAGATTTGGTGTGAACTATCTTCAACATCCAATCAGACATACTTTCATAGATCCCAAACCATTCCTCCTTTGATATCAATATCTTGAAGAGCCCATCATTGCTCACACTGATAATTCAAAATTAATCTGTCAATCCCACAATTTAGAAAATTCTGTCCATAATGCAATTAGGCTATTATGGCAAAACCAAGAGATGGCCCACCAATTTCATGTTTTGGATCACTCAATTAGTAGGCGTGCATGGTTCTAAGACTCGTCCAAGTCTGGTGGGACTTCAACGAGTCAGCCCAGACTCGCTGGAACCCGATTCGGTTCGACACCACAAGTCATCCACCCCAAGTCACCCTTGACTTGGGCAAGTCTGGCCGATTCAGGCCCAATTCGGGTGAGTCTCAAATCGACTCAGGGCTGAATGAGTCAATCCAAATCTTCGAGTCTTTTAATCATGTAGGTACATTCATTAAGGGATATTAATGGTCTATCATTTGTCTGTCATTTACTGAATGCACCATTCAATAAGTGAGCCCACTAATGTGAAAATATAAATTGAAAATTGTTAAAACAGAGACATTTCATCAAACACATGTTCTGCACACCTTAAACATTCACAACAAATGATGAATGACAAGACTATTCTATATCTGCATCCATTGTATAAATGGCATACATCTATAAAAACCCAGACTATCTAGATCATTGGTTCCATTGTTTACCAGAAATGGCCAGGGAAGAGGTGATGGGTGGGGGCTGTTGGCCGCACTTAGAGTGGTGAAGATGATGTTGGAGACGTCAGTTAACTCCAGGCAGCACACTGCCTGAAGGCAAGAAGAATGAAGCATGTATCGATCTATAAATATTGTTAATTACATATATTGAAAATGTACAAGTAAAACATACCATTCAGAAGAAAAAATCATTGCAAGTGCTGCTAAAATGGATATTGTTGCACCTGATAATGATGCCTCTGTCAAATCTAGGAATTTTCATGTCAATAAGTGTGTACACACACACACACGCACAAGGACACACCATGTAGTAAAGAACTCCCCTGCCAAACTTTAAGTTTATATATGTTTGTAAAAATAAAATAAAATTTAGAGATCTAATGTCTGTAACTTGCAGTATGTCTGTAACAAGCTTATATTTCTTACTAATTGTGACAAGAAGGATGATACAAGTTAGAAATGCTAAAAACGTTTTTCTAATCGGCATTGCAAAACAATCAAAGTAGCAGAACATAAATCTAATTGACTGTATTACTTCTAACAATAAATCGTTGCTGCTTTAAGAAGTGATGGTTTTTCAACATTCAGTTTCTAAAATTTCTGCACATGGATATTTTACCCTCTCCTGCTCCTACATCCAAGTAATGAGTTACATGCGTACACACACATAGAGCAAGATTTGGATTCAGATTCCCAAGGAAATTTAATAAACACCAAGAACAAGAGTAGAAACCACTGCAAGGCATGGAATGATTAAGTTCCTGAATTGAAGTAGGGGAAAAAAGGATCACAGCTGCGAAAGGATTTTAGCCATGATAGGAAACATGCCTGGTCAAAGGCAGGGAAAATATAATTTGCAAACTGAATTTCCACAATCACTCGATTCCCCTATTGTGAAAAAATAAAAAATAAACAAAGTTAAAAACAGAACATTTGAAAGCTTTGAACCATTCAGAAAATGCCAGAGTTGCATTACAGGAACACAAAAGGTAAGTTCATGATACATATTTTGGGCTATTGTGCGTGCCCCACATTGCTATCACATAATGATTTTCTTTATTACCGGTTGTAGAGCTTCCAAGATCCTATAGTATGAGCATGGCTCAAATATATGACATGTGACTTATAGTTAGGAAGATATATGGGCAGCCTAATTATAGGAACAACAAACCTACATGCCTTCAATGTTGTTGATACCAACACCAAAATCAGCCTCTTGAATCATGCCAAACAGCTCCAATCCAGTGAATATGCACCAGCTGATGCATACTTGATTTCATTCTCATTCTGGGATACATCTAAACATGTCTTCAAATACAATACATAAATGCAGGTGAGAGTACTGGGATATTAACATACAATACACAAATGCAAGTAATGGTGGATTTTACTACATTACAAGCACAGAGAAATACCCTATAATGAGAATTTCAAACTTTAGATGTTCCAAAACTCAAAAGTCGGGACTCATACAAACATAAACACAACCTGAGATGTTCTAAGATGGCTTAGGACTTTTTAACGTCTGATTTAAGATAGACTATTACTCACAATTTCTGTACCAATGAAAATAAGTGTAGCATAGGGTGCAGTTGGTTGCACTAAACATCATGAAATTCGGTTTATACCATTGAAAACTAACCTTCCACTTTAATCTTGCCAACTACTTTCTTTGCCGCTCCATATATTTCCCATTGCTGCATACAACCAAAAGAGTAAGACCAATATTAAAATCAATATAAAGAAGGCTAAGAAGCTGTCCTCATTGGTAGGCAGATTTGCAGCAATTAAAAAGCTCATAAGAAATGTAAGCCTGAGAAGTGTTCTGCATGCTTACTTTGAATAAATGCAACCTGTTCTGGAAGCCATGTGTCGAGTGTAGCAGATCGTACTTGCAGCACATAGCCAATACTTTCAATCGGAGCAGAAGGCAAACAATAACCTGGAAGATTATCTGAAGTCTGTGTCATATAATTAAAACACCACATCTACTGTAATATTGAATCTGAACACCTTGGCAAGTGTCCAGCCAGCAAAAGCAAACACCTTATGTCTACTGCAACAAGTTCCATTTGACTGATCCAAACCACCACCCCCTCTGCAATCTGTCAGATTTTTCGAGGAAATGGCATATTTTCATTTTCAGACCTAGCAGGGATACAAAGCTAACCAGTAAATAATCTTTCATGTGATTCCATAACCTTTCATGCAGCGAAACTGGGCTTAATCTACAGTAAACCTGCCATTAGAAGCTTATAAACAGGTTGAATGGCAAATAAGCATCATAGAGTAACTAGAAAAAACATGCAAACTAGCAACATGTTGAACCATAGAGTACCAAATTAGTTTAGGATTAAAAAAGGAACAAGCCAAATATCATGACATTTCTTGATTGTATAAGATCTCATGTGCGTTTGTTGCACCAAATATCATGACATTTCTTGATTGTGCAAGATCTCATGGAATTTTTCAATATTTGGTGGAACTAAACGGGTAGTAAAAAAAGAAAAATAGTACTGAAATATTTAAGAACATATAAACAATAACAGTTGAAATAAATGGGCTGCACTGTTGTATTTTTCCTTTGTTGTAGGATCCTTCTAACTCTCTCAATGGTCAACCACTGCAAGTCTAGTTCAGTTTCAGTTTGCTCTACCTTTCAATAGATGCTTTCATTTTATAGTTGAGACTGTTACATGAGAGTAAAATGTTTGCCTATTAGTTTTACCTCCAATTCCTGATTGCTGGTTTTTTTTTTTTTTTTTGGTTATTTATTTTATCGTCTTATATATCCTTATTTATTAAATTCAGCAAGGACCCACTTCAGTATATGTGTGTCATGGTAGAGCATGGAATTGAATTCTCAAAAGTTTTAAACTTTTAATTTATTTTCCTCTTTGCAGGTTCTGATGAACCTAACAAATGAGAATCTTGATGGCTGTTAGCAAATTGCTGATTGTAGATGACTGGACACAATGGCTGCTTTGATCATTGGTCACTTCCCATTGTTTGGCGCGTGCCTATCTACAAATAATCAAATGAAAGAGAGCAACTCATTCTCTAAAATTGAAAGCAATGATCCTGATAATCAGAATGACAAACATCTCACAGATTAAGAACTTCGGTCCTTTTATTAAAACTTTTTTCCAGTACTTAATACTGAAATAGGCCTTTTAAAGTGATTTTTCCTAATTCAGTTGATTTGATAAAAAAAAAATTTAAAAAAAAAAAAAAAACTGTTTAAACATATGGAAGCCAATTGCTTAACCATATGGCCGAACAGCTCCTAAATTGGGCGATGCATTCATCAGAGGGATGACGAATATATACAGTAGTTAAAAGGGGCAAACGAGAGGTTAACCACATTTGGGGAAGGGCAGATGGCAGAAAATATATACATATGACCAATGCGTAGTAAAAAATCCACTACACAAACTCATTGTTCTATCTTCCCAAGGGGGTTGGATCTACAGCTACTGTGTTTGATGCTGGTTCATGCCCTTTAAGCGGCGCTTTTGGAAATACTTTTGGTTGAAGGCTTCAACACCATCAGGGTACTTCTCCTTGACATAGTTCTCCAGGCATTTGAGGTAAGAGAAATCCGCTCTAAAACCATTTGTGGAGACAACGAAAAAGCACCTGGTACCTTGGTATTTGTCATGCTTACCAACTGTGACATAGTCAATCTTTTCACCCATTTTTGTCGCTTTGTCAGGATGGTGCTGAAAAACATTATTGAGTACCCAGGACTGATCTTCATCTGATAGCCGATCACCGTCATTGTAGCTAGAATTATGCAGAGTTCGTTTTGTCGACAACGAAATTGGTTCAACATCATTAAGAATTTTCTCTTCCTCACATGCGAATAGATCCAAGCGTCTTCCAGTGGCAATGAGAATCCCATTAGCATTCCGACCATCAGGTTTGGATCATTGAAACATGACCCTAATTCCAACGCATTGAATGGGAGTTGCTAGTGCCCTTAAATTAACCACTCATTGCATATAATGGTGGCCCACTTGATGATTGGATTGGGCAATTCACCATAGGTAACAGCCCTATATTTCAAGCCTGGTGATGGGTGGAGCCCTACCTATTCAAGCACACGTCAGGATGGCACACCTGTGAAATATTTGAGCTTTTGATCAAATGAGATACACTGTTTAGATCCTCTAGCCTAAATATTAGGACATTTCAATCCTTGGGGGGCCACAATTTACTATACAAACTAGCCTGTTTGGTTAACCTCAAAAGTTATGGTTTTGTTCAGATAGAACTTTTTGAACACATCTGTCCAACTAGAACTTGTTTAAATAGGCTTGAATGTATAGATAATCTAAGAACAAATTAATGAAAAACATCCTACAGTCTATATTATGGTAATTCATGAAACTATGACACCAAAGACTACAACTCCACTCATTTCTTAGATATGATGGCTATTAGGCAATTATCATGAATCTAAGATTTCTTTTTACCATGAAATCCGTCGCAGAATTACAGATGCACTAATCTAGGATAGTTTCAAGGATCTCAGATGCACTATGATAAGAAAATAAGTAGACTTCCTTTTGAGGTAAATTACACGCAAAATATGGAGGAGGTACATTGCCAACAATAGTTCTAAAAGGTCTCATATCCTACCCAAGGTAGATAATGTATGATTTAGGATCTAGCATGCATTTTAGTACCATTTACTAAATGTTCACAACCCTACAAGACCTTGATTCGTGCACTTGGGTGAGGATTCAAATAAAAGTATTCGGTAACGGTAACGGTAACAGTAACAGCTGCCATAATGGCTGGCCATATGGACAATACAATAGGGGCCATAGCAGTCAAAAAAAAAAATTTAAGAAAAAAAAAATATTGCCCCCATTATCAGTCCATTACAAACCTGTTACAGCCATTACAGGCTCATTACAAGCCTTTTTTATTTTCAGATCAGGCATTACAGCCCTGTTATTGCGTAATGAGGTCCCACTGTTACTTTTACATAACCATTTTTTTATACCTAGCTTCCAATGAGGGATTTTCAAGAGAAATCCAGTTTATTCTATTTTTCTTTGATTCAATGCAGTCAATTTTTATTACTTGGTAGCAGATGTTACGAACCTTAGCCATATTATTCACAAAAAAATTCAGATTTTTCCAATTTCTAATCATGCAACACAGTAATTTTTTCCCTATTTTAATCATATGCAAGAAGTCATGAATGAGAAAGATGTTAGTGATGAAAGTGGAAGCAGGAAACAGAAGACAACAGAAAAATGCAAGTTAAAGCAATTGATCTCCTCTATTGTGATTTTCCATGTAATTCTCAGTGTTATATTTTCTGGTAAAGTATACAATCAGGCAATTGCAGCATATGCTAAATCTACTAGCCATGTAGAAAAGGAATGTGTTATACTAAGTAGATAATGTCAAATTAAAATACACCATTAACATGCATTGTTCAAAAAATGATAGACTGATCTTAGTCTCTTATAAAATATAGGGTGATGATTGACTTACCCAGATGTCTACCTTCTCACTTAGAATTTCTCTTCTGAACATCATCAATACAAAATTAGAGGGCTGGTTATCTTCCAAAATGAGATAATCTTCATGACGTTTCCATCCACAGCATGGCTTAGTAGACCAACAAAATGGTTTATTTTTTCCAAATGATTTAATAAACTGGATCACCACACCATCAATACAAAATTAATGGAATTCAGATCCTCCAAAAACTATACATTTCCTTAGGATCAGTACCTTATATCTACTCCCAACAAATAGAATCACATCTCGTAACCCTTCCAAGAGCAATTAAGAGGAAGAAGATAACCACCACAACCAGAACCAAACAGGGTTCTTCTCAAATCATAAATCAACACAAATTAACAGAAGGAAGATCAACATAAAGAGAGGTTAAAGAGTATTGCTCAAGGATCAAAGGGCCTTACCTACGAGCAATCGATGGTGAATCAGAATGCATTGCAAATACCGCGTTGCATGTATCCCTAAAAATTAATAGGACCTGCTTTTCCTCAAAATACCATGCTCCTATGTTCTCCAGTAAATTAATACTGCTTCAACGAAGGACCCACATCACGTGCAAGATAAACACAAGAGAAATTAATTTTGAACAAGAGCGAAGATGGCAAAAACTATCTAATTAATTTTGAAAAAGATAAACTTCCTCAATCCCTCATTTGCCACAGGAGATGTCCGATCTTCTTTGTCAAATATAAATGCAAGAAGCAAGTGCTTAAACTCTACATATGCTTCCTTAATAATAATAATAAATAAATAAATAAAAACAAAAAAAAAAACAAAACAAAAGAAGTCTGATTTTTTAAACCATGAAGCTACAAATTGGGATCACCTAATGAGTGACTTGGATCTTACACAAGTGGATCATCTATTTTAAGCTAGTACCAAAATAGAAGGATGGAGTTCACTTGGCACTCCAACTGAAACAATCAAAAACAGGAACATCAAGTAAACTACTTGGCCTTCTTCCCCCTGTCATTATCAACCTGCTGGAATGCAGTGTTTGGGCTATTGATTTCCACAACCGAGTAGTTGTGGTTCTCCATTGTAACGATAACTGGGGTCCCCTTTTGTGTTTCCTTCACCCACCAATCTGAAATGTCCAAGCTTGGAGCCATTTTCCCCACCCAAACAAAACACAAATTCCCCAAAACACTGCAAAATCCACTACAATGTCTCAAAATCTTCAATACTTAGATCTCAAAATCAAGAAACAAACACAACCCATTTCAGCTCCAACCATTAAAAACAAGATCCCACCACACCAACTTCCCAAACAGCAACCCAAACCGAAATAAAGCAACAAAACCTAGATTTCTATTTAATCTACAACCATAAAAAACAAGAACCCTACCACAACAACTCAAAAACCAACTACTCAAACACAATTCAAACCAAAAGAAAAACTCAAAAAAACCCAGATTTGTATTCAATCCAATCTGCTCATTCCCACACTGCTCTACAAAGCTAACAACGGGAGAGAAGCAACATTATGAGGAAAGGTATCTGTAGTTGTATAAAGTTCAAGACCATGTGGGCATTATTCAATAATACCAAAACTATAAAAAATTAAAAAAAACTCCACCTTTTTACAACTTCACTATATGTTATTTACCATGGATGCGGTTGATTTCAAGGCCCCAAAATGGAAAGGGGACAGTTAGGAAACTACCATTTCAGGGCTGTTTCATCTATTCTAGGGATTCTTAGTTGAAGCATTTCTTCAAACATGTAGGAGGCCATGGACAACGACAAATATGGCTGCCACTGTCATGGTTGCTGCCTAATTTCTGGCCATTAAAAGAGGAAATGAGAGAGAAAGAGAGAGTACCTTTCACTTCGTGTGCTCTGATTTCTTCTATTCTCGTCAGCTATTGGAGGGAGATTGATCAATGGCTGCTTTCAGGGAGATCAGGGAGATCAGGGAGATCGAGAGATGGAGGGAGGGAAATCAGGGAGATCGAGAGATGGAGGGAGAGGAAGGGAGAGAGATCGAGGAAGGCAAAGGAACAAGCGAGATGGGAGAGAGAGATCGGGGAAGGGAGAGGGCAGGGAGAAGTGCGCCGGACAAGAGAGAGAGAGAAGAGGGAGTGTGCGCCTGCAATAAGAGAGGGAAATGAAAAATTCCCTCCAGGTTTTCTGTTTTAATCGCATCCTTTCACCGGCAGCCACGTTTCAAAAGCAGGGGCGGACGGCTGCTGGTGATTTCCATGATCACCGACTTTTTCTTGTAGTGAAGGGATGCGTGAGATTGAGATTGAGAGAGATAGAGAAGAGGGGCGCAGGAGATTGAGAGAGAGAGAGAGAAAGGGTCGGAAGTGAGACGGAATAGGGTTGAGTGG
Organism: Magnolia sinica; assembly: GCF_029962835.1. Taxonomy (NCBI): domain Eukaryota; kingdom Viridiplantae; phylum Streptophyta; class Magnoliopsida; order Magnoliales; family Magnoliaceae; genus Magnolia; species Magnolia sinica. The sequence goes on from NC_080573.1 coordinate 79,406,013, forward strand.
AGGGAAATGGGTGTTTCGTGAGAGGGGGAAAAGAAAAAGACAACGCGGTTTTTCGCATTTTTGCCTGCTACGGTCCTGCTACGGTTTTTGACCGTAGCTAAAATCTAATATGACCGTAGCCATTGCATGGCCCTCCACGGCTCACATTTGACGTGATCTGGACGGACGACCTTGTCAAGGGCTGTGGGGGTTCCATATTGATGCCATCGATATATCCACTCCGTCCATTAATTTTATAATATTTTTTTATAAGAATTGAACCCAAAATCTAGGCAAACCGAAGGTTAATTGAACCACACCATCGATCAATGGATTAATCTCCACTCTTTCCTACAGTGTGGTCCACTTGAGCTTTCGATCTACTTTCTTTTTTGGGTTCTTGCATAAAATATTTTTTAAAAATTGATAGTCGTATTAGATGGAGTACACACATTTTAATGGGCCTTATGGAGTCCCTTATGATATATCTAAGGTTGTACGTACATTTAGTGGAGTTAGCTTTTTGCTACGGTTTTTACAATTTTAGCTACGGTTTTAAGCCGTAGTAAATTAGCTGCGGTTTATAGCCGTAGCTAAAAACCAGAATAGTCTGTAGCCTTTGGTCATTTTTTTGGTAGTGCGATGTGAGATGCGTCCGTGTATATTGTATACTTGACCCCTTGCTCTGGCAATACTAGCACAGGGGTGGATGTCAACTTGTCCTTCAGCTCCTGAAAAGATGCTTCCGCCTTTTCATTCCAGTCAAACTTCAGAGCCTTCCATGTTAACTGAGACAAAGGTCTAGCTATCTTCAAGAAATCTCGAATAAATTGGCGATAGTAACCTGCCAGGCCAAGGAAACTCCTCACCTTAGTAACCGAACTGGCCTTTTAGTTCTGGTTGTGTTTGCGTGATAAGTTCATGTATGTTCACATCAGTTGGGTGATTTGGAATATAAAGGAGTAAAAAAGGCAAACAATACCACCATTATGCTATTTTCATTGATCTTGGGCTCTTTTTTTCCTTTTTTTTTTTTCCTTTTTTCAGAGCTCTCACCGAACTGAGACTGATATGTTCAAATTTGGAACCAAGTCATTATGGTGCCCCCTTATTTTACGAGGCATGATATGATTATATAATCACTTACACAAAAATCCAGTGTGAGTGAGACAGGACCACTCACAATGGTCGCCCAACCAACCTAGCTTGGGGCCACAAATGTTCCACCTTCTGATCAGTATTAAGGAATCGTTCAGCAGCAGTAGTTCACCAATACAACCGTGGACAACCTGGTCTCATGTTCTAAAACTCAATTGCTCAACAAAAACTCAGTCAACTCAACCCAACAAAAGCTTAATCCCATTTTTTCTTCATCATCTTAAGAGCGTCGGTGTGGCCCACCTCTTCAAGGACATATAGCATGCCATTTCATCAAACAGATAGCATGCCATTTGATCCAGTCATTTCATCAAATAGATAGTAGGCTATTTCATCAAATAGTTATAATGTTTCAAAACTGAAAGACAGATAAAGGGAAGAAGATATCAAACCTATGGAGAGGAGCTTCATGGCGTGTGTTTCTTCGGGTAGGAGCTTCATGGTTGCTGCAATGGAGAGAGATAGAAGAGGAGCCTCACGGCGTGTGTTTCTTCATGGTTGATGCATTGGAGAGAGAGGGAGGAGAATGAGAGAGATGGAGCAGAGATCGGGAGGGAGTGAGAGGATTAGGGAAAGAAGAGATCAGGGAATGGAGAGATTAGGGAACAGAGAGAAAGAGAAAGAGAGAGAGAAATAACCCTTTTTGGGTGCAACTCCATTTTGAATGCACGCCCAAATTTGGGCATCATCTCACGGACGGATCGTAGACGTTCCTGACAGGGGCTTCGTGGGGCCCACTATGATGTATTTGGTTTATCGATTCAGACCAATAATTTTATTAAATTATTTTAGTTTATGATGCCAGATTTAAGGTATATTGAAGGCCTGAGTGGACCACACCATAAGAAACAAATGTGATTCAATATCCATATTTCCTACCGTATGGTCCACTTGAGCCTTCAATCTAGCTGATTTTTTATTTCATGCTTTAAAGTAATATTTCCAAATGTATGGACGGCTTAGATAAAACATATATTTTTTTTAGGCCCCATAGAGCCCCTTTTACAACACCATTAATTATTAATGGTGTGTCAACTTTTTAGCTACAGATTAAAACCATAGCAACTGTAGCTAAGGTTTATATCCGTAACAAAAAACTAACGTGGTCTGTATCTTTTGCCCCTTTTTTTGGTAGTGTCTGCTCAACCGGTCAAAGGTGTCTCAACTCGAACTCCAGCATGTAAAACTTCTAAATCTTTGTGTTGCTCGACTAGTCGGGGATGACCCATGACCGGTCGAGGACGTCCCATGACCAGTCGAGGGTTACGCAAAAGTTGCGCAGACTGCATAAGTTTGAGACGGTTTTTAGAAATTTCCACTCGGTGCGAAAGTCTAAGGCCTAAAACTATAAATAGGGGTCCCTAGGGCACTCCTAGGCATCATCTAGGGTTTAATGAGTGGAGAAAAAGCATGGAGAAGTTGTCGCCAAGAGTTTGTCTTCCTTTTCCTTAGTTGCTTTTATGCTTTTCTTAAGAGTTTCTAGTTCAATCATGTCTATGGTTGGCTAAACCTCTTAGATAGGGCTAAGAGGTGAAGCTTGTAGTGTGATGGGATATTTCTATTGCTTTGATTCATGTTTATATTGAACTCTCTTTGATTCTAGTTTGATTATAAGGAATACTTTCAATTTTTAATGGTTTGTTGCGACTCTAATTACCATAGATCTGCGATAGCTTGAGTATGTTCTTTTCATGTATTGAGATTGTGAAATTAGGAAATCCTGTTATTCACCATTGTCCCTTGGGCATGGTCGGATGATGGAATCCTCCCTAACTTTCACAAATCTCTCAGATTGGTTTTGGGATTGGTAAATCCTGTTGTTTGCCTTGTCTCCTGGGCATGGTTTTGTGATGGAATCACTTTCAATTATCACACCTCTCATCCATTGAGAACTAGGTCAAAGGAAGTTCAGATTTGATTTTACAAAGATATCATCCAATTGGATAGGATGGGACTCCGATTCTAATCGTTTGACTTGAATCAAGCATAGATCTTCCTGATCTCTACAAGTCGATCCTTGGAAACTGTCACACTCCAAACTCAAAAACTGGGCTCATAAAATTTTCGATCACTGAATCCGGTGCCGACAACCTCCATAGTACCCCATTCTCGTCTCCCAGCGCTCATACACCAGATTTCGATCCTGGGATCCTACAAGGAGGATTTTCAATATGAATTTGTCTCATCAAAAGCATAACCACAAGTTTACCCAAACACAAGAACAACATCATCACCATATATCCACTAATATAATCATTTGAGTACAATGCTGAAAGGGAAATACATGCATATAATAAAATCTCTAGAAGCTCTGCCGCACGCTCCTGCCTCAGCTCGACTGCGTCCTATCGTCACCTGCATGCATCTATCATGCATAAGCTTATAAAGAGCTTAGAGGATGGTGTAAGTGTGTGAACAGTATATGCGTGATCAGAATGTAATATCAGAGTAAACAGAAATACTGGTAAGTCCACAAACAATATAATATCAGAGCAAGTAGAAATACTGACAAGTCCCTAAAAATATCATCAACCTCATCCAGGATATGCGATGAAAAGACATAGCAAGCCAATGTTATATACTGAGAAAGTAATGTAGGACGGCTATGCAATGTGGAGACATGATGAATCAAATATCATATACCGAGGATGCAATACAATATGTAATTCTTAAGAGCAACGAATACCATCAGCCTCATCTAAGTCATATAAATGTAGAAACATAGCAACCTAAAATTCTATATGCTGAGGATGTAATGAATATGCAATATGTGGTGCAATGAAATGACCAAGCTGGAGTGTGAAGTCGGGATGATGTACATAGTATCACAAGCTATGGGGTCCATCACAAATGACTTCTATCCAAACCAGTCTCATACCTAAATTTGGATAGATAGATTCAATGTGGTAAACTCCTGATCTTAGGTTGGTCGCGCGCCCCAACTGAAATCCTGGCCATTACGAAGATACACATAACAATTAATTGCGCACCAACAGCCCGAGTGGATAGTGAATGAATGAATGAATGAGTATAATGTTGAGTATGCAACTCCTGCTCAATAAGTCCACATATCAGTAATGTACATCTGTGGGATCACACTAGGGTCTAGTACACTCTATATGCAATCGTTGCCTACTAGACACCCGACCATGTACGTGGAAGAGACCTCACTATTCGCCTAGCCAATAGTAAGCCGATATCTACCTAGTATGTTAATAGCAGATCCATGTATGAGCTGGTCAAACTCAGCCTAGCTATTCCCACTACCTCGGGTGGATAAGGCCACACCCCCTCTAAACTGACCACGACACAGTGGGAGACGCGGTCAACTAGTATTCGGCACTAGGGCGCTCATGTATCCACTCGGTCTCGATGTTGGTGCGTCTCCTAGCCTCGGAGGTTTAGGGATTTTCACTCAGGGACATCTATGGCGCTTATATGCTAGAATCAAACATTTTCGATTTCCCATCTGGCTATCCACGACATACCTGTGGAGGCCACAGCCTAGATGTCGCTAGGGCATACAGTAATCACAATCACACAATGCGAGATGCATGAGTCACGCAGTCCAATCATGCATCAATCCTGCGCATACTGTGCGCTCATGTGGGACAACTATGCCTATCAAGGAGTCCCATAAACAACCTGCCTATGGCATATGCAATGGTCAATCACATCTCATAAAAAACATGTGGATGATGCGTATGGGCATGTATCATGATGCTATGCTGTCACTACTTATAATCGGTATCGATAGTCGGCATCGATAATCATTATCAATAATCGACCTCGATAATCAACACCGATAATCAGCATCAATAATGGGCACCAATAATTAGCATCAATAATCGGCACCAATATAGCATCGATAATTGGCATCGACAATCGACCTCGATCGATAATTAGCCTCAACAATCAGAATCGGCCTCAGCAATTGGAATCGGCCTCAATAATCAGTCTCGATAATCAACCACGAAATCGGCCTAAGGGAAGGTCACAATGTGGACATTTAACCATCATTGCCCATCAATATGGACATTTAACCAACATTGATCCCAAGGAGTGGCCCACATAGAGCTAAATGTATAGTGGGCCCATGACCTCACACAATGGCCTAATATACATCACCATGGGCCTCTCTCAAGGGCCTAATACACATCACGATGGGCCTCACTCATGGGCTACATATGCATCTCATTGGGCCTCACTTATGGACTTCATATATATTACAATGGGCCGCAATACATGGGCCTTATATACATCAAGTGGGCTACATCTCATGGTCCTCATACACATCATAATGGGCCCCATTACTAGGGCTTAATATACTTCACAACAGGCCCCATTACTCGGGTCGCACCAATGAGCCTCATACACGGGCCACAAATATAACACAATGAGCCTCATCAACTGGGCCTCAAGTACATCACACTGGGTCTCAATACATGGGCTGCATATACATCATAATGGGCCTCAAATACGGGCCGCATATACATCACAATGGGCCTCAAACATGGGTCTTATGTACTCCTAATGGGTCATATCCCATGGGCCCAAAAACTGATGGATGGCAAGGATAAAACATATATACCATGGTGGACCGCGGCCCATGAATGACATGCATACAAAACATAACTCAGGTGGGTCCCATCCCAACCGGAATGTGCCGATAAAATACATACACCACAGTAGGGCCCACCTTCTTATAGATGGTATAGATAAAACACATATATCATTGTGGGACCTTTCGTCCACGTACTGGACAGTGGACAGTGTGGATCAGAACATTCATACGGTGGGTCATACCATCCCATGTACAGGGATGGTGTAGATAAAACACATACATCAGGACCCCACCATCCACGTACTGGACGGTGGAGTACAACACATACCATATGGGACCCATGGAACTTGCTAACATCTCTACAGCTAGGTGTTACTAGCGCGGGATCAACCGTCCCTACCAATAGACGGTGTGAATCTCAAATACATACATCCAGGATGGGCCCCACCCCACACGTGTGACATGTGTGGGTGGGTCCCATGTACAAGATAGATGAACGGCGTGGCTTAAAGCACATACATCACATTACCTTCCCACCGTCCCAATCAAATGGACAGTGGGGATTTTGAATACATTCATCAAGGTGGGCCCATCGCACAAGTACTACGCGTGTGGGTGGGTCCCACCCACCAAGAAAAATGGGTGGATGGCATTAAAGAAACTCGTATATTACGGTGGGGTCCATAAGATGGACGGTCTGGACGATCAGACCCCAGTGCTGACGTCAATGCAGTGGTCCCACCGTCCTGAAAACTGATGGACGACTAAGATGAAATGCATATATCAAGGTAGATCCCATCCCACACGTGCAGCACGTGTGGGGTGGGCCCCACACATCCAAAAATGGACTAATGGGTATGGATATAACATATACCCTATGATGGAGTCACATAGCTAGCTGAAGTCCAAGCAATGGGACCCACCGTCCCAGCTTTGCTGGACGGACGACTTGAATATATAAAGCATATATCTGGTGGGCCCCACCCTCACATGTGCCACACGTGTGAGGTGGGTCCCCGCGCCCTAAAAACGGACGGGCAGTGAAGGTAAACCACATACATCGTGGTGCCACGTGGTGGGCCACAATGGTTTGGATCAAACTGTAAACTATGATTTGGATGGTGTGGATCCAAAAATGCATCAAAGTGGGTCCAAAGAACTGTTAGATGGATGTATGGTGGGGATAATGCATTCGTCAGGTGGGTCATCAACAGTGAAGGAGGGAGATAGAGAGAGAGAGAGAGAGAGAGAGAGAAATCGAGATGAAGGGGAGGGACCACGCTACTATGGGCCCTCCATTTCTTACAATATATACATTAAATGGGTCCCACCATAAGTGTGCCCTCAATCATACGAATCCATGGTGGAAAACTCTAGATCACCCATCGTTAGATCTTGGACTCCTCTATCCACCGATGCGTTCTAGAGCTCTAATGGATGAATTTCAATGGTTGAGATGATCTTTGGAGGGTGGGATTGGGTGGTAGGAAGGTGGACCACACCTAGCTTCTTTTCTTTCCTTGGAGGCCATGGACGGTTTCTCTCTTCTCTTGGTGCTTGGGAGTGAAGAGAGAAATGAGAGAGAAAGAGAGAAGTAAGGAGAGAGGGATGGGTGTGATGGGTGAGTGATGGGTGTGTAAGAGATGGGATGGAAAGGTTGACTTTAGGGATAGGTTGTGTACTTGGAGATGGGATAAAGTGATGGGTTGTACTTTGATTGATTGATAGGATTGTTTGACATTTGGTAGAGATTCTTTTGCATGGCATTTTCCTCGAAATAAACGTGGGCCCAGAACTCCAGGCCAGGGTATCGCATTGGTGCGTGAGACGCGACATTGGAACCTTGGCGATGGCTCAGTTGCTTGGGTACAAGTCTCGGGCTGAGTCGACTCCGATTGATAGGATATGATTCAAGGACGCATGCAAATGCTATCAACGCATCGCAGGTCACCGGAATTCGACCAGGAGGACTGTGGGAGTCTACACAACGGTACGGTCTAAGATATGAGTCTTAAAGAAACCCTAGTTTCCCACCTTTGAATTTATTAAGTTTTTCATTAAATCTCTCACAATTAATCTCTATACTTTCAGATTTAGATTTTCATCTTCTTCTAGTTCTTGCTCTAGTTACTTTCAGAAGACACACGAGATTAGTCCTTATGGATTCGACCTCGGTCTCACCAAGATTATTACTACATCGTGACCCTATACTTGGGGTTGTAAACATTAGGCGTGAGAATTCTCCGTTCTTGGTCTCCTAAGATCCCTCCTTTGTGGTGGTGATTCTTGATCACTAAATTCATGCTTTTAGCATTCTTTTCAATCCAAGCTCTCAAATTCACCTTGCAACACAAACATGTATAAAATCTTATATTAAGCATTATCGTGTTCATAAAACTGAGATATCAATGGGGGGATAATATGCAATATTTGACCCTCAACAGTTATAAGTTGTATGTATGATAAGTTATGCATGATTGCGTTTTGTCACGAAATTGACAAAGGGGGAGATTGTAAGTTTTATACTTAAGCACAATTAGGATTGTTGAATTTTGTATTCCTGAAAGGAATACGAGCACTCATGAAGATACTCTTTGAACTCTCATTAAGAACTGTTAAAGAGTCGATCAGGTATCTCAAAGAAGACTTAACATCTCAAGACGTAAAACAACATGGTTCAAGATTGAAATACTTTATATGAGTCAACCATCAGGTGGTATAACCTTAGATTGACCCTAGGTTAGGTGTATTTCACATAGCATCATAATGAACATAATTCTAAGTAAAATGTACTTAAGTTACTTCTAGTTCGACCAGCTTAACAAACTTCAGCTAACCTAACATAATTTGGGCAAGTTTACAGCTTGACAAAGATTTTTTGTGGCAAGTTCGGTGAGCCCAACCTTGGGTTCAGCCAGCCGAACATGTCTATTTGGACAACCCAAGTATGTTCGGTCAAGTTTTCATCAACCTTAAATCTTCGAATCTCAAGGAGATTCGGTCAGCCGAACCCTGTATTCGGCCAGCCAATTTTTGGCTTGGGCTAGCCAAAATTTTGAAAGATCTTGTCTCGCAAAATCTAAGTGTCGTTAGATCGATATCGTTGTAATTCGGCAAGCCGAATAAAAAATCGAGCCATCCGAACCAAAAATCGGGCCAACTGAATTTCTAAGACCTTTGGCTATAAATAGAGGACTTCTCTCATTCATTTACACACTGAAAGATTGTGAGTAATATACTCAAGCGAGGAGAGAAAATTAGGGCCCTCTTAAGCTGTTCATGCAGTAAATCTTATTTTAATTTAGTTTATTTCATTCTCTTTTCTCAAGATAGTTTTAATCATTTTTCAATAGAGTAATTCATACTCTACTTGAAAAATAAAGAATCAAATTTGCAGCATTAGGGTATTGTTCATTTCATTGAAAATATATTAGATCCCTAATTCTTTTTGGGTTGAAATCATACACGGTATCATCTATATCTTAAGAAAGAAGATCGTTGCATTCAAGCTACAATTACATCTTCGACTCGCCATTTGAAGATAAAAGTTGTTTTATTTTCATTTCAGTTTAGGTTTTTCTGATATAGCCTGAAAATCTCATCGGGTTGTTTTGTGGTGAGCCCGTGGAAATCACAAAGAGGGTTTTGTTATGATAGCTTGTGAAAATTACAAAAACTATATTAGGTTATTAAGGTGAACTTGTGAAAACCTTAAAATAGTGAAAGTCAAAATTACGAGTGTAGTAATTTTAGGAGTGGAGAAGGTGTGGGGTTAAACACTGAACCACTATAACTCCTTGAGAAATGATGGTGAATGTTCATTTATTTATTGCTTTCCTTGTGATTGAATTGTCTCTTGCTAAGTTTGGTAGACATAGTGAAATAAGGTTGTCCTGCCTAAATCTTTTAGGGGAAGGTTGTCTTACGAACTATTTGGAATCAAAATTTCAATACTCTAAGTGATTGAGAATATTTATTTTATTATTTCGCATTATATCGAATTATTTTGTATAGTCCTATTCACCCCCCTCTAGGACATCTATAGCTTGTCCTTTCAGAAAACAAACTAAAAATTAAAGATCAACTAGAACCCATAACGAAATTAAAGTGGAAGAACGTTATTGGTACTCCACCTAAGCCTTCTATCCATCACCAAACTCTAGAAGATTATTCATGACATTTTAGGGACCCCAATTTATAGTTTTGGAGATATAACTTTCATACCACCTCAGAAAAATTGCAAACCGATGTTGAATTTATATAGTCACATACGCCTTTGATGATATCTCGTTGGTATCGAACTCCCATCGAACCTCTATCGATAGCATTGTTCACAACCCCAAGTGTAGGGTCACGATGTATTAATAATCTCGGTGAGACCGAGGTCGAATCCACAGGGACTAATCTCATATGTTTCCGAAAGTAACTAGAAGTAGAGCTAAAAGAAGATCTAAAATTAAATCCAAAATAATTGGGAGAGTAATTATGAGTTTTGTAATTGAAACTTTATGAATTTAAAGGTGGGAACTAGGGTGCCAAGGATCCACTTATAGCTATTAGAAAGCTACCTTACTTGATTCAAGAGATCTAATTGGAATCAGAGTTCTATCTTATCTAATTGGAAAGAGAGATGATCAAATCTCTGAACTTTTCATTGATTTAACTTCAATGGAAGAGGATTGTGAAGATGTGAAAGGGATTCCATCACTGAACCATGCCTAGGAGATGATGACAAACAACAAGATTTACCAATCCCACAATCTCAAATAAGAAAAGAAGATATTTAAAGCTATTGCAGCGTCTATTGTAATTTGAGTCACAACAAACCATAGAAAACTGAAAATATTCCCTAAAATCAACTAGAAATCAATAAAGTTCAACATAAATAAGAATTAAAGCAAAGTAAATATCTCAATCACACTGCAAGATTCACCTCTTAGCCTTAGCTAAGAGGTTTAGCCAACCATAGACATGATGGAACTAAAAACTCTTAAACAAAACATAAAAACAAACTAAGGAAGAAGAAGAAAACTCTTAATGGTGGCTCTCCACACTTTTGCTCTACTCCTTAAACCTTAGAGGATGCTTTGGAGCATCCTAGGAACTCCTATTGATAGTTGGGAACTCCAGCTTTCGCACCGAGTTGGAAAAGTCCGGAAACCGCCTCAAATTTATGCAGTCCGCGCAAAATCTATATAACCTTTGACTAGTTGAGGGCTCTCTTCAACTAGTCGAGTGGAATCTTCAACTGATCAAAGGTCACATGAATTTAAAAGATAATGTTGTTGGAGTTCAAGCCAAACTTCCTTAGGCAAGTCGAGGCAAAGCTTAGGTTGGTCGAGGCAGAGTTTAGGCTGGTCGAGGTAGAGCTTAAGCTGGTCGAGCTAGACGGATTTTTAAGATTCCTTTTCTTCACTTCTAGTCTTCGATTCTCTTCATTCCTCACTTGGTTTTCTTGGATCTTTCTCATATGAATTGTTCATTCTTGGTCTTCTAAGATTCAACCTTTGGCTTGGTGATTCTTAAGCATATTAAATCCATGGTTTTAGCATTCTTATCAATCCAAGCTCTCATATTCACCGTGCAACACAAACATGTATAAAATTTACCTTTAAGCATCATCAGGCTCATAAAACTAAGATATAAATAGGGGAGAATATGCATTCTTTGACACTTAACAAACTCCCCAACAAGCATTTTGCTAGTCCCATGCAAAACATGCGTGAAGTGAACCTCAGTTCTCAATGTTCAAACCTTTTTCAGAAAACAATCTTTTGTGCAATTAAGTATGAATGAGTAGAATTAAGACAAGAATGTGGGATCTTGAAAACCTAGAGTCGAATCACTTAAGCCATCAATCAAATAGGTTCTTTATCAATTACATCAGAGTATAAGTTCATATATCAAGTTTTTCAATGTACTTGGTGAAAATCAACTTACTCCCTATAAGAATACTATCATTTCATAATGTTAGCCATGCCCATCACTTCATGATTAGTTAAAAACTCAAGTGTTGATTCCAAACTTATCCCATTTTCCTTCTTTTTTCAATTTTTTAAATTATTTTATACTAACGGTTACTTGTATTCATTCAGTATTTTTAGTCTCTTCATCTCCATTTTTTTCAAACTTTACATTCTTTCATTCTTTTTCATTCTTTTCTAGTCTTTTTACCATTACATGACCTTTTTGTTAATCTCCTATTTTTTAACTGGTTCTTTTCATCTTTTAACGTGGATAAAATTCTCTAGACTCAATTCTCAACATCTATAAATGATTCACATGCTAACAATCAGAAATTCTAGCATATCCCAAGGAAGCAAATTGAACATGTCTTGTGATTTTACATTAACATGATATTCAAACTTCTTCTTAATCAATTTTGTACAAGAACTGTAAGTGATAGGCTACTTAGTTGATCAAACTCCAACAATTCAAAATTTGATTTCTATCTTATCATCATACTCAAAGCACTCTTAATCCACAAATTATCAATTTCCAAACATGTTTTATCTTGAAAATTTTGAAAAATTTCCACCGTTATTTACTTAAAACTAAGAAAATACCGATTAGTTTACCTAATCCACACCCATAACCCAAAATCTACATTGTCCTCAATGTAAAAGAGGTAAGCATGTAATGCATATGAAACAACAAAAATAAAGGAGAAGTGATGGAAAGGTAGTACCTAAAGAAGGAGAATTAAACTTTTCTAAAGTACTCAATGCTAAGATGGGTTATCACAACGACTCAACAATTGAAAGCAAACTATCTTGGTCCTAAATCTTATGAAAGAAATAAATTCTAATCCTAAAATAGGAAACCATGGGAAAATTACTTAATCATACAGAGAGGTTCCTCCTCCGGCCAATATCTTGATAAATTTCACAGTAGAGTTCTCAACAAGATCATCCAAAAGCCCTTTTTGCAGTAATCTTTGACACCCTGTAACATGAATTTCCAGAGAAATTTATGGACCTTAGAAAAAAATCATCGTTGAATCGCCTGAGGTAGCCAAAGTATATATCATTCACTTGTAACAGATAAATTTTCAAAGACTACAAATTATCAGTAGGTGATGTAGTCTCAACACATTATAAAGTTTCAGACTTCGGTTCAATTGTCAACTCCTCCTCCTTTGATGGTAAACATTCATGATCTGTGGAAGGATGGGCTTCAGAATAATGATTTCCTTGGTCTGTATCAACTACCGAGGTATTATCTCTCAAGGTATTCACTATGTCTTATATCATGAGATCATTTGAATCTACAAAGTGTGCCAAGCATTCTTCCAGAGAGTTGAGAGGGGCTCGTTCTCCACATTGAGGTCTGTGGTGATATGCCCATGGACTCCTTCCTCTTCTTTTAGAATAATGGGAAACATGCTCTCTTGCTCTTCATCTTGGTGAGAGTCAATCATCAATGGATGCATCTTGCCTTACCCTGCATAGACATATTGAGAATCAGTAGGCGAAGATCTAAGGAGAAGACTCGGTTCCTTGATACTAATCAGTAGATGTCACGCCCCAAACTCGGGAACTGGGCTAACAAAATTCTCAATTACCGAATCCAGTGCCGACAGCCTTCGTAGTACCCCATTCTCGGTTCTCAACACCCATTCGAGTAGGATCTTTAGTCTAATTTTTTTAGAGAAGCATAACCACGAGTATACCTAAATCACAAGAACAACATCATCACCACATATCCACTAATCTAAACATTAGATTACAGTACTAAAAGGGAAATACATAAATAACAAAATCTCCAAAACGATTTGCCACAAGCTCCTGCTTTAACGCTGTTACAACCTAACGTCACCTGCACGCAACGGTCATGTATAAGCTTACTAAGAAGCTTAGAGGGTGGTGTGTGTGTGTGTGTGCATAATGCATGTTTCATGTATACAAATATTAGAGTAAGCGAAAATACTGGCAAGTCCATGAATACCATTAGTCTAATTCAGAATCTGCGATGCAAGACATAGTAAGTCAAAGTCATATACTGAGGATGTAATGCAATATGCAAATCCTGATAAGTCCATAAATACGATTATCCATATCTAGGCTATGTAATGTAAAAGAAATGACAAGGCTGGCGTGTGTAGTAGGGATGACAGTACGTGGTATCGTAAGCTATGGTATTTATCACAAGGGCTTTCTATACAAACTAGTCTCATACCTAAATTTAGATAGCTAGACTCCACATGGTAAACTCCTGATTTCCGGTTAGTTACGCACCTAACCAAAATCATGGCCATTGTGAAGATACACATAATGATTTAGTTGCGCGCCACCAGCCTGAGTGGATAGTGAATGAATGAATCAATCAATCAAATGTTGAACATGTCCACATTTTAGTACAACTCATATCTAGGATATCACCAGGGTGTAGTACACTCCACACTAGCTGTCGCATCACTAGCCGCACAACCAAGTTAGTGGAAAAGACCTCACTACCCACCTGGCCAGTAGTCTGCCAATACCTACTCGGCTCGTCGATAGCGGACCCATTTATGAGTTGGTCAAACTCAACCTAGCTTACAGCCCCTACCCTCAGGTGAAAAAGGCCACACCCCCTTCCAACTGACCACGATTAGTGGGAGACGCTACCTACTGGTATTCGGCACTCAGGCACTCATGTTATCCACCCAATCTCGATGTTGGAGCATCCTCTGGTACCGAGAGGGTTTAGGGACTTTCACCCAAGAACACACTAAATGCCCATATACTAGAACCAAACATTTTCAGTATCCCATCTAGTCATCTACGATATGCCTGTGGAGGCCACAACCCTGATATCTCTTGGGCATAAAGTGATCATGTCACACAAAATGCGAAATGCATAAATCATATCATCCAGTCATGCATCAAACCTGCGCGTACCACGCGATCAATTGGGGCAACTCCATCTCAGAAGGAGTCCCCTAAATGTCTCAGCCCAATGGAAAATGCTATGTTCAATCATTCCTCACAACATGCATACAAATAATGTGTATGGGCATATGCCATGATCTCATACTAAGCATGTTCTCAGTGTATACCACTAGACTAAATATACTAGCATGCTATCAGATATATCACGCAATACTCGGCAAGATATGCTCATACATCAAGATAGACTCCACACAGTAGATATACCAAATCTGATACCACATATTCTTCCATCTACGGAAGGGGTGATGATGCACACTCCTCTAGACAGCGGATGGCATGGATGATACACTAATGTCAAGGATGGACCTCACACTTGTCTCAACAAGGAGATGGACGGTGTGGATAATATGTACATATCACAAGGTCCTAACAAATGCGGTATAAAGGTA
Organism: Magnolia sinica; assembly: GCF_029962835.1. Taxonomy (NCBI): domain Eukaryota; kingdom Viridiplantae; phylum Streptophyta; class Magnoliopsida; order Magnoliales; family Magnoliaceae; genus Magnolia; species Magnolia sinica. Next base: position 79,421,036 of record NC_080573.1, read on the forward strand.
TGATACATCTCTCGTGGTGAGTCAAGTGGGTATACAACAAGGTGAGTTCACAGGGTGAACAATTGGGCTTTCTCAGTCTCTTATCATGAATAAAATGGGCTTTCTTATGGGGCCTGATACATATACAAAGTGGGCTTGGTGGAATTCATACATCTAGGACTATGTGTCCTTCCAAATGGATTGGGTAGCCCGCTCAACACCTAAGTGGTTCTTAGGTATGGTCACTAAACTTGAACAAAACATGTATCTAGGTGGGCCACATTTCTATGGAAGGCCCGGGATAAACATAATGTGGGCTCCAAGGTTTGGACAATCCTACAGGGCATGGTGGGAAGCACCAATATCAATGGGGTCCCAAGGGTTTAGGATAGCCCAACAAGGGGAGATGGGTATCAATAACATCAATGGGGGCCCAAATCATAGTCTGTTTATCACACATGTGGGATCCTACCCATAGCTGGGGTGAAAGAGAGGATAGGAGATGAAACAGTGGGTCTTTAGATGGTTTCCAATGGTGGACATTTAACCACCACTATTCCTATGGTGCGGTCTACTTGGGATTTGGATCTAACTCTTAATGGGGCCTACGACCCTTCAAATTTCTATCAAGATAGATGAACCGCGTGTGCCCATCACTCATACATGGTGGGCCTCACAAGGCAGCCCCATAATGGGTGTATAATACATACATCATGGTGGGCCTGCATAAGGCGGCCCATAGTCCGTCTAAATAAATGGATAGGTGCGTATAACACACATCATGGTGGGCCTCTGATATCATATGGGCCTCATCACAATGGGCCTCACACATCACAATGAGCCTATACATCACAATGGGCCTACATATCACAATGGGCCTCATCACATCATAGTGGGCCTCATATATACAACAAGTGACCACATGCATCATAGTGGGCCTCATCACATCACAGTGGGCCTCATATATACAACAAGTGACCACATGCATCACAGTGGGCCTCATCACTTCATAGTGGGCCTCATTACATATAGCAAGTGGGCCTCACATGTGAAACCAATGGGCCTTACACGTACATCCAGTGGGCCACACATGTACAACCAGTGGGCCTCACACGTACAACGAATGGGCTTACTTGGCTGGACGGTCAGCCCATGCTGGCCGCTGGCCCTGTTCAGGCGTCCTACAGATGGATGATGTGGTACGATGCATACATCAAGGTGGGTCCACGTGTATGTGGCCTACCGGTGGCTAATCAAGCTGATATTAGTGGTTTCCATTCATCTAGGCATATCCAAAACAGATAGCCAGGTGGGCCTTGCCCACTGGATAGTATGGATAATACACATCATGGTGGGTCCCACCGTCCCACCTGCTGGACGGTGTGGAATGGATATATACATGGTGAGTCCCACCGTCCCACATGCTAGATGGTGTGGAATGAATACATATTAGGGTGAGTCCCACTATCCCACTTGTTAGACGGTGTGGATTGAATATATACATGGTAAGTCCCACCATCCCACCTGTTGGACGGTGCTGGATACAGTACATCATGGTGGGTCCCACCGTCTCACCTGTTGGACGGTGTTAGATACATCACATACGTCAGGGCCACACCGTCCCACCTACTGGACGATGTGGATGAAACACAAACATAAGGTGGGCCTGCTGGGCGTCCCTGATGGGTTGGACAGTGTGGATACCGTATATACATCAAGGTGGAGTCCACGTGAGTGGGCCACTCCACTCCCCAATCAAGATGGTATTCGTGCTTTCCCTACATCTAGGCCTGTCTAAAAATAAGTAGCCAAGGAGGCTACTGGACAGTCAGCAAGGTCAGCCCATTAGTGGACAGCGGCGTGGTCCCACTTGGGTGGACAATGTGGATGAACTCATGTAATCGAGGTGGGCCATCAACAGGGAAAGAGAGAGATAGAGAGCGAGATGCAAGGTAGAAGGGAGCGCCGCCACTATGAGCTCCCTTGAGTTATATTACATACATTAAGATAGGTCCTAAAACATATAGGCCCTCAAAAATGGAAATCAAGGTGGGGATACCATCCCCACCGTAAACTTAGGGTCTAGATGACCTCTTCATGTTAATCATCAAATAAAAATCATGGTGGGGTTCATGGAGAATGGCTTCATCATGGATTTACATATATGAATCATGGTGGGCCATTACCACACCTTGGGTCCCAAATAGGATCCATACCATTAACTGGTAGGCCCCACTTGTTCCATGCATAAAAGTCAAGATCTAGTCCTATGAACACCCACCTATTGCTCCTCTTCTTTAGCTCCTTAGAATCCTTGGCTCATAAGCTCTCTCTTTAATGGTGGATGATGAATTTTGGATAGTTGGATGGTGAGATAGGGTGGTAAGGAGATGGGTCTTCTCTTAGCTTCTCCTTTCTCTCCTTAGTCTTTTTCTCTCTTGGTTGCTAGGGAAATGGAGGGAGAAATGAGATGGAATGAGTGACGAATGGGTGTTGTAAGAAGAGGTGACATGGAGGGTATGGGCTTAGTTGACTTTTGGGGGCATGAGGTGGCATGGGGTATGGGTTGCCTTACATTGTTGGTAAGAAAAGGGATGGGATATGTATGGGTTAATTTGACTTGATGATGAGAGAGGTATGGGTAGAGATTCCTCTCTCCCAACCTGAAATCTTCCTGGATTCGTTGTGTGCAGTGTTTCCTCGAGATATACATGGGCTCACAACTCCTAGCCCGAGTATCACATTGGTGCACAAGATGCGGCGATGGTGCGGTCACGAGGGTATAAGTTTCAGGTTGAGTCGACTCAGGTCTTCGAGATGCAACTTAAGGTCACGCGCAATTGTTGTCTACAGGTCGGGGGTTGTCGAAATTCGATGGGGAGGATCACGGGAGTTGGTGGAATGGTACAGTACTAGGATACAGGCCTTATAGTAGAGGCTTTGTATTGTCAATGGATGACTATTCAAATGGTAGCCTCCACTGGGTAGTTTCAAATACCAGAGTCATTTCAAGTGACTCATCCATCTCCCTAATCAAATCATCATTTAAATCAGGGGAGTAGGCCAAGCACGTTTCAAAAGAATCACGCGGTTCAATTAGAAGGGACTCATCCTCCACATTTCAATCAAACATGTCAGATGGGTGGAGTAAATCATTATGGTCGACAACTTCTTGTACCACATGATCATTTGCCTGGACCATAATTGAAATCGATTCCAAGGAATTTTGGGTTGTAAACTCATAATTGTCATCCTACTCCTCATCATTGTCTAATTCAGTACGGTTCACTTTCCTCACATTATGTTTCTAAAGGATTAGAGTATGGAGCCAGGGTTGCTCTATTTTCCATGAAAGAGTTGATCATGTTAATGTCTTAGATATCATCAATATCTTTTGACTATTTGCTCATGTTGAAAAAGATATTCAGCTCCAAAGTCATGTTTATGAAAGATAAACTCATAACTCCATTCTTAAAATTAATTATGGCATTTGATGTGGCTAGGAATGGACGACCAAGGATAACAGGGATCTGAGTGCTCATATCTACAATAGGTTGAGTATCCAGGATGATAAAATCTACCGGATAGTAGAATTTGTCAACTTGGACCAGCACATCCTTAATTATACCTCTTGGTACACGAACTGAGCGGTCAACAAGTTGTAATGTAGTTCAGGTGGATTTTAATTCACCTACATCCAGTTGTTCATAGACTGAGTAAGGGATCAGATTTATTCTTTCTCCCAAGTTAAGAATTGTGCTCTTAGCTTGGTGATTCCTAATTATAGAAGTGACAATTGGGCTACCAGGATCTTTATATTTTTGTGGCACATTTTGCTTGAGGATGACATTCACTTTTTTTGTTATAAAATTTCTCTGTTGAATAGTTTATCATCTCTTGGTTGTGCATAAATCTTTCAGAAATTTGGTGCAAGAGTGGATTTGCTTGACAGTGTCAAGCAGAGAGATGTTGACTTTCACTTGTTTCAACACCTCTAAAATGTCCTGATAATTAGCTAGAGGTTTTAGTGCAATCAACTATTGGGGGAATGGAGCAATCGACTTGCTTAGAGGCTCTGGTTCTAATCAATGTTAAGTAGTGCCAGGTCTATCATCTATGTCTTCTTCTGGGTCCTTAGACTTTTCATCCCTTATTGGAATAAATTTGTCAATTATTTTTCCACTCCTAAGAGTGGTGATAGACTTAGCTTGCTCCAATGGATTTAAAGAGCTTGGGTCATTAACTCCGTATTGCGGTTTAGGATTGGGAATATGTTGAGCTGAAAGGATCCCTTTCTCCATAACCGTAACACGTGAGTCTAGCTTTTGTATAGCCTTAATAAGTTCTTGTAAGTCTTTGAGAGTACTTTGCTGGATGAGCTCTTGAGTTTGTATGGGATTTTGAACCGATTCCTCTTGAGGTTTCCCTTGATTCAAGAATTGGTTAGGGATTCCTTGAGAAGTAGCAGTTTGTCCAATCCTCCAACTGAAGTTTGGATGATTTCTCTAACTTGAATTGTATGTGTTCGAAGTGAGTCCTTTGAAAGGCCTTAGGTAGTTGTTTACAGCATTCGATTGCTCATTCAATATTTCTTGAAAATTGTCTAACAATAGGCGGTAAAAACTTTTTCACAACCCCAAATGTTGGGTCGCAATGTGGTAATAATCTTGGTGAGACCGAGGTCGAATCCACAAGGACTAATCTCATACGTTTCTGAAAGTAACTAAAAGTAGAACTAGAAGAAGATCTAAAACTAAATCTGAAATAATTGAGAGAGTAATTGTGAGTTATGAAATTGAAACTTTGTGAATTTAAAGGTGGGAACTAGGGTGCCAAGGATCCACTTGTAACTATTGGGAAGGTACCTTACTTGATTCAATAGATCCAATTGGAAAGAGAGATGATCAAATATTTGAACTTCTCATTGATCTAGCCTCAATGGAAGAGGATTGTGAATATGTGGAACGGATTCCATCACCAACCCATGCCCAGGAGACGATGGTAAACAACATGATTTACCAATCCCACAATCTTAAATAAGAAAAGAAGATATTTAAAGCTATCACAATGTCTATTGTAATTTGAGTCACAACAAACCATCAAAACTGAAAATATTCCTTAAAATCTACTAGAAATCAATGAAGTTCAACATAAATAAGAATCAAAGCAAAGTAAACATCCCAATCACATTACAAGCTTCACCTTTTAGCCTTAACTAAGAGGTTTATCCAACCATAGACATGATTGAACTAAAAACTCTTAAACAAAACATTAAAAAAAAAAACTAAGGAATAAGAAGAAAACTCCTTGCAGCAGCTCTCAATGCTTTTGCTCCACTCCTTGAGCATCCTACAAACTCCTATTTATAGTTGGAGAACTCCAACTTTTGCAGCAAGTTAGAAAAGTCCAGAAACCGCCTTAAATTTAAGTAGTCCGTGCAAAATCTACATAACCTTCAACTAGTCGAGGGCACTCTTCAATTGGTCGAAGGTCATCTTTGACTAGTCGAGTGGAATCTTTGAATAGTCAAAGGTCACGTGAATTCAAAAAATATTGTTGTTGGAGTTCGAGCCAAACTTCCTTGGGCTGGTTGGGGCAGAGCTTAGGCTGGTCGAGCCAGCCTAATTTTTAGGATTCATTTTCTTCAGTTCAAGTCTTCGATACTCTTCATTTATCACTTAGTTTACTTGGATCTTTGGCATATGAATTCTTCATTCTTGGTCTTCTAAGATCCAACCTCTGGCTTGGTGATTCTTGAGCATTAAATCCATGCTTTTAGCATTCTTTTCAATCCAAGCTCTCAGATTCACCTTGCAACAGAAACATGTATAAAATATACCTTTAAGCATCATCATGTTCATAAAACTAAGATATAAATAGGGGATAATATACAATATTTGACACTCAACAAACATCAAAGCTCCTTAGAAAAAAAATTGGAGAGACAACATCAAAAGGAGATCACACAGAGAGGACACCTTCTCAATCAAAGGAAAAAAAAAACACAAGGCTGCCAATCTACTCCACAATGCGAGAATGTAAATAAGCTTTCTCAGTAACTCAAAACTTGCTATAGGATCACCTTTTTATACATGCGACAACTCCTTTTTTAGTTAAGAAAAGAAAATAATATTTCGTGCACTCACAAAGAAATCAATAACTCCCCGCACTTGGTTTTCAAGTTACATCTCTCTCTCTCTCTCTCTCTCTCTCTCTCTCTCTCTCTCTCTCTCTCTCTCTCTCTCGATACACACACACGCACACACACATACACACTTTCTATCGGCCCATCTCTTCTAAAACAGCAAAATAGGAAGGAAGGATATATATATGACGAATACTCACCTCCATACAAACACAGGGACATATCGTGAATGCTACTCAAGACATGGGCCCAATAATGTATTTTCCCAGCAAAATGCACCACTTCATCCGATAAAGTGGGTTACACACATGACAATGGATCGCATTACCGATGACACTTGCATGGACCTCATGGATCGAAATCTTTTGATAGATAAGTATGAGTAGAATTCCCAATCTATCAAACTAAAATCATTCGATAGGGGAAAAACTACTCATAATCCATGGAGCTCTCTGAAATCTTCGCAAAGATTCCTCAAATCCCCGAGGGATAAAAAATATAAACGATTTCTAATAAATTTGAAATAAATTAATTGATTAATAAACCATGAAATTACAAATCCTTAAATAATGAGTTCAACCCTAGGATGAAATTTTAGACTCAAACACCCTAAAAATGTGACTTACTATAAATAGTAAACTTACTATTTATAAACGGTCTCCATTCCTACTATAAGTGTCCAATTTGGCCTAACCATGTTATTCTCCTAATTTTTCAAAGCTCTTTTTATGTGGGCACGAATCCTAAAACTCAAAGGATCAAAAGTTACAATCAAACTAAAACTTATTATTTATAGTAAAAATGAAAATAAAAGGGACTTTTATCCGTTGATATAATAGAATCTCGTAAATCCCTTTCCTAGTGGTGTTGGTTGGCTAAAGTAGTTTATCCTACCCTAAAATCATATATGATACATAGAAAAACTCATTCCAATTTGTGAGATATGACTGTTTTAAGGTCCTGACGGTCCTAATCACTTCTGCATCCGCTGGGCCTTCTCTGTTCCATCTTTGCCGTGAAAGTGTATGCAAACCGCTCTACATCACTTGCCCGCATTTAAGTGAGTCTCTGTCCTCTTTAGGACATACGTATGGCCATGTATCATGAGATGATGCTTTCTGTGATTGTGTGGGATTCAAATGGAATCCATACCTTCTTAAGTTAGCAATATATCAATTTCTATTAAAGTGCTCTTTTGCTTTTCACTGGCTACAAGATTTAGGATTTTAATTTAATTGGTTATTAGTTTAAGGTCCCTTCTTATTAGTTAATTAGAATTAGGGTTATTTCTATTGATGAAAACATGTAAGAAACTCTCTATTGATTTTAATTATAAAAGTGAAAGACCTGTCTACGTAAATAGAAAGCAATTGTAGGTTTGTTGTCCCCTCTCGTTAGGTGTATCCATTTTTATGATACTTATAGCATAGCGAGTGGTACCATCCACCTTCCCTAAAAATATAAAATAGTGTTAGGTTTTGTTTAAAGAAACCTGATGCATTTTGTGTCGAATTGAATGTCATTTGGGCATCTTGTTTTATTCCTATGTCGCATCGTCTTAGGACTGTTTTCAAGCCATCAGGTGGTGGGTCATCCACTTGAGATACCTTCCCTTGCACCAAATTTCTCCCCATCTGGTGGTGGGTCACCAACTTGAGATACCTTACCTTGCGCCAAATTTCTCATCCCCAAGCTGTTGTTTCCATTGGACACCATTGGATCTGAGCAAGTACGGCATCATTTTAAACCTTTCCTTTAATGATGACTTTGGGAGGTCGATAGAAGGGCATTTTGGTTGGACTGAAACCAGACCTTTTATATGAAAAGGAAAGGCACCTCATTCATAACCATTTAAAGGAATGCTTCCACTAAAAGATAATATAAAATAAAATGAAAGAGTTATTACCTTGCATATGAGTGGGATGAATGGTGCCCGTATGCAATTGGATTAGTTTACATATGCAATGGTGTTAGATATCGGCCTGTGGAGCCCACTCATGGGTAACTAGTCAATAAGTCACTTGATTTTTTCACTCGGACATTGCTCTTTCTATTTTTTCTTGAAATTTAAAATTTTACATTTTAAATTCAAATAAAAGGATTGAGATATAGATGAGAGATAGGATGTGATATGGATGAACCCAACTTTATGGAAACCCTCCCATACTCTCTCAATCCCTCCCTTTATAAAAAATGGTAAAAATAAAAATAAAAATGGAAACCTTCTCTAGTTAAAAGCATCTCTATCAATAAAGTTTTTCAAGGAAAAAGAAAGAAAATTAATACTCGTTTGTTCATTAGGCCTGCCTCTATACTATCTAAACAATTAATCATGACAAAGACATTTTAATCATAAAATTAGAAGGGAGATCAAATCCTCTCCATTTCTATAGTAGCTAAGTGAGTTGTTGGACACGGACAATTCATTTTATTTTTTTTTACTTTGTGTGAAGGTTCAAAAGCTCGTGTAGATTCCTTAAGATCCCGAGGCCTACTTATCCGGGGCTTTCAATCTAGACTAATGTTAATGTATAGTACCTTGTACTGCTCTAAGTTTGGGGTGTCCACTTTGATAGATTCATGTAGGTAGTGGACAAGCTTCGAAAAAGTGAAACCCTTACTACTCGGCATAGGGATAGGGCGTGCACTCTAATCAGTGAGCAATGTTGTACTCTAATTAGGTGAACGGCCAATCAATAAAGAGAAAGTAGAAACGGGACCCTTCCAATTTGGTCTTAGGGACCCTACTCCAGGTTCCGTGGTGTTTTGGAACACACGGTAAAGGATGAGGTCTTCCCTTCGGAACCGCCTCGTCTTGACCCTAGGTTATAGAAACGGGTGACCTGATGATGCCGACCCGCAATCCGTAGTTCGGCCGTATTCCTCAGCTCCTCAAGTAGATCGAGGCTTGTTGTGATCTGTGAGGAGTTCTCCCCATTCTAATAGGATTGCACCTGAGCGGTGGGGAGTCCTACCTCGACAAGGACAACCGCCTCAGTGCCATAAGAGAGAGAAAACGGGGTTTCCCCATTTGTTAACCGGATCGTAGTTCAATACATCCATAACATGAACGGGAGCTCCTCGGCCCAGGCGCCTTTTGCTTTTTTGAGCTGGATCTTGAGATGACTCTTTATGATCTTGTTCACCGCTTCCACTTGGCCATTAGATTAGGAATGTCGAGGCGACGAGTATACGTTTCTAATGCCGAGTCCTTGACACATGCCATTGAACCTATCGTTGTCGAACTGTTTTCCATTATCTAACATAATGGTGTGAGGAATGTCAAACCGGCAGATGATATTCTTCTAGACGAAGTCCGTCACTTTCTGATCGGTGATCATGTCAACAGGTTCGACTTTAGCCTACTTGGTGAAGTAATCAATGGCCACAATTGCATTCTTGGTCTACCCTTTACCCTGGGGCAGTGGTCCATTAATATCAATCCCCCACAGGGCAAACGTCCATGGCCCGCTCATGGGAGTCAGCTCCTCTACTAGTTGCCTCGGGACGACTGCGAACCTCTTACATTTATCACACTTCTGGGTGAAGCTTCTGGAGTTGTCTCGAATTGTCGGCCATAGGTATCCTTAGCAGATAATCTTCTAGGCTAGAGCTCGGTCACTGGAGTGATTCTCGCAGATCCTTTCATGGGTCTCTTGGATCATATACTCTACCTCATCTAGTCAAAGACACCTCAGATATGGCAAGGAAAATATTTTCTTGTACAATATATCTCCTATGATTGCATATCGTATTACTTTGATCCTCAAACACTAGGCCTCCAACTTATCCTCAGGGGTCTTGCCATTCATGAGGTATTCAATTATAGGATCCATCTAGCTTGTGGTTTTCTGCACAGGGTGAATGATTCCTTGGTCGAAGTGATTGATGCTTGGCTCATTGCGGAATTCCATGGGGACAATCTTTGGAATGTTCCCTTCGGTTGTCGAGGCCAACTTTGCGAGAGCATCAGCCCAAGAATTTTCGGCCCTCAGTATTTGACTGATGTTGCACCCCTAGAACTTACTCATAAGTTTTTGTGCCTCGCTCAATAGGCTATCATTCTAACTTCCTTAGCTATATATTCTACTAATATTTGGTTCACGACGAGCTGAGAGTCACACCGGACCTTGAGGAATCGGACTCCAAAGGCAATTACTAACCTGAGTCCAACTAACAAAGCCTCGTATTCTTCTTCATTGTTTAAGGCTTAGAAACCAAGCCTTATGGCATATTGAATGGTGTCGAGTCAGGTGCGACTAGGACAATTCCTACTCCCCCTCGTTTTGAGTTTGACGACCCGTCTACGAATAGGGTCTAGTTATCCGCTATCTTTGCCTCTGCTTTGGTATCTTCAGCAGGCGGAGAAATTTGGAGGATCATGAGGTTTGTTATTAAACAGGAGAGCGCCTTTGAATCAGATGTTACAGCTTCACTATTCTGAGTGGTGAACTCTGCTATGAAGTCATCCACCGCTTGGCCCTTGATGGCAGTCCTTGGCTGATATTCGATGTTGAATTTATCGAGCTTTATAGCCCACTTGGTCAGGCACCCAGATACTTCGGGCTTTTAGAGTACTTGTCGAAGTGGTTGATCAGTGAGGACGATTATCGAATGTACTTGGAAGTGTAGGCGTAGCCGTCGCATAGACACGACTAAAGCCAGGGCGAGCTTCTCCATGCTCAGATATCTTGTCTCTGTCGGGACCAATGCTTTGCTGACATAATACACAAGCTATTATTTCCCTTCAGGTTCTCTTATGAGGGCCAAGCTTACAGCCAAGGCTGAGACCACCAAGTAGAGGAATAGTGGTTCCCCTTTCTCCGGTTTAGACAGCATGGGGGTGACCCTAGATATTGCTTCAACTATTGAAACACCTGCTCACAGTCCGAGGTCCATTCTTCCTTCTTATTACCTATCAGTTGCTGGAAGAAGGGGAGACACTTGTTTGTTGCCTTATAGACGAACCGGCTGAGTGCAGCTACCCTTCCAGTGAGCATTAGATCTCCTTCATCGTCTGAGGTGAGCTCATGTCAAGGAGGGCCTTGATCTTATCTGATTTTGCCTCAATGCCTCTCTGGCTGACTTGAAAACTGAGGAATTTACATGGGCCCATACCAAACATGAACTTGGTCAGGTTCAACCTCATTTGATACTTCTGTAGAATAAAGAAAGTTTCTCTGAGGTTTGAAATGTGGTCGGCTGCTCTAATGCTCTTCACTAGCATGTCATTTCTCTGAGGTTTGAAATGTGGTCGGCTGCTCTGATGCTCTTCACTAGCATGTCATCGACGTAGACCTCCATGGTTCAGCCGATCTAATGAGCAAACATCTTATTTACTAGTCTCTGATAAGTGGCCCCAGCATTCTTTTGTTCGAAGGGCATGACTTCGTAATTATAGAGCCCTATATCCGTGACGAACGTTGTCTTCTACTTGTCAAGGTGGTGCATTGTTATCTGGTTGTAGCCAGAGTATACATCCATGAAAGTAAGGAGTTCGTGCGTAGCTGTACTGTCGACCAACTGGTTGATCCTAGGGAGGGGGAAGTTGTCTTTAAGATAGGCTTTGTTCGGGTCCTATTAGTTGACACACACCCTACATTTTTCGTTAGCCTTCTTGATGAGCATAACATTTGAAATCCAATCTGGGTAATGGACTTCCTCATTGAAACCTGCATTGAGCAATTTGGTGACCTCCTCAACGATTGTCGGGTACCTTTCGGGCTCGAAGGCTCTTCTTTTATCCTTGATCGGTCTGTGCTCCGAGTCCACATTTAACCTATGAACCATTACTTCAGGAGCGATACCAGGCATATCCTAGTGGGACCATGTGAAGATGTCCCTATGCTAATGTAGAAACTCCAACATTTGTGCTTGCCGATCGGTAGTTAACGATGATCCGAGCTGGACCATTCTAGTCGGGTTGGTATCGTCGATCGGAATAGTCAGGAGATCCTCCATAGGGGGGCTCCCCTCCGAGGTGTCTTCTTTGGGGTTGAGCGCATTGCCTGTAAGGGCCTGTGTTGTCGAGCCCTTTCTAACTGCTATAGTGTAACAATGTCAAGCCTCCCACTAATCTCCTCAGAGGTAGCCGATCCCTCTAATAGTGGGAAACTTCATCATCAAATGATATGTGGATACCACTACCCTCATGGAGTTAAGTTATGGCCACTCGAGGATGACATTGCATGTCGACTATGTGTTCACCACCAGAACGTCTACCAATAAGGTGACTTGGTTTTGTCCCTCTCTTGCTATGACTGGGAGAGAGATCACCCCTTCTAAGATGACTTTATCATCCACGAAGCTGTGCAATGGGGTCCGAACGGGCCGGAGGCACGACCTGTCAATACCTATCTTGTCGAATGCCTCGGAGTACAAAATGTCAGTTGAGCTCCCCTTGTCGACCAGGATGTGATACACCTTCCGATTGGCTATCATCATGGTGACCATGGGCATCGTCGTGAGGATGTTGAATTCTGCATGTGTCATCCTCTGTAAACATCAGGCTGCACGAACTCATTTGAGGTTCCTTACTCGGCCTATTAGCTAAGTGGATGTAGTGCTTGGGGTCAGTACTCCAAGCATGAGCCTTTTAGGCTTAGTTTGAGTCCCCGCCTCTGAAAGGTCCCCCGCATATTTTCCGGATCTCCATGCGCCGTCCACTTCTCTGCTCGGCTGCTCATCTTTCCGAGCCTATTTTTCTTCTTTTATGTACTGGCGCAAGTGTCCCTTGTGAATAAGAGTCCCAATCTCCTCTTTTAGGTCGACACAATCACTAGTATTATGCCCATGGTCATGATGAAAGTGACAATATTTGCACTTATCTTGCTGGCCTGTGTCTGTCTTCGTGCAGTTCGGCCACATTAGCAACTTCTTGTCTCGAATCTCCAAGAGGATCTGCTCTGGAGATGTGTTGAGAGGAGTATACGAGATGAATCAACTTTCAAGTTTTCTACTTGGCCTTTGGATGTGGGATCCATCCTCATCTGAACTCTTTTTGTTCGTGCTCAGTTGGAATGGGACATCCTTTCACTCTTTTGTCTCTAGAGGAGTTTCCCGCATGATGAGTTGCCTTTCGAGAGTTGAAGAAGTCCTTGGCGTTCGAATACTTTTGTGCTTGATTCGTGAATTCACCCAACGTGGTCGAAGGGTTTTTCCCTATCGAGAATAGGAACTTCCCCTCTTTGAGTCAAGAGATTATAGCAAGTAGATCCATCTATTTCGAGTAATCGTCGACCTGCATCACCTCCCCATTAAATCAGAGAATGTAGTCCTTTAAAGCTTCCCCGTCTTTTTACTTGATGGTGAGTAAGTGAGCGGAGGGTTTCCTGCATTACTTACCTACGATGAACTGTGTGAGGAACACCTTACTGAGTTTAATGAATGAGCCAATAGACTTTGATTTCAGTTGTCGATACCAGCCTTGTGCAACTCCAATAAGCGTTATCGAGAATGCTCGACACGTGATTGGTCCGGAGGCTGACTGGAGCTCCATCCATGAGCAATAGGACTCCATGTCTTCGGTAGGATCCCCAGTGCCCGAGTAGGGCGTAATGGGAGGCATCCGAAACCTCGAAGGTATCATCACATTCGTTATTTCACAGGCGAACGGGGGTTCAGTCTCCTCCATCATTGCTTCCACTGTGGTTGGGGTCTGAGTTTGGTATGTTCAGCGTATTATATCGATCTGCCCTCACAATTCTTCGAGCTGAGTCTCCCAGGGGTCTATATTCTCGGCCAGTGTTTCCCGATCATGATCAAGCTTAGGAGTCCTTTCGTGTCTTCTCCATTCCAGTTCGTGGCAGAGACTGGTCGGAGCCAGTGCCAAGTTCTCTTAGACGTGCGTTGGAGCTCGATTCGATGGCTCCCATGCTCGTGTCGGGATTCCACTAGATGCTCCTTGTGAGACATCTCTAGATACTACAAGGGCTAGATGTTCTTCACCCAATAGAGCATTCACCTCCTGGTCAAGAGGGGGTGTTGTCTATTCATCTACTGTCTCATTTGGCTGATTTCATTGACCAACATTTCCATTTGGTTTAGTAATGCTTGGTATTTGCCTCCTCGGTTCCTAGACCATTGAGTAGGTTCTATAGGCGCAGACTCTATCTACAATCTAGAGGTCGAGTTCCGAGCCCTAGACGGCTCGGGATTTGCTATAACAATTGGTGTATACATTTTCTTCTTTCCTTTTGCCATCTCTCCTTGGTAAAGTAAGAGCGGTTTTTATTCGTTCTCCCACGAAAGGCACCAAAATGTTGATGTAAGAGTTTGGTTCACCTTTACCGAGATCTAAGCACTCACACCGAGCCCTGTAAGCTTGTACAGGAGAAGGACAAAGGAGACCCTGTCTAGAGTAGGGGACCCTCCGATGCCAATGTGAAGCTAGGAATCTAGGTCTAAGTAGTGTGGGTAGGTTTTGGGTGAGAGATTTTACGTACCTGTTCCAGTAGACATGTCTCCTATTTATACACTCTGATTGAAGGAAACGTGTCCGTCGTTCTCAGCACGATCTTTGCCATTAGGAGTGAATGGCGTACGTGCTGATATCGGTAGTTACCTGGAGATCGTTCGTCAGATGTTCCCCCATACATGCGTTACTAGAGTTGATCCATGATTGTAGGCTTCATCTTCGTCCAAGCCGACCCTATAGTCTAGGTCCTACTTATGACAGGCTGAGCCCATAAACGGGTCTAGCCTGGCCGTTTGTCGACGAGGGCCTAGTTGGACCCAACAGATGGGGTGTGTAATGGCTTCTTCCGGGTTCCAGGCTAATGTGAAATCTCTACAAAAGAACTTGGAGACGGGATACTGATCGTTTGGACTTGGTTAGAGTAGCAAGGCCAATACTGAATCGCGGGTCCACTTATCTTGCTCTGCCATCCCCTTTCCTCGGCACGGCCACTCAACTGGCCAAGCCGAGGTTACCTTAATTAAGGTTAGCTCAAATTCTCCCATAACACATACATCAAGGTGGACCATAACCATGACCTCACCAAAGTTGGAGTTTTCCTAATATATCCTTATGTTTGGAGGACCCATAAGCATGGAATACACCCAATCCAGTGACAATACCTTACACATGCATTTATTGTAACTTTTACAATTCCATCCACCTTAATCCCACTTAGAGGGTGTTTGGACAGTGGGAATAGATGGCATTAGGTGAGATGGTTTTTTTTTTAAATGATGGGCTTTGTCAGGGAATTGTCTTACAATGTCATGGGTTTTGTAATTCCATGGGATCCTGTGCCATGGTGTTTGGATGGCATGGGATGGAAGGGTTTCATTAAATCCCATCCTACATGATGTTTGGATGGAAGGGTTTCTACAAATCCCATCCCACAGGATTGGATGGAAGGTTTTCTACAACTCACATCCCACCAGATGTTTGGGTGGAAGAGTTTCAACATATGAACAGAACAGAATGGATTTGTACACGTGTTACGTGTGCACGATATCTGACCCATGAATAACTTGGGCCCCACCATGAAGATTAGGTGGGCCACACCCATTCGTGGAACTAGACCGTGTCAATTTGTAATTTCAAGGGCGTGGCCCACTAAAGAGTTGAGGTATAAAACCAAAAAAAATCTCTCACCATGTACTCTTGATGGTGGTCCTCACCGTTTATCTGGTCTGGATGTCTTACAAAAGTAACACATTGTGGAGAAAATGCATTTTAAAAAGGACATAGCTGGCTGCAGGAGATTAGTTCTCATTTAAAGATGGCTTAAGTGATGCAAGTTAATGCATCAAGAGAGATCATTATCTGAATCAAATACTTGCTTGAAACCAAATAGAAATGTCAACGCATTTTAAAACAAAAAAACAAGGATGAAAACACTCATCCACTGTGAGAACCACCATGTTGTATATGGCAAATCCACTCTGTCCATCATGTTTTCTTCTTAATTTTAGTCCCTGAAGCAAAGAATCGATAAAAATAGGCAACTAAAGTGGGTCATTCTACACAAAAAAATGGGCCATTCTACATGGAAAAATATGGATGGGTTTCCAACCATATGCTAGTTTGTGGGGCCCCCATAGTTCTTATCTTTCATTAAATCCCTTACTCAGGAGTAAATAACCAGGATAAATGAATATACAAAAATCATCAGAATTTCGAAATCTAGGCATGTAAAAGTCCATAAATAGTTATGTAAAAGTCCATAAGTACTTATGTTACAGTCCATAACAAATTCAGCGCAATGACATGAGCTGAAAAAAGAGAACCAAAATAAAAATTCTGAATATGAACTTTACAATGATCCCCACATCATCGTTTTCATTTTTTGGAGCACATTCTCTATGTGCATTAGTGACACCAGTGGATGGTGAACTACAGGTCAGTCTTGAGGACCGACGTAAAGGATGACTGGTGCAACTCTCATTACAATGCTCACTTTCTGTCAACATTGGACTCTCACGACTGTCTAGAATTTCATCTCCTGGTACATTTGGGGAGCCACTTCTCTAACAGAAAGTTGACCAATTTATAGATGCTTTCGCAATGGAACTGTAACCATGAAAATGTTCCCTGGAATAGCCATCCACCTGTGTATGACACTCCTCCCAATCATAATATCTTCCGAGTCTGTGACCAATGAATATGACATATACCTTCTTAACCATCTGCACATTATTAGACCCAAACGAGCAAATATCAGGGTAATTATAACAACTAGATGACGTAGATATATATTTGTATCCATATATTGATTGGAATAAATCATATAACTATTTATATTACATTCATTAGAGCACCCGACTTTTCTTTGGGATTTTAAGAACATACCTTTCCCTAATGATAATTGCAAGACTTGCAAAATGGGTAATGCATAAATGTTTGTAACGTCTTGGAAAAATCTGTACAAGGACCCGAGTACTACCTCAGGCAGGACAACCTAAGGACCGCATCCTGCCATATAATTTAGGCATAAATTAGTTAAGCACTAAATTAAATAATCGGTGGATTAAGCTCGGGCCACCATTCTCACAAATGAGAAGGCCTAAAACCATTAATACCACTGACTCAATGTCACTTAAAGACCTATGAGAAATCCCAAGAGCCTGTCACTCTTGGGAGTACTTTGGAACTCTGTATCAGACCTAGACTGCACGTCGAGGGTCCTATGACCACGAAACTATAGGACTATGTTCGTCCTACTTGGCTTGATAACCATCGCAGGAATTAAGCTCAGATAGTGTCCAGAAACGTACAACATGAGCCATGAGTAAAGAGTGTGAGAAATGCGAATACCTTTAGAAAATGAACCAAAACTTAAGTGAATTGGGCCATTCACTCTTACATGAAATTGAGGATTTCAGATCGTCAGTTTCTGACCAAACTTCATCTATGGGGAAAGAAAATTTCCCTGCACATATCCATATAACTGTGGCCCCGATTGAGTAAGTAGGACCGTTGATCTGACACAGGATCCATTGTCAGATAGCATACCCTATGATGTAAGTGGGTAGTGGACCTCCCTAGGAGCCCTGTTTGTCAGAAACAGTCGCCCAAAGGGTATAACCTATGTACATAGTGGGCCTAGGGTCATTTGCATCACTTCTGGGCTTATAAATAGCCTTTATTTCAGCCCACCTCTCTCATATACGAATTTTTCCAAAACCCTAAGGGAGAGAAAGGAGAAAAGAAGGGAAAAGAGGGAAGAGAGGAGTTTGGGATATTTCTATAGGAATCCTCTCCCACGAATCCACGCACCAAATCTCCACCCTGTTGTACTACCAAACCTTTTCGGTTATGATTTTGGGTAAGAAATCCTAACCCTAATCTCATAGTGGAAATCCAGGATAGTTATTCATCAATTTAGCTAACCAGTTTCGTCATTTAGGTACCCAACATTCCAATTTCAGAAATGTAGAGTTTGGACCGAGTTCGAATCGAGCATAACGACAAAAGGTGCGGACTATAAATGCTTAGGTTGCGGTTATCAATGCTTTCATGTCAACTATGATTTATGTTTAACTTGATTGTTGCCGTATTGTCTTAGATACACCAATTTCTTTATAATATACATGTCTGAACTATGATGAGTAAAAGATGCATCCCATGTGTTTGTTGAAATGTTTGAATGAACATTTAAACATGATTTGTGCTTGCCATGATTTTTTATCTAGGATTCATCATTGTCATATGCATGTTGATCTCTCTCTATAAGGAATTGCTAAAATATATGTTAGAACTAACTTAGCCTATATATTTGGTGAAGTGTAGTTAAGTGTTTGATGAATTGTCTGAACGAGAAATTGTTGATGATTTGTATTTATTACGAGTATCAAGATAGGATTCTTAATTGCCTTATGCATATGTATAGTTTCTTTCATGTAATCATATTTACTTCTACTCAATTTATTGCAAGTGTTTGGTAACATGATCAATGTGTTTGATGAAATGCTCAAATGAGGAATTCACTTGGATTGTTTGTTAAATGCTGAAATGATTATCACTTGTGTTTATTTGCTACATCTGAGTAAGATTGGGCTACAACATAGCCCAGGCAATCGGTAATAGTCCCTATTCGGGTGGTCGAATTTCTTACCATATTGGGTAAACTCAACGAATTCGGGTCACACGATGATCGTAGACAATAGCTAGGCCACGAGGGGTGCTTATGTGCTCCATGTAGTTTAAGTCAGCATGTGCCCGTACCAATCGAACTTGCTTAATAAACCGATTAGCCTATTGTGTGTTTACCATGTATGGACACTGCTGCTTGAATCTAAGGTACTCCTCACCAATGTAATGGCCCACTTTAACCATGGTACCACGATTCACTAACACTCATAGCCAGGTATGGTGGTATAGGACACTATGTTCGAGCTGTCTCCCTACGCTAAAGTGACAAGCCTCCCTGTAGTGACCAGTGAGCAACTAAGACTCGTGAGTCGGGCATGGTGGTATGGGACACCGTATTCGTGCTGTCGGCCTATGCTGAGGTGACAAGCCTCCCCGTACTGACTGCAAGTATAAACTCTTGAACTTGCCTATTGACTGCTTTTCATTAAGTGCGATGACCCTATAACTTGCCTATCGTATGTGTTAAACTAGGAGTGACGAACCTAGATGGAACCTTTGGCTCGGGTCAATGATATAAAGGGAGGTACCCTAGCTTCCCAAACCTGCTGTATGATTAAGCTTAATTAAGTACTTGGCTAATACAACCATGCATCGTATTGCATTAGTTAGGATGTTCTTTAAAGGCGATGAAGTTGCAACATTTTGAGGAAATGTTGTCATATGCGAAATAGGTTGTCAGAATCGCTTATGAGGGAGCTTCGATGTGAGGGCATATATCATTACTTGCACTACAGTCCTGCATTAAAATGAGTAGTTAGGAAGTGATTATTATGATTGCCTTATCATTACTGCTTGATTGACTTAATAACATGTTAATTTTGTCTTATTGTACCACTAAGTTGGCCACTCACTCCCACTATGGAACGGTGTTTTAAAATACCAACCAGACTCTGATTTAGATGCAGATGCTACTGACGTCTATGCTGTGGAGCAGGACTTCATGGATAAGGAGGAATTCTCCTACTTTCAGCTCTCATGCGGGTCGATGTAGATCTCATGCCAATGTGCAGGGACCACTGGGATATCTAGCTTAGTTGGATACTTTACATTTTTCATATTTTGTTCATTTTGAAACAATTCATATATATATTAAACCCAGTTATGTACTTATACTGTAGAGGGTTGTGAAACACCCACATGTTTATATATATATATATATATATATATATATATATATATATATATATATATATGTTTCAGACTTCCGCTTGCCTAATTTAATTATATCCAGAGTATGCTATGCTGTTTTAGTATAATCTCACTCATGCTTAACTCATTATTATGGACAAAATCTGAACATCATCATCCATACTACATAAGTGATGTTTTGAATCTCAGGAGTAGAGCTTTACTCGATCCTTAAAATTTAGGGCATTACAAGTTGGTATTAGAGCATGATTTGGATTAAACTGGACCTGGGTTATAGGTAACACGATGCACTCTAATGCACTCTGACTTAGGAAGAGAGTGATGGAATTTAGAGACCACATTAGGGCATGTTTGGGCAGTGGGATTAGAAGGGATTCGGTGGGATGGGATTCATCTGGTCCTATGCCAATTCCACTCCATGATTGGGAAGAATAGAAAAGCCTGGGATTAGATTAGATGGAATTGCACTGGGTCCCATGCCAATTTCACTCAATGTATGCAAGTTGTGTAGGTCCCACCATGATGTGTGGGCCATATCCACACCGTCCACCCATTTTTCGAGATTATTTTAAAGCACGGACCAAAAAATCAGGTAAATCTAAAGCTCAAGTGGACCCACCATAGAAAGCAATGGGGATTGAATACTTATCGTTGAAAACTTCTTTGGGGCCACATAAGTTTTAGATCTACCTCATTTTTAGGCTCATGCCATAAAATGAGGTTACAAAACAAATGAACGGTTTAGATATAACACATGTGTGTTATTCTTAGTAATTTTAAATGATAGTGGGTATATCCATGCAATGTACCACCGTATTACCAACAAAGCATGAAATTAATCCTATCCCATGGCAACACGGGACAATCCCTACCATGGGTAATAATTATGTTTTTTAAATCCCATCCTACCTAATCCCTTCTAATCCCATCGCCCAAACACACCCTTAGGATCCCAAAGTTTCACCAACGGGCGAGACTAAACGCTGTAGTTTAGTCCACAACGTATCTTAGACCACGTGAATTGACCCAAGTTGTCTCTAGGCCGTCAGTCGATGGGTTTGAGTAGTTAGTTGACAATTTCAAACCTGAAATGGATCCAAGTGGCACGAATATGCACTTGTTGGATCACGAAAAAAGGATCCTACGGGCCTAGGGACCCAAATCATGGAGTTCGGTGGGGCCCGGGGGGTCCCACAGACCAAAATACATCACCGGAGGGGGGTGGCCACCACCCCATGGTAGAGGAACCGCCGGCCGAGCCAGACAGGCATGGCGACACCACCCGATTGGCGGCACACTGCTGCCCGGGCCAGATAGGCGCAGTGCCACGCCACCGTCGGCCGACCATGATGGGTCCCTCCCACATGTGGGGGCCTCCTTTGAACCCTCCTGTCACTCTTTTTCCCTCACTTTACCCATTTCCAACCCCTCAAACCCCTCCAAACTCTCTAAAAACTCTCTTTCTCTCTCAAATCTTCATTTCCATACATTCAAATCCCCCATTTTCTCTACATCCTACACCCTCTACCACTATTTCTCTACAACTATCCTTTACATCTTCTCATTTCCCTTATTCTCACTCATTTGAGCACAAAACCCTCTTTTTGTGTCTCATAACCGCCATACCTTCAAATCCACTCCATCCTCAAAGTGGTTCCATCTTCATGGCTCTTTTTGAGATCGTGATCGCCATCTTCTCCATTTCAACGCTCCTTTCCCTTATGGGAAAGAAGAGAGTGGCCCCGAATAAGGCTGGGCCAAGTCATCCAAGTCGCTCTAAAAAGAAGGCAAGTGTCGTGACAAGTGTAAGTGCCGAGCGAAGGTCGAAACAAGACCTCGACCCTCGAATCCTGATAGAGAGGTCTCTACCGGCAGGTGCTAAGCTCGATAAGTTTCGAAATTACAAGGTTGTTTTCAAAGCTCAAATAGATGAGAAGTTATTTGGGATATATCCAGTGATTGACCTCCTCCTAGAGAACTGGTGGGGTCCCATATTTAAAGGAAAAATACATGCTAGTGAAGGCACCGTATGAGCCTTCTATGCACACATAAGGGACCCAACTCTTGAGCCTCTCCAGTTTACCATCCTGTTGGGGAGAACTGAAACCAGGGTCGATGTGGATGTCATGGCCAGTATCATGGGAATAGAGCGTGGTGTGGTGCATGCTAGTGATACTAATCTCGCTAGTGAACGGGAGAGAGATCACTACACTCTCTTCCTTTGTGGCCAACTTGTTGCTTGGAGGCGAGGGAACAGTCTCGCATCGACACATATGATGGAAGATTTCTGCCTACTCCACCATATATGCACATACAACGTGTTCCCTAGATCAAGCAACCGCACGGAATGCACTAGATTTATGGTGGACTTCCTGTACCGAGTTGGGTAGGGAGAAAAAGTGTGCCTGCCTACTCTCACCTTGACTCAGATAATTAATACTGCATGGTCTACTCGAGGGGACACCTCCCTCCCATTTGCCCGACTCATCTGCAAGATCGTTCGCAACTTTGGATTCAGGCTTCACATGGACAACCTTGCACTTGTCCATTTCATCAACGAGACCACCCTTAACAACATGAAGATAGGCCCCAGGTAATGCCAAGCCAGAATTGAAGAATTTGGAGATGAGATAGAAGAAGAGATCGAAGAAGAGGAAGGCAGTGAAGAAGAGGAAAACAGTGAAGGTGAGGAACACAGTGAAGAAGAGGGACAGGAGGAAGAAGAGGCCCAAGACACGGACGGGGGACCTCCTGCTGCTCGTGATGACCGCCATCACCGGGCCGCCCTAGATGCCCGCATGGCCAAGATTGAGGAAAATCAAGCCTACTTAAAGCAGAAGTTCAAGGAAAACCAGGCCTACCTAAAGTAAAAGTTTAAGAGAATGTCCCGCACCCTGAAGGCCCTCCTGTGATGTATGCAGGATAAGGGAGCGCCTCCACCTTCACTAGAATCGGAAGACTAGTAGTATAGTTGTATTTTCTTTTTGTTTCTCTTTATAATAGCCTTGGATAGGCTTAGTTTGGATGCTAGGTTAGTAAGTGTTGAAGCCTTTTGTTAGTTTGCTTTCATACATCCTCTGTCATAGTACATGTAATACCACATCATATGTAAGTATGACAAATTTTTTTAAATGAAATGCATGAAGCTTCTTTTGTTTAGAAATGTGTAAAATGTTTAGAAAAAGTGGATGATGTTATCCTGATCCTATAAATGTTGTACCCGATATTGTATATAGGGAATGCCTCCTAAAACTACTCAGAACATGGCATCTCTCCCACTTGGCAGATTGATTGATGGGGCCCCTCACTCGAGTGGCAGCTAAACGGACCCTAGCATAGGTCCAAGTAGCGAGATGTTGCCAGATTCACAACTGGCCACTGGCCCCACAAATGGGCCAACACCGAGTGCACCACCGGTTCTAGGTCAGAACCGTCCCTCTTCGTCGACCTCACACATGCCTCAGGTGGCCTCCTCCTGATAAGTTGGAGTAGATGATGATCTTAATGCAACAACAACAACAAGTTCTGGCAACTATAGCAGGGACCATCGCACAAAACATGAATGTGGCCCTTTCGATGCCACCTGTACAGCCTACTGGGACTATGATTACAAGTGGACCATTTGACCACTTTCAGCGCCTCTGTCCTCCCACTTTTATGGGTACTCATAGACCCAAGAAGGCCAAGTACTGGTTGGATCATATTTTTAAGATGTTGAGGCCGTTATAATGTAATGAGGCAGAACAGGCCGAGCTAGTCACATATATGTTTGAGAAGGAAGCTAGCCTATGGTGGGACAGTTCCTTCGAACCATTCCCCCGGGATTTGTGTGGACATGGGACGAATTCAAGGTACTCTTCCACGAGAAGTATTTCCCCACTCACTTACCGTAATGAAAAGGAGGGCGAATTTCTCCACCTTCGACAGGGGGGAATGACAATAACAGAATACGAGAACCGTTTCATGGAGCTGGCTAATATGCTCCTTTGATTTTGGCAGACGAGCCGATGAGAATGCAGTGATTTTTAGAAGGGTTGCGGGCTGACATCCACACCAAGATGTGTTACGCTACCATTCCCAACTATGCTGAGCTAGTGAACATGTCCCTACGAGCTGAGCAGGATGGTGAACGAGTGTCTTGAACACCCGTGCCAATAGGCCCGAGGCCTAGGCCTGAATTACAGAACCAGTCATTTCTCGGTAAGAGGCTGCGTAAGAACTCACCTCCCAGACTAATGGCTCCGCGGCTCAGCAGAGGTGATCTAATATTTGGTGTACTTATTGTAACAAAGCGAGACATACTGACCCCTTTTGTTTTACTAAGATCGCCGCCTCAGAGGGTCAACCGCCAACCACCACATGCTATTTCGGCTCCACCTCTACGATCCGTAGCACCGGCACAACCATTCAACTGACCTCCTATATCTTGTAATAGGTTGCCTCAACGACCTATGATAGTGCCGCCTAATCGCCTGCAACAAGCTCACGTACATGCACTCGCAGCCGAAGCATCTGAATCAACGGTTGCAGTACCGCTAGCCTTTAAAGTCACTGGCCACATCCAAGGTACACCTGTATTCCTATTAGTGGACACTGGGTCCACTGTTTCAATGATAGCATGCTTTACAGTCAAGCGATTAGGGTTGGACACTACCCCTATGGTTGGGGTGAGAGTCATCGCCGCAGCAGAAACCTTCACAGATGCTACTAAGCTTTGTAAGGATTGCCTAATAGACTTAGGGAGCAAAGTGGTGCGCATTGAACTGATTGTAACTAAGATATATCATTACAACGTCATCCTTGGCATAATTGGCTCACCGAAATGAAGTTAGAGATTGACTGTGAAACCAAGTTGGTGACAACCCATGGGCCCGAGGGCACGACCTTCACCTTCCCAGTTCAGGTCAGTTGTCCCTACCGCATTCGTTGTTACACTTCCCTATTGGAAAATTGTGATGGTCCGTCACTTGGGGACACGCCAGCAGTCCAAGATTTTATGCATGTGATCAGAACAATCCCTGGACTACCTCCTTAACACGAGATCGACTTTACTATCGACATTGTGTTAGGCGCAACACTTATCTCCTTACCGATGTATCGCATGCCTCCGTATGAGATGGAGGAACTAAGAAAACAAATTGATGATTTATTGGACTCAGGTTTCATACAGCCAAGTGTATCTCCTTGGGGAGCTCTAGTTTTATTCGTAAAGAAGAAAGATGAATCATTATGATTGTGTATTGATTATCGTAGGCTAAATCATGTTACAGTAAAGAACAAGTATCCTCTGCCCAGGATAGATGACCTGTTTGTCCAATTGAAGGGAGCTCGGCATTTTTCTAAGATAGATTTATAGTTCAGGTATCATCAGTTGTGCGTTAGGAATGAAGATGTGCAGAAAACAACTTTCAGGACTAGCTTTGGGCACTATGAATTCCTCGTGATGCCATTTGGACTTACAAATGCACTGGTCGTATTCATGGATCTCATGAACTGGGTATTTCAGTCGTATCTGTACTGATTCGTCATCGTATTTATAGATGACATTCTGATATACATAAAGAGTCAGAAAGATCACGAAGAACACCTGCGAGTAGTCCTTGATACTCTTAGGCAGAATCAGTTGTTTGCACAGTACTGAAAATGCGACTTTTGGAAGGAAGAAGTTAAGTTCTTAGGACACGTGATTTCCAAGGAAGGAATCGTCGTGGACCTTGCCAAGGTGACCGTGGTACAAGACTAGGAGCAGCCCGACTTAGTTACAGAAGTGAGGAGTTTTCTAGGACTTGCAGGCTATTATCGTCGATTTATTAAAGATTGCTCCAAGATAGCCCGACCGTTGTCTCAACTTACTCGGAAAGATCTTAAGTTTACTTGGAATGAGAAAGCAGAGGCAGCCTTTCAAGAATCAAAAGACAAGTTAACATCTGCGCCCATGCTAGTACTGCTAGAGCAAGGGGTCAAATATACTATTTACACCGATGCCTCTCGAGTCGGTTTGGATTGTGTACTTATGCAGAAGGATAGAGTGATCGCCTATGCCTCACGACAGTTAAGGAAACACGAAGAAAACTACCCCACTCATGACCTGGAGTTGGCGGCAGTCATTTTTATATTAAAGCTTTGGAGACATTACCTTTACGGTGAGGAGTTCGAGCTCTTTTGTGACCACACGAGCCTCAAGTACATCTTTACACAGAGGGACCTGAATATGAGGCAACGACGTTGGATGGAGACTTTAAAAGACTTTAAGTTTGAAGTCTCCTACCATCCTAGCAAGGCCAATCTTGTAGCCGATGCATTGAGCCGCAAGAAAACTATAGAATTTGCAGCCCTACTAATGATAGAAGAGTGGAATATGGTGGAATTCGTGCGAGATTTCGAATAAAAGCTGACAGTGGAGGAGTCATTCAAGAGCGTCACACACTTCCACGTGCAGCCACTTATTGATGACCGAATCATTGTGGCTCAGAAAGAAGATGAGTTGTTGGTGAAGATGAGAGAGCATGCAAGCGACAACGAAGAATCAGAATGGAGGATTGTCTTAGCTGGAGGTTTAAGATATCGTGGCCACCTATGCATCTCGAACCTCCACGAGTTGAGGAGAGAAGTTCTAGAGGCCGCTCACAATTCAAAGTTAGCGATGCGTCTAGGTAGTACGAAGATGTATCGAGACATGAAGCGTTCATACTGGCGAGACAACATGAAAGCCCAAATAACAGATTTTGTGTCCCGATGCCTCACGTGCCAGTAAGTCAAGGCCGAGTACCGCCGACCCCCTGGTTTACTTTAGCCCATGCCTATAACAGAGTTGAAGTGGGATTTTATATCTATGGATTTCATTTTCAGGTTACCAAAGATAAGAAAGGGGCATAACTCCATTTGGGAGATTGTGGACTGGTTGACGAAATTAGCCCATTTCCTCCCGATTAGAGTTTCTAATTCGGTAGATGATCTAGCTAAGATGTACATCAAGGAGATAGTACGACTACATGGGGTTCCTATAGAGATTGTGTCAGACCGAGACACGTGATTCACGTCTATTTTTTGGACTCGAATCTAAGAAGCAATGGGAGTGAAACTGAAGTTCAGTACTGCGTTCCACCCACAGACCGATGGGCAGACGGAGCGGGTAAATCAAATACTTGAGGATATGTTATGAGCATGCGTACTTGACTTCAAGGATAGCTGAGATGACTGTCTCCCTTATGCCGAGTTTTCTTATAACAATAGCTTCCAAGCAAGCATTGGCATGGCTCCTTACGAAACCTTATATGGACGCCCATGTCGAGCTTCGCATTGTTAGGTGGAAGTTGGCGAGAAGAACTTAGTTGGCCTAGATCTGGTTCAGGTAACCTCAGAAAAGATCGATATTATCAAGCATCGACCCCTTACGGCCCAGAGTAGATAGAAGAGTTACGTTGATACGAGATGGAGACAGTTGGAATTTGAAGTTAGGGACCATGTATTCCTTAAAGTTTTCCCAATGAAAGGAGTACTTTGTTTTAGTAGGAAAGGGAAACGCACGCCAAGATTCATTGGTCCGTTCCAGATTTTAGACCGATTAGGTGTGGTAGCATACCGTCTCGCCTTGCCCACACCACTCGCAGGTGTGCACGACGTATTTTATATATCGATGCTAAAGAAATATGTTCCTAACCCTACCCATATTATCAAGTGGGAGCAAGTGCATCTAAGAGAAGACGCTACTTATGTATTGCAACCCACGTATGTTCTAGATAGGAAGAAACAAGGGTTCCGTAGTAAGGTTATCTTACTCGGGAAAGTGCTATGGACACACCACATCGAGGAGAAGGCTACTTGGGAAACGGAAGCTGAAGTCTGTAAGAACTACCCATAGATCCTCGAGGAGTATGAAAATGTACTAATTTTGAGGACAAATTTTTTCTTTAAGGGGGGTAGATTGTAACATCTCTGAAAAATTCATACAAGGACCCAAGTACCACCTCAGGCAGGACTACCCAAGGATTGCATCTTGCCATATAATTTAGGTTGAAATTAGTTAAGTACTAAACTAAATAATCGGTGGATTAAGCTCGGGCCACCATTCCAACAAATGAGAAGGCCTAAAACCATTAATACCACTGACTCAGAGCTACTTAAAGACCTAGGAGAAATCCCAAGAGCCTGTTGCTCTCAGGAGTACTTTGGAACTCCGTATCAAACCTAGATCGCACGTCGAGGGTCCGATGATCGCGAAACTATAGGACTATGTCCGTCCTACTGGGCTTGACATCCATCGTTGGAATCAAGCCCAGATAATGTCCAAAAATGTACAACATGAGCCATGAGTAAAGAGTGTGAGAAACGCGAATACCATTAGAAAACGAACTAAAACTTAAGTGAATTGGGTCGTTTACTCTTACGCAAAATTTAGAATTTTAGATTGTCAATTTCTGACCAAACTTCACCCATGGGGAAAGGAAATTTCCCTGCACATATCCGTATAATTGTGTCCTCGATTGAGTAAGTATGACCATTGATCGGACACAGGTTCTCCACGGTTGATCGGCCTATCCATTCGCACTGAAATCATGTCCTAGCATGGATCCATTATTAGAGAGCATACCCTATGACATAGGTGGGTAGTGAGCCTCCCTAGGAGCCCTGTTTGTTAGAAACAGTCGCCCAAAGGGTATAACCTATGTACATAGTGGCCCTGGGGCCATTTGCATCACTTCTGGGCTTATAAATAGCCTTTATTTCACCCCACCTCTCTCATATACGAATTTCTCCAAAACCCTAAGGGAGAGAAAGGAGAAAATAAGAGAAAAGAGGGAAGAGAGGAGTTTGGGATATTGCTACAGGAATCCTCTCCCACGAATCTAGGCACAAAATCTCTGCCCCATTGCACTACCGAACCATTTCGGTTACGATTTTAGGTGAGAAACCCTAACCCTAATCTCATAGTAGAAATCCAGGATAGTCATTCGTCAATCTAACTAACTAGTTTCGTCATTTAGGTACCTAACGTTCCATTTTTTAGAAACGTGGAGTTTGGACCAAGTTTGAATCGAGCATCCCAATGAAAAGTGCAGACTATAAATGCTTAGGTTGCGGTTACCAATGCTTTCATGTTAGCTAATGATTTATGTCTGACTTGATTGCTGACGTATTGTCTCAGATACTCTAATTTCTGTATAATATACATGTATGAATTATGTTGAGCAAAAGATGCATCCCATGTGTTTGTTGAAATGTTTGAATCAACATTTAAACATGAATTGTGCTTGTCATGATTTCTGATCTAGGATTCATCATTGTCATATGTATGTTGATCTCTCTGTATAAGGAATTACTAAAATATATATTATAACTAACCTAATCTATATATTTTGTGAAGTGTAGTCTAAGTGTTTGATGAATTGTCTGAATGAGAAATTGTTGATGATTTTTATTTATTATGAGTATCATGATAGGATTCTTAATTGGCTTATGCATATGTATAGTTTCTTTCATGTAATCATATTTGTCTCTACACAATTTATTGATAAAATGCAAGTATTTGGTAACATGATCAATGTGTTTGATGAAATGCTCAAATGAAGAATTCACTTGGATTGTTTGTTAAATGCTAAAATGATTATCACATGTGTTTATTTGCTACATCTGAGTAAGATTGGGGCTACAACATAGCCGAGGCAATCGGTAATAGTCCCTGTTCGGGTGGCTGAATTTCTCACCACATTAGGTAAACTCGATGAATCCAAGTCGCACGATGATCGTCGACAGTGGTTAGGCCACGAGGGGTGCTTATGCGCTCCACGTCGATTAGGTTAGCGTGTGCCCGTACCAATCAAATTGAGCTGTCAGCCTATGCTAGGGTGACAAGCCTCCCCGTAGTGACTAGTGAGCAACTAAGACTCATGACCCAGGTATGGTGGTATGAGATACCGTGTTCGTACTGTTGGCCTACGCTGAGGTGACGAGCCTCCCCATATTGACCGTGAGTATAAACTCTTGAACTTGTCTATCAAATGCTTTTCATTAGGAGTGATGACCCTACAACTTGCCTATCGTATGTGCTTAAACTAGGAGTGATGAACCTAGATGGATCCTTCGGTTCAGGTCAATGATATAAAGGGAGGTACCATAGTTTTCCAAACATGCTGTATGAATAGGCTTAATTATGTACTTGGCTAACATGACCATGCATCGCATTGCATTAGTGAGGATGTGCTTTAAAGGCGATGAAGTTACTCCGTTTTGAGGAAGTGTTGTCATAGGCGAAATAGGTTGTCAAGTCACTTGTGAGAGAGCTTCAATGTAAGGGCATACATCATTACTTGCAATCCATTCCTACATTAAAAAGAGTAGTTAGGAAGTGATTATTATGATTACCTTATCATTACTGCTTGATTAACTTGATAACATGTTAACTTTTGTCTTATGGTACCACTGAGTTGGCCACTTGCTCCTACTCTGGGACGCTGTTTTAAAACACCAACCAGACTCTGTTTTAGATACAGGTGCTGATGACGTCTATGCTATGGAGAAGGACTTCGTGGATGAGGAGGAGGAATTCTCCATTTCGGCTCTCGGGCGAGTCGATGTAGACCTCATGCCGATGCACAGGGACCACTGGGATATCTAGCTTAGTTAGACACTTTACATTTCCATATTATGTTCATTTTGAAACAATTCATGTATATATTAAACCCGGTTACGTACTCATACTCTGGAGGTTTTTGAAACACCCACATATTTAAATATATATGTTTCAGACTTCTGCTTGCCTAATTTATTTATATCCGGAATATGCTATGTTGTTTTAGTATAATTTCACTCATGCCTAACTCATTAATATGGACGAAATCTGAACATCATCATCCATACTGCATAAGTGATGTTTTGAATCTCAGGAGTAGAGCTTTGCTCGACCCTCAAAATTCAGGGGGCTATAATGTTGCAGAAAAAAACAATGAAATGTGCATGAACAAATAATATACATCCAGAAATGCATCTTCAAAAGATATGTTAGATTAAGCTAAATATCAAACATCCATGCACAACATAAAGCCAATCCATAAATTGTTCAAGGTTTATAGTTATTACATGTCCCCAACATCCAAATAAAATATAAAAATTGATAGTTTAAATGTTTCATCTTCCAAACTGTCTCCACACAAGGTACCTGTCAAGAGCATAAGACATTAACACAAGCGTCTACCAAGCTTGCATCATATATAAAACCTCCTCTGTCATGGATCTGCACCACCACCATTTTTCTGAGAATTGTGGAGAATTTGTTTCAACCACTCCATGCGGCGTTCCACTCGAAGACTAACAAAGAAGGTAGCGAGTTGTTTGCCCCTAGATAGGAGCTGGCCAACTTTGATGAACTCAGAGCTGGTCAACCCTTGCACCTCTTCAAGGATGTCCAACACTTTAGTGGTGCGATTCACTTCCTTTCAAAGACCAAAATTGCTCATGGTCTCAGCAATGTGAGTTAGAGACTTCCAAAGTACGTCACAAGGACAACTAGGACGCAACTGCTTCGTTGTAGTACTAGCGCCATTTTTTTCTCAAAATCAGATGAACGTTTGGGTGTACTATTTTCCTGAGATTGACTGTCAGAAGAAAATCGTGATTTCATCGCCGAGTCCCCTAAATTGTCCACAGATAGATCCACGCTATCTTCCAAATCCTCATCCCCGTCTGACCATGTTTGATTTAAATCTCATTGGACACGTGACGAGGATGCAACCAAATTCCTACTACCTTGTACGTAACGACCAGTCGCCTGATCATCACCGACGATGATAGCTAAATTGTTCATCCTCTCGATTTGCTTTCCTTGGAGTCTTTCAGTTCATGGATGAGAGTACAAAAAGATTGTGGGTAGATGAGTAACTATACGACCATTTTAATATGGATAATATAAGTATTGATGACATATTATTAAGGACATTTCAAACAATCCAAAGTCATGTCTTACCCTAAGATAGGCTTCCCATACTTCGTCTAGTGCTGTTACAACCATTCAGTCGTTATCCCATTCGAAGCCGCTAATAGCAAGCATATCTTTCACATCATTATAGCATTTCTTGTGATACTTCATACGGTTTTGGACGTGTG
The DNA here is from genome assembly GCF_029962835.1 of Magnolia sinica. Classification (NCBI taxonomy): domain Eukaryota; kingdom Viridiplantae; phylum Streptophyta; class Magnoliopsida; order Magnoliales; family Magnoliaceae; genus Magnolia; species Magnolia sinica. The sequence goes on from NC_080573.1 coordinate 79,453,012, forward strand.
ACCAATTCACGCACATGTGAGTTTCTTTTTAAACCTACTCAGCTGCAGCTTAGTATGCTTCCCTTTTAAACCCATTGTCTACTTACGCCCTAGGGAAATCTGCTCTAGCTATGTGTTCAGTATAACTTGATCCATCGCATTGGTCCACTTTATTTTCTGAGCTCGGTAAGATGGCTCAGCAAGTGATCTGGCAGGTTTTGCATGAGGCGAAATCGCATTGGAGGAGTTGGAGTTTTAATGGGTGATTGTGGAGGTGTCGCACCGGGACTAGACCACATCTCCGACGTCTGACCTATGAGTATTACACAAAAATATGAGAACATGTGACTTATGAGTCACAAAAATACTTAAAATTGTGAAATTCCATCATTTTGTTCATATTGTCAAAACAAATTTCACATTCCAACATTAAATATTTTATTTTCAATATAGCACGATTGAAAGACTTCAACTACAATATAAGATAGAAGAAGAATATCAGTTCTTACTATTATTGAGGGAGTTTACTCACATTCATTGGGTTATTGAATCGCGTAGTGTAACCATGCATCTTTTTCCTGTTGAGTAACCTATACCACCCAGTGCCTCTCGTCATTTACTGAAACCTCATATGGTGATGGATTGCTTTCCACATCTCCCATAGGTATACCAGCACCACCTACATCTTGATCTGAATCACGTTATGTTGATATAAAGTTATGGAGCACCGCACATGCAACTACAATTTTCACTTGCATTTTCAGAGGATATTGTACCACCATTTTCAAGATTGAGAAACAACCTTTCAATACTCCAAATGTATGCTCAATCACATTTCGAAGTTGTGCATGTTTATAGTCGAATAACTCTTTATAATTTGCGCATGATCTCCCAGTACAATATTCTTGAAGGTGGTATCTAACACCACGGTATGGAGCCATAAGGCCTGGTGAATACGTGTATCCGGCATCGACGACATAGTATTTTCCTACAAATTGTTATCGTAGTTTTACATGTTATTATCATAGAAAAACATACAAAAGAGATTTGTCGTAAATGTAAAGGTTACCATTTGGGACATTTAAGGGATCATCGGATCATGTGAGAGAGTTGTGCAACACTCGTGCGTCTGAAGCGGAACCCTCCCAACCGGCTAAGATATATATAAAGTTCATATCAAATCCACATGCACCAAGCACGATTTGAGATAAGAAACATTTTCTGTTGCGGAAACTAGCTTGGTGGGTCGTTTGTTCATGGACAGGAATGTGGGTCCCATCGATTGTACCAACGCAATCCTAGAATTACATAGTCAAAAATGATTTTATTAGTTAATGTTACATAACTAAACAACCATTAGTCAATTTTCAAAGATACTTTCAATTAAACTTATACCTGAAAGTATGTCGACCAAAATGGATTTGATTGAATCTCGATAGGGATTTCAGCACTTGCTTGTTAAACATACGTAGGATAGAGAGACACAATTACATCAAGAACCGGCTTGAAATGACGACTGACGGATTCACCTGTACGTATAAACCAGTGTCCAATTACCCGATTACGCACACTATGTCCTACTGTGTGTAGGAATACTACCAATTGCTCTTTCAGGCTAACGTGTCTTGTATCACATAAAAACGTCTTCTCATGTAAATCATCACATAGCCGGAAAAAATTTCATCGTGTCATCCGCAAGTAGGTAATACAATCCCTATAGAGGTATGAATAATAGAATTGATGAACCTCACCCGCTCATCTTCTCCCAGACGAGTTGGTCGTCTAAACATGTATAGTCGGCAGTACTCCCCAACGACAGCTATGCAAGCAACCGTGACAAGAACTATGATATAACGGCCCGGTTCATCCTCGATCGGGTTATCCATATCCTAAAAATCTTCCTCATATTATCTGTTTCATGAAAACTTGGGATTTAATCGGATCACATGTTGTTACAAAGTTGGATTAAGGAGCGAGCTTGACTTAATAACTTTCATTGGTAATGACAGGCATGGAACACCAATGGTTTAACATTGAAGATTCCAATGAAAGAAAATTACGCTATTGAAGATCCAAAAATCTTGAAAGCATCCTTCTTTGCATTGGTAATTGTAGAGAGAAATTCTATCAATGTCATTAATCGGGGACTTGGGAACTAACTATTGTCACTGATTGCATAAGGTATTCATTTACATATTTAAACTTTGTTTTCAATCAATTTTTTGAGGAAGTAAGAGAGAAAACTAGTACCCTTGCTAAGGATGGATCAGCTAGGCCTCAATTGCGGGCTTGGAACCTAGGAAGTTTAGCATCACTATGAATGATATAGGTACTAGTTTCCAATATAAACATTCTTTTCATCACATTTGCAAGGCAGCAAATGGGATTCCCAGCCTTAAGAATCTTGCTAGACCATTTTTTGTATTTTCGACACTTTATCCATTGAATGTAGACCATTTTCAAGAGAGATGAGAATCGACCACAGCGCTTGTTTCACGCTGCCCATAAAAAACCATTTTTTTTTATAAATGTAAATCCACTACTTTGATAGGGGAGTATCCTTACTTGAACCGTACATAAAATTCTTCTAACCACTAATTTCTTGCTCTAGCTAGACTGAGTTTTGTATCTAGCTGAAGTTTGTACCTTGGCTTCTTCGTTGTGAGTTACACCTATTTAATGAGTTTGATGATGGATGCTTCATATGGTTGTTGGGGTTGTACCATGGGAAATCAGTGTTTGGTTGCTCTCTTGATTGGGTATTTACTCATAGCTCAGTGGTAAACTAACGAGAGTTTCAATAAAGAGGTCATGAGTTCAAAAAGGCCTCTCGTCATCTAAGTTTGGAAAGCATTCTTAAATAGGAAAATTGGATATCTAATGCTTTTATTGGAGATGGGAGTGACAAAAAGGCCTCCCGTCATCTAAGTTTGGAAAGCATTCTTAAATAGGAAAATTGGATATCTAATGCTTTTATTGGAGATGGGAGTGACAAAAAGGCCTCTCGTCATAAGTGATTCTTTGCCTCTCTCTTATCCTCTTTCTTTACGTTATCTTGACAAAGCTTTAGTCATTAATGAGAAAAAAGGTGGTGTTATTATAAAATAAAACACATTCTTTCATTTTTCTTTTATTCAAGTCAAGTACTCCACTTCATCCCTGCTAAACTTGTATCGAATACTAGACTTCATACAAGCAATAAGCGCCAACAACAAGAAGCACCGAGTTACATATGTAGCTTGACACACAAAACGTTACACCAAAGACTCATTTGGCAGCATGGAATGTGAGGGATTTACTGTCTTTTGGTCATTTGGTAGCAACGAATTGAAGGATTTGGATTTGAGAGGAATCCAAATACCCCAAAAGAGATCCTTTTGAACTCCCACCTCAAATATATAATTTCAAATCCACTCAATTTTGTACAAACTAAAATCCATCAGATTCCATAGGATTTCAAATCTACCTACCAAATGAGCCGTAAGGATTACTTGTAAGGCCCGTATCCTATCCCGTACCATTCCGTAGAGTCCCGTGGTCCTCCTGGTCGAATTTTGACCACCCGCAACCTATAATCAGCGTTTGTACGTGACCTTAAGTCGCATCTTGTATATCTATGTCGACTCGACTCGAAACTTGTACCCTAGCGATCGTGCCGTAACAGCGGTTCCAACGCCGTGTCTCGCGTGCCGATGCGATACATAGGCCAGGAGTTGTGGGCCCGTATTTATTTCGAGGAAAACACTGCGTGTTGCAAATTCTGAGAGAATCTCTACAACCCATCACATCAATTAATTAAGTACAAGCAAGTACACAACCCATGCTTCTCCCATCCCTTTTTTACCAACAAAGATAAGCAACCCATACCCCATGCCACCTCACCCCCCCCCCACAAGTCAACTTTCTCTCTCTCTCTCCACCCATCCCTTTCTTACACCACACCATTCCTCTCTCCCATCCATTCCATCCCTTTCATCCCAATCACCCTCTCTCTCCATCTCATTCCATTCTCTACCATCCCAAGCAACAAGAGAGAAAATTCTAAGGAGAGAAAAGATCAAGGCCCACTTCCTACCCCCTCATCTCACCATCCAACCCTTCAAACTTCATCATCCACCCTTAAAGAGTTAGCTTAGGAGCCAAGGATTCTAAGGAGCTAAAGAAGAAGGCAATCGGTGGGTGTTTTGTAAGATTAAATTTCAGTTTTTGTGATGGACCAAGTGGGGCCTACCAATTAATGGTATGGATCCTATTTGGGACCCATCTTGATGTATGTATTGATGTATGTATCAAAGGGGTCCATAGTGGCGGGGCCCCTCCATCACACCATTTCTTTCTATCTCTCTCTATCTCTCTCTTTCATTGTTGATGGCCCACCCAATGATTTAAATATTTTATCCATGTTGTCCATTTAGTGGACCACACGATGGTCCACTTGTGGGGCCCACCCTGCTGCCTATCCATTTGGACAAGCCTTAGTGAAGGATAAACACAGAGATCAGCTTTATTTAAAGCCATTGGTGGGCCACACATGTGGACTCACCGTTAATACATGTATTTTATATTTGCACCATCCGTCTAGACAGTGCCATGTGGGGCCCTACCTTAAAGTATGTAATTACATCCAGACCATCCATTACACGAACGTCCAAGCTCCTGGATGCTGGATCTATTTTTTTTAAAAGGGGTAAGTAAATAATATAATAATATTATATATCTGCTGGTGAGGCCCACCCTATGTGGAAGCGGATTGGCTAGTCTACCACACACACCAGCTATATAGCTGATGAATTGACGTCAGCAAGGTCTAATCTCATGAGGTTTGTGTTATATCCCAACCGTCCATCTGGACGGTGGGGACCCCATGACGTCGGCAAATTCTGAGGGTCCCGAATGATGTATGGATCTCACACATGTCATCCGTCCATCTGGATGGGACCCACCTTTGATACCTGAATGGTATAATCAGCATCATCCATCCATGATGTATGTGTTACATCCAAACCATCCAGCTATGGGTTACACCCGAACCATCCATCCTCCTTGCAAGCTTGAGATGGAAAATAAGACAGATCTATCTATCAGGTGGACCACACTGTAAAATCAGTGGAGGATTGACCGCCCACCATTGAAACCAGTGGGGTCACAAAAGTTTTGGATCAATATGAAATTTGTTTCCTCTTAATTTAGGTCCTTGTGACTGTATGAACAATTTGGATGGAAAATCATCATTATGGTGTGGTCCAGATGATCTTTAAATCATCATCTTCATTGCCATTGTGGTATGGTCTAGATGATCTTTAAATCATCATCTCCATTGCCATTGTGGTATGGTACAGATGATCATTGAATATAATTCATATTCTTTTTGGGTAATACTCTAAAATGATCTCTAAAAGTAGATGTATGGTGTAGATAATTCACCTAGAACGGTGGGCCTGATTTGATATATTTGAGACCCAGATATGAGGCCCATTGTGATATGTTAGAGGCCCATTGTTGAGGCCAATGTGATGCGGCCCACTTGATGTATATGAGGCCCATTGTTTAGGCCCATGTGATGCGGCCCACTTGATGTATATGAGGCCCATGTGATGTGGCCCACTTGATGTATATGAAGCCCATTGTTGAGGCCCATGTGATGTGACCCACTTGATGTATATGAGGCCCATTATTGAGGCCCATGTGATGCGGCCCACTTGATGCATATGAGGCCCATTGTTGAGCCCATGTGATGCGGCCCACTTAATGTATATGAGGCCCATACAATGAGGCCCGATGTGATGTATATTGGTCCATACGATGTGGCCAAATGCGATGTTTGTGAGGCCCTTTTGTATGGCCCATTATGATTAATATGTGGCCCATGAGTGCGGCTTAATGTGGTGCATATATGGCCCATGAGGAAGGCCCATCGTGGTGTACATTAGACCCTTTATGTGACGCCCATTATGTTGTATATGAGGCCCTTGCGTGAGGCCATGGGCCCACCATATGTTTGGCTCTATATGGGCCACCCCTTGGAAGCAATGTTGGTTAAATGTCCACATTGATGGGCAATAATGGTTAAATGTCCACATTGTGAACCTTCCCGAGGCTTATTATTAGGCCCATTCTCATCTTTCCTTAGTGGACTAACCCAAACTATTCGACCCTTAGGATTATTAGGCTCACCTTGATATAAGGAGAGTACTTCATCATCAGACGAGCATGCTTAGCATAGCATCATGATACATGCTCATACACATCATTTGCATGCTTAATGTGGTTGACCATTGCATATGCCATTGGGCACACTACCAAAAAAATGATCAAAGGCTACGGACTATTGTAGTTTTTCGCTATAGATATAGACCATAGCTATATTGCTACGGCTTAAAAACATAGTTGAAAATGACCAAACCGTAGCTAAAGGATTAACACATTCACACGTTCATGCAGCCTAGGATAGCCCCATAAGGGACTCTATGAGGCCCATTAAAATGTGTGTGCTCCATCTAATGCATCTATCCATTTTGAAAGAGAATGTTAGGGTAAGAGCCCAAAAAAGGAAGTAGATCGAATGCTCAAGTGGACCACACAGTAGGAAACAATGGAGATTAATACCTACCATTGATTGATGGTGTGGTTCAATTGGACTTTCGATTTGCCAAGATGTTGAGGTCATTCCCTATTAAAAAAAATTACAAAATTAATGGACAAAGTGGATATATCAAATGCATCATGATGGACCCCATAAAGCCCTTGACAAGATCGTCCGTCCAGAACCCATCAGACGTACGAATGTGGAGGGGCTATGAAGGATGGTACAATAGCTACGGTCTATAGGGCTTTTAGTTATGGTCTAAAACCGTAGCATGACCGTAGCAGATACAAATGCGGAATCCACCCTGCCTTTTTATTTTCCCCCTCTCACGAAAAGTTTCATTTCCCTCCACCCCTTGGAAAAAAAACCCGTTCCCTCTCTCGATCTCCAGCACCCCTTCTCTCTCTCTCTCTCTCTCTCTCTCGATCTCCCACACCCCTTGTGAATGCGTTAAAACTTCTTCAACCTTCTATAGAAACCCCAACCTCAGATTCTTCCTCTCTGAATTTCCGAAAACAAAAATGAAAGAGAGATTAAATAAGATCTCTCTCTCACAAAAATTGGATCGGAGAAAACGAAGCAGTCACTGCAGTGGAACGATAATGTCGACGAGGAGCAGCTCAGCTTCTTCCAAGCATCCTTTAAACCTCACTTCTCCCAATACCAAATGCTCCAAGGTTCTCTCATCTTTAGGGTTTCTCTCTCTCTCTTTGTTTTTTTCTATTTCCAGCGTTTTGATTTTGATGAGGGATTTGCAAAACATCAGATGGATATTCCACCTTTGCTAAACGATGCCGGCAACACCAGTTGTACACTTCAAAGTGATTTGTCTTCTCTTCAAGAAGGCCCTCAACTTCCCTTCGATCCGACCCCTGTCAGCGTGCTGAAGGAGAAATCTAACCAGGGCACCGACAGATTGGTGTGAAGGGTGAAGATTTTCCAGTTTTAAAAATGTTTTTCAGCTAAGAATGTTTGTTTTTATTTCTATTGAAGTCTCCACTTTTATCTCCAAATAATATTTCTTGGAGATTGGTGTGAAGGGTGAAGATTTTCTGTTTCCTTCTCATATTAGAAGGAATCCTTTGCAGTGCTCTTGACAGAAATTCATTCCCACATGAATTCCAATTTGGTTTCAGTACATCTGCATTTCAGGTATACTTCACATTCCAAAAAAAAAAACACTCTGTTGTTGTTGTTTTCTTTTATAAAATGTTGTTTTTTTCTTTTTTATTTAAATTTTAGGTGGAAGGAGCAGCTCTTGAAGATGGGAGGGGTGTAAGCATCTGGGATACTCTCTGTTCTCTTCCTGGTAAATAACCAAAATGCCTTTTTCTTTTCTATTTTTTTTTGTGGGTATTTTACTATTTCTTCTCTTGAGCTTTTCTGTAATTATTACGATGACTGGTGTTGGATTTTTTTAATGTTTTTAGGGAAGATATTGGGTGGAGGAAATAAAGATGTAGCAGCTGATGTATATCATCAATATAAGGTATTTGCACTTTATTTGAATTTGAGGGGACATGAATTTCCTATTTGGGGCCCACTATTATGTCTATGTGGCATCCACTCTGTTAATGATCTCAAGAATTACAGTGTGGTATTGAATTTGTTGAGTTGCTAGAGGATGACCCAAATTCAAAGGCTAAAGTCTCAATGTATACAGATGTATTCGAGCAAATCCCTCATGAACATGCCCGATCCAAGAATCAAGTTCCACTCATCAGGTGGGACGTGGATGTATGAGAAAAGTGAATCAAGTGCCACCTAAAGAGTGTTCCAAATCCCTCTCACAGGCGTTGTATTTAGTTGTAGAAGGGGCACATCACATCCATGGTTCTTGAGTCGGCTATGGTGCTGCTGGATTTCTTAGGGATGTCTTTCAAGTCAATGACAAGAGATTGGATTCTACTATTTTTGGTTAGATGTCTCTGGGTTGTAGGTCTGCCCATCATTTTCTTTCCTGTTCTTCTTTAGTTTTTTTTTTTTTTTTTTTTTCCTATTGCTTGTTTGGCCTCGAGTTCTCTTCAAAAAAAAAAAGCATTGCAATTCTGGGTTGTTTGGGTTAGATATGGCCCATTTAAAGGCTATGTTGCAGAGGGATCCTTAACTCCTTACACATTTCAGTAAGTGCACCTGTACAAATGATAGATTGGTACTTTCATGCAAACAATCACTGAGAAGTTTGGACTCCATTTGGGGGATTCAGGAAAATCCAGATTAATCCTTAATCTCAGGCCCCTACCCTCCCATTGCACCATTAGAAAAAACTAGAAGAATACTCTTCTTTCACTATCCCCCAAAATCGAGATTAAGGATTAACTCTCTCTAAACTAGGAATAAATACTAGGAAAACTAGTATGCGGATATAATTTGTTGTACAAGTTAAACAAAAATGAAGATTAACCTAAATTTTTTGCTTGAAAATAAGAAACTAAATATATTTAGCTAGAGACCATTAAGATATTATTCAGGTCTTGATACATCATGATGCCACCATTCCTCTAATGTTTAGCTAGAGACCGTTAATTGCACAATATTCTATTCCATTGCTCTTACAGGGATGCATGTTTGTGGATTTTAATGCTTTGTGATGGACTAGAATTTTTCTGAGGATTACAATATATGGGTCCCTTGGGTTCCAAAATATCATCTAAAATTACTGAGTGCCTTGATTAAGAAAGAGCAATAGTTTGTCTTTTAGCCCATCAAAAAGGTGGCAAACCATTTTTGTCATCGCATGAAGGTAATTAAACAACCAAATGGTGCCCCACCTTCTTTGTAGATGGGGTAGATGCGGAGTAGTGATCTTTGCTATAAAAAAAAGTTGAGCATGTAAATTACCTTTAGAATGATAGTTTGGCAATGAAACAGCCAAAAGCTACCTTTTAGTTGTTGTAAAAAAAAAAGGAAAGAAAAAGAAAATACCTGTAGAATGATAGTTTTATAGAGTTTTGTGTGTGTGTGTGTGTGTGTGTGTGTGTGTGTGTGTGTGGCTCATGTTCATTTTGCCTTGTTCCAGTCCAAAGAGATCAAGGAGAGACGGGAAACCAGCTACAGAGAGAATATCTTCCAACAACCATAATGTTGAGATTGCCAATCCATCAAGTGCTGATCAAAAGCATCGTAGGCAGTTACAAGATGCTTTGCCCCTTGAGGCTCCACTAGCACCTGACTCTAAGACAAGGCTTAATGTAGTCAACAAAGGATCAGAAAAGAAGACTGAAGAACCACCAGATGCCACTAAGCGATCTTCCAACCCGACTAAAGTACCCTGCTCTCGATCTTATTTCTAGGTTTTGTGTCTATTTCTACACCATTGCTACAATCATCATCATCATAAGCATCTTAGCCTTTCTTCCAGCAATTAGGGATCGACTTTCAAATGCTATATTATGTTCTTTGGAATCGGCCACAGCAGTCTCACAATTACCATTCATGGTCATCTAGTGAATGCTTTAGATGCAAATATTTTAAATTGACTCATTGAGTGGACTTGACCCTGCTGGACAGCCAGTCGAGATTATGGGTTTTTGAAATACATTTGCAATCCATAGGACTACGGTTAATATTATAAGAGGAATTACATGATCTTTGGTGCTGGGACGTGCTTACACTCATCCTTTGCTACAACCCGTTGTTTAAATGTGCATGTCTTCCTTTCTCATGTTTGCTCTGTGGTCTGACAATTGACAAGTGCTTCCTTGTGTGAAATGGATCCTACTACTCCCACAAAATATATTTAGTTTCCTATTTTCAAGCAAAAATTTAGGTTAATCTTCATTTTTGTTTAACTTGTACAGCAAATTATATCTGCATACTAGTTTTGCTAGTCTTTATTCCTAGTTTAGAGGGACTAAGCCTATAGATGAACAAGCCTATATACTGGCCTCATAACTATGGGCTCATATGGACCCATAGGACCACTATCTGTGCTAAACAACCCAAATGTGTGGTCCTATGGATCCATATGAGCCCACAACGTAAACTTTTACTCAACTAATTGCATCCACAGGCCTCATAGATGAATTAGCATATACAACAAAACTAACTGCATATGCTACTAGTGGATCCATAAATAGATCATACTGCTTATTAGGCCCCACAGGCTGATCTAACAGCCATTAGGGCCTCATTATCAATCAAAAATTGTTTGACCCAACTTTGATTGTCGTGTGTCTACATGTATGAATGGTGGTCCGTATGTAACATTGATGCTCTGTTGAGATCATGGGAAACAAACTCTACATAGGCTAGAATGAACTGTCAATTGCAAGAATCTTCTACATAAATCTGTTGTTTAAGAGTCTAGATTCCTAGATCAGTTGGATCTTAACATAACATATTTAATTCTACCTTTTGTTGCTACTCTTACTCCTATAGCCACAACCACTTCTTACTACATGGAGTATAATTATGTGCTAAAAATTTCTCACCCATGAGATTATAGCACTTACTAGTGGTACTAACACTTTCTCATCCATGTGATTATAGTACTTCTAATTAAGTTGCAACCCTTTAAGATAGAAATACCATAAAGAAGACACTTAGCTAAGCAACCCATGTCAATTTTACCTCTCTTATGATCCTGGGTACACGAAATAAGGATATATGATCCTTGACCATGGGATATGCACACTATCCTTGTTCTTCGGTTTGCACAAGTAGGGCCCATGCGTCCATGGTTCAGATTGTTAATCTGATTGACCCACCACTGATGGACAATCCCCCAAAGTATCATTGGAAGATCCTACCATCCAATCTTTGACCTTTTATTAGATGAACATCAACCATTCTTCGATTTCTATTATTAACTACTTATTTGCAAGCCCTCAACTGAAGGGCTGCGATTGTCCTATTCTTCTTTAGCTTGCCTTTTGTTGTTACTTGTCTAGCTTCGAGTTCTTCTCTTTAAAAAAGAAAAAAACATTGCAATTCTAGGCTGTTTGGGTTAGATATGGCCCATTTAAAGGCTATGTTGCAGAGGGGTAATGTATTATTATTATTATCATTGAATAAATATTCTTTTTTCATGTTTCTTAGTTTAGTTTGATTTGGTAGCAGATTTGCAAAGAGGGTTTTTTCATGGTAGCTAACATTTGGCAAAAGGATTGTTGGTGTCCTTCTCACAATCCATACATACAAATACATGGTATTCTTGATAGATAACAATTTTAGAAAATTACAAACATATTATAATTATATAATAACAAAAAAGAAGAAGAAGAAGAAGATAAACTAATTGTTGCCTCAATAGCTGTCTACATGTCCCATGCATGTTTAACATGGCCATATTTATTTGAAATGGAGGGTTTCTTATATAGATAACTAGGTGGAGTTGATATTCCATTTCTTCTAATGACAAGCTGCTTAAGTGTATGTGAAATCTAGTTAAGAGTCATCCTACTTAGATTAATTGCATTTAGCTGATCAGATGAAAAGCTGTCTACAATCAGGCGAAGCTGGAAGTTAACTAAAGTCAACACCGGTTACAAACTAACAGTATGAAGAAACTGTTTTGTCTAGCTTTATCTTGCTTAAAACCATCTTTCTTACTTTGTTGATTTTTTCCTTCTGTTTTCTTCTTTCTATTGAAACTTAACACCAATGGCTAAGAATGACTTTAGTTTAGGCCTATCTGTAATGCCCCGTGTTTTCAGGACCCGAGTATATGACTGGTTTTCCAAAAACTCGAGTGTTAACCTTAAAGGATGGTCAAATTCGAGTATATATATTTTTTTCCTTTTCTTTATCAGAGTAAGCAGATGAGCGTAGAGTGAACAAACCAACATAGGGAAAATTTCATTATCATTCAAATATACAAACAACCCATAATGACTTATACAAACTAATGTCTCAACATTAACGATTACAAGATTTGCATACATAAGAAATAACAGAAAGCATATAAATGTAAGCCGCATGACCACGCAACTCCTCTTAGAAATATAGTCGTTCATCCATGACACCTGCACAACTCCTCATCAAGCCTGAACATATACATCATCTGGGCCACCTGTTTTACCTATACGGTTGTATATTTGATGGATGAGTGGCCAGCTCAGTGTGAATTTTCCTCAAGATTACACACCGCCGCATTAGGTAAGCATAATTATAAAACAACAAAGCAATCAAAACAATACATGATGCAATCTTTTTAAATGCATGGATGCATGAATGCACATCGGCCTGGGGATGCACATCCAGCTGGACTTGAGCTCGTCACCCATGCAAATCATCGATCTGGGAAAATCATCCAGTCAGACCGGGGTCGATAGTCGATGGTTTGGGAGCTAGCGAAATGATACCCTGAAGATCCTAAGGGCACATGCTACAGCATCCAGATTAGCCACCCGTCATCGCCAACATGCTATGGATGCATGATTAGCCAAACCGTTATTAGTCTAGTTACAATCAGCTAATTTAAGTAAGCTCAAGGTCACTACAGGGAGCTCAGAGCCTAGCGTAGGCCAACAACTCGGGCATAGTGTCCCATTACCACCATTCCCGGCTCATGAGGCTACCACCTTAGGATGTTTAATAGAAAACCGTCGACTAGTGGTCAATCATATTACAACATATGGGGCTTGCCATTGCATGGTTGCACAGTATAAAAACATCGAGCCCATATAGAAAAAATACCAGGACAAGGACACATACGGCGATATCAAAGCAAGACACATAAGACAAATATCAAAATAAGCCACATAGGGCGAGTATCAAAATCATGCGATAAAAGACCATCCTTGAAAACCGTTGGACACAACAACCCTGGATGGTAGGCCCACATCATTGGTTAATTTAAACCACCATTCAATAACCACTAAGCCGAAGGTCCATTACTATCACAACCAGTCGGGTTACATCCCAAGTATGGGCGTACACATATAGGTGGGAGTTTCCCATTGGTGTACCAATTCAAGATCCATAAGCAATCCACAAATAATCCATGAACAATCATATAAGATGAACATTAAGCAGGCAATATAGCAATTCAATTTCCACCAGCTAACACATGTGATTATAAGAGAGAGATATCAAATATAAATTTAAATAAAAACTATAACTTAAGCTAATGAGAAGATGGAAAGCTCAAGGGGAAGAATCATCACCTTATACTTTGAATCGCCTACCAGTGTCGCTAAGTGCTTGCGCCCTTAGAACCGAACCCTACCATGAATTATAAGGTTATACAATTAGATCCAAGCCTTATACATTGTTTATGGTTAGGATTTTAACCTAGGGTTGGGATCACTTAGGTTTAAGGTTTCACCCTAAGGTTTAGGCTTAGGCTAGATTTGTAGGTTTTGTTTATAGGATTTGAACTCTTATTTTGTATGGCCATGGATGATATTATCAAAGGGAATAATAAGTGAATAATATTAGTCAAATAAATTGGTTATTAATTTAGAAATATTAACCATGGCTACTATTATATTAAATTACCTAACAACAGCCACGATGGATCATTTTGCTAAGAATTCCAAAACTATTAGTAATATTAACAACATCCTTAACATTTAGCCAATGTGGCACTAATAGTCATTCTAATGAAAATAAATAGCGTGTCCTAGAGTTAATAATAATATATTAAGAATGACAAGGTAAAATTTTAACATTTTAATAATGAAGATTTTTATATGAATCAACTAATACCCATATGAATAATCTTCTAATGGTAAGTCATATCTAATTTTAATAACCCAAAAAAAATGGTAATAACAATAGCGATGATAATTAAAATAAATTAAATCTGGACAAAAAGATGTGGGCTCACCTAGTCAACTCAGTTCGAGTTGAGTTGACTCAGCTCGACACAACCGCCCATCTACTCTCCTTCTCTCTTTCTTTCATCTTCCCATTTTCTTCTTCTATTGCAACTAGCTAGCCCTGACCCGAATCGCACCGTTGGACTCAAAGAGTTCAGCCGAGTCAACTCAGCGGTGGCTCTCTATCTCTTCCTCTACCCATATCTTCTTCCTCTCTCCTCCTACTTCTCTCTTATTTATTTATTTATTTATTTCTCTTCTCTCTTTCTCTCCATCTCCTTCTTTTGTCTATTTAGGGAGGTCAGATGCTCACAGGCACATCAGGCCCACCTCGTGGTTCGGCCAGACTCGGCACCAGTGCAGCAGTCGTCTTGCACTCTTCTCGACTCGGTGCAACACTAAGCCACGCACCCACCTGCTGAGTTTAATGCCCTTCTTTCATCAGCTTCTCTTTCTCTATAAGCACCATGATTCCATGGACCACACCTTGATGGTTTTGGATTCAAAATCCGACACCTCACCAACACAAGCAAAGTGCAAGTTCGGCGGGGAAGACAACCCGGCTTCAATGGCGATTCTTTGACAGCAACTTATTTCTTCAAAACGATGCTACTATGGGGTTTTAATCTTCTTCACAATGCTTGTAGGAGCTGAAAAATGAAGCTCCATCAGTGTTTTCCCAATGGGTTCGAGCTTGGAAGCTCTCGGCCCAACTCTCTCGGGCGGCTGCACTAACAAGATGGGAGGACGCTGTAGCTGAATCCCCTCTCTTCTACACTTTTCCTTATCCATCTAGGCCATCAGATGAAAAATAAATGGCCAGTATTGAGCTGGCTTACAGCGGTTTCCAAATACAGCTGGCGGAACCAAACCGTCTGTGGGTTTCTTTGTTACTGTGGGTAGAAAACCCTGGGGCGGTTTGAAATGGGCGGTAAGGATAGTCCTAAATGAATGGTTGAGATTGAGAGTCTCCACTTCAAGTGGATTGCCCACCCAGCAGTTTTCATTTTTAAAAAATCTGGTTTTGTACAGCCCACTTGCGGCAACGATTGTGCCCACGCATGTTTATATCAAGGTACGAGGTGAGGTGGGTTTTGGTGGGACCCAAACCCTGGATATGATAGACGGTCCGGATTGTCCATATGGACCGTGCAGGTGGGCCACTGATCAAGGGAAACGGACCGTCGTCCGCCGGCTGCTACAAATGAGGAGAGAAGGAGACTTTTCTCCTTTTTCTTGGAAAAACACGAGTCAGAGCTCGTCTGACGGTGCAGGGAGTCTGGTGCACCTCGTGTGTAGACCAGTTGTGCATATCTGCACCGCTATGTGGGGTCTGCCATGATGTTTGTGATAAATCCACCCCGTCTACCCCACTTAGAGGGCCCAATCAGAGTCTTTTACCAAAGATGGGGCAGATCCAAGGTCCAGGGGGACTATACACCAAATTTTCATTTGCTTTTAGTTCTAATAGAAGATTCCAATTAGTTTGATGGTTGGATCACCTCGAAATTAAACATCGATGGTCAAAAGGATTCTAATGATCCTAAGGTGCGTTCGGGTGTGTTATAGGGGTTGATCTGTAACTCAGGTGGGCCACCCTTTAATCACCATGGGACAGTGTTCACGTTGAACCAGGAATTCATTCACGTAAAATCTGGACTTGCATGCACGGCTAGGGAAAAAAATCAAGTGGGGCCCACAGTGATGCTTGTTAAGAAATCCACTCCGTCCACCAGTTTTAAAAAATCATGTTTCACCGAGGGCCAAAATATAAAGCAGATCGTAATCCAAGGTGGGCCACACATTTGTAAGAATGAGTGAGTGAAATTCACACGTCAAAACCTCCTATGTGAAGTAAGAGAGGCTGCTGTATATATGAGTCTTCATTTATAATTTATAAATTTGCCCTTTTTCATGGTTATACCATCTACCACATGTAACTCCCAACTGCACCGTCTAAATAATATGAAACTTCACCGTTGTTTGTTATTTTTCATGCTCTTTCATTCACCGCAGTTTGGGCTCCGATCTCTCTAGAATGTCCAAGATGCTTTTTCGATGGCTAAGTCTTTTCCAAATTCAAAATAACATTTGTACATATTTAATTGACGAGCAACTCGGTAGTATAAACTTAAATCCGAATATCTTCATAATGACTACTTTACCCTAATATTCAGATGGCCCGTTTGGCGGATCCAAACCTGATGGATAGCCAGATGACTTGTTAAAAATAAAGAAACTTTACTGTTAGCACTTTGACCATGTATATAGGTGGATGTACGGTCAATTTTGTAAATGGATGGACATAAAACAAGTTTCTGTAGTGATTAAGGGTAGGATATATATATCGTTAGATTTGAGTGACTTATTCACATGTATAAGTTCCTCGGATTATAATTCTAATGGTGGGTTAAGCATATTCATATGGGGTGAACAAGATGAACAGATTAAAATCTCGATCTGATAAATGTACATACGGATGCAGAGGCCAAGTAGTTGATTTATTATGATCTAAAGCCTGAAATTCGACGCGTACGGTTAATTTCTAGTAATTAGGCATAGTATAAAATTTTGCATTAAACGGATAGTGAAAACCACGTGATCTAGAATCAAGTGGCCTTGGCAATGGCGTTTTTGTAATTATTACTGATATGAGGGTTTTGTGAAATCTAATGGCTCCACATGGTTTTAGGCGTGCTTCTAAGCAATTCTTAGAAAAGAATGTATATCTAAATTGTTATGGATAGGGAGTTATTTGTCAATTCCTTTAAGGGAAGACACGTATGTTAGATCTCATGACAAAGAGTCTTACCTTGAAGTCTACGGTCAGATGGCTTCATCTATGAAAGAAGATCATTCCCAATGGTTCAATTTTTGTTGGGGAATGGATGTAGGGTTAGGATAGCTAAGTTGGTGCCGTACACATGTACGTATCAAGTTAAAGTTCATGGTAACACTCGAGGACTTTCAATACTCGGGTATTGAAAAGTTCGGAGTGTTACACTATCTTTATTTAAATTTGTTGTTGTTCCTCTTCTTCTCATGCATTTATTTATGTCATTTACAATAGGTAACGGAAGCATCAACCAATCCAAGCTGTGCATATTCATCAACGGACTCGGATTGGGATTGGAATTGGAATTACATTACTATCAAGCATAATTCAAAAGCCTGTAAGCTTAGCTTGACTTCATGATTTAATATTTAAGTTAGATCATTGGAAAATGTTTGTGGTAACATGTGTGGATCTTGGTTGAAGGCATTACTCTCCCCACTAGAGGTGGGAGTTTTGAAACACCTTAACTTTTACTAATGGACACCTTGACCATGTGAATGACGACTCTACCCAATTCAATGGCTGAGTTCAGCTGAAATGGTTGATCTATTCTATTTTTACAAATTTAGTTGGTATTGTTATACCTATATTAGTTGGTATTTTGAATAACTGAATGTTTATTTTGTCTTTGGTTGTTGCATATTTTGCTTGTTCAGAAATGAGAAGATTAGTGTATGCTCTCGAGTATTGTCTTTCTTTTTTATGTCATCTCGTCGTCATCTTTCTCTATAATTTAGTTCTTCAGTTTTGGGGCATAGCTTTTTCATATGACTACATTGTTTGTATGATGAAATTGATTTTCAGCCATGTGCAGTGAGCTTTCAGATCAAAGAGAAGCTGAGAATATAGTGTTAGTTGATGGTAAATTGATAACCAATAGAGGCACATCCATGGAGTTCTCACTTGTGATTGTTGAGAAGCTATTTGGCTGCGAGAAGGCATTGAATCTTCTATTAATGAGAACTTTAAATCGACATATAACTATTATGTTGGCATTGAACTTTTGTGAATGAATTAAAATGAATGATTATGTTTGATTGAATGAATGAATGATTTAGCTATGAAGTATTTATCTATATTGGCTTATATGAGTTGATTTATCAGGGCATATACTACAATGGTAAGAGATGCCATTATTATATTTTTATTATTATTTTTTAAAAAAAATAGGCATTAGCTACGGCTATTAACCGTAGCTATTTATCTGGAAACCGTAGCTGTTGCTAATTCCAGCCTATTGCTATAGTTCTCGTTGTACTTTTAGCTACAGATATAATCCGTAGCTGTATATACTTTAGAGCTATGGAAATTATGCTACGGATTTAATCCGTACCTATTAATTCTATGGCTACGGATTAAATCTGTAGCTATAACTTTCAGACCTATGGCTACGGTACCAATGGCTACGGTCGTGTTACGGACTTTAATCGTAGCCATATCCCTTTAGCTACGATTTTTATCCGTAGCCTTTTCCCAGTTTTTTAGTAGTGGCAGGTCGTTTATGGGACTCCCTGATAAGCGGAGTTGTCCCACATGAGCGCATGGTATGCGTAGGATTGATGCATGATTGGACTACGTAACTCATGCATCTTGCATTGTATAATTATGATTACTGTATGCTCTAGCGACATCAAGGTCATAGCCTCCACATACATATCATGGACGGCAGGATTGGACACCGGAAATACTATTACTAGATCGGGGCGCCATAGATGTCATTGGGTGAAAATTCCTAAACCCGATGGTATCAAAGGGTGACTCCAACGTCGAGACTGAGTGGATACATGAGCACACGAGGGTCGAATACCAGGAGGTCGCATCTCCCACTGTGTCATGGTTTATTAGAAGGAGATGTGGCCTTATCCACCCGAGGATAGGGGTAATTGCTAGGCTGAGTATGACCAGCTCATAAATTGGTCCGCTATCAACGTGCTCGATAGGTATTGGCAGGCTATTAGTGCATAGATTTTTATAAGCTTATGCACAATTGATGCATGCAGGTGCCTTCAGGACGCAACCGTAGCTTAGTAGGAGCTTGCAGTCGAGCTTCAGGAGTTTCCATTATTATTATCATTGTATTTCCTTTTATGCACATCATACCTTAAAGTTTTTAATCATAGTGGATTTTGTGATGGTATCTTGGTTATTGTTCGTAGGTTATGCTTATGGTTATCGCTTATTGCGAATCAAATTCATGTTGAGAAATCCTCCTTGTATGATCCCAGGATTGAAACTTAGTATATAGGTGCTGGGAGCCGAGAATGGGGTACTATGGAGGCTGTTGGCGCCGGATTCGGCGATCGAAAATTTTGTGAGCCCGGTTTCTGAGTTTGGGGCGTGACATTACTTGATTACTTCCCACTTTGTGCACGCACAATACTCAGATTGTAAGTAAATAAACATTTTATATGTATGTCTACTGACTGTATCAAATAATATATGATTACGTATTTCTTTATTGGATGAAACTTAGGCTGTGTTTGGATGGCCAGCTGAACTGTTAGAATTCAATTCAATAAAGATATGATGATCAAACAGGTATGAGCCCATTCCATCCAAAATAAGCGGAAGCCCCAAGTTGCAATTGCAATCGTTCTCAAGTTCAAATTGAAACGCATGGAATTGCAGTTATGGGCTGAGTTGCCACGGTGAACTAAAACGATACCGCCTACATTTTGATCACTTCCAATACAACGAATTAAGTGGATTGCAATGATGAGAAAGTAGCAAAATAGTGATGAAATTGAGAACTGTTTCAATTGTAAAAACGGAATTCTGAAATTGGCATACAAGAGAGTAAACACATTATTCTGATTTATGAAATACAGATTAATATATTTGACCATTAATTTTTTTTTCTAATGTTATGGACAAAATTACTAATCCAAAAGGGCCAACCAACCAAAAAACACAGAAATTGAAGAGCATTTCTTAATATAAAAATAAAACCACCAAGAGGAAAGAAGAAAACGGCAAAAAGAAATGAAAAGATTCCACATCCCAAACAAAACAATGAGAAATCATATTCCTGATTTGTATTATAAGAAAACCCCACACAAGTAAATGATGGTTTTCCAACTGATGGAAAATTTCTGTCAAGATCACATGCCTACAACAATTATACGCAAGCCTGTTGTGATGATGAATCAGCACCAAGTAGTATTGTAACACAACCTTTTCTTCAATCTCCAACCTATATGCAAAATACTACAAACAAAACACTTTTTAACAGCCATATATATGAAAACTGATGAACATCCAGCCAAACACGTATTTCAGGGATTCAATTAACCAAAAACAACCAAGATGGCAATCAAAGAAGGTGGAATGAAAATTTTATTTAAAAAGACAAATGAAACCTCTCCTATTGGGAAGAGAGGGCCGGTTTCACAAGTTTTCTACACTGCCAATCAATTCATATAATTTCTTTTCCTATGATGGCAATCAACCAATCAAGATATACACTCAAGACAATGAATAAGCATCAAGAGCAGTGACAAAAAATTCTACAATGAACTTGTTGCACGTTGCATTCAATGCGCAAATATAGAAGCAGCATGTAACCCAGGTCTCTACATGCAGGCGAACTTTATTTTATGAGACACCCATGAGGTGCGCCACAGCAAGTAGATGAATGGCCCAAAAATCACAAAATGTACAAAATAGACAGACACCTAGAAAACATAAATTTGTTTCAGCAGGTCCATTTGTTTTTTTATGTTTCCAACCATCTCATGAGCATCAGACATGGGCTATACGGCCCCCTGATGAACTGCTTAGTTCTCGAAAGCATGTGCCAGATCCAACAAATGTGCCGGCATGTGTAGAGGAGATGGGCTATACATGCATATGGTATTAGCAGACCTCATACATGTTTAATGTTTTGTGAAAGCTGTTCTTCACCACTAACAGTAATGTCTGGAAATTTACAGCAGCAACATATATGGTCAGAAATGGTCCGGCAGATATGAAGCTGTCCAGTAATCTAGCACCTTCAAATTTACTTGTACATTGATACACTTTCAGATCATTCATCAGGTCAATCCCTGGTTGATATTCCCAAATTGATACTTCGATGAGTAATTTTCCACCTTTAATTTTGATTAATAAAGTGTCTGCATGAATTTCAACCTGTGAACGGAATTCTTGAAAAAGGCATTTTTATTTTTCAAACTATTTTAAAAAATCACAAAAAATAAAATAATTGAATCACACCAACCAAAGACGATCGGTCTACACACTCAAAAACATGTGGTTTTTTACACTTAGAAAGTAAATTGTAAAACTGATCGAACCAAGGAAAGAATACACAAGCCTCTTCAAACACACAAGAGATGCACTAACAAAAGATAAGCATCAAGGCATTTATCATTCTCACACATGAAATAGCGATGAAGAGTGCTTTAGTCGAAGTAGGAATATGTCAATATGTCCTAGAGGAGGGTGAATAGGACTTTTTAAGGTTTCATGGTTTATTTAAAATCCTATTACACTAATCCTAACAACAGGCACATGTTAAGATTTCTCAAAAGTAACTCTACTGGCTTCCAAGCCCGGTAAAGGATCCAATCACAAACTATTTGAGAAGTAAACAATATTCAAACTAGTTTATGATGAATATGACTGTGTAAGTGTGTGAGGTGTGATCACGGATATTAAGATATGAAAATATTAAAGCAAATCACACAAACAAAAGAATAGCAATTTCAAGCACAGTTATTTTTATAGTGGTTCAACTACTTTTCTACTTCACTCCCGGTAACCGCACTAAACCCTTGAGTGTACTGGATTTCACTAAGGAGGTTTCACAGCAGTTCACCTCAAACCTAAGGTTTTAAATCAGGTTCGCCTTCAACCTTTACAACCTACACTGAGGCTAACTATTTATGCTCTCACAAGCAAGGGTCAACACGACGCACCTACTTTTAGGCACACTGGCCAGGGATCTTCTATAAGACCCTAACTGAGGTTTCATACGGTTCACCTCTGACCTAAAGTTTTAGACAAGTTCACCTTCAATCGAATGTTTATGCTCTCCACAAAGTAAGGGTCCACACAACGCACTCACCATGTACACTCCCGCCGGAGGCCTCCTTCGAGAGCTTGTAAGGGCGAGAAATACCTTAGACGTAATCCTACAGAGGAATGATCAAAGGGTCCTCTGGACTCTAGTTACTTACAGATAAGTGGATGAGTCTCATTTAGCACATTGACGAAGATCTCCTCCTTGTTGATGAAAAGTCTTCTGCTCCCTTGATCCGTAACTCAAATGATGTACCAATACATGACGACGGTTTGGGTCAATGTTATGATGGAATCCAACTCTCTAAATATTTTCCTATTAGGAAGATAGAGCGATTCCAACCATCTATGCATTCAAGGCATCCCAGCTTAATGATTTGCCATTAAGGTAGTAGTTGGAGGATCCTTAAATGCAGAAGTTCATTTCTCAATCTACATTATTGAATATCAATGATGAGGGTGGATTGGAGGATGAACTCCCTCAAGAGAAAGGGCTTTGGGTATGTGATCTAAGGTAAAACACTCAAAAGCACCCTCTTCTTTCTCTACCAGCAACAATAGACAAGCTCTCTTTATATAGGCAAAAGGTTCCAACGAATATAAAATGGTCACATTTATAATAGAGTTCGATATCATCGAGCGTATACTCTCAATTGCATCAACTAGCCGCTCGATGACACGAACTCAAATGTCATATGCTTTTGAAACCTTTTGCCAGCTGGTCGAGGGAATCGAAACGTGTATCGATTTCATCGGATTTCGAACTCCGATATCATCGATGTGAGGTTCAATTCATCGACACTTGAAAATGAGAGAGACTTGCTATGAAATATTTCAGGTTTATAAGAATGATCGAGGGACCTTCGAGATTATCGGAATTTGAATGTCGATGATATCGATAGAGTGTCGAGGCATCGATAAATCTAAAGGATTTTTCTTTAAGCTTATTGGACAGTTTCTGTCCCTGTTCGATGCTATTGAAACCTTACCGATATCATTGATATTTGAATATCGATTCTATTGAGTGCCCCTTGATCGCAGATAATCAATCCTGAAATAATTGCTGAAGAACTTAGCGCCCATGACCGATAACATCGAGAGCCTTTCGATATCATCGAGATTTGAACTTCGATGGTATCGAGAACGACTTCGATATATCGATGCACGTGTGATTTTCTTAAGTAAAAACAGGGGCGCGAGAGATCTGTCTGTCGATATTATCGAGTAACCTTCAATGGACTCGAGATTCAGATATTGTCGGTATCGATATGTAGATCGATACATCGATAAATCAGTCCAGAGATATATGTGGTTGCTGGACACTTTTGTCCTCATTTCGATGATATCGTTTAAGTATCGAGGACATCGACAGATCAGGTCGATCATATCAAGATGTATATCGATAAAATCGATAAAGAAAGAAAAACTTAGAAATTTTCTATTTTCGAAACAGTTTTCTTACTTAAAAATCCTATAATATTCTAACTTGTTTTAAGGGTTTTATTCACCTGGTGTTTTGGGACACAGGATGTGAGGCTTTGATGTACCTGTGGCGAGCTTGCATACATCCAGTTGAGGCAGACGCTTTAAATTGATCTTCCTATGAGGTTTTGTAGTCTGACTGACTCAACACTCATGCTAATTGACAAACCAAGGCACTTTCAATCTCCCCCTTTGTCAATTACGTGACAAAATACCAAAACACCCTAGAACAGTATATAGACAAACACATCTTAAATTGTGTGTACATGCATTTTACACGATTTTACAATTTCTAGAGAACCCATATACACAACCGAGTATCTGCTCCCCCTAACTGCAAACTCCCCCTCGCTTGGTGCAGCTGCTCCCCCTAACACCTGCAACACCATTCAAGCAGATATACAATTTTCCATTCAGCTGCTCCTCCTTTTTGTCAGTTATTGACAAAGACATAATAGTTGATATTGACTGAAGTTTGAAGTATTTGGGAGAAAAGTAAGTAGAGATGTGTAATGATTAAATCAGTTTAAGCAGTCATCATTTTCAGAAGCTATGGATACATATCAGACCAAGTAGAGCAGTGATATAAGCAGGTAGAATAATCATTAAAATCACATGCATTCCATGTCAGATGAACTAGGGGATCTAAACTCATAGTCATGGCAGTAAAACTAGAATTATATTCAGCCATATCCAAACTAGCCAAAAATAAAAATATCCAAAAGCATATAGATATACTGCCCCGGACAGTAATAAACTTCACGGTTATCCAAAAAAAGGCCCATCCATGGGCACCTAAAGCAAACCCACATAGGGTATATACAACATACACACACAAAAAATGTTAAACTGTTAAGGAGCTATCATATTCACTCATAAGAGCGTAGAGCATCCAAAAAGATACTTATGCTCATACGCAGAGATAAGTGTAGGTGAATGTGGTAATGTTCAGAATCCCGTACTATGGCAGAGGAGTAGAGGTAGACGGCGCCGTATCATCTTAACGATAGGTAATTATCTCAACCAGTTGTTGGATCGTCTACTGCAATCCCAAGACCAACCGTTCCAAGATGGTAAGCCTCTCATGCACCGAGTGGACATCTCTCTGAATTGCCCCAATCGTGTCTAGTTTGAACCATTTGGCATACCGGGGCATTGACGTTGACGGTGCTAGATCGGTTCCAGGGGGTTCATCTCCGTCATTTCAATCCCTTCTATGGGAGCGTCACCTATACCTCCGTCTCCTTCTTCTTGAATATCTTCCTCTAGGTCCTCAGGATACTTGTGGAAATTCAAGTCCATTTTACGAATGTTGCTTTTGTTGAAGCTTTGGAGAGGAAGAACCAGATCAATGGTCATTGGAAAGCCCGATGGCATTACAAACCATGTTTATGATCCATGGATAGGGCAGATGAAGGTCCCTGGATGTATGGACAGCGTGTACCAACTGATGGACAAGCAGGGTTGGAAGACAGATCTTTATCCCTTTGGCAATTGAGTACACTAGCATGGTCATGAAACCTGTGGATCAGACCGGTTGGTACTTCTGGGATATATGTTTGTAGTGAAGATACCGTGCAAAATCCGAAATCTTGGTTCATGTACCTAGATTTCAATGCATTTCCTTGATACCAGGGGATGTCCCTAACATAAAAGAGATACTTAGTTACCGTGGACCGAATTTCAACATTGTCAAGGTCCATTTCCGGGAGACCCTTAGGTGTCATTGTCAGTCCAAGGATATTTGCCATTGTAGTAGGCATGATCAGCACATCGTTACCATCCAAAGAGACCATGATGGAAGGAGGATCCGACACCGGTGAGTGACACGCGGCAAGGAAGTTGCGTGTTCGTTCAAGTTGGCATGGCCCACCGAAATCTAGAACAGGTAACCAATCGATTGCAGCAAACAGGGATTCAAGATTGTATGGTTTTAGACAATCCCTGTCTACCTTTCTCTCATGGATGAGCTTCCTACCCATGTATTTTGGTGGACGTGAAGTTACTCCAGCCGGAGGTGATGTCAGTGTTTCAGATTGGGACCCACCGCGTGAAATTTGTCGAGATCTTTGACGGGTGGGGGTCCCACGTTTCGGGGGCCTTGCGCTTCCTTTTGAAGCAACCACTTTTTGTCGAGTGGATTTTGATGACTCACCCAGACCGAATACTTTTCCCTTGTCTTTTCCCATGTGGACAAAAAAATAATTTGAAGGATTTGGGAAAGAGGACAAAACCCAATAGAAACAAGAATACCACAAAAAAAAAAAAACTCTTGATGTTCAGAAAGGTATTACCGAATTTTAGGAATAGTTGGGGCTGCCTGAGGAAGATCCGAGCAGTCCGGTTGAGAAGAGCAAGCAAGGAAGAGGAAGGGAAACCCTGGAACAAAAATCCCTTTTTCGCAGTCCACCGACTTATATCTGGCGGCATCTGTCGATATCATCGATCCTTATTTCGATGATATCGAGGGACCCTAATCGATTTTAT
Source organism: Magnolia sinica (assembly GCF_029962835.1). Classification (NCBI taxonomy): domain Eukaryota; kingdom Viridiplantae; phylum Streptophyta; class Magnoliopsida; order Magnoliales; family Magnoliaceae; genus Magnolia; species Magnolia sinica. The sequence continues at coordinate 79,479,170 of NC_080573.1, forward strand.
TGATCTTGTCTTCGATATCATTCTCGATCACATGACTTTTCTTATTCCAAGGAGGCGTCGATGATCTCGACCCTTTATCGATTAATCAAGAATGACATATCGATAGTCGTATCGAAGATGAATGATTTTTCATTTTTAACATTTAGATGACCCTTTAAGTATACTCTTAGTATTTCTATGAATCAATAGTATACTCCGCAAAATTATGTACAATCACTACACACAACAAAATTATAAACATTTGAATGTTTATATACAAAAGATTGAGGGAAGGAACCTCAGATATATCATTTGAAGCTCAGCAAAATTTACATCATTTCAGCAAATATCTAGATCTAGATGCATGACCTGGACTTGTCTTTCTATGCTTGTCATTTCAGGGTATAGAGTTCAGTTTTTCTTTCACTATCCATTTTGAGACAGAATTCTTTATTGTGGTAGATTTAGCTTTTATATTTATTTCACCCATTTGATCCAGTGATTCCTTCATTCTGTCTATCTGTAACGCCCTGAAATTCGGGGGTCGAGCATAACTCAGCTCCCGAGTTCCAAAGCATCACTTATGCAACATATTTAATGAAGGATGTATGTTAACTGTATTAGTGCATAAAACATGGAAGAGATTAAGCCAAAACACAGATATGATTCAGGGATAAGTGAATAAAGCAAGCGGAAGACTTATAGAAAATTATGTGTATAAGTGTGAATCCCTGAAGTACATATACAAGCCAGGTCGAATAAAAGTGTTATTTAACAAAATTATAAGTATCAAATTACATCATTTGAGTTCCCAAAAATAATCCCAAAGATCCCGCGCATCAGACCGAGGCTCGCTAGAACCCGTCTGAAAACTGCATATAAGAGAAGGCAGCCTCGTCGTCATCCAGCTCCCGCTCTGCCTCAGACGTCGCATCCACATCTGCAACATCAGGGCCTAAGACAGAGTCTGGTGGGTGTTTAACACCGCCCCAGAAACGTGGGAGTGAGTGATCAACTCAGTGGAACAATAAGGCACTGGTTAACATGTTATCAGTTCAATCAAATAGTAATGATAAAGCAGGACAATTAAATAAATCCTAAGTACTCTTGTTAATGCAAGGATGAATGCAATATGATGCGTGCCCTCACGCATACACCCTCAGCGTCTTCATCTTACGTTACGCATGACATCGCCTCAAAGTGCGCCACATCTACAAAGTACATGCAAATGCGGTGCATGGATATGATTACCAAGTTGTTATTAGTTTATTTCACACAGCAGGATTGGGAAGCGAAGATACCTTCCTCATATCACCATCCAAACAGTGATCCATGCTAGGGTCGTCAATCCTAGGCATCTCATACGATCATATGTTTGAGGTCGTAGCAAAGGGCTCGTCACCAATCAATGCACGCCTTTCATGCCCTTACTACCACAGTTCGGCTCGTCACCTCATTGTTGTATCCAGGTATGCTCGAGGTCACTACAGAGGGCTCGTCACTAATCAATGTAGGCCGACAGCACGAATATAGTGTCCCATACCACCATAATCGGCTCACGAGTTTAGTTGCTCATTGGTCACTACGGGGAGGCTCGTCACCCCAGCGTAGGCCGACAGCTCGACCACGGTGTCCCATACCACCATGTCCGGCTCATGAGTCTTAGCGGATCAAGTACCATAGTTAATAGGATTTCACTGGTGAGTTCGGTACCCTAGATTCAAACAGTAGTGTCCAATACATGGTGAACATACATCGGATAATCGGGTTACTTGACGAACTTGACTCAGATTTCATAAAAAGCTTAATAAATTCCAACCATTCTCACACTCTTCACTCCGAGCTCAAGCAAATCGACCCAGAACATCAGATGGACTCGATTTTCGAGGAGATGGTCAAGCCCAACTCGGTGACCGCAACAGCCTAAGATCATCGCCATCGGACTTTCGACGCGCGGTCTAGGTCCGATCCAGATCTTCCAAAAATTTCCCAGAATAACTGGATTTAGCGATGGATCCCAGATTTCAGAGTAATGTAGCGCTCACTAATCTACACGTTTAGAGCCATGCAGAAACAATTTAAAGTGATTGATGCGAATTTCACAAGCAATCGAGTAAAGCGCTAATTACCCCAATAACAACTACTTATGGAAAGATTAGCACAAAAATTCCAAGGTCGTTACAATCTACCCCCCCTTAAAAAAATTTCATCCTCGAAATTCATACCTTCATATAAGCCTCAAGGATCAGAGGGTAGGTCTTCCTGACCTCAGCTTCAGATTCCCAAGTAGCCTCTTTCACTCCATGATGCGTCCATAGCACCTTCACAAGGGGGATAACCTTGCTACGCAATACCTGCTCCTTCCTGTCGAGAATACACGTCGGTCACAGTACATAAGTGGCATCCTCACTCAACTGCACTTGCTCCCAACTGATAATATGCGAAGGATCAGGAACGTACTTCTTCAGCATAGAAACATGAAATACGTTATGCACGCCCGCAAGAGGTGTGGGCAAAGCAAGGCGGTATGCTACCGCTCCCACTCGATCCAGAACTTGAAATGGACCAATAAATCTCGGTGTCAGCTTTCCCTTCTTACCGAACCGCAGAACTCCCTTCATAGGAGAGACCTTCAGAAAAACATGGTCTCCCACTACAAACTCAAGCGGTCAACGCCTCGTATCAGCATAACTCTTCTACCTGCTCTGCGCTGTCAGAAGTCGACGTCGAATGATGTCAACCTTCTCAGAAGTCACCTACACCAACTCTGGGGCAAGCAAACTACACTCACCAATTTCTGCCTAACAATGTGGTGCTCTGCACGGGCGACCATACAACGCCTCATAGGGAGCCATGCCGATACTCGCCTGGAAACTATTATTATACGCGAACTCTGTATACTGAAGACAATCATCCCAACTGTCTTTGAAATTCAAAACACAAGCTCGCAACATATCTTCCAGGACTTGATTCACACGCTCCGTCTGCCCATCTGTTTGCGGATGAAACGTGGTGCTGAACTTCAGTTTCACACCCATTACTTCCTGGATACGAGTCCAGAAGATAGATGTAAAACACGTGTCTCTATTAGACACAATCTCCAGGGAAACTCCATGTAGACGCACTATCTCCTTGATATACAACCTAGCCAACTCGTCTGCAGAGTAAGTGACTCTGATCGGTAAGAAATGCGCCGACTTCGTTAATCGGTCGACGATCACCCAAATAGAGTCAAATCCCTTCCTCGTCCTCGGTAACCCAGAAATAAAATCCATAGAAATGAAATCCCACTTCCATTCAGCTATGGGCATGGGCTGCAACAACCCAGGAGGTCGGCGATGCTCTGCCTTGACCTGCTGGCACGTGAGACAACGAGAAACAAATTCAGCAATCTGGACCTTCATATTGTCCCACCAATAAGACCTCTTCATATCCTGATACATCTTCGTGCTACCTGGATGCATCGCAAGTTTAGAACTATAGGCTAACTCGAGAACCTCACGTCTTAAGTCAGGGATGTCAGGAACACATAACCGGCCACGAAAACGTAGGCCCCCATCAGAACTAACACTCTAGTCGGAGTTCTCATCTGTACCAACCCGCTGCCTCATCTTCACCAAAAGCTCATCATCTGCCTGAGCTGCAACGATCCTCTCGTCGATAACGGGCTGTACATGAATGTGTGCGGTAATGTCATACGGCTCAACCACCGTAAGCTTCTGCTCAAAATCGCACACGAACTCCAACATATCCCACTCTGCTATCATCAGCGGAGCCGCAAACTCAATAGCCTTCTTGGGACTCAACGCATCTGCCACAAGGTTCGCCTTACCAGGATGGTAAGAAACATCGAACTTGAAGTCCTTCAATGTTTCCATCCACCTGCGCTGCCTCATATTCAAATCACGCTGCGTGAAAATATACTTAAGGCTCTTGTGGTCGCAAAAGAGCTCGAACTCCTCACCATAGAGGTAATGTCTCCAAAGCTTTAATGCGAAGATGACAGCTGCCAATTCCAGGTCGTGCGTAGGGTAATTCTCTTCGTGTTTCCTCAACTGACGCGAAGCATAAGCAATCACCCTGTCCTTCTGCATAAGGACACAACCCAGACCAACGCGAGAGGCGTCAGTATATATAATATACTTAACCCCTTGCTCTGGCAATACTAGCACAGGGGCGGACGTCAACTTGTCCTTCAGCTCCTGAAAAGCTAACTCCGCCTGCTCACTCCAAGCAAACTTCAAATCCTTCCGTGTCAACTGCGACAACGGTCTGGCAATCTTCGAGAAGTCCTGAATAAAGCGTCAATAATAGCCTGCAAGACCCAGAAAACTCCTCACCTCAGTAACTGAACCAGGCTGCTTCCAATCCTGCACTGCAGCTACCTTGGCAAGGTCGACGGCTATTCCTTCCTTGGACACCACATGTCCCAGGAACTTGACTTCCTCTTTCCAGAAATCACACTTCTTGAACTGTGCGAAAAGCTGATGCTTCCTAAGAGTATCCAAAACCGCTCTTAAGTGCTCCGTGTGCTCTGCCCGGCTAGCCGAATAAATCAAAATGTCATCAATGAAGACAATGATGAATCGAAACAGGAATGGCCGAAACACCCTGTTCATCAGATCCATGAACACGGCCGATGCGTTCGTCAGACCGAACGACATCACAAGGAACTCATAATGACCGAAGCTGGTCCTAACGGCGGTCTTCTGCACGTCCCCATCCTTGACGCGCAACTGATGATACCCTGACTGCAGATCAACCTTCGAAAAGTACCGTGCCCCCTTCAACTGATCAAACAGATCATCAATCCTGGGCAAAGGGTACTTATTCTTCACAGTTACCAGATTCAGCCTGCGATAATCAATACACAATCGCAAGGAACTATCCTTCTTCTTCACAAACAAAACAGGTGCTCCCCAAGGAGACACACTGGGCTGAATAAAACCCAATTCCAGCAAACCATCTATCTACTTCCTTAACTCCTCCATTTCACTCGGAGGCATATGATAGGTGGGTAAAGAAATGGGCGCCGCACCAGGCATAAGATCGATAGCAAAATCAATCTCACGCTGAAGAGGTAATCCAGAAATCGACTCAAACATATCTTCAAACTCCTGAACTACCGGCGTACTAACCAACGCCGATTCAGCCGAACTCTCCAACAGAGAAGAATAAAAATCAATACGAAGAGGGTAACTAACCTGAACTGGGAAAGTAACAATCTCGCCCTTAGGTCCATGGATCGTCACTGATCTCGCTTCACAATCAATCTCAGCTCGCATCCTTGTGAGCCAATCTATACCCATAATAACATCGTAGTGATAAAGCGGTGCGACTAGCAAATCAACACGGATCGATCCATTTCCCAGATTGACCAAACAATCCATACAACGCTTGCCCAAAGTAGAGGACATCCCCGTAGCGGTAGTAAGCGTCACTCCTTGCATAGGAACAGATCTCAAACCTAAACGCCTAACTACCGCATAAGAAATAAGAGAAGTAGTGGACCCTGTATCCACTAGCACAGAAACGGGAATACCTTTAATATGCGCTGTCACCTCAAAGGACCTCATCACCAAGTCAGACATAGGTGCTTTAGCTGAAAGTGCATGAACACGAGCCTGCTGCTGACGATTCGGCGGAGGAACCATGGGCCGCTGAGGTGGCCTGAAACCAGGAAGTGCAGGTCTGAAGGATGGATGAGCTGGCGCTGATCGAAGAGGAGGAGGAGAAATAACCTGAGGCATCGGACGGCTAACCCTCTGCGGTGGAGTAAAACCACCTGCTCGCATACGGGAGAAGCAGAAATGGTCCAAGTGCCCCACCTTCCCACAATAGGAACATCGAAGATCAGCTCTCATCTGCTGAGCGGGCGGCGCTAAACGCCTAGGAGGAGAATCAACTCGCGGCCTCTTGCCGAGGAAAGGTGCACCCTGAAAGTCCGGTGGCGGCCTAGGAACCATCGGTGTTCGCATGCAGGACGCTCTATCTCCGTCCTGCTCTGCTCACAAGGACATGCTCACCAGCTCCGCATATGAAGAAATGTTAGCACAGCAAATCTTCGATCGAATCTCAGGTCTCAGTCCCTCAGAGAAATGCCGCATCCTCATCGGCTGATCACCCAGGATCAAAGGAACATACCGCCCCAACTCAGTAAACCGGTTCTCATACTCCGTAATCGACAACCCTCCCTGGCGGAGGTGAAAGAACTCACTCTCCTTCTCATGTCGGTACGTCACCGGGAAATACTGCTCGTGGAAGCGCACCTCAAACGCCTGCCACGACCAAACAAAGTCCTCGACAGTGCGATGCACACTGTCCCACCACAAACTGGCCTCCTTCTCAAACATGAAGGTGGCAAGCTCAACCTGCTTGACCTCAGAGCAGTGCAGCGGTCTTAGCATCTTAGAGATGTGGTCTATCCAATACTCGGCCTCCTCGGGTCTATGAGAACCCGCAAAAGTATGATGTCGCAAGCGCTAGAATCTCTCGAATGTGCCACTGGCACTGGCACTCCCAAATGGAGGCATAGGTGAAACAGGTGGAGTCGCCCCCACAAACTGAGCAAAGATGCCAGCCATGGAAGAGAGGAACTCCTGCTGCTGCTGCTGCTGCTGCTGCATCAACAACATCATCTGCTCAAACCTATCAGTAAGCGAAGCAGACGAAGGTGCGCGGTTCGGCTCAGGAACCGAGGGTGTGACTGGAGGAGCCATAGGTGTCGACCCAACACCGGCACAAGATGGACCCGCCTGCGGATCCGACTGGCTATCGCTCAAGGGAGGAACCCCAGCAAGCGACTCAATCAGAGAGAGACGGGCCGAAGTCTTCGAACCCTTAGGAGGCATCCCTACATTCAATCAGAGGATGCAACCTGTCAGATTCTAAGTCACATAATCCATCCACACAACAACACAGCACAGCACAACTCCAAAGACAAACAACATGTATTCCATTAATCAAAATCGTCGTAATACAAGTAGTTCAGCAATACATGAATCACGACTAGGAAAGCATGAAAATAATAACATCTACAACTTCAAACAACCACAACAACTACCACAACTACAACACTACAACACTCCAATTACAAGCCAACAACGGCTACACACAGAAAGAAAAACACAAACAAAGCAAAAGACGACCACGATGACAGCTACTCGTCGGAATCAGGAGATGGAGGCGGAGCACCCTTATCCTACAAGTAACACAGGATAGACTTAAGAGTCTGAGACACCTTTTAAACTTATGTTTAACAAGGCTTCGAAGATCAACCATATCCTGGCGTAAAGCAGCTTGCCCTTCTTCAAGCCGTGTAAGACGGGCATCTCTAGCAGTCTGCTCTGCGCCCTGCTCTGGCACCACAGGAGGAGAGCTATCACTCGAATCCTGTACCTCATCTCCTTCCTCGTCTTGCTCTGTTTCTTCCTCAGACTCCGCACCACCTTCAGCATAACTCTCTTCATCACCGCTCTCAGACTCAGCCTCATCCTCTGAGGCAAGCCGACCAGAACCAACCTCCATCAGCTTAAGAGTCCTCAGATTGATATAATGAACAGGAACCGGCTTCTCAGCTCCAAGCCTATAGCCAAACTCATGTGCAATCCTGCAAATGAGGCGGCCAAAAGGGAGCGACTCGGTCCTTCTACTCGAACGAGCGATGAGAATAATCTGGCGTAGGACGTACGTCGGCACACACAACTTCGCTTCCTGCCTCACCTGATACAGAAAATCCACCATCAGGCGCGTACACTCACTGCGGTTGCTCCACCTTGGGTATATATTGAATGTAAAGATGTGGTGAAGCAAACGGAAGTCGTCCGTCATGAAGAAAGCCAGAAGACTCCTATTCGGCTGCCATTCGACCAGACGACCACACAAGGATCGGGTGCGACGATCCCTCTCGTGCACACTGTCCACATTCTTCTCGCTAGCATGCACTTCACCAAGTGGCACTCTCATGAGGCGGGATATCAAAGCAACATCGACGATACCCACACGACCACTACCATAAGGAATCTTGAACTGCAAAGGCTCCAGCGAAGGCTCCAGAATGTTGGCATAAAAGGCCCGAACAGTGCTAGCATTCGCGCGATACTCGCCTTCGAACAAGGGACCCCAACCAGCCCCTTCTAGGCGCTCCAACAAGAAAAACTCACCAAAGAGCCGTGGGTCAACATGAGCCTCAAAAAGGATTCTACGGCCTTCATAGACTCCATGCGACAATTCTGCCAACAAAGTCCTACTAACGGGAGCTCGAGGATCAAGGTCTCGCTTCGTCTAGAATTCACGCGTGGCGGACGTGCTAGCGGCGGCACCTCTCCGCCTCCATGCACGGGTTGGGCCGCTCAGCCCGGCTTCATCCACGGGGGCTCTCTTCTTCCCCATCAAGGAAAGAAGGGAAGAAATGGAAAAGATGGCCGTCACAATCTCAAAGAGGGCCATGAGAAATGAGAGAAAGAGAGATATAGGAAGATGGTGAAGCTTCCACACAACTATTAGCCCAATAGGGAAAGCAAGGGCTCAAATGAGAAGGAAAGAAGGAGAAATCAGCAATGGAAAGGAAGATTTGAAGATGGGGTGATGGGTTTGCTTGGGAGTGGGTTTTGTGAAGGAAGTAGGTAAAAGAAAGAGATAAAAAGGGAAAACCGTGGAGAGGTGGGCCACATTAGGCCTAGGAACGATCGGCCCGCTGCGGCCCGGCCCGCCAAGCCCGCTGACCGGCGATGGCATCGCCGGTCTCTGGACATATCGGCGATGCCTCACAGTTTTGGCGAGGCCCTCCTGGTCCCCCATGGTCCAAAACACATGGTCCCCCCATGGGTCCCACAGAAAATGCCCCGATTGGCCCCTTACGTAGTTTGACGCTTATCGGGTCATTCTGACAGAAATCTGATTCAAATAGCAATTTCTTGAAGGTTTAAAGGTGAAAAAAGGAAAGATAGACCATCTAAACTCATTAATAGAGGGTCTAGGAAAGGTTTCGGGTCGCTGTGTATGATCAGGTAGGAGTACAGACTCGATCTCGGTGAAGGTTTTCAAGAAACTTTCGCCGATAGAAACTATGAAGCACAAACATAAAATCGATGATAGACCTGCACCCAAATACACTAAAATGATGACAACGTGCGGTGTGTGACTATAACCCAGGTCCGGTTTAATCCAGATCATTCTCTGATACCAACTTGTAACGCCTTGAAATTCGGGGGTCGAGCATAACTCAGCTCCGGAGTTCCAAAGCATCACTTATGCAACATATTTAATGAAGGATGTATGTTGGCTGTATTAGTGCATAAAACATGGAAGAGATTAAGCCAAAACACAGATATGATTCAGGGATAAGTGAATAAAGCAAGCGGAAGACTTATAGAAAATTATGTGTACAAGTGTGAATCCCTGAAGTACATATACAAGCCAGGTCGAATAAAAGTGTTATTTAACAAAATTATAAGTATCAAATTAAATCATTTGAGTTCCCAAAAATAATCCCAAAGATCCCGCGCATCAGACCGAGGCTCGCTAGAACCCGTCTGAAAACTGCATATAAGAGAAGGCAGCCTCGTCGTCATCCAGCTCCCGCTCTACCTCAGACGTCGCATCCACATCTGTAACATCAGGGCCTAAGATAGAGTCTGGTGGGTGTTTAACACCGCCCCAGAAATGTGGGAGTGAGTGATCAACTCAGTGGAATAATAAGGCACTGGTTAACATGTTATCAGTTCAAACAAACAGTAATGATAAAGCAGGACAATTAAATAAATCCTAAGTACTCTTGTTAATGCAAGGATGAATGCAATATGATGCGTGCCCTCACGCGTACACCCTCAGCGTCTTCATCTTACGTTACGCATGACATCGCCTCAAAGTGTGCCACATCTACAAAGCACATGCAAATGCAGTGCATGGATATGATTACCAAGTTGTTATTAGTCCATTTCACACAGCAGGATTGGGAAGCTAAGATACCTTCCTCATATCACCATCCAAACAGTGATCCATGTTAGGATCGTTAATCCTAGGCATCTCATACGTTCATATGTTTGAGGTCGTAGCAGAGGGCTCGTCACCAATCAATGCACGCCTTTCATGCCCTTACTACCACAGTTCAGCTCGTCACCTCATTGCGGTATCCAGGTATGTTCGAGGTCACTACAGAGGGCTCGTCACCAATCAATGTAGGCCGACAGCACGAATATAGTGTCCCATACCACCATAATCGGCTCACGAGTTTAGTTGCTCATTGGTCACTACGGGGAGGCTCGTCACCCCAGCGTAGGCTGACAGCTCGACCACGGTGTCCCATACCACCATGTCCGGCTCATGAGTCTTAGCGGATCAAGTACCATAGTTAATAGGATTTCACTGGTGAGTTCGGTACCCTAGATTCAAACAGTAGTGTCCAATACATGGTGAACATACATCGGATAATCGGGTTACTTGACGAACTCGATTAGGACGAGCACACGTTGAATTGAACGACATAAGTGCGCAAACACTCCGCGTGGCCAAACCACTGCCGACAACTCTAATACGACTCGGGTTCGTCTCATACGTCCTACGTGGCGAAAGCAATCTCAACCACGAACATAGGGTCAATTACCGATTTCCTGGACTAATGCATAGTCCCAAACATCTTACACTACTACAGATAATCATATGGAATGTAAAACAGTAACGGAACAACAACTCAAATCATAGTACATACGCATTTGAAGAATATCAACTTAACATAAATGTAAGCATAGGTAATGCTTGAATTTAAATAACTTGGAAAGTAACTGCATAAAGGAAATCATGCGCATCAATAGGAGTATTGAGAATCACTTCTCAACGCCCATAATTAGTGTAATAAGTTACACTTAGATCATTCATGCATTTCTACAAACACTTAGCACACATGGAACAACATACATGACGTATGTTGAAATACATGCACTTCGACAATTCCTTTTACCAAGGAGTCGTCATACATGCATCTAGCATACATACATGACAAATAATCATGGCAAACGTAAGTGCATATTTTATACGTATACGGTACTTTATAAATACACATAAAATACACAAATCTCAATATAGCACATGCATATCAGGAAAGCAATGTAAACGCAACATTTGGCATGTGAAATCTCATCCATAACAAGAATAAATCACTAACTGGCATTGAAAGCCTTGAAAACCATAACCTATACACTTAAAGTCCGCACCTTAAGCGAAGAAAGAACCACCGAACTGATTTAGACGAGTTGTCTTCGTCAACGGCGCTAGAATACCCTAAAACAAAGATAGACATGAGATACAACAACCCTAAAACTAATCTATGCTCTAACACGGGTTAGGGTTAGGTTAACTTACCCCAAAAGAACTTAGAATCGTCAGAAGAACGATTCAAAGTGAAGGTTCAAAGATGAAGAAGAACAAGGAGGAATCCAAGATGATTCACCAACTTATCTCTCTCACTTTCTCTCTCTTTTCCACTCTCTTTCCAAGCTAGGGTTAGAGAAAATTCGTATGGAAAAGAGGGCTAGGGTTTAAGGACTATAAATAGGCCTATTCTTGATGAAAATAACCCCAGGGACAAGGTATACTTGGGTTATAACCAAAGCATGCCTTTCTCGATCCAACGAAGCACTTCTGGTGGGCCTATAACCACGAAAGGTCGGACTTAAGCTCCTTGACCATGGATCTAGGTCAAGCTAAGTTTTCGTACCGACCGGCTCTTCAGATCAGCCGTGGCGGACCACACTCAATTCAACGGTCATGGAAACTCGATCAGGTCCACAAGCACTAGGATATGCCTGTGCCAACTATCCTGATCAGAGGGTGAAATTGGGTCAAAATCCAACGGTCAGATAGCTTAAAATCGTCGCGTAAGTGACACGACTCAGATTTCATAAAAAGCTTAATAAATTCCAACCGTTCTCACACTCTTCACTCCGAGCTCAAGCAAATCGACCTAGAACATCAGATGGACTCAATTTTCGAGGAGATGGTCAAGCCCAACTCGGTGACCGCAATAGCCTAAGATCATCACTATCGGGCTTTCGACGCGCGGTCCAGGTCCGATCCAGATCTTCCAAAAATTCTCCAGAACAACTGGATTTAGCGATGGATCCCAGATTTCAGAGTAACATAGCGCTCACTAATCTACACGTTTAGAGCCATGCAGATACAATTTAAAGTGATTGATGCGAATTTCACAAGCAATCGAGTAAAGCTCTAATTACCCCAAAAACAACTACTTAAGGAAAGATTAGCACAAAAATTCCAAGGTCGTTACACTATCTTTTTAGGTGGTGATGGATGTGTGTTTCTCCTAGATGGACTTTTGACATTTTATATTTCTTCGGCTAGGTTTCCAATATGATTTTGACCGGATTTATATGAAGTCCTTCTAGTAGTTAAGCATTCAAACTTATAATGACCCATATCACCACATAAATGACAAACCGGAGAAGTTCTCATATTGCTACCTGCAGTAGCAAGTTTTTTAGTTGTTAGGGCTTTATTTCTAGTTTTCTTTTTAGTTTTCTCATACCCTAGGCCACTCTTGTCTTTTCCTTGTCTTCCCATTCCTAATAACTTTTTTAGCTTTTCACCGCTCTGGGAAAATTTGTAATTTATTTCAGCAAATTTCTAACAACTTTTCTAGCTTTTCACCACTCTGGGAAAATTTGTAATATATTTCAGCAAATTTTCTGGATTTCTCTAAGTCATAATGGAGTGTGTGATTCTCATTCTTGAGTTGGTCATTTTCATCTTTTAATAATTCAACCTATTTTATAAGCTTTGATGATTCTGTTTTTAGGGATAGATTGGCTCTTTCTAACTTATCATTGTCTGAGTGATATTGCTATAAATCATTGATTAAATGTGTATTAATCTCCAAGGTTTTGTCCAAGTCTCTTTGCAGCAATTCCTTTTTGTTTTCAGACATTCCAAGTCTTTTAAGTATGTGGATGCTATGAATATAGAGTTGATTATAAGCATCTTATAGCTTATCCTTTTCTATCTCTTCTTCTTCCCCAGTTTCTTCATTATCAGACGGAAATGATTCAGTGGCTTATTGTTCTTCCTTGTTTTCAGATTTCGTGGGAATGATTGGAGCAGTGGAGACCATAAGAATTTTCAAGGATTTTTGGTCATCATCGCTCTCTGAGTCACTAGATTCTGAGTTTGACTCTTCCGTATCATCCCATGTGGCAGCCATTGCCTTGCCCTTAGTTTTTCGGTTTGGGCAATCAGTAGACAGATGTCCATACTTCTGACAGGCATAGCATTGTGGTTCTTTGGCCTTTTTACCAAATTTTCCTATAGAAGGTCTATTGTCTATCTTTCTTCCTCTGGTAGGACGACCACGATTCTTCTGAAAGAATTTCCTAAATCTTTGTGCCAGCAACACCACTTCCTCATCTTCATCTTCCTTTTCACTTTCACTATCCTCATTCATTATTTTCTTTGAAGTTTTTAGGACAGTTGTTTTGCATTTTTGTGTTTGTTTGAAGTGTAGTTCAAAAGTCTGTAGGGAACCTACCAGTTCTTCTACTTTCATTTCATCAATATTCCTACACTCTTCAGTAGTTGTTACTTTGGGATTAAACTATTCTGGCAGTGATCTCAATATTTTCCTATAGATTTTAGGAACCGTAACTTTTTCTCCTAAACCACCCATGGAGTTGCAAATGATATTCAACATTGTGAAGAACTCCATAAAGGTCTCATGCTCTTCCATTTTCAGACTTTCGAACTGTGAAGTCAGGAGTTGTAGTTTGGATCTCTTTACAATACTTGTGCCTTCATGGGTTGTTTCCAATAGATCCCATGCTTCTTTAGATGTCTCACACATGCTTATTTGATTGAAAATATCTTGAGACACGGCACAGTAGATGGTGTTCATAGCTTTAACTTCAGCAGTCTGTTTTTCTTTATCGAACATCGTCCACTTTTCTTTCGGTTTGGGTTTTGTGATGGTTGTGCCACTGTCAAGTACAACTTGTTCAGATGGTGACACTTATCCACTTTCAACTATAACCCAAACATCATGATCCAAAGATCTCAGAAAGTAGTGCATTCGAGCCTTCCAGTATGCATAATTTGATCCATCAAATACTGGAGGTCTAGTAACCGATGAGCCCTCTCCTTTGACCATATTCCCAACTTCAGTCAAGATCACTCTATAGGCGGTGAAGCCCTTAAAGAGAGACCCGCTCTGATACCAATTGAAATAGCGGTGAAGACCGCTTTAGTCGAAATAGGAATATGTCAATATGTCCTAAAGGGGGGTGAATAGGACTTTTTAAGGTTTTATGGTTTATTTAAAATCCTATTACACTAATCCTAACAACAGGCACATGTTAAGATTTCTCAAAAGTAACTCTACTGGCTTCCAAGCCCGGTAAAGGATCCAATCACAAACTATTTGAGAAGTAAACAACATTCAAACTAGTTTATGATGGATATGACTGTGTAAGTGTGTGAGTTGTGATCACAAATATTAAGATATGAAAATATTAAAGTAAATCACACAAACAAAAGAATAGCAATTTCAAGCATAGTCATTTTTATAGTGGTTCAACTACTTTTCTACTCCACTCCCGGTAACCGAACTCAGCCCTTGAGTGTACCGAATTTCACTAAGGAGGTTTCACAGCAATTCACCTCAAACCTAAGGTTTTAAATCAGGTTCACCTTCAACCTTTACAACCTACACTAAGGCTGACTGTTTATGCTCTCACGAGCAAGGGTCAACACGATGCACCCACTTTTGCGCACACTGGCCAAGGATCTTCCATAAGACCCTAACTGAGGTTTCACACGGTTCACCTCTAACCTAAAGTTTTAGACAGGTTCACCTTCAACCGAATGTTTATTCTCTCCACAGAGTAAGGGTCCACACAATGCACTCACCATGTACACTCCCGCCGGAGGCCTCCTTCGAGAGCTTGTAAGGGCGAGAAACACCTTAGACCCAATCCTACAGAGGAATGATCAAAGGGTCCTCTAGACTCTAGTTACTTAGAGATAAGTGGATGAGACCCATTCAACACATTGACGAAGATCTCCTCCTTGTTGATGAAGAGTCTTCTGCTCCCTTGATTCGTAACTCAAATGATGTACCAATACATGACGATGGGTTGGGTCAAGGTTATGATGGAATCCTACTCTCTAAATGTTTTCCTATTAGGAAGATAGAGCGATTCCAATCATCTATGCATTTAAGGCATCCCAGCTAATGATTTACAATTACGGTAATAGCTGGAGGATCCTTGAATGCGGAAGTTCATTCCCCAATCAACTCTATTGAATATCAATTATGAGGGTGGATTGGAGGATGAACTCCCTTAAGAGAAAGGGCTTTGGGTATATGATCTAAGGTAAAACACTTAAAAGCACTATCTTTTTTCTTTATCAGCAATAATAAACAAGCTCTCTTTATATAGGCAAAAGGTTCCAATGGATATAAAATGGTCACATTTATGACAGAGTTCGATATCATCGAGCGGGGTCGATATCATCGAGCGTATACTCTCGATTGCATCGACTGACCGCTCGATAATACAAACTCAAATGTCACACGCTTTTGAAACCTTTTGCCAGCTGGTCGAGGGAATCAAAACACGTATCATGTCATCGGATTTCGAACTCCAATATCATAGATGTGAGGTTCGATTCATCGACACTTGAAAATGAGAGAGACTGGCTATAAAATATTTCAGGTTTACAAGAATGATTGAGGGACCTTCGAGATCATCAGAATTTGAATGTCGATGATATCGATAGAGTGCCGTGGATCAATAAATCCAAAGGATTTTTGTTTAAGCTTGTAGATAGTTTCTGTCCCTGTTCGATGTCATCGAAACCTTACCGATATCATCGATATTTGAATAATGATTCTATCGAGCGCCCCTCGATCGTAAATAATTAGTCCTAAAATAATTGCTGGAGAACTTAGGCGCTCATGACGGATAACATTGAGAGCCTTCCAATATAATCGAGATTTGAACTTCGATGGTATCGAGAACGACTTCGATATATCGATGCATATGTAATTTTCTTAAGTAAAAACAAGGGTGCCAGAGATCTGTCTGTCGATATTATCGAGTCACCTTCGATGGACTCGAGATTTATATATCAATGATATCAATATGTAGATTGATACATCGATAAATCAATCTAGAGATATATGTGGTTATTGGACACTTTTGTCCTCATTTTGATGATATCGTTTAAGTATCAAGGACATCGACAAAGCAGGTCGATCATATCGAGATGTATATCGATAAAATCGATAAAGCAAGAAAAGCTTAGAAATTTTCTGTTTACGAAAAAAATTTCTTACTTAAAAACCCTATAATGTTCTAACTTGTTTTAAGAGTTTTATTCACCTAGTGTTTTAGGACACGGGATGTGAGGCTTAGATTTACCTATGGCAAGCTTGCACTCATCCGGTTGAGGCAGACGCTTTGAATTGATCTTCCTATGAGGTTCTGCAGTCTGACTGACTCAACACTCACGCTAATTGACAAACCAGGGCACTTTCAACACAGGCATATCAGTTTGGGATGTGTATTTAGGTGTCCTGGAATAACATTTGAGCAGGACCGCTTTGTGCTGAAAACCCCTAAAATACATAGCCTGCACATCTCAGAAACCTGGTATACAGGAAAAAGTTACTTCCTTCTCTGAGGTGCAGGCTGCAATGACTGTCATGGTTGTCTATTATAGGTAATGGTTAGTACCTGAAACACTTGCAACACCTTCGGTAAGGGGCTACGCACAGGGAAACGAGCATCCTACCACCATCCTCAATTGGCAGGGTCGATAAATGAGTGTCAACATTCAATTATAGAAATAAAAAAGGAGATTTGAAAAGGAAGAAGAAGGAGAAGATGACACTACCCATGAACTAGAAATAGGAAGATCGTCTATCCAAGGCCCTCTCGCTCGACATTATAAAGAGGATGTTGTGAGATCTTGGATGATCTCTCTACCTACGAGCGACTTACCATTTCTAGCGGTAGGTCTGCTCTGTAGAAGGAGAACAAGATCTCCGTTGAGAATTGATCAGAGAGCCTGGGTAGCAGACCCCTGTGTGAGATGATGGAAAACAACACGAACTATCTTGGATTTACTCTTCCCGTATACAAACCTTCCATGGAAGTGACTCTGTGCTGCGATAAATCTAAGGATGGATTTGAGAAATCCATCGCTCAGGCGCTGCTTCTAAGAAGACCCTGAGAACCCACTTCCAACATTAGTCCCAAACAGGCCCAAGTTAAAATCCATGGGTTTCACAGAGACACTCCCCCTTGATGTTGTCAAGCCCCAAACCCGAAAATCGGATTCATAAGAATCCAGATCGCCGAATCCGGTGCCGACAGCCTCCATAATACACCATTCTTGGCTCCCAGTGCCCATATGCCAAGTTTTGATTCTGGGATCCTACAAAGAGGATTTTTCAACGTACATTTATCTTGTAAGAAGTATAACCACAAGTTTACCCAAATCACAAAAGCAACATCATCATCACATATTCACTAATATAAACTTTGAATACAACGCTGAAAGGGAAATGCATATGTCAAAATAAAATTAAAGCTCCAGAGATCCGCTGCATGCTCCAAGCTCAACGCTATTGCAACCTAACGCCACCTGCACGCATCTATCGTGCATAAGCTTATAAAAAGCTTAGTGGGTGGTGAAAGTGTGTGCACAAGGTAAGTGTCAAGTAAGCAATATTAGAGTAATCAGAGTAAGTGAAAATATTGACAAGCCTATAAATCATACAATATCAGAATAATGCGAAAACATGCTAATAGGCCCATAAATACCATTAGCCTTATCCAGGTTATGCGATGCAAAAATATAATAAATCAATATCATATACTGAGGAAGCAATGTAGATCATCTATGTAATGTGGAGATACTAAGCCAAATATTATGTGCTGAGGATACGATGCAATATGCGATGCGAATGAAATGACCAAGTTGGAATGTGAAGTCGGGATGATAGTACGTAGTATCGTAGGCTATGGGGTCCACCACAAAGGACTTCTATCCAAACCAGTCCCATACCTAAATTTGGATAGTCAGACTCAATGTGGTAAACTCCTGATCTCAGGTTACTCACGTGCCCCAACTGAAATCTTAGTCATTAAGAAGGTACACGTAACAAATAGTTGTGCACCACCAGCTCGAGTGGATAGTGAATGAATGAGTATGCAACTCTTGCTTAATAAGTCCACATATCAGTACTGTACATCTTTGGGATCATCACCAGGGTCTAGCACAGTTGAGCTGGCTACTACCCTAGTCTGCCACGTAGCCTAGCAAGTGGAAAAGACCTCACTATCCGCCTGCCAGTGGTATACTAATGGCTACCTGGCTCGTCGATAGTGGACCCATTTAGGAACTGGTTAAACTCAGCCTAGCTTACAACCCCCTCACTCGGGCGGATAAGGCTACAACTGCTCCCAACAGACCACGACATAGTGGGAGACGCAGCCTACTGTTATTCGACACTCGAGCGCTCATGTATCCACTCGGTCTAGACTTTGGGGTGTCTCCTGACCTCGGAGGTTTAGGGACTTTAACCCATGGACATCTAAAGTTCCCAGATGCTCGAACCAAACATTTTTTGTGTACCATCTGGCCATCCATGACATGCCTGTGGAGGTCACATCCCTGATGTCACTATGGCGTACAGTAATCACAATCACACAATACAAGATGCATGAGTCATGTAGTCCAATCATGCATCAATCCTGCGCATACCGTGCTCTCATGTGGGATAACTCCGCCTGTCAGGGAGTCCCATAAACCACCTACACTATGACACATGCAATGGTTAATCACATCTCATAACAAACATGTAAATGATGCGTATGGGCATGTGTTATGATGCTATGCTGTCACATACTCATAATCGGTATCAATAACCGTCATCGACAATCGACCTCGACAATGTGGACATTTAACCAACATTGCCCCCAAGAGATGGCCCACATAGAGCCTAACATATAATGGACCAATAGCCTTACACAAGGGCCAAATTTACAATACCATGGGCCTCACTCAAGAGCTCAATACACATCACGATGGGCTTTTCACATTGGCCTAGCATACATCACAATGGGATCCATCGTCTAGCCCTCTAATGCATCATAATGGGCCTCATCACATAGGCCTCATATACATCACATTGGGCCCTAAACACGGGCTGAATACACATCACAACGGGCCTCAAATACGGGCCGCATATACATCATATTGGGCCTCAAATACGGGCCGAATGCACATCACAATGAGACTCAAATATGGGCCGCATTTACATCACATTGGTCCTCAAACATAGGCCGCATGCACATCACAATGGGCTATAAATACGGCCGTATATACATCACATTGGTCCTCGACAATCGGAATCAGCCTCGATAATTGACTTCGACAATCGGCCTATACAATCACCCTCAACAATCGGAATCGGCCTCGAAAATCGAAACCAACCTTCATAATCGGAATCGGAATCGGAATCGGCCTCAACATCGGAATCAGAATTGGTCTCAACAATTGGCCTCGACAATCGGAATCAAAATCGGCTGCAACAATCGTCCTCGACAATCGAAATTAGCCTCGACAATCGAAATTGGAATCGACCACGACTATTAGCCTCAATAATCAGAATCAGAATCAGCCTCAACAATCGGCCTCGACAATCAGAATTGGAATCGGCCGCAACAATCGGCCTCGATAATCGAAATCAGAATTGACCTCAATAATCAGAATCAGAATCGGCCTTAACAATCGACCTCGACAATCGAAATCGGCCTCGATAACCAACCTCGAAAATCGGAATCGGCCTTGATAAACGGAATTAGAATCGACCTCCATAATCGGCCTCGACAATTGAAATTGGCCTCAACAATCGGCCTTGACAATCAGAATCGGCCTCGACAATCGGAATCAATTGCAACAATCAGCCTCGACAATCGGAATTAGCTTCGACAATCAGAATCAGAATCAGCCTCAATAATCAGCCTCGACAATCAGAATCGGCCTTGACAATCGGAATCGGCCTCAACAATCGGCATTGACAATCAGAATCGGCCTTGACAATCGGAATTGGCCTCAACAATCAGCCTCGACAATTAGAATCGGCCTCAACAATTGGAATCGGCCTTGACACTCAGAATCAGCCTCGACAATCAGAATCAGAATCGGCCTCGACAATCGGAATCAGCCTTGATAATTGGAATCGGAATCGGCCTCAACAATCGGCCTCGATAATCGAAATTGGTGCGAATGGGCCTAATAAGGCCTAAAGGAAGGTCACAATGGACATCTAACCATCGTTGCCTATTATGTGGACATTCAACCATCATTGCCCATCAATGTGGACATTCAACTAACATCGCTCCCAAGCAGTGGCCCACATAGAGCCAAACATAATGTGGGTCCACGGCCTCATACAAAGGCCTAATATACATTGCAATGGGCCTCATATACATCACATTCGACCCACACAAAGGCCTCACATGCGTCTCATTGGGCCCACTCATTGTCCTTATATACCTTACATTGGGCCTCAACCTATGGGCTCAAATACATCAAATGGGCCGCACCAATGTGGGCCTCTCAAATACATCAAATGGGCCACACTAATGTGGGCCCAATACATATCACAATAGGCCTTGCCCATAGGCTACGAATACATCACAATGGGCCTTGCCCATATGCCTCGAATACATCACAATGGGCCTCATGAATGGGCCACACTAATGGGCCTCAAGTGGACTTGGGCCACACCAAAAATCATTTTAATAGTTGTATGTGTAACATGTGTATCACTGTACACTATCATTCCATGGGGCACATGGCCCACTAATGATGATCAACACAGTCCAAACATTTGGATGCTGTGGATCAAACAAATACATCACGGTGTGGCCCACATAGCAAAACAGGTGGACGGCTTGGGGATCACATATGTCAAATGGGACCCATGAAACTTGCTGACATCTTCCAAGATAGCAGCCACGCTGTAGGGGCCCACCGTCCAGATGATAGACGATGAGATATAACGCATGCATCATGATGGGGTCCACACACGTGGCCCACCATTTAAAGGGACGGACGGTCTGGATCACGTCTGTGATCAAACCGTCTTGCTGACATGAATACATCAACATTCACAGCTGGTGTAAGTACTTCTAGCCAATCCGTTTCCCAATCAAGGTGGTCCCACGTGGGTGGGCCATCATCATATATCTTATATAATATATTATAATATTATAATATTTATATTATATTATTATATATATATACTTTTTTTAAAGAAAGTAAGGTTCATCAACCACCATCCAATCCACTAGACGGTGCAGACAGTACATCACGGTGCATCCCACCTGGATGAATGGTTTGGGTGAATCACATACATGTGTGGGTCCCACATGCTGATGCAGCACATTAAGATGGTGAGCCCCATGGTAGATCAAGCTACTAATTGTGTTTTCCTCATCATACGGGTTGGACGGTCCGGATGACCATCATCAAGGTGGGCCTATGATTTAGAAGGTGGTGAGCTCCACCTGATATTTAAATCTGCCTCATTCCTTCAACTGGACGGACAGTGAAGGATACAATCCATCAAGGTGGGTCCACATCGATGTGGCCCACCAGTTTTTGAACCAAACTGACATTTTATTTTATTTATATATATATTTTTTGTACCAGCGTCCAGGAGGGATATAACACATATGTCAGTGGTGGACCCACCGTCCAGGGATCTGGACGGCAGGGATAAAACAGATATACCATGTGGGCCCATGGATGGTGTGATCCCACACACTCATCAAGGAGGCCCCAGGTTCAAGCAATGGAAGTGGGGATAAGGCATATATCTAGGTCTGTCCCACCGTCCAGGAACTGGATGGTGGTGGCATGGATAAAACCATACTACAGGTGGGTCCATACGTGTGTGGATCTTGTGAGCCACGCCTATCAAAAGAGAGAGAGAGAGAGAGAGAGAGAGAGAGGGAGACCGGTGAGAAGGGGAGGGACCTCGCCACTATGGGCCCTCCCCATACAATGCATACATCAAGATGGTTCCCGTCATATGTGGGCCCTCCAATCATCAAAATCAACAAATAAAATCACCCACCTTTTATCTTCTTAGACTTCTTCTTCCATTAACGCTTCATAGAGCTCCAAGGGATGCATTTGAACGGTGATGATGGTCTTTGCATGGTGGGATTAAGTGGTAGAGAGGTGGGCCACACTAGCTTCTCCTCTCTCCCATGGAAATGTTGGACGTGGGTTGCTTGGAGAATGAGGGAGAGAGATGAGAGAGAGAGGGTTGTAAGAGAGTGAGAGTGATAGGTGAGTGATGGGAGTGATGTGTACTTGATTGATGTGATTGATGAGACATTCTCTTAGGATTACAATGCGCGATGTTTTCCTCAAACTGAACTCGGGCCCACATCTCTTGGCCCAGGTATCACCTCGGCGCACGAGATGCGGCGTTGGAACAACGGCGACAGCGTGGTCACAAGGATACAAGTTTTGAGTTGAGCTGACTCTAATATACAGGACACGACTCAAGATCACGCGCAAATGCCGATAGTAGATCGCGGGTCACCGGAATTCGACCTGGAGGACCGCGGAGGCCTACGGAATGATATGGGCTAGGATACAGGCCTTACAGATGCCATATATTCCCATGCGCCAAACAGGCCTTAATGGCCAAACAGGCCCTTAATCCGTTCTCCATACTCGAAGCAACGAAAGGGTTATATCACTTAGAGTAGGAAAAGCAACAATTATACTCGGACGCCCTTGTTTGACCTGAGTCCATTATCCATTTCTTATTGAGTCCACTATTTATGTGAACCGCATAAGTACATGTTAAAAGCCTCACATGCAATTATGGTCCACAGATTGAGAAAATGGTCGGTGAGCTCCTCCCGAGCCATTTTCCTGGAAAGGGGCTATTATCTACAAACCATTTAACTAGAAAAGGCTACTGATATACAGAAAGGGACAACTGACATACTGTAGTGCTGGCCGGCGATTAGGTGATGTGATGACGTGGTGAGTTTTGATGGACTTACCTATGTTGGACTTGTAACCCCTTTTAAAACTTTACAGTGGAGTAAGTACCGGGTCTTCTTACATCACTAATGCCCCAGGTACGGTTAGCCAATCAAATCTCCCCTCTTCACGGCATCACACCCTCGGCTGGATCCAGCTTTGTTAGCTACGTGACCTAATTATAAGCATATCTGGTGGTGTTTCTCACAGGACACTTATAGGATTACAGTTCATTATTGGCCTCCTTTCATTTCTCACTTGTAACAATTGTTGGGGCAAAAATGTGACAAGTCCTTGAGTTGACTTGAGGATCAGAAGATCAGTGAAGTAATGGCTCGGAATCATCGGGCGCCAAGTTCAGATAAAGCCCAAAGCCCCCAAATGCTGAATGGAGGGACGTAGCTCAGATTGTGAGGTGTCTAGCCCGATCGTAGCATGAATTTCCAGATCCATAATGCGAAACCTCTAAAGGAGGAAGTGCACCTCAAGGCTCTATCAAAAGCCTCACAGAAGAAAGCCTAAACCGGCCTATGATCAGTTGGCCCTAGAGCCACTCGAGCTTTAGTCCGACTCATAAATTGAATCAGCCAATAGAGTGGGTGGAGATTAGTCGCAAAACCCATCTCGGCACGATCATGTTAAAGAGATAAGAGTCGGCCGAGCTATATTGCTCCATATCCGGAACTTATCTAGTAAAACTCTAGATTTTCACTTGAGATTTTCAGGAGATAAACTAAGATCCCTGAAAATTTAGGAACATCAAGGATTACGGATCCCAAGAGATTGAGATCTACTCTAATTGCAGAAGCCGTACGGGGTATGACACCATTATAAATAAGAACACCTACATGGTGAAAGGTATGCAAAAACTCTCACCCTAAAACCCCTATTCTAAGACCTAGATTCTAAATTAAGCATTAGAGGGTCCCCTGGTGTAGCCAGGGTCACCTTTTTCCTTCTTCTTGTGCAGGTCCAAGGGCCAAAAAGGGGGCGAACCAAAAACAGTATCAACAGTTTGGCGGCGTCTGTGGGAAATGATACGAAAAGTCGTTTCTTTAAGCATTAAGTAATCTTCAATGGCGAGAACAAGGAGAACCATCCAGAATGAACCCAACGAGGTCCCTGTCACCAAACCACCAGCGATAGAGGTCTGCCTAGTATGAATGGAGCCCAAGGGGCCCCGAACTAACCGGATAATCGACAAGGCTCTACAGCCCATCAGGTAACCTCCGTTTCGACCAGACACACTCAACAAAATCGAGGGAACGGACAATTGGATAAGGAGTTCTAGGAACTCAAGACCGACATGAACTACATGAAGCAGATGCTGGAATAGATTCACCGCCAGCAGTTACAGCCGCCTCAACAGGATGATGGTCGGGCAAATGTCCCATGACAATTCGTCGATCCTTGGTACGTCGATCAGGGAGCTGTTCCTCAGCAAAGTCAACACCAGGGTCCGGCTGAGCCTACACCCTCCCATATCTCCGTGACCGCCCCACTGCCTGACATCGATCTACAACACGAAATAGTTTGGAGAAGGCGCAGCAAGCCCCCAGTTGAGGGAATGGCTGATAGCGACGAACCCTGAAAGGTTGAGCTCCAGGACCTAAGGAAGGAAATATGGGAGGAAATGGCATATATGAAGTAAAGTCACCGTGCCAGTCAGGTGAGCCCCAAAACGAAGGCATCCCCGTTCACAGACGAGATCACGCAAGCTTGACTATCAGAACAATTCCGTCTTCCCCAGATCACGCCCTACACCGGTAAAACCGATCCAACCGAGCACATTGAGTCCTTTCAGACTTATATTGTGCTGCATGATGCCTCAGATGTCATGATGTGTCGGGCCTTCTCTCTCACATTGGCTGATGTAGCTCGAATTTGGTTCAAATAGTTGAAACCAAAATCCATCAGCTCGTTCACCGAGCTCAGCGATGCTTTCCTCACCAATTTCATCATAAGGAAGAAGACGCTGAAGTTGTCCGCGTACCTAAACAATATAATCCAAAAGGTGGGAGAGCTACTTAAGGATTATGTCAAGTGCTTCAATTTCGAATCACTTCAAGTCCAGAAGCATTCAGACGAGATAACTCTCAATTCTATTATGCAAGGAGTCAGAGACAAGCTGTTTCTTGCATCCTTGGACAAGAACCCGCCCATTACTCTTACCAAATTTATGGCCCGCTTGGAGAAGTATGTAGACGCCGAAGAAACCTGAATCCAATGCGAGGTAGCTCAAAATGCAAAAACCTTGACCAAAGAGCCAGCCAAAAAAGAGGTTGACTCAAACAGTGATAAGAAGCAGAAGGATGACCGGTCCCGCGATGATTGTAGGTCGGGCAAGTGGCCCAACCACAAGTTTTCAACATACACTCTGCTCAACAAGACGCAAGAGCAGGTCCTGATGGAAATCAAGGGCAAAGGATTTGTTAACTGGCAAGACAAACTCCGGAGTAATCCGCATCGGCAAAGTAAGAGTAAGTACTGCTATTTCCATCATGATCATGGACATAACACAAGCGACTGCTATAATCTAAAGCAGAAAATTGAGAGGCTTATCCAAGAAAATTGGTTTTGGCTTATTCGAGTCACCTCAACGAACACGTCGACTTGGGAGCCAAAACCACGGAAGAACCCCCGAATGATAACCAACCTACTGAGGATATCTGAACTATTATCAGTGGTCATCTGGGTGGAAGCGACTCGAATAACACCCATAAAAACCATGGGAGGAATGTTGGTCGACCTGAGTCCGAAATTATGGTTCTAGCTCCGCCCCGAAAGGAGAGAAAGCTCGAGCATACAATGTAACATTCACCGAAGCAGACACGAGGGGCATTCATCACCCGCATGATGACACTCTGGTCATCACTGTCATTATCACCAATTGCCAGGTCTTCGGGGTCCTCGTCGACACAGGCTCATCTGCGGATGTTCTTTCACACAGGCATTCAACAAGATGAATGCTGAGCATTTGACTCTGAGGCTCGTAAGGACTCCATTAATTAAATTCTTAGGTGGACAAATTCTTCCCAAAGGAGCAATTTAGCTCCCACTCACTACTGGGGATGCACCAAATCAAGCTAATGTTATGGTTGACTTTCTGATAGTAAATCAATCTTTGGTCTATAATGTGATCCTCGGTCGACCTTCCCTTTGCCTCCTCCGAGCCATCATCTTAACCTATCATCTTTCTATGAAGTTTCTGACTGGAAGTGGTGTCGGGATCATAAAAGGAGATCAGCATGACACTCGGTGGTGCTACACTACTGCTCTACGAGCACCCGTAGAAATTTCGACAATCGAGACCCTGGATCCGCGGAACGAATCTCCCGAACGTGGTCAGCCAGTAGAAGACCTCATCTAGGTGCCATTATATGAGTTGGACTTCTTGAAGACCGTCTGGGTTAGCTCTTCCCTGGTAACCCCATTAAAGGAGAAGCTGGTAACCTTGCTCCGCCGACACGTTGATGTCTTTGCATGGACTCATGAAGACATGCTGGGCATTGACCCTTCGGTCATGACCCACCGACTTAATATCGACCCAACTTACAAGTCGATCCGTTAGAAACGGCGTGAACTTAGCCCCGAGAGGTACGCCGTGATCGAGTAAGAGGTCAAAAAACTTCTCGGAGCCAATTTTATTGAAGAAATATACTACCTCAAGTGGGTGGCCAACATCGTGTTAGTAAAGAAGGCTAATGGGAAGTGGTGAGTCTGTATAGACTATACCGACTTGAACAAAGCTTACCCTAAAGATAGCTTTCCCCTTCCTCTAATCGATCAACTGGTTAATAGTACCACTGGGCATAAGTTACTTATCTTTATGGACGCTTACTCTGGTTATAATCAAATTATAATGCATTAGTCTGATAAATTAAAAACCACCTTTGTCACCGACAATGGTCTTTATTATTACCAAGTGATGCCATTCGGATTGAAAAAAGCTGGAGCGACATATCAAAGGTTAGTCAACAAAATGTTCGCCCGATAGATAGGACGAACAATGGAGGTCTATATCGACGACATGCTCATCAAGAGCATTAAGGTGACCGACCATATAACCGACCTAGAGGAAATGTTCCTCATCCTCTGAAAATATGAGATGAAGCTCAACCCAAGCAAATGCGCGTTTGGTGTAGTCTCGGGAAAATTTCTCAGGTTCCTAGTCAGCCAATGGGGAATTGAAGATAATCTGGAGAAAATCAAGGCTTTGCTTGACATTGAATCCCTGAAGACGATTAAAGATATCCAACGGTTGACTGAAAGGATAGTGGCCCTAAATCGCTTCGTGTGCCGAGCTACCGACAGATGTCTCCCCTTCTTTAAATAAATGAAGGGCCGACAAATTATCGATTGGATAGAGGAATGCGAGATCGCCCTTCAACAACTCAAAGAATATTTAGGATCGCCTCCATTACTTTCTAAGCATGAGCTAGGCGAGCCTCTGCTGATTTACATGGCAGTATCGACACAACTGTGAGCTCGGCCCTGATCTGCGAACATGAAGGAAAATAATTTCCCATATACTACATTAGCAAGGCCCTCATCCCGGTAGAGACAAGGTATCTAACCCTAGAAAAAGTGGCATTAGCATTAGTTGTATCATCCCGACACCTAGGGCCATACTTTCAAGCTCATTCAATCATCGTCATGACCGACCAGCCTCTCCGCCAAGTACTGCAGAAATCGAAGGCTTCAGGACAACTCATGAAATGGGCAATTGAACTCAGTAAATTCGACATCCATTACAAGCGCAAGGTAGCAAGTAAGGGACAAGCCGTGACAGATTTCATCGTCGAAGTCACAGTGTAAACAGAACCCCCTTTTACTGACCCAGGGGCATCGTCCGATCAGTCACCACCCATCCACCCCGTATGGTCACTCTACGTAGATGGCTCATCCAATTCTAAGGCAAGCGGGGCAGAGATAGTTCTAGAGACTCCTTATCATACGGTTATATAATATGCCTTGAGATTTGGATTTTAAGCCTCCAATAATACAATAGAATACGAAGCTCTACTCCTCGGGCTCCGGCTAATAGCCAGCTTAGGAGTCACTCATCTAAATGTGTACAGCGACTCCCAACTAGTCGTCAACCAGATAACCGTTATATTTTAAGCTAAGAAGGAGAGGTTAAAAGCTTATCTTATGAAAGCAAAAAAGCTAATCGCCGGGTTCCACTAGTGTTCTATTACCCAAATCCCGAGAGCCGAGAACACCAAAGCCGACCTCCTAGCGAATCTCACCTCGGCCGACGAAGACAACATCCCCAGGTCCGTTCCCATTAAATTTGTGGCCAAGCTAAGCGTTGAGGGAACCGATCCCTTAGCCCTGCTCCCCATCAATTTCGAGCCATCTTGGGTCGATCCAATCATCAGATACCTTGAGATCTGCGTTCTCCCTAAAGAACCACGCAGCTCGCTACACCATGTTCAACGGAGTGCTGTACAAGAGAGGATACTACGCACCGCTCCTGCATGCCTAAGGGCGAGTGAAGTTGACCATGCCCTGCGTGAAATTCATGAAGGCATTTGGGGTAATCACTTGGGAGGTCGATCCCTGGCTCACAAGGTTATTCGATAAGGCTATTACTGGCCGACCATTCAGCAGGATGCTCAGAAGCTCGTTCAGAGTTGTGATAAATTCCAGTGGTTTACTACCATCCCTCAACAGCCACCTGAAGAGCTAGCTCTGATGGCCAGTCCTTGGCCTTTTGCCCATTGGGGAATGGACATTATCGGACCATTCCCTTTAAGGAAGGGTCAGACTAAGTTCGTCATCGTCGTCGTAGATTACTTCACCAAGTGGGCCGAACCCGAGCCCCTAACCAAGAGAACTGAGCAGAAGATCACAGACTTCATTTGGAAAGACATCGTCTATCAGTTTGGAATACCTCGGACCATTGTTTCCGACAACTAGAGACAGTTCGACAGCAGGCATTATCGAAAAATGTGTCAGAACCTTGGGCTTAGGAACGTTTACTCATCACAATGTCATCCACAGGCGAACGAGCATTTTGAAGCCATTAACAAGGTTATAAAATAGTACCTTCAGACTAAGTTAGACCGAGCCAAAGGGGTATGGGCTAAAGAGCTTCCTAAAGTTCTTTGGGCCTACTGAACTACAGCTTGAACCGTAATGGGAGAAACTCCGTTCTCTCTAGCATATGGCTTGGAAGCCATTGTCTCTATGGAGATCAGCCTACCTACCACCTGAGTAAATTTGTTTAACGAGCAAGATAACAATGAGCTGCTAACCCTCAACCTTGACCTCTTGGATGAAATCAGAGAGTTGGCTCGACTTCAAACAACCACATATCAATGGTTGGTGTCCCAATCGTACAACGCCCGAGTCAAAATTAGGCGATTCCGACAGGGGGACTTAGTCCTCTGAAAAACTTTTCAAAATACCAAAGAAAGTGGCAAGGGAACACTGGGACTCAATTGGGAGCGCCCTTATGTAATCGCAAATACAGTCCGGCCAGGAACCTACCGACTAGAAGAACTAATATGGCAGCTCCTACCTCATCCTTGGAATGTCGAGCATCTCAAAATATACTATCCCTAGCTCAGTTAAAGGGCAATCCACACTCGGCTCGTTCTCTTTTAACACTTAGAAGAATCATGCAAAGAATGTAGAATGCACAAATAAGTAGCAAAAAATATATATTCATTGATTAGTAAAAGTCTTACATTGTCGGTTCAGTGTTTGCAATTGTATCATATTGACAAATCAATAAATGCTCAATGCTCGGACATCGGTAAAGGACGACGCTCGCCGTTGTTAACACGCTCGACCCCGAAGCTTAGTGTGCTTGAAGTGCTTGAAGCAGATGTGGTGAGCAAAAAGGAATTTTGCCCCACCACATAACTTCAGGGCTCGACCTCGCTAGCCGCACCAGGAGATAACCCGAAAGATGCTGATAGAGCTGCATCAAGAGCTGGTGGAGTTGCATCAGGAACAGTAGCAGAGGCGTCATAAGTGTATGCCTCGGGGTCTACCCCAGCCTCACCATTGGACCCTGACTGGCCCACGTCGAACCAAAACAAATCTAGATGGGGGAAAGACTCTTTCATCAATCTGACGCACTTTGCGTAGTCCTGTCAATAGACAGTGACTCGCTCCTCCTCATAGGTTAGAGATGAAAGATACTTTTCCACCCCCTCAACCTTCACGATCGTAAGAGCGGCTTTGGTCCCCGCCGTAAGCTCTTGAAGCTTCTTACAAGCTGAGGCACTCTTAATGGCAGCCTGCTCGAAGGCCACCCTGGCCTCTTCTAATCGCGAGGCCACACGGTCCCTCTCCGTTGTGACCTTCTCAAGAGCAGCCTTTGTCTTCTCAAGTTGGCCCTTTACAAAGATAGCCTGAGACTCAACAAATGATTGCCGACCCTCTACTTCTAACCTCCGAGCCTCTGCATCCAACAGCCGAGCTTCTGCCTCTAAGGCTCGCCTGATCATGTTAGACACCTCGACACAGGCCTTCAGCATGCAAGGGGAAAACTGTACAAGGAGGAAAGTTTTTTTTTAAGGGAGTCAGAAGCAAGACAATTGAGAAAAATTGTGTTGTTACCATGAGCAATAGTGTCCCGACCCTACCAAGCGTGTCTTCCATGGAAGGTGACGCCAGAAGGCAAAAGAACTCTCCTACGAACACCTGCCGGCTCACGTACGGAAGGATCTCTTCAACCTTCTGGCGGAAGGCTGTCCTCTCTTCCTCAGCTACTCACTCCCTGAGCGGTCCCCAATCCTCCATCCTTGGGGTAAAAGTGCCTCGGCCAGCCTCTCGAGGCTGTTCAGAGGCTGTCGTTGTTGCCTCCGTCGCTACTGCTTCCATCGCCTTCGCCACCTCCGTACCTTCCTCAACCTCGATAACAGTCATGGGAGCAAAAGTGGTAGACCTCACCGGGCCCTTCAAGACCATCTTATGCCTTTTCGAGGCTGGGGAGCCTAAGCGAGGTGGGGGTCGAACCTGAGAAGGGGGACGAAGAGTCGGCCGAGCCTCAAACATGTTTGCATTCGAAAGACAAGCATCAGTACAGACAAATGTACAACTAGTAAAAAAACCCTAAGTCTCTCACCAGTCACAGTGGAGTCGAGGCCCCACTCAAAAAGAATCTCCAGTTAGAGAAGCCTCTTACAAGATCTCATTTCCAAACTTAAGGCTCGGAAATTCTGAATCCGAGTCAGAGAGCCCGAATCAAACTTCGGAGGATTCTTAGGTATCACTGAAAGGAAGGGTGAAGATGCAACAGTAATTCGATGAAAATTTGACTAAGTAAATCCAATAAGTCCAACATCAATACTACCTGCTACGCAAAAAGTTTGAGGGATGAGAGGGCGGATAGGCCTTGTTTCGGCCGACTCCTATCGATCGAGGGCCCAAAACCACTTATCCCTCCAATGCTTGTTCAATGAAGGAGGGTCAGTTATTAGAGCCCCACTGGTATTCCGCCAAGAACAAAAAAGGAACTAGTCGGGATGTTGAGTGTGCACCCGCACTTGGTACATGTGAAGAAATTCATTCACACTTAGCTCGGGCTATTGCATCTCAGCCCAGAGCACTGCGCAACAGAACAAGTCTCTCCACCGTGCACAACTTGTCCCGAAGCTATGCCAAGACTGCCCAGCAGGTCCCAAGCAATCTTCTAAATTGGTAATCGAAGACCACATTGCAGCACAACATGAAAAATTGCAACTGCCCCAGGAGGAGGCCGGTCGGGTAGCTCTCCTTGTGGAGGAAGAGTTAAAATGACCAAGTTTGGAATATGATATCTGGCACAGATTTTAGACAGCTCCTTTGTTGTCATTAGGGAAGGCAAGGGCCCTTTGACCCTTCCCTCGGCCCTAACTTCCTCCTCACCGCCCTCCTCAGGATCGGAATGATCAGAGGACCCTTCAATGACCACATGTTTGGGAGGTGAGTCCGACGCTCCCACTGATGTCACCGGCCTCTCTGCCGAAGGGTCCATTACTCTCTGTGAATGGTGGAACAGGACGTCTACCTCTTCAACAACCTCCTCCAATAGTGAGGGTGATTCCAAAGTCGCCCAAAAGCCACTTGCTTCACCCTCACTGCTGTATTCTCCCTCCCTAGGGCTTGTGGGGCCTGACATTGTTAAAAGAAAAGAAAGGGAGGAAGAAGGAGCTCATCGGGATAAGTCCAAGAGTGTCAGAAATAGTGAAGCATAGGGTTACTATGCCGGAGTCCACGAAAGAGAGCGATGAGATGAAGGGAAAATCAAAAGAGGCGCGAAAATGACGAAAGTGTGCTTAGGACGACACCTTTTTATAGAGCCGCCACGTGTCTCCAACATTAAATGAGGATTCGAAACGATGTTCCCTCGGGCGCCCCAGCTTCACACGTTGCGGCGCCACATGCATAGCCATCAAGTACTCCGCCACATGTCCAATCTTCATACGACATGGTGCCGAAATGACGGCCGCTCTACTCGTGCATCTCGATAAGAGAACCGATGCATGGTCATGAGAGACGATATGTCTTGGAAGCCACGCGAACCACCCTGCAATCAATAAATACTTCATCATAAACTCGTCTCAAATACAACCCGACCCAATTCCGAAATACTCCTCGACCGCCTTAAGGCGATGCACGGAGTAAGGGGGCTCACTTCTGGGGGGAAAATGTGACAAGTCCTTGAGTCGGCTTGAGGGTCAGAAGAGTCAGTGAAGCAATGGCTCGGACTCATCGGGTACCGAGTCCCGATAAAGCCCAAAGCCCCCAAACATTGATAGGAGAGATGTAGCTCGGATCGTGGGGCACCTAGCCCGACCGTAGCCTGAATGTCCGGAGCTATAATGCAAAACCTCTAAGGGAGGAAGTGTACCTCAAGGCTCAATCAAAAGCCTCATAGAGGAATGCCCAAATCGGCCTATGATCAATCGGCCCTATAGCCTCCCAAGCTTTAGTCCAACCCATATATTGGATCAGCCAATAGAGTGGCCAGATATTAGTCGCAAAACCCATCTCAACACAATCCTGTTGAAGAGATAAGAGTCGGCCGAGCTATATTGCTCCATATCCGGAAGTTATCTAGTAAAACTCTGGATTTCCACTCGAGATTTTCGGGAGATAAACTAAGATCC
The DNA here is from genome assembly GCF_029962835.1 of Magnolia sinica. Lineage (NCBI taxonomy): Eukaryota > Viridiplantae > Streptophyta > Magnoliopsida > Magnoliales > Magnoliaceae > Magnolia > Magnolia sinica. Next base: position 79,512,352 of record NC_080573.1, read on the forward strand.
CCGAAAATCTAGGAACATCAAGGATTACAGATCCCAAGAGATTGAGATCTACTCTAATTGTAGAAGCCCTACGGGGCATGACACCATTATAAATAAGAACACCTTCATGGTGAAAGGTATGCAAAAAGTCTCGCCCTAAAACCCTTATTCTAAGACTCAGATTCTGACTTAAGCATCGGAGTGTCCCTTGGTGTAGCTAGGGTCACCTATTTCCTTATTCCTTTGTAGGTCCAAGGGCCAAAAAGGGGCCGAGCCAAAAACAGCATCAACATCAATTATAGTGAAAAATCTCATTTTCAGCCTTAGAATGTACAAATGAAATCCTAAAAATGAAATATTTAATATAAATTGGTGGATAGCTCTAAAATGTTTAAAATAATCAATCAATTTTAAATTTAAAATATGTTTTAGCATAAAGAATTGTGAAAAGTTAAAACAACTGGAACTTGGAGCTCTTGCAGTCACAAGGTTTGTTGATTTTTCCGCGCAATTATCAGATTTTTTTTAGTTGAATAGTGAGCTAAAGTATCACAAGGTTTCAACAAACATTTCCGTGGAAAAAAACACACAATATTTGTCACATCAAGATAGTCCCCATCCTCTGCATGGCACTATAATATAATTGCCACATCATGTACATGTGCCTGGTCAGTGGTGACAAGGTTTGCCGCTGGCCCTGGGCTCCACCGTCGAAACCTTTTTAAGGGATCAGGATTGCCTGGTCCATGGTGACACGATGTAGCCGAATTTTATCGATCCATCTGCCACAGTCAGAGAAGGGCCACCCAAAATATAATTGAAAATTGCACTTAATTAGCCCCATCTTTAACAGTGACACGGCTGAATCAATTCCAGCCGAGTCAGATCAACAGGAATATTCCTCGTGTGATTGTCACCTGGCAATTGCTCATTGTTCAGGCATCTTGCAAAGGACGTGGATTGCATACTAGTGTACTCAGCAAACTTCATAGGCTGGCTATGATTTATGTGTCATATTCATGTCGTCCATCCATTTTTCTAGCTCAGTTTAAGGCATGATCTCAAGATTAAAACATATCCAAAGCTCAAGTGAACCACACTACATTAAACAATGGAAATTGAACACTTATCATTGAAGCTAACATTTATGTTTAGCCTTCATCCATGCTGTGTGACCTCATGGACAGGCTCGATGAGAAATAAACGTTACCGTGGGCCCTTATAAGGTTTCCACGGTGGATGTCATTAACCCACTATTTCACGTGGTATGGTGCACCTGACCTCTGGATACGTTACAATTTTGGTCTCATGCCCTAATGAGCAGATAGGCAGCGTGGATAAGTTCCATGCATCATGATGTCAACCCGTGTACATCTTGCAGGAGAGAGCATCAATTGTCAGTGAAAGGACATGGCGACTAGCGAATATTCTGGCTCCTACAATCCCTCACCTGCCGGAGCGGATTAGGTGTTACCCCTTGTCATGGGCCCACCTTATGTTGTATATCTATGCCATCCATTCATTTGTCTATGATTTGGACCGCACCATAGAAAATAGTGAGGTGAATGATCACCTACCATTAGAAACTTCACTGTGCCCATCATAAACAGATTGTGATTTTTTTTTCCCATTCAACCCGGTAATAAGGTCAACATAACCTGGATAAAGGGGAAATACTGAGATCTTTTAATGTTCATTAATCACCTTTTTCATTGGTGTATTACACCTGAGATTTGGATCTTCTCTAGTCGTGGGATAACGTCCTAAAATGAGCTGAAAAAATGGATGGGTGGTGTAGATATTCATCAAGGTGTGTCATGATAATGGTAACACCCACATAATGTAAAAGATTCACATGCTTCATTGCGGACATGGATTAGGTACTACTAGAGGTGTACACGAACCTAGCACTCAACTCGACTTGAAAAAGCTCGATTTGACTCGGTTCGAAGATGAGTTCAAGCCGAGTCGAGCTGATTTTTTTAGCTCGAAAATGAGTTCGAGCCGAGGTCAAGCTGGCCCCAATTTGACTCGACTCAAATCAAACCTAGCGAACTTAGATCAAACCAGTTCGGTGACTCGGTTACTTTGATATTGATGTTGCTTACCAAGTGTTTGATGAAATGACTCAACAAAGTCTAGCTCGTGGCAAGAAAGGTATGTATATAAAAAAAAAATACCCTTTTTTTCTTGATTTTTATGTTGCTTAGAAGGTGTTTGATAAAATACCTAAAAAAGCTTTGCTGTTGTTTTACATACAGTGGGATTTTGAAGGTGCAGTCCAGGTGTTCGTGGAAATCTTGCACAGGTGAACTTGGCTCAATCTTAGCTCGAACTTGACTCGAACTGGCCTGGGCTATTGACCGAACCAAGCCGAGCTAACTAGTCAGGCTCGAGGACTGAGCCGAGCCGAGTTCGAGTGGAGGTTAGCTACTTGCCGAGCCGAGTCTAGCTGAGGTCAGCTCGACTTGGTTTGACTCGATGTACACCCCTAGGTGTAAGACCCGTACCCTAATAAATCCTCTGCATGTTTCGTTTTTGATGCCAACATGTTTCCATCGGACCGAATCTATGAGTTTTTATCGTTACTCTATTTTTGTATCATAATAACTCAAGACTTGTACTCTAGCAACCGCACGAGCATTATGATTCCAACGCCATGCGACACGCTCCATTTTGAACCCTAGATTAGAAGTTACAATTTTGTCACAATCCGTGCATGCAGGTCTCACTTGCACAAATACCCATGTTGTCAAATCAATCAATCCATCAATCAATCAATCTATCAATCTATCAATCCATCCATCACTCATGTCACTCTCTCCCCATTAGTCAAATAAACACATGTCATTCTTATGCAACCCATACCCCTACCTATGCTAGCCATCATTCTTTTATTCCTTTTCTCTCCATTTTACCCCTCCATCTTCCCCTTATTCCCTCCATATCCTAAAATCTCTACAACAAAAACTCCCTAACTCCCTCTCATTTCTACCATTTTCTAGCAAGTGTAGTGTTGAGGGTCAAATATTGCATATTATCCCCCACCTATATCTTAGTTTATGAACATGATAATGCTTAATGTTTTATTTTAATCATGTTTGGATTGAAAAGGATGCTAAAAGTATGGATTTAACGCACAAGAATCACTAAAGCCAAGGAGGGATCTTAGGAGACCAAGATTAAAGAATTCAAGTGCTAAAGATCCAAGGAAACCAAGTGAAGAATGAAGAGAATCTAAGATTTGAAGTGTCGGTCAGCTAGCCCAAGTTTTGGTTCGGCTAGCCAAAGAATTCCGCCAACCTAAGAAAGTTCAGCTGAAAATCTAACGAATGATCTTCTGGAACTTACGAAAGTTCGGCTAGCCCGAGTGTCAGTCTGCTAGCCTAAGATTACGCAAATTTTGCGTGAACGACATAAATTTGATGCGGTTTTCAGATTCTTCTAACTTGGTGCGAAAATTGGAGTTGCACAACCATAAATAGGAGTCCATAGGATGTTCCGAGGCATCTTCTAGGGTTTGAGGAGTCAAGAAAAGGGGTGGAGCCACCATCCAGGGATTCTTCTTCTTCTTCTTTAGTTGGTCTTTTTGTTTTCTTTAAGAGTTCTTAGTTCAATTATGTCTATGGTAGGCTAAACCTCTTAGCTAGGGCTAAGAGGTGAAGCTTGTAGCTTGATTGAGATGTTTGCTTTGTTTTGATTCATGTTTTGTTGAACTCTCTTGGATTCTAGTTCTTTATTAAAGAATATTTTTAGTGTTTCACAGTTTGTTGTGACAAATTACAATAGATCTACAATTGCTTGAAAATTTTCTTTTCTTAAATTGAGATTGTGAGATTAGTAAGTCCCGTTGTTCACCATCGTCCCTTAGGCATGGTAGGGTGACGGAATCATTCCTAATCTTCACAATTCTCCTATGATTGGTTGTGGGGTTGGTATATCATGTTGTTTGCCATCGTCCCATGGGCATGGTTTGGTGATGAAATCACTTCCAATCCTCACAAACTCTCATCCATTAAGACTAGATTCATAAGAAGTTCAGAGATTCAATTATCTCTCTTTTCAAATTGGATAGGATCCAATTCCAGTTGAATTTCTTGAATTAAGCAAGGTAGCTCCCTAGTTACTACAAGTGGATCCTTAGAAACCCTAGTTCCCACCTTTAAATTTATTAGTTCTAATTACTTTATTCAATATTACTCTCTCTACAATTTTAGAATTAGATTTACATCTTTTTCTAGTTTTATTACTTTCAGAAACGTACAAGTTCAGTCCCTGTGGATTCGACCTCAGTCTCACTGAGATTATTACTACATTGTGACCCTACACTTGGGGTTGTGAACATGTAGAGAGGGATTAAGAGAGGGAGAAAAATATTAGAAAGATTAGGGAGAAATTAAGAGAGAAAGAGAGAAAGGAAAGAAAAATTGGGGAGAGGTTAAGAAAAAAGAAAGAGAGCTTGTGAGAGTATTATGAAAGATCAAGAGAGTAAGAGTAAGAGAATAGAGCAAAGAGTGCTTAGAGGAGATTAGGGGTGAAGAGGAGCTTGGCGGGCCGTTCGATCGTCGATCCAAGACGATCCAACCATCCATTCTTCGAGGTGAGTGCATGGGAGGGTCAAAACCCTCCCCTTCTTTGTGATTTCTCTATTTCGGTGGACCCATAAGGATGGGACCCACCTTGATCATGTATTGAGTATGTGGTGGATCCCATAGTGGTGGGGGACCCCCGATGGCCAGATCGACTTCCCTTCCTTTCCCTTTCTTTTCTTATTCTCATGGTGTTGTGGGCCACGCTGTTGGAGAGTGTATCCCGCACACTATTATAGTGTGGACCACCTTGTGTGGCCCACCGTTATCTTTAATTTTTATTTAAACCAATTGATTGTGTAAGCACACTAGATGGTGAAAATACACAAAAAATGAATGTGATCCAAAGCTTCTTTGGCCCACCATGAGTTGGACATTCAAATGGATGGAATGGATTTCCTATGTGAGCCCTACCTCACCCTTAAAACATAAAAGAGGGAGCAGGGTAGTGGCACCATCTTCGTTGGACACAACAATGTCCAGAGACATGTCTCTGTCTTTAGCACCATTTAACTTCCAAAGCCACCATGTGGGCTTCTTTTGTGGGCCTCATCATGATGTGTATATATATCATCCACACCGTCCATCCAATTTCCCTTCTCACTTTAGGCGTTGATCTCAAAGATGAAGTTAATCTGAATCTCGGGTGAGCCATACCACAAATACTAAGGGGTTGTGTTACCCGGCGTCATTTCTTACTTTGCATGGGAGGTTCGGAGTGAGTTTTCACTCGTGGGACCCATATCGATGTATTTCTTAGATCCATACCATCCATTCATCTGTTGGCTCATTTTAGCTATGGAGCTCAAAAATCTAGCTAATCCAACCATCAGGTGGACCACACTACAACTGATGGTGAGAGTGGGAGCACCCCCTCACGTCGCTCCCCTCACGTCAGCCAGGCATACTTAGGATGAGGGCATCCCAACTATGGACCCCACCTTGATGTATTTGTTTAATCCAATCTATTCACCACATTCTCCATGTCATTTTACGCTATGAGACGAAAAATGAGATAGATCTAAGTTCCTAGTGGACCGCACTAAGGGAAGCAAAGTTCCACTGTTGGAACTTTCTAAGGCTGACTATTGTGTGTGTAGATGGTAGACCTACCCATCATTGCACTTCTTTGGTCCATAGAGAGCTGGCCGATATAATGGATGGAATGGATTATCCACTAGTAGACCCCACATAATAGAAAACAAAAATAAATAAATAAAGGAACAAAGAAAAATAATAAAAGGATGCCCAGTGACGTGAAGGTGGAAGACTATTTGGGGCGCCCCCACATGTGGAGCCCACCATGATGAATTTATCTAATCCACATTGTCCACCATCTACTTCAGATAATTTCAGGCCATGGGCCAAAATTTGAGGCAGATCTAAGTCTCGAGTGGGCTGTACTAAGGAGAACAATGCCCATCTGTTGAAACCTTCTAGGGCCTGCTGTGTAGTCCCTGATCATCCAAACCAATCCTAGTCAGAGTGTATTTGACGTCATTCGAGGTGGTCAAGATGGTGAAGGGATTTGATCATCCAGTTGAGGCCTACCTTAATAGTTTATGAAAAACATACAACGAATATAATAATAATATATATTATTTTGATGGCCAATTTTGGGTCTCACAAGTGGGACCCTGTTCTGATGTTTATATTGAATCCACACCCTCCACCGACTTTTCATGATTGTTTTAGGCCATGGGCTAAAAGATGAGACAGATTCGGGTCTCAAGTGGGCCGTAATGAGGGAAACGAACCATTGCTGTTGAAATCTTCCAAGGCCCATTGTGGAGTCTTTATTCGTCCAAATCAACCCAAATCAGAGCCCATTAGACCCGCTCGAGATAGACTATGCAATGAACGAAGTAGAAGGTCCACTTAGGGCTTGCACTGATAGTGTATAAAAAAAGAAGAGAAATAATAAGAAAAAGAAAGGTGTTACTGGCATTATTGCCCAGTGACGTGAGGGAGGAAGCCTCATTGGGCTGCCCCCACAGATGGGACCCTACATGATGTATGTATCATATCCACTCTGTTCATCCATCTTATCAAACCATGTTAAGCCATGAGCCCAAAATTCAAGTTGATCCAGATCTCAGGTGGGTCGTACCATAGGGTAATGTGGGGGTAGAAATATCTTGGACTTGGGATTTCTTACTTTTGGGATCCCTCGGACTTAAGAATCCCTAGTTTTTGGATCCCTTGGACTTGGAAATCCTTGGAATCGAGATCCCTTATGTATTTGGTTATGTTTGGCATCTTGGATTCAAATCCTTAAATTAGTTGGTGTATGAATGTTAAAACAATGGTTTTATTAAATCCATTTAAGCATATACTTTCCTTGAACTGATGAAATCCCAAGACTCAGATGGGCTATGAGCATAGGATCACATCCTAACGACTAGCCAATGATCTACAACCATCGATTTACGTTAGCAATGATCAAACGGTGCAGATCATTCCACTAATGTAATTATAGTGATGTCATTGATAATCCAATTATTTAATGACATCGTTAGTGTGTCATGTGCCTATATGGATTGGTAGCCTAGTGACACACGTGTTGTACATGTGGGTGTCCATTTGGGTCACTCCCAGTGGACCTCGCCTTGTTATATATATTTTATTCATGCCTTGTAGGCTATATGAGGGGTTGATGTTAGTCTAACGTGGGCCACACCACATAGACTTTTATATTTCTAGTGGGGCATGTCATTCCGTTCCCACTCTCTGTATATGATATGCTGATTAAGGCCGATTATTGCCTGATATGTCTGATAACGTGCTAGTGTACTTGCCCGATAGGACATACTAAGAACATGCTTAGTATAATGATATCATGCCTAGACATATGCCCATACATGTCATTTGTATGCATATGTGGGGTGATGATTGACCATAGCATATGCCCTTGGGCTGAGATACTTAGGGGACCCACCATGATTATCGTTAAACCCCACATATTGCGTCTTTCTAGGCTGTTATGAGCATACTTGGGTTGTAATTAGAGGCTATGACTAACACCCATCTTGGACTCTTTATGTATCCACATGGCTCGTTATGAGTGGGCCTTTTGGCTATAGGCCCACCTATGTAGGAGCATACGGGGCCCATTAGGGGTAGATTTGAATGGATCCCACCTAGTCATATCCATGTTACATTTGTGGAGCCCATAGTGATTTTATTTACAATCCAACTTAATTGTGGATCCTCTTTAGTGAATAAATGATGCCCACACCATGGGTTGCCTTGTTGTTCATGTTGTGGTTGCCCATTAGGCCTACCGTATTTATATGTAGTGGTCATACCATGGGCCAACCCTGTGGTTTATGTTGTGTTTCCACCATTGAACCATCGATTAGGTTCCACACATTGCATGTATTGAGCCCATTGTAGTCATGTGTTTGGTTGGTTACGAGCTGCCCTCTTGGGCCTTACTTAGGGATAGTTGTAGGGCCCACTTTGATGACCATTTTGGGCCCACTATGATTTTTTGTGGATCCTATAATTTATTACCCCGTTTGGATGCCGATAGTTATATGTTTTGGCTGCTTAGGTGTGAGCTTGCTAAGTGGGCCCATTAATTTAAAATGTCACACCCCAAACTCGGAAACCGGGCTTATAAAATTCTCAATCGCCGAATCTGGCACCAACAGCCTCTGTACTACCCTATTATCGGCTCCCGGCACCCATATACCAGGTTCCAATGCTGCTATCCTTCAAGGACGATTTTCAACGTAAATTTGATTCGTAATAAGCATAACCATAAGCATAACCTATAAACAACAACCAACAACATCATCACAAATCCACTAAGTTCAAAAAATTTAAGTACAATACGCAAGGGAAATACAATATCAATAATCAAAAGCTCTAGAAGTCGGTTGTACACTACAAGCTCAATGCTATTGTGGCGTCCTAGCATCACCTGCACCCATCAATCGTGCATAAGCTTATAGAAAGCTTAGAGGGTGGTGAAAGTATGTCACAGGTAGAAATGCAAGTATGTAATATCAGAGTAATGCAAAAATGCTGGTAAGTGAAAAGGCTGAGCTATACGTCCTAGAGGGGGGGAGGGGGGTTGAATAAGACTATGCCAAATTAAAAAAATAAATGCGGAATTGAAAGAAAGATATCACAATCAAGTAATAAATAAGCACGACTAAATAGTAACCTTAAATGTACTAGTCTTGAGAGGTTGATACAAACTTAGTTCTAAGGACAACCTAACACCAAAAACCAAAGGCTTATGGCAGGACAACCTTACTAGAATGTTTGTAAGGATAAAAAATCCAAACCAATAAAGAGGCAAAGGAAATAGCAAATAAAATAAATTAAGTTATTACGACATTCCCACAAGTGTATAAAATAAATTACACCATTCACCACAAATGCTTAAAAAAATTACAACATTCACACACATAGACACATTCAATCATCCACCACAACACCAGGAGTTATAGTGGTTCGCTTGTGTGTACACCAACTGTTAGAAAACAGCCACACAACTACTCCACTCCTAATATCCACTCCCTCGGGATATTAGCGTTCATTATGAAAAGGTTTTTCAAGGTTCACCTTAAAACCTTCACAATTGTGTTTTTAATTGGGATTACACAATCACAAAAACCCCACACTCTAATATTTTCTAGATCACCTCAGACAAAATCAAAAAGAGATTTTTCTAGCACAACCTCAAAAACCAAAAAGGAATGTACAAAATGTAAATGTATTTATCTGGAAATTCTCCTTTGAAGAAGCCCGGTAGAACTGATCCGATATAGACGAAGATGTTCAATATCCAGTCTCACAGATGGTAAGGTTTTACTCCTAAATGATTTTTAAATTAAATCAACTTGGGCTAACTTGATTTGATTTTGATCTCAAGAAAGGGGAAATCACAAATCCCTTCTCAATGTAAGTTTGGAATAAAGATCTCAAAATCAAATTATAAAAGCTAATTAAAGAGAATATAAAATGAGCAAAATATAGCTTAATAATATCACAAACTTATCTCTTAGAGTGGTGTCTTGATTTCTCTTTGATGAATGAATAAACTCTGAAATTCGTGCTCTATTTATAGGTAAAAATATTGTTTACTCGACTAGTCTAAGGGTCGGTTCGACTGGTCGAAGGACCAACTAAATTTTAAATTTTTTGGCGCGATAAGATAAGATCATTACTCGACTGGTCGAGTGGCCGGCTTGACTAGTCGAGAAATGCACTTGATTGGTCAAGCACTGTTCACTCGACTAGTCGAGCAGTCTCCACGACTGGTCGAGGGTCTAATAAAAAAATTTTAAAAAATTACAACAAACCTAAGACTGGTCGAGAAAACTCTTAGACTGGTCGAGCCAGTACTTGGACTAGTCGAACAAGGACTAAGACTAGTCAAGAAAATGACCATAAACTTATGAAATGACCTACATAAAATATGCAATGAATATGACACTACCTATAGTCAATCTAGGGTCATCCATACCTTGTTTGTGAGTTGGAACAATTGAAACATCATTTGCTTCAGAACTTTGATTTCTTGTGATACGTGAAGCTTGAGTTCGATCTCTTGAACTTGAGCTTAAGTTCTTGAGTCTTTAGCGTACAGTATTTGATCTTCAAACTTGAGCTTGAGTTCTTGAGCCTTAGTTCTTGAATTTGAGCTTGAAACCATGAACTTTAACAAGCTTCTTTTCAATTTGAAAATGTAGGTAAGTTCGACGAAGATGCAGACAACTTTAAAATGTACGAACCTGATTAATTCAACTCAAAGCATGATACAAATTCTAAATGGTTTGGCACAACAAAATTTAACAACTCTTCGGGTGTTAGATTTACACTATAGCATTTACAATCTCCCCCTTTGTCAAATTTGTGACAAAACTAAATAAAGAATCATGCACCATTTATACACACAATAACGAATCATGCACCATATGAGCAACAAATGATCAACAGTCATCTCCCCCTCATTCCATTACTCCCCCTCCATCCAGGAGAGGTGATTTGCAGAACCTGTAAAAAAAATTCTACATCTACACATCTATATTCCACAATCACACAATCATCTCCACAAATTTCTCCCCCTTTTTATCACAATATGACAAATGAAAGACATATAAAGATAAGAGATGAAATGAAATAAGAGAGGAAAGAGCATCACCATGACAATCATAATATCAACTTAAGGCATAATATCATGTCCATATAGTAAGAAGTAAAAGTATAAGACCAAGAATTATCTAAACACACAAAGAGTAGAAATAGTTAATACATGTCCAGAATAAAATAACAAGTTAGTCAGATCCAGATGATGGAGCAGGAATAGATGGATCTATCTGATGCAGTCCCTTGTTAATGTGCCTAAGGTATTCGTGCATGTATTTGAATTGATTTTCCTGGGACACATGTAGACCTTCCACCTTTTCCTCTAGGGATCGCAATCGTTCATCAAAAATCAAAAGGTTGAAAATCTGGATCAGCTGCAAAATCTGAATCTATCTCATCAAACAAGTCATCTATATTAACATCATCAGAAGGCAAAGCATCTTCCTCTCCAGTTTCTTCAGTAACTCTACGAGCACCCCCATTAACTTAGCCAGGAGCCAACCTCAGATTCATCTTATTAATATTTGGATTATTGAAGGGTAAATGGTTAATAGGAGCTTCTCCAACAAACATAACCAAAAGACTATGAGTAGCTAGTGTGGTCATTAAAAATGTAAAGAGAATATCACTATGACCAGGATGGAGACAAAACTGAATGATAATGTAACAAATAAGAGATGAAAGACATACAGGAACACCAGTAACAACTGAATGAAGGATGCGATCCATGAAAGAAGTTAGCTCAGTTTTGTTACCAGACCTAGGATACACATTAGAGATGAAAATACGATGAAGAATCTTTTATCTGGGTAACATATATTTGGAACTAAGCATAATACCAGAGTTCCAATCAGCATCCATGTTGCATAACTCTCTAGTTAGCATTCATTTTTCAGATTCAGAAGGTCTTACCACTAAAGTAGAAATAGGAATACCTGCATCATTCACTAGAATATCCATCAATCCAGATATCAAGTGACGGTCTACATCAATAAGACCTTCTCTAGTTGAAATAGTAAAAGTTAAATTCTCAGTAGAAAAGTCACTTATACAAGCAAACATGGCTTGTGCAATGGAACAGTATGCAGGACCGCCTCAATTTAATATATTAGCCCATCCTACAGTTTGAAGGAGGGGAACAATGCCAAACAGTTCCAAATGATTTGAGTTAATAGTCCGCTCAACAATAACATTGCGGAGACGAATATCCCACATGTATTTGGGATCTTCTTCGGTTGAACGAAGATAACGCACCGTGATTGAAGTTGAACGGGAAGAAGAGGGACCACAAGAGGCTCTCTTCTTATTTCTACCTTCCATAGCACAAAGAATACAAGAAATACAAGTACTGCAAGAAAAGAAAGATGGGTTTCAAGGAAATCAGAAAATTTTCTAGATACCCTAATAAACCACCAAAAATCTTGAAATAACCTATGAAATCAAGGAAATGGAAGTGCAAAGAACCAAAATCTACAAGAAAAATGAAAAAGATGCACTAACCATAAAGGAATAGAAGGTGAGTTCGACCGGTCGTGGTAGGGCCGGTTGGGGAAGATGAAAAATAGAAGAAAAAGTATTTTTTGTACATTAAAGTGCCCAAAACCCTAGCAACTCGACTAGTTGAGTACATACTCGACCAGTCGTGCCACGACTGGTCAAGTGTGTACTCGACTGGTCGTGCACCTCATAAATTTTGCATTTTTCACTATTTTTGATATTTAAAAATTTGTAAAAATAAAATAAAAATATGCAATATAGTACAAATAAGCACAAACAATTTAGATCATATTGCACATACCCATATCCAATTTTAATTTAATAAACCTGTTTCTGTCAAGAGGTTTTGTAAAAATGTCTGCAAGTTGACTTTCAGTCTGAATATAATCCAAAGAAATAATCTTATCTTCTACTAATTCATGAATTTAATGATTCTAATGTCAATATGCTTAGTTCGTGAATGTTGAATTGGATTTTTAGAAATGTTAATTGCACTAGAATTGTCGTAATACAACACTATAGAATTTTGTGCAAATCCGTAATCACTTAACATCCTCTTCATCCACATAAGCTGGGTACATGCATTACTGACTGCAATATACTCAGCATCAACTATGGAAAGTAATACAGAACTCTATTTCTGTCACGCCCCGAACTCGGAAACCGGGCTCACAAAATTCCCGATCGCCGAATCCGGCGCCGACAGCCTCCGTAGAACCCCATTTTCGGATCCCGGCACCCATTCACCAGGTTCCGATCCTGGGATACTACAAGGAGGATTTTAAGTCATCAGTCTAATTCATAATGAGCATAACAAAAGCATAACCCACAAACAATAACCACAAGAACACCACCACAAAATCCACTATGATAAAAAACTTTTTAAGTACAATGCGACTGAAAGAAAATAAAATACAATGTAACAAAAGAAACAGAACTCCAGAAGCTCGGCTGCACGCTCCAACTACAACGAGACTATGGCTGCGACTGCGTCCTGACGTCACCTGCACGCATCAATCGTGCATAAGCTTATGGAAAGCTTAGAGGGTGGTGTAAGTGTGTGCGCAATGTAGACGTGCTCAAAATGCAAGGTCAGAGTGATGCGGAATCATGATGATGAGCACATGAATGCAATCAGCCGTACCAAGGCTATGCGGTGCAAGATATGAATGCTATCGGCCATAACACGGCCATGCGATGCAAGATGCAACTCAAGCATGCCAATCCTCAACATGTATCAGTACAGTTCTCATTCTGGATAATCACCGGGGTTCAATACACTCCAAATGGCACTGTCGCTCTCCTAGCCGCACAGTCCAAATGAGCGTAAGAAACCTCACTATCCGCCTGACCAATAGTCTGTCAATACCTATCCGGCACGTCGATAGCGGACCCATTCGCGAGCTGGTCAAACTCGGCCTAGTATTGCCCCCTACCCTCGGGCGAGTAAGGCCACACTCCTTTCCAACCGACCACGACACAGTGGGAGACGCGGCCTCCTGGTATTCGGCCCTCGTGCGCTCATATATCCACTCGGTCTCGACATTGGAGTCATCCTCTGGTACCATCGGGTTTAGGGATTTTCACCCAGGGACATCTATGGTGCCCGTATGCTAGAATCAAATATTTTCGGTCTCCAATCCTGCCATCCACGATGTATCTGTGGAGGCTATGGCCCTGATGTTGCTAGGGCATATAGTAACTATAATCACACAAAGGCAAGTGCATGAGTCACATTATCAGTCATGCAACAGTCTGTATGTACCATGCACTTATATGGGGCAACTCCGCCTATCAGGGAGCCCATAAACAGTCTGCCCAAAGGCATATGCTATGATCGGTCACTCCTCACGTCAGGCATACATATGATGCGAATGATCATGAACCATGGATCTATACTAAACATGCATATAGGGATGGGCTCTGCGTATCACAGAAATGGGCCTAGACGGCCTGCAGAGTATAAGTATGGACCTATCAGTGGCCTTAAGGAGTGTGACAATGCGGACATTTAACCAACATTGTCCTTACAATGTGGACGTCAAACCAACATTGTTCCCAAGGCATAGCCCGCCATAAAGTACCATTACACAACCATAGGAAATCACACATTGCAATGGACTAATATACATCTCATTGGGCCTCGACCCATAGTTCTCAGATACATCAAATGGGCCTTATATAAATCAAGTGGGCCGCATTAGTGGGCCTTATGTACATTGCAATGGGTCATACTCCATGAGCCTTTGAAAACATCACAATGGGTCTCGTAACATGGCCCTTATATATATCAGAGTGGGACTCGACAACGGGCCACCAATACGTCGAATGGGCCTAACCTCATGAGCCTTATATATATATCAAGGTGGGCCTCCCCAACGGCCAGAAATACATCAATATGGCTCCATCACATGGGCCTAGGGCCCACCATAATATTTATTTGAAATCCAACCTATTCATAAGGTCACTTGAACCTTGGGTAAGGCCCACTGAAATGTTCATTTGAAATCCAACTTATTCATAAGGTCACACGGGCCAGGGAGGAGGGGAACAACAATTTTCAGCTTGATCTGGAACTTCTGTGGACCCAGAAAGGGTTTCAATGGTAGAGTTCAATTCACACTGTTTCTTGTGATGTGGGCCGCCCGAGCGCTGGATTGGCCTGATTTTTGAGGGGGGTCCATGTCAAATAGTGGCCCACCAAATGGGCGGTGTGGATACAAAATATACATCATGGTGGGGCCCACGGATGGAGCCGTGGGTCCCTGCCTCTTGGCCGCCCGCCCGCCAGCCGCAGGCGCTGCCTGCACGTCCTTTTTATTTTTTTTGTTTTGGGGCCCACCGAGATGTGATTCACAATCCAGCCCGTTCATTGGGTGTATCCCACAATTTTAAGGGTCCAAATCAAGTTTCATTTACATCCAAAACTCAGGTAGGCCCCACCAAGTGCTTTTATATGTTTAGACATGTCTTCATATGATTTCAGATGGTGTGGCCCACCTGTGTCCCGTATAAGGCTGATTTTTGACGTGGACGCGTGGACTGAGGGTACTCATCAAACTCACGGTGTTGACCGTCGAAACACATCAAGATGGGGCCCACAGCTGGGCCGTGAGCCCAGCCCGACCGTCCGTCCGTCCGCCCGCGGCTGGCGTGACGCTGCTGCTGCCTCCTCTCTTTTGTTTTTTTTTTTTTTTTTTTGAAAATTTGATTTTTTTACGGATTTTCATAGACGGGGCCCACATCCGCAAGATCCACTCCAGCCATGGGTCCCTATGGCTTGATACAAGCCCATAGAGTCCAATATCGGGCTATTTTTGATATGCAGGAGCCTTAGGGAGTAAACCGAAGGTAGGAACACTGTTTCCTATGGTACGGCCCGCCAGAAAATGGGATCAACTTCATTTTTCGGCTCAACGCCTAAAATGAGTTGAGGAACAATATGGACGGTTTGGATCTTACATATACATCAAGGTGGGGCCTGCATGAGTGGCCCACCACTCCCTTTCCTTTTTTTTTTTTTTTATAAAGTCCATTGTTGCAACGTCCAGCATCCAGGGACGCTGGACGATTTGTATATATTCACAGAAATGTGGTGGGTCCCACGTGAATGTGGCCCACCAATATATATATATATACATATACATTTAATATTTATCTTATATTGTATATATATATAAGTACATATTATATTATATATTATATACATATATTATATAATATATAACATACATATATATATATACATATAAAAAGATGCATTGGACCCATCCCAACAGTAGGGGGGTGTGGATCATCACCTATAATAGAGTGGGCCACACCGTCTGATGTAGATGGACGGGGGAGATGTAACACATATCGGTGGGATCCACAACATTACAAGGAAAGAATGAGAGAGAGATAAAGAGAGAGATACACGGTGAGATAGAGGAACCCCGCCACTATGGGCCCTCTTGATTAAATCACATACATCCAAATGGGTCCCACCAACAAGTGGGCCCTAAAATTTAAATTAATGGAAAATCACCCACCTTATCTTCCTTCTCCTAGCTCCCTTGGACTCCTTAGCTCCTTACCTTCACTTTTAATGGAGGTTGATGAAAGATGAATGGTTGAGATTAGAAATGAGAGGGTGGGCCACACTTGAAGTTGAGAGGGAGTGTTGGATGAGTGAAATTTCTCATGGGATTTGGAAAAGTTGCTAGAGAATGAGAGGGAGAGATAGAAATAATGGGTGGAGGGATGGGTGGAGTGATGGTTGTAAGAAAGGAGTGATGAGGGGTATGGTTTAGTTTGAAATTGGTGGAGAAGAGGGATGGTTGAGGTTGAAAATGAGAAAAAGAGGAATGGTGAGGTGGAAAGATGGTGGACTTTTGGAAAAAGAGGGAATGGGTGAAGTACTTTGAGGTATGGTTGCATTTATGTTTAATTAGTGGGACTAATTGTGTAGAGATTCCCTCGAAATCCGCAACGCGCGGTGTTTCTTCGGAATAAACGCTGATCGGCATCTTCTTACCTGGGTATCGGTTCGGTGCGCAAGTCACGGCGTTGGAACCGCGGCGACGGTGCGATCGCCAAGACATAAGTTTCAGATCGAGCCGACGTCGGTGCGCGGGACCTGGCTTAGGATCGTGCGCAAACACCGAATACGGTGCGAAGGTTGCCGGAATTTGACCGGAAGGACCGCGGAAGCTAACGGAACAGTACGGATTAGGACACGGGTCTTACAATTTCTTACTATGCCAAGAAACTAGACAGTTCCGGTCAGAAAAACATCCACCGCTGGTAGACTTCCCGTCATCAATATTACCAGCCCAATCAACATCCGAATAACCGGTAAATTGAACATTAGTATCATGAGGATACCGTCGAACTTGTGGCATATCTCAAAATATGTTTTCCAGCAATCAGGTGGGACTCTTTAGGGTCCAATTGATATCTAGCACAGATTCCTACATTGAATGCAATATCAGGTCAGCGCATAGTTAAATATAATAAACTACCTATCATACTGCGATACAGCTTAGGATCTACACTTTTACCTATTGAATCCTTAGAGAGTTTAAGTGTCGTACTCATAAGAGTATTAAAATTTTTACCACTCTCAAAATCAAACTTTTAAACCAAGTTTAGAGCATATTTGGTTTGAGAGATAAAGAACCCATCAGGAAGCTGTTTTACTTACAAACCTAAGAAATAGTTCAGTTCTCTAACCATGCTCATTTCAAAATTCGACTTCATTAAATCTACAAACTCAACAGTCATGTTAGAACAGGTAGATCCATAGATAATGTCATCAACATATATCTATACTATCAGTATGTGATCATTGTGTTTCTTTAGAAAGAGTGTCTTATAACACTCCTCATTATAAAGTTATGACTTAGTAAAAACTTAGTCAATTTCTTGTACCATGTCCTGGGAGCTTGTTTCAATCTATAGAGTACCTTTCTCAGGTGATAAACATGATTAGAATGTTTAGGGTCTTTAAAACTAGTAGGTTGTTCTACATATATTTCTTCATGTAGATCACCATTCAAGAAAGCACTCTTAATATCCATTTGGTGAATTTTAAACTTTTTGTACCAAGCAATGGATATAAACAGTTTGATAGATTCTAGACGAGCTACTGGGGCAAGTTCATCAGACTTATTTCATCATAATCGATGCCTTCTATCTCACTGTACCCTTATACAACCAGTCTAGCCTTGTTTCTTATAATGTTACCAAGTTCATCAAACTTATTTTTAAAGTTCCATTTAGTTCCAATAATGTATTTATCATTAGGTCTAGGAACTAAGTCCCATACATCATTCCTAACAAATTGATTAAGTTCATCTTGCATAGCTACTATCCAGTTTTCATCAGCAAGAGCTTTTACATTGGCCGGCTCAATTTGGGATGTGAAGCACACATAATTACAAATGTTTTCTAATTGTCTATGAGTGCACACACCAGTGAGAGGATTCCCAAGAATTTGATCAGTTGGATGGTCTTTAACTGACCGCAGTTCAGGGTCATTTTGACCAAACGAAGAGTCTGGTTTATCAAATAAAGAGACTTTATCATCTTCTAAACTTGAGATAGGTGTATTCAAGTGATCATCTATAACCACATTTATAGATTATTGAATAACACTGGTCCTCTTGTTGAGAACTCGATACGCTCGACTATTTAGTGCATATCCTAGGAAAATACCCTTGTCACTCTTAATGTCGAATTTTTCCAGATTTTTCTGGTCACGTAAAATGTAGCACTTGCTGCTAAAAACTCAAAAGTATTTTACATTAGGCTTCTTATTGAACCATAGTTCATATGCAGTCTTATAATTAGACTTTCTAGTATAAACACGGTTAGTGATATAACATGTCGTGTTCACATCTTCAGCCCAAAGACTTTTAGGAAGTTTCATACTATTTAACATCACATTCCCCATTTCTTGTAGTACCCGACTTTTTCTTTCAACAACCCTATTCTATTAAGGTATCTTGGGTGAAAAATACTCTTGCGATATTCCATGATCACTATAGAATTTCTCAAAACTACTATTATCAAATTCGGAACCATGATGACTATGGATTTTGGTGACATGTGATTCCTTCTCAATTTGGATATGCTTGAGTACCCTTTTCACTTCAACGAGGGTCTCAGATTTCTCTCTCATTAAAACTACCCATGTAAACTTGGTAAAATCATCTACTATGGCCAGTATATATTTCTTACCGCCTCGACTCTCCGTTCTAGTCAGTCCAACGAGATCCATGTGCAGAAGTTCAAGGGGTTTGGATGTAGCGTTGGAGTTCACTTTCTAGTGAGCACTCCTAGTTCGTTTTCCAATCTGGCATTCGCCACAAACTTTATCCAACTTCTTTAACTTGGGTAGACCTCTTATTAATTCACTTTTGCTCAGTCTATAAAGATTATGGTAGTATACATGTCCTAGGTGTTTATGCCATAGTTCGGTCTCATCGATTTGGACCATGTAACATGATAACTTAGACGAGCTTGAATCACTGACTATATAGTAGTTCTCAGGTGTTCTGCGACTAGTTAATATCATAGAACCATTTTCATTAGAAATCTCGCACCCTTGGTTGGTGAATTTGACGCTATGTTTGCTATCACAAATTTGAAAAATGCTTAGGAGATTATGCTTAAGGCCCTCTACAAACAACACATTCTCAAATGGAGGAAGATTAAAAGTTGAACTGTACCTTGGCCAATAATCCTGCAGTTGCTACCATCATCAAATGTTACTGAGCCATCAATCATATCTTTAAGATTGGTGAACAAATCTTTATCACCTATCATGTGTTTAGGCAACCACTGTCTAGGTACCACTTTAAATGACTCGAAGCCTTAAAAGCAACGTGAGCAACCAAACAAGCAACCTTAGGAACCCATTTCATTACAGTTTTGGGTTTTGGAGGATAGTTAGTTGTTCTATGCTTGTAGTTGTTGTATATTCTACCATTCGAGTTAGATTTTAGAAGCTCCTTGAGTAAATCCATAATTTTCTTAGCTAAGGGGTTATGATTTTGATATTTATAATTGATATGATTGTTTTTAGGTTTCATAACCTGAAAAGTTTTAGG
The DNA here is from genome assembly GCF_029962835.1 of Magnolia sinica. NCBI lineage: Eukaryota > Viridiplantae > Streptophyta > Magnoliopsida > Magnoliales > Magnoliaceae > Magnolia > Magnolia sinica. The sequence continues at coordinate 79,532,117 of NC_080573.1, forward strand.
ATTTTTGAAAGTATTTTGATTCAAACTTTTCCCTTTTGAGTTAGAGGACTCTCCTTTAATAAAATTTGGAGGAGTGTTCTTATGATTAGGAGGTGTATACTTATCGTAGCCCAAACCAGATCTATCGCCACATTTCCTTGATCCGGTTAAGAGTTTTTCTAGTTTAGGATCACCCTGGGCATGCCTCCATGTCACGCCCCAAATTTGGGGACAGACAACTTCCGCGATGCCCCGAATCCAGCACTCGACTTCCATATACCAAGTCCTGAGTTCGGTGCACCACAAGGAAGATTTTTTATTGAATTTTTTTTGTTGTATGTACATATAATAATACCTGAGCATGAAGATCCATGATCAAAATACCAAGCAACGCTCTCCATTATCAATCCTGATGGTTACAAGTACAATGCTTTCCAAAAGGTACACGACGTCAACATTGCCAAATCAAAAAATAGATACAATGCATTGAGAAAGCTAAGACTTCCAAGGTACTCCTGCCTTAAAAAAATGAGAAATAGGAAGCTTAAGAAAAAAGCCTAGTGAGTACACACATGTGTGCAGTGTGTCCTACATGCAAGTAAGATAAATATGCTATAAGGAAGTCATGTATGGTGAAAGACATGTATCACGTAAGGTATGATGTCAATGCCAATGCAATGCATATGCATCATAGTAATACTCTGAATCAATGCTACCAGCATCACCAAGTCATATTTTCATTTCACCTATACCACAGCCATAATCGTATTACACACATCCGTAATCACATCATCATCATCATATTGTCATACCATATCATAACCGTATATCTTGGGATGCACTGTGGTTGATACCATGCACCAGACACTAGTAATCGACCTTGCATACCTGCCCTCTGGCGGACTTCCACCAACTATATATCATGGAAAACACCGTGGTCGACACCTATGCACCAGACACTAGTAATCGACCTCACATACCCGCCCTGTGGTGGACTTTCACCCGGCATGCCAATAGCGGACTTCATTCGCGCTTCTCCTTGCTGGCGAGTCAGACCAGTCCCTGTTTGCACCTCACCCCTTAAGCAGGTTGGACCCACCTCTTCTTAACCTGACCTCGTCAGTGGGAGTCAAATCCATAACCCATGTATCCACTCGGACCGACAGTAAGGAAAACCTAGCTATCATAGGGGTTTAGGGACTTTCAACCCAAGGGGCACATCATCCCCTAATATTTCCACACTTCCGGTGTCCCGTTCATTTTCAGGGATAACCCAAGTCATCATCATAGATGTACATTTCAATGTCAAGATCCAACTCATGTTATACGGCATGACTGTGGTATTTCAATCATCATGTATGCCATGATTATGCATGAATTCAAGCAACTATGATAAGGTATACATTTAAGTGCATGTGGTATGTATACGATGCTATGAGTTTAGGGTCTGCTTAACCTTTAAGCCAAAAATAACATACAATCATCATATGCCACTATCAATTATATTAACCCATAGTCATGTGACTAAATTGAAGCGGACATATCTTACACATGAACGAATGTATTGAAGTACACTTGCACATACCATCATTCCATGGTGCATGAGTATGATCAATATCAACATGGTTAAGTAGATGAATTTAGTATGTTAGGAAGCGAAACAACATTAATCAAGATATTAAATCACATACTTCCATTAACCATAATCACTAACATCACTAATATCATCCATAGCTATCATAATCATGAGCATTAATTGTATTCAGAATTACATCATATCCTTCGCAAGATAGATATTCCATTAGTGGTTTTGGCCTAACGTGACTTTCTTTTATTGAAACCACATGGTTATACTCTAACTGGGCCATATGGTTAATGAGTGGTGATGACATGAAGTACATGCACCAGGTGGTTATGAGATGAAAGGCATAAATATAACATATAGTAAATGAGCCATAGTGGGCTGTTAGTAGGTTGGATTTGCAAATAATTATCGTAGTAGTTCTACAATGGTTTGGAAGGCATAGATAAACCTCATAAGATATAGTGAGTCCTAAGTTAAACGACTTGGGTATATAATATAACATAAGAGTTAATCACGGTTGGATGATAGTGGGTTTATCTCATACAACGTAGTGAGTCCTACTTCCAAGTGGTACTGTAAGTAGATGGGTCCACACAAACATTACGGTGGGCCTCATCAAGTAGATAATATAGGTAACTCACATATAATAAGGTAGTACAAGGAAGAACAATTCAGATGTACAAGGCACACGACAGCGGGCTCCATGATTGAACTATTTGGTTAGCAAAACAATTAAACGATGTGGATAAAATACATACATTGAGTGGATTTACCAGTGTTCAAAAGTTATACGTTCAATTAGCACTATTTCATATCGCCTGACTTATTTAGGAATTGGATCTAGGTCATTTTGGAATCATGTTTTAGAATTAGCTAGCCTAATGGATAAATGGTGAAATATGCAATACTTACATCAAGGTAGGATCCATAATCAATTTGACACACATCCTAAGTTCAGATGCCTAAGAGGTTACATCATCAGCATAGTCCACGAGTCTGAGTAATCACACAATTCTCATATGCCCACATGGTCTTATGGCCACTTCCATTATTAGAAGTTCATATAGTTGAGAGGCCACGCAAATGTCACTCTGCTAGTCATAATAAGGGACTTAAGGTTAGATGGTTATGTACGTTCATTACATTATAGCTCACATAATGGGGCAACCGCTTTACTAAACTTTCACATGGTCAGGCGGTAAGTACCACAATTTCACATAGCTTAGTATGTATACGATTACTATCATGATCTAGTGTCCACATTTTAAAATATCCAAACATGTGTAACGACCTTGGAATTTTTTTGTGCTAATCTTTCCTTAAGTAGTTGTTTTGGGGTAATTAGCGCTTTACTCCATTGCTTGTGAAATTCGCATCAATCACTTTAAATTGTATCTGCATGGCTCTAAACGTATAGATTAGTGAGCGCTACGTTACTCTGCAATCTGGAATCCATCGCTAAATCCAGTTGTTCTGGGGATTTTTTGGAAGATCTGGATCAGACCTGGACCGCGCGTCGAAAGTCCGATGGCGATGATCTTAGGCTGTTGCGGTCACTGAGTTGGGCTTGACTATCTCCTCGAAAATCAAGTCCATGTGATGTTCTGGGTCGATTTGCTTGAGCTCGGAGTGAAGAGTGTGAGAACGGTTGGAATTTATTAAGCTTTTTATGAAATCTGAGTCGTGTCGCTTATGCGACGATTTTAAGCTATCTGACCGTTGGATTCTGACCCAATTTCACCCTCTGATCAGGATAGTTGGCCCAGGCATATCCTAGTGCTTGTGGACCTGATCGAGTTTCCGTGACCGTTGAATTGAGTGTGGTCCGCCATGGCTGATTTGAAGAGCCGGTTGGTATGAAAACTTAGCTTGACCTAGATCCATGGTCAAGGAGCTTAAGTCTGACCTTTCGTGGTTATAGGCCCACCAGAAGTGCTTCGTTGGATCGAGGAAGGCTTACTTTGGTTATAACCTAAGTATACCTTGACCCTGGGGTTATTTTCATCAAAATAGGCCTATTTATAGTCCTTAAACCCTAGCCCTCTTTTCCATACGATTTTTCTCTAACCCTAGCTTGGAAAGAGAGTGGAAAAGAGAGAGAAAGTGAGAGAGATAAGTTGGTGAATCACCTTGGATTCCTCCTTGTTCATCTTCATCTTTGAACCTTCACTTTGAATCGTTCTTCTGACGGTTCTGAGTTCTTTTGGGGTAAGTTAACCTAACCCTAACCTGTGTTAGAGCTTAGATTAGACTTTGTGTTGTTGTATCTCATTTCTATCCTTATTTTAGGGTATTCTAGCGCCGTTGACGAAGACAACTCGTCTAAATCAGTTCGGTGGTTCATTCTTTGCTTAAGGTGCGGACTTTAAGTGTATAGGTTATGGTTTTCAAGGCTTTCAATCCCAGTTAGTGATTTATTCTTGTTATGGATGAGATTTCACATGCTAAATGTTATGTTTACATTGCTTTCCTGATATGCATGTGCTATATTGAGATTTGTGTATTCTATGTGTATTTATAAAGTACCGTATACGTATAAAATATGCACTTGTGTTTGCCATGATTATTTGTCCTGTATGTATGCTAGATGCATGTATGACGACTCCTTGGTAAAAGGAATTGTCTAAGTACATGTATTCCAACATACGCCATGTATGTTGTTCCATGTATGCTAAGTGTTTGTAGAAATGCATGAATGATCTAAGTGTAACTGATTACACTAATTGTGGGCGTTGAGAAGTGATTCTCAATACTCCTATTGATGCGCATGATTTCCCTTATGCAAGTTACATTCCAAGTTATTTAAATTCAAGCATTACCTATGCTTACATTTATGTTAAGTTGATATTCCTCAAGTGCTTATGTACCATGATTTAAGCTGTTGTTCCATTACTGTTTCACATTTCATATGAATATCTGTTGTAGTGTAAGGTGTTTGGGACTATGCCTTAGTCCAGGAAATCGGTGATCGACTCTATATGCGTGGTTGAGATTGCTTTCGCCACGTAGGACGTATTAGACGAACCCGAGTCGTATTAGAGTTGTCGTCAGTGGTTTGGCCACGCGGAGTGTTTACGCACTCTATGTCGCTCAACTCAACGTGCGCTCGTGCTAGTCGAGTTCGTCAAATAACCCGATTGTCTGATGTATGTTAACCATGTATGGACACTACTGCTTGAATCTAGGGTACCGAACTTACCAGTGACATCCTATTAACTATGGTACTTGATCCGCTAAGACTCATGAGCCGGACATGGTGGTATGGGACACAGTGGTCGAGCTGTCGGCCTACGCTGGGGTGACGAGCCTCCCTGTAGTGACCAGTGAGCAACTAACCTCGTGAGCCAATTATGGTGGTATGGGACACTATATTCGTGCTGTCGGCCTACATTGATTGGTGACGAGCCCTTTGTAGTGACCTCGAGCATACTTGGATACCGCAAGGAGGTGACGAGCCGATCTGTGGTAGTAAGGGCATGAAAGGCGTGCATTGATTGGTGACGAGCCCTTTGCTACGACCTCAACTATATGATCGTATGAGATGTCTAGGATTGATGACCCTAGTATGGATCACTGTTTGGATGGTGATATGAGGAAGGTATCTTAGCTTCCCAATCCTATTGTGTGAAATGGACTAATAACAACTTGGTAATCATATCCATGCACCGCATTTGCATGTGCTTTGTAGATGTGGCGCACTTTGAGGCGATATCATGCGTAACGTAAGATGAAGACGCTGAGGGTGTACGCGTGAGGGCACGCATCATACCGCATTCATACTTGCATTAACAAGAGTACTTAGGATTTATTTAATTGTCTTGCTTTATCATTACTGTTTGATTGAACTGATAACATGTTAACCAGTGCCTTATTGTTCCACTGAGTTGATCACTCACTCCCACGTTTCTGGGGCGGTGTTACACACCCACCAGACTCTGTCTTAGGCCCTGATGTTGCAGATGTGGATGCGACGTCTGAGGCAGAGCGGGAGCTGGATGACGACGAGGCTGCCTTCTCCTTTATGCAGTTTTCAGACGGGTTCTAGCGAGCCTCGGTCTGATGTGCGGGTTTATGAGATTATTTTTGGGATCTCAAATGATGTAACTTGATACTTAAATTTTGTTAAATAACACTTTTATTCGACCTGGCTTGTATATGTACTTCAGGGATTTACACTTGTACACATATTTTACTATAAGTCTTCCGCTTGCTTTATTCACTTGTCCTTGAATCATATCTGTGTTTTGGCTTAATCTATTCCATGTTTTATGCGCTAATACAGTCAACATACATCTCTCATTAATTATGTTGCATAAGTGATGTTTTGCAACTCGGGAGCTGAGTTATGCTCGACCCCCGAAATTCAGGGCGTTACAAGTTGGTATCAGAGCATGATCTGGATTAAACTGGACCTGCGTTATGGTCACACACTGCACGTTGTCGCCACTTTAGTGTAATTGGGTGTGGGTTTATTATCGCTTTGTGTTTGTGTTCCGTAGTTTCTATCGGCAAAAGTTTCCTGAAAACCTTCGCCGAGATCGAGTCTGTACTCTTACCTGATCACACACAGCGACCCGAAACCTTTCCTAGACCCTCTATTCATGAGTGTAGATGGTCTATCTTCCTTTTTTTCATCTTTAAACCTTTCAGAAATTGTTATTTGGATCAGATTTCTGTCAAAATGACCTGATAGGCGTCAAGCTATGCAAGGGGCCGATCGGGGCATTTTCTGTGGGGCCCAGGGGGGGAACCACACATTTTGGACCAAGAGGGACCAGGAGGGACTCGCCAAATCGGTGAGGCATCGCCGGACTGTCCAGAGACCGGCGATGCCATCGCCGGTTCTGCGAGGGATCGCCGGTCAGTGGGCCAGGCTGGCCGGGCCAACGCGGGCCGATCGTCCATAGGCCTTGTGTGGCCCACCCCTCAACGGTTTTGCCTTTATATCTTTTTCTTTAACCTATTTTCTTCACAAAACCCACCCCCAAGCTCTCCCTTTCTTCAAAAACCTCTCCAAACTCTCTCAAATCTCTCCCAAATCTTCATCTTCCTCCCATTTTCATGCACACCCATCACCCCATTTTCAAATCCTCCCTCCCATTGCTGATTTCTCTTTCTTACCTTCCCATTTGAGCCCTTTCATTCCCTTTTTGGCTAATAGTTGTGTGGAAGCTTCATCATCTTCCTATTTCTCTCTTTCTCTCATTTCTCATGGCCCTCTTTGAGATTGTGACAGCCATCTTTTCCATTTCTTCCCTTCTTTCCTTGATGGGGAAGAAGAGAGTGCCCGTGGATGAAGCCGGGCCGAGCCGCCCAACCCGTGCACGGAGGCCGAGAGGTGCCGCCGCTAGCACGTCCGCCACGGGCGAGTTCCAAAGGAAGCGAGACCTCGATCCTCGAGCTCCCGTTAGTAGGACTTTATTGGCGGAATTGTCGCATGGAGTCTATGAAGGGCATAGAGTCCTTTTTGAGGCTCATGTTGATCCGCGGCTCTTTAGTGAGTTCTTCTTGTTGGAGCGCCTAGAAGGGGCTGGTTGGGGTCCCTTGTTCGAAGGCGAGTATCGCGCGAATGCTAGCACTGTTCGGGCCTTTTATGCCAACATTCTTGAGCCTTCGCTGGATCCTCTGCAGTTCAAGATTCCTTGTGGTAGCGGTCGGGTTAGTATTGTCAATGTTGCTTTGATATCCCGACTCCTGAGAGTGCCACTTGGTGAAGTGCATGCTAGCGAGAAGAATATGGACAATGTGCGCGAGAGGGATCGTCGCACCCGATCCTTGTGTGGTCGTCTGGTCGAATGGCAGCCGAATAGGAGTCTCCTGGCTTCCTTCATGACGGACGACTTCCGTTTGCTTCACCACATCTTTACGTTCAATGTATATCCAAGGTGGAGCAACCGCAGCGAGTGTACGCGCCTGATGGTGGATTTCCTATATCAGGTGGGGCAGGAAGCGAAGTTGTGTGTGCCGACGTACGTCCTACGCCAGATTATTCTCATCGCTCGTTCGAGTAAAAGGACCGAGTCTCTTCCCTTTGGCCGCCTCATTTGCAAGATCGCACATGAGTTTGGCTATAGGCTTGGAGCTGAGAAGCCGGTTCCTATTCGCCATATCAATTTGAGGACTCTTAAGCTGATGGAGGTTGGTTCTGGTCGGCTTGCCTCAGAGGGTGAGGCTGAGTCTGAGAGCGGTGACGATGAGAGTTATGCTGAAGGTGGTGCGGAGTCTGAGGAAGAAGCAGAGCAAGATGAGGAAGAGATTGAGGCATAGGATTCGAGCGATAGCTCTCCTCCTGTGGTGCCGGAGCGGGGTGCAGAGCAGATTGCCAGAGATGCCCGTCTTACACGGCTTGAAGAAGGGCAAGCTGCTTTACGTCAGGAGATGGTCGATCTTTGAGGCTTTGTTAAGCATAAGTTTAAGAACATGTCTCGGACTCTGAAGTCTATCCTGTGTTACTTGTAGGATAAGGGTGCTCCGCCTCCATCTCCTGATTCCGACGAGTAGCATCGTCGTGGCCATCTTTGCCTTGTTTGTGTTTTCTTTCTGTGTGTAGCCGTTGTTGGCTTGTAGTTGGAGTGTTGCAGTGTTGTAGTTGTGGTAGTTATTTGTGGTTGTAGTTGCTGTGGTTGATGAAGTATTAGATGTTGTTGTTTTCATGCTTTCCTAGTCGTGATTCATGTATTGCTACACTACTTGTATTGCGACAATTTTGATTAATGGAATGCATGTTGTTTGTTTTTGGAATTGTGCTGTGCTGTGTTGTTGTGTGGATGGATTATGTGACTTAGAATCTGACAGGTTGCATCCTCTGATTTAATGTAGGGATGCCTCCTAAGGGTTCGAAGACTTCGGCCCGTCTCTCTCTGATTGAGTCGCTTGCTGGGGTTCCTCCCTTAAGCGATAGCCAGTCGGATCCGCAGGCGGGTCCATCTCGTGCCGGTGTTGGGTCGACACCTATGGCTCCTCCAGTCACACCCTCGGTTCCTGGGCCGAGCCGTGCACCTTCATCTACTCCACCTGTTGATAGGTTTGAGCAGATGATGCTGTTGATGCAGCAGCAGCAGATTCAGCAGCAGCAGCACCAGCAGGAGTTCCTCTCCTCCATGGCTGGCATCTTTGCTCAGTCAGTGGGGGTGACTCCACCTGTTTCACCTATGCCTCCGTCTGGGAGTGCCAGTGTCAGTGCTAGTGCCAGCGGCACATTTGAGCGATTCCAGCGCTTGCGACCTCCTACTTTTACGGGTTCTCATAGACCCGAGGAGGCCGAGTATTGGATTGACCGCATCTCTAAGATGCTGAGACCGTTGCACTGCTCTGAGGTCGAGCAGGTTGAGCTTGCCACCTTCATGTTTGAGAAGGAGGCCAGTTTGTGGTGGGACAGTGTGCTTCGCACTGTCGAGGAGGACTTCGTGTGGTCGTGGCAAGTGTTTGAGGTGCGCTTCCATGAGAAGTATTTCCCGGTTACGTACTGACACGAGAAGGAGAGTGAGTTCCTTCACCTCCACCAGGGAGGGTTGTCGGTTACGGAGTATGAGAACCGGTTTACTGAGTTGGGGCGGTATGTTCCTTTGATCCTGGGTGATCAGCTGATGAGGATGCGGCGTTTCTCTGAGGGACTGAGACCTGAGATCCGATCGAAGATTTACTGTGCTAGCATTTCTTCTTATGCGGAGCTGGTGAGCATGTCCTTGCGAGCAGAGCAGGACGGAGATAGAGCGTCCCGCATGCGGGCACCAATGGTTCCTAGGCCGCGATCGGACTTTCACGGTGCACCTTTCCTTGGCAAGAGGCCTTGATTCTCCTCCGAGGCGTTCAGCGCCGCCCGCTTAGCAGATGAGAGCTGATCTGAGATGTTCTTATTGTGGGAAGGTGGGGCACTTGGACCGTTTCTGTTTTTCCCGTATGAGAGCAGGTGGTTTTACTCCACCGCAGAGGGTTAGTCGTCCAATGCCTCAGGTTATTTCTCCTCCTCCTCTTCGATCAGCGCCAGCTCATCCATCTTTCAGACCTGCAGTTCCTGGTTTCAGGCCACCTCAGCGGCCCATGGTTCCTCCGTCGAATCGTCAGCAGCAGGCTCGTGTTCATGCGCTTTCAGCTGAAGCGCCTATGTCTGACTTGGTGCCGAGGTCCTTTAAGGTGATAGCGCATATTGAAGGTATTCCTGTTTCTGTGTTAGTGGATACAGGGTCCACTACTTCTCTTATTTCTTATGCGGCAGTTAGGCGTTTGGGTTTGAGATCTGTTCCCATGCAAGGAGTGACGCTTACTACCGCTACAGGGATGTCCTCTGCTTTGGGCAAGCGTTGTATGGATTGTTTGGTCGATCTGGAAAGTGGATCGATCCGTGTTGATTTGCTAGTCGCACCGCTTTATCACTACGATGTTATTATGGGTATGGATTGGCTCACGAGGATGCGAGCTGAGATTGATTGTGAAGCGAGATCAGTGACGATCCATGGACCTGAGGGCGAGACTGTTACTTTCCCAGTTCAGGTCAGTTACCCTCTTCGTATTGATTTTTATTCTTCTCTGTTGGAGAGTTCGGCCGAATTGGCATTGGTTAGTACGCCGATAGTTCAGGAGTTTGAAGATGTGTTTGAGTCGATTCCTAGATTACCTCCTCAGCGTGAGATTGATTTTGCTATCGATCTTATGCCTGGTGCGGCACCCATTTCTTTACTCACCTATCGGATGCCTCCGAGTGAAATGGAGGAGTTGAGGAAGCAGATAGATGGTTTACTGGAATTGGGTTTTATTCGGCCCAGTGTGTCTCCTTGGGGAGCACCTGTTCTGTTTGTGAAGAAGAAGGATGGTTCCTTGCGATTGTGTATTGATTATCGCAGGTTGAATCTAGTAACTGTGAAGAATAAGTACCCTTTGCCCAGGATTGATGATTTGTTTGATCAGTTGAAGGGGGCACGGTACTTTTCGAAGGTTGATCTGCAGTCAGGGTATCATCAGTTGCGCATCAAGGATGGAGACGTGTGGAAGACCGCTTTTAGGACCAGCTTCGGTCATTATGAGTTCCTTGTGATGTCATTCGGTCTGATGAACGCACCGGCCGTGTTCATGGATCTGATGAACAGGGTGTTTCGGTCATTCCTATTTCGATTCGTCATTGTCTTTATTGATGACATTTTGATTTATTCGGCGAGCCGGGCAGAGCACGAGGAGCACTTAAGAGTGATTTTGGATACCCTTAGGGAGCATCAACTTTTCGTACAGTTCAAGAAGTGTGATTTTTGGAAAGAGGAAGTCAAGTTCCTGGGACATGTGGTGTCCAAGGAAGGAATAGCCGTCGACCTTGCCAAGGTAGCTGCAGTGCAGGACTGGAAGCAGCCTGGTTCAGTTACTGAGGTGAGGAGTTTTCTGGGTCTTGCAGGCTATTATCGATGCTTTATTCAGGACTTCTCAAAGATTGCCAGACCGTTGTCGCAGCTGACACGGAAGGATTTGAAGTTTGCTTGGAGTGAGCAGGCGGATTTAGCTTTTCAGGAGCTAAAGGACAAGTTGACGTCCGCCCCTGTGTTAGTATTGCCAGAGCAAGGGGTTAAGTATATTATATATACTGACGCCTCTCGCATTGGTCTGGGTTGTGTTCTTATGCAGAAGGACAGGGTGATTGCTTATGCTTCGCGTCAGTTAAGGAAACACGAAGAGAATTACCTTACGCACGACCTGGAATTGGCAACTGTCATCTTCGCATTGAAGCTTTGGAGACATTACCTCTATGGTGAGGAGTTCGAGCTCTTTTACGACCACAAGAGCCTTAAGTATATCTTCACGCAGCGTGATTTGAATATGAGGCAGCGCAGGTGGATAGAAACATTGAAGGACTTCAAGTTTGATGCTTCTTACCATCCTGGCAAGGCGAACCTTGTGGCAGATGCGTTGAGTCGCAAGAAGGCTATTGAGTTTGCGGCTCCGCTAATGATAGCAGAGTGGGATATGTTGGAGTTCGTGCGCGATTTTGAGCAGAAGCTTACGGTGGTTGAGCCGTATGAGGTTATCGCACACGTTCGTGTACAGCCCGTTATCGACGAGAGGATCATTGCAGCTCAGGCAGATGATGAGCTTTTGGTGAAGATGAGGCAGCGGGTAGGTACAGATGAGAACTCCGACTGGAGTGTTATGTTATGGGGGCCTACGTTTTCGTGGCCGGTTATGTGTTCCTGACATCCCTGACTTGAGACGTGAGGTTCTCGAGTTAGCCCATAGTTCTAAGCTTGCGATGCATCCAGGTAGCACGAAGATGTATCAGGATATGAAGAGGTCTTATTGGTAGGACAATATGAAGGTCCAGATTGCTGAATTTGTTTCTCGTTGTCAGTAGGTCAAGGCAGAGCATCACCGACCTCCTGGGTTGTTGCAGCCCATGCCCATAGCTGAATGGAAGTGGGATTTCATCTCTATGGATTTTATTTCTGGGTTGCCGAGGACGAGAAAGGGATTTGACTCTATTTGGGTGATCGTCGATCAATTAATGAAGTCGGCGCATTTCTTACCGATCAGAGTCACTTACTCTACAGACGAGTTGGCTAGGTTGTATATCAAGGAGATAGTGCGTCTGCATGGAGTTCCCCTGGAGATTGTGTCTGATAGGGACACGCGTTTTACATCTATCTTCTGGACTCGTATCCAGGAAGCAATGGGTGTGAAACTGAAGTTCAGCACCGTGTTTCATCCGCAAACAGATGGGCAGACGGAGCGCGTGAATCAAGTCCTGGAAAATATGTTGCGAGCTTTTGTTTTGGATTTCAAAGACAGTTGGGATGATTGTCTTCAGTATGTAGAGTTCGCGTATAATAATAGTTTCCAGGCGAGTATAGGTATGGCTCCCTATGAGGCGTTGTATGGTCGCCCGTGCAGAGCACCACATTGTTGGGCAGAAATTGGTGAGCGTAGTTTGCTTGGCCCAGAGTTGGTGCAGGTGACTTCTGAGAAGGTTGACATCATTCGACGTCGACTTCTGACAGCGCAGAGTAGGCAGAAGAGTTATGCTGATACGAGGCGTCGACCGCTTGAGTTTGTAGTGGGAGACCATGTTTTTCTGAAGGTCTCTCCTATGAAGGGAGTTCTGCGGTTCGGTAAGAAGGGGAAGCTGACGCCGAGATTTATTAGTCCATTTCAAGTTCTGGATCGAGTGGGAGCGGTAGCTTACCGCCTTGCTTTGCCCACACCTCTTGCGGGCATGCATAACGTATTTCATGTTTCTATGCTGAAGAAGTATGTTCCTGATCCTTCGCATATTATCAGTTGGGAGCAAGTGCAGTTGAGTGAGGATGCCACTTATGTACTGCGACCAACGCGTATTCTCGACAGGAAGGAGCAGGTATTGCGTAGCAAGGTTATCCCTCTTGTGAAGGTGCTATGGACGCATCATGGTGTGGAAGAGGCTACTTGGGAATCTGAAGCTGAGGTCAGGAAGACCTACCCTCTGATCCTCGAGGATTATATGAAGGTATGAATTTCGAGAACGAAATTTTCTTTAAGGGGGGTAGATTGTAACGACCTTGGAATTTTTTTGTGCTAATCTTTCCTTAAGTAGTTGTTTTGGGGTAATTAGCGCTTTACTCGATTGCTTGTGAAATCCGCATCAATCACTTTAAATTGTATCTGCATGGCTCTAAACGTGTAGATTAGTGAGCGCTACGTTACTCTGAAATTTGGGATCCATCGCTAAATCCAGTTGTTCTGGGGATTTTTTGGAAGATCTGGATCGGACCTGGACCGCTTGTCGAAAGTCCGATGGCAATGATTTTAGGCTATTGCGGTCACCGAGTTGGGCTTGACTATCTCCTCGAAAATCAAGTCCATGTGATGTTCTGGGTCGATTTGCTTGAGCTCGGAGTGAAGAGTGTGAGAACGGTTGGAATTTATTAAGCTTTTTATGAAATCTGAGTCTTGTCGCTTGCGCGACGATTTTAAGCTATCTGACCATTGGATTCTGACCCAATTTCACCCTCTGATCAGGATAGTTGGCCCAGGCATATCCTAGTGCTTGTGGACCTGATCGAGTTTCCGTGACCGTTGAATTGAGTGTGGTTCGCCACGGCTGATCTGAAGAGCCGGTCGGTATGAAAACTCAGCTTGACCTAGATCCATGGTCAAGGAGCTTAAGTCCAACCTTTCGTGGTTATAGACCCACCAGAAGTGCTTCGTTGGATCGAGGAAGGCTTACTTTGGTTATAACCTAAGTATACCTTGACCCTGGGGTTATTTTCATCAAAATAGGCCTATTTATAGTCCTTAAACCCTAACCCTCTTTTCCATACGATTTTTCTCTAACCCTTTCTTGGAAACAGAGTGGAAAAGAGAGAGAAAGTGAGAGAGATAAGTTGGTGAATCACCTTGGATTCCTCCTTGTTCATCTTCATCTTTGAACCTTTACTTTGAATCGTTCTTCTGACGGTTCTGAGTTCTTTTAGGGTAAGTTAACCTAACCCTAACCTGTGTTAGAGCTTAGATTAGACTTGGTGTTGTTGTATCTCATTTCTATCCTTATTTTAGGGTATTCTAGTGCCGTTGATGAAGACAACTCGTCTAAATCAGTTCGGTAGTTCATTCTTTGCTTAAGGTGCGGACTTTAAGTGTATAGGTTATGGTTTTCAAGGCTTTCAATCCCAGTTAGTGATTTATTCTTGTTATGGATGAGATTTCACATCCTAAATGTTATGTTTACATTGCTTTCCTGATATGCATGTGCTATATTAAGATTTGTGTATTCTATGTGTATTTATAAAGTACCGTATACGTATAAAATACGCACTTGTGTTTGCCATGATTATTTGTCCTGTATGTATGCTAGATGCATGTATGACGACTCCTTGGTAAAAGGAATTGTCTAAGTGCATGTATTCCAACATACGCCATGTATGTTGTTCCATGTATGCTAAGTGTTTGTAGAAATGCATGAATGATCTAAGTGTAACGGATTACACTAATTGTGGGCGTTGAGAAGTGATTCTCAATACTCCTATTGATGCGCATGATTTCCCTTATGCAAGTTACATTCCAAGTTATTTAAATTCAAGCATTACCTATGCTTACATTTATGTTAAGTTGATATTCCTCAAGTGCTTATGTACCATGATTTAAGCTGTTGTTCCATTACTGTTTTACATTCCATATGAATATCTGTTGTAGTGTAAGGTGTTTGGGACTATGCCTTAGTCCAGGCAATCGGTGATCGACTCTATATGCGTGGTTGAGATTGCTTTCGCCACGTAGGACGTATTAGACGAACCCGAGTCGTATTAGAGTTGTCAGCAGTGGTTTGGCCACGCGGAGTGTTTACACACTCTATGTCGCTCAACTCAACGTGCGCTCGTGCTAGTCGAGTTCGTCAAATAACCCGATTGTCCGATGTATGTTAACCATGTATGGACGATACTGCTTGAATCTAGGGTACCGAACTTACCAGTGACATCCTATTAACTATGGTACTTGATCCGCTAAGACTCATGAGCCGGACATGGTGGTATGGGACACCGTGGTCGAGCTGTCGGCCTACGCTGGGGTGACGAGCCTCCCTGTAGTGACCAGTGAGCAACTAACCTCGTGAGCCGATTATGGTGGTATGGGACACTATATTCGTGCTGTCGGCCTACATTGATTGGTGACGAGCCCTTTGTAGTGACCTCGAGCATACCTGGATACCGCAAGGAGGTGACGAGCCGATCTGTGGTAGTAGGGGCATGAAAGGCTTGCATTGATTGGTGACGATCCCTTTACTACGACCTCAACTATATGATCGTATGAGATGTCTAGGATTGACGACCCTAGTATGGATCACTGTTTGGATGGTGATATGAGGAAGGTATCTTAGCTTCCCAATCCTATTGTGTGAAATGGACTAATAACAACTTGGTAATCATATCCATGCACCACATTTGCATGTGCTTTGTAGATGTGGCGTACTCTGAGGCGATTTCATGCGTAACGTAAGATGAAGACGCTGAGGGTGTACGCGTGAGGGCACGCATCGTACCACATTCATACTTGCATTAACAAGAGTACTTAGGATTTATTTAATTGTCCTGCTTTATCATTACTGTTTGATTGAACTGATAACATGTTAACCAGTGCCTTATTGTTCCACTGAGTTGATCACTCACTCCCACGTTTCTGGGGCGGTGTTACACACCCACCAGACTCTGTCTTAGGCCCTGATGTTGCAGATGTGGATGCGACGTCTGAGGCAGAGCGGGAGCTGGATGACGACGAGGCTGCCTTCTCCTTTATGCAGTTTTCAGACGGGTTCTAGCGAGCCTCGGTCTGATGTGCGGGTTTATAAGATTATTTTTGAGATCTCAAATGATGTAACTTGATACTTAAATTTTGTTAAATAACACTTTTATTCGACCTGGCTTGTATATGTACTTCAGGGATTTACACTTGTACACATATTTTACTATAAGTCTTCCACTTGCTTTATTCACTTGTCCCTGAATCATATCTGTGTTTTGGCTTAATCTATTCTATGTTTTATGCGCTAATACAGTCAACATACATCTCTCATTAATTATGTTGCATAAGTGATGTTTTGAAACTCGGGAGCTGAGTTATGCTCGACCCCCAAATTTCAGGGCGTTACAACATGATCGAGCAATCATATTCCTACCAATTATGATAAGTCTTTACTACAATCACTTCACACGTCACATAGTTAATGACTCATATTCGCTGTCGCATGGTTAAGGGCCAAGAGCCACATTTCATCATACCATTCACGGTTTAGAAATCACATCGCATAGAATCCAGGACCTTGATAGCATTAACTTGGGTAACATAACCCTACATCACATTCGGTCTAGTGTACAACTTGGTCATACGTGATTCAAGTGGCAGTATCTATATCGATAAGTACAAACCTACGTTGTTGAATGACCATTAATGCCACTTGATTTCATATGGTTAGGTGGCCTTGTACGTATTTTACATTCATACAGTTAGATGACTACATATACTACATATACTCCACCATTGCCTATGATTAGGTGGCTATACATACATTAAGTGCCCACATAATTAATGGGCCAAACAGGTATATCACACCCTCACACCACTAGAGTCTACATATTTGTTATAATTGAACATGTTAAGAGTTTAAACACAAGTCACATGATCCTATTACTTGGGGCCCCACTCTAACCAAAGTGCCAAGTGATCAAGGGTTGTTCACAATCAGCCCATTTAAGGGATTAATCATCATTACTTCAAAAATTACAATACCAGTTCGTCATACATTCAACACATGGAGATTACAAACTCTTGTCGAAGAGGCCTAATGGTTGGCCCAAACAAGGTTACCACTAATGGGCGCACATGGCATTCACTCAAAATGTGCCTTAACATTCTTGGGCCCACACACCAATGGAATTTATAATGGGTTCTATGCGGTGGAGCTCATAGGGCTTTCCCATGAGGTTAAGTTGTGTGTAACCCACTTAAGACTTAGGTCTGCTTTGATTTTAGCACAAATCCTAAAATGATATGACGAAGTGGATGGTCCGCATGGATTAAATAGATACACCATGGTGGTCTTAGGTTGGATTCAATAGTTAGGCACTTATTCTCATAGCCTTGTATTATATGTCCATTTCAAGTTGGATTGACTGATCTTTGGGACAATGCCCTAAAGGGGACCCGGTACATGGGCTAGATGGGTTGAATATCTAATACAACATCAGGATGGCCCATAACAAATTTTTAGTGATGAGAGTTCAATTTATATTATTTTATAATGTACAGCTATCTAATCATTGGATGGGCCAGATTCCTGGTAATATACCGTCAAAAGGGTTGATAAAATAGATAAACAGTGATGATCTAAAATATATATCATGTCATAGCCATGGTGGATTAAGTGGCATAACACTTACATCAAAGTGGGCCATACCACACACAAGTTGAGAGGGTTACCCTCTATTAAATATTCATAATCATTTGTTGGGCCCACAGAGATGTGGTCCATGAATCCAGCCCATCCATTATGTGTGTCCCACTTGGTTAAGGGGTCAAACCAAGTTTCAGATACATCCAAATTTCAGGTGGACCCCACAAGTGCTTTTATATACCTGAGCTCCGAGTTGTATGAATGGTTCAAGGAGATCAAAGTTACATGGGTCCCAAAGCGATGTATTTATTACATATACACAGTTCATCTATTTTTATTTTTATTTTTATTTTAGATCATTTTATGGCATTATCTAAAAATGAATCATATCCAAAGATTATCTGGACCTCACCACAAACACTGGTGGAGTTAATGAGTTCACCGTTAAACAATTTACAGGGCCCACCTTAATGTTTATTTTCCATCCAATCTGTTCATAAGGTCACAAAGACCTGAATTAAGGGGAAAACCTAATTTCATATTGGTCCAAAACTTCTATGACCCAAAAAGGGTTCCAATGGTAGACGTTCAATCCCTACTGCTTTTGTAGTGTGACCCACTTGATAGTTAGGTCTATCTTATTTTTCTTCTCCAAGCCTTAAGACAAGCTCGCCAAATGGATGGACGATTAGGATATAAGACATACCTCATGAACCGAACAAACGCACAAATCATAACTTCAAAATTTATTTATTATTATTTTTTTATTTTAATGGTGTGGGCCACCTAAGTCCCGTGTACGGCTGATTTTTGGGGGATCCCATCATTTAAAGGGCACCCATCAAATGCACGATGCTGATGTTCCACATACATTATGGTAGGGCATATGGCTGGACCCAAGGTCCTTTCCTACCATAGGCAACAGACGCTAAAGCGTCCAGATGATGCTGGATGTCAGCAGCAGCAACAGCAAGGGGCGTTAGCCCCTTGCCTATATATATATTTTTTTTTATTTTTTTGTTTTATTGTAGTTTTTCATAGGTGGGGCGCACATCAGGATGATCCACCCGTCTGTTAGATTCTATGGCCCAGTATGGATCTAACAAGTCCAATATTCAGCATTTTTTGACGTACAGAAACATCACAGCGGGCCCTAACAGTTTGTCACTATTAAAATAGTCTTTTTGATGGTGTGGCTCACCAGAGATTTGGATTTGCTTCATTTTTCGGCTTAACGCCTAAATTGAGCTGGGGAATAGGATGGACGATGTAGATTAAATACATACATTATGGGTGAGGCCCGTTGGGGACCCATAGCCGCTTCCCTCTTCTCTTTCAAGTAGCAGCAGGGACACTGCTTGCTATAGCGTTTAGACACTGCTTATTACATTGTCCTCTGGATGCTGGCAGCAACAGCGTCCACTCCTCTCTTTCTTTTTTTTTCTTTTCTTTTTTTATTTGATTAATTAATTTATTTATTTTTATGGTGTGATGTGCACATGTGTGCATGGGTGTGAATGTGTGTGTTTGGTCAGCCCAATGGGCCACACTTTGGATGGTTTGGATGGCCTATAAAATTCTAGTGGGGCCCACAATCAATGGGTCCCACATAAATCTATAAAAATTTTATTTTTATTATTATTCTTTTCATATGTATTCTCCCATGAATCCACACCATTAAACACATCATTATCATCATATCAACACCATTATTGATCATCTTTTTGTATGTACTCTCCTATGTATCCACACCATTCATCACATTAAATCGTCACCACTAATAATCATACAAATAATCAAAAAGAAAACAAACCAAGAGTGGAGTAGGTGTACTCACCTTGATGAATTAGATGGATGGAAGGGATGTAATTGATGGTTGAGATGGATGGAAAGGATGGGATTGATGGAGTTGATGGCCCACCAAGATCACTCCTCTCTCTCTCTCACTTTGTGTAGAAAAATGGTGAAATGTTAAGGAATGAAGGGATATATGTAGAGAAATTGTTAAAATGTGGTTAAATTCAATTAATGTGATCTTAGTTAGCTTACACTAAGATTATGACAATTAATTCATGATTCGTAATTAATGGTGGATTAAAGGAGTATGGGATGGCATGGTGTGATGATGTCATGCTTAAGGTGTGGCATGGAAAAGAGTTGGCTTGAGGTGTACATGAGAGAGGGAGAGGTATGGTGTGTGACACCACACACATGGGTAGAGATTCTCTCACCCATGTGTGGCATGTACATGTGTGCATGGCATGTGTTGTGCACATGTGTGGAATGGAGTACATGGCGCCTTGCGCACATGATATGTTAATGATTCTTCACGACGTATCTCACTAATGGAATATTGTACAAATACACGGGTGGTACCTATACGATCGCAGTGATGGGACGGTCAATATGAATAAGTTTTGAGGTCTTGGGGTTCCAGTCAGTTAAGTGTGTACTATGAATGGCCAATCCAGGTCTAGCTAAGGGTATCGATCATCATGTACATATGCATAGAAAATGGTACAGAATGGACGGGGTGTTACACTCCAAGTATCCTTCATACTCAAGAGAGAAGAGACTTCTAGTTTCAGTTTTTCATTTTCAGATTTGAGGTTTTCAACTAGGGATGTTTTCAAATCTAAATCACACTTAGCTTTTTCAAAACAATCTAACTAGATTATCAAAATTTTCTTTTAGTTTCAAAAACTTTTCTTTTTGAAGTTTTAATTTTGTAGCTATCTTACAACTTCCTTGTATAGGGTATCATAGGCATCTTGTAAATCTTCATCATTTTCAGGATCACTTCTCAGATTTTCTTCACTAGTTGAATACAACTGTTTGAGAAAGTGAATTTGGCTAGAGTCATTAAGGCTTTGACCTCATTAGTAAACTCAGGTTCAGAATCATCTGACTCAGAAGAGGCTTCAGAGCAAGATGATTCATCCCATGTAGCAAACATGCCTTTCTTTTTAGATTTGTTCATCTTTGGACATTTGTTTGTCAAATGCCTGTATTCATGGCAGTTGAAACATTGACTGTCTTTAATAGATTTCTAAGTTTTAGATCTAGTCCTTTTCTTTTCAGAAGGTTTTTGAAAATCTACCCTCTTTTTACTTTTGAAAATTTTATAAAACTTCTTAGCTAATAATGTCATATCATCTTCAAAGTTTTCAAAATTAAAATTACTAACATTTTCATGAGAAATATTTTGACAAGACTTAAGGGCGTTGGATTTACCTTTAAGAGCCTTAAAGTTTAACTCGTAGGTTTGTAAAGAACCAACCAGCTCTTCAACCCTCATAGTATCCGTATCACAAAGTTCCTGCATTGCGGTCACCTTTGAATTGAACCTATCAGGCAATGAGTGCAATATCTTTGCACGGACTTTGCTTTCTGGGATACTATCACCAAGACCCCACATAGAGTTGACTATGTCATTTAAATTAGTATAAAAGTTCATGAAAGTTTCACTTTCTTCCATACGTATTTCCTCAACCTTAGTGGTGAGGATTTAAGGTTTTGATTTCTTGACAATAGTTGTTCCCTCGTGTGTCATTTCTAGAATGTCCCAGGCTTGCTTTGTAGTATCATAGGATATAATTCTTTTGAATTCATCCAGTGATAGTGTGCAAGCAATTGCATTTAAAGCCTTTACATTGGCACTATCATTTTTCTGAAGTGTGGTCCAAGAAAAATAAGGTGCAACCTTTATAGTTTTGGTTCCATCAATGCCAATCACTTCAGTCGTAGGAGGGGCCCATCTAGTCATTGTGGCTTGCCACACGCTCTCATCTATGGACCTTAAAAAGATCCTCATTCTGGCTTTCCAATAGGCATAATTAGAGCCATCAAAAGGTGGAGACCTAGTGATTAGACATCTTATAAGCTCAGATCGATTAGCTTAGGAAATGAATCCAAAAAAAAAACTATTAAGCTCTGATACCACTTGAAAAGGTCGAGCTATATGCCCTAGAGAGGGGAGAGGTGAATAGGAATATTCCAAATTTAAAAATAAATGTGGAATTGAAAGAAAGATAGCACAATCAAATAATAAATAAGAACAAGTAAATAGCAACCTCAAATGTACTAGTCTTGAGAGGTTGATACAAACTTAGTTCTAAGGACAGCCTAACACCAAAAACTAAAAGCTTATGGTAGGATAACCTTACTAGAACATCTGTAAGTATTAAAAACTAAGTTATTGCAACATTCCCACAAGTGCATAAAATAAATTACATCATTCACCACAAATGCTTAAAGAAAATTACAACATTCACACACATAGGCACATTCAATCATCCACCACAACACTAGCAATTATAGTGGTTCACTTGAGTGTACACCAACTATTAGAAAACAACCACACAACTACTCCACTCCTAATATCCACTCCCTCAGGATATTAGTGTTCACTATGAAAAAGGCTTTTCAAGATTTACCTTAAAACCTTCACAATTGTGTTTTTGATTGGGCTTACATGATCACAAAAACCCGGCACTCTAAGATTTTCTGGATCACCTCAGACAAAACCAAAAAGAGATTTTTTTGGCACAACCTCAAAAACCAAAAAGGAATGTACAAAATGTAAATGTACGTATCTGGAAATTCTCCTTTGAAGAAGCCTGGTAGAACTGATCCGATGTAGACGAAGATGTTCAATGTCCAGTCTCACAGATGAAAAGTTCTAGTTTTAAATAATTTTTAAATTAAATCAACTTGGGTTAGCTTGATTTGATTTTGATCTTAAGAAGTGGAAATCACATATCCCTTATCAATGTAAGATTAGAATAAAGATCTCAAAATCAAATTATAAAAGCTAATTAAAGAGAATATAAAATGAGCACAATATAGCTTAATAATATCACAAACTTATCTCTCAGAGTGGTGTCTTGATTTTTCTTTGATGAATGAATAAACTCTGAAATTTATGCTCTATTTATAGGTGAAAATACTATTCACTCGACTGGTTTAAGGGTTGGTTCGACTGGTCGAAGGACCAACCAATTTTGAAATTTTCCGACGCGATAAGATAAGATCGTTACTCGACTAGTCAAGTGGCTTGCTTGACTGGTCTAGTAGCCTGCTCGACTAGTTGAGCAATGCACTCGACTGGTCGAGTGGGACCAGAAAAACTTGCTGGACTTTGAGTTGAGCCTACACGACTGGTCGAGCACTATTCACTCGACTAGTTAAGCAGTCTCCACGACTGGTTGAGTGTCCAACAGAAAATTCTGAAAAAATTACAACAAATCTTGGATTGGTCGAGAAAACTCTTAGAGCGGTCGAGCCAGTACTTAGACTAGTCGAACAAGGACTATGACTAGTCAAGAAAATGACCTATAAACTTATGAAATAACCTACATAAAATATGCAATGAATATAACATAACCTATGGTCAATCTAGGGTCATCCATACCTTGTTTGTGAGTTGAAACAATTGAAACATCATTTGCTTCAGAATTTTAATTTCTTGTGATACGTGAAGCTTGAGTTCAATCTCTTAAACTTGAGCTTGAGTTATGCTTAAGTTCTTGACTCTTTACCGTATAGTATTTGATCTTCAAACTTGAACTTGAGTTCTTGAGCCTTAGTTCTTGAATTTGAGCTTGAAACCATGAACTTCAATAATCTTCTTTTCAACTTAAAAATGTAGGCAAGTTTGATGAAGATGCAGACAACTTCAAAATGTATGAACCTGATCAATTCAACTCAAAGCATTATACAAATTCTAAATGCTTGGCACAATAAAATTTGACTATTCTTTGGGTGCTAGATTTACACTATAGCATTTAAAGTAAGTCCATGAATGTCATCAGCTGTACCAAGGTTATGCAATGTAAGGCATAAATGCTATCGGCTATATTAAGGCCATGCGTTGTGAGATGCAACTCAAGCATACCAATCCTCATCTAAATCCACATTTTAATGCGGCTCATCACTAGAGCATCAAATATCAGTACAGTTCTAACTTTAGATAATCACGGGGGTCTAGTACACTCTAAATGGCACTGCTCATTCCCCATGCGCACAGTCCAAGTGAGCGTAAGAAACCTCACTATCTGCATGGCCAATAGTCTGTCAATACCTATCCGGTACATCGATAGAGGACACATTTATGAGCTGGTCAGACTCAGTGTAGCAATTACCCCTACCCTCAGGTGGGTAAGGCCACACCCTCTTCCAACCGACCACGACACAGTGGGTGACGCAACCTCCTAGTATTCGGCCCTCGTGCACTCATGTATCCACTTAGTCTCAAAGTTGGAGTCATCCTATGGTACCATCGGGTTTAGGAATTTTCACCCAAGGACATTTATGGCACCCCGATGCCAGTAACAGTATTGTTAGTGTCCAATCCTACTATTCACAATACGCCTGTAGAGGCTATGGCCTTAATGTCACTAGCGTATATATTTTTTTTTATTACAAAAATCAAACTGATACTTGTATTTACCAAGGGTCGGCAGCTGTTGGACGGTTACTCCAGCAGCATGTCGCAACAGATGGACGGCGTGGGTACGATGTTCATCAGGTGGGTCCACACGTGCGTGGCCCACCATCTGATCAGGCTGATATTTGTGGTTTACCTCGCCCGGGCCTACCAAAAGGGCAGTAGCAAGGTGGGCCTCACGATTTGTCGGTGTGGATACAACACATCATAGTGGGCCATGCAATCAGGAGAGAGAGAGAGAGAGAGAGAGAGAGAGAGAGACGTCATGCGATGGAGAGACTCAACACTATAGGCCCTCCATTCCATGCATTACAAAATATACATCAAGTGGGTCCTATTACATGTGGACTTAATAATCAAAATCAATGGTGGAGATCCCTTTCCACCATAAAATGCAAGGTCTAGATGACCATTAACAATGGGAAAATAAACATCATGATGGGGTCCATGGAGAATAGCCCCATCATGGGATGATCTTATGAATCATGGTGGGCTATCAGCCACACCTAGGGTCTAAAGTGAGATTCATAACATTAATCGTTAGGCCCCACTTAGCCTATCAACAAAATACAACCTAATCCTATAAAAACACACACTGATGATCTTCTTCTTTAGTTCCTTAGAATCCTTGGCTCCTAAGCTCTCTCTTTGATGGTGGATGATGAAGTTTAGATGGTTGGATGGTGAGATGAGGGAGGTAGGAAGGTGGGTCCTCTCTTGGATTCTTTTTTCTCCTTAGGATTTTCTCTCATGGAAGCTTGAGAAATGGGTAGAGATATGGGATTGGATGGAGTGATGGATGGGAGAGAGGGATGGGCATTGTAAGAAGGATGGGATGAGAGGGATGGGTGTTGTAAGTTGACTTTGGGGATGGCTTGTGTAAGAGAGGGATGGGTGAGTGATGGGTTGTGATGGTATATGTACTTGACTTGTGATTGATTGATTGAAGTGATGGGTTGTAGAGATTCTCTCAAAATTTGTAATATGCTGCGTTTTCCACGAAATAAATGTGAGCTCACAACTCCTAGCCTGGGTATCACATCAGTGCGCAAGATGTAGTGTTGGAACCGCGGCGACGGTGCAGTCGCTGGGGTACAAGTTTCGAGTCGAGTCGACATAAATTTACATGGTCATGCGCATATGCCGATCACAGGTCGTGAGTTACCAGAATTCGATGGGAAGAATCGCTGTAGTCTATAGAATAGTACGGTCTAGGATACAGGCCTTACATGAAAGACCACTTAAGTATAGCCCTATGGGCCTAGATAAACTTGGTTTCTAAGTCGGTTCCACCCGTTATGAATGATGAGTTTCCATTACCATGTGGTGCAATATTTTACATGTGTGTTGGTATAATACTTGATAATTTATGTAGTATTATTACCTTAGCAATTTATGCGATGTTTGCGCTCATAATTTTTATAACACTTCCTTTATGTTGACATGGTGCTTTCTTTATATTGATGCGACACTATTTTATGTAAGATGTAACATTGCCTTTACATTCTAGTTAACATTACTTTATATTGATTTAGCCTTGCTTTATGGTTGATATGGTAAACACCTCATGCATAGTGGTTATGATCGCATGTTATCATATCCAATTCGTATCATGTGTGCAAGACTTGGATGATGACTAATTCATGATTTTTGGCTTGCCTATGTGTGGCAAGGCTGCATTGACGACTTTACAACTTTGGGCATTTTCAGGGGACCCATAAGAGATGGGGCTACCTTACATGTATGCACGATTTACATGACTCGGATGATGGTCTCATGCATTCACGCATTGCATGATGCATTTGCATTCACACCCTAACGACATGAGGGTTGTGGTCACCACATGATTATCGTGGTTGGTAGCTTGAGTATGGACATCAGAAATCTGGTTATGTTTATAGGGCATGTAGGATGTCCCTAGGTGAAAGTCCCTAAACCCTGTAGGCCAACAGGATGCTCCAACGTCAAGACCGAGTGGATAAATGAGCGCTCGAGTGCCAAATACTAGTATGTCTTGTCTCCCACTATGTCGTGGTCAGTTGGAAGGGGGTGTGACCTAACCTGCCTGAGTGAAGGGGGCATATGCTAGGTTGAGTTTGACCAGCTCGTAAAATGGGTCCGCTATTGGCTAGCCGGGTGGATATTGACATACCACTGATGAGGCGAGTAGTGAGGTCTCTTCCACTCGCTGTGTCATGCACGCGATGGAGTGGCAGACTGGTGTCAGAGTGTATTAGACCCTGATGATTCCAGTAATGATAACTATACTGAAATGTGGACTTACTGAGTAGGAGTTGCATGTTCAACATTTAACTCATTTATTCATTCATTCACTATCCACTCGGGCTGGTGGTGCGCAACTAAATTATTATGTGCACCTTCGCAATGGCCATAATTTTGGTTAGGTACGCGACTAACCTGAGATCAAGAGTTTACCACATTGAGTCTAGCTATCCAAATCAGGTATGGGACTGGTTTGGATAGAAGTCCCTTGTGATGAACCCCACAGCTTGCAATACCACGCACTATCATCCCGACTACACGCACCAGCTTTGTCATTCCTTTTGCATTACATAGCCTGGATAGGGCTGATGGTATTTATGGACTTGTTAGGATTTGTATTTTGCATTGCATCCTCAACATATGACATTTGGCCTACTATGTCTTGAAAAGGCCTAGCTATATGTCCTAGAGGGGGGAGTAAATAGGACAATGCCAAATAAAACTTATAACATCGGAATTAAAAAGAATATGATAGCCAAAGTAAATCACAATGCAGGAAAGTAAAACAGCCTCAAAATTCAAATCTTGAGAGGTTGATACAAATGTTGTTCTAAGGACAACCTTACACCAAAAACCAGAGTTTATGGTAGGACAACCATATTTCTAGAAAGATCTTTGTATCAAATCTCAAACCGAAGAGGAATACAGAAATAAATACAAACTGAATTAAAATAAATTGTAATCACAAATGCATTGTTCTAGGGGTAGCCATACACCATAAAAATGGCAAGGCAACCTTGCTGGAACAACTTTCAAAGGAAATTGAATATCAAGCCGATAAAGGAATAGCAGAAAATAAATTCTATACTATTACAAAATTCTCACAATGCTTGAATTAAATGATTACAACATTCACCACCATACATACATCCCACAAAAGAATAATTAAAGATCAGAAGTATAAATCATTCAACCACAACACAAGGGATTATAGTGGTTCTTTGTGTGTTCACCAACCGTTAAACAATAACCACACAAAATGCTACTCCACTCTTAATATCCTCACACAGGGATATTAGCGTTCATCGACAAAATAGGTTTTCCTGTGTTCACCCAAAACCTTAACAATTGTGTCTTTGTCGTGGGCTTACACAATTAAAAACCCTACACGGAGTTTTCCTGGCTCTCCTCAGATAACCAATACAACAAGATTTTTCTGGCAAATCTTGAAAGAAACCAAAACAGAAAGGAATTTACAATTAAATGTAAAATACCTGATTATCTCCTTCGTTGTAGCAGCCCGGTAGAACCAAATCAGAGTAGATGATTGAATGTCCAAGTTCAATGTCCAGTACTCAATTACAATGGTTCTAATTCTAATAGATTTTAAATTAAACCAAATAGGGCTTGCCTTAATTGATTTTGATTCCAAAGAAAGAGAATAACAATTCCTCTTATCAAATTAGATTGGAATAGCAGAAACAAAATCAATTAAATAAAGATAAGGAAAGAGAATATTAAATAAGCACACTTAGCTTAGATGGAGCACAGAATTATCTCTTAGAAGTTCGACGAAGATTGGCTTGAATGGATTAATTAATTCGATGATTTCTTCTGAGATTCGTGCACTATTTATAGGTGAGCAGATCACATCTTCGACTAGTCTAGGGAGCTCTTTGACTAGTCGAAGCAATAACAGATATTTGAAAAATCAGGCGTGATAAGCTTTGACCGTTCTACGACTGGTCATAGGTTTCCTTCGACGGGTCGAAGAACCTGAAAAACATCACTGGATTTTGAGTCGAAGTTTTTCGACTGGTCGAAGATGCAGTCGACACTGTTCCTTCGACTGGTCGAATAGATTCCTGGACTAGTCGAAGCCTAATAGATTTTATCCGAAATTTGTAACAAACTCACGACTGACCGAGGAATTTCTTAGACTGGTCGAAGCAACTCTAGGACTAGTCGAAGAAGGCCTAGGACTAGTCAAAGAACAGACCAAACTTATGTAAAATAAACATTCGATTTATGTATCCAAAATGACTTACTTTTAAGGTCAACCTATGGTCAGTCAAACCTCAACCATGAAGTAAGGACATTAAAACATTAGGAACTAGTGACCTTGAAGTATGAGCCTTGAAGACTTGATGTAGTTGAAATCTTAATGTAGCTCAATTCTTGAAAGAGTCTTCTTAAAAGAGTCTTGAGTTCTTTACAAACTGCCTTGTACTCTTCTTGAAGTCTTGCAGCTTGAGTTCTTGTCTTGTGAGCAGTTCTTGCATTCAAGATTGATCCTTGTACTTGTGAGCTTTGCTTGTTGTGAGCTTAGCTTGTTCATGAATGTTGATCCTTGAGAGAGCTTCACTTATGCAAGTTATATATAACAGTGATTTTGGCGCCATAAATTTGACAATAAACAGGGATATAAACTATAGCACTTACATGTCTTTGCATCGCATAGCCTGGATAAGGCTGATGGTATTTATGGACTTGTCATGATTTGCATATTACATTGCATCCTTAGCATATGACATTTGGCCTACTATATCTTTGCATCACATAGCCTGGATAAGACCGATGGTATTTATGGACTTGTTAGGATTTGCATATTACATTGCATCCTCAGCATATGACATTTAGCCTACTATGTCTTTGCATCACATAGCCTAGATAGAGCTGATGGTATTTATGGACTTACCAATTTAGCCTCCATCTTTCCACTTACTCTAACATTTGTATCATGGACACATGCATTGCGCACACACACACACACACACTCTAAGCTTCGTAGTCAGCTTATGCACGTTCATTACATGCAGGTTATGTTAGACCACAGCAGCATTGAGGCAGAAGCATGTGCCCGATCTTTTGGAATTTTGTTATATGATGTATTTCCCTTTCAGCACTGTACTCAAATATTATATTAGTGGATATATGGTGATGATGTTTTGTAACTTGGGCATACTTGTGGATATGTTACTTTATAAAAAAAAATTTCACCCTGAAAATCCTCCTTATAGGATCCTAGGATCGGAACCTGCCGCATGTGAACTGGGAGCCAAGAATGGGGTACTAAGGAGGCTATCAGCTCTGGATTTGGCTACCAAAAATTTTATGAGTCTGGTTTTTGAGTTCAGGGCATGACACTAGTTACTACCCCCACATGTTCTGTGCTTAATACAGGCTGGGCTTTAAGGAGCCTCCTTGATGTATTGTTTTCATCCATGCCATCCATTAATTTTTCCCTATCATTATAAATTACGAGCTAAAAAATAAGGAAGATCTAAGGCGTAAGTGGACCACACATTGATATTAAATTCCTACCGTGGAAAATTTATTAGGGACCACGAAAGTTTTGGATCAAGGTGATATTTGTTTTTTCACTTCTTCCAGGTGTATATGATCATATCAACATGTTGGATAGAAAATGAACAACACGTTGGGCCCTAAGATGGTTTTAATGATGGGTGTTGATGTTAAAATCTGGTCTATTTTATTTCACTCTTCTGCAACTCCACTGGCTACCTACAAGCGAGTGAAGATAAGAAGACATGGGGGGCACCGGTTATGGCAGGGGCCCTCCGATGCCTAAGTCAGGGTAGACTTACAGTAAGTGTAGAAGAGTCGGGGTTGGTGTGTACCTTGTTCCATTGTGAGGGACTATTTATAAACTTTTTGGACCACTTACGTGTTACAGTGAATCTGCTAGATGGACTGGTATCATAGAATGAATCTGTCCCCAAATAATTCACACCTCATTCGGCATGATCTTTAGCTAAGATCTCGGTGGGCAATCCCTCCTGCATGCAATCGGTATCCTCTCTAGATATTTTTTATCCCAAGGTAGTGATCAGTACCTGAGGCTAAGGTCACTAGTCAGTACTCAAGGTCAAGATTATTGGTTAATACCCAGGCCAATATCATTGGTCGAAGCCAACCTTCGAGGTTGACAACTGAGGTCATCCCTCGAGGTCGGCAAATGAAGCTAACCTCCAAGGTCGTTGGTCGAGATTGTTGCATGAAGTCTTAGCTTGACGGCCGAGGTTGGTATTTGTGATGGTTTCTTAGGCTGGTCGCGGAGGTTGAGGTCGGCACCTAAGGTCAAGGTGGTACCTCAACCCTTCTTTGTGAAGTTTTTTATAATCCCTCTGTTTCATTCCAGGTGTCAGGTCAAACTAATTTTACTTGCAATGGTTGCCCTCTACTCCCGAGCGATATCTCCAAAAGCTCAGTAAGTAAGTGGATTTGGACTGATGTCATCTTAAACTTTCATGCAAGTAGTAGGCCTCAAAACATGTAGAAGGCCAGGAGGTTGGCTCACCCAATGAGCACTACCATATACTGTCGCTTCTCATTTAATGTGGGAGACGGAAGGATGACGCATGCTGCTGGGATCGGGGTGGATATCATGGCAATGATAGTGCAACAATGCGTGCACAGAATGATATCAGCAAACCATACGAGGAGGTGCGCAAAAGGGCACATTTCATCCCTTGGTGATTTAGAGAAGGACATCTATCCTTGCCTCTATAGTTGGGTTTGATAGCGAACTTCAAGCTGGCACATGGATAGGAACGTTCGTCGAGGCGCCCTTTCACATCGCTACACTTAATGTGCTTTTAATGTTTCCTTTTTAAAAACCTTATAAATATGGAGGGATCGCTCTCATTCCTTTCTCTTGCTACCTCTGTGCCGACTGCTCCCCTCTTTTTCTTCTTTCTCCTCTTACCAAATCTAATCATTAGGCGATTTTCGGTAAGTCTTCCTCGTCGTGTCACCGGTTGTGCACCTTTCTCTCTGGTCTTCCTTAGCTCTTCTCCTTTCTTTCTTTTCGTAGAATGTCATCGAAAGGTTCCGGTAGGGCGTCTGTGTCTGGGGATTTTCACAGGGAGTCCATCCCGGAAAGCATAGACTCCCAGTTAGGTGCTTTCTTGAGCGAACCATATCCGACGATGGTAGCTCGAGAGGAAGAAGTTGTATCCGCTTCGATGAGCTCAACTTCAACATCTGTTAGGGGTCCTCCTCTATGGTGGGCTCCTTCAGGTTGAGGCTTTAAAGGGCGGATCTGGCTTTGATCGGATCAGAGTTCCATATCCCCGACTCAGTGGTGTTATGGCTCCCCGAGATCGGGGAATTGCCAGGCCATCCTCACAAGGGGGAGGTGGTCATCTATCTCGACTCACTGGACACTTCTAGATGATTTACAATGACATCGAAGACCCCTTCAATGACATTGAAGTCAGTTCGATGACTTCGAAGGTCATGTGATAACATCGAAGATGTACAGAGCGTAATTTCTAAATTCGAATCCAAATGGGCTTCACACCTTCGATGACATCGAAGTCTCATCGAATGTGTCATCGAGGGCGTGCAGAGTCCATAAATTTGAGGCGATTTGTAAAGTCGGTCAAACAAATCCTATTTAAAGGGATCTTTTGAAGTATTCTAAGCACAAATTAGGGTTAGAAGCAAAGAGCAAGGGGTGTTGTAACTTCCAAGGAGTTCTTTCTTCTTCTCTAGTTAGTTTTTCATGTTTTTCTTGAAGACTTAATGTAGTTGAAATCTTAATGTAGCTCAATTCTTGAAAGAGTCTTCTTGAAAGAGTCTTGAGTTCTTTACAAACTGCCTTGTACTCTTCTTAAAGTCTTGTAGCTTGAGTTCTTATCTTGTGAGTAGTTCTTGCATTTAAGATTGATCCTTGTACTTGTGAGCTTTGCTTGTTGTGAGCTTAGCTTGTTCATGAATGTTGATCCTTGAGAGAGCTTCACTTATGCAAGTTATATATAACAGTGATTTTGGCACCACAAATTTGACAACAAACAGGGATATAAATTATAACACTTACAATCTCCCCCTTTGTCAAATTAGTGACAAAACACATAACCAAGATAAACAGAAAGTAAAACAACTGGTTAAAGAGTTATGAACCAGGTCATATCAACTGGCTTACCTGCAAATCAACATTCAATATTCAACATTCAACCAGTTTCATTCAACTAGTTCAAACATACTCCCCCTGAGTAACATAACCAATGCTACTCCTCTCATAATCACATCGTTAAGAACAAACCATTCTCCCCCTTTTTGTCACAATATGACAAAGGAAACAACAATAAAGGAGAACTAAATAAAGGGATATATGAGAGTAAACATGAGGAGTTATGAGAGTATAGCAAAACAGTGATAGAGATACTCAACATAGCTTCACATAGAATAAATATCCAGCATAAAACATAGATAGTATCCAACTCAAAATCAGTCAACCAAGTGCTAAGTTATAAATTTATTACAGACCAGAAGTCTCATATAAACTAGTCAGAACCAAAACTAGATGACGGAGTAGGAATAAAGGGATCAAGTTGGTGCATGCCTTTATCCAATCGCCTAAGATATTTACGCATGTACTTGAATTGTAAATCATGAGCAACAGACATATTTTCCATCTTTACATTTATATTCTCAACTTTATCCTCTAATGCACTCAGATGAGCATCAACATCAGATGGTTCAAAATCTAGATCATTTGTTGAGTCAGAATCCAGTTCCTCAAAAATGTTATCCATATTAATGTCATCACCAGCTTCTTCATGACCACCACCACCACCACCACCTTGTTTAGGAAGTAGATCCAGCTTCATCTTATTGATATTAGTATTGTTGAAAATCAGATGATGGATAGGTGCCTCATCAACCGGCATATCGACTAACATATGTGTAGCCAATACAGTCATAAAATAGGCAAAAGGAACGTCACTATGACCAGGATGGAGTCTAAACTGAAGAATGAAATGACAGATTAAGGATGGTAAATAAATCTAAGTACCATTGGAAATAGCATGGATAACATGAACCATAAACGAAGTCAAGTCAGATTTATTACCCGAACGAGGATACAGATTAGACACAAAGATTTTGTGGAGAATTCTGTACTTGGGTAATAATTACCTTGCGGGAAGCGCATTCCCTTTTTGAGTCCATTGAACATCCATGTTGCATAAGTCTCTAGTGAGCATGCATTTTTTAGACATTGAGGGTTTATTAGTTAAGTTATGGATAGGAATACCCTCATCATTCACAGGAATGTCCATAAGGGCTGAAATTAAATGACAATCAACGTTAAAAGGCCCTTCTTTAGTAGATATTTTAAAAGTTAAATTATCCTGTGAGAAAGCACTAATACATGTAAACATGGATTGGGCAATGGACCGGTATGCAGGCCCATCCCAATGTAATAAGTTAACCCAACCTACAGCTTCAAGCATAGGAAGGATGTCAAAAGGAGCAATATGATTAACATCAACAGGATGTTCAACAATAACATTACGTAATCTAATGTCCCTAACATAAGATGGATCATCATTGGGAACAAGAAGATGATGCTTAGAGATAATGGTCGATCTGGAGGAAGAAGAAGGACCACGGGAAGTAGTTTTTCTACCTCTAGAAGCCATGTGCAACAAGGATATCAAGGAAATAAGAAGTTACAAAGGATTAAGAAGTGAGTTTACACAAAACAGATTTTTCAAAATCCAAACCCCAAATCTCAATGAAATCCAAAATACAAAGCTTAAAGCTTGAAAAGTAAACAATCTAGACACAAATCTGCAAGAAAAACGTGATTTGGAATACTAACTTTGAAGAACATGAAAAATGGGTTCGACAAGTCGAAGCTCAGCTCCTTAGAAAAGAAAAACGAAATGAGGAAGAAAGCAAAAATCCCCAAATTTTAAGCGATTCCCGAGATCTACGACTGGTCGTGGATATCTACGACCGGTCGAAGGTCGACTGGTCGAGTATACTCACAACAGGTCGAAGAATGACCAAAAATTCATATTTCTTGCAAATTATACAAAAATTAGAATTCAATCTAGCAAATATATACACTATAATACAAGTAGGCATAAATAATCATTTTAAAATGCACATGCCAAGATCAAATTTCATCTTTTTGAACCTGCTTTTATCGAGAGGTTTTGTGAAAATGTCAGCTCGTTGATCTTCGGTAGGAATATATTCTAGAGATATAACTTTTTCTTCTACTAATTCCCTTATATAATGAAATCTAATGTCAATGTGCTTAGTACGAGAATGCTGAATAGGATTTTTTAAAATATTTATCGCACTGAAATTATCACAATGTAATAACATAGAATCCTGTTTAATTCCATAATCACTTAGCATACGTTGCATCCAAACAAGCTGTGTACATGCATTGCCAGCGATATACTCATCTTCAGCTGTTGAAAGTGATATAGAATTTTGTTTCTTACTAAACCAGGAAACTAGACAATTTCTAATGTAAAAACAACCACCACTGGTTGATTTTCTATCATCTAGATTACCAGCCCAGTCAGCATCCGAGTACCCAGCTAATTGGACACTAGTCTCATGAGGATACCAGAGACCGAGATTTACAGTACTTGCGACATATCTAATAATTCGCTTGACAGCAATCAAGTAAGATTCTTTTGGATCAGATTAATATCTTGCACAAATACCAACACTTGGAGAAATATCAGGTCTACTAGCAGTTAAATATAACAAACTATCAATCATACTCTGATAAAGTTTTGAGTCAACATTTTTACCATTAGAGTCTTTTGAGAGTTTCAGAGTAGTACTCATAGGAGTATCGAAATTCTTACCATTCTCAAATCTAAATCTCTTGATTAGATTCAAAGCATACTTAGATTGAGAAATGAATATTCCTTCAAGTTGTTGCTTTACTTGCAATCCAAGGAAATAAGTCAATTCCCCAACCATGCTCATTTCGATCTGTGATTTCATCAAATCTGCAAACTCAGTAGTCAAGTCAGTACAAGTTGATCCATAAATGATATCATCAACATAAATCTGCACCATTAAAATATGATTATTATGTTTTTTAACAAACAGAGTTTTATCAACAGATCCCATTTGAAAATTATGACTTAAAAGAAATTTCGTTAGTTTCTCATACCATGCCCTAGGTGCTTGTTTTAATCCATAAAGTGCCTTTTTAAGCCGATATACATAATCAGTATTTTTGGAATCTTCAAAACCCATTGG
Source organism: Magnolia sinica (assembly GCF_029962835.1). NCBI lineage: Eukaryota > Viridiplantae > Streptophyta > Magnoliopsida > Magnoliales > Magnoliaceae > Magnolia > Magnolia sinica. The sequence goes on from NC_080573.1 coordinate 79,567,235, forward strand.
CTGTTCAACATAGACTTCTTCATGTAAATCGCCATTTAGAAAAGCACTTTTCACATCCATCTGATTGATTCAAGACGTGCTACTGGTGCAAAAGTTTCATTAAAATCAATCCCTTCAATTTGAGTATAACCTTGTACCACTAGTCTAGCCTTCTTTCTAATTATATTTCCACACTCGTCAGACTTATTTTTGAAAATCCATTTTGTTCCAATGATGTGTTTATCTTTAGGTCTTGGTATGAGATACCAAACATCATTTCTTACGAATTGGTTGAGTTCTTCTTGCATCGCAACAATCCAGTTCTCATTAGCAAGAGCTTCTTTTACATTAGATGGTTCTATTTGGGATGTAAAACATACATAATTACATATATCCTCAAGTTGTCTACGGGTGCGAACACTGGTGAGAGGGTTTCCAAGAATTTGTGTGGTTGGATGATCTTTAACAGTCCTCAACTCGGAATCAGTCTGATTCGATGAAGTATCAGGTTTATCAATGATTAGTACTTCATCATTATCTGAATTAGAAATTGGCGTGTTTAAGTGATCATCAATGACAACATTAATGGATTCTTGAATCACACCAGTCCTTTTGTTCAGAACCCTATAAGCTCGACTGTTTAAGGAATATCCTAGAAAAATACCTTCATCACTCTTCGCATCGAATTTTCTCAAATTTTTAGGATCACGCAAAATATAGCACTTACTGCCAAAAACTCGAAAGTATTTAACAGTAGGCTTTTTATTGACCCACAATTCGTAAGCCGTTTTATTATTATCTTTGCTAGTGTAGACTCGGTTAATAATATAGCAAGCTGTGTTGACTGCTTCAGCCCAAAGATTTTTAGAGAGCTTCATGCTATTCAACATGACATTAGCCATTTCTTGAAGCACCCTATTCTTTCTTTCTGCAATTCCATTTTGTTGTGGAGTTTTGGGAGCAGAGAATTCATGTAATATTCCTTGGTCGGTACAGAACTTCTCAAAATTGCTATTCTCAAATTCAGATCCATGATCACTACGAATTTTACTGATTTGAGAAGATTTTTCAGTTTGAATCCTTTTAAAAACTTTTCTTACTTCTTCAAGGGTTTCAGATTTATCCCTTAAGAAGACTACCCAAGTGAATCTGATAAAGTCATCAACTATTACCAGGATATACTTTTTCCCACCACGACTTTCTGTTCTGGTAGGTCCTATCAGATCCATGTGGAGAAGTTCGAGTGGTCTTGATGTGGTATTTGAATTCACCTTTTTGTATGAGTTCTTTGTTTGTTTGCCTATCTGGCACTCACCACATATTTTATCTAATTTCTGAAGTTTGGGTAAACCTCTTATAAGTTCTCGTTTGCTCAATCTATATAAATTTCGATAATGTACATGTCCAAGACGTTTGTGCCATAAATCAGTCTCATCTGTATGGACCATGTAACATGTTTGATTAGATGAGCTGGATTCGCTAATAATATAGCAATTTTCAGACGTTCTACGTCCAATTACTATTACAGAACCCTTATTATTTAGTATCTCACAGCTTTGATTAGAAAATCGAACATTATACTTATTATCACATATTTGAGATATACTAAGCAAGTTATGTTTTAAGCCTTCAACATATAAAACATTTTTAAACACAGGAAGATTAAAAAGTTGAACTGTACCTTGGCCTATAATCTTGCAGTTGCTACCATCACCAAATGTGACTGAACCATCAGTCATATCTTTCAGATCCGTGAATAAAGCTTTGTCACCTATCATATGCCTGGAGCATCCACTGTTTAGGTACCACGTTGAATGACTTGTTGCTTTGAAAGCAGTGTGAGCAACCAAGCAGGTAACTTTAGGAACCCATTTCATAACTGTTTTGGATTTAGGAACATAGTTGGTCTTCTTTTGTGTATATTTGTAGGAATGACCTATAAAGTTAGATTTTAAGAGCTCCTTGAGTAAATCAACTATCTTTTCAGCTAGTCAATTTCGTTTCTGATTAAAGTTGACATGGCTGCTTCTAGGTTTTTGAAAAGTTTTTGAATTTCTAGAAAAATCTTGATAAGTACTTTTTCCTTTTGAGTTTGAGGACTCTCCTTTAACAAACATAGGAGGAGTATACTTTTGTTTAGGAGGTAGATTTTTATCATAGCCCAACCCGGATAGATCGCCACATTTTCTTGATCCGGATAAAAGTTTCTCTAACTTTGGATCACCTTGGGCATATTTCCATGTGTCCTTTAGACTCAGAAGAGAAGATACTTCAGTTTTAAGTTTCTCAATTTCATATTTTAAATCAATAATTAGTGAGTTTTTGAATTCCAAATCGCATTTTGATTTTTCAAAATAATATGAAATTTGTGATTTTTCTAAGACAAGTGAATTAAAACAATTTTTGAGTTTAGAAAACTTTCCTTTTTGAAGTTTAAGTTTGACAGCAATTTTACAACTTTCCTTATATAGGGCATTGTAAGCGTCTTGAAGATCATCTTCATTTTCACATTCACTACTCAGATTTTCTTCACTTGTTGAGTCATTATCTGAAAATGTGAATTTGGCTAGAGTCATAAGAGCTTTAACCTCATTGCCCGACTCAGTTTCAGAATCTTCTGATTCAGAAGAACCTTTAGAATCAGATGATTCATCCCATGTAGCCAACATACCCTTCTTCTTGGGTTTGTCCCTTTTAGGACATCTATTTGCTAAGTGCCCATATTCTTGACAGTTGTAACATTGACTATCTTTCAAAGATTCGAGATTTGGGTCTAAACTTCTTTTTATCATTTGATTTTTGAAAATCAACCCTTTTGTTGCTTTTGAAAATCTTGTAAAATTTCTTAACTAAAAGAGCCATATATCATCTGAATCAGAATTTTCTTCTGAATTACATTTAGAAGATTTTAGTACGATAGATTTACCTTTAGGAGATTTAAAGTTTAACTCGTAGGTTTGTAGAGAACTAACTAGTTCTTCTACCCTCATATTGTCCGCATCACGAAGTTTCTGGATCGCGGTTACTTTAGAATTGAACCGTTCAGGAAGTGAGCGTAATATTTTTGCACACACTTTACTTTTTGGGATTTTATCGCCAAGACCCCACATTGAGTTTACAACGTCATTCAATCTAGTGTAAAAGTCCATAAACATTTCATTTTCCTCCATATGAATTTCTTCAAATCTGGTTATGAGGAGTTGGACTTTAGATTTTTTGACAATTGTAGTACCCTCGTGTGTCATTTCTAATATATCCCAATCTTGCTTTGCAGTATCACAGGAAATGATTCTTTTGAACTCATCCGGTGATAGTGCGCAAGTAATTGCATTTGGTGCTTTAGCATTTGCACTACTCTCACTTTTCTTAAGAGTGGTCCATTGGTAATATGGTGTGACTTTCATAGATTTTGAACCATCAACCCCAGTAACTTCCATGATAGGAGGTTTCCATTCAGTTGTTGTGGCTTGCCACACACTCTCATCCATTGATTTGAGGAAGATCCTCATTCTGGCTTTCCAATAGGCATAGTTGGAGCCATCAAAGGGTGGAGGCCTAGTGACTGAAAGGCTATCAAAATTTGACATCTTAAATAGCTTAAATCGTTAGCTCAGGAATTAAATCCAAGAATAAAAAAGAGCTATTATGCTCTGATACCACTTGAAAAGGCCTAGCTATATGTCCTAGAAGGGGGGTGAATAGGATAATGCCAAATAAAACTTATAACAGCGGAATTAAAAAGAATATGATAGCTAAAGTAAATCACAATGCAGGAAAGTAAAACAGCCTCAAAATTCAGATCTTGAGAGGTTGATACAAATGTTGTTCTAAGGATAACCTTACACCAAAAACCAGAGTTTATGGTAGGACAACCTTATTTCTAGAAAGATCTTTGTATCAAATCTCAAACCGAAGAGGAATACAGAAATAAATACAAACTGAATTAAAATAAATTGTAATCACAAATGTATTGTTCTAGGGACAGCCATACACCATAAAAATGGCAGGGCAACCTTACTGGAACAACTTTCAAAGGAAATTGAATATCAAGCCGATAAAGGAATAGCAGAAAATAAATTCTAAACTATTACAAAATTCTCACAATGCTTGAATTAAATGATTACAACATTCACCACCATACATACATCCCACAAAAGAATAATTAAAGATCAGAAGTATAAATCATTCAACCACAACATAAGGGATTATAGTGGTTCGCCTGTGTGTTCACTAACTGTTAAACAACAGCCACACAAAATGCTACTCCACTCCTAATATCCTCACACAGGGGATATTAGCGTTCACTAACAAAATAGGTTTTCGTAGGTTCACCCAAAACCTTTACAATTGTGTCTTTGTCTGTGGGCTTACACAATTAAAAAAACCCCACTTCTGAGTTTTCCTGGCTCTCCTCAGATAACCAATACAACAAGATTTTTCTGGCAAATTTTGAAAGAAACTAAAACAGAAAGGAATTTACAATTAAATGTAAAATACCTGATTATCTCCTTCGTTGTAATAGCCTGGTAGAACTAAATCAGAGTTGATGATTGAATGTCCAAGTTCAATGTCCAGTACTCAATTATAATGGTTCTAATTATAATAGATTTTAAATTAAACCAAATAGGGCTTGCCTTAATTGATTTTGATTCCAAAGAAAGGGAATAACAATTCCTCTTATCAAATTAGATTGGAATAGCAGAAAAAAAATCAATTAAATAAAGCTAAGGAAAGAGAATATTAAATAAGCACACTTAGCTTAGATGGAGCACAGAATTATCTCTCAGAAGTTCGACGAAGATTGGCTTGAATGGATTAATTAATTCGATGATTTCTTCTGAGATTCGTGCACTATTTATAGGTGAGTAGATCGCGTCTTCGACTGGTCTAGGGAGCTCTTCAACTAGTCGAAACAATAACAGATATTTGAAAAATCAGGCGCGATAAGCTTTGACCGTTCTACGACTGGTCGTAGGTTTCCTTCGACAGGTCGAAGAACCTGAAAAACATCGCTGGATTTTGAGTCGAAGTTTTTCGACTAGTCGAAGATGCAGTCGACACTGTTCCTTCGACTGGTCGAATAGATTCCTGGACTAGTCGAAGCCTAACAGATTTATCTGAAATTTGTAACAAACTCACGACTGATCGAGAAATTTCTTAGACTGGTCGAAGCAACTCTAGGACTAGTTGAAGAAGGCCTAGGACTAGTCGAAGAACAGACCAAACTTATGTAAAATAAACATTCGATTTATGTATCCAAAATTACCTACTTCCAAGGTCAACCTATGGTCAGTCAAACCTCAACCATGAAGTAAGGACATTGAAACATTAGGAACTAGTGACCTTAAAGTATGAGCCTTGAAGACTTGATGTAGTTGAAATCTTGATGTAGCTCAATTCTTGAAAGAGTCTTCTTAAAAGAGTCTTGAGTTCTTTACAAACTGCCTTGTACTCTTCTTGAAGTCTTGCAACTTGAGTTCTTGTCTTGTGAGCAGTTCTTGCATTCAAGATTGATCCTTGTACTTGTGAGCTTTGCTTGTTGTGAGCTTAACTTGTTCATGAATGTTGATCCTTGAGAGAGCTTCACTTATGCAAGTTATATATAACAGTGATTTTGGCACCATAAATTTGATAACAAACAGGGATATAAACTATAGCACTTACATGTCTTTGCATCGCATAGCCTGGATAAGGCTGATGGTATTTATGGACTTGTCATGATTTGCATATTACATTGCATCCTTAGCATATGACATTTGGCCTACTATGTCTTTGCATCACATAGCCTGGATAAGACCGATGGTATTTATGGACTTGTTAGGATTTGCATATTACATTGCATCCTCAGCATATGACATTTAGCCTACTATGTCTTTGCATCACATAGCCTAGATAGAGCTGATGGTATTTATGGACTTACCAATTTAGCCTCCATCTTTCCACTTACTCTAACATTTGTATCATGGACACATGCATTGCGCACACACGCACACACTCTCTAAGCTTCGTAGTCAGCTTATGCACGTTCATTTCGTGCAGGTTATGTTAGACCACAACAGCATTGAGGCAGAAGCATGTGCCCGATCTTTTGGAATTTTGTTATATGATGTATTTCCCTTTCAGCACTGTACTCAAATATTATATTAGTGGATATATGGTGATGATGTTTTGTAACTTGGGCATACTTGTGGATATGCTACTTTATAAAAAAAAAATCACCCTGAAAATCCTCCTTATAGGATCCTAGGATCGGAACTTGCTGCATGTGAACTGGGAGCCAAGAATGGGGTACTAAGGAGGCTATCAGCTCTGGATTTGGCTACCAAAAATTTTATGAGTCTGGTTTCTGAGTTCGGGGCATAACACTAGTTACTACCCCCACATGTTCCGTGCTTAATACAGGCTGGGCTTTGAGGAGCCTCCTTAATGTATTGTTTTCATCCACGCCATCCATTAATTTTTCCCTATCATTATGAATTACGAGCTAAAAAATAAGGAAGATCTAAGGCTTAAGTGGACCACACATTGATATTAAATTCCTACCGTGGAAAATTTATTAGGGACCACGAAAGTTTTGGATCAAGGTGATATTTGTTTTTTCACTTCTTCCAGGTGTATATGATCATATCAACATGTTGGATAGAAAATGAACAACCCACTGGGCCCTAAGATGGTTTTAATGATGGGTGTTGATGTTAAAATCTGGTCTATTTTATTTCGCTCTTCTGCAACTCCACTGGCTACCTGCAAGCGAGTGAAGATAAGAAGACACGGGGGGCACCGGTTATGGCAGGGGCCCTCCGATGCCTAAGTCAGGGTAGACTTACAGTAAGTGTAGAAGAATCGGGGTTGGTGTGTACCTTGTTCCATTGTGAGGGACTATTTATAAACTTTTTGGACCACTTACGTGTTGCAGTGAATCTGCTAGATGGACTGGTATCATAGAATGAATCTGTCCCCAAATAATTCACACCTCATTCGGCATGATCTTTAGCTAAGATCTCGGTGGGCAATCCCTCCTGCATGCAATCGGTATCCTCTCTAGATATTTTTTATCCCAAGGTAGTGATCAGTACCCGAGGCTAAGGTCACTAGTCAGTACTCAAGGTCAAGATTATTGGTTAATACCCAGGCCAATATCATTGGTCGAAGCCAACCTTCGAGGTTGACAACTGAGGTCATCCCTCGAGGTCGGCAAATGAAGCTAACCTCCAAGGTCGTTGGTCGAGATTGTTGCATGAAGTCTCAGCTTGACGGCCGTGGTTGGTATTTGTGATGGTTTCTTAGGCTGGTCGCGGAGGTTGAGGTCGGCACCTAAGGTCAAGGTGGTACCTCGACCCTTCTTTGTGAAGTTTTTTATAATCCCTCTGTTTCATTCCAGGTGTCAGGTCAAACTAATTTTACTTGCAACGGTTGCCCTCTACTCCCGAGCGATATCTCCAAAAGCTCAGTAAGTAAGTGGATTTGGACTGATGTCATCTTAAACTTTCATGCAAGTAGTAGGCCTCAAAACATGCAGAAGGCCAGGAGGTTGGCTCACCCAATGAGCACTACCATATACTGTCGCTTCTCATTTAATGTGGGAGACGGAAGGATGATGCATGCTGCTGGGATCGGGGTGGATATCATGGCAACGATAGTGTAACAATGCATGCACAGAATGATGTCAGCAAACCATACGAGGAGGTGCGCAAAAGGGCACATTTCATCCCTTGGTGATTTAGAGAAGGACATCTATCCTTGCCTCTATAGTTGGGTTTGATAGCGAACTTCAAGCTGGCACATGGATAGGAACGTTCGTCGAGGCGCCCTTTCACATCGCTACACTTAATGTGCTTTTAATGTTCCCTTTTTAAAAACCTTATAAATATGGAGGGATCGCTCTCATTCCTTTCTCTTGCTACCTCTGTGCCGACTGCTCCCCTCTTTTTCTTCTTTCTCCTCTTACCAAATCTAATCATTAGGCGATTTTCGGTAAGTCTTCCTCGTCGTGTCACCGGTCGTGCACCTTTCTCTCCGGACTTCCTTAGCTCCTCTCCTTTCTTTCTTTTCATAGAATGTCATCGAAAGGTTCCGGTAGGGCATCTGTGTCTAGGGATTTTCACAGGGAGTCCATCCCGGAAAGCATAGACTCCCAGTTAGGTGCTTTCTTGAGCGAACCATATCCGACGATTGTAGCTCGAGAGGAAGAAGTTGTATCCGCTTCGATGAGCTCAACTTCAACATCTATTAGGGGTCCTCCTCTGTGGTGGGCTCCTTCAGGTTGAGGCTTTAAAGGGCGGATCTGGCTTTGATCGGATCAGAGTTCCATATTCCCGACTCGGTGGTGTTATGGCTCCCCGAGATTGGGGAATTGCCAGGCCATCCTCACAAGGGGGAGGTGATCATCTATCTCGTTGCCCTCTAATGTGATCTACATCTACCCTTCCACCCCATGGTGCGGTAGGTCATGCACCGCCTTAGGCTCACCCCGGGTTAGTTCATCCTCCAATGTTTGGCAGGCTATTTTTGGAACTTATATCTCGTGGCATCAGCTCGGGCATACCGAGCTGACCGTAGATGAGCTCATGTACTTGTACATGGATAATGGCAACCCCAATGATCTGGGCTGGTATTATTGAGTGTGAAATATTGCATATTTTCTCCTATTTATGCCTTGGTTTTATGAACATGATAGTGTTTAATCGATTTATTTATGCATGTTGTCTTACGAGGTGATTTCAAGAACATAAGGTGAAAAGGATGTTAAAAGCATATAATTTAATGCTCAAGAATTACTAAGGGAATAAAGGATCTTTGGTGACCAAGAATGAAAATTTCAAGAGTCCAAGATCTAAGAAAATCAACTGAAGAATGAAGAAAATCGAGTTTGCAAAGTGTAGAATTCAGGAGATGCTAAACTTAATTGTTCGATGACATCGAACACACTTTGATGACATCGAAGTAAGTGATAGATGTTGTCGAAGGAGGCTCGATCACATTAAATTTTTAGAGGAAAATCAAGTTTGGTCATTGGACAATTGGAAGCAATTCTTGATTGCATCATAGACCATTCGATCCCATCAAAGAGCACTTCGATGCCATCGAAGCCAGTTCGATGGCATCGAGATCTTTAGTAATTCTGTGCTCGACTCACTGGACACTTCTAGATGATTTACAATGACATCGAAGACCCCTTCAATGACATTGAAGTCAGTTCGATGACTTCGAAGGTCATGTGATGACATCGAAGATGTACAGAGCGTAATTTCTAAATTCGAATCCAAATGGGCTTCTCACCTTCGATGACATCGAAGTCTCATCGAATGTGTCATCGAGGGCGTGCAGAGTCCATAAATTTGAGGCGATTTGTAAAGTCGGTCAAACAAATCCTATTTAAAGGGATCTTTTGAAGTATTCTAAGCACAAATTAGGGTTAGAAGCAAAGAGCAAGGGGTGTTGTAACTTCCAAGGAGTTCTTTCTTCTTCTCTAGTTAGTTTTTCATGTTTTTCTTAAGAATTTTAGCTTAATCATGTCTTTGGTTGGCTAATCTCTTAGCTAGATGTAAGAGGTGAAGATTGTAGTTTATTTTGATGCTTATTTTACTTTGATTCCATTTTATGTTGAACTTCCATTAATTATTAGTTTGAATGAAGGAATGTTTTTAGTTTTCTATGATTTATTGTAACTGCAATTATAATAGATGCTTAGGAAGCTTTTAATATCGTCTTACTTGTTTTACAATTATGTGATTGTTGAGACTCAAATTTTACATATTTAACCCTTCAATCACATTATATCTCTTAGCATTTAAGTGTTAATTCCATTTAATTATATACATTTTTGTAATGCGCGATGATTTAAAAGCCTATGATGATATGCACTTAAAAGGATGAATTTAGAGGTCAAAAGAAGATAAAGAAGAATTGGATATTTAGAAGTTATTAATGAAGAATTCGCATGCCAAAGATCTAAGGAAGCCAAGTGAGGAATGAAGAGAATTGAATATTTGGAGTGAAGAAAAGGAATCCTGAAAATTGGCCAGAAAAATCATATTCTGAAATTTCGAGTCTAAAAAGCAAAAGTCCTGAAATAATTTCAAAAATAAAGGAATTTCGGACTCAACTCGCTGGACAATTCTACACGAGTTTCGATGACATCCAAGGTAGTTCGATGACATCGAAGGTGCAATCGAAGACCTCCCCGATGACATTGAATTTTGCCAAAGATGTGTAGAGTATGTAAATTTGAGGTAGTTTGTGAACTTTTACGAGGCGATGTGAAAGTTTGAGTTGCAAAGCTATTTAAAGGAGTCCCTAAGCTATTCCAAATCATCTTCTAGGGTTTGGAAAGAAAGAGAAGGAATAATTGGAGCACCGACAACGTTCTTCTACTTCGATTTCTTCATGGGTTCTAGTAGTTCTTTTGGTTTTTCTTTTAATTCTGAGTTAGCTATGACTAGCTATTCTCTTATCTAAGGCTAAGGGATGAAGCTTGTACTTAATTTCAGTGTTTTATTTGTTGAATTCAATGCTATTGCTTTGAATGCTGATAATATATTGGTTTGGTTTGAATTTACGTTAAAAGTCTTTCAGTTGTTTATTTTTGGATTCATTGTGCACTCCGGGTACAATGAATGCTCCGATTTAGAAATTGTTTTGCCTTGATCTAGAGAAGGAATCAATTTGTATAACTTATTGATCCAATGATGTCTAGTGATGCATTGGATACTTTTGATTCCCCGCGATTAATGTTCGAGTGCTTAATGGAAAAACCGGTCAATTAAAATCACATTCATCTTAATACTTGTGAGTGATTTAACCGTTCTATCATCCGACTGGAGAGATTAGGACTTTGATTCCAGATATCTTATTTTATATTGAAGCAACAAATTGATGTTGACATTACTACAAGTGGATTCCTAGATCCTTAGTGTTTTATCTTTATTATTTATTTTTCCTTTCACATTGCTGGATTAAAATCCAACCAACCAAGTTAGACTTAGATTAGTAATAGAGCATGTTCCCCACTCTATGTGGATTCGACCTCGGTCTCACCAAGTTATTACTACAGCACAACCCTGCACTTGGGATTGTGAACAAGTTTTTAGCGTTGTTGCCAGGAAATTGGCGTTGAACATGATTAGGTTAGGTTTTTTATGTTTGATTTTTATTTTAGGTTAGATTTTTCTAATTTTCTAAAATTTTCTAACCTAGGCTTTTTAGAATTTTTTTTTTTTAATTCAGAATTTTATTTTTAAGGTTTATCTTATTTTTTTCTAACATTACTAACATTGTTTATTGATTTTGTTTAATAGGATTTTGATTCTCGTTCCTCTCTTTTGGTAACATTCTCCCTTACTCCCTCTACCTTCTTTCCTTATTTCTGTATGATTTTTATGTAGAATTTTTTTAGGGTTTCATCATGTTCATGGAAAAATGACACGTGAATACTCTAATCTACTTCTAGAAGACGAGAGATACATTGAAGGGCTATTAGATGATTATGTTAAGAAGCAACTTATGTCTCGAAAATTTACTGAAAGCATAATCGAGAACCAACCGGGATATGATATTCCATTGGTTAAGAATATATGCGATCATATGAGGGAGAACAATTATCATCCATCAGTTAAGAAAAAGACGTTGTGCGATTTTATTATGGGTGATAACACTTACAAACAACCATCAAATACTCTCACATATGATCCGTATGACTTTAATTTGTGGAAGCAATAGAATTTAAATTAGAGAAGTGTACCGACCATGGATTCTAGTGACTATCCTCTTAGATCCCCTACTTATGAGATCCAACTAGAAATAATCTAAGAGGATTCACTTCAAAAATAAATAGATGCTCAAGAACAATTCAACCAACATGTCAAGCAATTATTCGCAAACATTAAAATATCATTAGAGTTGATTGAATCATCCATTCAAGAAATTCAACCACAACTTATTAATGAGGAAGAGGTTAGTTTAGTCGAGCCTCAACTCAATATAGAAACACAATGTGAGTCAAATGATACCAACTCACTTGTGGAGTATGCTGAATTTGAGAGTGAGGAATAGTTGAATTATGATAATGAGTATATGGTCTAACTTCCCGAGGTGTCAATCTTGATTATTGTCTAAGTGAATGATTGGGAAACAAAGGTTCATTTCAAACATATCGACGATGCTCTAATGTACCCACATGACACGGTTGACCTTAATGTGGAGAATGAGTCCCTCTCAATTGAATTTCTTGACTCTTTAGAAGTTTGCTCGGCACAGTTTAAGAGTTCTAATGATATTATGACTAAATAAATAGTGGATGCCTTGCAAGAAAATACCTCGGTAGTTGAAACTAACCATGGGAATCATTATTATGAAGCCCCTCCTTCCACACATCTAGAATGTTTACTATTGAAGGAGTTGAAAATTGAACAGAAGTCTATAACCTTGTAATGTGTTGAGACTACACCGCCTAATGAGAATTTTTCTGAATTTCACCTACTTGTAGTCTTTAATTCACCGTGGTGTACTAACTTTGAAAAATTTTCTGTCATCGGTGAATATTATCCACTTTAGATACCTCAGGGGATTAAACAAAGAGTTTTTATTGAGGTTCATAAATTTCTCTGACATCAATGCTCCAGAATATCTAAGCCTGTTGCAAATTGGGCTTTACAATTATTTTGTTGAGAAATCTATTGATAAATTTATCAAGAATTGGCCAGAGGAAGAAACCATCTATCCAGACCGAGTAGTTTTTCCCTACTTCCTAGTTTAGGATTAGGATATTTGTTTGCTTTCTTAATATTTGGAACACATTCCTTTCTTAGGATTAATTTTCTTTATATAATTTAGTTTAGTTTCAATACTAGAACCATATTTTATTGGAAGATCGTATTCATCTCACATATATTCTTCATCTACTCTTCTTTATTTTCATTGCTCTCAATTTTGCTCTTATTGCATATGTTTATACATTGAGGACAATGTAGATTTTAAGTTAGGGGTAGGTTTCTTTCAAACATTCTTCGAATTTGAGCAAATTTGTTAAATTTTGGAGCTAAAATTCTTTAAAATTTTTTGAAATTTTCTGTGAATTTAAGTGATTTTAATGATAATTCACAAATTAGAATAATAAGAAACTTAGTTGTTGAGAATTGTTGAAATTTGAATTTTAGTTACTTGATAGATTTCAAAGTTAAGTTTGAGTTATTAATTTTTAATTAGAAGTTTTTAAACATTGATTGAGTCATGATTTCACATATCACATCTACCTTACACATTAAAGTATAAGTATGATATTAAATTGTTAACTTGATGATGATCGAGAATGATAAGAACCAAACCTAGGAAATTTGTCCATCATGTTCAATAACAATAATTGAAAAAGAGAGAAGTAATATGCTGAGTGTGAAATATTGCATATTTCCACCTATTTATGCCTTGTTTTTATAAACATGATAGTGCTTAATCGATCTAATTATGCATATTTTCATGTGCGAGGTGATTGTGAGAGCTTAAAGTGAAATTGATGCTAAAAGGAAGATTCAACTCAAAAGATTACTAAATGAAGACTTGGAGATTTGGAAGTCATTAATGAAAAATTCACATGCCAAAGATCCAAGGAAACTAAGTGAGGAATGAAAAGAATCGAAGATTTGAAGTTAAGAAAATGAATCTTAAAAATTAGCCAGAAAAAACATATTATAAAATTCCGAGTCTAAAATAAAAAATTCTTGAAAAAAACTTTCGGTCCCACCAAAATCGCACAGAATTATCCAGTGAGAAAGTGGGAACAACCTCAATTCGGTCTGACCAAAGCAGAACTTTTTGCGTAAGTTTAAGGCAGTTTTAAAGTTAATCCAAGCAAAGGTTATAAATATGGGTTTTTTTTTTTAAGGAGTTTCTAAGGACGAATTAGGGTTGGAAGAGTGGAGCACGGTGTTGGAGAACTTCAAGAAGTCCTTCTTTCTTCCCCAATATTTTTCTTCTAGTTCGTTAATCTCAAAAAAACGAAACTGTTAATCCCCGGCAACGGTGCCAAAAACTTATTCACAGCCCCAAGTATAGGGCTGCGATGTAGTAATAATCTTGGTGAGACCGAGGTCGAATCCACAGGGACTAATCTCGTGTGTTTTTTGAAAGTAACTAGAAGAAGATGAAAACCTAAATCTAAAATATTTGAAAGAGTAATTGTGAATTATTTAACTAAAACTTGTTAATTCAAAGGTGGGAAACTAGGGTTTCGAAGGATCCACTTGTAGAGATCAGGGAGATCTATGCTTGATTCAAGGACACAATTGGAATTAAAGTCCCATCTTATCTAATTGGAAGATATCTCAGTAAAATCAAATCTGAACTTCCTTCGACCTATTTCTCAATGGATGAGAGGTGCGAGAACTGGAAGTGATTCCATCACAAAACCATGCCCATGAGACAATGGCTCGCAACAGGATTTACCAATCCCATAACCAATCTGAGAGAATTGTGAAAGTTAGGGATGATTACATCATCCAACCATGCCCAAGGGGTGATGGTGAACAACAAGATTTCCTAATTTCACAATCTCAATACATGAAACGAACATACTCAAAGCTATCGCAGATCTATTGTAATTTGAGTCACAACAAACCATTAAAAACTGAAAGTATTCCTTATAATCAAACTAGAATCAAAGAGAGTTCAATATAAACATGAATCAAAGCAATAAAAACATCCCATCATGCTACAAGCTTTACCTCTTAGCCCTAGCTAAAAGGTTTAGCCAACCATAGACATGATTGAACTAAAATCTCTTAATAAAAGCATAAAAAACAACTAAGGAAAGGAAACAAAAACTCTTGGCGACGGCTTCTCCACGCTTTTGCTCCACTCCTTAAACCCTAAATGATGCCTAGGGATGCCTTAGGGAACCCTATTTATAGTTTTGGGCCTTAGACTTTCGCTCCGAGTTGAAAATTTTTAAAAACCGTCTCAAATTTACGCAGTCCACGTAAGTTTTGCGTTATGCTCGACTGGTCGTGGGACATCCTCGACCGGTCATGAGACGCCCTCGACTAGTCTATCAGGACAAAAAATTAGCTATTTTAGTCGTTGGAGTTCGAGTCGAGCACCTTTAACCGGTCGAGTAAAGCCCAGGACTAGTCGTGCGTAGCCAGGACTGGTCGAGCCGAGGCTAGGACGGGTCGAAGCGGATCCATGACTAGTCGAAGATAACTGAATTTCACTTAAAAACTATAATTTTCTTTATTCTTGACTTAATTTTCTTGTATTTTTGGCATGTGAACTCTTCATTCTTGGTTTCATCAGATCCAATCTTGGCTTTAGTGATTCTTGAGCGTTAAATCCATGCTTTTAACATCCTTTTCAATCCAAGCTCTTAAATTCACCTTACAACACAAACATGATTAAAATAAAATATTAAGCATTATCATATTTATAAAACCAAGTAATAGATGGGGTCCAATATACAATATTTGACCCTTAACACAATCCCCAACCAACATTTTGCTAGTCCCGAGCAAAATATGCCAAAAATGAACCTTAATGCGCAATGTTCAAACCTTTTTTCAGAAAACGATCTTTTGTGTAATCAAATATGAACGAGTAGACTCAAGATGAGAAAGTGAGTTTTTGAAAACCTAGAGCCGAACTACATAAGCAACCGATCAAATAAATCCTTTATCCATTAGGTCAGAGCATAGTTCGCATATCAAGTTTGTCAACATGCTTAGTGAAAACACTATCTTTTCATAATGTTAGCCATGCTCATCACTTCAAGATTGGTTGAAAACCCAAGAACTGATTTCGAACTTGTCCCCTTTTCCTTTGTTTACTAGTTTTTGATTTTATATCGATGGTCATTTGTATTCATTCAGCCTTTTCATCCTTTTTTTTTCTATTCAGACATTACATCCTTTTCAAAGACATTTTTCATTCCCCGCAAAGATGTCGTCATTCTTCATTCTTTATGACATCTTTGTCGATCTCTTATTTTTTTAACTATTTTTTTTCTTCTTTTAAGGTGGATAAAATTCTCTAGACTCAATTCTCAATATCTTTCAATGATCACCATACTAACAAGTAGAAAATCTAGTACTATTCATAGAAAACAATTTGAATAACATAATATTCTAACTTACTCTTAATCAGTTGAATGTAAGAACCATAAGTGATAGGTCACTTAGTTGCTCCAACTCCAACAATTCAAAATTCGATTTCTATCTTCTCTTCATACTTGAAACAGTCTTAAATACACAACTTATCGCTTTCCAAACAGATAACATTGAAAAAATTTCAGAATTTACTCAAAACTGAGAAAACACTTATTAGTTTACCTAATCTCTCATCCCCAACCTAAAATCTACATTGTCCTCAATGTAAAAGAAATAAGCATGATTTGCAAAAGAGGCAACGTAATTGAAAGAGAAGTGATGGAGAGATAGTACCTGATAAAGAAATTTAGAGGCCTTTTCCAAAGGATCTTAGCGTGAAGATGGGTTAGCGCAAGAGTTTATCAACCAAAAATAAACTATCCTAAAATGGTGGAAGCAAACTATCCTAAGCAGCATAAAGCTGACTATCCTATAATGGCAGAAAGTAATAAACGTAACTACACCTCTGTCAGACTAGGAGATCAATCCTAATAAACAGGATCATTCAGAGGTATGGACAAGTCCTCTGAATCAAATTTCTCAACAAATGGCTTTAATCGATGTCCATTTACTTTGAATTCATTGTCATTGTTCATATCTTATATCTCGACGGCCCCATGAGGATAAACATTGGTAACAATGAAAGGGCCGGTCCAACGAGATCGGAGCTTACCCAGAAAGAGATATAAGTGAGAATTGTACAAGAGGACCTTTTGAACTGGTATGAATAATTTTCGATGAATGTGTTGATCATGAAACACCTTCATCCTATCCTTGTGAATTCTTGAGTTCTCGTACGCATCATTCCGGATTTCTTCAAGTTCATTCAATTAAAGTTTGCGTAGTGAGCCAGCATTGTCCAGATTGAAATTCAAATTTTTGATCACCCAATAGGCTCTATGTTCCAACTCTACAGGCAAGTGGCAAGCCTTCATATAGACAAGTCTAAAGGGAGACATCCCAATAGGGGTCTTAAATGCAGTACGGTAAGCCCATAAGGCATCGGTCAATCGGATTGACCAATCCTTACGGTTATGGTTAACCATCTTTTTCAAGATGTGTTTAACTTCCCTATTAGAAATCTCAGATTACCCACTTGTTTGTGGGTGGTATGGAGTGTTCACTTTATGGGAGATGCCATATTTTTTCATTAAGTTCACAAATGACCTATTACAAAAATGTGAGCCCCCATCACTAATGATGGTTTGAGGCGTTCTGAACCGGGAAAGGATGTTCTCTTTTAAGATTTTAATGACCATTTGATGGTCATTGTTCCGGCATGGAATCGCTTTGACCCATTTAGTGACATAGTCTACGGTAAGCAAAATATATAAATTTCTAAAAGATTGGGAGAATGGTCCCATGAAATCAATGCCACAGCAATCAAATGCTTTAATGATCAAAATGGGGTTAAGAGGCATCATATTTTGATGGGACATTGCTCCCAACTTTTGACAACTCTCACAAGCTTTACAAAACTCATGACTCTCCCTGAACATAGTGGGCCAGTAAAAGCCACACTGCAGAATCTTTGTTGTGGTCTTTTAGCAAAAAATTTGTAAGACCCCATCCATTCCGTACCACTTTATATGCATATGTGCACAATGATCGACGCCCTTAGCCAACCTGGACTAGCCGTGCATAGTGCACACCCGACTGACCGGAACCCCAAGGCTTCGAAATCGATTTTATATCAACCACCCCATCGCCGCGATTGCATAAACGATGCTCTGTTAGTGAGATACACTACGAAGAATCATTAGCGTATCATATGCGCATGGCGCCATATACTCCATTCCACACATGTGCACAACACATGCCATACACACATGTACATGACACACATGGGTGAGAGAATCTCTACCCATGTGTGTGATGTCACCCTCCCATGCCATCCCTCTCTCATGTGCTCCCCAAAGTCAACTTCTCTCTATACCATACCCTATATATGACATCATCACACCATGTCATCCCATGCCCCTTTAATCCACCATTAATTCCTAATCATGCATAAATTCCCATAATCCTATCCTAAGCTAACATTAATCACATTAGCCTAACCTAACCAAAATTTGATCCATTTCTCTACAAATACCCCTCCATCCCTTAGCATTTTCACCATTTCCTACAATAGAGTGAGAGGAGTGATCTTGGTGGGCCATCAACTCCATCAATCCCATCCCTTCCATCCATATCAACCATCCATCTAGTCCATCAAGGTAAGTACACCCCCTCTACTCTTATGGTTTGTTTTCTTTTTGATTATTTGAATGATTAATAATGGTGATGATTTGATGATAATGATGTGATTAATGGTGTGGATGTATAGGAGAATACATATAAAAAGATGATTAATAGCTGTGATGATATGATGATAATGATGTGATTAATGGTGTGGATGCATAAGAGGATTCATATAAAAATAATAATAATAATTTGTTATAGACTTTATGTGGAACCCATTGATAGTGGGCCCCACCAGAACCTTTGTATGCCATCCAAACAGTCCATTGTGGCCCATTGGGATGGCCACACACATGTGCAAACCACACCATCAAAAATAATAAATAAATAAATAAATAAATAAAATAAAAAGAGGGAGGGATGCTGTTATTGCCAGTGTCCAAAGGACGCTGCAACAAGTAGCATCCCAGCTGCTTTAAAGAAAGGGAGGGGCGATGGGACCACAACAGGCCCCACCCATAATGTATGTATTTAATCCATGCCGTTTATCCTACTTTCCAGATCATTTTAGGCGTTGAGCCGAAAAATGAAGCTAATCCAAATCTCTGGTAGGCCATACTACTAAAAATTATTTTTAATAGTGACATTTACTATTGAACCTGTTAGGGCCCACTGTAATGTTTCTGTACACCAAAACATACTGAATATTGGGCTTGTTAGACCTGTTACGAGTTGGAGAAACTAATAGTCGGAGTGGATCATCAAGATGTGGGCCCCACCTATGAAAAACCATAAAAATAATAAAAATAAAATAACACAATAGCTGGACGCTATTGCTACCAACGTCCAGAGGACGCTGCAGCAAACAACGTCCTGCTACTTTGTAAGAGGGCAGGGACCGTGGGTCCCAGCCATAGGCCCCACCATGATGTATGTTGAACATCAACACCGTGCATTTGTTGGGTTCCCTTTAAATGATGGTATCCCCTAAAAAACAGCCGTACACGGAACTCAGGTGGCTCACACCATCTAAAATCGTGTGAAGACATGTCTGTACACATAAAAGCACTTATTGGGGCCCACCTGAAATTTAGATGCATTTAAAACTTGGACTGACCCCTCAACCAAGTGGGACACACATAATAGATGGGCTGGATTCGTGAACCACGTCCCGATGGCCCAACAAATGATTATGAATGTTTTAATGGAGGATAACCCTCTCAACCTTTGTATGTGGTGTGGCCCACAAGAGCCACAGATTGACTTGATTTTAAGCCCCAGGCCCCACTATGATGTATGTGTTAAGTCCACATCATTCATCCATCTTACCAGCCCCATCCATTGCATGACATCAAAAATCATGCCCATTAGAAGCTCATGCAGGCCATACCACTTGGACAGTGGAAATTGTACTCAAAATGCTCAGATTTTTCTAGGGCACACCTTGGTAATGAAAAGTATATTTGGGCTATTCATCCACTCCTTCAAACCATTTTAAGACATGAGTAAAATAATAAGGCAAATCCACGCCTAGGGTGGACCACACTATAAGAAACAGTGGGAATAAAAATCCCTGACATTAAATCCCTTGAGTTCTACCGTGATGTGTAACTGCCAACAAAGTTGGGTTGGTCATTGGGCAATGGAGCTAACTCGTTACATGTATTTTATATCCAGGTCGTCCATCATTTAGACCATTTATGTGTTGTGGGCCCCACCCGATGTATCTACCTTATAGCCATGCCATTCATCTAGTATGTGGTATCAACTATGATGTTGTTTGTTGTACAAACTGTTCATGGGGTGGACCCCACCATGTCAATGGGACCCACAGTTATACAAAATATGATAATAATAAGGAAAGGGAATTGCATGCTTACTAATAAAAACTTCCCTGGACATAACGTGATGCATGTGGAGCCCACCTAGGTGCATGTGTTGGATACCCACACTGCCTATATTTTCCAGTCACTTGGGAAGTGGGCCCACCTCCTGCCCATGGACACAAGATGAAGTAGAACTTAATCTTAGGTGGGCCACACTGCAAGTAGAAACAGTAGTAATAACAATTGGAAATTCTTAGGCTCTAGTGTGCCCTCTATATGCTGGGACACTTCCTTAACCATAGACTTCACCTTGCAGTATGATGTAGATCCATGTCATTCATCGGTTTATCCTTATCATTTTCGGGTATGGTCCTATACACTAGTCAAATCCAAATGTCATGTCATGAGAGCAATATCGACCACTTGTCCACCGTTAAATATTTACTAGAGCTGTAGAAATGTTTGTGAGAAATCTATCCATCTATCCTTTTTAACCAATCATGGGCCACCTAATATACATGTTTTACCAGCCATTCATCTATTTTCTTAGATCATTTTAGAGTGTGGGGCCACCTATATATTTATTGCAATCTAAGTCATTTCCATGGTACCCATTGTAATGGTTATTCCTCATTTAGACCGTCAGTTGGTAGAAATCATGTGGATCACTACACCATAGGAATTTGGGATTTTGGGTGGCCTAACTAGTCATGTGGATTGGTGCAAGTTGTGTGGACCACCACACCATGTGAGTGTGTGATTTTCATAGTCCACTTAACTATATGAAATTGGGGTAATTGTGTGACTACTTGTCTAAGTGGATTTATGATTGTTGTGGCCCTTAACCATATGATCACTGACGGGATGAATGGTAGCTAAATTTTTTCAAAATGGTGTTGAATATGTAACTCATAAATCTTGTGATCATGCGTAACATGGATAGCCGTAAATCATGTGGGTATGTGGGGAATGTGTGGCCCAAGCATATGATCATGTGGTGCTTAGGTGACTGCTAAACTATGTGAAATTGTAGTACAAGCCGCCTAACTATGTGAAAGTTTAGTAAAGCGGTTACCCCATTATGCGAGCTATGGTATAATAATAATAATAATAATAATAATAATAAGTAACCATCTCACCTTAAGTCCCCTATTATGATAAGTAGAGTGACATTTGCATGGCCTTTCAACCGTATGGACTTCTGATAATGAAGTGGCCATAAGACCATGTGAGCATATGAGAATTGTGTGATTACTCAGACTCGTGGAGTATGCTGATGTTGTAACCTCTTTGGCATGTGTACTTAGGACGTGTGTCAGATTGATTGTAGACCCTACCTTGATGTAAGTATTGCGTATTTCACCATTTATCCATTAGGCTAGCTAATTCTAGAACATGATTCCAAAATGACCTAGATCTAATTCCTAAATGTATAACTTCCGAACACTTGTGAACCCACTTAATGTACGTATTTTATCCATACTGTTCAATTGTTTTACCAACCAAACAGTTCGATCATGGAGCCTACTGACGTGTGCCTTATACATCTGAACTGTTCTTCCTTATACTACCTTAATGTATGTGAGTTACCTATACTATCTACTTGTTGGGACCCACCGTAATGTTTGTGTGTAGACCCATCTGCTTGCAGTACCACTTGGAAGTAGGACCCACTACGTTGTATAAGACAAACCCATGTCATCTAACCATGACTAACTCTTATGTGTATATTATATACCCAAGTTGCTCAACTTAGGGCTCACTATATCTTATGAGGTTTACCTATGCCTTCCAAACCATTGTAGAACTACTATGATAATTATTTTGAATCCGACCTACTAACAGCCCACTTGAAGGTGAAGCCCACTATATTATATGAGTTTCACCAGCACCATCCTTCCTGTGGCTCATTTACTATATGTTATATCTATGCCTTTCATCTCATAATCACTTGGTGCATGTACTTTGCGTCACCACCACTCATTAACCATAACGCTCAGTTAGGGTATAACCATGTAGTCCCAATAGAAGAAAATCATGTCGGGCCAAAGCCGCTAATGGAATATCTATCTTGCAAAGGATAAGATTTAATTCCGAGTACAATTAATGCTCATGATTATGATAGCTATGGATGATATTAGTGATGTTAGTGATTATGGTTAATAGAAGTATGTGATTTAATATCTTGATTAATGTTGTTCCACTTTCTAGCATACTAAATTCATCTACTTAATCATGTTGATATTGGTCATACTCATGCATCATGGAATGATGGTATGTGCAAGTGTACTTCAATACATTTGTTCATATGTAAGATATACCATCTTTAGTTTAGTCACATGACCCTGAATTGATATAGTTGATAGTGACACATGATGATTATATGTCATTTTTGGCTTAAAGGTTAAGCAGACCCTAAACTCATAGCATTATATGCATACCACATGCCCTTGAATGTATGCCTTATCATAATTGCTTGAATTCATGTATAATCATGACATACATAACGATCGAAATACCACAGTAGTGCCATATAACATGAGTTGGATCTTGACGATGAAATGTACATCTATGATGATGACTTGGGTTATCCCTGAAAATGAACGGGACACTGAAAGTGTTAAAATAGTAGGGGATGATGTGCCCCTTAGGTTGAAAGTCCCTAAACCCCGATGCTAGATAGGGATACCTCACCATCGGGTGGAGTAGATACATGGGTCATGGATTTGACTCCCACTGACGAGGTCGGGTTGAGAAGAGGTGGGTCCAACCTGCTTAAGGGCCGAGGTGCAAACAGGAACTGGTCTAACCCGCTGGTAAGGAGAAGAGCAAGCGAGGTCCGCTACTAGTATACAAAATAAAGGTTGTAACCCTATTGGTGGGTAGCGAGGTCGATTGCTAGTGTCTGGTGCATGGGTGTCGACCATGGTGTTTTCTCAAGATATACAGTTATGATATGGCATGACAACATGATGATGATGATGTGATTGCGGATGTGTGTAATACGGTTATGGCTATGGTATAGGAGAAATGAAAATATGACTTGGTGATGCTAGTAGCATTGACTCAGAGTATTACTGTGATGCATATGTATTGCATTGGCATTGGCATTGGCATCATACCTTATGTACTACACGCCTTTCACCATACATGATTTCTTCGTGGCATATTTATCTTGCTTGCATATAGGACACACTGCACACACGTGTGTACTCACTAGGCTTTTTGCCTAAGCTTCCTATTTCTCATTTTTTTCAGGGCAGGAGTAGCTTGGAAGACTTAGCTTTCTCGATACATTGTATCTATTTTTCAATTTGGCAATGTTATCGTTGTGTACCTTTTAGAAAGTATTGTACTTATAACCATCAGGATTTATAATGGAGAGTGTTGCTTGGTATTTTGATCATGGATCTTCATGCTCAGGTATGTATATATATATATATATATAAGTCAAAAATCTTCCTTGTAGTGCATCGAACTCGGGACTTGGTGTATGGAAGTCGAGTGTCAGATTCGGGGCATCACAAAAGCTGTCCATCCCCGGATTTGGGGCATGACAAAAATGACCACCACAGGCCTAAGAGTGATAGAAGGAGATAACGCTTTAGTGTTCATTGTCTGGCATACATCTCCAAAAGATTTAGTCTGGGTAATATTTAAACAAATATGAATCATCCCAGAAGAACTTATGAACCTTGGCGAAGAATTTTTTCTTATCTAGCGCAGTCTAATGTGTCAGCATGAAACCTGTGGCAAGATAATTTACAATATCAGCAAACCAAGGTGAATGGGAGACTTTGAACAATTGTTCATCAGGGAACATGTCATTTATATGGGTCGTCTTAAAGGAATCAGAGAGATCAAGGTGGGAAAGATAGTCAGCCACTACATTTTCTACTCCCTTTTTATCTTTTATTTTCAAATCAAATTCTTAGAGTAGGAGGATCCATCTTACCAGGCGGGGCTTAGCATCATTCTTAAAAAGAAGATAGTTGAGTATCGCATGATCTGTGTAAATGACAATCTTGAATCTGATCAAGTAGGACCTAAAATCTTCCAAAGTGAACACTACGGCTAAGAGTTCCTTTTCCATAGTAGAGTAGTTCACTTTGGCAGGATTTAGAGTTCTACTTGCATAATGAATAACATAGGGCTTCATGTCTTTTCTCTAGCCTAAAACCGCCCCAAGAGCATAGTCAGATGCGTCGCACATAAGTTCAAAAGGAAGGCTCCAGTCAGGTGGCTGCATGACAGGTGCAGTAGTAAACATGCCCTTGAGCTTAGTAAAAGCTTCCTGGAATTACTCGGTCCACTCAAATTGTGCATCCTTTTGAAGTAGATTACATAAAGGATGAGAGAGGTGACTAAAGTCCTTTATGAATCTCCTGTAAAAACCACCGTGTCCTAAGAAGGATCGCACGTCTCGTATATTCTTGGGTGATGGTAGGTTAGAAATAAGATCAATTTTATCCTTATCTACCTCAATTCCCTTGGACGAGATGATATGTCCAAGGACAATTCCCTTACGAACCATGAAATGACACTTCTCCCAATTGAGTACCAAATTCTTTTCTTCACATCTTTTCAACACACATTTAAGATTCTTTCAGCAATTGCCAAAAGATGGACCAAAGATAGAGAAGTAGTCCATGAAGATCTCTAGATATTGCCCCACCATGTCAGAAAAAATACTCATCATACATCACTGAAAAGTGACGGGGGCATTACACAGTCCGAATGGCATCCTTCAGTAAGCAAAGGTGTCAAAGGGACATGTAAATATAGTCTTTTCCTAATCTTCAAGGGCTATCTCTATCTGATTGTAACTCGAATATCCGTCACGAAAACAGTAATACGAATGACCAACTAACCTTTCCAAAATTTGATCAATGAAGGGTAAAGGAAAGTGGTCCTTCCTCGTGATGGTGTTCAACTTTCCATAGTCAATGCACATTCTCTAACTAGTAATAACTCTAGTTGGCACAAGTTCATTGTTGGCATTGCTAGGATGGTGATTCTGAACTTCTTAGTAACCACCTAAGTTGGACTCACCCATTGGCTATCAGATATTGGGTATATGATACCTACATCCAATAGTTTAAGAACCTTGGCCTTAACCACTTCCTTCATGTTTGGATTTAGTCTACGCTGTGATTGCTGAGAGGTCTTCGTATTATCCTCAAGATAAATGCAATGAGTACAATTCAAAGAGTCAATTCCCTTGAGATCCACAATCGACCATCCTAGGGCTCCCTTATGCTCAATGAGAGTAGAGATGAGCATACTCTCTTATTCTTGCTCAAGGTGGGAACAAATCACTCAAGGTGGGAACAAATCACC
This sequence comes from Magnolia sinica, assembly GCF_029962835.1. NCBI lineage: Eukaryota > Viridiplantae > Streptophyta > Magnoliopsida > Magnoliales > Magnoliaceae > Magnolia > Magnolia sinica. The sequence goes on from NC_080573.1 coordinate 79,592,694, forward strand.
ACCGGGAATGTCTCATCTTGACCTAAGTAGACATATTTCAAATCAGAGGGTAAAGGTTTTACGACAAACTTTGGTGCCTTGAGGTTAGACGGTAGAGGCACTACATTAGTTTGGGAAAATTCTTCGCATTGTGGCCTCCACCAGTTAACTTCAAGTACCGACACAGTATCAAGCATGGCACCCGTCTCCCTAATCATGTCAATATTAAAATCATGGGAGTGGGTCAGGCACATCTCTAGAGGGTCGGAGGATAAGGTTAAAAGTGTTCTATCTTCCACGAAAGAGTCAATCATGTTAATGTCATGGAAATCGTCATTATCCTCTAACTATTTGCCTATGTTGAAAAAGATATTCAACTCCAATGTCATATTCTCGAAAGACATACTCATAAATCCATTCCTGCAATTAACGATTGTGTTTGAAGTGGCGAGGAATGGACGATTAAGAATCATAGGAATTTGAGTTCCCATGTTACTGATGGGTTGCGTATCCAGGATGATAAAATCTACCGGATAGCAGAATCAGTCAACCTAGACCAACACATCCTCAATTACCCCCCTCGGTACACGAACTGAGTGGTTAGCAAGTTGTAACGTGGTTAGGGTGGGTTTCAATTCTCCCAAACCTAAATGTTTGTAAACCGAGTAAGGAATCAGATTTACACTTGCTCATAAGTCAAGAAGTGTGTGCTCAATCCGGTAGTTTCAAATTACACAAGCGATGATTGGGCTACCGGGATCTTTGTACTTTTGTGACACATCTTACTTTAGGATGGCAATCACCTTTTCAGTTAAAAAGATTTTCCCTTTAATACTTTGCCATCTTTTAGTCATACACAAGTCTTTTAGAAATTTAGCATATGAAGGTATTTGTTTAACCGCATCCAGTAGAGGAATATTGACCTTCACTTGTTTCAACACCTCTAAAATGTCCTAAGAGTTAGAGAGAGGTTTTGGTGCAACCAGCCGTTGGGGGAATGGTGTAATCGGCATGCCCTGAAGTTCCGATGCTAATTCTTGTGGGGCATGGCTAGGTCTGTCATCATTGTCCTTTTCTGGGTCCTTAGGCTTTTCAGCCCTTACAGAAATAGATTTGTCAATTATCTTCCCACTCCTAAGAGTGGTGATAAACTTAGCTTGCTCCATTTGATTTGAAGATCTTGAGTCACTTAATTCATATTATGGTTTGGAATTGGAGAGAGGTTGAGCAGGAAGCATCCCCTTTCCCCAATTGCTAATTGTGACTCTATCCTTTGAATACATGACGCAAGTGTTCCAATCGCTGATATGATTTCTTAGATTGCTTTTACTAAATTTTGATTAAGTAGCTCTTGATCTTGAATATGTTTTGGAACCGGATCCTCTTGAGTTTTCCCTTAATTTGGATTTTAATTAAAGAAACCTTGAGGGGTAGTCATTTGTCCATTCCTCTAACTGAAGTTTGGATGATTTCTCCAACTATGATTGTATGTATTGGAGGTAGGTCCATCGAAAGGCCTTTGATAATTTTTCACAACATTAGATTCCTCATTCAGCACCCCTCGAAAAGCAGGTATTGTTGGGCAATTTTCAGTCATGTGTATGTTTCAATCACAAATACCGCAAACAGTTTTCTTAACCTTATTCTTCTTTAGTTCCATGGCCTCGAATTTCCTTATGAGATTAGACACTTTAACATTGATATCATCATCCTCCTTCAGAAGGTATAATTCGACCCTCTCCTTTGATTGAGTGGGCCTAGAAGTGGTGCTTGATTTTGGGTAAGTGTCCCATGATTGTGCATTTTTAGCAAGTCTATCCAAGTGGTCCCACACATCATCAACATTTTTATTCATGAATTCCCCATTGCACATTGTCTCAACCAATTGGCGCATTGAAGATGTCAGTTCATCATAGAAAAAGTGTGTAATGCACCACGTTTCAATACCATGTTGTGGGTATGAATTGATAGGATCCTTGAACCGCTCCCAACATTGAAAGAATGTTTCATCCTCCTTTTGGGCAAAGTTCAGGATTGACTTTCTAAGGGTGTTCGTTTTATGATGTGGAAAAATTTTCTTTATGAACTCCCTTATCATGTCATTCCATGTACCAATAGATTTAGAACATAGTGAATACAACCACGTCTTACCTTTCTCTTTCAAAGAGAAGGGAAAGAGTTTCAGTTTGACCGTGTCCTCAGACACGTTAGGAAAATATAAAGTGGCTATGATCTCATCAAATTCTTTCAAGTGCAAGTATGGACTTTCAGATTTAAGACCATGGAATTTTGGAAGGAGTTGGATCACCCTTAGCTTAATGTCCATGTGTCCCATATTTTCTAGAAAAACCATGCATAAGGGTGTACTCACCCCCGCCAGTTGTAAATAATCTCACAAAATACGAGGCGGGGGTGCTTGATGCACCTAATTCTCATCCTGGACTTCCTCAATCCGAGGTTGAGGTTGTCTTCCCGGTTGATTGACCAATTGATTTGTAGCCATAACATCAATTAACTCTAAGGATCTCGAGTGGTGTCTAATCCTATGATGGATAGACAACCCCTCAACCAATTCTCCTGCACTCAAAAGGCGTTGAGTGTTATCACGGACTCACTTGGGCATTAATCTCAGCCCTTAATTTCATATTCTAATCTAAACCTAAGAGAGAAGAAATAGAAATCTAGAAATAGAAAGCGAGAGGGAATTGGGAAGAAGTTACCAAATTGGAAGTTCCTAATTAAAATCCTGCAAAACAAAACAGAACCAGTCAGTCTCTAAAAACAGAAATTCTAAAATTATAAAGTTCCTAAAAAAAAAAAGTAAACTAGTTTCTGAAAACAAAACAGGAAAGTTTCTAAAAAAAAAAAAAATAGAAAGTTTGTAAAAACTGATTAGGAAAGTTCTAAACCTAGAATTAGAAAGTAAGTTCCTAAGAAATCCTAGAATTAAAAATTTTCTAAAAACAGAAAACAAACCCTAATCTAAGAAATAAAAAATAGAAAAACCTTAATCTTAACCTAATTCTAAAACAAACTAATCTCAAAAAAATGAAACCGTTAATTCCCGGCAATGACGCCAAAAAATTGTTCACAACCCCAAGTATAGGGCTGCAAGGTTGTAATAATCTCGGTGAGACCGAGGTCAAATCCACAGGGACTAATCTCATGTGTTTTCTGAAAGCAACTAAAAGAAGAACTAGAAGAACATGAAAACCAAAATCTAGAATATTTGAAAGAGTAATTGTGAATTATTTAACTAAAACTTGTTAATTCAAAGGTGGGAAACTAGGGTTTCCAAGGATCCACTTGTAGAGATCAGGAAGATCTATGCTTGATTCAAGGACACAACTAGAATCAAAGTCTCATCTTATCCAATTGGAAGATATCTCAGTAAAAAAAAATCTAAACTTCCTTTAACCTAATTCTCAATGGATGAGAGGTGTGAGAACTGTAAGTGATTCCATCAAAAAACCATGCCCATGAGACAATGGCTCACAACAGGATTTACCAATCCCATAACCAATCTGGGAGAATTGTGAAAGTTAGGGATGATTCCATCATCCAACCATTCCCAAGGGACGATGGTGAATAATAGGATTTCCTAATTTCACAATCTCAATATATGAAAAGAACATACTCAAAGCTATCACAGATCTATTGTAATTTGAGTCACAACAAACCATTAAAAACTGAAAGTATTCCTTATAATCAAAATAGAATCAAAGAGAGTTCAATATAAACATGAATCAAAGTAATAGAAACATCCCATCATGCTACAAGTTTCACCTCTTAGCCCTAGCTAAGAGGTTTAGCCAACCATAGACATGATTGAACTAAAATCTCTTAATAAAAACATAAAAACCAACTAAGGAAAGGGAACAAAAATTCTTGGCGATGGCTTCTCCACACTTTTGTTCCACTCCGCAAATCCTAGATGATGCCTAAGGATGCCCTAGGGACCCCTATTTATAGTTTTAGGCCTTAGACTTTCGCACCGAGTTGAAAATTTCTAGAAACCGTCTCAAATTTACGCAGTCCGTGAAAGTTTTGCATAACACTTGACTGGTCATGGGACATCCTCGACCGGTCATGGGACGCCCTCGACTGGTTGAGCAAGATGGAAAATTAGTTTTTTAGTCATTGGAGTTCGAGTCAAGCACCTTCGACCAGTCGAGCCTCAACCGGTCGAGCAAAGCTTAAGACTCGTCGAGCCGAGGCCAGGACTGGTTAAGTCGGAGCCAGGACTATTTGAAGATGGCCGAATTTCACTTCAAAACTCCAATTTTATTCATTCTTGACTTGATTTTCATGGATATTTGGCATGTGAATTCTTCATTCTTAGTTTCATCAACCAATCTTGGCTTTAGTGATTCTTGAGTGTTAAGTAAATGCTTTTAACATCATTTTCTAACCAAGCTCTTAAATTCACCTTGCAACACAAACATGATTAAAATAGAACATTAAGCATTATCATGTTCATAAAACCAAGTAATAGATGGGGTCCAATATGCAATATTTAACCCTTAACATTGTCTATCATGCATAAGGTTATCTGTACGTCCACCCACACCATTTGTTTATTATTATCCATGCATCAAGTAAAATATGGTTATCTTATCCACACTATCATTATGACAATCAACACGTGCTTTATTATCACTTGGATATGGTAGTTAACTAGCATGTTTTGTCATCATGCATACATATAAAATATCATCATCATTACCATGAGGATCATTTTCACTTTATGATTAACACAATGTCATAAGTACTATAAATAATTACTCACCCATCATCAATGCATATGCTATAATTCACCATCCATTAAATCATATCTATCATTTCAACCAACAACTCATAATCATCATTATCATGTTACCATACATGTATCATCATCTCACCCACAGATAATGGATGGTCTAGATGTTATACCATATCAAGGATGGACATCATGGTGTGAATCATACAATCAAAGGAGTCAAAAGGATGACCCTAAGCACATTAAGTGTGCTTTCTCACCCACTCTATCATATAGCAATCTAATCTCTCTTGTGGGGGCCTGGTAAGTACACAGGGTGGGCTCAATGGTTTGGATAATCCCACTAGCATTAATGGGGGTGGGGTTAGCCCAATGAGGTGAGATGGGTCATGCTAATATCAATGGGGGCTCAATGATTTGGGTTAGCCCACTAAGAGGAGATGAGAATGGGCCTAACAATGGGCCCTAAGGAGTTTACAACATGGACATTTAACCACCATTATCTCATAATGGGGCCGATGGCCCTTAAACTAGCTAGAAAATGAATGGGCAGCATACATATTATTTCATTCATCATGGTGGGCTTCTTGGGTCAGCCCATGGCCCAAAAAAAAATAATGGCCAGGGGTACATACAACACATATATCATGGTGGGCCTCATGGGGCAGCCCATATAATCCAGTAAAATAAATGGGCAGCATGTGCAACACATAAATCACAATGGGCCTCATAGGACAACCCACATAATCCAACAAAATAGATGGGCAGCATGTGCAACACATATATCATAATGGGCCTCTGAGGCAGCTCATATAATCCAATAAAATAGATAGGCAGCATGTATATCATATACAACAAGGTAGGCTCCAATGGCTAGACGTCCAGCCCATCTAGGCCTGCTGGACGTCCAGGAATTAGACATCCTGGCTGGTCATGTACATAAGGTGGGTCTTACATAGTAATGGGGCCCATGGCCCTTAAAAATGGCCTAATAGAGTGCATGAAACATATACATCGAGGTGGGGCTTGCATAACATTAATGGACAGCATGGATACGAACTATACAGTAGGTGGAGCTCTCGTTGAGCATCCAACCCACCCAATGTCATGGGCCTGCTGGGCGTCCAGTAGATGGGCAGTCTGGATGATCACATATATACATGTGGTGGGTCCCCATACATCATAAGTGGGCCCTAAATGAGTGGTCCACATGAATAAAACACTTGGATCACGATGGGGAAGCTGTTAGACAGTCAGTCCTGTAGTAGGGATGTGGGGCGTCCACATGGCTAGACGGCTGGATAAAAAATTAACATAAGGTGGGCTCCACCTGTAGGCATTCCACCAAAGTGTGGGCCCCATCCAGGTGGGCCGCAAAATAGAGGGATGGCATGGATAGAACACAAACATCAGGGTAAGTCCAGCAGGGTGCTGGATGGTCAACCCTGCTAGACGCTGACCCAGTTGGGGCATTGGATCTGCTCGGGTTGGGCCCAAGGCCTATCAACATGGAGAATAGATGGACGGTATGCATCTCCCAGATGCACAGGAAGGTGGGGTCCACGTCAGTGGCCCATTAGTCCCAAAAGATCAAGCTGACATTTGTATTTTTCCCTTCATCTAGGCCTGCTAGATGGTACTAGCATGCTGGACCATCCAGGCCTGCTGGGCCCATTCCATGGATGGTCTTCCATGGCTAACCAGTGTGGATTCAACATACATCGGGGTGGGGTCCACATGTCAGTGGGCTAGCCCACTACAGTAAGAAAAATCAAGCTGATATTCATGATTTCCATCCATCTATCCCTGCATGATCGATCAGTCATGTAGGCTAGAAAATGGACAACATGCTGTCCATATTACTGGACAGTAAGGTTATAAAATACATGCATCAAAGTAGGGTCTACCTGGATGGGTCGTACACATCTAGATTAAGCAGACATGTATATTTTATCCCTGGTATTCGAATCATACAAAACAGGACAGCAAAGTGGGACAGCAAGACTGTCCCACCTGCAGGATGATCTAGATCTGATGTGCACATCAGGTGGGCCACACACACCATCAGGAAAGAGAGAGAAAGAGAGAGAACGGTTGGGGGTAGAGAGAGAGAGAGAAGAGACGAGTGGTGGAGGGGCTCCGCCACTATGAGCCCCTCAAGGATCTACAACATACATCAATGGGTCCTAAAAACATATGGGCCTTCAAATCAACAATGTAAGGTGGGGATGCCATCCCCACCACAAAAATCAAGCATTCTAGATGACCCTATCAAGCTAATCATCAAGGAAACATCATGATGGGGTCCATGGAGAATGGCCCCATCATGGCACTTACAAGCTTAGTGGGCTATTAGCCACACCTAGAGACTAAGATAGGATCCCCATCATTGATTGGTGGGTCCCACTTGCCCCATGCTAGAAAATGAAAACATTTACCTAAGGATGCGCCCACATTTCCTTCTTCTTCTTCCCTAGTGTTCCAAAGCTCCTATGAGGCATCTTTAATGGTGGAGATGGTGATCTAAGGGTTGGATTGGGTGAGATCAAAGGTGGAAGAGGGCTGGAAATGTTAGGTCCTTTCTCTCTGTCTTGGGACGTCCAAGCTCTCATGGTTGCAAATGAGGAAGAAAGGAGGGAGAGAGAGGTATATGGAAGGTAATGATGGGGTGTAAGTGCAATCATGGTTTTGTAAGAGGCATGGGCAAGAGAGACATGATTGCCATCATTGCTAGCAAGGCATGGGTGACTAGGGTGATGTCATCCTAGCCTAGGTAGGCTATGATGATGTCATAGCATAATTAATCTTGTAGAGAATCCACTTTATCTAGAATCTTTGGCCCTGCAACATGCAGTCTATGGCCAAGATTATGCGCGGGTCATATCTCTTAGTCTAGGCATCGCATTGGCTCATGAGACAGCGTTGGAACCATGGCGATGGCGCGGTCGCAATGTTATAGGTTTCGGGTTAAGTCAACTCAGATTTACAGGATACGACTTAAGGTCACGTGCAAACGCTGTCTACAGGTCACGGGTCACCGGAATTCGATGGGGAGGATCCTAGTATCCTAAGGAACTATATGATACTACTCATTGCTACAAGTGGGGTTCACTTTAATTATGTCGATCCAAATAGTTGGCTTAGTAGGCCCCACATGCATGATTGTCATATATATATACACACACACACACACACACACACACACACACACACACACACACACACACACACACACACACACACACACACACACATATATATATATATTAAGGCAAAATATAAGGCTCAATCAATCAACAAAGGGATGAGGATAGCACTCTCGAATCTCAGTCTTGTGCTCCCACGATGCCTCATCAACACTATGGTGACCCCACTGAACCTCGGATCCCGGATCAGAAACAAACAAAACTGGGATACCTTGCAGTCTCACAATCTCATCAATGACTAATCTTAATAAGACGGTTTTAAGGCCTAGTCGCATGAATCATCAATGACTCATCCTAATGACTAAGGGTCATGCTGGGGAGGTGTATGTCCCCTTTGTGGTCGTAGCTGTTGTGACTACTGTTGGGGTCTCAGTGGTAGGTATTGTTGTCATTGCTACTGTTGTGGAGGCTACTGCTAAGGATGAGGAAACTCGTGCCTATGATGCCTCATACCACCACATCCGAAGCAAACACCTGAGAACGATCTCAGTGGTGGTGTTGAAGGTGTTATTGGTTCTTGAAAGGATGGATGGTTCCTGTGCCTCTGCGGCCGTCAATGCTGCTTCTGCTGGGAGCTATCGGAGGGGGCCTTCCTCTTTCGTTCTCCTCTCTGGCCACGGACCCGCTGGGAATCGGCCCATTCTACCTCATATATCAACGCCTGCTATATGACCTACCCAAATGCCGGAGCATGTGTCCAATGATATGACTCCGAAGGCCACATCGCAAGCCACACTCGAAACAGCAAGCCTTCCACCCCTCATCAGCTATCATGTATGGTATGAATCTCAATAACATGAAAAATCAGGCCTCATATTGAGACACTGATAGGTCCCCCTGCACAGGAGTGTCAAACTCAATTCGGCACTGCTGACGGACGTGCTTCAGGAAAAAATTTCAGTTGAACTGGTCTGTAAAATCCCCCCACATCCACTTGAACTTGGCCCCTGCCGCATGAGAGACCGATGCCCACCAGTGCTCAACCTCGCCCTCAAGTCGAAACACTGCCAATGAGACCCTCTGCTTAGTCTTGCACCTTAAGCGTCAAATATCTTCTCTACCCCGAAACGTCATCTCTTTGCTGCTGACGAGTCGAGTTCTCGCTGGAAACGCAAAGGATCGAACTGCCTGAAGTCACGTAGGAGGGAGCTCGTGCACTCCTGCTTAGTTTGGGTGGGTGCATCCGCAGGTTGCCTACTCTACCCCTGAAGAATCGCGATCATCGCCTTCAGTATCTGCTGAAGCTGATCCGCGCTCACTAATACGGTCGAGGCCGTATTGGTCTCGGACGCAGAAGTCACTTAGCTCGCTCTCTCAAGTATCATGTCCTATAGGAAGGGACAAGGAACCTATTAGCCTTGAGCATTCTCGAATGCACACTTGGTAGGGAGCTATATCAAAAAGTTTCTAAGTTATTCGAACTCAGGGACCTAATCATCCTAAGTTCTCGACAATCATATAATGAAGGGTAATTAACAGCAGATATGTGATATTATCCTCAGATATTCCCAACTTATGCTCTGATACCAACTCCTGTCAAGCCCCAAACTCGAGAAATCGGGCTGATGAAATTCCCAATCACCAAATTTGGCACCGACAACCTCCATGGTACCCCATTCTTAGCACCTGGCGCCCATATACCAGATTTCAATCCTGGGACCCTATAAGGAGGATTTTCAACATGAATTTTTTTGTAAAGAAGCATAACCATAAGTATAGCCTAGTCACAAGATAACATTACCACATATCCACTAATAAAATCATTCGAGTACAATGCTGAAAGGAAAATACATATATGAAAAAAAAATTCCAAGTCTCTAACACATACTCCTGTCTCAATGCTGCTACGACCTAACGTCACCTACACGCAACAGTCATACATAAGCTTACAAGAAACTTAAAGGGTGGTGTATGTGTGTGCCATACATGTGCCAAGCATATAAATATCAGAATAAACAGAAATACCGGGCAAGTCCACAAATACCATTAGCCTTATTGTAACGACCTTGGAATTTCTGTGCTAATCTTTCCTTAAGTAGTTGTTTTGGGGTAATTAACGCTTTACTTGATTGCTTGTGAAATCCGCATCAATCACTTTAAATTGTATCTGCATGGCTCTAAATGTGTAGATTAGTGAGCGCTACGTTACTCTGAAATCTGGGATCCATCGCTAAATCCAGTTGTTCTGGAGAATTTTTGGAAGATCTGGATCGGACCTAGACCGCGCGTCGAAAGTCCGATGGCGATGATCTTAGGCTGTTGCGGTCACCGAGTTGGGCTTGATCTTCACCTCAAAAATCAAGTCGATCTGATGTTCTGGGTCGATTTGCTTGAGCTCGGAGTGAAGAGTGTGAGAACGGTTGGAATTTATTAAGCTTTTATTAAAATCTGAGTCGTGTCGCTTGCGCGACGATTTTAAGCATTCTGACCATTGGATTCTGACCCAATTTCACCCTCTGATCAGGATAGTTGGCCCAAGCATATCCTAGTGCTTGTGGACCTGATCGAGTTTCCGTGACCGTTGAATTGAGTGTGGTCCGCCACGGCTGATCTGAAGAGTCGGTCGGTATGAAATCTCAGCTTGACCTAGATCCATGGTCAATGAGCTTAAGTCCGACCTTTCGTGGTTATAGGCCCACCAGAAGTGCTTCGTTGGATCGAGAAAGGCTTACTTTGGTTATAACCTAAGTATGGCTTGACCCTGGGGTTATTTCCATCATTTTAAAGGCCTATTTATAGTCCTTAAACCCTAGCTCTCATTTCCATACGATTTTCTCTAACCCTAGCTTGGAAAGAGAGTGGAAAAGAGAGAGAAAGTGAGAGAGATAAGTTGGTGAATCGTCTTGGTTTCTTCCTTGTTCTTCTTCATCTTCGAACCTTCACTTTGAATCGTTCTTCTGACGATTCTGAGTTCCTTTGGGGTAAGTTAACCTAACCCTAACCTGTGTTAGAGCTTAGACTAGACTTGGTGTTGTTGTATCTCATTTCTATCCTTATTTTAGGGTATTCTAGCGCCGTTGACGAAGACAACTCGTCTAAATCAGCTCGGCGGTTCTTTCTTCGCTTAAGGTGCAGACTTTGAGTGTATAGGTTATGGTTTTCAAGGCTTTCAATCCCAGTTAGTGATTTATTCTTGCTATGGATGAGATTTCACATGTCAAATGTTGTGTTTACATTGCTTTCCAGATATGCATGTGCTATATTGAGATTTGCATATTCTATGTGTATTTATAAAGTACCGTATACGTATAAAATATGCACTTATGTTTGCCATGATTAATTGTCATGTATGTATGCTAGATGCATGTATGACAACTCCTTGATAAAAGGAATTGTCTAAGTGCATGTATTTCAACATGCGTCATGTATGTTGTTCCATGTATGCTAAGTGTTTGTAGAAATGCATGAATGATCTAAAGTGTAACTGATTACACTAAATACGGGCGTTGAGAAGTGATTCTTAATACTCCTATGGATGCGCATGTTTTCCTTTATGCAGTTACATTCCAAGTTATTTAAATTCAAGCATCTCCTATGCTTACATTTATGTTAAGTTGATATTCTTCAGATGTGTATGTACCATGATTTGAGTTGTTGATCCATTACTGTTTTACATTCCATATGAATATCTGTAGTAGTGTAAGGTGTTTGGGACTATGCCTTAGTCCAGGAAATCGGTAATTGACCCTATGAATCGTGGTTGAGATTGCTTTCGCCACGTAAGACATATTAGGCGAACCCGAGTCGTATTAGAGTTGTCGGCGGTGGTTTGGCCACGCGGAGTGTTTGCGCACTCTATGTCGCTCAATTTGACGTGCGCTCGTGCTAGTCGAGTTCGTCAAGTAACCCGATTGTCCGATGTATGTTAACCATGTATGGACGCTACTGCTTGAATCTAGGGTACCGAACTTACCAGTGAAATCCTAATAACCATGGTACCTGATCCGCTAAGACTCATGAGCCGGACATGGTGGTATGGGACACCGTGGTCGAGCTGTCGGCCTACGCTGGGGTGACGAGCCTCCCCGTAGTGACCAGTGAGTAACTAAACTCGTGAGCCGATTATGGTGGTATGGGACACTATATTCGTGCTGTCGGCCTACATTGATTAGTGACGAGCCCTTTGTAGTGACCTCGAGCATACCTGGATACCGCAAGGAGGTGACGAGCCGATCTGTGGTAGTAAGGGCATGAAAGGCGTGCATTGATTGGTGACGAGCCCTTTGCTACGACCTCAACTATATGATCGTATGAGATATCTAGGATTGACGACCCTAGTATGGATCACTATTTGGATGGTGATATGAGGAAGGTATCTTAGCTTCCCAATCCTGTTGTGTGAAATGGACTAATAACAACTTGGTAATCATATCCATGCACCGCATTTGCATGTGCTTTGTAGATGTGGCGCACTTTGAGGCGATGTCATGCGTAACGTAAGATGAAGACGCTGAGGGTGTACGCGTGAGGGCACGCATCATATTGCATTCATACTTGCATTAACAAGAGTACTTAGGATTTAATTACTTCTCCTGCTTTATCATTACTGTTCGATTGAACTGATAACATGTTAACCAGTGCCTTATTGTTCCACTGAGTTGATCACTCACTCCCACGTTTCTGGGGCGGTGTTACACACCCACCAGACTCTGTCTTAGGCCCTGATGTGCAGATGTGGATGCGACGTCTGAGGTAGAGCGGAAGCTGGATGACAACGAGGCTGCCTTCTCCTATATGTAGTTTTCAGACGGGTTCTAGCGAGCCTCGGTCTGATGGGCGGGATTTCTGGGATATATTTTGGGGACTGAAATGATGTAACTTGATACTTAAATTTTGATAAATAACACTTTCACACGATCTGGATTGTATATGTAATTCAGGGATTTACACTCGTACACATTTTACTATAAGTCTTCCGCTTGCTTTATTCACTTATCCCTGAATCATATCTATGTTTTGGCTTAATCTATTCCATGTTTTATGCACTAATACAGTCAACATACATTCATCATTAAATATGTTGCATAAGTGATGTTTTGGAACTTGGGAGCTGAGTTATACTCGACCCCCGAATTTCAAGGCGTTACAAGTTGGTATCAAAGCATGATCTGGATTAAACCGGACCTGGGTTATGGTCACACACCACACGTTGTCGCCACTTTAGTGTAATTGGGTGCGGGTCTATCATCGCTTTGTGTTTGTGCTCCGTAGTTTCTATCGGCGAAGGTTTTCTGGAAACGTTCGCCGAGATCGAGTCTGTACTCTTACCTGATCACACACAGCGACTCGAAACCTTTCCTAGACCCTCTATTAATGAGTGTAGACGGTCTATCTTCCCTTTTTTCATCTTTAAACCTTCCAGAAATCGCTATTTGAATCAGATTTCTATCAGAATGACCCGATAGGCTTCAAACTACGCAAGGGGCCATTTGGGGCATTTCCAGTGGGGCCCAGGGGGGGAAACACTCATTTTGGACCAAGGGGGACCAGGAGGGCCTCGCTAAATCGGCGAGGCATCGCCGATATGTCCAGAGACCGGCGATGCCATCGCCGGTCGCCGGGCTAGGCAGGCCGGGCCGACGCGGGCCGATCGTTCATGGGGCTTGTGTGGCCCACCCCTCCACGATTTTCATTTTAAAACCCTTCCTTTTACCTATTTCCTTCACAAAACCCACCCCCAAGCTTTCCTTTTCTTACAAAACCTCTCCAAACTCTCTCAAATCTCTCCCAAATCTTCATCTTCCTCCCATTTTCGTGCAAACCCATCACCCCATTCTCAAATCTTCCATTCCATTGCTGATTTCTTCTTTTTTTCCTTCTCATTTGGGCCCTTTCATTCCCTATTTGGCTAATAGTCGTGTGGAAGCTTCACTATCTTCCTATTTCTCTCTTTCTCTCATTTCTCATGGCCCTCTTTGAGATTGTGACGGCCATCTTTTCCATTTCTTCCCTTCTTTCCTTGATGGGGAAGAAGAGAGCGCCCGTGGATGAAGCCGGGCCGAGCCGCCCAACCCGTGCATGGAGGCCGAGAGGTGCCGCCGCTAGCACGTCCGCCACGCGCGAGTTCCAGACGAAGCGGGACCTCGATCCTCGAGCTCCTGTTAGTAGGACCTTGTTGGCAGAATTGTCGCATGGAGTCTATGAGGGGCGTAGAGTCCTTTTTGAGGCTCATGTTGATCCGTGGCTCTTTGGTGAGTTCTTCTTGTTGGAGCGCCTTGAAGGGGCTGGTTGGGGTCCCTTGTTCGAAGGCGAGTATCGCGCGAATGCTAGCACTGTTCGGGCTTTCTATGCCAACATTCTGGAGCCTTTACTGGATCCTCTGCAGTTCAAGATTCCCTGTGGTAGCAGTCGAGTTGGAATTGTCAATGTTGCTTTAATATCCCGACTCTTGAAGGTGCCACTTGGGGAAGTGCATGCCAGCGAGAAGAATGTGAACAGTGTGCGCGAGAGGGATCGTCGCACCCGATTCTTGTGTGGTCGTCTGGTTGAATGGCAGCCGAAGAGGAGTCTTCTGGCTTCCTTCATGACGGACGACTTCCGTTTGCTTCACCACATCTTTACGTTCAATGTATATCCAAGGTGGAGCAACCGCAGTGAGTGTACGCGCCTGATGGTAGATTTCCTATATCAGGTGGGGCAGGATGCGAAGTTGTGTGTGTCGACGTACGTCCTGCGTCAGATTATTCTCATCGCTCGTTCGAGTAGAAGGACCGAGTCTCTTCCCTTTGGCCGCTTCATTTGCAAGATCGCACATGAGTTTGGCTATAGGCTTGGAGCTGAGAAGCCGGTCCCTGTTCGCCATATCAATTTGAGGACTCTCAAGCTGATGGAGGTTGGTTCTGGTCGGCTTGCCTCAGAGGGTGAGGCTGAGTCTGAGAGCGGTGACGATGAGAGTTATGATGAAGGCGGTGCGGAGTCTGGGGAAGAAGTAGAGCAAGGTGAGGAAGAGATTGAGGCACAGGATTCGAGTGATAGCTCTCCTCCTGTGGTGCTAGAGCAGGGCGCAGAGCAGATTGCCAGAGATGCCCGTCCTACACGGCTTGAAGAAGGGCAAGCTGCTTTACGCCAGGAGATGGTTGATCTTCGAGGCTTTGTTAAGCATAAGTTTAAGAAGATGTCTCGGACTTTGAAGTCTATCCTGTGTTGCTTGCAGGATAAGGGTGCTCCGCCTCCATCTCCTGATTCCGACGAGTAGCATCGTCGTGGCCGTCTTTGCTTTGTTGTGTTTTTCTTTCTGTGTGTAGCCGTTGTTGGCTTGTAGTTGGAGTTGTTGTAGTTGTTGTAGCTGTTAGTGGTTGTTGTTGTTGTGGTTGTTTGAAGTATTAGATGTTGTTGTTTCATGCTTTCCTAGTCGTGATTCATGTATTGCTGCACTACTTGTATTGCGACGATTTTGATTAATGGAATGCATGTTGTTTGTCTTTGGAGTTGTGTTGTGCTGTGTTGTTGTTGTGTGGATGGATTATGTGACTTAGAATCTGACAGGTTGCATCCTTTGATTGAATGTAGGGATGCCTCCTAAGGGTTCGAAGACTTCGCCCCGTCTTTCTCTGATTGAGTCGCTTGCTGGGGTTCCTCCCTTAAGCGATAGCCAGTCAGATCCACAGGCGGGTCCATCTCGGGCCGGTGTTGGGTCGACACCGATGGCTCCTCCAGTCACACCCTCGGTTCCTGAGCCGAGCCATGCACCTTCTTCTGCTTCACCTGATGTTGTTGATGCAGCAGCAGCAGTTTCAGCAGCAGCAGTATCAGCAGTAGAGCAGCAGCCGGAGTTCCTCTCCTCCATGGCTGGCATTTTTGCTCAGTCAGTAGGGGCGACTCCACCTGTTTCACCTATGCCTCCATCTGGGAGTGTCGTGTGCCAGTGTTAGTGCCAGCGGCACATTCGAGCGATTCCAGCGCTTGCGACCTCCTACTTTTGCGGGTTCTCATAGACTCGAGGAGGCCGAGTATTAGATTGACCGCATCTCTAAGATGCTGAGACCGTTGCACTGTTCTGAGGTCGAGTAGGTTGAGCTTGCCACCTTCATGTTTGAGAAGGAGGCTAGTTTGTGGTGGGACAGTGTGCTTCGCACTGTCGAGGAGGACTTCGTGTGGTCGTGGCAGGCGTTTGAGGCGCGCTTCCACGAGAAGTATTTCCCGGTGACGTACTGACACGAGAAGGAGAGTGAGTTCCTTAGCCTCCGCCAAGGAGGGATGTCGGTTACGGAGTATGAGAACCGGTTTACTGAGTTGGGGTGGTATGTTCCTTTGATCCTGGGTGATCAGCCGATGAGGATGCGGCATTTTTCTGAGGGGCTGCGACCTGAGATCCGATCGAAGATTTGCTGTGCCAGCATTTCTTCATATGCGAAGTTGGTGAGCATGTCCTTGCGAGCAGAGCAGGACGGAGATAGAGCGTCCCGCATGCGAGCACCGATGCCTCCTAGGCCACGACCGGACTTTTAGGGTGCGCCTTTCCTCGGCAAGAGGCCGCGTATTAATTCTCCTCCTAGGCGTTCAGCGCCGCCCGCTCAGCAGATGAGAGCTGATCTGAGATGTTCTTATTTTGGGAAGGTCGGGCACTTGGACCGTTTCTGCTTCTCCCGTATGCGAGCAGGTGGTTTTGCTCCACCGCAGAGGGTTAGCCGTCCGATGCCTCAGGTGATTTCTCCTCCTCGTCTTCGATCAGCGCCAGCTCATCCGTCCTTCAGACCTGCAGTTCCTGGTTTCAGGCCACCTCAGCGGCCCATGGTTCCTCCGCTGAATCGTCAGCAGCAGGCTCGTGTTCATGCGCTTTCAGCTGAAGCGCCTATGTCTGACTTGGTGCCGAGGTCCTTTGAGGTGACAGCGCATATTGAAGGTATTCCCGTTTCTGTGTTAGTGGATACAGGGTCCACTACTTCTCTTATTTCTTATGCGGCAATTAGGCGTTTGAGTTTGAGATCTATTCCTATGCCTGGAGTGACGCTTACTACCGCTACGGGGATGTCCTCTGCCTTGGGCAAGCGTTGTATGGATTGTTTGGTCGATCTGGGAAGTGGATCGATCCATGTTGATTTGCTAGTCGCACCGCTTTATCACTACGATGTTATTATGGGTATGAATTGGCTCACGAGGATGCGAGCTGAGATTGATTTGAAGCGAGATCAGTGACGATCCATGGACCTGAGGGCGAGATTGTTACTTTCCCAGTTCAGGTCAGTTACCCTATTCGTATTGATTTTTATTCTTCTCTGTTGGAGATTTTGGCCGAGTCGGCGTTGGTTAGTACGCCGGTAGTTCAGGAGTTTGAAGATGTGTTTGAGTCGATTCCTGGATTACCTCCTCAGCGTGAGATTGATTTTGCTATCGATCTTATGCCTGGTGCGGCGCCCATTTCTTTACCCACCTATCGGATGCCTCTAGTGAAATGGAGGAGTTGAGGAAGCAGATAGATGGTTTGCTGGAATTGGGTTTTATTCGGCCCAGTGTGTCTCCTTGGGGAGCACCTGTTCTGTTTGTGAAGAAGAAGGATGGTTCCTTGCGATTGTGTATTGATTATCGCAGGTTGAATCTGGTAACTGTGAAGAATAAGTACCCTTTGCCCAGGATTGATGATCTGTTTGATCAGTTGAAGGGGGCACGGTACTTTTCGAAGGTTGATCTGCGATCGGTATCATCGATTCGCGCGTCGAGGATGGGGGCGTGCGAAGACCGCTTCAGGACGGCCGGTCATTATGAGTTCCTTGTGATGTCGTTGGTACGCACCGGCCGTGTTCATGGATCTGATGAACAGGGTGTTTCGGCCTTTCCTGTTTCAATTTGTCATTGTCTTCATCGATGACATTTTGATTTATTCGACGAGCCGGGCAGAGCATGAGGAGCACTTAAAGCGGTTTTGGGTACTCTTAGGGGGCATCAGCTTTTCGCACAGTTCAAGAAGTGTGATTTCTGGAAAGAGGAAGTCAAGTTCCTGTGACATGTGGTGTCCAAGGACGGGATAGCCGTCGACCTTGCCAATGTAGCTGCAGTGCAGGAAGCCTGGTTCGATTTTCGAGGTGAGGAGTTTTCTTGGCCTTGCGAGCTATTATCGATGATTTATTCTGGACTTCTCGAAGATTTACAGACCGTTGTCGCGGTGACACGGAAGGATTTGAAGTTTGCTTGGAGTGAGCGGCGGAGTTAGCTTTTCGGGAGCTGAAGGACAAGTTCACGTCCGCCCCTGTGCTAGTATTGCGAGCAAGGGGTTAAGTATATTATATATACCGACGCCTCTCGCGTTAGCCTAGGTTGTGTCCTTATGCAGAAGGACGGGGTGATTGCTTATGCTTCGCGTCGGTTAAGGAAATATGAAGAGAATTACCCTACGCACGACTTGGAAGCGGCTGTCATATTCGCATTAAAGCTTTGGAGACATTACCTCTATGGTGAGGAGTTCGAGCTCTTTTGCGACCACAAGAGCCTTAAGTATATTTTCACGCAGCATGATTTGAATATGAGGCAACACAGATGGATGGAAACATTGAAGGACTTCAAGTTCGATGTTTCTTACCATCCGAGCAAGGCGAACCTTGTGGCAGATGGTTGAGTCACAAGAAGGCTATTGAGTTTGCGGCTCCGCTGATGATAGCAGAGTGGGATATGTTGGAGTTCGTGTGTGATTTTTAGCAGAAGCTTACGATGGTTGAGCAGTATGAGGTTATCGCACGCATTCGTGTACAGCCCCTTATCGACGAGAGGATCGTTGCAGCTCAGGCAGATGATGAGCTTTTGGTGAAGATGAGGCAGCGGGTTGGTACAGATGAGAACTCCGACTGTTAGTTCTGATGGAGGCCTACGTTTTCGTGGCGGTTATGTGTTCCTAACATCCCTGACTTGAGGCGTGAGGTTCTCGAGTTAGCCCATAGTTCTAAACTTGTGATGCATCCAGGTAGCACGAAGATGTATCAAGATATGAAGAGGTCTTATTGGTGGGACAATATGAAGGTCCAGATTGTTGAATTTGTTTCTCGTTGTCTCACGTGCCAGCAGGTCAAGGCAGAGCATCGCCGACCTCCTGGGCTGTTGCAGCCCATGCCCATAGCTGAATGGAAGTGGGATTTTATCTCTATGGATTTTATTTCTGGGTTGCCGAGGACGAGAAAGGGATTTGATTCTATTTGGGTGATCGTCGATCGATTAACGAAGTCGGCGCATTTCTTATCGATCAGAGTCACTTACTCTGCAGACGAGTTGGCTAGGTTGTATATCAAGGAGATAGTGCATCTGCATGGAGTTCCCCTGGAGATTGTGTCTGATAGAGACACGCATTTTACATCTATCTTCTGGACTCGTATCCAGGAAGCGATGGGTGTGAAACTGAAGTTCAGCACCGCGTTTCATCCGCAAACAGATGGGCAGACGGAGCGCGTGAATCAAGTCCTGGAGGATATGTTGCGAGCTTGTGTTTTGGATTTCAAAGACAGTTGGGATGATTGTCTTCAGTATGCAGAGTTCGCGTATAATAATAGTTTCCAGGCGAGTATCGGTATGGCTCCCTATGAGGCATTGTATGGTCGCCCGTGCAGAGCACTACATTGTTGGGAAGAAATTGGTGAGCGTAGTTTGCTTGGCCCAGAGTTGGTGCAGGTGACTTCAGAGAAGGTTGACATCATTCGACGTCGACTTCTAGCAGCGCAGAGCAGGCAGAAGAGTTATGCTGATACGAGGGATCGACCGCTTGAGTTTGTAGTGGGAGACCATGTGTTTCTGAAGGTCTCTCCTATGAAGGGAGTTCTGCGGTTCGGTAAGAAGGGGAAGCTGACGCCGAGATTTATTGGTCCATTTCAAGTTCTGGATCGAGTGGGAGCAGTAGCATACCACCTTACTTTGCCCACACCTCTTGCGGGCATGCATAACGTATTTCATGTTTCTATGCTGAAGAAGTACGTTCCTGATCCTTCGCATATTATCAGTTGGGAGCAAGTGCAGTTGAGTGAGGATGCCACTTATGTGCTGCGACCGACGCGTATTCTTGACAGGAAGGAGCAGGTATTGCGTAGCAAGGTTATCCCTCTTGTGAAGGTGCTATGGACGCATCATGATGTGGAAGAGGCTACTTGGGAATCTGAAGCTGAGGTCAGGAAGACCTACCCTCTGATCCTCGAGGATTATATGAAGGTATGAATTTCGAGGATGAAATTTTCTTTAAGAGGGGTAGATTGTAACGACCTTGGAATTTCTGTGCTAATCTTTCCTTAAGTAGTTGTTTTGGGGTAATTAGCGCTTTACTCGATTGCTTGTGAAATCCGAATCAATCACTTTAAATTGTATCTGCATGGCTCTAAACGTGTAGATTAGTGAGCGCTACGTTACTCTGAAATCTGGGATCCATCGCTAAATCCAGTTGTTCTGGGAAATTTTTGGAAGATCTGGATCGGACCTGGACCGCGCGTCGAAAGTCCGATGGCGATGATCTTAGGCTGTTGCGGTCACCGAGTTGGGCTTGGTCATCTCCTCAAAAATCAAGTCGATCTGATGTTCTGGGTCGATTTGCTTGAGCTCGGAGTAAAGAGTGTGAGAACGGTTGGAATTTATTAAGCTTTTATTGAAATCTGAGTCGTGTCGCTTGCGCGACGATTTTAAGCATTCTGATCGTTGGATTCTGACCCAATTTCACCCTCTGATCAGGATAGTTGGCCCAAGCATATCCTAGTGCTTGTGGACCTGATCGAGTTTCCGTGACCGTTGAATTGAGTGTGGTCCGCCACGGCTGATCTGAAGAGCCGGTCGGTATGAAATCTCAGCTTGACCTAGATCCATGGTCAATGAGCTTAAGTCCGACCTTTCGTGGTTATAGGTCCACCAGAAGTGCTTCGTTGGATCGAGAAAGGCTTACTTTGGTTATAACCTAAGTATACCTTGACCCTGGGGTTATTTCCATCATTTTAAAGGCCTATTTATAGTCCTTAAACCCTAGCTCTCATTTCCATACGATTTTCTCTAACCCTAGCTTGGAAAGAGAGTGGAAAAGAGAGAGAAAGTGAGAGAGATAAGTTGGTGAATCGTCTTGGTTTCTTCCTTGTTCTTCTTCATCTTCGAACCTTCACTTTGAATCGTTCTTCTGACGATTCTGAGTTCCTTTGGGATAAGTTAACCTAACCCTAACCTGTGTTAGAGTTTAGACTAGACTTGGTGTTGTTGTATCTCATTTTTATCCTTATTTTAGGGTATTCTAGCGCCGTTGACGAAGACAACTCGTCTAAATCAGCTCGGCGGTTCTTTCTTCGCTTAAGGTGCGGACTTTGAGTGTATAGGTTATGGTTTTCAAGGCTTTCAATCCCAGTTAGTGATTTATTCTTGCTATGGATGAGATTTCACATGTCAAATGTTGTGTTTACATTGCTTTCCTGATATGGATGTGCTATATTGAGATTTGCGTATTCTATGTGTATTTATAAAGTACCGTATACGTATAAAATATGCACTTATGTTTGCCATGATTAATTGTCATGTATGTATGCTAGATGCATGTATGACAACTCCTTGATAAAAGGAATTGTCTAAGTGCATGTATTTCAACATGCGTCATGTATGTTGTTCCATGTATGCTAAGTGTTTGTAGAAATGCATGAATGATCTAAAGTGTAACTGATTACACTAAATACGGGCGTTGAGAAGTGATTCTCAATACTCCTATGGATGCGCATGTTTTCCTTTATGGAGTTACATTCCAAGTTATTTAAATTCAAGCATCTCCTATGCTTACATTTATGTTAAGTTGATATTCTTCAGATGTGTATGTACCATGATTTGAGTTGTTGATCCATTACTGTTTTACATTCCATATGAATATCTGTAGTAGTGTAAGGTGTTTGGGACTATGCCTTAGTCCAGGAAATCGGTAATTGACCCTATGAATCGTGGTTGAGATTGCTTTCGCCACGTAAGACGTATTAGGCGAACCCGAGTCGTATTAGAGTTGTCAGCAGTGGTTTGGCCACGCGGAGTGTTTGCGCACTCTATGTCGCTCAATTCGACGTGCGCTCGTGCTAGTCGAGTTCGTCAAGTAACCCGATTGTCCGATGTATGTTAACCATGTATGGACGTTACTGCTTGAATCTAGGGTACCGAACTTACCAGTGAAATCCTAATAACCATGGTACCTGATCCGCTAAGACTCATGAGCCGGACATGGTGGTATGGGACACCGTGGTCGAGCTGTCGGCCTACGCTGGGGTGACGAGCCTCCCCGTAGTGACCAGTGAGTAACTAAACTCGTGAGCCGATTATGGTGGTATGGGACACTATATTCGTGCTGTCGGCCTACATTGATTAGTGACGAGCCTTTTGTAGTGACCTCGAGCATACCTGGATACCGCAAGGAGGTAACGAGCCGATCTGTGGTAGTAAGGGCATGAAAGGCGTGCATTGATTGGTGACGAGCCCTTTGCTACGACCTCAACTATATGATTGTATGAGATATCTAGGATTGACGACCCCAGTATGGATCACTGTTTGGATGGTGATATGAGGAAGGTATCTTAGCTTCCCAATCCTGTTGTGTGAAATGGACTAATAACAACTTGGTAATCATATCCATGCACCGCATTTGCATGTGCTTTGTAGATGTGGCGCACTTTGAGGCGATGTCATGCGTAACGTAAGATGAAGACGCTGAGGGTGTACGCGTGAGGGCACGCATCATATTGCATTCATACTTGCATTAACAAGAGTACTTAGGATTTAATTACTTATCCTGCTTTATCATTACTGTTTGATTGAACTGATAACATGTTAACCAGTGCCTTATTGTTCCACTGAGTTGATCACTCACTCCCATGTTTCTGGGGCGGTGTTACACACCCACCAGACTGTCTTAGGCCCTGATGTTGCAGATGTGGATGCGACGTCTGAGGCAGAGCGGGAGCTGGATGACAACGAGGCTGCCTTCTCCTATATGTAGTTTTCAGACGGGTTCTAGCGAGCCTCGGTCTGATGCGCGGGATTTCTGGGATATATTTTGGGGACTGAAATGATGTAACTTGATACTTAAATTTTGATAAATAACACTTTCACACGATCTGGATTGTATATGTAATTCAGGGATTTACACTCGTACACATTTTACTATAAGTCTTCCGCTTGCTTTATTCACTTATCCCTGAATCATATCTGTGTTTTGGCTTAATCTATTCCATGTTTTATGCACTAATACAGTCAACATACATTCATCATTAAATATGTTACATAAGTGATGTTTTGGAACTTGGGAGCTGAGTTATGCTCGACCCCCGAATTTCAGGGCGTTACACTTATCTAGCAGATACAGTGCAAAGACATAATAAGCCAATGTCATATACTGAGGAAGAAGTGTAGATCGGCTATGCAATGTAGAGACATAGTAAGCCAGATGTCATATACTGAGGAAGTAATGTAGATCGACTATGCAGTGTGGAGACATAATAAACCAAATGTCATATACTGAGGAAGCAATGTAGATCGGCTATGCAGTGTGGAAATATAGTAAGCCAAATGTCATATACTGAGGATGCAATATGTAAATCCTGATGATTCCAAGAATACCATCAACCGTGTCTAGACCATGCAATGTAGAAACATCGTAAACCAAATGTCATATGCCGAGGGTGCAATGCAAAAGAGATGAAAAAACTGCATTGTGTAGTCGGGATAATAGTACGTAATATCGCAAGTTGTGGGTTTCATCAAAAGGAACTTCTATCCAAACCAATCTCATACCTAAATTCAGATAGTTAAACTCAGTGTGGTAAACCCCTGATCTTAGGTTGGTTATGCGCCCAACCGAGATCCTGGCCATTGTGAAGGTACACATAATGATTTAGTTGCACACCACCAGCCCAAGTGGATAGTGAATGAATAAATACATGAGCCAAATGCTGAGTACACAACTCCTACTCAGTAAGTCCACATATATTAGTACCGTACATCTCTGGAATCATCACCGAGGTCTAGTACACTCCAAACTGGCTGCCGCCCCTCCCAGCCATGCAGCCCAGCAAATGAAAAAGACCTCACTATCCACCTGGTCAATATCTATCTGGCTCGTCGATAGCGGACCCATTCCAAGCTGGTCAAACTTAGCCTAGCTTGCCCCCTACCCTTAGGCATATAAGGTCACATCCCCTTCCAACCAACCCTAACATAGCAGGAGACATGGCCTACTGGTATTCGTCACTTGGGCGCTCATGTATTCACTTAGTCTAGACATTGGAGCATCCTATGGCCACGGGGGTTTAGGGACTTTCAGCCATGGACATCCAAAGTGCCCATATGTTGAATCCCAAACATTTTTGGTGTCCCATCTGACCATCCATGATAAGCCTATGAATGCCACAGCCCTGATGTCGCTAAGGCGTCAAATGACTATGTCACAAAATGTGAGATGCATGAGTCTTACCATCCAATGATGCATCAATCCTACACGTACCGTGAGATCATGTGGGGCAACTCCATCTCACAAGGAGTCCCATAAACATCTCAGCCTAATGGCATATGCTATGATCAGTCATCCCTCATAACAAGCATACCAATGATGGGTATGAGAATGTATCATGCAATCATGTGCATAGAGTACATGGCATATAGGGATTCAGATGCATCATCAACATTATGACCATTGTCCAATACTGTCATTATACATGCCCTAGGCATTAGTTGTATATCATGCATGTGGTTATCCTTATGTCAACATCATTTGTTTATCATTATCCATACATCAAGTAAAATATGGTTATCTTATCCACATTATCATTACAACAATCAATACATGCATTATTATCACTTGGATATGGTAGTCAGCTAGAATGTTTTATCATCATACATACATATAAAATATCATCATCATTACCATGAGGATCATTTTCACTTCATGATTAACACAATGTCATAAGTACTAAAAATAATTACTCACCCATCATCAATGCAAATGCTATAATTCACCATCCATTAAATCATATCTATCATTTCAACCAACAACTCATAATCATCATTATCATGTTACCATACATGTATCATCGTCTCACCCATAGATAATGGATGGTCTATATGTCATACCATATCAAGGATGGACCTCATGGGGTAAATCATGTAATCAAAGGAGTCAAGAGGATGACCTTAAGCACATTAAGTGGGCTTCCTTATGGGAGCTCGATAATTACACGAGCTGGGCTCAATGGCTTAGATAATCCCATTGAAACATATACATCAAGGTGGGCCTTACACAACATAAATGGACAGCATAGATATGAAATATACAGCAGGTGGGGCCCTCGCTGGGTGTCCAACCCACCCAACGTCCTGGACCCGCTGGACGTCTAGCAGATGGATAGTCTAGATGATCACATACATACATGTGGTGGGTCCCCATACATCATAAGTGGGCCCCAAAATGAGTGGTGCACATGAATAAAACACTTGGATCACGATGGGGCAGCTGTTGGACGGTCAGTTCAGCCGCATTCCTTGCTCATGTTGGGCGTCCACATGGTTGGACGACTGGATAAAACACTAACACAAGGTGGGCTCCACCTATAGACATTCCATCAAAGTGTGGGCCCAGTCCAGGTGGGCCGCAAAATAGAGGGATGGCGTGGATAGAACACAAACATCATGGTAGGTCCAGCAGGGTGCTGGACGCTGGCCTAGTTGGGAAGTTTGATCTACCTCTGGGTTGGGCCCAGGGCCTGCTGAACATGGAGAATGGATGGAAAGTATGCATCTCCCACATGCATAGTAAGGTGGGGTCCACGTTAATGGCCCATCAGTCCCAAAAGATCAAGCTGACATTTACATTTTTCCCTTCATCTAGGCCTGTTGGACGGTACCAATATGCTGGACCGTTCAGGTCTGCTGGGTCCATTCCAGGGACGGTCTTCCATGGCTGACCAGTGTGGATTCAACATACATCAAGGTGGGGTCCACATGTCAGTGGGCCACCCCACTACAGTAAGAAAAATCAACTTGATATTTGTGATTTCCATCCATCTATACCTACATGACCGACCAATCATGCAAGCTGGAAAATGGACAGCATGCTATCCAGATTATTGGATAGCAAGGTTATAAAATACATGAATTAAAGTAGGGTCCATCTGGATGGGCCGCACACATCCAGATCAAGAAGATAAGTATATTTTATCCCTGGTATTCGAATCATACAAAACAGGACAGCAAGGTGGGCTAGCCTGCATCCAGGAAATTGGATAGCAAGACTGTCCCACCTGTTGGACGGTCTGGATCTGATGTGCACATCAAGTAGGCCACATGCACCATCATGGAAAGAGAGAAAGAGAGAGAAGAGACGAGTGGTGGAGTGGCTTTACGACTATGAGCCCCTCAAGGATCTACAATGTACATCAATGGGTCCTAAAAACATGTGGGCCCTCAAATCAACAATCTGAGGTGGGGATGCCATCCCCACCAAAAAAATCAAGGGGTCTAGATGACCCTATCAAGCTGATCATCAAGGAAACATCATGATGGGGTCCATGGAGAATGGCCCCATCATGGCACTTACATACAAGCTTGGTGGGCCATTAGCCACACCTAGAGACCAAGATAGGATCCCCACCATTGATTGGTGGGTCCCACTTGCCTCATGTTAGAAAATGGGAAGTTCTACCTAAGGATGCACCCACCTTTCCTTCTTCCTCCCTAGTGTTCCAAAGCTCCTATGAGGCTTCTTTAATGGTGGAGATGGTGATCTAAGGGTTGGGTTGGGTGGGATCAAAGGTGGAAGAGGGCTGGAAATGTTGGGTCCTTTCTCTCTTGCCTGGGATGTCCAAGCTCTCTTGGTTGCAAATTAGGAAGAAAAGGGGGACGAGAGAGGTATATGGAAGGTAATGATGGGGTGTAAGTGCAATCATGGTTTTGTAAGAGGCATGGGCAAGAGAGGCATGCTTGCCATCATTGCTAGCAAGGCATGGGTGGCTAGGATGATGTCATCACCATAATTGCTCTTGTGGAGAATCCACTTTATCTGGAATCTTTGGCCCTGTAACGTACAGTCTATGACCGAGATTATGTATGGGTCATATCTCTTAGTCTAGACATTGCATTGGCGCACGAGACGCGACGTTGGAACCACAGTGACGGCACGATCACAGTGGTATAGGTTTCGGGTTGAGTCAACTCGGATTTACATGATGCAACTTAAGGTTACACGCAAACGCTGTCTACAGGTCGCGGGTCACCAGAATTTGACAGGGAGGTTCGTGGGGTCCTATGGAACGATATGATACTAGGACACAAGCCTTACAAGGCATGTTTCTAGAGGGTCATAGGATAAGGTCAAAAGTGTTCTATCTTCCATGATAAAATCAATCAAGTTAACATCGTGGGAAACATCATCATCCTCTACCTGTTTGCCCGTATTGAAAAAGATATTAAACTCCAATGTCATATTTCCAAAAGACAAACTCATGCTCCATTCCTGCAATTAATGATTGCATTTGATGTGGCAAGGAATGGGCGACCAAGAATGATAGGAATTTGAGTGCTCATGTCCATGATGGGTTGAGTATCTAAGATGATAAAATTTATCAGGTAGTAGAATTTGTCTACCTGGACCAACACATCCTCAATTATCCCTCTTGGTACACGAACTGAGTGATCAGCAAGTTCTAATGTAGTTCGGATTGGTTTTAATTCACCTAGACCCAGTTGTTCATAGACCGAGTATGGGATCAGATTTACACTCGCTCCTAAATCAGGTGCATGCTCAATGCGGTAATTCCCAATTACACAAGCAATGGTTGGGCTATCGGGATCTTTGTATTTCTGTGGCGCATCTTGCTTTAGGATGGCACTCACTTTTTCAGTTAAAAAGATTTTTTTTGAATATTTTGTCGTCTTTTGGTCATACATAAGTCTTTCAGAAATTTATCATATAAAGGTATTTGTTTTACGGCATTAAGTAGATGAATATTGACCTTCACTTGTTTCAACACCTCTAGAATGTCCTGAGAGTTAGAGAGAGGTTTTGGTGCAATCAACCATTGGGAAAATGGGGCAATCAGCTTCCCTTGAGGTTCTGGTTCTAACTTTTGTAGGGCGTGGCTGGATCTATCATTGTTATCCTCTTCCGGGTCCTTAGTCTTTTCAGCCCTAACTGGAATGGTTTTGTTAATAGCCTTCCCACTCCTAAGAGTGGGGATAGATTTAGCTTGCTCCATCTGATTTGAAGAGCTCGAGTCGCTAACTTCATATTACAGTTTTAGATTGGGAAGAGCTTGAGCTGGAAGGCTCCCCTTGTTCCTAATTGCACCTTTAGTTTCAAGTCCTTGTATGGCCTTTGTCAGGTCTTAAAAGACTTGTAGCATACCCTGATTGAAAAGCTCTTGATCTTAAAGATGCTTTAAAATTTGATCCTCCTGAGGTTTCCCTTGATGTGGAATTTGATTAAGGAATCCTTGAGGTGTAGCAATTTGTCCATTTCTCCAACTGAAGTTTAGATGATTTCTCCAGCTGGTATTGTATGTATTAGAGGTGGGCCCACTGAAAGGTCTTTGGTAATTACTTACAGCCTTAGATTGCTCATTTAGTACCTCTTGAAAAGCAGATATGGTTGGGCAATTTTCATTTTTGTGAATGTTACAAGCACAAATACTGCAAATAATTTCCTTACCCTTATCCTTCTTTAATTCCATGGCCTCGAGTTTTCTAGTGAGATTAGCCACTTTACCATTGATATCATTGTCCTCTTTTAGGAGATACATTCCACCCCTCTCCTTGGATTAAGTCGGCCTAAATGTTGTGCTTGATTTTGGGGAGATGTCCCATGATTGTGTGTTTTCAGCAAGCTTGTCAAAATAATCTCACACATCATCAACACTTTTATTCATGAATTCCTCATTACACATTGTCTCAACCAATTGGTGTATGGAAGACGTCAGCCCATCAGAGAAGAAATTCATGATGCGCCACGTTTAAAAATCGTGTTGTAGGCATGAACTGACAAGATCCTTGAACCATTCCCAACATTAGATGAATTTTTCATCTTTCTTTTGGGAGAAGTTCATGATCGACTTTCTAAGGGTGTTCGTCTTATGGTATGGGAAAATTTTCTTTATGAATTTCCTTGTCATGTCATTCCATATACCGATAGATCGAGGACATAGTGAATGCAACCATGTATTAGCTTTCTCTTTCAAAGAAAAAGGAAAGAGTTTCAGCCTGACCATGTCGTCAGACACATTAGAAAAATATAGAGTGGCTATGATTTCATCAAACTCTTTCAAGTGTAGATATGAATTTTCATATTCAAGCCCATGAAATTTTGGAAGGAGTTGGATTACCCTTGGCTTGATATCCATGTGTCTCGTATTTTCTAGAAAAACCATGCATGAAGGTGTACTCACCCCCCCCCCCCCCCCCCGGTTGTAAATAGTCTCGTAAAGTACGAGGCGGGGGTGGTTGATGCACCTCATTCTCATCCTGGACTTCCTCAACCCAAAGTTAAGGTTGTCTTCTTGGTTGATTAATTGGTTGACTGGTAGCCATCACTTCAATTAACTTTGAGGATCTCGAGTGGTTTCTAATCATATGATGGATAGATAACCCCTCAACTAATCCTCCTTCACTTAAAAGACGTCAAGTGTTGTCACGGACCCACTTGGGCATGAAACACTCTCAGCCCTCAATTTCAAATTCTAACCTAAACCTAAATGGGAAGAAGGAAATAAGAATTCTGGAAAAAGAAAGGAAGAGAATTAGAAAAAAGTTACCAAATTGGAAGTTCCTAATTTAAGATCTTGCAAAACAAAACAAAAAAAAATCAGTTTCTAAAAACAAAAATTCTAAAATTAGAAAGTTTCTATATATTAAAAAAAAAAACAGAAATCC
Source organism: Magnolia sinica (assembly GCF_029962835.1). Classification (NCBI taxonomy): domain Eukaryota; kingdom Viridiplantae; phylum Streptophyta; class Magnoliopsida; order Magnoliales; family Magnoliaceae; genus Magnolia; species Magnolia sinica. Next base: position 79,622,460 of record NC_080573.1, read on the forward strand.
TAGAATTAGAAAGTTTCTAAAACTAGCAAACAAACCCAAATCTAGAAGAAGAACGAAAGAAAAATTAGAAAGAGATTACCAAATTAGAAGTTTCTATATTTGGATCCTACAAAACGGGAGAGTTATGTAAGTTTCTTTTAAAAAAATAAGGAAAGTATCTAAAAATAGAAAATAAAAAGTTTTTAAAAATAAACAAAGTAGGAAAGTTTCTAAACATAGAGTTAAAGAGAAAAGTTACTTTCTAAAATAATTCAGAAAAACCCTAATCCTAAAAATCAAAAATAGAAAAACCCTAATCTTAAACTAATTCCACAACTAGCTAATCTAAAAAAATGCAACCGTAAATCCCCAGCAACGGTGCCAAAAACTTGTTCATAACCCCAAGTGTAGGGTCGCGATGTAGTAATAATCTCGGTAAGACCGAGATCAAATCCACAGGGACTAATCTTGTGTGTCTATTCTGAGAGTAATTAGAATCAAAACTAGGAGAAGATCTAACCTAAATCAGAAAAGTATGGAGTAATTGTGAGATGATGAATTTAGAAACTTGAGAATTTAAAGGTGGGAACTAGGGTTTCCAGGGATCCACTTGTAGCTATTAGCATGTTTCCTTATTTGATTCAAGGCACTCAATTGGAATTGGAGTCCTATCCTATCCAATTGGAAGATATTCAATAAGATCCGATTGGAGCTTTCATTGACCTAATTCTCAATGGATGAAAGTCGTGAGGATTGAAAGTGATTCCATCACCTAACCATGCCTAGGAGACTATGGTAGACAATAGGGTATACTGATCCAACAACCAACATGGGATAATTGTGAAGAATAGAGAGGATTCCATCACCCATCCATGCCCAAGGGAAGATGGAGAACAACAGGATTTCCTATTTTCACAAACTCAAAACAGGAAAAGAAGATACTTCAAGCAATTACAGATCTATTATAATTTCAGTCACAATAAACCATTAAACACTAAAAGCATTCCTTAAATATCAAAATAGGATTAAAGGAGTTCAACAATAGCATGAATCAAACAAGATAAACATCTCAACCACTATATAAGCTTCACCCCTTAGCCCCAGCTAAGGGATCTGACCAACCATAGACATGATTGGATTAAAAACCCTAGAAGAAAGCATTAAAAACTAAGGAGAAGGGAAGAAGAACTCTTAGGAAGTAGCTCCGCCCTTTCGCTCTACTTCTTCATATCCTCAAAAGTGCCTAGAAACTCCTATTTATAAGCAAAGTTCCGCAAAATCACAAAACTGGATCTAATTTACGTAGACTGTGTAACGTCTTCAATGTCATCAAACACCCTTCAATGACATCGAAGGGGATTGAATCCAAAAGTCGCGCCTTTTCTTATTTCGCACTATGTAAGTCTCATTTTCATCAAACCGCCCTTCGATGCCATCAAGCGAAGCTTCAATCCATCGAATAGGTCTTCGAGTCATCGAAAATGTGCCCAAAATAATCTAGCGAGTTGCTTCAATTTCTTCAATAAATTTGATGTCATCGAGCACCTTCCTTCGAGTCATTGAACATGTATTTGATTAATAAGAAAAGCACCCAATATGTCTAGCAACCAACTCAATTTTTCCTCATAAATTTGATATCATCGACCAATGTTCAATGTCATCGAACTTTTCTCGATGGCATAGTCTTTGTGTTTTTTGCGCTTGTTCTTTTGACTTCCTTCTCCACTTGGTTTTCTTGGATTTTAGGACCTTGAAATCTTCAATCTTTATCTCCAAAGATCCCTTCTTGGCGTTGGTGACTTTTAAGCACTAAATCTATGCTTTTAGCATTCTTTTCAATCCAAGCTCCTAAATTCACCTTGCAACACAAACACATGTAAAATATACCATTAAGCCATATTATGTTTATAAAACTAAGAAATAAATGGGGGATAATATGAAATATTTGACCCTCAACAATAACCCAACAAGAAAAAGGGTTTTAAAATGAAGAAAAACTACTCACACTTGCAAATCTAATGATGGACAACCTAAACCTTGAAGGAAATTGAAATAAAATCACTTACAAGAGAGTTAGGCTGATGGGTTGGTCGAATGGGGCACTGGTTAGCCGAAGAAGAAGAAGTAGAGTGAAAAATGAATTTGGAGTTTTTCCCCTTTTTAAGTAAACCACACGATCTTCGGCTAGCCTAAGCATGTGCTCAGCTAGCCGAAAAATCCCCAAAATTTTGATTTTTTATTTTATTGTAACATTTATATTTATTTTTCAATTTTCTTTTCACACATTTCATAATTACAAATAAATATAAACATAAATGCAAAGAAAAGAATAATTATTTAGCAATATACAATCCAATATCATGCTTTAAATTGAAAAACTTAACATTATCAAGTGGCTTAGTCAGTATATCTGCAAGCTGCTTCTTAGTTTGAATGTATTCCAGCATGATGGTCTTATCTTTAACTAATTCTCGAATGTAGTGATATCATATTTCAATATGCTTTGTATGAGAGTGTTGAATTAAATTTTTAGAGATATTTACTGCACTAAAATTATCGTAATATAAAGTCATCATATCTTGTGTAATTCCATAATCAGCTAGTAGTCTTTTCATCTACATTAGCTAAGTGTAAGCATTCCCTATAGTAATATACTCAGCCTCTGCAGTGGATAGAGATACAGAGTTTTGTTTCTTGTTAAGCCATGATACTAAGCAGTTTTCAACATAGAAACATCCACCACTGGTAGATTTTCTATCATCAACATTTTCTGCCCAGTCTGCATCTGTATAACTTGCAATTTGTACAGATGTATCATGTGGATGAAAGTGCCCTAGTTTGTCAATTGTTATAACATAAGAGTCATAGAGTCCAGTGAGCCCCATATGAAGACTATAAGCTGAAGACTCAACAAGTGGATGTGTAAAAAAGTTTATAAAAGGTAAATATAAACATCAAACCCCATGACTAAAACACCATAGGTAATAATCCCCTTTAAAATTGCTCCAATCTATCCTAAAATCATCTAGGAAAAAAATTTTGATACCAATTGAAATTGTGGTAGAACCATGTTCACAACCCAAGTGTAGGGTCGCGATGTAGTAATAATCTTGGTAAGACCAAGGTCGAATCCACAAGGACTGAACTTGTGTGTCTTCTAAAAGTTACTAGAACTAGAACTACAAGAAGATGTAAACCTAAATCTGAAATATTTAAGAAAGTAATTTTGAATAAGGTAATTAAAACTTATAAATTTAAAGGTGGTAACTAGGGTACTAAGGATCCACTTACAACAATTGGGAGACTACCTTGCTTGATTCAAGGACACAACTGGAATCAGAGTCCTATCTTATCCAATTGGTAAGAAAGAAGAGATTTGTCAGATCTCTGAACTTCTCATGGATCTAATCATCAATGGATGAGAGTTGTGAGGATTTGGAAGTGATTCCATCACCTAACCATGCCCAGGAGACAAGGCAAACAAAAGGATTTACCAATCCCATAACCAATCATAAGAGAATTGTGAAAGTTAGGAAGGATTCCATCATCCTACTATGCCCAATGGATGATGGTGAACAATAGGATTTCTTAATTTCACAATCTCAATTCAAGAAAAAAAGATATTTTACAATCTCAATTCAGGAAAAAATATTTTAAGCTATAGCAGATATATTGTAATTTGTCACAACAAACCATTAAAAACTAAAAATATTCCTTCATAATCAAACTAGAATCCAAGACAGTTCAAAAAAACATGAATCAAAACAAAGCAAACATCCCAATCATGCTACAAGTTTTACCTCTTAGCCCTAGCTAAGAGGTTTAGCTAACCATAGACATTATTGAACTAAGAACTCTTAAACAAAACATTAACTAAGGAAAAAGAAGAAAACCTCCCAGACAATGGCTCCACCCTCTTTCTCCACTCCTCAAACCCTAGAAGATGCCTAGGAACATCCTAGGGACCCCTATTTATAGTTGTACAACTCCATCTTTCGTACCGAGTTGGAAAAAATCTGAAAATCGCCTCAAATTTACGCAGTTCGCGTAAAATCTGCGTGACCTTAGACTGGATGAAGACAACCTTTGACTAGTCGAGGATCACCTTCGACTGGTCGAGGGTCTCCTTCAACTAGTCGAGGATGATGGGAATTTAGAGGATTTTGTTATTAGAGTTCAAGTCGAAGAATCTTCAACTAGTTGAGCGACTAGTCAAAGAAGGCAGATTTTTGGGGTTTCTTTTTTTCACTTCAAGTCTTCAATGCTCTTCATTCCTCATTTGGTTTTCTTGGATCTTTGGCATGTGAATTCTTCATTTTTGGTCTCATAAGATCCATCCTTTCTTTGGTGATTCTTGAGCGTTAAATTTATGCTTTTAGCACCTTTTCAATCCAAGCTTTTAAATTCACCTTGCAACACAAACATGATTAAAATAGAACATTAAGCATTATCATGTTCATAAAACCAAGTAATAAATGGGGGATAATATGCAATATTTGACCCTTAACATAACCCCCAACTAGCATTTTGCTAGTCCCGATCAACGTATGTAAAAAAATATTTTGAGAACCATAGGACAATTTCTATAAGCTCGAGTGGTATTAAAAACAATCCAGATAATAGAGTTTCAAAATACATTAATGTTGAACATTATTCTCTCCTAAACTCTAGCATTTGGTAAACTTCATAATCAAGTTCAAAGCATTAATCCTCCAATTAAAATCATTCCAAACATTGAGTTCCATGGGTGTATAATGAAGTCTGCACTTATCATAATCAAAGGTTCAATTCTTAATTTTTAAGATAACATTGATAATTAAAAGAGCATTCAGGACAACCAAAACTTGCCTTACAGTTCATCTTTCCATTCTTCCAGCTTTTGATTTTTCCATCAATGGCTTTCACGCTATGTCAACCTTTTTAAAGATCTTTAATAGGTAGCCGTTTTTTAATATATATATATATATATATATATATATATATATATATATATATATATATTTCAATTCTTCTCATTGAACATGATGAACAAATTCCCCAGGTTGGTTCCTTCCATGCTTAATAATCCCCAAGTTAACAGTTCAATATCAAACTGACACCTTAGGGGCTGTTTGATTTTTAATTTCCCTGAAAAATACAGGTAAATAAGTACTTATGACTTACTCCACCTGTTTGAAATATATGCAGTAATTACTTTTTAAAATTTGGTCCATGAGAACCACGTCATTACCTATTTACATTTGTGGGCCCCATCATGATATATGTGACTTATCCACACCATCCATCCTTCTTAACAACAAATTTTAAGGCATGAGCCTAAAAATGAGGCAAATCCAAATCTTAAGTGGACCACACCTTAGGGAACATTGATCCTAAAGACGTCAATGGTTGAAAGTTGTTTTCTCCCTAGGGCCCACATTGATGTTTATTTGTCATCCAACCTGTTCATAAGGTCACACAGTCATGAATAAAGGGGAAACAAAAATATCAGCTTGATCCAAAACTCCTAGGGTCCTCAAGGAGCTTTTAATGATAGGAGTTCAATTCCCATTATTTCCGGTGATGTGGTCCACTTGAGCATTGGATCTGCCTCATTTTTTAAATCATGCCCTAAAATGAGATGTCTAAAGGGATGGATGGTGTGAATAAGACACACACATCATGGAGGGCCCCACGATTTACCTTTTTTTCCCTCTCGTGATGTAAGGAGGGTTATAAATGAAGTTGGCTGTCAACATCACAATGGAAATTCAACAGACAATACGAGGGTAAATAATTATTGCCCATTTACCTGGAATTACCACTGTAATTAGAAAATCAAACTGCCCCTTAATGTGTAAGCTAGATGTGACATGTGAAATAATGACTCAATCAATATTTAAAGCTTCTAATCATGGATTAATAATTCGAACTTAACTGTGAAATCTAATAAGTAACTAAACCCAAGAGTCATAAATCACCAACATTAAGTATCTTATACTTCTAAATCATGGATGAACTTCAAAATCACTCAAATTTTCATAGTTTTTGCTCAAAGACTAAGAAAACACTGATTAGCTTGCCTAATCCATGCCCCCAACTTAAAATCTACATTGTCCTCAATGTAATATATATATATATATATATATATATATATATATATATATATATATATATATATATATATATATAAGTATGCAATGCACATGAGACAATGAAAGTAAAGGAGAAGTGATGGAAAGGTAGTACCTGAAAAAGGAATCTACAGGCTTTTCCAAGGGTCTGAAAGTGAAGATGGGTTAGCAGGAGGACTCAACAAATAATAAACAAACTATCCTAAAATAGCAGAAGCAAACTACCCTAGTCCTATGGAAGTAATAAACTAATCTTAAACTAGTAAATAAGGGAAAAGCTACTCAATCATGCCACAAGGTACCTCCTCCGGCCAATATCTTGATAAATTTATCAGTAGGTTTCTCAACAAGATCATCTAAAAGCCCTTTTTGCAATAGGCTTGGATGCCCTGGAGCATTAATTTCCAAAGAAATTTATGGACCTCGACATAAGGTTTCCTTTTAATCTCTTGAGGTGTCCAAAGTATACATGATTTACCTGTGACAGAGAAAGTTTCAATGTTAGTACCCATGGTGAATTAGAGACTATAAGTAGATAAAATTTAGAAAAATTCTCAACAGATGATGTAGTCTCAACACATTCCGAAGTTTCAAACTTTGGTTCAATTGTTGGCTCTCCCTCCTGTGATAATAAACATTCAGGATCTGTGGAGGAAAGGGTTTCAGAATAAGGGTTCTCTTGGTCAGTAACAACTACCGAGATGTTGTCTTGCAAGGCATTCACTACATCTTGTATCATGAGATCGTTTGAATCTATATAGTGTGCCAAGCAATCTTCCTAAGAGTTGAGAAATTCAGTTGAGAGTGGCTCATTCTCCACATTGAAGTTTGTGATGATCTGCCTAAGGATTCCATCATCTTTGAAAGTGAAAGGATGCATGCTCTCTTGCTTTTACCCTTCATAGACAGATTAAGGATCAATAGGTGAAGCATTGATGTAAAGACTCTGTTCATTGAAACTTCTCAGTAAAGACATTAAATCATCAAAAGTGTACAACTCAGATGGTGGCCTCAATTGGGTAGTTTCAAACACTAAAGTCATATCGAGCAACCCATCCATCTCCTGAATCATATAATCATTCAATTCAGGGGAGTGGTCTAAACATACCTCACAAAGGTTAGAAGTGTGTAAGTGTTATGTTGTAGATCTAGCACCATGTATTATCAAATTTTATAACAAATCACTTTGGAGTGATTGACTTGTTTGATAGATGGAAAGTTCACCTTCAAGTTCAATAGGTGGAAAGTTCACCTTCATTCGAAGATGAGTTTCAAGTCATCTACATCAACATCAAGTGCTACTACAACTTTAAGTCAAAGTGCATGTTCAACTACAAGAACAAGATCAAGTTCACATACTAGACCGATTGCAAGTACGACTTCAAGTCCAAGTGCATTACATGATCAAGTATATAAGTTCAAGCTTCAAGAATACAAGTTCAAGTTTCAAGTACATAAGATCAAGCTTCATGTACTTCAAGTATACTATTTACCGAAACGACCGAAGTTACAAGTTCAATGTTCACATTTAAGGTATATGTGACCCTAGAAAGACCTTAGGCTTAGGTCATTCATATTGCATATTGAATTTAGGTCATTGTACTTATTTTAGGCTTTATTTCGACTAGTCCTAGTCATTGTTCGACTAGTCTATGCACTGGCTCGACTAGTCCAGAGTTTTTCTCTACCAGTCCAGAAATTAACTCAAATTTTTGGATAATTCTAGTAAGTCCTCGACCAATCGAGCACCCTGCTCGACCGGTCATGGAGACTGGCTCAACCAGTTGAGAAGGATCGACTCAAACTCCAGCAAGCATTTTGAGCCCCACTCGACCAGTTGAGCAGGCCACTCGACCAGTCGAGAATCTGTTTTATCCGATCGCGCCATAATATTTGAAATTTGGTTACTACCAAGACCAGTCGAGGTGGACCTTAGACCAGTAGAGGGAACCAAATTTCAGCCTATAAATAGAGGACTTTTCTTAGCTTTTTTCATTCATTCCAAGCCAATTCAAGCCACCACTCTGAGAGATAAGTCCCCTTTATTGTGAAGCTCTTATACGGTAATTAAGATTCATTAATATAGCTTTTTGGTTTTTAATTTCTTGATCTCTTGCTATTCAATCTTATTTGATAAAAGGAAATTTTATTTTATCCCTTTTGAGATCCAAGAAATTAAATCAAAGTAGCCCAAGGTTGGATTTAATTTAAAATTCATTTAGATCTAGAACCCTTTCATTTGTGATATTGAACATTGAACTTCTACGTCTTCAAAGAAGCAGTTCAATCGGGCTACATCGAAGAAGAATCTTCAGATAAATATTGTTATTCAATTTATTATTTTTTTTGGTTTGTGAGATAAGCCAGAAAATCTCCATTGTGGTTTTGACTAAGATGCGCCAAAAAAGCTCAGTGTGGGGTTTTTAATTGTGATAGCCCATTGAAAACACAATTGTAAAGGTTTTAAGGTGAACCTTGGAAAATCTTTTTTTCATAGTGAAATCCAATATCACATGGGTTGTGGATATTAGGAGTGGAGTAGGTGTGGCTGTTTGACAATAGTTGGTGTACACACCGAACCACTATAATTCTCGGAGTTTGGATGATAATGATGATGTGGATGATTATGTACATGATGTATGTGTGTTGAATGTTTGTATCTCTTTCATGTACATGTGGTGAATGTTGTAATAACTAGATTTATTTCATTTACCTTTTGTATTAGTTTGAGTTTTTGATCCTTACTAAGTTCAAGATATCAAGTTGTCCTACTATAAACCTTGGATTTTGGTGTAAGGTTGTCCTTTGAATAAAGTTTGTATCAACCTCTCAAGACTAGTGCATTTGAGGTTGTTATCTATTTCAGCTATCTGTATTTATATTTCACTTTTATTTTTTATTTGGCATAGTCCTATTCACCACCCCCCCACCCACCCCCCCCCCCCGGAAATGGCCTAGCTATACGTCCTAGAGGGGGGGTGAATAGGACGATGCCAAAATAAAACTTTAATAGCAGAATAAATGAATATGATAACCAAATAAAATAAATCAATTCACAATGCTGAAATAAAAGCAACCTCAATAAACAAGAATTGAGAGGTTGATACAAATTCAGTTCAAAGGATAACCTGACACCATAAAAACCAAGGGTTTATGGCAGGACAACCTTATTTCTAGAAGGTCTGTTGTATCAAAAACTCAAATCGGAGAGAAAATAAATAAATGACAAGGAATTGAAATAAATTGTAGGAAATTGAATCTAAATTATTACAACATTCCCACTGTGCTTGAAATGTAAAGTTTACAACATTCACATCCACACATACATTCTACAAATCTGAATGATAAAAGATATAAAACTTAAGCAAGCATTCAAACCACAAGACAAAGAATTATAGTGGTTTGCCTGTGTGTACACCAACTATTTAACAACAGTCACACAGAATGCTACTCCACTCCTAATATCCTCACACAGGGGATATTAGCGTTCACTAACAAAATAGGTTTCATAGGTTCACCTAAAACCTTCACAATTGTGTCTTTTTAACTTGGGCTTACACAATCCAAAAACTGACACTTTCTGAGTTTTCTGGCTCTCCTCAGATAACCACACAATGAGATTTTTCTGACGAATCTCAAACAAAAATCAAAAGAAAAGAAATTTTACATAAACGTAAAATACTTGGATTTCTCCTTTTTGTAGTAGCCCGGTAGAACCAATCGGAGTAGATGTTCGAATCAACGTTCAATGTCCAATACTCACTTTACAATGGTTCTAAGTTCTAATTGATTTTAAATTAAATCAAATGGGCTTAGCTCTATTTGATTTTGATTCCAAGAAGAAGGAATACAGCAATTCCTCTTTTCATATAAGATTGGAATATAGGAATAAAATCAAATAAGAAAAGCTAACAAAAAGAATATTAAATATGCACAACGTAGCTTAAAATGAACAAACTTATCTTAGAGTGGAGGCTAAATTTTTCTTAAAATTAATCGATAAAAAAACTCTTAAATTCGTGTTCAATTTATAGATGAAAAGATCACATCTACGACTGGTCTTAAGAACCCTTCGACTGGTCGTAGCTTCAACGACATTTGAATTATTAAGCGCGATCTTTGAAAACCTTTCTACGACTGGTCTTAGGGAGTCCATGACTGGTCGTAGCAGACCCAAGACTGGTTGTAGACAACTAAGCTTGGTTGCTGGAGTTTGAGTCGTAGTTCTAGAACTGGTCGAAGGTCGAGTCATGACCTCCCTACAACTGGTCGAACAGTCTCCAGGACTGGTCGTAGAGTAACCAAAAAATTTTGAAAATCTTCAACAACTTAGGACTTGTCGTGGAATTTCTTGGACTGGTCGAACTAGTGCTAGGACTAGTCGAACAAGGTCCAGGACTAGTCTTAGAACAGACCAATTCATATAAATGGATTCATTTTGAATTATGTATACAAAATGACCTACCCTAAGGTCAATCTAAGGTCAATCACACCTGGGACATGAAGTACTGTAACGACCTTGGAATTTTTGTGCTAATCTTTCCTTAAGTAGTTGTTTTGGGGTAATTAGCGCTTTACTTGATTGCTTGTGAAATTCGCATCAATCACTTTAAATTGTATCTGCATGGCTCTAAACGTGCAGATTAGTGAGCGCTACGTTACTCTGAAATCTGGGATCCATCGCTAAATCCAGTTGTTCTGGGGAATTTTTGGAAGATCTGGATCGGACCTAGACCGCGCGTCGAAAGTCCGATGGCGATGATCTTAGGCTGTTGCGGTCACTGAGTTGGGCTTGGTCTTCACCTCAAAAATCACGTCGATCTGATGTTCTGGGTCGATTTGGTTGAGTTCGGAGTGAAGAGTGTGAGAACGGTTGGAATTTAATAAGCTTTTTATGAAATCTGAGTCGTGTCGCTTGCGCGACGATTTTAAGCATTCTGACCGTTGGATTCTGACCCAATTTCACCCTCTGATCAGGATGGTTGGCCCAGGCATATCCTAGTGCTTGTGGACCTGATCGAGTTTTCGTGACCGTTGAATTGAGTGTGGTCCGCCACGGCTGATCTGGAGAGCCGGTCGGTACGAAAACTCAGCGACCTAGATCCATGGTCGGTGAGCTTAAGTCCGACCTTTCGTGGTTATAGGCCCACCGAAGTGCTTCGTTGGATCGAGAAAGGCGTACTTTGGTTATAACCTAAGTATACCTTGACCCTAGGGTTATTTCCATCATTTTAAGGCCTATATATAGTCCTTAAACCCTAGCTCTCATTTCCATACGAATTTTCTCTAACCCTAGCTTGGAAAGAGAGTGGAAAAGAGAGAGTTAGTGAGAGAGATTGGTTGGTGAATCATCTTGATTCTTCCTTGTTCTTCTTCACCTTTGAACCTTCACTTTGAATCGTTCCTCTGACGATTCTGAGATCTTTTGGGGTAAGTGAACCGCACCCGAACCGGGGTTAGAGCTTAGAATAGACGTGGTGTTGTTGGATCTCACTTCGATCCTTATTTTAGGGTATTCTTGCGCCGTTGACGAAGACAACTCGTCTAAATCATTCGGCTATTCTTTCTTCGCTTAAGGTGCGGACTTTAAGTGTATAGGTTATGGTTTTCGAGGCTTTCAATCCGAGTTAGTTATTTATTCTTGTTATGGTTGAGATTTCTCATGTTATATGTTATGTTTTCATTGCTTTGCTTATATGTTTGTGGTTTATTGAGATTTGTGTATTCTTTGTGTATTTATAAAGTACCGTATACGTATAAAATACGCACTTGTGCTTGCCATGATTATTGGTCATGTATGTATGCTAGATGCATGTATGACAACTCCTTGATAAAAGGAATTGTCTAAGTGCATGTATTTCAACATGCGTCATGTATGTTGTTCCATGTATGCTAAGTGTTTGTAGAAATGCATGGATGATCTAAGTGTAACTGTGATTACACTAAATGCAGGCGTTGAGAAGTGATTCTCAATACTTCTATGGATGCGCATGATTTCCCTTATGCATTTACATTCCAAGTTATTTAAATTCAAGCATTCCTATGCTTACATTTATGTTAAGTTGATATTCTTCAGATGTGTATGCACCATGATTTGAGTGGTTGTTCCATTACTGTTTTACATTCCATATGAATATCTGTCGGAGTGTAAGATGTTTGGGACTATGCCTTAGTCCAAGAAATCGGTAATTGACCCTTTGGTCGTGGTTGAGATTGCTTTCGCCACGTGAGACGCATTAGACGAACCCGAGTCGTATTAGAGTTGGCGGCAGTGGTTTGGCCACGCGGAGTGTTTGCGCACTCCATGTCGTTCATTTCGACGTGCGCTCATGCTAGTCGAGTTCGTCAACTAACCCGATTGTCCAGTGTATGTTAACCATGTATGGACGCTACGCTTGAATCTAGGGTACCGAACTTACCAGTGAAATCCTAATAACCATGGTACCGATCCGCTAAGACTCATGAGCCGGACATGGTGGTATGGGACACCGTGGTCGAGCCGTCGGCCTACGCCGGGTGACGAGCCTCCCGTAGTGACCGGTGAGCAACTTAACTCGTGAGCCGATTATGGTGGTATGGGACACTATATTCGTCTTTGTCGGCCTACATTGATTGGTGACGAGCCCTTTGTAGTGACCTCGAGCATACCGGATACCGCAAGGAGGTGACGAGCCGATCGTGGTAGTAAAGGCATGAAAGGCGTGCATTGATTGGTGACGAGCCCTTTGCTACGACCTCAACTATATGATCGTATGAGATATCTAGGATTGACGACCCTAGTATGGATCACTGTTTAGATGGTGATATGAGGAAGGTATCTTAGCTTCCCAATCCTGTATGAATTGGACTAATAACAACTTGGTAATCATATCCATGCACCGCATTTGCATGTGCTTTGTAGATGTGGCGCACTTTGAGGCGATGTCATGCGTAACGTAAGATGAAGACGCCGAGGGTGTACGTGTGAGGGCACGCATCATATTGCATTCATACGCATTAATAAGAGTACTTAGGATTTATTTAATTGTCTGCTTTATCATTCTTGCTTGATTGAACTGTAACATGTTAACCGATGCCTTATTGTTCCACCGAGTTGATCACTCACTCCCACGTTTCAGGCGGTGTTGCACACCCACCGGACTGTCTTAGGCCCCGATGTTGCAGATGTGGATGCGACGTCCGAGGCAGAGCAGCTGGATGACGACGAGGCCGCCTTCTCCTATATGCGGTTTTGAGACGGGTTCTAGCGAGCCTCGATCTGTTGCGCGGGATCTATGGGATGACTATTTTGGGAACTCGAAATGATGTAACTTGTACTTATAATTTTGATAAATAACACTTTTACACGATCACGGTTGTATATGTAATTCAGGGACTTACACTTGTACACATATTTTACTATAAGTCTTCCGCTTGCTTTATTCACTTACCCCTGAATCATATCTGCGTTTTGGCTTAATCTATCCCATGTTTATGTGCTAATACAGTCAACATACATCATTCATTAATTATGTTGCATAAGTGATGTTTTGGAACTCGGGAGCTGAGTTATGCTCGACCCCCGAATTTCAGGGCGTTACAAGTTGGTATCAGAGCATGATCTGGATTAAACCGGACCTGGGTTATGGTCACACACCGCACGTTGTCGCCACTATAGTGTAATTGGGTGCGGGTCTATCATCGCTTTGTGTTTGTGCTCCGTAGTTTCTATCGGCGAAAGTTTCTTGAAAACTGTTGCCGAGATCGAGTCTGTACTCTTACCTGATCACACACAGCGACCTGAAACCTGTTCTAGACCCTCTATTAATGAGTGTAGATGGTCTATCTTCCCATTATTCATCTTTAAACCTTCCAAAAATCGCTGTTTGCATCAGATTTCTGTCAGAATGACCCGATAGGCTTCAAACTACACAAGGGGCCAATCGGGGCATTTTCTGTGGGACCCAGGGGGGGAACCACATCATTTGGACCAAGGAGGACCAGGAGGACCTCGCCAAATCGGCGAGGCATCGCCGATATGTCCAGAGACCGGCGATGTCATCGCCGGTTCGGCGAGGGATCGCCGGTCAGCGGGCTTGGCGGGCCGGGCCGACGCCGGCCGATCGTCCATGGGGCTTGTGTGGCCCACCCCTCCACGGTTTTCATTTTAAAACCCTTCCTTTCATCTATTTCCTTCACAACACCCACCTCCAAGCTTTCCTTTCCTCCCAAAACCTCTCCAAACTCTCTCAAATCTCTCCCAAATCTTCATCTTCCTCCCATTTTCGTGGAAACCCATCACCCCATTCTCAAATCTTCCATTCCATTGCTGATTTCTCCATCTTTCCCTCTCATTTGAGCCCTTTCATTCCCTTTTTGGCTCATAGTTGTGTGGAAGCTTCACCATCTTCCTATTTCTCTCTTTCTCTCATTTCTCATGGCCCTCTTTGAGATTGTGACGGCCATCTTTTCCATTTCTTCCCTTCTTTCCTTGATGGGGAAGAAGAGAGCGCCCGTGGATGAAGCCGGGCCGAGCCGCCCAACCCGTGCACGGAGGCCGAGAGGTGCCGCCGCTAGCACGTCCGCCACGCGCGAGTTCCAGACGAAGCGGGACCTCGATCCTCGAGCTCCTGTCAGTAGGACCTTGTTGGCGGAATTGTCGCATGGAGTCTATGAGGGGCGTAGAGTCCTTTTTGAGGCTCATGTTGATCCGCGGCTCTTTGGAGAGTTCTTCTTGTTGGAGCGCCTAGAAGGGGCTGGTTGGGGTCCCTTGTTCGAAGGCGAGTATCGCGCGAATGCTAGCACTGTTCGGGCCTTCTATGCCAACATTCTGGAGCCTTCGCTGGATCCTCTGCAGTTCAAGATTCCCTGTGGTAGCGGTCGAGTTGGAATTGTCAATGTTGCTTTGATATCCCGACTCTTAAAGGTGCCACTTGGGGAAGTGCATGCCAGCGAGAAGAATGTGGACAGTGTGCGCGAGAGGGATCGTCGCACCCGATCCTTGTGTGGTCGTCTGGTCGAATGGCAGCCGAATAGGAGTCTTTTGGCTTCTCACATGACGGACGACTTCCGTTTGCTTCACCACATCTTTACGTTCAATGTGTATCCCAGGTGGAGCAACCGCAGCGAGTGTACGCGCCTGATGGTAGATTTTCTATATCAGGTGGGGCAGGATGCGAAGTTGTGTGTGCCGACGTACGTCCTGCGTCAGATTATTCTCATCGCTCGTTCGAGTAGACGGACCGAGTCTCTTCCCTTTGGCCGCCTCGTTTGCAAGATCGCACATGAGTTTGGCTATAGGCTTGGAGCTGAGAAACCGGTTCCTGTTCGCCATATCAACTTGAGGACCCTTAAGCTGATGGAGGTTGGTTCTGGTCGGCTTGCCTCTGAGGGTGAGGCCGGGTCTGAGAGTGATGATGAGAGTTATGCTGAAGGTGGTGCGGAGTCTGAGGAAGAAGCAGAGCAAGACGAGGAAGAGATTAGGGCACAGGATTCGAGTGATCGCTCTCCTCCTGTGGTGCCAGAGCAGGGCGCAGAGCAGGTTGCCAGAGATGCCCGTCTTACACGGCTTGAAGAAGGGCAAGCTGCTTTACGCCAGGAGATGGTTGATCTTCGAGGCTTGGTTAAGCACAAGTTCAAGAAGATGTCCCGGACTTTGAAGTCTATCCTGTGTTGCTTGCAGGATAAGGGTGCTCCGCCTCCGTCTCCTGATTCCGACGAGTAGCATCGTCGTGGCCGTCTTTGCTTTGTTTATGTTTTTCTTTCTGTGTGTAGCCGTTGTTGGCTTGTAGTTGGAGTATTTGTAGTGTGGTAGCTGTTAGTGGTTGTAGTAGTTATGGTTGTTTGAAGTGTTAGATGTTGTTGTTTTCATGCTTTCCTAGTCGTGATTCATGTATTGCTGCACTACTTGTATTGCGACGATTTTGGTTAATGGAATGCATGTTGTTTGTTTTTGGAGTTGTGCTGTGATTGATCATGGAAGTGGATCGATCCGTGTTGATTTGCTAGTCGCACCGCTTTATCACTACGATGTTATTATGGGTATGGATTGGCTCACGAGGATGCGAGCTGAGATTGATTGTGAAGCGAGATCAGTGATGATCCATGGACCTGAGGGCGAGATTGTTACTTTCCCAGTTCAGGTCAGTTACCCTATTCGTATTGATTTTTATTCTTCTCTGTTGGAGAGTTCGGCCGAGTCGGCGTTGGTTAGTACGCCGGTAGTTCAGGAGTTTGAAGATGTGTTTGAGTCGATTCCTGGATTACCTCCTCAGCGTGAGATTGATTTTGCTATCGATCTTATGCCTGGTGCGGCGCCCATTTCTTTACCCACCTATCGGATGCCTCCGAGTGAAATGGAGGAGTTGAGGAAGCAGATAGATGGTTTGCTAGAATTGGGTTTTATTCGGCCCAGTGTGTCTCCTTGGGGAGCGCCTGTTTTGTTTGTGAAGAAGAAGGATGGTTCCTTGCGATTGTGTATTGATTATCGCAGGTTGAATTTGGTAACTGTGAAGAATAAGTACCCCTTGCCCAGGATTGATGATCTGTTTGATCAGTTGAAGGGGGCACGGTACTTTTCGAAGGTTGATCTGCAGTCAGGGTATCATCAGTTGCGCGTCAAGGATGGGGACGTGCAGAAGACCGCTAGGACCAGCTCCGGTCATTATGAGTTCCTTGTGATGTCGTTCGGTCGACGAACGCACCGGCCGTGTTCATGGATCCGATGAACAGGGTATTTCGGCCGTTTCTGTTTCGATTCGTCATTGTATTTATTGATGACATCTTGATTTATTCGGCGAGCCGGCAGAGCACGAGGAGCACTTAAGAGCGGTTTTGGGTACTCTTAGGGAGCATCGGCTTTTCGCACAGTTCAAGAAGTGTGATTTCTGGAAAGAGGAAGTCAAGTTCCTGGGACATGTGGTGTCCAAGGAAGGTATAGCCGTCGACCTTGCCAAGGTAGCTGCAGTGCAGGAATCCTGGTTCAGTTACTGAGGTGAGGAGTTTTCTTGGCCTTGCAGGATATTATCGACGCTTTATTCGGGACTTCTCGAAGATTGCCGGACCGTTGTCGCGGTGACACGGAAGGATTTGAAGTTTGCTTGGAGTGAGCAGCGGAGTTAGCTTTTCAGGGTGAAGGACAAGTTGACGTCCGCCCCTGTGCTAGTATTGCGAGCAAGGGGTTAAGTATATTATATATACCGACGCCTCTCGCGTTAGCCCTGGGTTGTGTCCTTATGCGGAAGGACAGGGTGATTGCTTATGCTTCGCGTCGATTAAGGAAACACGAAGAGAATTACCCTACGCACGACTTGGAATGGCAGTTGTCATCTTCGCATTAAAGCTTTGGAGACATTACCTCTATGGTGAGGAGTTCGAGCTCTTTTGCGACCACAAGAGCCTTAAGTATATCTTCACGCAGCGTGATTTGAATATGAGGCGCAGATGGATGGAAACATTGAAGGACTTCAAGTTCAATGTTTCTTACCATCCTGGTAAGGCGAACCTTGTGGCAGATGCGTTGAGTCGCAAGAAGGCTTTGGAGTTTGCGGCTCCGCTGATGATAGCAGAGTGGGAGATGTTGGAGTTCGTGCGCTATTTTGAGCAGAAGCTTACGGTGGTTAAGCCGTATGAGGTTATCACACACATTCGTATACAGCCCGTTATCGACGAGAGGATCGTTGCAGCTCAGGCAGATGATGAGCTTTTGGTGAAGATGAGGCAGCGGGTTGGTACAGATGAGAGCTCCGACTAGAGTGTTAGTTCTGATAGGGGCCTACGTTTTTGTGGCCGGTTATGTGTTCCTGACATTCCTGACTTGAGACGTGAGGTTCTCGAGTTAGCCCATAGTTTTAAACTTACGATGGATCCAGGTAGCACGAAGATGTATCAGGATATGAAGAAGTCTTATTAGTGGGACAATATGAAGGTCCAGATTGCTAAATTTGTTTCTCGTTGTCTCACGTGCCAGCAGGTCAAGGCAGAGCATCGCTGACCTCCTGGGTTGTTGCAGCCCATGCCCATAGCTGAATGGAAGTGGGATTTCATCTCTATGGATTTTATTTCTGGGTTGCCGAGGACGAGAAAGGAATTTGACTCTATTTAGGTGATCGTCGATCGATTAACGAAGTCGGCGCATTTCTTACCGATCAGAGTCACTTACTCTGCAGACCAGTTGGCTAGGTTGTATATTAAGGAGATAGTGCGTCAGCATGGAGTTCCCCTGGAGATTGTGTCTGATAGAGACATGCGTTTTACATCTATCTTCTGGATTCGTATCTAGGAAGCAATGGGTGTGAAACTGAAGTTCAGCACCGCGTTTCATCCGCAAACAGATGGGCAGACGGAGCGCGTGAATCAAGTCCTGGAGGATATGTTGCGAGCTTGTGTTTTGGATTTCAAAGATAGTTGGGATGATTGTCTTCAGTATGCCGAGTTCGCGTATAATAATAGTTTCGGCGAGTATCGGCATGGCTCCCTACGAGGCGTTGTATGGTCGCCGTGCAGAGCACCACATTGTTGGGCGTAAATTGGTGAGCGTAGTTTGCTTGGCCCGAAGTTGTGCAGGTGACTTGAGAGAAGGTTGACATCATTCGACGTCGACTTCTAGCAGCGCAGAGCAGATTATGTCGATACGAGGCGTCGACCGCTTGAGTTCGTAGTGGGAGATCATGTTTTTCAAGGTCTCTCCTATGAAGGGAGTTCTGCGGTTCGGTAAGAAGGAAGCCGACGCCGAGATTTATTGGTCCATTTCAAGTTCGGATCGAGTGGGAGCGGTAGCTTACCGCCTTGCTTTGCCCACACCTCTTGCGGGCGTGCATAACGTATTTCATATCTCTATGATGAAGAAGTACGTTCCTGATCCTTCGCATATTATCAGTTGGGAGCAAGTGCAGTAAGTGAGGATGCCACTTATGTACTGCGACCGACGCGTATTCTAGATAGAAAGGAGCAAGTGCTGCGTAGCAAGGTTATCCCTCTCGTGAAGGTGCTATGGACGCATCATGGCGTAGAAGAGGCTACTTGGGAATCTGACGAGGTCAGGAAGACCTACCCTCCGATCCTCGAGGATTATATGAAGGTATGAATTTCGAGGACGAAATTTTCTTTAAGGGGGTAGATTGTAACGACCTTGGAATTTTTGTGCTAATCTTTCCTTAAGTAGTTGTTTTGGGGTAATTAGCGCTTTACTTGATTGCTTGTGAAATTCGCATCAATCACTTTAAATTGTATCCGCATGGCTCTAAACGTGCAGATTAGTGAGCGCTACGTTACTCAGATGGGATCCATCGCTAAATCCGGTTGTTCTGGGAATTTTGGAAGATCTGGATCGGACTTGACGCGCGTCGAAAGTCCGATGGCGATGATCTTAGTCATTGCGGTCACCGAGTTGGGCTTGGTCTTCACCTCAAAATCAAGTCGATCCGATGTTCTGGGTCGATTTGGTTGAGTTCGGAGTGAAGAGTGTGAGAACGGTTGGAATTTAATAAGCTTTTATGAAATTGAGTCGTGTCGCTTGCGCGACGATTTTAAGCATTCGACCGTTGGATTCTCGACCCAATTTCACCCTCGATCGGGATGGTTGGCCCAGGCATATCCTAGTGCTTGTGGACTGATCGAGTTTTCGTGACCGTTGAATTGAGTGTGGTCCGCCACGGCCGATCTGTAGAGCCGGTCGGTGCGAAAACTCAGCGACCTAGATCCATGGTCGGTGAGCTTAAGTCCGACCTTTCGTGGTTATAGGCCCACCGAAGTGCTTCGTTGGATCGAGAAAGGCGTACTTTGGTTATAACCTAAGTATACCTTGACCCGGGTTATTTCCATCATTTTAAGGCCTATATATAGTCCTTAAACCCTAGCTCTCATTTCCATACGAATTTTCTCTAACCCTAGCTTGGAAAGAGAGTGGAAAAGAGAGAGTTAGTGAGAGAGATTGGTTGGTGAATCATCTTGATTCTTCCTTGTTCTTCTTCACCTTTGAACCTTCACTTTGAATCGTTCCTCTGACGATTCTGAGATCTTTTGGGGTAAGTTAACCTAACCCTAACCTGTGTTAGAGCTTAGATTAGACTTGGTGTTGTTGTATCTCATTTCTATCCTTATTTTAGGGTATTCTTGCGCCGTTGACGAAGACAACTCGTCTAAATCAGTTCGGCTATTCTTTCTTCGCTTAAGGTGCGGACTTTAAGTGTATAGGTTATGGTTTTCAGGGCTTTCAATCCCAGTTAGTGATTTATTCTTGTTATGGATGAGATTTCACATGTCAAATGTTATGTTTACATTGCTTTCCTGATATGCATGTGCTATATTGAGATTTGTGTATTCTAAGTGTATTTATAAAGTACCGTATACGTATAAAATACGCACTTGTGCTTGCCATGATTATTGGTCATGTATGTATGCTAGATGCATGTATGACAACTCCTTGATAAAAGGAATTGTCTAAGTGCACGTATTTCAACATGCGTCATGTATGTTGTTCCATGTATGCTAAGTGTTTGTAGAAATGCATGGATGATCTAAGTGTAACTGATTACACTAAATGCAGGCGTTGAGAAGTGATTCTCAATACTTCTATGGATGCGCATGATTTCCCTTATGCATTTACATTCCAAGTTATTTAAATTCAAGCATTCCTATGCTTACATTTATGTTAAGTTGATATTCTTCAGATGTGTATGCACCATGATTTGAGTGGTTGTTCCATTACTGTTTTACATTCCATATGAATATCTGTCGTAGTGTAGGATGTTTGGGACTATGCCTTAGTCCAGGAAATCGGTAATTGACCCTTTGGTCGTGGTTGAGATTGCTTTCGCCACGTGAGACGCATTAGACGAACCCGAGTCGTATTAGAGTTGGCGGCAGTGGTTTGGCCACGCGGAGTGTTTGCGCACTCCATGTCGTTCATTTCGACGTGCGCTCGTGCTAGTCGAGTTCGTCAACTAACCCGATTGTCCAGTGTATGTTAACCATGTATGGACGCTACTGCTTGAATCTAGGGTACCGAACTTACCAGTGAAATCCTAATAACCATGGTACCTGATCCGCTAAGACTCATGAGCCGGACATGGTGGTATGGGACACCGTGGTCGAGCCGTCACCTACGCTGGGTGACGAGCCTCCCGTAGTGACCAAAGTGAGCAACTTAACTCGTGAGCCGATTATGGTGGTATGGGACACTATATTCGTCTTTGTCGGCCTACATTGATTGGTGACGAGCCCTTTGTAGTGACCTCGAGCATACCTGGATACCGCAAGGAGGTGACGAGCCGATCTGTGGTAGTAAAGGCATGAAAGGCGTGCATTGATTGGTGACGAGCCCTTTGCTACGACCTCAACTATATGATCGTATGAGATATCTAGGATTGACGACCCTAGTATGGATCACTGTTTGGATGGTGATATGAGGAAGGTATCTTAGCTTCCCAATCCTGCTGTATGAATTGGACTAATAACAACTTGGTAATCATATCCATGCACCGCATTTGCATGTGCTTTGTAGATGTGGCGCACTTTGAGGCGATGTCATGCGTAACGTAAGATGAAGACGCTGAGGGTGTACGTGTGAGGGCACGCATCATATTGCATTCATACCTGCATTAATAAGAGTACTTAGGATTTATTTAATTGTCCTGCTTTATCATTACTGCTTGATTGAACTGATAGCATGTTAACCAGTGCCTTATTGTTCCACTGAGTTGATCACTCACTCCCACGTTTCTGGGGCGGTGTTGCACACCCACCAGACTCTGTCTTAGGCCCTGATGTTGCAGATGTGGATGCGACGTCTGAGGCAGAGCGGGAGCTGGATGACGACGAGGCTGCCTTCTCCTATATGCAGTTTTCAGACGGGTTCTAGCGAGCCTCGGTCTGTTGCGCGGGATCTATGGGATGACTATTTTGGGAACTGAAATGATGTAACTTGTACTTATAATTTTGATAAATAACACTTTTACACGATCTGGTTGTATATGTAATTCAGGGACTTACACTTGTACACATATTTTACTATAAGTCTTCCGCTTGCTTTATTCACTTACCCCTGAATCATATCTGCGTTTTGGCTTAATCTATCCCATGTTTATGTGCTAATACAGTCAACATACATCATTCATTAATTATGTTGCATAAGTGATGTTTTGGAACTCGGGAGCTGAGTTATGCTCGACCCCCGAATTTCAGGGCGTTACAAGTACGAACATTGAACTTCATCCTTTCAGATGTAGGTTGACCTTTGAACCTTATGAAGCTTGAGATCTCTATCTTGATGTAGCTTGATCTTGAGATCTTTGAAAGCTTCAACTTCAACTTCATCTTGAGTTGTACTTCAGTCTTGAAATGTACTTGAGTCTTGAAATGTACTTAAGTCTTGAAATGTACTTTTCTTATTGATGTAGCTCTGAACATTGATGCTTAAAGTACATGACTTTACATTTCTTGAAGCAGAACACCATACATGACTTGAACCATTGTGATGCAGTGTCTTGATCATATATATATATCAACATACAAACACAAGACACGGATAGAGGTTTTGGCACAACAAAATTTGACAATCAAAGGAGCATGAGACCATAGCACTTACACCCCCCCCCCCCCCCAAAGACTGAGAGCTCACCCTTTTCAAGTGGTATCAGAGCAAAGTTGCTCATTTTATTAGATTTATTTCTTAAGTTTATCAATCTAGAGCTTTTAATATGTCAAATTTCAATAGCCTATTTGTGTCTAGGCCACCACCATTTGATGGCTCCAACTATGCTTATTAGAAAGCCAGGATGAGGATTTTTTTTTAAATCCATTGATGAAAGAGTGTAATAAGCCACAATGACTAGATGGTCTCCACTAATGTCTAAAGTTCTAGGTAGTGTGTCACGCCCCAAACTCGAAAATCGGATTCACATGAATCCTGATTACCGAATCTGGTGTCGACAGCCTCCGTAATACCCCATTCTCGGCTCCCAGTACTCGTATGCCAGGTTCTGATCCTGGGATCCTACAAGGAGGATTTTTTTTCCAACGTACATTTATCTCGTAAGAACCATAACCACAAGTTTACCCAAATCACAAAAGCAACATCATCATCACATATCCACTATTATAACCAGTTGAATACAGTGATGAAAGGGAAATACATATGTCAAAAATCAAAGCTCCATAAGTCCACTGCACGCTTCAAGCTCAATGCTGCTACAACCTAATATTACCTGTACGCATCTATCGTGCATAAGCTTATAGAAAGCTTAGTGGGTGGTGAAAGTGTGTGCACAAGGTAGTGCCAAGTAAGCAATATCAAAGTAATCAGAGTAAGCAGAAAATACTGATAAGCCCATAAATCATACAATATCAGAGTAATGCGTAAACATACTGATAGACCCATAAATACCACCAGCCTTATTCAGGCTATGTGATGCAGAAATATAATAAAAATAATATCATATACTGATGAAGCAATGTAGATCAACTATGCAATGCGGAGATAGCAAACCAAATATCAGATGCAGATGATACAATGCAACACGCAAATCCTGATGAATCCACAAATACCGTCAGTCGTGTCTAGGCCATATAAATGCATAAACATAGTAACCCAAAATACCATATGCTGCAAATGTAATGCAATATGCAGTGCGAATGGAATGGTCATGCTAAAGTGTGAAGTCGAGATGATAATATGTAGTATCACAGGCTATGGGGTCCAGCACAAGGGACTTCTATCCAAACCAGTCTCATACCTAAATTTGAATAGTCAAACTCAATGTGGTAAACTCCTGATCTCAGGTTAGTGCGCACCCCAACTGAAATCTTGGCCATTGCAAAGTCACACGTAATAAATAGTTGCGCACCACCAGCCCGAGTGAATAATGAATGAATGAATGAATGAGTATGCAACTCCTGCTCAATAAGTCCACATATCAGTACAGTTCATCTCTGAGATCATCACCGGAGTTTAGTACACTCCAAATGGCACTGCCGCTCTCCCAGCTGCACAGTCCAAATGAGCGTAAGAAACCTCACTATCCGTTGACCAATAGTCTGCCAATATCTATCCGACACGTCGATAGCGGACCCATTCATGAGCTGGTCAAACTCAGCCAAGTATTGCCCCCTACGCTCAAGCGAGTAAGGCCACACCACCTCCCAACCGACCATGACACAGTGGGAGACACAGCCTCCTGGTAATCAGCACTCAGGTGCTCATGTATCCACTCGGTCTTGACGTTGGGGCATCTCCTAGCCTCAGAGGTTTAGGGACTTTCACCCACGAACATCCAAAGTGTCCAGATGCTCAAACCAAATATTTCTGGTGTCCCATCTAGCCATCCACGACATGCCTGTGGAGGCTACGGCCCTGATGTCGCTAGGGCGTACAGTAATCACAACACACAATACAAGATGCATGAGTCATACAATCCAGTCATACATCAATCATGCGCATACCGTGTGCTCATGCGAGACAATCTCCGCCTATTAGGGAGTCTCATAACAACTTGCCCAATAACATATGCAAAGGTTAGGCACATCTCATAATAAAATGCAGGTGATGCGTATGGGCATGTTCATGATGTTATGTTATCACATACTCATGAATCGGTATCAATAACCGGCATCGACAATCGACCTCAACAATGTGGACATTTAACCAACATTGGCCTCGAGGGATGACTCACATAGAGTCTAACGTATGGTGGACCCATGGCCTCACAAAGGGCCTAAAATACATCACAATGGGCCTTCAACACGAGCTAAATATACCTCACAATGGGTCTTGTCAATCGGCCTCGATAATCAAAATTGGCCTCAGTGGTCGGCATCGGCAGTCGGAATCGGCCTCGACAATCGGAATCGGTAATCGGCCTCGATTCGCTAATCGGTCAATCAGCCATGAAAATCAGAATCGATAAATGGCCACGATAATCAAAATCAATCGATAATCGGCCTTGATACTCGGAATCGGTAATCAGTCACGATAATCGGCCTCGATCACTAATCGGTTAATCGACCACGAAAAATCAGAATCAGAAATCGCCCTCGATCGATATTCGATAATCGACCATGACAAATCAGAATCGGTAATCGGCCTCAATCGATAATCGACAATCAGTCACGACAAATTAGAATTGAAAATTGCACTCAATCGATATTCGACAATTGACCACGATAAATCAGAATCGGTAATCGGCCTCAATTGATAATCGGCAATCGGCCACGACCAATCAGAATTGGTAATCAGCCTCGATCGATATTTGACAATCGGTGAGAATCCTATCAAGGCCTAAGGGAAGGTCATAATGTGGACATCTAACCATCATTGCCTATCAATGTGGACATTTAACCAACATTTCTCCCGATGGGGTAGTCCACATAGAACTAAACACATAGTGCCGCCACGGCCTCGCACAAGGGCCTCAAATACATCACATCGAGCCTTACCCAAGGGCCTCGAATTCATCACATTAGGCCTTGCCCATGGGCCTTGAATACATTAAAAGGGCTACGCATCATGGGCCTAATACATGTCACAATGGGCCTCAGATTCAAATAGGTGGGCCCCATCATATGGGCTTATATATATATATATATATCAAAGTAGGCCTCAACAACAGTCCACAAACACATCAAGATGGGCCTAATCACATGGGCCTTATATTTATCAAAGTGGGCCGTTACAAATGGGTCAAGTCAAATGGGCTAAATCAAATGGCCAAGTCAAATGGGCCGAGTTGAATGGGCCAAGTCCAATACACCATTCATCCATGATCATTATAGAGCATACCAAAAATGAATCATATCCAAAGAATCATCTGGACCATACTACAACTAACTGTGGTAATAATAATTTCCCATTATCAAATTCCAGTGGGCCCACCATTTAATTTTCATCTAGACAATTCCCATGGCACAAGGACCTGGGGGAAAACAAAAATCATATTGGTCCAAAGCTTTTGTAACCCAAAAGGGTTTTCAAGGGTAGGCATTCAATCCACTATTTTTTTTGTAGTGTGGTCCACCTGACAATTGGATCTATTTTTATTTTTTTTCTCAAGTCTTAAAATTATCTTCAAAATTGTTGGACAGTTGGGATGCAACACATGCATCATGGTGGGTCCCACCGTCCAAATAGTGGACGATGCAAATAGAGCACATACATCATAGGTGGTTCCCACCAAATGGATGACAGTGTGGGCATACATACATACATCAATGGGTCCCACGTGGGGCCCACCATAATGTTTATTTCCACTCGATCTATTGATAACGTCATGCGGACCTGGATGAGTGGAAAAACAAATTCATATTGATTCAAAACTTCTGACCCAAAAGGGTTTCAATGGCAGACATCAATCACCACTATTTCCTACCGTGTGGGCCACCTGATTTCTGGATGAAGCTGATTTTTGGTGTGGCCCACTGCCCTAAGTGGGCCTCCCAAATGCACGGTGTGGATGTCCAAACCACCTCATAGTGGGTCCCACAGCTGCGATCGTGGGTCCTACTATCCGTCCGTCCGTCCGTCCGCCTGCCCGCCAGCAGCGCTTGCTGCAACAGCGTGCCTTTTTTTTTCTTGAGGTTTTTCATATGTGGGGCCTGTGTCTTGAGATTCCACTCCATCCATTGGATTCTATAGCCCATGACGGATCAAACGAGTCCAATATGCAATATGTTTTTGGTGGGTAAAGACATCAAGGTGGGTCCTAATGGATTTTAAAGGTGAAAAATATTGTTTCCCATGCCAGGGCCCGCCAGAAAATCGGATTGGGTTCATTTTTTGGCTCAACGCTTAAAGTGGGCTGAGAAATGAAATGGACGGTGTGGATTTGATTTTTTTACATCAAGGTAGGGCCTACATGAGTAGCCTACCCCAAAAGCTCTCTTCTTTTTTTTGGCTTGTAAGTACACACCCATATCAATACACGCTCTCCATGCTAGCCACTCCCTGCCTCACGTCCAGCGTCCAGGGACGCTAGACGGCATGGATCAACACAACATCACGGTGGGTCCCACATGCACGTGGCCCACCTGTTTGCATCACATGATGTTTGTTTTTTTCCTTCCGTCCGAGCCACTAATGGGCTGGATTGTGTAAATCCAATACATCCATCGGGCAAGTCCCACATGAAGGTGAATGGATAAAATATATGCTCCATGGTGGGACACACACTAGATGGGCCACACACCCCTTCATCATCATCATCATATAAAGAGAGAGAGAGAGAGAGAGATGGTGATAGAGGGACCCGGCCACTATGGGCCCCTCGTGGATGCATTACATACATCAAAATAGGTCCCACCAACAAGTGGGCCCTAAAATAAGAATTAACGGTGGATCACCCACCTTATTGGCCTCCTTCTTGCTCTCTTAGGCTTGTAAACTCCTTACCTTCACTTTTAATGGTGGTTGATGGGGTTTTGATGGTGGAGATGAGAGATGAGAGGGTGGGGAAAGTGGGCCACACTTGTTGCTTGCTTGGGAAGGCTTGGACGTATGGAGCTTGGGAGAGTAGAGATAGAATGAGAGAAAGAGAAAAAGAATATTAAAGGGATGGGTGATGTGGTGGTTGTAAGGAAAAGGGGATGGGAAGTAAGGTGTTGTTTGATTTTTTGTAAAAAGAGGAGTGGCGAGGGGAGAGAGAGGGTTGACTTTTGAAAAGGAGGGATGAGTTGTTATACTTGGGGCATGGTGTGTATTTAACTTGGATGATTGATTGATTGATGGGACATATCGTAGAGATTCCCTCAAAATTTGCAACGCGCGGCGTTTCTTCGGAATGAACACAGAACCACATCTCCTTGCCTGGGTATCGGTTCGGTGCGCAAGTCACGACGTTAGAACCGCGGCGATTGCGCAGTCACTAAGCTACAAGTTTCGGGTCAAGCTGACTTCAGTATGCAGGACCCGGCTTAGGCTCGCGCACGAACGTTAGATACGGGTCGAGAGTTGCCAAAATTGGACTGCGGAAGCCTATGGAACGGTACGAACTAGGACACAGGTCTTACACAGTGATGGAACCAAGTCCCATAAAGAAACACCATAATAAGTAGAGGAGAAGTTCAAAGGAAGTTACCACATTGAGAAGATATTTGTTAGGATCCTATAAAAGAAAAAGGAAAGTGAATTAGTTTCTAAAAAAAATAAGAAAGCAACCTAGTTTCTAAAATAAAAAAAAAGTTCCTAAAAATAGAAAATAGAAAATTTCTAAAAAGAGAAAAAGTTAGTTTTTAAAAACAGAAAAGGAAAGTTTCTAAACCTAGAATTAGAAGGTAAGTTAGTTTCTAAAATTATTCAAAAAAACCTAATCCTAAAAATAGAAAATACAAAAACCCTAATCTTAAACTAATTCCAAAACTAGCCAATGTAAAAAAATGCAACCATTAGTCTCTGGCAACGATGCTAAAAACTTGTTCACAACCCCAAGTGTAGGGTCATGATGTAGTGGTAAGAATGACGTCGAATCCACATAAACTGAACTTGTGTGTCTTCTGAAAGTAACTAGAACTAGAACTAAAAGAAGATGTAAATCTAACTCTGAAATATTTGAGAAAGTGATTTTGAATAAGGTAATTAAAATTTATAAATTTAAAGGTGGTAGCTAGGGCACCAAGGATCCACTTGTAGCAATTGGGAGACTACCTTGCTTGATTCAAGGACACAACTGGAATCAAAGTCCAATCCTATCCAAATAGTAAGAAGAGATTTATCAGATCTTTGAACTTCTCATGGATCTAATCATCAATGGATGAGAGTTGTGAGGATTTGGAAGTGATTCCATCACCTAACCATGCCCAGGAGACAAGGCAAATAATAGGATTTACCAATCCCACAACCAATCATAAGAGAATTGTAAATGTTAGGAAGGATTACATCATCCTACCATACCCAAGGGACAATGGTGAACATCAGGATTTCCTAATTTCACAATCTCAATTCAAGAAAAGAAGATATTTCAAGCTATCGCAGATCTATTGTAATTTGTCACAACAAACCATTAAAAACTAAAAAATATTCCTTCATAATCAAACTAGAATCCGAGAGAGTTCAACCAAATATGAATCAAAATAAATCAAATATCCCAATCATGCTACAAGCTTCACCTCTTAGCCCTAGCTAAGAGATTTAGCCATCCATAGACATGATTGAACTAAGAACTCCTAAACAAAACATCAACTAAGGAAGAAGAAGAAAAACTCCCAGACGGTGGCTCCACCCTTTTTCTCCACTCCTCAAACCCTAGAAGATACCTAGGAACATCCTAAGGATTCCTATTTATAGTTGTGCAGCTCCATCTTTCGCACGAAGTTGGAAAAATCTAGAAATTGCCTCAAATTTACGAAGTTCACGTAAAATTTGGGTAACCTTTAACTGGTCGAGGACAATCTTTGACTGGTCGAGGGTCACCTTCGACTGGTCGAGGATCTCCTTCGACTGGTAGAGGATGATAGGAATTTAGAGGATTTTGTCATTGGAGTTCGAGTCAAGGAATCTTCAACTAGTCGAGCGACTAGTCAAAGGAGGCAGATTTTCGGAGTTCCTTTTCTTCACTTCAAGTCTTCAATGCTCTTCATTCCTCACTTGATTTTCTTGGATCTTTGGCATGTGAATTCTTCATTTTTGGTCTCATAAGATCCATCATTGCTTTGGTGATTCTTGAGCGTTAAATCTATGCTTTTAGCACCTTTTCAATCCAAGCTCTTAAATTCACCTTACAACACAAACATGATTAAAATAGAACATTAAGCATTATCATGTTTTAAAAACTAAGTAATAAATGGGGGATAATATGCAATATTTGACCCTCAACAAATCGCTATTTACCAAAGTATGGATATATGATTATCTTTGACGGTTCAAATTATGCATACTGGAAAGAAAGAATGAACTATTTTCTGCAATCCTTGGACCATGATGGTTGGGAAACCGTTGAGAATGGATATGTGCCACCAACTGAACGAGTAGTTCTCGATAATGGCACAACTATCACTAAACCCAAACCAAAAGAAAAATGGACTAATTTTGATAAAGAAAAGAAAAAAATGAAGCCAAAGCTATGAATGTTATTTACTATGCAATTTTACAAGAGATATTTAATCAGATTAGTATGTGTAGAACTTCAAAAGAAGCATGAGATTTATTGGAAACTACCAATGAAGGAACAAGTACAGTAAAAAAGGTCAAAGCTGCAGTTTTTTACTACACAATTTGAGAACATAAAAATGGATGAACATGAATCTTTTATAGAGTTTTACACAAAACTGAATGACATATGTAACTCCATGTAGGACCTTGGAAAAAGAGTTTCGGTAATAAAGTATATAGGAAAATCTTAAGATCTCTACCAGAACGTTTCAACGCCAAAGTCACCACCATTGAGGAATGTAAAAACATTGATGAAATGAAAGTAGAAGAACTTATAGGCTCTCTGCAAACCTTTGAACTACACTTCAAAACTCTCACTAAATCTAAAAACAATGTTCTTAAGGCATCCAAAACTACAACAACAATAGAGAAATGAGAAAGTGAGGATGAGAATGCTGATGTGGCACTCTTGGCTAAAATGATTCAAAAAATTCTTCAATAAGAATCGTGGAAAACCATACAATAATGAAGGGAAATAGTAAGGCCCGTATCCTAATCCATACCGTTCGTTAGACTCCCGCAATCCTCCCTGTCAAATCCTAGTGACCCGCGACCTATAGATAGCATTTGCGCACGATCCTAAGTCACATTTTGTATATCTGAGTCGACTTGACCCGAGACTTGTACCCTAGCGACCACGCCGTCGCCGCAGTTCCAATGTCATGTCTTGCACACCAATGCGATACCCAAGCTAGGAGTTGTGGGCCCGCATATATCTCGAGAAAACGCCGCGCATTGCGAATTCCGAGAGATTCCAGAGAATCTCTACTCACCTTTCACATTAACTAGTCAAGTACACATCCCATCACAAACCTAGACCTTTCTTTTCCCCCAAGGCAAGCAACCCTTCCCAAAGTCAACTCTCATGTCTCCTCTCTTACACACCCATCACCCTCTTAGCCATCACATCCCCTTTCTCTCTCATTTTCTGTACCCATCCCAAGCAACTAAGGAGAGAGTGACCGTCCAAGCAAGAGAAGCTTTAAGGAGAGAAAACACCCAAGTGTTAAACCCATCTTTCCCTACCCCAAATCTCTCATCCCAACCCTTTAATCTTCATCATCCTCCATCAAAGAAGAAGCTTAGGAGCTAAGGAAGCCAAAGAACCAAGAAGAAGATCCATGGTGGGTGATCTTAGGTTTAGATATTGCTTTCATCCATGGGACAAGTGGGGCCTACCGTTGATGGTAGGGACCCCATTTTGGGCCCTAGGTGTGGCCAATGGTCCACCATGATGCATATATGAATTCCACGATGGGGCCATTCTCCATGGACCCCATCATGATATTTATTTTGATTCCCATTGTAAGAAGGTCAACTAGACCTTGCAATTGTTGGTGGGAAAGGAATTTCCACCATTGATTTATATTGATGGGCCCACAAGAATTGGGACCCAAGATGATGTAAGTATTGTATCTCTAAGGGAGGGGTCATAGTGGCAGAGCCCCTCCCCTCCACACGTCTCTCTCTCTCTCTCTCTCTCTCTCTCTCTCTCTCTCTCTCTCTCTCTCTCTCTCTCTTCCCTTGTATGTTGGCCCACCCATTGGATACATGTATGATGATCCAGACCACCCAGATAGTGGGACAGCCTTACCGTCCTCCAAGCAGGGCCACCCAGCTGACGGTCCAGCAGCACATGTACTACCCGTTTTTGGGCAAGCCCTGATGAAGGGAAAAACACAAATATAGGCTGGGTCTCAGGGTTTTATGGCCCACCTATGTGGACCCTGCCATGATGTATGAGTTTCATCCTCACCGTCCATCACCTGCCCGCCCAGAACATGGGCCAGGCGAGCCATCTACACTGGACCTGCTGCTATCTAGCAGCAAGCGTTAATTATGAAGGAAAAATAAATACCACCTTTGATTCAAA
This sequence comes from Magnolia sinica, assembly GCF_029962835.1. Lineage (NCBI taxonomy): Eukaryota > Viridiplantae > Streptophyta > Magnoliopsida > Magnoliales > Magnoliaceae > Magnolia > Magnolia sinica. Next base: position 79,654,537 of record NC_080573.1, read on the forward strand.
AATTGGTGGGCCACTCACATGTACCCCACCTGATGTATATGTTGTAGCCACACCGTCCAGCATAGGACGGTGGGACCCACCAGATGTATGTTTGTCTCCATCGTCCAGCTTGGACGGTGGGACCTACTTGATGTATATGTTTTATCCTCACCGTCCAGCGTGGATGATGGGACCCACTTGCTGTGTGAGTGCAGGGCCCACCTACTGTGTGAGTGCAGGGCCCACCTGCTGTATGGGTGTAAGGCCCACCTCCTGGGTGACCCACATCCAGTGGGACCCACTATAATGTGATTTATCCAGGCCGTTCAAGTGCTGGACGTCCAGTAGGCCGAGATGGACTGGACATCCAGCCATTGGAGCCCACCTGTTGTATGTGTTCTATATACACGCTATCCATTCATTTTCAAGAGCGGGTGGGTGGTCCTATAAGGCTCACCATGATGTATGTGTTATGTACACACAGTTTGCCCATTTTTCTTAGCCATGGGCTACCCCATGAGGCACATTATGATGTATGTGTTACATACACTATCCACCCATTATCCCTAGGCCGTGGGCTGTTTCATGAGGCCCACCATGATGTATGTGATTTTGTTGTCGCCGCCCATCCATTTTCTAGATAGTGTAAGGGTCGAGGGCCCCGTTGCAACTTAGATTCAAATCCCAAGTGGACCGTACCTTAGGGACAATAGCGGTTAAATGTCTACTATTGCAAACCTCCCTAAGGCCCACTATAAATCCACTGCTTATCTTTCCCTTAATTTGGGCCACCCCAAACCGTTGGGCCCTGTTGATGTTAGTACTACCCATTTTTCTTATTGGGCTAACCCAAATCATTGGGCCCCCATTGATGTAGAGGTAACCACCTTCTCTTATTGGGCTAACCCAAACCGTTAGGTCCCCATTGATGCTAGTACCTTCCACCACACCTTGTAGGGATATCCAAACCTTGAAGCCCACCTTACATACTTACCGGGCCTCCATAAGAAAGCCTAGTTTATTGTATGATAGAGAGGGTGGGTAAGCCCACTTGTTATACATAGTTTCACCCTCTTACCTCACCTTGTTGTATACCCATTCAACTCGCCCCATGGGGCCCACTCTTGATGTAAGTACATCATCTAGGCCATCCATGGTTTGTATGAGAGTACATCATCACCCCGTACCATAGATGGAAGAATATGTGGTATCAGATTTGGTATATCCACTATTGAACCTTACCTTGATATATGGACTAGATCCGCCATCCTTCCGTGGACCCCACCAGGTGTTCAGGCCAATTGTTGCCTCCTATATTTGATAACATGCTAGCATACTTAGTCTAGTAGAACACACTGAAAACATGCTTAGTATTACATCATGATACATGCCCATATGTAGCATTTGTATGCCTGTTATAAGGAATGATTGATCATAGCATATGTTATTGGGCTGAGATGTTTATAGGACTCCTTATGAGATGGAGTTGCCCCACATGATTGCATGGTACGTGTAGGTTTGATGCATGGCTAGATGGTATGACTCATGCATCTCACATCTTGTGTGACATGGTCATTATATGCCCTAGCAACATCAGGGCTGTGCCCTCCACAGGAAAATCGTGGATGGTTAGATTAGATAGTGAAAATATTAGTTCTAGCACTGTAGGCACATAGGATGTCCTTAGGTGAGAGTCCCAAAACTTTTTTGGTACCAAGAAATACTTCAATGTCTAGACCGAGTGGATACATGAGCGCACGAGTGTTGAATACTAGTAGGTCGCATCTCCCACTGTGTCGTGGTCGGTTGGAAGGGGGTGTGGCCTTATCCGCCTGAATGAGGGGGTTGTAAGCTAGGTTGAGTTTGACTAGCTCGTAAATGGGTCCAATATCGATGAGCTGGGTAAGTATTAGTAGACTACTGGTTAGGCAAGTAGTGAGGTCTCTTCCACTCACTAAGCTATGCGACTAGGGAGGCTGCAGTCAGTGTGGAGTGTACTAGACCCTAGTGATATTTCAGAGATAAACTCTACTAATATATGTACTTCATAAGGACTGGCATGCTTACATTGCATCTTGCATATGACATTGGCCACGTAGGCCTTGCATCATGGACTTACTAATATTTTTTCCTACTCTGATATTTATTGCTTGGCACATGCATTGGGCACACACGCACCACCCTTTGAGCTTCTTAGTAAGCTTATGCATGACTGTTATGTGCAAGTGACGATAGGTCGGAGTAGTGTTGAGGCAGAAGCATGTGGCTGAGCTTTGTGAAGATTTTATTATATATATATATATATATGTATTTCCTTTCAGTATTGTAATCGACTGTTTATATTAGTAGATATTGATCATGATGTTGCTCTTGGGATTTGGGAAAACTTGTGGTTATGTTCCTTTACAGAAAAAAATCATATAGGAAATCCTCCTTGTAGGATCCCAAGATCAGAATCTGGCATATGAGCCGAGAATGGGGTACTACGGAGGTTGTCGGCGCTAGATTCGGTGATCGAGAATTCTGTGAGCCCGGTTTCCGAGTTTGGGGCATGACAAAATCATCGGACTACTAGCACCAAATAGGCAAATCTTCTAACAAGTTCAAAGAACCCTAATGTTACAATTGCAGAAAGTATGGTCACATATCCATGAAATGTCCTACCAAGAGATAGAAAGGAAAGGCTATGGTAGCCACTTGGAATGACACCGATGACTCAAATTCATAATCAAGTGAGTCAGAAAATGATGGAGACCAAAAATTATTAAAAATACTCATGGCCTCTAAAAAGGCCGAGCTAAGAGTCCTAGAGGGGGGGTGTATAGGTCTATGCCAAATTAAAAATTAAATGCGAAAATAAACAATTGTAAATAAAGATAGCACTTAAACAATCTCACAATGCAGAAATGAATAACAACCTCAAACGTACAAGTATTAAGAGGTTGATACAAATGTTGTTCTAAGGACAACCTAACACCAAAAACCAGTGGCTTATGATAGGACAACCTAATTCCTAGAACGATTTTTGTATCAAAATCTCAAACTGATATAGAGGAATAAAGAATAGAATAGCAAAGAAAACAACTAAACTATTACAACATTCCCATACTTGCATAAAAAGATTACAACATTCTCCACAAATGCTTAAAAAGGAAATTACAACATCCACACAATGTCACAATCAATCATTCACCACAAGGCCAAAAATTATAGTGGTTCACTTGTGTGTACACCAACTGTTTAGAAAAACAGCAACACAACTACTCCACTCCCAATATCCTCATACAGTAGATATTGGCGTTCACTATGAAATAGGTTTTTCAAGGTTCACCTAAAACCTTCACAATTATGTCTTTTAAGTGGGCTTACACAATCAAAAACCCCATACTCAATTTTCTGAATCACCACAGACAAACTAAAAGAAAGCAGAGATTTTTCTTGGCACAATCTCAAAGAAACCAAAAGAATAGATTTACTGAAATGTGAAATACTTATCTGCATATTCTCCTTTGATGAAGCCCAGTAGAACCAATTCAGAGAAAAAGTTCAGCATAGATGTTCAATTTCCACACTCACTTATGAAAAGGTTCTAAGTTCTAAATGATTTTTAGATTAAATCACTTTGGGCTAGCTTGATTTGATTTTGATTCCAAGAAATGGGGAAACTTCAATCCCTTCTTCAAATAAGATTAGATGTAGAATACAAAATTAATTGCAAAAAGGCTAATTAAAGAGAATATTAAATGAGCACTAAATAGCTTAAGAATATCACAAACTTATCTCTCAGAGTGGTGTCTTGATTTTGCTTGAATTGAATGAAAAACTCTCAAAAACGTACTCTATTTATAAGTGTAGAAACTGCTCACTCGACTAGCCTAGAGGTCAACTCAACTGGTCAAAGAACTAACAAACTTTTGAAAATTTAGGCGTGATAAGATAAAGTTATTCCACGATTGGTCAAATGGCTTGCACAACTAGTCGAGTGGCCTCCACGACCGATCGAGCCATGCCCACAACTAGTCGTGTGGGACCCAATTTGGTTGCTGAACTTTGAGTCAAGCCTGCTCGAATGGTCGAACACTGTTCACTCGACTAATCAAGCAATCTCCAGGATTGGTCGAGGCTATAACAAAAAATTCTAAAAATTAGTAATAAACCTTGGACTGGTTGAGGAATTTCTTGGACTAGTCGAGCCAGTACTAGGACTAGTCGAATATAGGCTAAGACTAGTCGAGAAAATAGTCTATACACTTATGTCGTGACCTAATTAAAGTATGCAATCAATGTGACCTATCCTATGGTCAATCTAGGGTCATTCATACCTTATAAGTGATATTGAACATTGAGAACTTCTTTTTCTTAGGTTGATGTTGATCATGGAGTACACGAAGCTTGATATCTTGATGTACTTTGAATCTTGAACTTGAAGTACTTTCGAAGCTTGAATTTGAAACACTTTAAAGCTTGAGCTTGAGTTGCATTTCACCTTGAACTATTGAAGCTTGAAAGAATGAACTATCACTTGGTGTTGTACTTGAACTTATATATCTCTTGATCTTGCATTTGAAGTTCTTAAGGTAAAGACCTTTGTTCTTGTACATGAGATGCATGATCTTGAATATGTAGATGAGCTACACAAAACATAGATTCCAAGAGGTTTTGGCACTATAAAAATTTGACAATCATGGGAGCTAGAAAACATAGCACTTATAGCCTCCACCACCACAGTCATTCCCAAGAACCATGGGGAAAAAGGTGAGTATAATTTTGAAAGAATCAAAGATGAAAAAGAATCTACTGATAATGGTGTTACTATTGAAAAACTTATCAAAAAAATTGACCTTCTAGAATCAGAAATTGAGAAACTGAAAAAGGAAAATAAAAACCTGAAACTAGAGGTAGAAAAATAACATAACTCAATCATAAATTTACTCAAAGTAATGAAAGGTTAGAATGACTCCTAGGTATGGGTAAAAAATCTAAAAATATAAGAGGCTTAGGATATGAAATAGATAAATCCAACTCTTCCTCTACATCACCTGTGATGATCAATTCAATTGCTTTAAACAAGAAAAATCTAGTTGTTTCACCATGTCATTCATGTGAAAAAATAGGGCACTACAAGTTTGAGTGTCCTATGCTCAGGCAGCCTCACTTCACCTCCAAGTTGAAATACAAAAGTAAATCCAAATCTTCTGGAAAAATGATGCAGAAACTAAGGAATTCTCCAGAACATGAAAGTCTGAATCAATTGCCTAATGAATTCAAGGCACTTGTGGTTAACTCCTCTATAGAAGAAATTGAGACATCATACTCAAAGAAAGAGGTTACCAAGTGGTTAAACAAATACAACTGTCCCATGAGTAATGTTAAACTTATCTCAAGGATTTCTAATGGTTGCTCTAAGTAAAACAAATTGTGACCATGACCCATTTCGGTAATAATTCTTATGTTTAATGATGGGTCAGTCACAAGGGAGAACAATCAGGAACGAGCTAGAAAAGAATAACTTTTGAGCCTGGATTGACTAAAGATGTTGGTCAAGGGACTAAAACATAATCTATCAAGGGCATGTGCAAAATTTTGAACCACATAGGTAAATGAAAATATTTGGCATCATATCGTTTGAACACATGTATATATGTTATTTGGTTGTCTCTGCAAATTTTGAATAGATGTTCAAATGATAATCCTTTGATAAAGAAACATGATCATCTCAGATAACAGGTTAATAGGTACTGAACTAGTAAATCTCATCTGAAAAGACTATTTCATCGAATAGTTATTCATTGACACTGGGATGCCCTTCAATGGCATCGAAGTACATAAAGAAGATAATTCGTCAAAGGAGCATCGATGATATCGAACACATATTTGATGTCATCGAACTTTGAACTTTGATGACATCAAAGAAACCCAATAATATAAAAATCAAGCGCGCACTGAAGTTTCATTTTCTTTCTCTCTTCCTCCTCTCCATTTCACTCAAGGCGATCTCTCTCCCCTTTCGCTGGTGGAAGTCCTGGTGAGTGACCTTCTTCAATTCGTCTCACATACTAGTAAATCCATTAAACCCATTCCTCATTGTCCTCCTCTTTTCATCTATGTGGATTCCTTTTTTGATTTAGAGAAGTGGTTTTGGGATTATTTCAAATAGTGACTTTGTCCTAAATCATTCTAAATGATTCCGTTCCTATCAAATCCATCATGGCCAAGGAAAAAGGGAAGGCTCCCATGTAAGCAGAATCCTCTAGACCTGCAAGATAAAAGAGGACTGTGACAAGACCACCTCGCCCCAGGACCTTTGTAGAATCCCCCACTCCATAATCTCCTGCTACACAATAGAGAACTCCAACTCGTAAAATTCCTCAACCAAACATAACCCCCTTGGCAGTTCCACCACCTAGCGGAAATCTTCTTAAAAAATATCTGGCTCAGAAAATTATTATGGAATGACAGGTTAATACCAATTGCATTCAAGCATATTGGATTGAAAGCCTTCTGACCACGGTTGGCTGGGAGAAAATCTTGCAGTTTGGGGGAGAAATGAAAATCGAGATGGTCTATTGGTTTCTGACCTACTGCCATTCCCCTGTTGTCAATCCTCCTTCCATGACCATCACAGTTGGGGACACAACCATAGTCATCACACCAAACTAGATTGCAAACTTCCTTGGGATTGTATGCTCGCCTGCTGGTTTGTGCAACATCAACATTGATTCTCCACCTGTGCGCTCGTCTGTCACAAAATTTTTATGCAAAGGTCAAGACGTTGCATGGCATTAAGGGAATGCTTTAAAAACAAAACACATGCCCTTCAATTTCAGAGTACTCCATGCCATTTTTACCACAAACATATATCCTCATGGTATAAACCAGGTGGACATGACTCCCTTCATGGTTGTTATCCTATATTTCATCATTCACAGAACCAAGCTATGTCTCCCATCTCTCATAGTCCATCAACTTGCTTTTACTGTTCATGGCACTTGGCCTATATACCTTCCATTCCCACATTTGATATGTCGACTGTCTCTGGAATGTGGACTTCTGTCCACCAATGACCAGCCTTTACTGCCTCCTACATTCAACAAACTAAATATCAAACAGATAAAGTTTGCCCATTCAGAAGATGACTCTCCACATCGTGATCCTGAGGCGGCTAAAAGTGATGCACCAACTGACATCCCGACTGAGGAGGATGTGCCAGCTCCATCTACTATCCCAATGACTCCTGACTTGGCACATTCTCATCAACATCGTTGACATCAGGATAGGATCGGGATAATTCTTCGAGGCCAGTAGAGCTTAGAAGATCGGATGGGCTAGATTGAGGTGCTGGTCACAGGCTTGGAGAGGATGATATCTACAACGCACTGCTCAACATATTGTAGATCTTCTAACGTGTCACCATGATGATGTTACATCACGTGATACCACACCTTCTCCATAGCTCCTCTCACATCACATATGGATGTTGATATGTTAGCTAGGGTGCATGTATATTTTTGAATATCCTAGTTTATGTGTATTTTGGCTAAATTTTTACTAATTAGATCATGGTGTCCCTAGTTAGGATGTTTCTTTTTGGATATTATTGCCCATGCTTGGGGCATTAAATTTTGGATGATTAATCCTATAAGGGCTTCTGGCTGATGGCTGCTACTCATGTTTGTAGTATCCTTTTTTGTGGAATGAATGATGATATCTCCTTATATGGCACATATATTGCATACATTTAGATATAGGATGTTGGGGTTTACAAATGATTGCTTATGGTAGTATGCTGCATGATAATTATATATACTTGCATCGTGGGAGTTTGAAAATGTAACAAATACTTGCAAATATTATTTCATGGACCCCCTATAGGCTTGGAAGCCATAGAGTTTCATTTATTTTCATACTTGCATTACAAAAATTATTCCTCAAAGATGTATGAATTCAAAACTTCAGTTATGATATTCCTCTCTAAAAACACTAACCCTTTGCCAATGACTGACAAAAAGGGGGAGAATAATACCCACTATTGTGATTTTATGATTGTTGTTTAAGCAAATGGTTATGCAGGTTGAAAGGAGGAGCAAGCGAAAAGGTTTTAAAGTTGTTTTCATTTTAGGACTTCATAAAATTATGTAATATGGTTGTACACACAATTTAGTTTATTGCTCTAGGTATTTTTGTCAAGTAATTGACAAAAGGAGAGATTGAAAGTGCCTTGGTTTGTCAATTGTCATGTCACAAGAGTCATAGAATCCAGTGAGCCCCATATGAAGACTACAAGCTGAAGACTCAACGAGTGGATGTGGGCAAAAGTCTCCAAAAGGTAAATATAAACCTCACACCCCATGACCAAAATACCGCAGGTAATAATCCCCTTTAAAATTGCTCTAATCTATCCTAAAATCATCTAGGAAAATGACTTTGGTAGGCTAGAAAATAAAAACCCTAGTTGCAAGAACAATTGAAAACTCACATGTCTTTTCTGCAACTATCGATGACATCGAGACATGTTCGATAACATCGACCTTGTGCCTAAATATATCCAGCAACCATACTATATATCTCTGGAATTATTCGATGAAAAAGAGACCCATTCAATGTCATCAAAATTCAAACTTCGATGACATCGAGGAAGGCTCGACGACATCGAAATATCTGAAATTGCAGTTTATACCGCTGATACTGAAGAATGAATATGAGGCAATGTTCTAGAGGGGGATGAATAGGACTTTTTCAAATATTTTTCCTATTTAAAAAATCCTAATTACCTAACTTAAACAATCATACAGTTTAAAGCAACAAGGCAATATAACTCTAAAGGCTTCTAAGCAAATAGAGGATCTAATTACAAAGGCTACTCAATATATACAAATAGAGCAACTAGCCTATAGTAATGTGAGCTTGTGTGTGAAATGTGCTACCTATCAATCAATAACATTCATTTGATCATGTATAATAAACTAAACGTTCAAGCATATATAAGTATGATTAAACAGATGCGAAAATGACAATTCCAAACACAAGCATGTATAGTGGTTCGGCTACGTGCCTACTCCACTCCCGGCATCCACACTCAATTCTATAGTGCACCAAATTTCACTATTAATGGTTTTAAAACAGGTTCACCAATAACCTTTATAGTCCTACACTAAGGACACCAATTTATGCTCTCCGCAAGAGCAGAGGTCCTACACCTAGAACCCACGTTTAGGCCCACCGGCTAAGGTCCCACACTAAGCACCTCCGTTTAGGTCCACTGGCCAAGGTCCCACACAAGGCACCCACATTTAGGTCTGCCGGCCAAGGTCCCACACAAGGCACCTCTGTTTAGGCCCACCGACTAAGGTCCTACACAGGGCACCTACATGAGTTTGTTGATAACAAACTCTTAGCCTCAATCCTACACGAGGATAAAGACTAAACTTTAGACTCTTGATAATGACACTTACTTGTCGGAATGAGTCCTCTTTTATAGCATGTCTTGGGTTGCTTGATATTCGCACTCTCGTATTAGAATCGGCTTCCCGGTGCTCCCCCGATCGCATAGCTTGGATTTTCTTATTGTTTCAGCTTCACGATCAAGAACCTTGCATAAGATATACTTATAAAGGTGACTAAGGTAATGGGAGTTTGGTTGAATCTCCTATCTAGGATAATGAGTGCATTTCCTAAGGGATTCAACCGATGGATACACTAGAGTATGGTTGAGACTAAGGATATATCTATAGGTTTGGTCTCAATACTCTAGTGAAGGCTTAAGATCATGTTCTTTATAAATAAGAGCTTTGAATGCTCATGAATGATGAATCACAATGAAAAGAACATGAATCTCATGTAGACAGAGTCTAAGATGAGAGATTAAAGCTCGGGACAACCTGGGGACTCTGAAATGCCTAAATCCACACTTTTTGCAAGTTTCTACAGGCCGCTTTTATAGAGAAATAGTTCCAATGGATAGAAAATGGCTAGTTTATGGTGCTACCAAAGCTAACTTCGGTATCATCGAACTTACTTCGGTGGTACCGAATTATTAATCGGTAGAACCGAATTAAATCCTCAAGTTGCTGAATGAAAATGATCTCTTTCGATTACACCAAAATTTGTTCGTCAGTGGCAATCGGTGTTATCAGCTATTGTCTATTTAAAGAGGCTTGCTTTCTTGGTTCCCTAGTGAGAAAGAGAGCGGGATTTAAGAGAGTTATTACTAGTTGATCTACCCTTCATCTTAAATCTCCTTTCTCATTGGAGTTCATCTTTCAATCCCTTCTTAAATGCAATCATTGTGAAATTAATAGATTAGATTGAAGAATGAACTCCATTCAAGGAACTTTCAGCAACATCTTAATGATAAATTATTAAGTTGAAATCACTTGAATGGTAAATATTCTGAAATCTCTTCATCACTTAAAGACCAACATTTAATATAGAAGATTCCATAGAATACCTTGACCCACACAGGCAACTTGCATAGGAAGCATCTACAACTATTACGAATCAAGAAAGGTGAAGACCCTCCATTAACAAGGAAGATCACCTTCAGCATGTGTTATCAATGGGACTCATATACTTACAAGTAAGTCACTAGAGTCCAGTGACCCTAAGGATCTTTCCTTGTGTAGGACTGATATTCAGTAGTTAACATACTAAGACCTTCATAGGCCTCCGATGGGAGAATACATTGTCCTTGTATAGGACGTGTTGCCCTGTGTAGGTATTGACTGCCTTCTGTAGGTATAGGTTGCCTTATGTAGGCTCCTTGCTATGTCCTTGTGTAGGACGTGTCGCCTTGTGTACACATCTAAGGTTGTCTTGTGTAAGCTCCTTAGTTAACCTTGTGTAGGTTGTGAGGTTGATGGTTAACCTGATTTAAAACTATTTGATAGTGAAATTCGGCACACTCTAAGGGGGAGTGCGTTAGGCGGGAGTGGAGTAGGCACATAGCCAAACCACTATATATTGTTCTGTTTAGATGATTATTTATGCCTATATATATTGATTGATTAAATGCTTAAATTATGCACAATATATGTTTGATATAATGTAGAAATTAATTTCTCACTATTCTTGTTGTCTTCTTAACTCATGTCAAAATTAGTAGAATTTTTAGTTTAGAAAAAGTAAAATTTTAAAAGTCATATTCACCCCCCTCTGGACATTTGATCATATATCCATACTTCGGTAAACAACGATTATACCACAATTTAAGTGGATACCATAAGCCTAAGTTCACAAAACTTGTGACATATTTGATTATCCGTTTGATAGCAGATAAGTGAGATTCTTTAAGATCATATTAATATCTAGCACAAATTCCAACACTGAACGCAATATCAAGCTTACTAGCAGTTAAATACAGAAGAGTACCGTTCATACTATGATATAGTCGAGAGTCTACACTTTTACCTGATTCATCTTTTGAAAGTTTAAGAATCGTACCAATCGGAGTAATCGGAGTATTGAAATTCTTACCATTTTCAAATCCAAACATTTTTACAAGGTTCAAAGTATATTTGGTCTGTGAGATAAGCATACCATCTTCAAGTTGTTTGACTTATAAACCAAGGCAATAGTCTAGTTTGCCAACCATACTCATTTCAAACTTGGATTTCATGAGATCTGCAAACTCTATAGATAACTTAACACACGTAGATACATATATAATATCTTCAACATAGATGTAAACAATCAGAATATTATCATTATACTTCTTGACAAATAAGGTTTTGTCAACACTACCCATAGCAAAATTATGACCAAGTAAGAATTTAGTCAACTTTTCAAACCAGGCTCTAGGAGCTTGTTTTAAACTATAAAGAGCCTTTTTAAGACGTTAAATATGATCTGGAAGTTTGGGATCTTCAAAGCCCTTTGGTTGTTCAACGTAAACTTCCTCATTTAGATCACCATTTAGAAAAGCACTTTTTTGCATCCATTTGATATATTTTGAATTTTTATGACGTGCAATAGAAATAAATAATTTGATTGATTCAAGGCATGCAAATGGTGCAAAGGTTTAATCGTAATCAATACCTTCAATCTAAGTGTAACCTTGTACAACCATTCATGCTTTATTTATGTTAATGTTCCCCATTTCATTAGTTTTATTTTTAAAAATTCACTTGATTTCAATCATGTGTTTGTCAGTAGATTTGGAAACCAAATACCATACATCATTTCTAATAAATTGATTTAATTCCTCTTGCATGGCATTTATCCAACTTTCATCGGCGAGTGCTTCATTTACATTATTTGGTTCAATTTGGGAAGTAAAGCAGACATGATTACATATATTTTCAAGTTTTCTTCTTGTCTGAACGTTAGTGTGAGGGTTACCAAGTATTATGGTGAATTAGAAGTTGTAATAGCAGCGGTTAGAAGAGCAACCTAAAATCTACATTATCTTTAATGTAAAAGATGTAAGCATGTAATATAAATGAGACAACGAAAATAATGGATAAGTGATGGAATGGAAGTATCTGAAGAAGGTGAATTGCAGCTCTTCCAAAGTTCTCAATGTGAAGATGGGTTATCACAATGACTAAACATTGAAAGCAAACTATCCTAATCCTAAATCGTATAAAAGCAATAAACCTAACTATGACTCCATCAGAATAGGAGGTTAATCTTTATATACAGGATCAGTCAGAGGTATAGACATGTCCTCTAAATCAAATTTCTCAACAAATGATTTGAGACGATGTCCATTTACTTTGAAAACATTGTCATTCGTTGGATTCTTTATATCAACAGCCCCATGCGGATAGACATTAGTAATAGTGAAAGGGTCGGTCTAACAAGATCTGACTTTACTCGGAAAAAGGTGTAACCGAGAATTGTATAGGAGAACATTTTGACCGGTTAAGAATGATTTCTGAAGGATGTTCCTGTCATGAAACACCTTCATTTGTCTTTGTAAATTCTCGAGTTCTCATAAGCGTCATTCCAGATTTCTTCAAGTTCATTTAATTGAAGTTTGTACAGTGAGCCAGCGTTATCCAAGTTGAAGTTTAGATTTTTAATAGCCCAGTAGGCTTTATGTTCTAAATCTACAGGCAAGTGGCAAGCCTTCCCATAGACGAGTCTAAAGGGAGACATTCTAATGGGGGTCTTAAACATTGTACGGTATGCCCATAATGCATTAGTCAAATGGATTGACCAATCATTGTAGTCAGGGTTAACCATCTTTTCTAGTATTTATTTAATTTTCCTGTTGAAAATCTCAACTTGCCCACTTGTCTGCGGGTGGTATAGAGTGTTCACTTTATGAGAGATGTTGTATTTCTTCATTAATTCTCAAATAGCCTATTACAGAAGTGTGAACCTCCATCACTAATGATAACTCGGGGCATTCCAAACCGGGAAATGATGTTTTCTTTTAGGAATCGAATGACTGTACGATGGTCATTGTTCCAGCATGGAATCACTTCAACCCATTTAATAACATAGTCTACTACTAGCAGAATGTATAAATTCCCAAAGGATTTGGGGAATGGTCTCATGAAATCAATGCCCTAGTAATTAAATGCTTTAATCATCAAAATGGGATTCAGCGGCATCATATTTCGATGGGACAACGCTCCTGATTTCTACAACACTCACAAGCCTTACAAAACTCATGAGTGTCCTTAAACATAGTGGACTAATAAAAGTCGCACTGCAAAATTTTGGCCATGTTCTTTTTAACAGAAAAGTGACCACCATAGGCCTAGGAGTGATAAAAGGAGATGATACTTTGGTTTTTATTTTCTAGTACGCATCTCTTTAGAATTTGGTCTAGGCAGTATTTGAACAAATATGGATCATCGCAGAAGAATTTACATACCTCGGTGAAGAATTTTCTTTTATCTTGCGCAGTCCAATGTGTCAACGTGAAACTTGTAGCAAGATAAATTGCAATATCAGCAAACCAAGGTAGTTGAGAGAGTTTGAACAATTGTTCATCAGGGAACATGTTATTTATGAGTGTCGTCTCAAGGGGATTGGCGAGATCGAGTCTCGAGAGATGGTCAACGACTACGTTCTTTATTTGTAACACCCCGAACTTTTTGATACTCAGGCATCGAAAGTCCTCAAGCATTATCATAAGATTCAACGTAACATATACATGTGTACCATACCAATCTAACTATTCTAGCCTTAAATACTTGCCCTGGCACTAATTTAACCATTGGAAATGATCTTCATTCATAAATCAAGCCATCTGACTATTGAATTTCAAGACAAACCCATTCATCACGTGATTTGACATAAGTATTTTCCCTTACATGATGTGACGAATAACTCCCTATCTATAATGATTTAGATATATATCTATATATATATATATATATATTTTAAGAATGGCTTAGAAACATGTTTATAACCATGTGGAGCCATTAGATTTTTCAAAACTCATAGATCAGCAGTAATTATGAAATTGCCACTAACTTAGACCCCTGAACACTAGATCACATGGTTCCCACAGTCCATTTCATTGGAAATTTTATATCATGCCTAATTATCACAAATTAACTATACACCTCGAATTTCAGCCCTTAGATCATAGTAAACTAGCTACTTGACCTCTACATCTGTCCATACACTTATCAGATCAAGATTCTGATCCGTTCATCTTGTTCACCCCATATGAATATGCTTAAACCACCATTAGAACTGAAATTAGAGGAATTTACACATGTGAATAAGTCACTCAAATCTAACGATATGCATGTCCTACTCCTAATCAATCCAGAAACTCATCTTGTGTTCATCTATTTATAAAATTGACCGTACATCCACCTATATACATGGTCAGAGTGCAAACCATTAAGTTCTACTATTTTTAGCATGTCATTTAGCCGTCCATCGTATTGGGAGCCACCAAACGGGCCATCCAAACATCAGAATAAACCACTCATTTGGAAGATCTTAGAACATCGGTCCAAATTACCGAATAATACTGCAACTAAACGTATATAAACGTCACATTAAAACTTAGAGTAGTATGGTCCATTGAAGTGGCATCTTTGTTGTTCGTAAGCGATCAAGGCCCAAACTTAGGCATTAGAAAGAGCACGGAAGATAACAAATGTTGGTAGAATTTCATCCTATTTGCACATTGAAGCTAGGAGATACAAATGGCAAAAGTTATAATAAGGGAGAGGGGTATTACTGTAATTATGTGATTCAAAACTCATATGCCCAGCAATGTGGCAACCTGTTAAGTGAGTTTTTTCACCTATACATTCTTGCAATGTGTGGCCCACCCATAGCTCAGATCTACTTAAAACTTGAGCCCGTGGGTCCACATAGCGAGCTGAAGTCAGTGAACGGAGCGGATTGCTCACCAAACATCATGTTGGACCCCGCCCAGCCGTTCGTAGAAATTAAGAAGTTACGTGATTGCACGTGCCATGCACGTAACTAATTTCTGGTAATGGCTTGGTTCAACGGTGAACCTAAGCCCCACATTGATTAATGGTGTGGCCACAAAGAACCTCGGATCCACCCCATATTCTGGCCCCTGCCCTAACATGATCTCACCAAACTAATGGACGGAGTGGATTTTCCAACTACGTCATATTGGGCCCCACATGGGTGGGCATGTGTACACTACAGAAGGTACACTCGCGGTGTACTAAACTGGAGGACTAGGTCAAACCAGTCTAACCGAGCCAAGAAGGAAAAATCCCTTCTTTAGCTGCTCCCACCAATGTGAATTTAAACGAACGAGCGGCCTGTCGTTCTCGATCAACTGTGGCCCACTAGGATCACCCATTTGAATGATCTGGACCATTCATCGTAATTAGATGGAAGTTCTGACCCAACCTTGACCTCGCCCGCATGATGGAGCACATATGTGCTTCCACAGATTCCGACGGAAACGAGAGTTGTATGCGGCGCTTCCAAAAATGAAAAACTCCTGTTTCTTCTTCTATTTGCCAGGTTGTCATCCTCGTGAGAGTCCTCCACAAATCCCAACCGCTCGTTGCTAGTCATCTCAGCCGTCCGTCAAGTGCCAAAAGAGGAGGGGCACGCTGCTGCTGGACGAAAGGCAGAAGGATGCTTTCCTCTTCGGGTATGCAAGCTGGCGAAATCTTGGCTGTTGATGAGGCTTCACCCGACCATCCCGGACGTCCGAGCAAGGGCAGCCTCGCTTAGGGCGACTAAGCTCCCGAAAACAACGCCCTTCACGCGATATTTTAGTTGCGGCTGAAAATCTCGTGAGATATTGGAGGAATCACAATTGCTGATGGGATAAGTGGGCCTCGTAATGATCAGTGGTCCCATCTAGTCCATCCAGATGGCTTGGATGGCCATCTTAGACCATTGATGAGAATCCGTCATTGGAGGAGACTTCATCTTCTCCATACAATCGAAAAACCCACCAGCTTCCAGTGGACCCCGTTTACAGATCTAAAGCGTCCATTAGGAGGACCATCATGCTAGAAATCCATCTGTATGGATACTTTATAGCCATGCACTGAGGATTCCATGTCATCAGCATTCTTGGGGTGTTTTAACTCAAACAAAAACACAGATTTTCTCCTACTTAAAGGATTAGCGTTCGAGACTTTTAGGGCGAACATTAGGACCTATAAAAGAGCCCTTTTAGGGTAGCCATTGCCAAAAAAGGAAAGATAGAAAGAGAGGGAGTGGAGGCCGCCACATCGGTCGATATGCTCGAGTTGGGGTCAAGTTCAGTCGAGCAAACTCGCTGGTGCGAGTAGGAGTTCGTGCAGAGAAGAAAGTGAAGAAAGAAAGAACCGGAGAAAGAGAAGGAGAGGATGGCAGAGAAGAAGGAGAAACGAGGGAGAAAGAGAGAGGCAGGAAGGTGCAGCCACTGCTGCCACACCGAGTTGAGTAGACGCGTAGGCTGCTGAATTGCGGGACCAGGTGTTGGGTGCGGTCTGGTCCGGTAGCTGCTGGTCTGTACAGATAAGAAGAAGGGAAAGAAGGAAGGAAGGAGAGGAAGAACGAAAAGAAGAGAGTGAATGGAGAAAGGGAGAGATCGGGCCCTAGTCATCCTCCAAACTACCGGATTTGGCCGGGTTCCTCAAAGTTGACTGAGCCCAGTCTGAGTTGAGTTGCAGTTCTAGTCATGACAGAGTTAGGAGCTGAGTTTGATCACTATTGAGTCAGGCTCAAACCATCAAGAGCATAGAAATTCATTGAGTTGTGGTGATTTTTTTTAATATGCCCGGCTTTGACTCGTTATTGGCTGAGTCTGTCTTGTTGCTGAGTCACGATCGCATTGGGATCTGGTTGAGAGCTGAGTCAAGGCCCATGGGTTGAAGAAGTTCACAGAGTAGGTGTCATGCCCCAAACTCAGAAACCGGGCTCACAAAATTCCCGTTCGCAGAATTTGGTGCCGACAGCCTTCGTAGTACCCCATTCTCAGTCACGTCCAGCATCCAAAGACGTTGGACAGCATGGATAAACACATGCATCATGGTGGGTCCCATACATGTGGTCCACCAAGATTTTGGATGAAACTGATGCTTATTATTATTTTTTTCATCTTGGCCGTCTAATGGACCCACTGTAAGGTGAACCTCACGATCGGACGGTCAAGATCATCTTGCACCATGGTGGCCACAAGACATCACATAAAAGGAGAGAGAGAGAGAGAGAGATCCGGTGAGATAAAGGGTCCCTGCCACTATGGGCCCCTCTTGGTTAAATCACATACATCAAAATGGGTCCCACAGACAAGTGGGCCCTAAAATAAGAATCAACAGTGGATCACCCACCTATTGGCCTCCTTCTTTGGCTCCTTGTACTTGTATGCTCCTATGCTCGACTTTTAACGGTGGATGATGGAGTTTTGATGATGGGGATGAGAGATGAGAGGGTGGGAAAGTGGGTCACACTTGTTGTTTAGGGAGAGAGCTTGGACGTATGGAATTCTTAGTTGCTTGAGAGTGAGGAGATGGAATGAAAGAGAGAGAGGGAAGTAATGGGTTAAAGGGATGGGGTGATGTAGTGGTTGTAAGGAAAGATATGGGTTTGTTTGAAAATGTATAAAAGAGGAGTGGTGAGGGGGGAGAGAGGGTTGACTTGTGGGAAAAGAGAGAGAGACCACTTGTACTTGTTGCGGGGTGAGGTGACATGGAGGTAAAGTGGTGTACTTGACTTAATTTGATATGACATGTCATAGAGATTTCCTCGAAGTTCGCAACACGCGGCGTTTCTTCGGAATGAACACAGGCCCACATCTCCTAGCCTAGGTATCAGATCGATGTGCGAGTCACGGCATTAGAACCGCGGCAACGGCGCGGTCGCTATGATACAAGTTTCAGATTGAGGCGACTTTGGTATACAGGACCCGGCATAGGATCACGCGCAAACGTTGGATACAGGTCGAGAGTTGCCGAAATTCGATTGGGAGGACCGCAGAAGTCTACGGAACGGTACGGACTATGATTCGGGTCTTATAACTCTCCCCTCCAAATAAAAATTTTGTCCACGAAATTTACAGAACAGACAAGGGAAGAGGAAACATCATATATAAGTCAAGGCACAATCAGTTTACATAAGGATGGGGGAGTAGCACTCTCTAATATCAACCTTACGCTCCTAAGATGCCTCACCAACACTGTGGTGACCCCTACTAAACCTCAGATCCTGGATAAAAATGATTAAAACTAGGATACCTTGCAACTTTACCATCTCACCAATGACTAATCTAACAAGCTAATCCTAATACCTAGTTGTGCTAATCGTCGGCAACTCCTGACGACTGAGGGTCCTGCAGAGTTGCATAAAACCTGCTCTAGGTCTGTCGAGGAGGTGTGTGTTCCCCCTAAAGAGGTCGTTGCTGCTAAAAATGGGGGCACTCACACTTACAATGCCCTGTCTCACCACATTTGAAGCAGATGCCCGTAAACGATCTCTTTGATGATGTTGAAGATGCTACTGACGCTCGAAAGGATGGAAGGTTCCTGTGCCTCTGCGACCGTCGATGCTGCTGCTGCTAGAAACTACCAGAGGGGATCTTCCTCTTCTGATCTCTTCTATGGTCATGAACCCTCTGCGAATCGTTCCATTCTACCTAGTAAATTTATGCCCTCTGAACTACTTGCTCAAAGGTCGGGAGCATGTGTCTGACGACACGGCTCCAAAGGACAAAACGTAAGCCGTTCTTAAAATGACGGGCCTTTCACTCCCTATCATTAACCAAATATGGTGTGAACCTTGATAGCGCCATGAAACGAGCCACATACTGCGCCATAGACATGTCTCCCTGTACCAAAGTCTCGAACTCTAATGCTTGCTGCCGATGAATGTGGTTAGGGAAGTATTATTGCTCAAATTGATCAATAAAATTCTCCCATGTCTAGACAAAATTAAGCCCTGCAACAAGGGTAATGGAGGTCCACCAGTGCTCGGCCTCACCCTAGAGAAGAAATATTGCCAACCGGACTTGTTGTTGAGTCGTACATGCTATCGTATAAAAAATCTTCTCCACATCGGAGCGCTATCTCTCAGCTACAGTTAGATCTGGCTCACCTTGGAAACGCAGAGGATCGAGCTGTCTGAACTCTTGGAGAAGGGCGCTCACGTGCTCCTGCTCTGCTTAGGCTGGAGAAACAACTGGGCGTTTACCCTGCCCCTGAACGGCGGTTATCGCAGCCTTCAATATCTGTTGTAATTGGGAGGCACTCATGGGTACGATTAGATCCACACCAGCCTCAGGTACAGGAGCAGCATCCTCTGGCTGGGGAACAGGGGACTCAAGTGGTGGAGCGGAAGTCGCTTGAATCGCTCTCTTGGACAGCATGTCCTATGGGAAAGGACAAAGCCGCCTATTAGCCTTGAGAACTCTCGAAGGCACGCACGTTAAGAGTCTATAATAGAAGGTCTCTAAGTTATTCAAACTCGGACCTAATCGTTCTAAATTCTCGACAATCATAGAATGTAGGATAGCTATCAGCAGATATGTGATGTTATCCTCAGGTATTCCCAACTTGGCTTTGATACCAACTTTTGTCATGCCCCAAACTCAGAAACCGGGCTCAGAAAATTTTCTTTCTCCAAATTTGGTGCCGATAACCTCCGTAGTACCCCATTCCCATTCATGTCCAGCGTCCAGAGACGCTGGACGGCATGGATAAACACATGCATCATGGTGGGTCCCACACACGTGGTCCACCAAGATTTTAGATGAAGCTAATGCTTATTATTATTATTATTATTTCATCTTGGTCGTCTAATGGACCTGCTGCAAGGTGAACCTCACGATCGAATGGTCAAGATCATCTTGCACCATGGTGGCCACAAGACATCACATAAAAGGAGAGAGAGAGAGAGAGAGAGAGAGAGAGAGAGAGATTCGGTGAGATAGAGGGTACCCACCACTATGGGCCCCTCTTGGTTAAATCACATACATCAAAATTGGTCCCACGAACAAGTGGGCCCTAAAATAAGAATCAACGGTGGATCACCCACCTATTGGCATCCTTCTTTAGCTACTTCTACTTGTATGCTCCTATGCTTTAAAGGTGGATGATGAAGTTTTGATGGTGGGGATGAGAGATGAGAGGGTGGGAAAGTGGGTCACACTTGTTGTTTAGGGAGAGAGCTTGGATGTATGGAATTCTTAGTTGCTTGAGAGTGAGGAGATGGAATGAAAGAGAGAGAGGGAAGTAATGGGTTAAAGGGATAGGGTGATGTGGTGGTTGAAAGGAAAGATATGGGTTTGTTTGAAAATGTGTAAAAGAGGAGTGGTGAGGGGAGAGAGAGGGTTGACTTGTGGAAAAAAGAGAGAGAGGCCACTTGTACTTGTTGTTGGATGAGGTGGCATAGAGGTAAGGTGGTGTAGTTGATTTAATGTGACATGTCGTAGAGATTCCCTCGAAGTTCGCAGGCCCACATCTGCTGGACTAGGTATCGGATCGGTGTACGAGTCACGGCGTTAGAACCGCGGCGACGGCGCGGTCGCTATGATACAAGTTTCGGGTCGAGCCGACTTCAGTATAAAGGACCCAACTTAGGATTGCGCGCAAACATCGGATACAGGTCGAGGGTTGTTGGGATTCGACCGGGAGGACAGTGAAAGTCCATGGAATGGTACGAACTATGATTCAGGTCTTATAGTAGGAGCTCATCAGAGGTAATTTCTCCCATCTCTTATGAGTGGGACTGAAACTGAACACAATCAGTTATGCTGAGTCGACTCGGTCGAGTTTAACTCAGTTGTCTGCCAACTTCAGCCAATTTCGGCTTAGTTTTAGAACCTTCTTGTTCCAGAAGACCCGACTTTGGGTTGTGTTCATTCCAGCCACGGTAGTAGATTTAGTTTTTTTAAAAAAGAATCCTGAACTGAATTCGAGTTGGATTGAAGCATAGATGAGTTGAGATTAACAGTCAACATGAATATTTTTCCTTTTGTTTCTTAAAAGTTTGAAAAGCTACACAAACCTGAATTTAATTTCCCGAGCTATACCGTTTAAACCTACTTTCAAATTTGGGACCAAATTGAATTTGAGGTAAGGCAACTACTTACTCTTACCTGTGACAATTTAAGTTCACCACGGTTTGGAATTAATTGGGGGTTAACTGACTCATAAGAGATCAAAACCCCCAGCTTTAAAGTTTAGATATAAACTAGGATTTTAAAACTTTAGTTTAGGTCCTTGTTGAGTAAAAGGTGCGATGTCAAGATCTAAGTGTACAAATCTTGTAAATTAGGATGGAATCTAACTCTAAGGTGCATACACGATTCTACTAACATGGGAAGTTGATCCGACTCTCAGGTGAGGATCACCCTTCAAGCTTTTCTACATCTTGATCATTAGCTTGCTCATTCACCTTTGTTTATTTACTTTCTTAATTACTAATGTAGTTAATTGCTTCTATTGATTTTTATTTCTTATGATGTTTGATAAATTGGATTTAAATTCAATATTTGAATATGCAGTAAGATCTAGATACCTCGATTTTGATTTGAAATGAACGCATTGGATATTCATGTACTGCATTGATATTATACATGATTTAATTTGTCATTCATGATCACTTGATGGAATGATGGGAGGTCCTAGAACTAGTGGCCACTTTGTCTAAATAAATTAAATGGAACATTTGATGTGGACTTATCATCGTATGGAACATATGTTGCCTAAGTGACCTTTGGGATAATCCCTTTTTATTACATCCTTAGGATGGGTTGTTTGTCCTATGCAGCCTAATTTAATATTTGTCCTATGTGGCTTTAAGGAATCATCTTCATATAACCTTGCGATGATAAGTTCCGGTTGTAGAACTATAATTGGCCACTAGTTTTGTAGGTTGCCTTTAAACATCGTATTTTTTAGCCCATTGGCCAAGGATGGTGGAATGGGACACTGTGCCTGAGCTGTCGGCCTATGCTGGGTGACAAACCCCCCATAGTAACCTTTGAGTTTTCTTAAAATAATTATTTGAAATTGAAATAATAATGATTGGGCTAATCATGCATTTTCATGGTATATGGTCTTTTCCGGGTGACTGGTTCTCCTTAGACGTGCCTTGAGTACTTTTTTGGGTGGCTAGATCTCCTTGGGTGATCTATATATTATTATGGTCTTTTTCGGGTGGTCAGTTCTCTTTGGGCATACCTTTATGTACTTTTTCGAGTGACTAATTCTCCTTGGGCGATCTATATTACATGGTCTTTTACGGGTGGTTAGTTCTCCTTGGGCGTACCTTTGTGTACTTTTCCGGTGACTAATTCTCTTTGGGCGATTTATATTACATGGTCTTTTCTGGGTATTAGTTCTCCTTGAGCGTACCTTTGTATACTTTTTTGGGTGACTAATTCTCTTTAGGCGATCTATATTACATGGTCTTTTCCGGGTGACTAATTCTCCTTTGGCGATGTATATTATATGGTCTTTTCTGGGTAGCTAGTTCTCCTTGGGCATACCTTGAGTACTTTTCCGGGTGGCTAGTTCTCCTTGGGCGTACCTTGAGTACTTTTTCAGGTGGCTAGTTCTCCTTGGGCGACTTTTTACCAACTGGATGTGCATCCCCAGGTCTGTGAGCATGTGTATGCATCCATGTATATAAATAAGATTATCTTTGTGAAATTTATTTAATGAATGCGTATCTAATGAACCTTATCTAATTCTCATGATAATCATTGTATAATATTTGTTAAATATTGTCTCTGATAAGTATGCTCAATTATCTTGATGATACAATAAATCTTAGGGGTTATACCTCACTGGACAGTCATTGACGTTATCAAACTGTAATCAGTGTGCAGGGGACGCAGAGGATGCACATGTTGGTGTGCATGTGGAATAGGAGGAGCTAGACTACCTTACAACTCTCTATCCTCGATTACATTTGTGTTTAATTTGTACTGTCAGGTTAACGAGTAGTGTACTCGGGTTCCGAGAATCGGGGTGTTACACTATTCCCCTTTTATATTTTATTTCTAAATCAAATTTTTGGAGTAGAAGGATCCATCTTATCAAGCGGGGCTTAGCATCATTCTTAGAAAGAAGATATTTCAGTGTCACATGATCAGTGTAAATGATGATCTTAGATCCGATTAAATAAGACCTAAATTTGCATAAAGCGAACACTACGGCTAAGAGTTCCTTTTCTGTAGTAGAGTAGTTCATTTGCGCAGATTTTAGAGTTCTATTTGCATAATGAATAATGTAAGGCTTCTTCTCTTTTCTCTGGCCTAACACTACCCTAATAGCATAGTCAGACGTGTCGTACATAATTTCAAAAGGGATGCTCCAATCGGGTGGTTGCATAATAGGTGCGGTAGTTAACATGCCCTTATCTTAGTAAAAGCTTCCTGACATTGTTCAGTCCACTCATATAGTACATCCTTTTGAAGTAGATTACATAAAGGATGAGAGAGGTGACTAAAGTCTTTTATGAATCATCTGTAAAATTTGCATGTCCTAAGAAGGATCACACGTCGCATATGCTTTTGGGAGGTGATAGGTTAGAGATTAGATCGATTTTGGCCTTGTCCACATCAATTCCCTTAGATTAAATTATATGTCCAAGAACAATTTCCTTGGGAACCATGAAATGAGATTTCTCCCAATTCAAAACCAAATTCTGCTCCTCACATCGCTGCAACACACATTTAAGATTTTTTGAGCACTGGTTGAAGGATGGACTAAAAACAGAGAAGTCGTTTATGAAAACCTCTAAATATTCCCCTACCATGTCAGAAAAAATACTTAACATGCATCGCTAAAATGTGACAAGGGCATTACACAGTCCAAATGGAATTTTTCGATAAGCAAACGTGCTATAGGGACATATGAACCCGAATACCCATCACGGAAGCAGTAATAAGAATGACCAGCTAACCTTTCTAAGATTTGGTCAATGAAGAGCAAGGGAAGTGGTCTTACGTCATGACGGTATTCAATTTTCTATAGTCAATGCACATTCTCCAACCAATAGTAACTCTAGTTAGCACGAGTTCATTGTTGGCATTAGCTACTTTGGTGATTCTGAATTTCTTAGGAACCACCTGAGTTGGACTCACCCATTAACTATCAGATATAAGGTATATAATAGCTACATCTAACAATTTTAGTACCTCTCCTTTAACCACTTCTTTCATATTTGGATTGAGTCGATGTTGTGGTTGTCGAGAGGTTTTCGCATTATCCTCAAGATGAATGTGGTGAGTACAAATCAAATGATCGATTCCCTTGAGATCCGCAATCAACCATCCAATGGCTCTTTTATGTTCAATGAGAGTAGCATATGCATGCTCTCCTTCTCTTGTCAAGGTGGGAAGAAATCACCGCTGGGTATGTCTCATTTTAACCTAAGTAGGCATATTTAAGATCAGCGGGTAAAGGTTTTAGGTCAAGCTTCGGTACTTTGAGGCTAGACGGTAGAGGTACTACGTTGGTTTGGGGCAATTTCTCAAATTGTGGCCTCCACCGATTAACTTCAAGTACCGGTGTAGTATCGCGCATGACATCCATCTCCCTAATCATGTCATCATCCAAATTGGGGGAGTGTGCCAAGCATGTCTCCAGAGGCTCAAAGGATAAGGTCATCAGAGCTCTATCTTCCATGAAAGATTCTATCATATTAATGTCATGGGCCTCATCATCATCCTCTACCTGTCTGCTCATGTTGAAGAAGATATTGAGCTCCAACGTCATATTTTCAAAAGACAAATTCATGACCTCATTCCTATAATTGATGATAGGATTGGATGTAGTAAGGAACGGGCGACCAAGTATGACAGGAATTTGAGTGCTCATATCTGCGATGGGCTAACTATCCAGGATGATAAAATCTACTAAATAGTAGAATTTATCAACTTGGACCAATATATCCTCTATCATCCTTCTTGGTACACGAACTAAGTGATCAGCAAGTTGTTACGTGGTCCATGTGGGTTTTAATTCACCAAAACCCAGTTGTTCATAGACTGAGTAAGGGATCAGATTTATGCTCGCCTCCAAGTCAAGAAGTGCGTTCTCAATTTAGTGATTCTCAATTTTACAAGTGATAGTTGGGCTACCAGGATCGTTATATTTTTGTGGTACATTTTGCTTGAGGATGGCACCCACTTTTTTCATTAAGAAATTTTTTTTTTAATACTTTGCCGCCTCTTGGTTCTGCATAAGTCTTTCAGAAATTTGGCATATGAAGAAATTTATTTCACAACATCCAGAAGAGGGATGTTAACATTCACTTGTTTCAACACCTCTAAAATATCCTATAAGTTAGCTAGAGGTTTTGGTGCAATCAAACGCTGGGGGAATCAAGCAATTATATTGCTTTGAAGTTCTAGTTCTAACCCACGTGGAGCAATGCTAGGCCTATCATTAACGTCTTCTTCCGAGTCCTTAGACTTTTTAGCCCTTACCAGAATAGTTTTGTCAATTATTTTTTCACTCCTAAGAGTGGTGATAGACTTGGCTTACTCTATTTGATTTGAAGAGCTTGAGTCACTAATTTCGTATTGCCGTTTAGGATTAGGGAGAGTTTGAACTGGAAGGATCCCTTTCTCCATAACCGCAACGTGTGATTCTATCTTTTGTATAGCCTTTATAAGTTCTTGTAAGGCTTGGAGAGTACTTTGTTGGATAAGCTCTTAAGTTTGTGTGGGATTTTGAACCGATTCCTCTTGAGGTTTTCCTTGATTCAAGAATTGGTTAGGGATTCCTTAAGGAGTATTAATTTGTCCATTCCTCCAACTGAAGTTTGGATGATTTCTCCAACTTAAATTATATGTGTTTGAAGTGGGTCGTTTGAAATGCCTTTGGTAGTTGTTCATAGCATTTTATTGCTCATTCAATATTTCTTGAAAAACAGGTATTATTGGACAATTTTCAATTGTATAAATGTTGCAAGCACAAATACCACAAACAACTTCCTTAGCCTTATCCTTCTTGAGTTTCATGGCCTCAATTTTTCTTGTGAGATTAGCCGCTTTAGCATTGATATCATCTTTCACTTTCAATATATATTCCACCCCTCTCCTTTGATTAAGTAGGCTTAGAAGAGGTACTAGGTCTTGATGAGATGTCCCATGATTGTGCGTTTTCAGCAAGTTTGTCAAAGTAATTCCACACATCATCAACATCTTTGTTCATGAATTCTCCATTGCACATTGTCTTGACCAATTGGCACATGAAAAATGTCAGTCCATCGTGAAAAAATTTGTTATGCACCACATTTCAAAGCCATGTTGTGGGCATGAACTGACAAGATCCTTGAACCGCTCCCAACATTGGAAGAATGTCTCATCTTCCTTTTGGATGAAGTTCATGATTGACTTTCTGATGGTGTTTGTCTTATGGTATGGGAAGAATTTCTTTATGAACTCCCTTATCATGTCGTTCCATCTGCCAATGGATCATGAACGTAGTGAATGCAACCATGCTTAGCCTTTTCTTTTAAGGAGAAGAGAAAGAGTTTCTGCCTGATCATGTCCTTAAACACATTAGGAAAGTATAAAGTAGTTATTATCTCATCAAACTCTTTCATGTGTAGTATGGACTTTTAGATTCAAGTCCACGGAACTTTGGAAGGAGTTGGATCACCCCTGGCTTAATATCCAAATTTCCTGTATTTTCTGGAAAAATCATACCGGAAGGTATACTCACCTCGGCTGGTTGTAAGAAATCTTGTAAAGTACGAGGCGGGGGTGCATTGTGCACTTTATTCTCATCCTGAATTTCTTCAACTAGAGGTTGAGGTTGATTTGTAGGTTGATTTGCAGCCATCTGTAGACACCCCACCTAGGTTAACTTCTTAAGAAGGCTAAGACAATCCAGGAATCATGATCGTATCCCAAACCAAACCCTAATCCCAACCTAAACCTTAATCCCTGACCTAAAACCTCAAAATCCGCAACCAGAAATCATAATCCAAATCATTCAGTCAGCATATAGTCCCCTCCTATACCATATATCCAGACTAGAATCCTTTACCCAAACCTAAGCCCACCTATCTGAGCTACAAAAACCCTAAGAGGAGACCATCCGACAAACTAGCGCATCAAACAAAGCCCACACGCTCAAGCCTGGCCCGAGCGCAGCCCGAGAGGTAGTCGGAGTACCTTCGCTCGCAACCCACGTGTAAACATCTGGGGACAGCTATCCCAGCACCCGAAAGTCAACTGTCTCCTAGAATTACCCCCCAATCTGAGCTTTTTTACCCTTTTACCAACCCCATTAACCAATGGGAGCACGCCACGTGGCGTCTCTCTCCCCTCAACCAATCACCACTTGCCACATCAGATTTTACCCCTCTAAACCCAAAAATTACCATAGAACCATCGGAGAAGGCTATAAATAGCCCTCTCCTCTTCTCATTTCAACACACCTAAAAATGAAGCCGCTTCCAAGCTTAAGAGAGTGAGAGAGAAAGAGAGTAAGGAAAAGAGTGAAGGAAAGGGAAGGAGCTACCAAGCCTTTAAAGTTCTGATTTTTCAAGCCACCCCCTTTAGCCCTTCCTCTTGACTTCTCCGACCCATCTAACCTAGTCCAGTTTGATCATGGTTTGGTCTATGTCCTAGCCTACTCGAAGATCAAGCTAAATATCCATTCAAGCATTCATCATGACATCTATTTCCTTCCCAACCCCCCTGCTATTCTAGATCTCTAATGAATGTATGCTTTATGACTTGCCATACATCGGATCCTATCACATCAGAAATTCCTAGATGATCTAGTCCACTTTTTCTTTACCTTTTTACATAAGCATCATCACATCCGCCTTCTAGACACATTGTTAGATGTATGCTCCGTGACCTGCCGAAATCTCGGATCTTACCACATCAAAAATCCACGTGTGACTAGTCCCATCATGACCACAGCATCATCATCCCTTGAGATTATTTTATCACACTAAGTAGAGACCATACATTTGTACGAGCAGAGAGGGTGTCTAACCCCTTCTCTCTTTGTAACTGAGGTCCCTTACCCAGAATTTCGGATCGCAAACTAGGAGTCAACCTAAGGAAGCAAAATCATCAGATTTCTCCAGTCTTGATTATTTCGCAGTTCTAACCGATAGCAGGATTCTAAGATTATTCGGCTAGTGGCGACTACAACATCCAACATTCATAAATCACCCCTACCACCACTACTCCATAACATATAAATCAGCATGGGCATCGATTTCCAGTGTCTACAGAATGGCGACTCCACTGGGGACGTCTAGCTCGTACTAGCTGAGACCCGAATCGAAAGTGTGTGGTATTCTAATCTCAAGGGACATTTATCACTGCATTCACAAAAAAAAATATCTTTGGCTTGCATTCTCTTGGGCATAGATTCGAACCATGACCACCCGATCCCATGCAGCCATGACCTCTCAAGCTACCCATGATGAAGAGCCGCAGCTCAGCTAGCACCCGAAACATTAGCACCTGCACCTACACCAACACCCGCACTACTACCACCAGTGGCTCCAGCAAACCC
Source organism: Magnolia sinica (assembly GCF_029962835.1). Lineage (NCBI taxonomy): Eukaryota > Viridiplantae > Streptophyta > Magnoliopsida > Magnoliales > Magnoliaceae > Magnolia > Magnolia sinica. Next base: position 79,683,420 of record NC_080573.1, read on the forward strand.
ACAAGCCAATACAACCACGCAATAGCTACTACTTTGAACGATGCAAGAACTACTACTTCGCTTAGTGCCAAGTGCCACATCAAATACACAGGCAACTCAGCCTAGTGTACAAAACAGCTTACTCCCTCAAACCCCTTTTGCCTTTTCTCTCATTCCTCCAGCAAATCTTGTTCTCCCTCTTCCAAAAGAGTCAGTACAAGATCAACAGCAACCAGCAAGCGAGAGTAACCCTCCCACACTTCTCTACTCGATACATCACAATAATCAGGTTATAACACAAGTTCCCCCTAACGGGAACCAAAGACAAGAACTAGCGGATGCCCATGAATGGGGCCAATTTCGAGTCCAATTTACTCCCCTTAACGAGAGTAATATTCCAAAATTGGCAGATACCCCAGGCGGGAGCCATTTCCGAACATCACACCCTCCTCCGAAAGGGAGCGACGTTCAATTCCAGCTATCTCCCGCCACTGGGAGTCCACCATCTTTCCAACAACCCCCATTCTCGATCCATACGATGAGGAAGCAGCACAAGCTCTACAGCGAGGGCCAAGATATCCATAGTAAGGCAAATCAAAAATTGAGGAATTATGAGAGCAGTTACAAATGGTGCAAAATCAGCTCCAGAGATAGCAAGGAGTGGACCACCCATCCACTAAATTCAAGGACCTTTGTCCCTTCCCACACGCCCGAGTACCTCCAAACTTCGAGGTACCAAAGTTCAAAAGGTATGACGATAGTGGGTGCCCTATAGCACACTTAAAAGCATTTTGTGGGGAACTTAATGCGATAACAGAGAATGATGGATCCTTGATACGGCTCTTCCAGAAGTCCCTTAAAGGTGACGCTTTGAATCGGTACACCTCGCTAGGCAACCATCAAATCAGAACCTGGGAAAAACTCTCTCAGGCATTCATAGACAGGTTCTCATACAACCTGAATATTGCTCCAAGAAGATCTGACATGGCTGCCTTGAGATAAAAAAGTGACAAATCATTGTCAGCATACGTGGGACGATGGTGGGCCATAGCAGCCCGAATGAGAAATCTCATCGATGACGAAGAACAGATATCCATGATTGTACATTCCACAAATCCCAGCATTTCAAGATACCTGATCTCATACCCCTACGTAAACTTATCTTAACTCATCCAGGCTGGAGAACAAGTGGAAGCCGGGATCAGAGCTGGAACCTTTTTCCCATGGCCACATCAGACCCCCAAAATCAAAAGAAACAAAGTCGAGGGGAAACTTGTGGGATATGGAATGGAAACGGCACTGCTCCCACGCAGCGCACTACGGAAGTTAACAACATCGTAGCCAACACTCAAGGCAACCAGTACACTCCGCAACCAGAGCCCCAGCGAGATAGGTAATACCAGCAACAATCAAATAGGCAGTACCAACCACAGCAAACCCAACAGGGATATCAGGCACAACCGCCTCAACAATAATGGCAACAGCCTAGGGAGAATGCGAAAGGCCCTTACAAACAGGCAATGTTAGGAAGGAAGTTCACCCCTTTAGCACAAACATATAATCAGGTTCTGATAATGTTAATACAAAAGCAACTTCTTACACCACTCCAGCCTCGACTCCCACCTAATCCCTTGTCACCCGGTTTCAACGAAAATCAGTATTGTGCATATCACCAGGCTCCTGGCCACCTAACGGATTGATGTTTCGCTTTGAAGCATGTGATCCAAGATTTAATCGAAAGCCAGAAGATCGTCATCACCCCAGAGGCCAACAATAAGCTCAGGCCAACATTCTCCAAAATCCCCTGCCATCGTATCAAGCAGGACCCAGCGCACCTAGCACCTCAACTGTCAACCATATTAAAGGAGGGCAACCCATATACTCCTCTCCACATCATTCCATATAAGCAATCATACCTGATACAGCAAATCGGATATGGAGATACCAACAGGCGCCATCACCCGGACCATAGGTATTCCTTAAAAGAGCACCCATAACACATCCTCTCATATTCCTTGAAGCAACACCAACAACTCAGCCTCTCATCTCGTAAGAGGCACCCCCAGCATCCACCAAGTCATATCCTCAACACCGTATTCCCCAAGGGACACGTCCAGCCCCAAATTCGGCAAACCCAGAAAGCTCAAGTTCTGAACCTGTCATTCTTTCAATAGGCCTCCCTGATCTAACCCTGCTAACTTTACAAGGGGTGCCCCCGAATCAAGAACCAAGTTTCCTAATGCCTCACCAATTGGCACATGCCCAGAGGATCCCTCCCACACCTTAAAAGAGGGAGAAAATTTTCATTGCCAAAACTGGTCAAGACTTGGTAGCACCTTAATAGAAATTATCAGGGCTCTCACAAATGATTCCAGCTACAACCTCTTAGCATCAAGAACCAGTGATATATCTAGAAGGAAGAGCGGTTCCCTCCTACAACCCGAAAGCAGTCCCATGGCATTACCCAGAATGCGCTGAAGTGGGTAATAGCGGGAGGTATTTCAGGAGAGATAACCAGAGCCCAAAAGAGACCCGGGGAATTCTATCAGGAACCACTTGCAAAACTGATGCTGCTTATGACATAGCAACCCAACTCAAATCTATTCCCATTCAAATATCCATCTGGGAACTTCTATGCACGTCAAGATCGCATAGAGAAATCTTTGCGAAAACATTGAATGATGCCCATATCTCTCCTGACGTACCTCCCGAAATTGTGGCAAATATGATTGGACAACTCTTTGCACCACATGCCATCACTTTCTCTGATGAAGAATTGCCACCTAAAGGTCGCAAACATGGGCATTCATTGAACATAGTTGCCCGTCATAAAAATTTCAAGGTCCCACTCGTGCTCATTAACAATGGATCCAGCCCTAACGTTTTCCCTTTAAGGACTGCCAAACATTTAGGGATAGAACCATCTTCTTTTAAACCTAGTACCATGAGCGCTAGAGCCTTCAATAACTCTCGAAGACAGGTTGAGGCAGAAATTGACCTTGAATTGTAAATTAGACCAGACATCACCCTTGTCACGTTTCAGGTCATTGACATTCCTGCCTCATTTAACCTTCTGTTGGGGTAGCCATGGCTCCATGCTGTTGGAGCCATCCCATCTACTCTCCATCAAAGGGTTAAATTCCCCTTGGGAAATCTAATCATTGCAGTATTGGCCGAGCTAGAAACCATCTTACCAGTGACAGTCAATATCCCAGAAACGAACATCCCGGTGATTGACATTCAGCATGTAGAAGGTGACATATCTTATCACAACTTCGAATTCGAAAATGTGAATGCAATCGCCAATCCACGACCTCTTGCTACTGAATATGTCATTCCCCCTGCTAAGGGATTAATCCTGAACTATCGTACTGAGTTCCATGAAAAAAGTATGGTGATAAAGCCAGCACGTGCCAATGTGCAGAGATAGGGACTGGGATATCAGCCGACATCAAAAGATCAAGAAGAAAGACCCAAAAAGGGTCAATTGTTTAGGTGCACACCCATCAAATTCGTCAAGGCTGGGATAGTTTGTGGAGACACGATGATTTCCCTTGAGAACCACCTCTAGCGACTCAAACTCTCAAAACATTCCAATCAGGAGTCCGTCTGGCCATCGATAAGGTGGGATAGGATCCTCAGGGCATCAAAAGCACATCTGATGCCAAGGGCAGAACCCTCAGACCCACCACATGGGGCTAGGGGCATGGAAAAGGATCCACTCACAAAGGACCCAGAATCAGGGGTGTCCCTTGAAGGAGACGTAAGCAAGAACACGGAGACACCCACCCCCACCCACAGTCAAGGGGACAATCCCCACCACCAGCTCAGCAGCACAAGGGGCAGAAGCAACCCATCCACTGGAACGACAAAGGGAAGTGGCCTTCACTTGACTGGACGGATATCAAGATCCCATCACAAGATGAACCTAGAGAGCCGGAAGAGCTCCAAATGCTGCCGAAGAAATTGAATCAAATTCCGACTCTGAGCCCAGCCCAACAGACATCATGGTCATCAGGACAGATGACCCACAGGAACAAACAGGACAGAACAGCAGAATCGAAAGGAGGAAAGAACCTCGCTGGTCAGCCATCCCCCTAACAATCGAATCACCCGGTAGGCCAGACACAGATGCCAGTCCCAAAAAAAATACAATGTAAATAGTAGTTAGTACCCCGAACTAGGACATGATCCATCATGGTTCACAACACCGTCTTGTTCGGGACCCCATGGCGGTACAAAAAAATTAAAAAAATTTTAAAACACAAAAACATCACATATGCCCAAAAACACAAAAAAATCAAATATTCCTCAAAACCACAAAACATCAAAAAAATTTCAAAATACCAAAACAATAAAAAAAAACTTTCAAAAATCGTTGTGCCAAACTCCTCAGATGCAACGTGGGAGTTTGAGGTCGACTCATATGATTTCGATCTAGAATTGGACTTCGAACTCATGGGTTTGGATGAAGCCCCGGATGAGGGAAATGATGATACCGCTCATGACTTCGAGGATTCTCTCAAAAAGTTTGAAACAAAGGCCAATGTTGTAGTAGACGATTTCAAAATTGTGAACTTGGGATCAGCGGAACTCCCCATAGAGGTGCGCATCAGAAGATCACTCTCTCCGGAACACAAGCAGAGGATGACGAAATTTTTGAAACTGAGGTTGTCTAAGTTTGCTTTCTCTTATGAAGACATGCCAGGGCTCGATGAAGATCTGGTGGTGCACCATTTGCCAACAAAGCCTGACATGAAGCCTATCAAGCAGAAACTACGGAGAATGAAGCCAGAATGGGCCCTGAAAGTCCGCGATGAAGTCATCAAGTAATACAGCGCGGGATTCCTGGTAGTCTCCAACTACCCAGAATGGCTCACAGATATCGTACTAGTTTCAAAGAAGGACTGAAAAGTCAGGATGTGCATCAACTTCAGGGACCTCAACAAAGCAAGCCCTAAAGATGACTTTCCTCTACCCCACATCGACACGCTGGTAGATAATACTGCAGGACACAAGATCTTCTCCTTCATAGATGGTTTCTCCGGTTACAACTAGATCAAGATGGCCATCGAAGATCAAGAGAAGACTTCATCACACCGTGGGGAACTTTCTCCTATCGGGTCATGCCCTTCGGGCTAAAGAATGCAGGAGCTACATATCAGCGAGCCATGACTGCCTTGTTCCATGACATGATAAATAAGGAAATGGAAGTCTATATGGATGACATGATCGTCAAGTCTCGCACGATTGAAGGATACTTTGAAGATCTCAAGAACCTTTTCGACAGACTAGAAAAGTTTAAGCTCCGACTCAATCTACAAAAATGTGTCTTCAGTGTGACGGGAGGCAAGCTGTTAGGCTTTATTGTCAGCAGAAACGGTATTCGGGTGGATGAAATTAAGACCAAGGCAATCATTGAAATTCCACCACCCAAGACTGAAAAAGAAATTCGAGGCTTCCTCAGGCGGATCTAGTATATCAGTCGATTCATCGCATAGCTCACCCCGGTCTGTGAGCCCATATTTAAGCTTCTGCAGAAGAACTCTCCAAAGGAATGAAATGACGATTGTCGGGTGGCCTTCAACAAGATCAAAAAGTACCTGCTAAATCCTCCAATGCTCATGCCACCTATTCCAAGTAGGCCATTACTGCTATATATCTCCGTCGCGGCAGAAGTAATCGAATGCGTTCTTGGCCAACACGACGTTACAGGAAGAAAGGAGCAAGCGATCTGCTATCTAAGAAGACGATTCACAAGCTATGAAGCCAAGTACTCCAGCTTAGAGAAAATGTGCCTCACCCTAGTCTGGGCAACACAACAGATACGACAATATATGATCACTCACCCAATCCTTCTGCTCACTCGCATGGACCCTTTAAAGTACTTGTTCAAAAAACCAGCACTAACAGGCCGGATTGCAAAATGGTAGCTACTTCTTTCAGAATTTAACATCACATATGTCACTCAAGGGGCAAGCATTGGCCAATCACTTAGTCGCACATTCTCTGCCTGATTACCAACCGCTGAAGACCTTCTTCCCTGATGAAGCCATCCTCCAGATCGAGGAGGAAGAAGAAGGAAAGGCAGGAGAGTGGACACTCTTCTTTGATGGAGCCGCGAACTCGAAAGGAAGTGGTGTAGGAGCCATGCTATACTCTCCCGAACCAATTCCCATATCCAAGAGCCTGGCATTCCAATGCACTAACAACGTAGCTGAGTATGAGGTCTGCATCGCTGGTCTAAGAGAAGCCATAATCCTCAGTGTGAAGAAGTTACGAGTCTTCGGAGACTCACAACTCATCATCAATCAGATAAATGGCGATTGGAAAACCAAAGATGAAAAGTTGATCCCATATCACGTCTACCTGAAAATTTTGATTGAAGAATTCAACGAGATCACATTCTCTTACATGCCCCGAGTCAAGAACCAATTTGTAGACACTCTGGCTACCCTCGCCTCAATGCTGGAGATCTCAAAGGGAGCTGCTGAATGGGAACTCACCGTTGAACTCCAAAAGGAGCTTACATTCTGTCTATAAATCGATGAAGCTGAACCTCCCCTGAATGATCGGCCATGGTATGCAGACATCAAGGAATACCTCGAACACCAGAAGTACCTGAAAGGAGCAACACCAACTGATCGACGCACTATCCAACACCTATCAACACAATTCGTGATAACCGGGGGCATCATCTACAAGCGATCCTTCAACCAAGTCCTACTCCGCTGCGTGGATGAGGCAGAAGTGGCACAAATCATGTCAGAAATCCATGAAGGATTATGTGGCCCACACATGAATGGACATATGATAGCGAAAAAGATCCTGTGACTTGGCTATTATTGGCTTACGATGGAGACAGATTGCTGAAAACACATCAGGAAATGCTTCAAGTGTTAGGAGCATGCAAATCAGATCCATGCGCCTGCTTCCAAACTCTACAATCTGACTGCACCATGGCCCTTCTTTGTATGGGGGCTAGATATCATAGGCAAGATCAGCCCCAAAGCTTCAAATGGGCACAAATGCATCCTGGTGGCAGTAGATTACTTCACCAAATGGATAGAGGCAGTATCCTACACCACCATCGCAGCATCTCACATGGTCAAGTTTATGAAGAACAACATCATTAGCCACTATGGGGTCCCTCAGGCCATCATCACAGGCAACGGAACTCCATTCGTCAATAAAAGGATGAACGATTTCCTCGACAATTTCAAAATTCAATGCCATCGGTCAAGCCCTTACCGTCCCCAAATGAATGGTGGAGTAGAAGCCGCGAATAAGACCATGGTACATATATTAGAAAAGATGGTAAAGACATATCGTGATTGATCGGAGATGCTTCCTTACGAGCTTTGGGCCTATCAGACGTCTGTATGGTCTGCTACAAGCGCAACTCCATATGAGCTCACATACGGAATGGAAGCAGTACTACCAGTCGAAATCGAAATCCCATCATTGTGGATACTGCTGGAAAGTGACGTCGAGGAAGGTGAGTGGCAACAAGCAAGATACGATCAACTGCACCTGGCAGATGAAAAATGCATGCAGGCACTAAGCCACTCCCAATGTTATCAAAGAAGGATCGCTCGGGCGTACAATAAGAGAGTCCGCAAGAGAAGTTTCAAAGTCGACGACATGGTTATGAAGCGTATCCTACCACCGCATTTGCCAGATCCTAGAGGAAAGTTCAAACCCTATTGGGACGGACCTCTGATCGTTCAGGGAGTACTCCCAGGAGGTGCCTTCTAGCTCACCAGTCTGAGAGGAGAAGATCTTCCTGAGCCCATCAACGCTGAAAATGTGAAAATCTATCACGGGTAGCCATACCTAACCCTGTCAATGATTACAATCGCAATGCTATGTCCATTACTTTCCTGCCAAAAACAAAAAAAACAAGTATCCGCTATTTCCCATCAGAAACACCCGTCACCTCTCCCATAAAAAAACAAAAAGAAGAGAAAACAAAAGGCACAAAAAAAAGAGAGAAAGAGAAAAGAGAAAAAAGAAAATCTCCAAAAGAAAATCTTAAAAACAAGAAAACAAGCCCATCCCAAAGCTCCAAACAATCCCACCAAAAGCATCTTGCGATTGTGCTCAAAGACAAGGACAGGAAGGTAACCAGTTGGCCGGCTATGAAGGATTCGCACTCCAAAAAAAGAAAGAAAAAAGAGAGAGAGAGAGAGAAAGCATACTAAAGAAAAAGGGCGAGGTGAAAACCCAAAAGGGCGCCTTGAGTAAAAACAACGGGTATGCAGCGGACTTAGTGAAAACTTGAAAAGGCACCAAGGGTAAGAAAGCACAGCTGCCAAGGGGAAGGCAATATAAAAAACCTGGGACATAGTGAAAATCTGAAAGGACACTGTGAGCAAAAATGACGGGAAGAACCAAACGTAGTGAAAACCTGAAAGGGCACTATGGGCAAAAATGGTAAGAAATAAAAACAAATAAATAAATAAAAGTGTAGGTACAGAAGAAGCCAAGGCAGCAAGCACCGCAATGAGATATAAGGAAAGATCAACTTCAGATCAGTACTCCATCAAACTCTGCTCAAATCCACGGATGCGATCCCGGACACCCTCTCAAGGAATCAAGACCCCAAGAACACAATCTAGACTACTACGCACCATGTGGGCTAAGCCCGAGATTCTGATCCCAATCATCCGAAGCACAAATCCAAACACAGGCAAATATTGACAAATTTGGCACAAAACAAAAATCTTTCATTCCTTTAAAGTCTTTTTACAAGTACACTACTTTTCTTTTCAAAAAAAAAATCCTTCATGCATGCAAAATAAGCAGTTGGCTAAAAAAATAGAGGATCATAGGTAAACTCTTATCTCTCGTACATCGATAATCTCTGCCTAAGCCTCACTATTTCCATGCACAAGTAAAAGGCCTCATCCCTATCTAGGCGATGTGCCGCAAGCATGCTTTCATCATACCGCCGTCCCACTGGCAGTTAACGAGCCATATCCTCACATGTGTGGCAAAGGACAGCGATCTCGATGATCAGGTGACCATGTGTGGCAAGTAAGAAAGACGAATCAATAAAAGGCCGCTCCTCGAAGGCCTCGAGTGAGTCGTCAACACATGAGGAAGACGAAGCAGTATCGCCCACTATATCCTGATCAGTAGACTCATCCGCCAAATGCCAGCCTGGAACATGACGATAAAGTGACTACTCTGCCACCCATCACTGGTACGGCACTGTGGCCAAAGGAGGAGCCCAAGACTGAAGCCCCAGAATCGTCACATCCAAAGATCCCTGCCAAGAAATTCAAACTCGTCTGTACAAAGCAGTCAAATTAGAAGGAAGAAGGGCATGCCCAAACCCAGAAAAAGCAAAGTCCGAAATATCCTGACAAAAGCCAAACTGCTGAAAAAAGCGCACAGAATAGTAGGAGTAGTACCCCCGAAGTCCCAGTAACAGTAAAGGAGTGCAAGCGGCACTGCAAATCGAAGGAGAGCGATAGAGCCAGGGAGCCTCCCAACTAATCTCCCACCCCCGTAACTGAGAGAGCATACTGCTGTATAACGACTCAGTGGCCTCAACACCAAGGGGAAGGCCATTAAGTAACAAGCACAGCACATCATCACGGTGGGAGTTGGGCCACGCAAGCGGAGGGGTCATAAAAAGATGCTCCCACAGGCACACCTGGAAAATACAAGTCAAGCTCAAGTTACAAACAAAAAAGGGGGGGGGTAAAGGAAGGGATCAAAGCAAAAAGCACCTGAAGGAATGAACAACAACTCCGGAGGATACGGGTGCGTCCAAGAGAGCATTCGGTCAGCCCCAAAAAGAGCTCTGCCAGCACCGCAGAAGTAATGCTCCTGCAATGCAAGACACGGCGGAATATGTCCAACAAAACTCCCAATGATGACTGTCGCCACCCCGAGAAAAGCAGCTTGGCCAGAACGCAAAATATCAATGCATTCAAACACTGAAGCTGACAATCTGATCCAGGACCTCCTCGGGAGGTAGAATAAACGATCATATAGAAGCTCCAGCGAAATCTCACCAGCTCTAACCTCGGCAATAGGGAGAGCAACAAGAAATCCAAACCAAGAGATCAGATCAGTAGAATGAACTGGCTTAGACGAAGGGACATAAGGCTCTCGGGTGAGAGGGAGACCAGAAAAGCACGCGAACTCTTCTAACAATGGGCCTAACTCTAGATCGTCAAAAGAAAATAGGTTCAGCGCTGGAACCCAATCATGCGAAGCCGCACTCAACAATCACCAGTCTAGGCAAACTCGATGAAAATGGAGAACCTCTCTGAAGCCTAAAGAGCCCAACTCAAAAATCTCAGACTCAGTCAAGCTCTCGAGCCAGATATGAAACCGCTCAGAAAAGATACTGCGTGGCTGCAATCGACAGGTTCAAATAGGTACACCCTCAACAATCTGGAACCCAGGAATCCGTAGGAGAATCATCAAAGATGGGCATCCCCTCATCCAGTAGGTCAACTCATGATGACGAAAAAAGCCTGACTCCCCCATCACATCTCGCAAAGTATCCTGAAAAGCTGCAATGGATGGGCTCAAGCCGCCAACGATTACCACATCAGGTGCAGTCTGAAATGAACAAGCCCCAGGAGCTGCAACTCCTAGAATATCCCAGTGGATAACGGTATCTGTACCCTGGCTCCCGACGGTAGCTGAATGTCACATAACTGTCTCGAAATTTGCACCAAAGATCTGACCCAGACCATCCACAAGAAGTCCATCACCTGTCACATCCAAGCCATCCAAACCGCTAAGATGGGACCCACCACCCATCCAAGCCTGATCCATCACATCCACACCATTCATCATTATCATACCATCATCTACACCACCTATGACCATCCCTCCATCAATCAAGCCATCGGTCGCCATCATCACACCATCCTCATCATCCAAACCATCCATCCTCACCATGCTAACATCCACAAACCTTGGTGGTCCATCTGATATAGACCCATCAAATCCACCCAATCCATCCAACCCAATCTCATATCCACCATTGATGGAAGAATGATCCAAGCCATAAATAACATCCACCTCTTTAAGAGGGCCCATTACTCCTCCATCTACCCCAACCAAGCCATCCATAAATGGATCTCCTCCACCATTTATGAGACCACCAACCTCTCAATCATTTATGGATCCACCAAACCCATCATCGTGATTAGCCATAATAACACTAAAAAAGGAGAAGGGAAAGACAAAAGAAAGAAGAGGACAAAGAAAGAAGAGGACAAAGAAGAGAGGACAAAAGCGAAAGGGGCAAAAAGAGATGATCGGATGACCTAGGCAAAAGGAATAAACAGAAAGGGACGGGAAGGAATGGACAGAGAAGAAGGGTACTCGCTGGAAGAAAAGATGAATGGAGGTGATAATCTGATTACCGCCCGCGGTACTCCAAGAACCGCCGTCAAATCTGACATTTTCGCATCGATGCAACACTACAGAGCAGAACGGGAAGAAAAAAGTTAGCGCGGTAGTCGGACTACCACCGGCGGTAATCGGACTACCACCGACGGTAGTCCGACTACCGCCCGGGCCCACTTTCGGGCGAAATCTGGGCAATGTCCACCTCAAAAGGTCTAGACATTAGAATGTACATCCAAATGATCAAATGGGATTGTAAAAATGACCCAATAAAGCAACATCAAACAACTGAAGTTTCATATAAAAGGGGAATTACACAGTCAATGGTACATGATGGAACTAATCGTCATCAGGGAGATAAGCGTCTGTGTCCTTGCGATGAAAATGGGGCCCCAAGATCCCTCCTCCAGCAAAACGCGCATCGCCACCCGGAGCATAGCTAGACTGCAAAATCGGACCAATGCCATACTGCTCACACCAGGAGCTATACTCTCTATCTCAGTCAAAAAAAGTGCTGGCATCAAAACCCTCCAGGGCAGCGGTTAACTCCCGCTCAGGTGCCGACCTCCAATCAGAAGGACCAGATGGTGGAGTAAGTGGGACCAATGGGTTGCCGGTCAACTGCCAAAAGAACCTTTCTCCTAGGTACCATTTCATCACACGAGGGTCCTCCAGAATACGGCATCGTCTTGAGGCCTAAAAAGCCTCTTGTGCTCTGGGAGTAAGCGCCGCATTTGAACGGAGATACGGCCTGGTATGAAACTGCAAAAAGGAGAGAAGTCAAAGACCAAAAGATAAGTAGAAAGCAATACATGGGCAATATAGGGCAAGACCAATCATTTACATCATCTAGAACAAGGGCATTAATGTTTGACCTCCAGGCGAGATCAGAAAATAGGCGCATGCGACTGCATCTATCCTTATACCACAACATCATGCGAGGAAAGGGAGGCGAATGATCAATCAAGGTGGGCGCTAGATGGGGAAAATAATTGAAAAAGCAGACCTGCACAAAACCACGATAAAAAAGCACACTAGACCATCCCCAGAGAAAATGGTGCAGAAGGGACAGCAAGAAAGTACCTCGATAACTAGATAAAAGCCAGTCAGAGATCGGCTGATACAGCGGCTGGCCTTGTCCAACCCTTCGTACAATTGAGCCACGAGGGCCGCATTCCAGTTGTATGGCATGGGAAAGGTGATATCTGCCACGAGCGATAAAAGATGGGAACTCACAAGCTCATTCCCATGATAGAAAATCATCGCTCCCATGGTATACAAAATTAGGGCACGAGCCTTCATCACAGCCGCTGCTTTAGTCTCAGGGATACGCTTGGCGAAGTTCGATGATAGCTAAAGCAACTTGAATCGAAGACCAGAAAAATCTATGGCATCTAGCATCATCCCTAACAATTCCATCCAGTCATCTTCGGAAGGTACCGGAAGATCCTCCTCAAAAGGGACAGATCCGCCATCGTATCGAAGACCCAACTGCATATATATGTCATAAGGGGTGATGTCCCACTCCCCAAAAGGCAACTGGAAGGTATGGGTCTTAAGGTGTCATCGCTCAGCTAAAGCAGATAAGAGAGACATATTCGTCTTGCTCAGATGAATCCGAAATAGGTGAGCGAATGGAGTATGCTCCAACACCTCGAAGAACAATGGCTACGAATCATGGAACCAGTCAGGCCAATGCATCTTGACCCCTCGTCCCCTCAAAATCGAAGGTCCGCCACCCTCCCGGGCTATATCGGAAAGGTGTCGGCCCTCTCGCGGCACATAACATAGATCAGTCGATTGGCGGGAAGGACCAGCCTCATTTATACCACAACGTGGCATACTGCACAAACAAGGTACATAGGTAAATATCCTTCTCACCATAAAAAGATAGAAGGCCCATTTCCAAAAGGACCCATTCCAAGGCTCATTTTCAAAAGCCCATAAGGCCCATTTCAAAGTCCATTTTCAAAGGCCCATTTCCAAGGCCCATTCCAAAAAATCCATTTTCAAAGGCCCAAGCCCACTTTCAAAGACCCACTTCCCAAAGTCCATTTTCAAAGGCCAAAATCCACTTTCAAAAGCCCACCTCCTAAAGTCCATTTTTAAAGGCCCATTTTCCAAGATCCATTCCCAAGGCCCGTTTTCAAAGATTATCATCCTCACCCATATGTCCATAACTCTATCATTCAAATAAATGTATCTGGACAGGCCAAGATCATGATGTGAGGCCCACTTGAAAAATCCCATCCATCCATCGTCCACAAAAGGACAAACTATCAAAGTCTACACCACCCATACACCCAAGTGGGCCCCAAATCATCCATACAATGGTTCAAATCATTCAAAAAAAAAAGAAGAAAAACAAAACAAAAAAAAATTCTAAATAAAAGGGTGGGGCCCCTTTCTTATCACACCCCACTCTAATAAAATAATAATAATATACATAATAATAATCCAGCCTAATAATAATAATAAAAAAATCAATCCAACAAGATCCAACGACTAAGATCTAACCAAAGTGGATCAACGGCCTTGATCATGGCCTTCCCTAAACCCATGAAGAAATACAACCCATCGAAAGCTCCTTAAAAATGGTCCAGTAAGATTCATCAAGAACCCATCAATCAAGATTACTTGAAAATGGGAAAGGAAGACAATACAAGAAAATTTAAGTTGATAATCCAAATAAAAAATAAAAAATCCACCAAGATGGCTTCCTGGGACCACAATGGGGTCGCTAGACGTCCCAAATGCTGAATTCAAATAGAGGAGAAGGTGTCATTGGTTGGACCAGCACACGGTTCGGACCGCTGGATTAAATGACGAACCGGCAGTAGCTGGACTACCACCGGCGGTAGTCTGACTGCTGCCGCCTACTGTTAGCTACATGGGACAGCGTGTTGTCTCCCATGGTGTGATGTGGTGACCGGTCTTTCATTCAGACCATTGGACAAAAGCCAAGAAAAAAATAAAAGAAATCAAAAGTAAAGATTCTCTTTTCCTTCTAAAATATCGCGAGAATTCAAAATCTCACGATAAATTGAGAATCTTAGGGATAAATCATTCCAAATTTGCTGGAAAATGTACAAAATGTAAAAATAAATATAAAAATAAATAAATAATAAAAAAAATATAAAAATAGGTTTCCAAAACAAGATCCCCAGGGAGTCTAGCTCTACAGAGGATGATTCTTCCCAAAATAATAATAATAATAATAATAAATACTAAATAATAAAATAAAAAAAGAAGAAAAAAACCCCATTAGTTTATTAGTGGAGGCCAACTGAATATAATAAAACCGAACGGTCACGACCATTCGGATCTTTTAAAAATCCAAAAGAATTCAAAAAAGCCCCATTAATTTGTTAGTGGAGGCCATCTAACTTTGCTACAAATAAAAACCGAACGACGACGCCCACCCGCGAAATCGAATGGATATTTTTCAAAAATGCAAAAAATATTTTCAAATAAAATCCCCAAAGAGTTTAGCTCCAAGGGGAATAGTTTTAAAAAATTTCCCAAAAAAAAAAGGAAATGCACAAGACACGCAGTACACTAAAGAATCTTTCATATTCTCCAGTTGCGGTCAGTGCAAATAGCTAAATAAGATTCGATCCCTCCCGGTTCCCCTGGAGAATGATCAAATCCGTACATGCTACATGTACGATTGGCTCTATCTTTATATCTGGACAGTCGTACAAATGCTAATAAAAATGATTAGATCTATCTCTAGAAAGAATAATCAAACTCAAAGTGACAACAATCCATTGTAACCAAAGTATCAGAATCAGCAGACTGCATGGCAAAAGATTACTTGCACATACCTATTTCGGGATGTTCTCAAAATTCGATCGAGTCTAACTCGGCGTAGTGAGTTCCCCGTAAGGCCGTACCAACGCGCAGGGCAGCTAACTACTTTAACGATCAAATGGATCGAATACTCCTAGGGTGATTACGTAGCAAAGGAACGACTGACTAAATAGTACGGGAATCCTCATAAAGCCGCACCAATGCGCAGAGGCCCTACTTTTCAGACTTACCCTCCAATGCTATCAACAATATGACGTGATAAGGTTGTGATTGGTGACCCGTAAAGCCGCGACAAATGCGCAGGGGACAATCACAACATTTTCTTCAACCCTCGTGATATGTGCAAGTCATCTTTCTCCAGACAGCCATGCTGACAATGATACAATGGTAGGCAATAGATTCAAATCACTATCCTTTCTGACAAGAAGGGTGGGGCGTCCACTCGCTTTGACTTTCGGTTGCTTACAACCTCAGTCAAAGAGGGGCATCTGTAGACACCCCACCCAGGCTAACTTCATGAGAAGGCTAAGACAATCCAGGAATCATGATCGTATCCCAAACCAAACCCTAATCCCAGCCTAAACCTTAAACCCTGACCAGAAACCTCAAAATTCGCAACCAGAAACCATAATCCAAACCGTTCATTCTTCATATAGTCCCCTCCTGTACCATATATCCAGAACAGAATCCTTTACCCAAACCTAAGCCCACCTATCTGAGCCGTAAAAACCCCAAGAGGAGACCATCAAACGAACCAGCGTATCAAACAAAGCACACACGCTCGAACCCGGCCCGAGCGCGGCCTGGGCGGTAGTCTGACTACCGCCGGCAGTACTCAGAGTACCTCCACTCACGGCCCACGTGTAAACATCTGGGGACAGCTGTCCCAGCACCCGAAAGTCAACTGTCTCCTAGAATTACCCTTTTACCAACCCCATTAGCCAATTTGAGCACACCACGTGGCGTCTCTCTCCCATTAACCAATCACCACTTGCCACATCAGATTTTACCCCTCTCAAACTGAAAAATTACCAAGAACCATCGGAGAAGGCTATAAATAGCCCTCTCCTCTTCTCATTTCAACACACCCAAAAAAGAAGCCACTTCCAAGCTTAAGAGAGTGAGAGAGAAAGAGAGTAAGGAAAAGAGTGAAGGAAAGGGAAGGAGCTCCCAAGCCTTCAAAGTTCTAATTTTTCAAGCCACCCCCTTTAGCCCTTCCTCTTGACTTCTCCGACCCATCTAACTTAGTCCAGTTTGATCATGGTTCGGTCTATATCCTAGCCTACTCGAAGATCAAGCTCAAGATCCATTCAAGCATTCATCATGACATCTATTTCCTTCCCAACCCCCCTGCTACTCTAGATCTCTAGTGAACGTATGCTTTGTGACTTGTCGTACGTCGGATCCTGTCACATCAGAAATTCTTAGATGATCTAGTCCACTTTTTCTTTACCTTTTTACATAAGCATCATCACATCTGCCTTCTAGACACATTGTTGGATGTATACTCTATGACCTGCCAAAATCTCGGATCTTGCCACATCAGAAATCCACATGTGATTAGTCCCATCACAACCACAGCATTATCATCCCTTAAGATTATTTTATCACACTAAGTAGAGACCGTTCATTTGTACGGGCAAAGAGGGTGCCTAACCCCTTCCCTCTTTATAACCGAGATCCCTTACCCGGAATTTCAGATCGCAAACCAGGAGTCAACCTAAGGAAGGAGAATCGTCAGATTTCTCCAACCTTGATTATTTTGCGGTTCTAGCCGACAGCGGGATTCTAAGATTATTCGGCCAGTGGCAACCCCAACATCCAACATTCATAAATCACCCCCACCACTACTACTCCATAACATATAAATCAGCATGGGCGCTGATTTCCAGTGTCTACACCATCACTTCTATTGACTCTGAAGATCTCAAGTAGTGCTTAATCCGGTGATGGATAGACAGCCCTTCGAATAATCCTCCTTCACTTAAGAGACGTCGAGTGTTGTCAAGAACCCACTTGGGCATGAAACACTCGCAGCCTTTAAGTAATTAAACCTAAACCTAAGAAATAAAACCAGGTAGATAAAAATAAATAAGAAATCTAAAAAAATAAGAGAGAGAATTAGAAAGAGGTTACCAGATTGGAGATTTCTATGTTAGAATCCTACAAAACAGAAAACCAAGTTAGATTCTAAAAACAAGTTCAGAAAAATCCTAAAGTAGAAACAAAACAAAAAGTTAATCCTAATCTTAACCTAATTCTAATACTAATGAAATTCAGAAAAACACAACTGTAATCCCCGGCAACGGTGCCAAAAAACTTATTCACAACCCCAAGTGTAGGGCTGCGATATAGTAATAATCTCGATGAGACCGAGGTCAAATCCACAGGGACTAATCTTATACATTTTTTAAAGTAATCAGAACTAGAGCTAGAAGAAGATTAAAATTAGAAATTTAGAATAAAGGGAGTAATTGTGAATATTGTGTATTGAAACTTGTGAATTTAAATGTATGAACTAGGGTGTTAAGGATCCACTTATAGCTATCAAGATGCCACTTTACTTGATTCAAGAGACACAACTAGAATCAGAGTCCTATCTTATCCAGTTGGAAGAAGAGATGATCAAATCTCTGAACTTTCATTGAATTAGTTTCAAGAGATGAGAATTGTGAAGATTTGGAAGGGATTCTGTCACCCAACCATACCCAGGAGACTATGGAAAACAATAGGATTTACCAATCCCATAATCTCAATTTTTTTTAAAAAAAGGATATTTAAAGCTATTGCAGCATCTATTGTAATTTGAGTCACCACAAACCATAGAAAACTGAAAATATTCCTTAAAATCAACTAGAAATCAATGAAATTCAACAAAAACATGAATCAAAGCAAAGTAAACATCTCAATCATGCTACAAGCTTCACTTTTTACCCTTAGGTAAGAGGTTTAGTTAACCATAGACATGATTATACAAAAATCTCTTAAGGAAAGCATAAAAACAAACTAATGAAGAAGAAGAAAACTCTTGGCGACGGCTCTCCACCCTTTTGCTCCACTCCTTAAACCCTAAAAGATGCTTTGGAGCATCCTAGGAGCTCCTATTTATAGTTGGGAAATTCCAACTTTCACACCGAGTTGGAAAGGTTCGGAAACCGCCTTAAATTTATGTAGTCTGTGCAAAATCTATATAACCTTCAACTAGTCGAGAGCAATCTTCGACTAGTCGAACCATAATCTTCGACTAATCAAGTGAAATCTTCAACTGGTCAAACCGAAATCTTTGACTAGTCGAGTGAAATCTTCGACCAGTCGGATTTCAAGCGAATTTAAAAGATAATGTTGCTGGAGTTTCACTCGAATTTCTCGAGCTAGTCGAACCAAAACTCGGGCTAGTCGAATTTCACGTGAATTTTTAGGATTCCTTTTCTTTATTTCAAATCTTCGATTCTCTTCATTCCTCACTTGGTTTTCTTGGATCTTTGGCATGTGAATTCTTCAATCTTGGTCTTATAAGATCCATCCCTTGCCTTGTTGATTCTTAAGCATCAAATTCGTGTTTTTAACATTCTTTTCAATCCAAACTCTCATATTCACCTTGCAACACAAACATGTATAAAATATACCATTAAGCATTATCATGTTCATACAACCAAGATATAAATAGGGGAGAATATGTAATATTTGACACTCGACACTGAATACCATCTAAATGCCTTCCCTGTTAAGGACGGCCCGAACAGTCATAAACAGAATTATGGCACTGTAGAGAAATTCTCCATGGTTGTTATAAAATACATTAAGTGTTCTTCCAATTCACCGTATCTATCATGCTTTTGGAAGTCTAGATATTTGAAATTGGCTGGAAATGGTATGTCCTCCATCTCATGAGGATACGATGTTTGAAACCGTAATTTCCCCCTATGTTCATGTTCTCTCTCAAAGCGAATAGCTTCGGAGATAAGTTGTTAGATTTCATCTTGGGTTATGGTATGAGCAGTAGTGAGTACTGACTCGTGAGATCCCACTCTTTGCAGCTATGACCCTTCCACCTACTATACATTATCATTTATGGCAGCCATCATTGGTAGAGCAGTAGCCTGAGTTGCGTTACGGGTTAATGCCACAAACGCCTCTCTAAGTTTTTTGAATTCCTCCATCAATAGAGTCTGTGTGTATGTCATCTTAGCTAAGCATTCATTTGTCAATATCGAATTATCCTGATTGGTTCCTGCCATGAAGAATGCCACTTTCGCACTCCTTTATCGTTTTAAAATAAAGCGAAATGAGGAATGGGCCGTCATCATGGATGTTAAGGAGAATGAATTGTTGCTTGACTCGAAAATGGCGTTTTGCTATCTCGGGGGACTTAATGGCTCTAAAGAAAAGGTATTTAATGTGAAAGCTTGCGCTAAAGCCGTTGTGGCTGGCATTGAATGCGAAGGCTTACTTGATGGGATAACTTTCCCTCTCTCTTTTTGGACTTTCAATGAGACTGTAACAAGTGCTTATCACATTATTATAGGTTATATATATATATATATCCTATGGGGCAAAAAGTGTCATTCGAGTCCCTTAGGATAAAGTAAAGGCGGAGCTAAGGAATAAATGTGCCTTGTAATATTACATATGATTGGTCCTCTTACCGTTCGTAATGCAATCGGGCTTCTCACAGGAGGGAATCGAGTTTTCCCTCTGCTGGATGTCACTACTGTTCATTCTTCGTCATCTTTCTGTATTATGGGCGAAGCAGAAATCACCCCTGCCACTGTTTGTGGTTATCTGTTCCGAAATGTGGCCAACTTGACCTTCTTTGGTGTCTCTTTGGATGACATTTTGGTGTTGCCCACATAGTGTAGAGCGAATCCATTAGGCATGAACTAAACAATCACATTAGCCGAAAGATAAGCCATTACAATTGTACGAGAATGGAGCACCTGAGATAAAAATAAATCATCGTTAATTATCAAGATCTAATCAAATTATACTTTGTTTTAGAGATGAAGGAAAGAATGTCCCTGTCAAGAGTCGTCATTTTGGCGCCATGGCAACACCTTTTGACAACCAGCATTCATCAATTGTTTCATTATTATCATTAGACATATATATATATATATATATATATATATATATATATATATATATATATATATATTCTAACCAGAGATTCTAGGTTCAATCCCCAGCGGAGTCATTATTTTGTTTCAATCAGAAACGTGTTTCAAGGGTTGGAATATCTGTGTCTTAATAATAACAAAGAAACATGGATGATAGAAAATTCATCATCAGTAACTTTATTAACTTGAGTTCTTATTACATTCCTTACATTGCCTTTAATTCGAAATAAGATACAATTAATTATACAATATTAAGTGACAATTAAAAATAATAATTTTGGTAGTATTTCGGCCTTGTGCAATATCCATCAAAGTGATAGAAGAATTGTGAGAGTTAGAAACCCATTTATGCACGCTACAAAATAGGAATAGAATTCTCTTGATTTCGCCAAATTCCATCAAGTCAAGCTTTACTACAGAGTAGTTGTGCAGCTGCGCGAGGATGCTAAGTTGCGTAGCTGTGCAACTCAGCGGGAGTTCTCCTACTTTCGTTTCTTCTAATCTCTTCCATCTCCTAGGATACACTAACTATGGTCAGTGCATAATCCCAGGGAAGAGTTGTTGCGCAGGCTTTCCTCGGTACCTTGCTCTTGCTCAGACAGGATCTCCTGAAGAAGCTCTAAAGTCTTAAAAAGTACCCAAATGAAAAGGTAAATGGGTATTTATAGGCATCTACACATGTGAAATTCTGATTTCGTACAACTTACTAAAGTTGCGTGAGTGGACTAATCTTCTGCTGACTTACAATATAGTTGTGCGGTCATGTAACACATTCCAATTGCGTGGTCACACAACAATTTCTTCCATACTTAGTAGCAAACTAACTTGTCTTTCTGCTAGTTTCCTAAGTCCTTCCCTTCATGCGACCATGCAACTCATACGACTTGCACGGTCGCACAAGTTATATGTTAATGAATTTTGTGCGTCAACAAATGGTTTATATTTTCTTGATTAAATTTGAATAAAGTTCATTAGTTTTTTTTTTTTCTTATTCGCATGGATTGAATGTGGATTATGTGGTAAATGTTTACTTTGTACCTTAACCCAAGTTACATCTCTTAACTCAAGGCTACGGTTAGCCTTAAGCATGATTTTGAATTTTGGGGCATGACATCAAGAGCATGTGCTGGACCATAATCTGAAATGTATTTTGTTTCTGAGATCAATGAAAACCTCGTGTTAGGGCATATTTGGGTGCATATCATCTGAGTTGCTATCAGCATAATATCAAATCATAAAGAAAGAAATGTAATTGCCGTGAACAGAAGTACCCAATCCATTAGGGAATTAAAAGCTACCTCTGCTACCTTTGCATAACCATTCATGTACCACTTCTTCGGTTGTTGATAGAATCTATGCTCTCTCCTTACCTTTTCACCTAGAATCTGGATCCTCTGCTTACTGCAGACAAGAAACTCCTGTTTGTTGCAATGTGATTGGGCCATGTTATCGATGACTGCATTTAATGCAGAAGTGCTGAGGATGATGTGGACCAATCATGATGTAGGAAAATCAGATGTTTCTATTTGTAACAAGCAGAGGATCCATATTCTTCCACCTATTATACTCGAAGCACTCATTATAGAACCGCTTTTGGTACCACAAATGATGAAAAAATGGCTATTTCTAAAGGAATAAAAATCAAGAAAAATTTTCTATGTACACGGCCTATTTGAACCATTTAACTCTCATCTTCTCGTAAGGATATTTCTGGAGTGATTTGTACGCATCCCTATGCAAGACCACTTTTAACCCTCTCTATAAATGGCATATGCTACCTTGAATGCATTCTTATTCTTCCTCGCTCGTGGGGACTTGCTGTTTTCTTCCAAAGCAGTCCACGTGATGCTAATTCACACCATGCAAGTCAAGCCACTCATTAGGACAAGGCCACCCAACTCCCAAGGCTACTCTCTTGGCCAAGTTTGCCCCAACGGCTAAGTTCATGTTTGTTGGGCCTATTACAACCACTTCAGGGCCATGACTGACCTCTCCCAGAAAGCAGGCCTTTATTATTACTACCAACACCAGGGGCAGAGCTAGTCTCCTAACTCGGTATCTATTTCAGCCACCCCCTTCTGGCTGCCAAAATGCACCTGGATCACTGATGGCCCTGATGATTGGCCTACTACTACCGAGATAAGGCGGCTCTTCCAATCCCTCATCAATTTACCAGTCAGGCACAACCAAATTTCATACTTTATATATATTAAAAAAAAAAAAAAAAGCTTGTTAGTACACCCACTGTCAGCTCACACTTCACTGTTAGCCACCCCTGGGAATCTATACCAAGACCTAAAGTCTTGAAATGAGGTATCTTTCACTCAGACAAGCACTTGAGCTATGGATCAGGGTGTCACATTTCATACTCTTTGATAACGAGTTCCCACCACTTTCTTAAGAAAGCCCCTCATCCACCTCAGGTAGCTTGACCGCGTCATGGACTTCCTCCCCTGGGTTGAGCTGTGCAGCCCTTTATTTATTCCATGCCATCTTCATCTGGGAATAAGATACATTTTACATTGTGGTATAGTGTTGACAATTAATTACATTCTATGGGAAAAACCCTTGATTTAAAGGTTTAAACCAAAGAGAAGAATCATATCACATGGTATAGAATAGCTCAACAAATCCCAAGTTATAGTCCTTGGTCTTCATAGTTTACGAAGCATTGATAAGACTGACAAAAAAAAAAAAAAACACAAAAACAAAAACAAAAACAAAATAAAACAACATGTGATGACCTTGGGCATACACAAATCTAATCATTCCAGCAATCCCATGGGCCTCTCATATTAAAGATGAGATGTTGAGCTGCATAAGATGTTAAGCTACACGTGCATATGAACTGTGAGTAGGGGTATTTTTTCCTCATAGAACACCATGCCAAGTGAATTAGACATGCCAACTTTTGGCCATGATCATGTAAACAATGGGCCAATTTGATGGCTTGCTTGGTTTATTTTCGTTAGGTCAATTATTAAAGGTATTTTGAACATGTAAAAGTCCTTTACGGCCAAGTATGCCCACACGTGTACATCATGCGAGCAACATCCAATTCATCCACAAGTTCGGACTCACCCTTTATTAACCATGCCCAAAAATTAGTCTTTTTGTACAATTTTCTTTTCATAAACTGTACCTTACCTAATCAGTTGAGCTCCCAAATTTTTGGCCAAGAGCATCTAGCATTGGGCCCAATTTAATGCGTGGCTTGCATCTCACACGTGTGTTCCACGTGTGCCCATGGAACGGTGGATATTAAGGTTATTTCATTACATCAATTAACAATTGCCATTTTGGTCTTGTCCAGCAAAAGAACCGGAATCGTCTGCCGCACTTGTTTTAGGCAAGCGTGTAAAACACCCAAGCTTGTGGTGACCACCATGTCTTCTACAGAGCCCACAATGTTGTGTTTGTGAAATCTACTCCAACTATCCGGTGTGTAACCTGGTGGTAAGCCCAGGGCCCAAAATTTAGACGGATCTGTATTCATGTGGACCACACCAATGGAAACTATTGGGAGGGGAGGCCCACCCTTGAATTTCTACAGGGTCTACCGTGCTATTTATGTGTAATCTATCCCGTCCATTAGGTGCATCACCCCATGTTATGCCGAGGGCCCAAAAATTGAATTCAGGTGGGCCCAAGTTAAATTAAAGGTGTTTATTTGCTGCCAACTGTTTCCCTTGCTGTGGCCCACCTGAATCATGGATTGGCCTGAATTTTTTTGACCCCGTTCCTAATGGGATGCTAAGCATTTGATGGCCGAAGTGGATCTCAACAACGAAACACGGTAGGGCCCACACCTGGGACCCAAAACTCATGATCAACAGCAAATCATGATTTATAAAACCTTGGGATGTATTCTATCAGTTGATAGTCCGCCATGCCAAAAACCATTCATATCCTGTTTTCACGTGGGCCCGTCAGTGAACTTCGAGGTTTGTGGGTGGTTGTCCATTGTTTTACACCGTGTGGCCCACCTAATAATTGAGCCTGATTTTTGTGGCATCCTATCATCCCGACGAAGTTCACTCAATGTGCGAGTTGGATTACTTGTGGGCGTCCTATCTTTATTGTAATGCCTTGGGATGCATTCGATCAAAACTCCGTAGAGTCCTCGTATCTAACCCTAATACGTGAAGACGTATAGTAAATTATTTTAATGATAATTCATAACGGTCTTCTAGTCTTAAGGCCCCATTTGTTAAAACTGAAGTCTAAAGACGGAATTTGAAATTTGAAGCCTGAATTTGAAATCTAAATCCTAAATCTGAAATCTGAACTAAAAATACTTGTTTGATAATTATGGCTGAAGTCTAAAAATTAAGTATTGAATCTGAAACAAATTATTTGTTAACAAACATCTTAAATGACTGAAATATGTTAATTTGACACGTATCCCCCAATCTCTCGTTTGGAAATGTTTTACATTATAAAGAAATTATTTTTAATTAAATGAAAATAAAATCATTATATTTAATTCAAATAAACTAAAATACTTAATAAAAAACTAAAATATCATCCTAAGGCCCTCAATTCCAATTCCTCATAGCGGGGAGATTGTCACTATGTGTTGTATAGGATTGAACACCAATAGCAACAAAACCTTCAAATAAGGCCCGCCTTATATTTATATGCTATCTAAACCGTTTATAAGGTCATTCTCGATTGGATGAAGTGAAAACATATTGATCCAAAACTTTTGTAGCTTATTTAAGTTTATTTTCCATCCAATATGTTCATAAGGTCACAAATACCTGTATGAAGAGGGAAAAAATAAAAATAAAATCATATTGATCCAAAACTTCTGTGACCCCAAAAACGGTTTCAATGGTAGACGTTCAATCCCTTGTTGCTTTTTGCAGCTTATTTTTTGTCTCAAGCTTTAATACGAGCTCGCAAAATGGATGGATGGTTCGGATATAACACATACCTCATGATGGGACCCACAGAACTTGCTCACATCAATACAACAGCTATATAGCAGGTGTGAGGTACACCAACACCCAGATCTATAGCTCAAGTGGTAGACTGAGCGAAAGATACCTCGCTAACCAAAAAAATAATAATAATAAGGTGTGAGGTACACTAACCAATCCGCATCCTAGGACGTGGATTAGCTATGACAAGTGAATAGCGAGATTCGCTACCGAAGTGATGTCATCAAGTTCCGTGAGCCCACTATGATGTATGTACTTTATCTACACCGTCCATTTATTTGGAGATTTAATTTTAGAGCATGAGTTAAAGAATGAGGCAGATCCAAATATTTAGTTGACCCCACCATCAAAAACAGTGGCGAGATTGATGCCTACCATTGAAACCTTCTCAAGGCTCACCGTGATTTTTATTTGAAATCCAACCTGTTCACAAGTTAACACAGACATGAAAGAAGTTAAAAAACAAATATAGGCTTGATCAAAAACTTTTGTTTCCTATTTAAGTTTTCAATGGTGGGCGTCACTCTCCCCATTGTTTTCTGTGGTGAGATCCACTGGAGCTTTGGATTTGACTCATTCTTTGGATCTTTACCTATAATTATACTTCCAAATGGATGGACGGCATGAATACAAAGCATACATCTTGATGGGGCCCACATTACTTGGTGACGTAACTTCAATAGCGAGTCTTGCTACTCAACATGTCAGTATTGCCTACTCCCCTATAACCATCCAATGTGCTGATGGTCGGTGCTATGTGGGCCCCACCATGATGTATGTGTTTCATCCATGTCGTCCATCTATGTTTCTAGATCATTTTATGGTATGAGACCAAAAATGAGGTACATCCCAATCTCAAGTAGACCACATTACAGGAAAACGGTGTTGAATGAATGTCGACCATTAAAAACCTTTTGGGGGCCATAAAAGTTTTGGATCGAGCTGATCTTTGTTTTTTCCATTCATCTAGGTCTATATGACCTAATCAACAGATTGGATGTCAAATAAACAGTACATTGGGCCTTAGGAGAATTTTAATGGTGGATATCCAATCACTATCGTTTTCCTGTGTTATGGTCCACTTGAGATTTATTTTCCTCTCATTTTTGGTATCAAGCCCTAAAATGATCTTTAAAAATGAATGAATGGAATAGATAAAGCACATACATCATGGTGGGGGCATAAAGAAGTTTCATAGGTTAAAAGTTGATTTTGTATCGCGGAAACACTTTAAAGAGAAAAAATTGTCGTAGTAACTTAAAAAGGGGTAATTTTGGAAGCAAAAATTTCTGCTTAATGAAAAATTCACTGAGTGCATTCCACATTCACCATTAAGCCAAACTCCTATCACTGAAAGAATTAAGCGAAAAACCACTTTGCGCTTTCCTTCTTCCGCATTAACGACGCATTAACAAACACCACTACACATGAAACATTTTTCCAATTTCACGTTAAGTGCAAAAATTCAGCATTAACAAACAGGTCGTAAGTCGTGGAAACAATAAGTGAATTAAAAATTTTATATATATATATATATATATATATATATATATATATATCTTACAAATTGTTGTGACTTTTATAAATAGTGTGGAATATGCACATACATATGTTGTTAAATGAGCTTTTTCCTACTGTATGACCCAATTATAGGCCACACACCTTACTAAGCCCACTTATTCTTACATTCCAAGAATAAGCCTCTGTGTGCGGGCGACTTTTCACGGGACCAACACACCCCCATCATTCCTTCTGGAAGCCGATTGGTTGGTGTGCGAAGACGAGTGCTGATGCTCCTCGAACTCTGAGTTGTACGAATGGTTCAAAAGAGATCAAAGTTACATGGGCCCCACAATTATGTATTTATTATATCCACACCATTCATCCATATTTTGAGATCATTTCAAAGCATTATCGGAAAAAAAAAAAAAAAAAAAAGAATCATATCCAAAGATCAACTGGACCACACCACAAATAGCAGTGGGAAACTTGATTATCACTATTAAAAATTTCTTAGGGCCCACCATAACATTTATTTTCCATGCAATCTATTCATAACGTCACAAAGACCTGGATGAAGAGGAAAAACAAATTTCATATTGATCCAAAACTTTTGTGACCCCTAAAAGGGTTTCATGCCTTTTACAGTGTGGTCCACTTGATAGTTAGATCTGTCTTATTTTTCGTCTCAAGCCTTAGTACGAGCTCGCCAAATAAATGGATGGTTTGGATATAACACATGATGGGACCCACAAAAGAAGTGGGGGATTGCACCAAGAAAAAAGTTTTACTGCAGCCTGCCACGACAGTACCACCATACCAGCATTTTTTAATTATTTTATTATTATTATTATTATTATTATTATTATTATTATTATTATTATTTTACAAGGAGAACTTATTCCCCCTTACATTTTGTCTAATACATATTTATATTAATATGTATATATAAGCATATAAATTTCTCGCTCTTTTTATTCATTTCTTTCTTTATTCATTTAATAAACATATCTCTTAAACTAGAATGAGTTACTTGAGGTACCATATATAATTTTGGGGTAGGAGAAGCTACTTTAGCTAACCAACCTACTTATTTTCCAAGATTCCATCAGTTCGATGATCAAAAATCCATTTCATTCACTTCGCGATCAATTTCAATCGGTTCACGGTCAATTTCAATCAATTTGCGGTGAATTTCATTAACTTCGCGGTCAATTTCATTCACTTTGTGGTCAATTGCATGCATTTCTCGGTCAATTTCCTTCTCTTCATGGTAAATTCCATGCATTTCACGGTCAATTCTGGCGAATTCCCTTCACTTCTGTAACGACCTTGGAAATGTTGTGCTAATCTTTCCTTAAGTAGTTGTTTTTGGGGTAATTAGCGCTATACTCGATTGCTTGTGAAATTCTCATCAATCACTTTAAATTGTATCTACATGGCTCAAAACTTGTAGATTAGTTAGCACTATGTTACTCTGAAATATGAGATCCATCGCTAAATCCAGTTGTTTTGGGAAATTTTTGGAAGTTCTGGATCGGACCTGGACTGCGCGTCGAAAGTCCGATGGCGATGATCTTAGGCTGTTGCGGTCACCGAGTTGGGCTTGACCATCACCTCGAAAATCAAGTCCATGTGATATTCTGGGTCGATTTGTTTGAGTTCGGAGTGAAGAGTGTGAGAACGGTTGGAAATTTAATAAGTTTTTATGAAATCTGAGTCGTGTCACTTGCGTGATGATTTTAAGCTATCTGTCCGTTGGATTCTGACCCAATTTTACCCTCTGATTAGGGTAGGTGGCCCAGGCATATCCTTGTGCTTGTGGACCTGATCGAGTTTCCATGACCGTTGAATTGAGTGTGGTCCACCACGGCTGATCTGAAGAGCCGGTCGGTATGAAAACTCAGCCTGACCTAGATCCATAGTCAGTGAGCTTAAGTCCGACCTTTCGTGGTTATAGGCCCACTAGAAGTGCTTCGTTGGATCGAGAGAGGCATGCTTTGGTTATAACCTAAGTATACCTTGTCCCTGGGGTTATTTTCATCAATTTGAGGCCTATTTATAGTCCTTAAACCCTAGCCCTCTTTTCCATACGAATTTTTCTCTAACCCTAGCTTGGAAAGAGAGTGGAAAAGAGAGAGATAATGAGAGAGAAGTTGGTGAATCATCTTGGATTCTTTCTTGTTCTTCTTCATCTTTGAACCTTCACTTTGAATCGTTATTCTGATGGTTCTGAGTTCATCTTAGGGTAAATTAACCTAACCCTAATCTGTGTTAGAGCTTAGAATAGTCTTGGTATTGTTGTATCTCATTTCTATCCTTGTTTTAGGGTATTCTATCGCTGTTGACAAAGACAACTCGTCTAAATCAGTTCGGTGTTTCTTTCCTTGCTTAAGGTGCGGACTTTAAGTGTATAGGTTATGGTTTTCAAGGCTTTCAATGCCAGTTAGTGATTTATTCTTGTTATGGATGAGATTTCACATGCCAAATGTTATGTTTATGTTGCGTTCCTGATATGCATGTGTTATATTGAGATTTGTGTATTCTATGTGTATGTATAAAGTACCGTATACATATAAAATATACACTTGTGTTTGCCATGATTATTTGTCATGTATGTATGCTAGATGTATGTGTGACAACTCCTTGGTAAAAGGAATTGTCCAAATGCTTGTGTTTCAACATACGTCATGTATGTTGTACCATGTATTCTAAGTGTTTGGAGAAATGCATGAATGATCTAAAGTGTAACTTATTACACTAATTGCGGACGTTGAGAAGTGATTCTCAACACTCCTATTGATGTGCATGATTTCCTTTATGCAAGTGACATTCCATGTTATTTAAATTCAAGCATTACTTATGCTTACATTTATATTAAGTTGATATTCTTCAGATGCTTGAGTACCACTTGATTTAAGTTATTGTTCCTTTACTGTTTTACATTCAATATGAATATCTGTTGTAGTGTAATGTGTTTGGGACTATGCATTAGTCCAGAAAATCGGTAATCCGCTTCATGGTCGTGGCTGAGATTGCTTTCGCCACGTAGGACGTATTAGACGAACCCGAGTCGTATTAGAGTTGTCGGCAGTGGTTTGGCCACGCGGAGTGTTTGCGCACTCTATGTCATTCAACCCAACGTACGCTCGTGCTAGTCGAGTTCGTCAAGTAACCCGATTGTCCGATGTATGTTCACCATGTATGGACGCTATTGCTTGAATCTAGGGTACCGAACTTACCAGTGAAATCCTAATAACCATGGTACCTTGATCCGCTAAGACTCATGAGCCGGACATGGTGGTATGGGATACCATGGTCAAGCTGTCGGCCTATGCTGGGGTGACGAGCCTCCCCGTAGTGACCAGTGAGTAACTAAACTCGTGAGCGGATTATGGTGGTATGGGACACTATATTCGTGCTGTCGGCCTACATTGATTAGTGACGAGCCCTTTGTAGTGACCTCGAGCATGCCTGGATACCGCATTGAGGTGACGAGCCTTGGTGTAGTAACGAAGGTATGAAAGGCGTGCATTGATTGGTGACGAGCCCTTTACTACGACTTGAAACCATATGATCGTATGAGATGTTTAGGATTGACGACCCTAGAATGGATCACTGATTGGATGGTGACATGAGGAATGTATCTTAGCTTCCCAATCCTGCTATATGAAATGGAC
The DNA here is from genome assembly GCF_029962835.1 of Magnolia sinica. Classification (NCBI taxonomy): domain Eukaryota; kingdom Viridiplantae; phylum Streptophyta; class Magnoliopsida; order Magnoliales; family Magnoliaceae; genus Magnolia; species Magnolia sinica. The sequence continues at coordinate 79,713,837 of NC_080573.1, forward strand.
TAATAACAACTTGGTAATCATATCCATGCACCGCATTTGCATGTGCTTTGTAGATGTGGCGCACTTTGAGGTGGTGTCATGCATAACGTAAGATGAAGACGCTGAGGGTGTACGCATGAGGGCACGCATCATTTTGCATACATCCCTGCATTAACAAGAGTACTTAGGACTTGTTTACTTATTCTGCTTTATCATTACTACTTAATTAAACTGATAACATGTTAACCAGTGCCTTATTGTTCCACTGAGTTGATCACTCACTCCCACGTTTCTGGGGCGGTGTTAAACACCCACCAGACTCTGTCTTAGGTTCTGATGTTGCAGATATTGATGCGACTTCTGAGGCAGAGCGGGAGATAGATGATGATGAGGCTGCCTTCTCTTATATGCAGTTTTCAGACGGGTTCTAGCGAGCCTTGGTCTGATGCGGGGGATGCTGAGATTATTTTTGGAAATTTAAACGATGTAACTTGATACTTATAATTTTGTTAAGTAACACTTTCATACGACCTGGTTTGTATATGTACTTCAGGGATTTACACTTGTACACATATAATTTTCTATAAGTCTTTCGCTTGCTTTATTCACTTATCCCTGAATCATATCTGTGTTTTGGCTTAATCTATTGCATGTTTTATGCACTAATACAGTCAACATACATCCATCATTAAATATGTTGCATAAGTGATGTTTTGGAACTCGGGAGCTGAGTTATGCTTGACCCCCGAATTTTAGGGCGTTACAACTTCATGGTCAATTCCATGCATTTCGCGGTGAATTCCCTTCACGTCATGGTCAATTCCATGCATTTCACGGTCAATTCCGGCGAATTCCCTTCACTTCACGGTCAATTCCATGCATTTCGTGGTTAGTTCGGGCAGAAATCTGAGATTGAAATTATGGCAGAAATCTGAGATTGAAATTATTTTTTTTAGCATTCATTTCTACAAGAGGAAAACTGTAAGAAAAGTAGTAAACAACAGTATTCAGATGGTATTACAAACAGATGCCTTGCCCTTAAAATCCAAATGGCTCAATCCAGGAAAATGATAATTTGCAGCATAGAATTGACAGTCATATCAGAAACATATTCAAACTAATTTACAGCACAATCTTGCACATAGCCAATATATAAAGAGTGGATCAAGTGTTCAACATAAAAGAGAGGATCGAGTGTTCAACACTAAGTTATCAAGCATTCAATATCTACTAATTTATCTTTCTTTCAAAATCACATCGTTAATGGATTTGCAGTCCATGCCACTCCTTCTCAGGTGAGTTGATATCTCTAAAAACCTTCAGCCCACATAAAAATAAAAGATGGATCCTCTATTTACTTGTTAGAATCTGTCTTGCTGGTACCTAAATTATAACGTTTCCACTGATTCAGTATGAATTCTGTTTTGCCAATCAAATCCTGCTTTGCCAGACTTGCACAGAATTAGCTTCAGGTTTTATTTTCTGACAATTAGCACAGACTTGACATGGCCAGCCACTTGGTGGCCCAGAAGTCAACGGTCCTGATCACCATGCAAATGTGTTATGGGTACAGTGAAGAGATTTTGATGTGCACCTAATTATGTTACTCCATGAATTTGTTGTCACAGTAGGAATCCTCTTATTACAGATTGATGAATGGAAAATGTAGGTGATGGGCAATTCAAAATGAAGTATAAATTGATACCAAAATATTTTTACTTCCAACTTCTACGTTTTTCTTTTTGGTTGTTGTTGAAGGTCCCCGTCTCTCACAGTGGACACCAGGAACTCCCCCGACACAGAGCATCCAAAGGAATCATCCATCATAGTTAAAAATTCCATGATCTTTAAAACAAAGTAAAACTCCTGAGTTGACTTGGGTGAGTTAGGCTTGTCAGCAAGTTTCCAAGAGTCTTGGCTCGAAATCTTTTCTAGCCGAGTTGACTTGGGTGAGTTTTGAGTCAAGCCACCAAGTTTTAGAATTATGGTATGCACAGTGAGGCTTGCTTAATGAATGGTTTAGATGTTCAACATACATAAGAAGAGGTGCTAAACTATGGTTGGTAACATTTATAAAAGACTGAATTTTCATTTGCCATAATTTTGAAGCTAAGTGGCTCAATTTGAAACTCACACAACTTGATATGACGAGGTCTACTCAGTCAAGTTCGAATTACTCACCCAATCGACTATTTTTGTTACAAGTGCAAACTTAAGTTACTCACCCAATCAACTATTTTTGTTACAGCTAAACAGAGGGAAGAACGCTCAGAGTAGTTTTGCAAATGGGTGACCCATCTCCAGTTTTTCCTGTTTCGTGGCTTATATGAGTTTCAAATCTTCCTGGTTTTTTAGGGATGATGTTCTAAAATAAGCACGCAACGGACATCAAAATCTAAAGCATTGCAATAAGCAAGAAACAAGACCACAGAAAGATGGCTCTTATCTAAAGCATTGCAATAAGCAAGAAACAAGAATCAAAATCCTTTCAAGTCATTAGATACACCCTCATGAGTAAATGACCGATATTTGCTATCGCCCATCTGAGCTGTTCATTAGACCTGCTTAATGAGTCACCTGAACTCACACACGTGTCCCACGTTGGCATGTGTGGGCCATTTGCAAGTAGCATAATTCACTACTTTATGCTAAGAAATTGCAGAAACTTTAGAATGCAAAGGAAGCTATTTCAAAAGTTCATCTTACAGCCATAGACAGTGAAGTGTATGCGAGTCCATATTTATTGCAGAAATCTTGAGCTCCAAATGGATTTCCTTTCTCTTTACAAATAGCCGGGACTATAATAATAAGCATATTCCCCAGATTTCCTGTTTGTGAAACCAAAGCAACAATAACTACAGATCTCACCTAACTTGCTTCAACCATTCCACAGTAAATGATCCCACCTTAACAGAAGGTTCATGAGATTCTTGAAGCAGAGCAAATGGGCCAGAAACTACACCACTCATTAAATAAGAATAAACACATCCATACATGGGACCACAGACGTTGGGACGAAGTATTCAGTTAATGAATGATACATATCTCAGGGGTTAAATTAACCCCAAAAATCTCACTTTTGGAGAACTAGGGCTGTTATCTGAGGAAATGTCACATTGGAGCATGTAAGAGGCTACAACGTGCAACCTAGCAAAAACAGTAGATACTTTCAATTTTTTTAACGACAACAGTACAGAGTACTCCTTTCATGAAGCTTTGTTTGTTAGGTGGAACCTTGCATGGCCCTGCAAGATCTTAGCAGCCCAACATATTGTTAGGGGATCCCACATTGTCCCAACATTATTCACACTGGACACTGGGAAATCCCTATATTCTAGAAGCAAATTTCTGCTTTACTTGATCTATCAAAGCGTTAATGGCCAAATGTTGGGTGAATTGGTGAGAGTATCAATAATTCCAAAAAATACTTCTATTTCTTCACAACCAGCATTGAAGTAACACTTCCCAAGGAAATCTACAGGCTAAAGCTCAATTCCAATCTATACAAGCCCAAAATCAGCTCATAACAAACTAAACAAAGGCTCAAATCCATCTCATTTGAAAGAGTTTCCACAAATACTACCAGGAAAAAATAACCTTTTCACTCGAGTCCTTCCATCTAGATTCAAACCTAAGCAGGAATAATAATAAATAAATAAATAAATAAAATAAAAATAAAACATCTTTTTCTTTTCAAAACTGCCATTAAAGAACCATTTCCTAATTAGAAAGTGAAAGCTTCACAATTAATTACATGAAAAAAATGGATCTCAAACAAACACAAACAAGGATATCAAAAAGTATTGACAGATTTCTTACCATACATGCACAAAATCAAGATTTGCACAAAATCTGTAATTAGACTATTTTTAGAATATATTTTTCCATACATAGTTCATTGTACATCTATTTATTTGTAAAGCTCAATACAAAATCAATTACTATTCAGTCAAATATTTCTCACCCTCTTCCATCTTCACATGGTATCAGAGCCTAAAAAGATCAACCCATTCTGCCATGGCCGACAACAACACCCCACCCATCTCCTCCTCTTATCTTCTTCACCCCTTAGGTTCTCCTAGTTTAATTCTCGTCAATAACCTTCTCACAGGCGACAACTACCCCAAATGGAAAAAAGCCATGACAAGAGCCCTTAATGCCAAGAACAAACTTGGTTTTGTCGACAGCACCCTCATACCCCCTGAATCGACCAAACCAGAATACACTCAGTAGAATAGAAAAAAGGATATGGTCCTTACTTGGATCCTCAACTCCATCAGTCCTTCCCTTGCCAATTCTCTAGAATATCATAGAGATCCCCACGATGTCCAGCTCGACCTCTCTTCCCGTTTCTATCATGGAAACAATGTCTGCATCTATCACCTAAAACAAGCCCTCTCCTCCCCGCAACAAACCATAAATTCTGTCCATGATTATTACAACCAAACCAAACAGATTTGGGATGAACTTGGCCATCTCCAAACCACAACTGACCTTAAAGACTAGCAAAAACAGGTTGATGATGAACGTATTTTTCAATATTGATTCCTTTGCTCCTCTTCGCACCCAAATCCTAGCCATGGATCTACTTCTGAAATGGTCAAGCTATATGTCCTAGAGGGGGGGTGAATAGGACTATGCTAAATTTTAAGATAAATACAGCGAAAATATAGAAAGATAGAACTGAATAAATAAATCAACTCACACTGCTGAATGCTAGCTCAAAATATTGATTGTTCAAAGGACAACCATGCACCATAAAAATGACAGGGCAACCTTACTAGAACAAATAGAGAAACTGAAGCTCAAAGTAATAAAGAGATAACAAAAATATAATGCTGAAATGTAAATCTAAATTATTACAACATTCCCCACTGTGCTTGAAATGTAAAATTTACAACATTCACATCCACACATACATTCCACAATTCTGAATGATAAAAGATAGGAAATATAAATCACACATCCACAACACAAAGAATTATAGTGGTTCGCCTGTGTGTTCACCAACTATTAAACAGCAGCCACACAGAATGCTACTCCACTCCTAATATCCTCACACAGGGGATATTAGCGTTCACTATCAAATAGGTTTTCACAGGTTCACCCAAAACCTTCACAATTGTGTCTTTTTCAAAGGGCTTACACAATTCAAAAACCCTCACTTCTGAGTTTTCTGGCTCTCCTCAGATAACCAACTACTTTGAGATTTTTCTGACTTAACCTCAAATAAAACCAAACAATGTAAATTACATAAATTGTAAAATACCTGATTTTCTCCTTCATTGTAGCAACCCAGAAGAACCAAGTTGGAGTAGAGATTTGAATGTCAAAGTTCAATGTCCAATACTCACTTTCTAATCGTTTTAGGTTCTAATAGATTTTAAATTAAAACAAAAGGGCTAGCTCTAATTGATTTTGATTCTAGAAAAAGGAAAAAAACAATTTCTCTTTTTAGATTAGATTGGAATACAAGAAACAAAATCAATTAAGAAAGCTAAAGAAAGAGAATATTAAATATGCACACTTAACTTATATGAAGCACCGACTTATCTCTCAAAAGGCCGAATTAGTTTAGCTTGAAGTTCTTTAATTTCCATATATAATTCTGAGATTCGTGCTCTATTTATAAGTGAGCAAATCACACCTTCGACTGGTCTAAAGACCTTTACGACTAGTCGTAGAACCAACAGATATTTGAAAATTCGGGCGCAATAAGATTTGGCAGTTTCACGACTGGTCATAGGTTTCCTTCAACTGGTCGTAGGTCTCCTTCAAATGGTTGTAGGATCCCTTCGACTGATCGTAGGTGGCTGAATTTCAACGTTGGTCTTTGAGTCGTAGGTCTACGACTAGTCGAAGATGCAGTCGACACTGTTCCTTCGACTGGTCGAACAGTCCCCAGGACTAGTCGAAGCCTAATAGAAAATTTTTTATTTTTGTAACAAACTTTCGACTGATCCAGGAAATGTTTAGACAAGTCGAAGCAGTGCTAGGACTAGTCGAACAAAGTCCAGGACTAGTCTTAGAACAGACCAAACTCACTTATATAAAACATATGAATTATGTATCCAAAATGGCTTACTCTCAAGGTCAACCTAAGGTCAGCCATACCTCAATAGTGAAGTAAGGACATTGAAACTTTAGAGACGAGTGACCTTTAAAGTAATGGAGCTTGAAGTCTTGATGCTGTTTAAACTTGAGAGCTTTTTGAGATCTTGAGATTGAACTTGAAAACTTCTTGAGATCTTGAGGTTGAACTTGAAAGCTTCTTGAGATTCTTGACTTGTGAACAGTGCTTGCCAACTTAAGTTGATCTTGAGTAGAGCATTGTTCTTCACAGATGCAAACTTCATAATAGTGTCTTTAGCACCACAAATTTGACAACACAAAGGGCTATAAACTATGGCACTTACAATCTCCCCCTTTGTCAAATTAGTGACAAAACACACTTTCAAGATATGTTACATAACACGGAATATCTGATTAAAGAATCATGCACCAGTTATTATCAACCGGCATCCTACAGACTTGTAAATCAATATTATTCAACATACAGTCCACCTCTGCACACCTCTGCACATACTCCCCCTGAGTAACATACTCATAAAACACCATACAATACAATGTTACTCCCTCCTCATGACAATATCCATATTCATATACATATGCATAACATATCCATACTCCCCCTTTTTGTCACAATAGGACAAAGGAAGCACAGAACAGATGGCTGAGGAGAAATAATCAATGAGAAATATGAGAGGTAACTAGTCAAGATATGAGAACATAGCATAAGCAACACACATAATTCATATACTGAGCTAAGTTAAAGAGAGTGAGAAACTCAAAACTAGTTAAGAGTACTAAAGTTATTACAGACCAGTAATCTTAAAAATACTAATCTGACCCAGATGAAGGAGCAGGAATGGAAGGATCGAGTTGAAGCATGCCTTTGTTCAAACGCCTAAGATATTTGCGCATATATTTGAACTGTAAATCATGGGCAACAGACATGTTTTCCATCTTAACATTTAGATTCTCAACTTTATCTTCCAATGCACTCAGACGTGCATCAAATGAAGAAGGCTCATAATCTGGATTATTTGTAGAATCAAATTCAAGTTCTTCAAATATATCATCCATGTTGATATTATCAGGAGGAAGATCACTAGCTTCTTCCTCATGTTCAGCTTCAGCATTGCCACCACCAACACCTTGACCAGGAAGGAAATCAAGCTTCATCTTATTAATATTAGAATCGTTAAATATCAGATGATGGATAGGAGCCTCTCCAGCTGGCATATCGACTGACATATGTGTAGCCAACACAGTCATTAAATATCCAAAAGGATGAAGTGACAAATCAAGGATGTAAACAAATGCTAACACCTCTGACAACAGAATGAAGAATACGAACCATGAAGGACGTCAATTCAGATTTATTACCCAACCAAGGATACAAATTAAACACAAAGATTTTATGAAGAACTCTGTATTTGGGTAACAAATACCTTGAGGGAAGCGCATTCTCTTTATGCGTCCATTGTATATCCAAATTACATAAGTCCTTAGTCAGCATACGTTTTTCAGCGACAGAGGGTTTATCAGATAAAGTATGGATGGGAATACCCTCATCATTCACTGGAATATCCATAAGGGCTGAAATCAAATGTCTATCAACTTCAAATGGCTCTTCTCTTATGGAGATAGAAAAAGTTAAATTTTCCAGTGAGAAAGCACATATGCATGCAAACATGGATTGGGCAATGGACCGGTATGCTGGCCCACCCCAAAGCAATAACTTATTCCAACCTATAGATTAGAGCATAGGAAAAATATCAAAAGGAGCAACATGATTAATGTAAGATCCATATCCTAGCTCATACTGTTTCGTAGGCTTCGCCGGTCATTCCGGTTGAATTCTGACGATCCGCGATCGATTATCGGTGTTTGCGCGCAACCCTGAGACGTGTCCCATATTTCAGAGTCGGCTCAACCTGAGACCTATACCCTTGTGACCGAGTCGTCGCCACGGTTCCGACGCCGCATCTCGGTCGCCGAGGCGATACCCGTGCCAGGAAGTGTGGGCTCGCGTTCAGTTTGAGGAAAACACCGCACGTTGTAAATTTTAAGAGAATCTATCAAATTCATCACATCAATCACATCACTTGTCAAAAGTACACCCATCACTCAACCCATTACTCTCCCCATGCCCAAGTACAAAAGCAACCCCCAAAAGTCAAAAGCACCTTCCCTCTCATGTCACTCCACCATCCCTCTCTCTCATCACGCATCTCTCTCTCTCTCTCATTCTCCAAAGACAAGCAACTCCAACGTCCATGGCTTCCATGGAGAACCTTGGTGTGGCCCACCTTCTTATCTGTCATCCCCACCCTCCAAAGTTCATCTCAACCGTTAAAATCCAACCCTTGGAGCTCTAGATTGCGTCGGTGGAAGAAGGAATAGGAGATCAAAGGTGGGTGATTCTGCCTCTCTCTCTCTCTCTATCTCTTCTTCCTTTATTTTGTGGCCCACTCAATAAGATGTGATGTCTATTTATCCATCAAATGGACCCCATGGCCGTCTAAGCTATGTGGCCCTACCTTGTGGGTGATGGGAAAGTACAAGTATCAAATTGATCCATATCAGGTGGGCCACGTTTATGTGGGACCCACCTTTACTAAGATGTGGGCCACGTGCATGTGGGGCCCACCATGATGTTGTGTACATCCATACCGTCCAGCGTCCTTGGACACTGGACATGAGGAAGAGGGCTGGCTAACATGGAGTGTATGTACTGACATGGTGTGTACAAATAAATCTTTAAAAAAAACAAAAAAGAGAAGTTGCTTTTGGAATAGCCTACCCATGTAGGCCCCACCTTGATATATGAATCCAATCCACGCCGTCCATTCCATTCCCCATGTGTTTTTAGGCATTGAGCAGAAATTTTAGGTTAATCTGATTCTCAGGCGGGCCATATGTCACACCCCGAAATTCGGCACCTAGGTATATCCGACCCCGATTCCGTACCTGCAGGCATGACTTATGTTTTATATGTTTACATTTCATATTCCACGCATATATTGACAAAATAACCTCATTCATAAAATATAACAATCCAAAAATTTAATAATTAAACATTTATTTAAAGAAAAATGTCCATGTTTCAACTATTCAAGATTATCATCAAACATATATCATCGTAATGTTGTCATACTAAATGTTCATTACACTTATTTAGAAAATGGTAAAGAAATAAAAATAAATAAAAGAAAATCTCTTTAAGCTCCTCCATGTGATCATGATCCTGAAATTTTAAAATCCCAACAGGGTAAGCTGCGAAGCCTAGTGAGTAATCTCAATACAGGTTTCAAAATAACCTCATATAACATGAATAAAAGTATTAAAAGATACGGTACCTATTTAGGTAAAACAACAAATGGGGAGATTTAATAAACACAAAATTTCAATGTAAATTCAAAGAAATATGATTGCATGAAATCAACATATGCTATACTCCATGATAAAAGGTGTGGTTTATTCTTTTTAACACCAGGGCCAGTTTACACCGGTTGGCCAACACCCGCGCCAATACAACACCTAGCTTGGCAATGAGAACCTCTTGCATGATATGCTCACCCATCCAAAGGGCACTTAGTGAGGAACCCATTTGTACGTTAGCTAGTCAAACTACTACCCTACCGAACCTGACAGTGGGACCCTTTTTGCAATCCTGACATGCTCACCCACTCAAAGGGTACGGTAGAGGTTCCAAAAGGTACCAATTGGGTTTATGGGACTTTCAACCCAAGGGTCTTGATCGCCCCACCTATTTACACTTTAGAGATTTTCAACCCAGAGGACTTGATCGCCTCACCTATTTTCTGGTGTTTCATAACTATTTTAATGATGCATGATTTTAATATTTCATAAATCAAATAGTTCTAAATATTTTCAATGGCTATTATTCTTCGATCAATCCATAATACTTGATGTACATGATTTATTAAACTAAAAACAAAATTTTCAATCAATGTAGATTGTACATAGATAATTAAAATTTTACATAAAAAAAATATAATAAACATTCAACGTAATCTATTAGATCATGGTTAAAATAAAAATAAACATGCAACATGATTTATTAAATCTTGATTAAAAATATAAGCATGCAGCATGGTTTATACGATTTAAGAATCTATATAAAAATATATATAAACTCAAGATTTTGCAATAACTTTTAACAAAACAAAATCTAAATGCAAATAAATAATTTTTTTATTATTATTATTATTATTTTAAAGATAGGATTAACAATAAGACTATAAAACTTCAATGAAATCATATTAAAACAATGACAACAAAAATAATAATTTAAACAACAATTTAAGAAGCAGGGTAAGTAATTACGTCAAATTAAAAAGTACATCCAAGATGGCAAATTTTGTATTATAAGTACAATTGAATTAAAAAATAAAATGAATTAAATTAAATTATATAGAGTTTTCATAAATATCAAGTGAGAGAAAACTCACTTTTTTTATAAAAAGAAAAAGTATATATATATTTTTCCTTTTTCTCTTTCCTCCTTTTCTTTCTTCATTTTTCTCTTTCCTCTCTCTCTCTCTCTCTCTCTCTCTCCTGCTTGGTAGTGAGATCTCACTTACGTCTCACCTCTTCTCTTTTATATTATAAGGTGGGTCCTACTTTATGTTAATGCATGGGAGGTTTCACACGTGATTTTTCATCTTTACATTTTTTTTTTCTTTGCTGGATAAAACGCAAGTGAGTTATGGATTTCATATATATTGAAAATTATCCAAAGTTTGGTATGAACCACATATTTGATATGAAATATGACCCCTCACGCTAAAACTAAACCGGTAAGGTTTTATGATTTTTGAAGTTGTATAATGTGTACCGTTGGTTCGATGATCGATTAAATAGATAAGACGAACTATGATAATAACAAAAAATGAATGATGAGCGGTTGAATGATTTTATAAATGAGGAGTGTATGGTCCACTAGGTTCCTTGACAGGAGACGAAGTTTGTGTACAGATAGTTTCATGGATGGTTTAAAGTATAAGAGTTTGTTGTGTGATGTACAGGGTGAAATAATATATATAAGTGTACACACATTCTTTTAAAATATAAAATCGGAACTAACTTTCTAAGCCTAGATCACCATTGATTTGTGTGTCTAATTGTCTCGTAAAAGATATTTTCTCAGAACTGACCGATAAGAGCGTTGGGCATAACAAGATCTTCATGATGAACCATTAATGTTAGTTTTCAGATGGAACACTTGAGAGTTGTGATCCATATTTGTAATGGATGGTGAGATAATGGATTTAAGTGTAGAAATTAAGGGATTTTGGTTTAAATTAGGTGAATAGGTCTTGGTATAAGTTCGGATATAAATGGGCATGTGCAAATATGGTTTTTAGAATAGTCTATGTGCATGGGCATCTACACTCTTAGATGTTTTGGATCGATGATGGACCTTGCATTTTGAAGATTTAACTTAAATGAACGAATTCCCAGTTAAGGGTTTTTAAGTGAAACGTAATGATGAATTCAATTTTGTAGTTGGGTCATTGAACATGGGTGATCTCTACCATCAGATTTTGATAAGTACCCACTGGATGGACATTTTTGGAAAACAAAATAGATGATTGGAATTCTCATATAGCCATTTACAAAATGTCCAGATGGTTTTTTTTTTTTTTTTTTTTTTGATAAGGCCTTTAGAAAGTAGTTTTTGAGAAAGGTCTGTACATGTGGGTATTTATTCTGGGATTACTTGGCGCCCAAATTGATCAAGTTGTAGTTGTTAGAATCTTAATTCATTGGTATGGTTTCTATAGAAAAATATAAGAATCATAATAGTCATGTCGAACTATTTGTTCGGGTCCCAAAAATGGGTGGATTTGATCATATGATGTTTTGTTTGGTATGATAGAGATGTCCAAAAATCCTATAGATGGAATGTAATATATATCTAGTGATTTCAAGGTAAATGTACGGAGGGTTTTACGATCAGACAAAATATTTAAAAGATATATGTCATTTTTAACATATACCATTTGAATCATAATTATGGTATTGGTCCTGTGATATGTATGATCACGTTTAATGAAATCTAACCTGATAAGAATCTTAGTTATGAAAATTATATCATAATCTGAAAGTTAGGAATTTGGTTAAGTGGACTTATGCAATTGTGGCCCTTGATTTATATAAAAAAAAATATTTAGAATTTAAGTTGAAAAAAAAAATAAACAGGTGGTTAGGTTCCTTAAAATATGAATAAGTGTACGGATAGTTTATCAATTGAATGAGTGGTTAAAAAGTTATAAGGGATATATGACAATATGATGTAGGGTTTACCCAAGGAAAGTGTTATCCTATCATAGTTACTAGTATCAAGTTTTAATATTTATAGGAGAATTTTTTTAAAAAATGAACAACCAAATAAATAAATAAATAAATTATACCACTAAAATTTACTTGGGATATTACACCATACCATAGGGATTAGTAGTGTATACCATTAAAACACACCTTGAAGCTTCTATTCGCCCAAAACAGGCCGCATATTGGATCATTTGGTCGGTCTTAGACCGTGGAATCCAATGGCTAGGTGGATTCATCTGATGCGGGCCCTACATAGAAGATTTTACAAAAAAAATATTTTCAAAAAAAAAAAAACAGCAGCAACAGCGCTGCTACCGCTGACAGGCTAGACGCCTGCGGCGTTGGCGGAGGAGCGACCGAGCTGGGCCTCACGGCTCCAGCCGTGGGCCCCACTGTGATGCGTTTCAAAAATCAATGCCGCCCATTCTGTAGGTCCCTTAGGGCCGAGGGCCATCTTCAAAAATCAACTGTATACGGTACTCAGGTGGGCCACACCATTTAAAATCATGTGAAGACATGCCAAAACATATAAAATCACTTGGTGGGGCCTACCTGAAATTTGGATGCCACTGAAAATTGGTCTGAACCCTCAGCCAAGTGGGACACACATAATGGGTGGGCTGGATTCGGGAACCACATTCGGTGGGCCCCAATTTTTCCAGGTCCACGTGACCTTTTTATAGGTTGGATGCAAATAAACATCACTGTGGGCCCTAACCCATGGTTCGCGTGACCTTATGAACAGTTTAGGTGTTATATAAACAGTCCAGTGGCCCCAGTCCAGTGGGCCCTCCTCTGGCCGAAGTGACCTTATAAACAGATTGTATGGCAAGTAAACATTGCAGTGGGCCCCTGGCCCATGTGACTTTATCAACAGATTGGATACAAGTAAATATTGCAGTAGGTCCCATGATCGTGTAACCTTATCAACAGGTTGGGAGAGAAATAAATATTATAGTGGGCCCCAGGTCTATATGACCTTATCAACAGGTTGGATGCAAATAAATATTACAGTGGCCCAGGTTGGATGGAAAATAAATATTACAGTGGGCCCAAGGTCCACGTGACCTTATGAATAGATTGGATTGCAAATAAATATTACAGTGGGCCCTAGGCCCATGTGACCCTATGACCAGTTTGGATGAAAAATGAACATCATGTTGGCCCCAGTTTGGATGGATAGTATGTTGGGCCCTAGGTTGGGTGGAAAATAAACATTTTGGTGGGTCTTACTTAAGACCCATTTATGTATGTGTTGCGTCCACAATTGTGGACCTCCATCATGGAATATGTGACTTATCTATGCCTTCCATCCCTATGGGACCCACCATGATGCATGTGTTTCATCTAACCGTCCAACCATTTTTTTTTTTGGAAAATGATTTTAAGGTTTGGGATGAAAATAAGACAGATTTATTTATCAAGTGGACCATAGTGCACGGTGAGGATTGAACGGCTATCTTTGAAATCCTTGAGATCTTACGATTAGATTGGATGGAAAATAAATGTTACAGCGGGCCTTAGAAATTTTAGTAGTGGAAAATCATTATCACCACTTATATTTGAGTGTGGCTCATTTGATATACATATGGCCATGTGGTGTGGCCCACTTACCATATTTATGGCCCATTGTTAAGGCCCACCTTATTATATATGAGGTCCCTGTGATGCGGCCCATTAGATGTATTTGGGGCCCATGGGTCGAGGCGCAATATGATGTATATAAGGCCCATTTCAATGCGTGATTCCGCCATGATAAATGTATTGTATATCCGCACCATTTAGCCCGCTGGATGGTGGGACTCTTCCCCCCGATGTATGTATTTTATATCCACATTGTCTACCCATCTTGATGGTGCAGGGCCGCTTGCTGCATGTGCTGGGCCCGTCCACATTGTACAGGCCCACCATGTTGTGTGTACTTCACCCACACCATCCACTTGTGCGGCCCGCCTAGACGTACGTATTTTGTATCCACACCGTCCATAATGTTGGGATAGTGTTGGACAATGTTTGGTTGGCGCCGATTTACATGGATATGTTTGTATAAGTGCTGATCATCATACATGGGCCATGGGTGTAGTGATACACATGTTATACTTACAACTATTGAAATGATTTTTGGTGCAGCCCATATAATGAGGCCCACCTTGATGTATTAGTGCGGCCCATTGTGATGTATGTGGCCCATTATGATGTGTTTGGCCCATGTGCGGGCCATCTGTTTGTCTTGTTAGGACCATGAGACGTGGCCCACTGTGATATATCTGGGGCCAATGGGCGAGGCCCATTAGTGCAGCACATATAATACAACCCACTTGATGTGTATGAGGCCCATTGATGTGGCCCACTTATTATATTTGAGGCCCATGGGTTGCGGCCCATTATGATGTAATGATGCCCATGAGTCATGGCCCATTGAGATGTATACTCGGCCCATACGTTGTGGCCCATTGAGATGTGTTTCCGACCCACTTAGTGAGGCCATTGTGATATATTCCTGCTCATATGATGAGGACCATTGAGATGTGTTTCCGACCCACTTAGTGAGGCCATTGTGATATATTGCTGCTCATATGATGAGGAACATTGAGATGTATTTCCGGCCCATGTGAGGCTGCCCATAGCGATGTGCATTAGGCCCATGTGATGCGACCCGCTTGATTTATGAGATCATTGTGTGAGGCCATGGGCCCACTATAGTTTGGCCTTATGTGGGTCACTCGTTGGGAGCAATGTTGGTTAGACGTCCACATTGTTGGGCAATGACGGTTAGATGTCTACATTGTGACCTTCCCTTAGGCCTTGTTAGGCACATTCTCTTCATGGGTTAACCCAAATAAGTGGGGCCCATTCGCCATAGACGAATAGCTCCGTGCTTTCGAATTTGATATAACCACGGCCGAGTACCGAACTTTATACTATGGTTGATCAGCTGATCATTTATAGACCCTGCTTTGTTTATCTGTTGGTTATCGGTGCCTTATCATGACCGATTTGCTGATTCTGATTATTGATCGATCCCAATTGTCGTGGTCGATTGCCGATTATCGATCGAGGCCGACTACCGATTTTGATTTGTCTTGGCCAATTGTTGATTATCGATCGAGACTGATTATCGATCGAGGCCAACTACCGATTCTGATTTGTCTTAGCCGATTACTGAATATCGATCGAGACTAATTATCAATCGAGGCCAATTACCAATTCCGATTGTCGAAGCCGATTTTGATTGTCAAGGCCGATTGTCGAGACCTATATGATGTATATGCGATCCATAGTTAAGGCCCATTGTGATGCATTGGAGGGTCAGGCGATGGAGTCCATTGTGATGTATGTTAGGCCCATGTGAAAGGTCCATCATGGTGTGTATTACGCTATTGAGAGGGACCCATGGTGTTGTATGTTTGGCCCTAGTGTGAGGCCATGGGTCCACCATTCCTTGGGGGACAATGTTGGTTAAATGTCCACATTGTTGTGATTGATGGTCGATGCCGGTTATTGATACCGATTATGAGTATGTGACAGCATAGCATCATGATACATGCCCATACGCATCATCTGCATGTTGGTTATGAGATGTGATTGATCATTGCATATGTCATTGAGCATGCTATTATGAGACTCCCTGATAGGCGGAGGTTACCTCACTTGAGCACGTGGTATGCGCAGGATTGATGCATGACTGGATTGTATGACTCATGCATCTCACATTATGATTACTGTACGCCCTAGCGACATCAGGGTCGTAGCCTCCACAGGCATATCGTGGATGGCTAAATGGGACACCGAAAATGTTTAGTTCTAGCATACGGGTGCCATAGATGTCCCTGGGTGAAAATCTCTAAACCTCCGTGGCCAGGAGACGCCCCAACGTCAAGACCAAGTGGATATATGAGCGCATGAGGGCCGTATACCAGTAGGCCACGTCTCCCACTATGTCGTGGTCGGTTGGGAAGGGGTGTGACCTTACCCGCCTGAGTGAGGGGGCAATGTCTAGGTTGAGTTTGATTGGCTTGAGGAATGGGTCCGCTATTGACGAGCCAAGCCCGATACTGGTAGGCGGATAGTGAGGTCTCTTCCACTTACCCAGTTGTGCACTCGGATAGGGGTGGCAAGCTGGCGTAGAGTGTAATAGACTCCGGTGATGATCCCAGAGAGGAACCGTATTGATTTGTGGACTTATTGAGTAGGAATTGCATACTTATACATTCATTTCATTCACTATCCACTTGGGCTGGTGGTGCACAAATAATTGTTGTGTACCTTCCCATGGCCAGGATTTCGGTTGGGCACGCAACTAACCTGAGATCAGGAGTTTACCACATTGAGTCTGACTATCCAAATTTAGGTATGAGACTGGTTTGGATAGAAGTCCCTTGTGGTGGGCCCCGTAGCCTGCGATACTACATATTATCATCCCGACTCCACACTCTAGCATGGCTATTCCATTTGCACCGCATATTACATTGCATCTGTAGTACTTAGTATTTTGAGTTACCTATGTTCTGCATTTATATGGTTTAGATACGACATCTGATATTTGACTCTTTATGACTCCTCATTGGTATAGTTGATCTGTATTGCGTATTCTGAAATTGCTTGACTTATGGGCTTGTCAATATTTTCTCTTACTCTGATACCATATGATTTATGACCTTACGCCTATTTCGATATTGAATGATTTATGACCTTACTTAGTACTTACCTTGTGCACACACCTACACCACCCTTTAAGCTTTTTATAAGCTTATGCATGATAGATGCATGCAGGTGAGGTTAGATTGCAGCAGTGTTGAGCTTGGAGCGTGCAACGGTCTTCTGGAGCTTGGTTTTTTTTATTTATGTATTTTCCCTTTCAGCATTGTACTCAAATGATTATATTAGTGGATATGTGATGTTGATGTGGCTTTTGTGAATTGGGTGATCTTGTGGTTGTGCTTATTACGAGTTAAATGTACAAAAAAAAATCCTCCTTGTAGGATCCCAGGATCGAAATCTAACGTATGAACGCTAGGAGTCGAGAATGGGGTACTACGGAGGTTGTCGGCACCGGATTCGGCAATCGGGATTCCTGTGAATTCGATTTCCTGGTTTGGGGCGTGACAATTAATATCAACTGGATGCTCAACAATAACATTACGTAATCTAATGTCTCGAACATAAGATGGATCATCCTCACGAGCCCTAAGATGACGCTTAGTGATAGGGGCCGATCTGGAAGAAGAGGACGGACCACGAGATGTTGATTTTCTTCCTCTAGAAGCCATATGCAACAAGGTTTTCAAGAATATAAAGAGTTGCAAAGGATTGAAAAAAGGGTTTTCTCAAATCATATTTTTCAAAAGAAAAACTCCAAATCTCAACTAAATTCAAAATAGACAAATCCAAGAGAGAAATAGAAGCAATTTAGACATAAATCTACAAGCAAAATGCAAATGAAGCACTAACATTGAAGATTTTGAAAGATAGGTTCGACTAGTCGTGTGTCGGCTCGCTGGAGAGTGAAGTTGAAATGAAGAAGAAAATGATTTGCCCCAAATTTTAAGTGAATCCACACGATTCACGACTGGTCATAGATATACACGACCGGTCGTATCACGACTGGTTGTAGATACTCACAACTGGTCGAGTACAGGCCAAGAAATCTGATTTCTACAAATTTTTCAAGATTTGAAAACTAAACTAGCAAATATATACACTATGATACAAATGACATAATTAATCATTTTAAAATGCACATGCCGAGATCAAATTTCATTTTGTTAAACCTGCTTTTGTCGAGCGGTTTAGTGAAAATATCAGAATTCTCAGTAGGGATATATTCCAAAGATATAACATTTTCTTCAACTAATTCCCGAATATAATGAAATCTAATATCAATGTGCTTAGTACGAGAATGCTAAATTGGATTTTTCAAAATATTTATGGCACTAGAATTATCACAATATAATAACATAGAAACCTGTTTAATTCCATAATCACTTAGCATACGTTTCATCCAAACAAGCTGTGTACATGCATTACCAGCTGCGATATATTCAGCTTCAGCTGTTGAAAGTGATATAGAACTTTGTTTCTTACTAAAACAAGAAACTAAACAGTTTTCGATATAAAAACAACCACCACTGGTTGATTTTCGATCATCAAGATTACCAGCCCAGTTAGCATTTGAGTACCAAGCTAATTGAACACTAGTCTCATGAGGATACCAGAGACCGAGATTAATAGTACTTACGACATATCGTATAATCCGCTTGACAGCAGTCAAGTGGGACTCTTTAGGTTCAGACTGATATCTAGCACAAATACCAACACTTAGAGCGATATCGAGTCTACTAGTAGTTAAATACAATAGACTACCAATCATACTCCGATATAATTTCGGATTTACATTTTTACCTGCAGAATCTTTTGAGAGTTTCAAGGTTGTACTCATAGGAGTATCAAAGCTCTTACCATTCTCAAATCCAAATCTCTTAATCAAGTTCATAACATATTTAGATTGAGAAATGAACATTCCATCGAGTTTTTGTTTTACTTGCAACCCGAGGAAATAATTCAATTCCCCGACCAAGCTCATTTCAAACTGAGATTTCATCAAATCTGCAAATTCAATAGTCATGTCAGTACAGGTAGATCCATAAATGATATCATCAACATAGATTTGTACTAATAATATGTGATCCTTATGTTTTTTCTAATAAACAGAGTTTTATCAACACATTCCATTAGAAAATTATGGCTTAACAGAAACTTTGTTAGTTTCTCATACCATGCCCTAGGAGCTTATTTTAAACTGTAAAGTGCCTTTTTAAGACTATACACATGATCAGAATTTTTGGGGTCTTCAAAACCCATTAGTTGTTCAACATAAACTTCCTCATGCAGATCGCCATTTAAAAATACACTTTTCACATCCATTTGGTAAATCTTAAACTTTCTAAAACACGCAATGGATATAAAGAGTCTGATTGATTTAAGATGTGCTACTGGTGCAAAGGTTTCATCATAGTCAATACCTTCAATTTGAGTGCAACCTTGTACCACTAGTCTAGCCTTATTTCTAATTATATTGCCAAGTTTGTCAGACTTATTTTTAAAAATCCATTTGGTTCCAATGATGTGTTTATCTTTAGGTCTAGGTACGAGATACCAAACATCATTTCTCACAAATTGGTTAAGTTCTTCTTGCATCGCAACAATCCAGTTTTCATCAGCAAGAGCTTCTTTTACGTTAGATGGTTCTATCTGGGATATTTAACATTCGTAATTGCATATATCCTCAAGTTGTCTACGAGTACAAACACCAGTGAGAGGGTTTCCAAGAATCTGTGTGGTTGGACGATCTTTAACAATCCTCAGTTCAGCATCAGTCTGAATAGATGAAATATCAGATTTATCAATTACTAGTACTTCATCATTATCTGAATTTGAGACTAGTGTGTTTAAGTGATCATCAATGACCACATTGATGGATTCTTGAATCACACCGGTCCTTTTGTTCAGAACCCTATAAGCTCGACTGTTTAAAGAGTATCCTAAAAAGATCCCTTCATCACTCTTCGTATCAAACTTTCCCAAATGTTCACAATCTCGTAAAATATAGCACTTGCTGCCAAAAACTCGAAAGTATTTGACAGTAGACTTTTTATCGAACCACATTTCGTAAGCCGTTTTATTATTACCTTTACTAGTGTAAACCCAGTTAATAATATAGCAAGCTGTATTGACTGCTTCAGCTCAGAGATTCTTAGAGAGCTTCATACTATTCAATATGACATTAGCCATTTCTTGAAGCACTCTATTTTTCCTTTCAACTATACCATTTTTTTGTGGAGTTTTGGGCGCTGAGAATTCATGTAATATTCCCTGGTCGCTACAGAACTTCTCAAAACCGCTATTCTCAAATTCAGATCCATGATCACTACGAATCTTACTGACTTGAGAACCTTTTTCAGTTTGAATCCTTTTGAGAACCTTTTTTACTTCTTCAAGGGTTTCTGATTTGTCCCTTAAGAACACAACCCATGTATATCTGGTAAAGTCATCTACTATTACCAAAATATATCTTTTGTCACCTCGACTTTCCGTCCTGATGGGTCCTACTAGATCCATATGGAGAAGCTCGAGTGGTCTTGATGTGGTATTAGAATTCACCTTTTTGTGTGAGTTCCTTATTTGTTTGTCAATCTGGCATTCACCACTTATTTTATCTAATTTTTGTAGTTTGGGTAGACCTCTTATAAGTTCCCATTTGCTCAATCTATGTAAATTTCGGTTGTGTACATGTCCATGACGTTTGTGCCACAAATTAGTCTCGTTTGTTTGGACCATGTAACATGATTGATTAGATGAGGTGGATTCGCTAACAATATAACAGTTTTCAGATGTTCTACATCCAGTTGGTATTACTGAACCCTTGTTGTTTAGAATCTCAAAGCTTTGATTAGAAAACCATATACTATGGTTATTATCACAAATCTGAGATATGCTTAGAAGATTCTGTTTCAGTCCTTCAACATATAACACATTTTTAATCAAAGGAAGATTATAGAGTTGAACCATACCTTAGCTCATAATCTTGCAGTTGTTGCCATCTCCAAATGTGACTGAACTGTCAGTCATGTCTTTGAGATCGGTGAATAAAGCCTTGTCGCCTGTCATAAGCCTAGAGCATCCACTATCTAGTACCACTTAGAATGGCTTGTTGCTTTGAAAGTGGTGTGGGCAACCAAGCAAGTGACCTTTGGAACCCATTTCATAACCATTTTGGGTTTAAGAGGATAGCAGGTCTTCTTTCGATTCTAAGAGTTATAAGTATGACCTAGTGAGTTAGAATTTAGAAGCACCTTAAGTAAATCAATTAGCTTTTCTGCAAAAGGACTTTAGTTTTGCTTTTTATAGTTGATATGTCTTTTAGTTTTTGAAAAGATTTAAAGTTTTTAGAAAACATTTGATCTTTCCCTTTTGAGTTTAAGATCTCTCCCTTTACAAACATGGGAGAAATATTCTTCGGTTTAGGAGGAACACTCTTGTCATAGCTCAGATCGGATCGATCACCACATTTTCTCGATCCAAATAAGAGTTTTTCTAATTTAGGATCACATTGGGCATATTTCCAGGTTTCCTTTAAACTCAAGAGAGAAGAGACTTCATGTTTTAGTTGTTCATTTTAAGATTTAAGATTTTCAAACTGGGAGGTTTTAAAATCTAAATCGCATTTTGTCTTTTCAAAATAGTCTGAAATATGGGACTTTTCTAAAACAAGAGATTCATAAATTTCTTTGAGTTTAGAAAATTTCTCTTTTTGAAGTTTCAATTTCACAACAATTTTACAACTTTCCTTGTATAGGGCATTGTAAGCATCTTGAAGATCATCTTCATTTTCATATTCACTATTCAGATTTTCTTCATTAGTCGAGTCATCATTATCTGAAAAAGTGAATTTGGCTAGAGTCATAAGGGCCTTAACATCACACCCTGACTTAGTTTTAAAATCTTCTGATTCAGAAGAGACTTCAAAATCAGAGGACTCATCCCAAGTAGCCATCATACTTTTCTTTTTTGACTTGCCCTTATTAGGACATTTGTTAGCCAAATGCCCATACTCATGGCAGTTGTAACATTGACTGTCTTTTAATGATTTTTTAGTTTTAGATTTAGATTTCTTTTTATCAAATGCTTTTGAAAATCAACCCTCTTTTTACTTTTAAAAATTTTATAAAATCTCTTTGCTAAAAGAGCCATATCATCCTCAGAGTTTTCGAAATCAGAGTTTAAATCATTTTCATGAAAACCATTTTTAGAAGTTTTTAAAGCAATAGATTTACCTTTTGGAGCTTTAAAGGTTAACTCATAAGTCTGTAATGAGCCAACTAATTCCTGAACCCTCATATTGTCCGCATCACGAAGTTCCTAGATTGCGGTTACTTTAAAATTGAACCGTTCAGGAAGTGAGCGTAGTATTTTAGCACATATCTTGCTTTCAAGAATTTTATCACCTAGACCCCACATAGAGTTTACAATGTCATTTAATCTGGTATAGAAGTCCATGAACATTTCATTTTCTTCCATACGTATTTCCTCAAATTTAGTTGTGAGGATTTGTATCTTAGATTTCTTGACAATTGAAGTACCCTCATGTGTCATTTCCAATATATCCCAAGCATGTTTTGCAGAATTACAGGATATAATTCTTTTGAATTCATCTGGTGATAGTGCACAAGTAATTGCATTTAGTGCTTTAGCATTTGCACTACTCTCAGTTTTCTGAAGTGTGGTCCAAGAGAAATACGGTGTAATTTTCATAGATTTTAAACTATCACTCTCGGTTACTTCAGTGGTAGGAGGGGTCCATTTATTCACTGTGGATAGCCACACACTTTCAACCATAGATTTGACGAAGATCCTCATCCTGGCTTTCCAATAAGCATAGTTGGAGCCATCAAAGGGTGGAGGCCTAGTGACTGATAGGCTATCAAAATTTAACATCTTTTATATAGATGAGATCGTTAGGTCAGGAATTACATCCAAATAAAAAGCAATAAAAGCGAGCTATTAGACTTTAATACTACTTGAAATGGTCAAACTACATGTCCTAGAGGGGGGTGAATAGGACTATGTCAAATTTTAAGATAAATACAGCAGAAATATAGAAAGATAGAACTGAATAAATAAATCAATTCACACTGCTGAATGCTAGCTCAAAATATTGATTGTTCCAAGGACAACCATGCACCATAAAAATGGCAGGGCAACCTTACTAGAACAAATAGAGAAACTGAAGCTCAAAGTAATAAAGAGATAACAAAAATATAATGCTGAAATGTAAATCTAAATTATTACAACATTCCCCACTGTGCTTGAAATGTAAAATTTACAACATTCACATCCACACATACATTCCACAATTCTGAATGATAAAAGATAGGAAATATAAATCACACATCCACAACACAAAGAATTATAGTGGTTCGCCTGTGTATTCACCAACTGTTAAATAGCAGCCACACAGAATGCTACTCCACTCCTAATATCCTCACACAAGGGATATTAGCGTTCACTATCAAATAGGTTTTCACAGGTTCACCCAAAACCTTCACAATTGTGTCTTTTTCAAAGGGCTTACACAATTCAAAAACCCTCACTTCTAAGTTTTCTGGCTCTCCTCAAACAACCAACAACTTTGAGATTTTTCTAGCTTAACCTTAAATAAAACCAAACAATGTAAATTACACAAATTGTAAAATACTTGATTTTCTCCTTCGTTGTAGCAGCCTAGAAGAACCAAGTCGGAGTAGAGATTTCAATGTCAAAGTTTAATGTCCAATAC
The DNA here is from genome assembly GCF_029962835.1 of Magnolia sinica. Taxonomy (NCBI): domain Eukaryota; kingdom Viridiplantae; phylum Streptophyta; class Magnoliopsida; order Magnoliales; family Magnoliaceae; genus Magnolia; species Magnolia sinica. Next base: position 79,737,577 of record NC_080573.1, read on the forward strand.
TCACTTTATAATAGTTCTAGGTTCTAATAGATTTTAAATTAAAACAAAAGGGCTAGCTCTAATTGATTTATATTCCAGAAAAAGGAAAACAACAATTCCTCTTTTCAGATTAGATTGGAATATAAGAAACAAAATCAATTAAGAAAGCTAAAGAAAGAGAATATTAAATATGCACACTTAACTTATATGGAGCACCGACTTATCTCTCAGAAGGCTGAATTAATTTAGCTTGAAGTTCTTTAATTTCCATAATAATTCTAAGATTCGTGCTCTATTTATATGTGAGCAAATCATGCCTTCGACTAGTCTAAGGACCTCTACGACTGGTCGTAGAACCAACAGATATTTGAAAATTCGGGCGCGATAAGATTTGGCAGTTTCACGACTGGTCGTAGGTTTCCTTCGACTGGTCGTAGGTCTCCTTTGACTAGTTGTAGGATCCCTTCGACTGGTCATAGGTGGCCGAATTTCAACGTTGTTATTTGAGTCGTAGGTCTACGACTGGTCGAAGATGCAGTCGACACTGTTCCTATGACTAGTCGAACAGTCCCCAGGACTAGTCGAAGCCTAACAGAAATTTATTTTTTTTTGTAACAAACTTACGACTGATCCAGGAAATATTTAGACAGGTCGAAGCAGTGCTAGGACTAGTCGAACAAAGTCCAGGACTAGAGGACTAGTCTTAGAACAGACCAAACTCACTTATATAATACATATGAATTATGTATCTAAAATGGCCTACTCTAAAGGTGAACCTAAAGTCAGTCATACCTCAATAGTGAAGTAAGGACATTGAAACTTTAGAGACGAGTGACCTTTGAAAGTAATGGAGCTTGAAGTCTTGATGTCGTTTAAACTTGAAAGCTTTTTAAGATCTTGAGATTGAACTTGAAAGCTTCTTAAGATCTTGAGTTTGAACTTGAAACTTCTTGAGATTCTTGACTTGTGAACAGTGCTTGCCAACCTAAGTTGATCTTGAGTAGAGCATTGTTCTTCACAGATGCAAGATTCATAATAATGTCTTTAGCACCACAAATTTGACAACACAAAGGGCTATAAACTATGTCACTTACAACTTCCCTCCATAAGTAACGTCTTCTCAATCTTATTTCAAGAAGAGCAACAGAGACTCCTCAACCTTCAACCATCATCCTCTGAAACAATGACAATGGCTACTCGCACCACTGCTTGCCCACGACCCCCTCTGAAGTGCACAGCATGTGGCAAAGATGGCCACACTCGTGAACGTTGTTAAACCATCATCGGGTACCCTCCAAGCCGAGAGCCTCGCACCAATAAATCATGGCCGTCCATCTTAGGGCAACCTCCATCGACTGCGAATTTGGTCTCTCTCACTCCATCCACTTTGAGTCCGGTCCCTGGATTGTCACCGGAGCTGTATTAGAAGTTGCTCAGCCTCCCCGCACTGTCGCAACCTCCGAATGATCCATCCCCTACAAATTTCGCTGGTAACCTCTTCTCACCATGTGATTTCTCCTTCAATTGGCGCCTCCATTGGGTGGTGGACAGTGGTGCGAGCCACCACATCTGCCACCAATGCGATGCTTTTGCCGATTTGAAGCCCCTTGCCTCCCTTCACCACATTCGGCTTCCAACAGGACAAGATATCCCAGCCGAAGGGCTGGGTACTTGTATTCTCTCCCCTTCTCTTAAATTAAAATACTTTTTCTATGTTCTACTTTTGTCCTTCAATTTACTCTCAGTTTCTCAAATTGCCCTTCATAATTCTTGTGTTATCTCTTTTTCATCTAACACTTGTTTATTTCAGGACCCTCAATCGATGAAGCTAATTGGAGCAGGTGATCTATGCAACGGGCTCTACATGTACCGCCCCGATCCTCCCGTCATTTTTGTTGCTCAATCTACTGCTAATAAGACCATATGGCATCAACGTCTAGGACATCCCTCCAGTTTTACTATTCTCAGTATTTTTAATTCTCCTTATACTCTTTCTAAATGTGATGTTTGTACTCGTTCTAAGCATACAAGATTACCTTTTTCCAATTATACCAATAAAAGTGATTCTTATTTTAATTGTATCTTTTGTGATATTCGAGGTGGTTATCACACTGCATCTTTATATGGAGCTCATTATTTTCTCACAATTATTGATGATTTTTCTCGCACCACATGGGTATATCTTATGCATTTTAAATCTGAGGCTTACAACTATTTAACGCAATTCTTCGCTCTTGTCCACAATCAGTTTAACACCATAGTTAAAATTATTAGAACTGATAATGGATAAGAATTTCTTCCCCATCAATTTCAAACATACGTATACAATCACGGCATCATTCATGAACGTACCTGTGTCGAAACTCCTCAACAAAATGGCATTGTGGAGCGTAAACACCGGCACCTTCTAAATGTTGCCCGCAGTCTTCGTTTTCAAGCACACTTACCTCTACCTTTTTGGGGTGATTATGTCCTCACCGCAACCTACCTCATCAACTGCACCCCTAGTCGTACTCTCCAAAATAAATCACCTTTTAAAATTCTGTTCAATAAACCTCCAAACTATGATCATCTTCGGGTATTCGGATATCTTTATTATGCACAAACTCTCAGTGCTCATCGCAACAAATTTTCTCCTTGTGCTACTAAATGTGTCTTTCTTGGCTACCCAAGCACACATAAAGCCTACAAGCTCTACAACCTCAATACTCAATCCATCTTCTACTCTCGAGATGTCACCTTCCATGAACAAACATTCCCTTTCCAAGATCTTCCTGACACTCCTTCCCTTCCCGCTCCTATCATTCCTCTTTCCGTCACCGAACCTATTATGTCTCCTTCTCCTGATTCCCCGACCTCTCTTAACCCTCCTTACTCCCTTGACTCTCCTAATTCCTCGACCTCCATGACCTTATCAAACACATCTCCACCAGTTCCTCTCCCTCGCCACACCATTACTCGACCTGCCTACCTTCACGACTATATCTGTCCCACCTGCTTCACCAGCTTCAGGTACTGCTCACCCTTTGTCTGCTTTTCTTTCATATTCTCATTTTCTCCTCACATATTACTTATTTTACTGCTCTTACCTCCTGTATTGACCCCTCATGCTATTCTAATGCTATCCGCCACTCTCACTGCCGCGAGGCAATGTCTACTGAGTTTCATGCTTTAGAGGACAATTCCACTTAGACTCTTGAGCCTCTTCCTCTTAGTAAGAAACCCATTGGGTGCAAATGAGTTTTCAAAACAAAACTCAAAGCCAACGGATCCATCGAGAGGTACAAAGCTCGGCTCATTGCCAAAGGATACACTCAGGTTGAAGGACTTGACTACCATGAGACTTTTGCTCCGGTCCCTAAAATGACCACGGTCCGCTGCTTACTGGCAGTTGCAGCTACCAAAAATTGGATTATTCATCAGCTTGACGTCAACAATGCCTTCTCGCACGGTGATCTTGATGAAGAAGTCTACATGACACCATCACCTGAATATTGTCCTCAAGGGGAGACCTGTGTCTGTCGCCTCAGAAAATCCCCCTATGGCCTCAAACATGCCTCCTGAAACTGGTTTTTTAAACTCACCTCTGTGCTTCTCAATGCAGGCTTTCACCAGTCTCAGGCAGATCATTCTTTGTTCACTCTTATCACTTCCACCAGCATCACTCTTGTCCTTGTTTACGTTGATGACATCCTGGTTGCTGGTAACGACATCTTTGAGCTTTTTAAGAAAATTCTCTCCACTCACTTCAAAACAAAGGACCTTGGTTCCTTGAAGTACTTTCTTGGACTCGAAGTTGCTCACTCTCCCAAAGGTATCTTTCTTAATCAGTGCAAATATACTCTCAATATTCTCTCTGACAGTGGACCACTTGGTGCACGGACTGCTCTTTTTCCTATGGAGCAACATTTAAAGCTTAATACTTAAGATGGTGACACTCTCCCTGATCCTGGCCTTTACCATCACCTTTTTAGCCATCTCATCTATCTGACCATCACTAGACCAGACATTGTTTATGCAGTCAACACACTCAGTCAATTTATGCATACTCCTCGAGTCCCCCACATGACTGCAGCTACCAGATTTCTCCACTACATCAAAGGTTGACCTGGCCATGGCATCTTTTTTCCTTCATCCAATAGTACACATGTTACAGTTTATACAGATTCTGATTGGGCCAACTGTCCCAACACCCGCCGCTCTACCACTAGCTACTTTTTTCAGTTAGGCACCAGTCCAATCTCATGGCACACCAAGAAGTAGAATACAGTTGCTCGCTCTTCCGCTGAAGCTGAATATCGAGCCATGGCCGTCACAACCTGTGAACTCACTTGGTTAAAACAACTTCTCACTGATCTTGATTCTCTCATCCTGAGCCATTCACTCTACATTGTGATAATTAATCTACACTATATATTGCCCACAATCCTGTGTTTCATGAGCGTACCAAACATTCGCGACAAAATTCGCTCGAGCCTCCTCAAAGCTGTCCACACTTCTTCCAGTGAGCAAGTTGCTGATATCTTCACCAAAGCTTTGGGACATGAACTTTTCATCATTTTTCGCGCAAGTTGGGCCTTATGGACCTCCATGCGCCAACTTAAGGAGTATTGACAGATTTCTTACCATACATGCACAAAATCAAGACTTGCACAAAATCTGTAATTAGACTATTTTTAGAATGTATTTTTCCATACATAGCTCATTGTACATCTATTTATTTATAAAGCTCAATACGAAATCAATTACAATTCAGTCAAATATTTCTCTCCCTCTTCCATCTTTACAAAAAGCCTCGAGTAAACTCAAATCATGCTATAAACGCCCTCAAAATAGATCTCATTTGAAAGAATTTCAGACATTTGTCTCCATAAAAAGATTATTTTCAACTCAAATATAAAAGTACAGAACAAATCTAGCCAAAACCCTAATGTTACGAAAACTACAGGAACTCTACAGCTGACAGTTCTATTCCAAACAAGAAAAATAAAACTCAAATCCGCTTAAATCAAGCCACAAAAACCTCAAATCCAACCCATCTAAAGGAACTCCCACCATCTACTTAGTAAAAACCAGTATTCAGCCCGAATCCATCGATCCATACTCGAATCAAGCTAGAAAACTCCCAATTCTACAAAATCTACACCCCGTGGCCTGATCCCAAGCCCGAGAAGTGGACCCTATTAAAAGGATTTTCAATATTGTCCATATTGATTACTAGACCTTATTTGATCCACACTGCTCATTTTGTGTATGGTTTGGATTATGGAATTGACAGTGAAGTGAAGAGAATTGACCTCGAAATACATGGAATTGACCGTGAAGTGAAGGGAATTCGCCGGAATTGACCATGTGTCACGCCCCAAACTCGAAAACTAGGCTCACAAAATTCCCAATCGCCGAATCTAGCGCCGACAGCCTCCATAATACCCCATTCTCAGCTCCCGGCACCCATATACCAAGTTGCGATCTTGGGATCCTACAAGGAGGATTTTCAATATGAATTTGTTTCAGCATTACCACAAGCATAACCGATGAATAATAATGAGAACACCATCACAAAAATCCACTATGATCAAAACTTGAGTACAATGCGTATAAAGGAAAATACAATGATAATAATAACAAAATTTCAGAAGCTTTATGGCACACTCCTGCTCCTACTCAGCTAGGCCTAGCGTCACCAGCACACAATGGTCATGTATAAGCTTATAGAAAGCTTAGAGGGTGGTGAAAGTGTGTGCGCACAGTAGAAATGCAAATTTGCAATATGAGAGTAATGCGAAAATACTGGTAAGTCCATGAATGCCATCAGCCGTACCAAGGCTATGTGATACAAGGCATGAATGCTATTGGTCATACCATGGCCATGCAATGCGAGGTATGAATGCTATCGGTCATACCAAAGCTATTCGATGCAAGGCCTACGAGGCCAATTTCATATGCAAGGTGCAACTCAAGCATACCAAATCTCATCTGAATCCTCATATCAATATAGTTTATCTTTAGAATATATATATATATACACCAGATCGCCACCCACTGGACGTGCAACCATGCAAGTGGAAGATACCTCACTATCCGCCTACCAATATCGGCCCGGCACATCGATAACGGACCTATTTATAAGCTGATCAAACTCAGCCTAGTTATGCCCCCTACCCTCGGGCGGATAAGGTCACACCCCCTTCCAACCGACCACGACACAGTGGGAGACGCAGCCTACTGGTATACGGCCCTTGTGAGCTCATGTATGCACTCGGTCTCGACATTGGAGTCATCTTCTGGTACCATCGGGGTTTAAGTATTTTCACCCAAGGACATCTATGACGTCCTGATACTAGTAATAGTATTTTTGGTGTCTAATCCTACCATCCACTATATGCTTGTGGAGCTATGGCCCTGATGTTACTAGGGCATACAGAAATCATATTACACAAATGCGAGATGCATGAATCATACTATCCAGTCATGCAGAAATCCTGCACGTATCGCGCACTCATGTGGGTAACTCCTCCTATCAGGGAGTCCCATAATAATCCACCCAATGGCATGTGCTATGATCAATCTCTCCTCATATCAAGCATACATATAATGCGCATGGGCATGAATCATGAAGCTATACAAGCATGTTATATGATGATGATGTACTCTTCTCGTATCAAGGATGGGCCTAGATGGCCTACTCATATCAAGAATGGGCCTAACGATCATGGGGGTCCAACGGTTTGGGTTAGCCCACTAAGGGGAGGTGAGAATGGGCCTAACAATGGGCCTTAGGGAGAGTTATATCGTGGACATTTAACCATTATTGCTCGTACAATGTGGACATCAAACCATCATTGCTCCCAAGGCATTGCCCATCATAAACATCATTACATACATCATAGTGGAATCACACATCACATTCGTCCTCATATACATTGCTTTAAGCCTCACACAAGGGCCTCACATACATCGCATTGGGCCTCACTTATGGGCCTCACATGCATCACATTGGGCCTCATATACATCGCATTGGGCCACATCCCATGGGCCTTAAATATATCACAATGGGCCATGTCCCATGGGCCTCTCATTCATCACATTGGGACAATCTCATGGGCCTCAAACACATCACAATGGGCCACATTCATGGGCCTCAAACACATCACAGTGGGCCTTATACCTGGGCCTCAAATACCTCACAATTGGCCACATGCCATGGGCCTCGAATACATCACAATGGGCCTCACTCCAAGGAATGAAAGGTGGCTAGATATACAACACATATAAGGGGTGGGTCCACCGTCCAGGGTGCTGGACAGTGTGGATAAGACCCATACATCACTAATGGCCCCACGTGGCACCACCATTCAAGGATGGACAATGGAAATCTCAACACATACATCATAGTATGATGCCACCAGCACCGTCCAGATGGACAGCTGGATATAGAATACATTCATCAAGGAGGGCCCCACCCCACGCCTCCTAGGTGGACAGTGTGAGTATAGAATACATAAATCAAGGTGAGCCCCACCCCTCACACGTGCAACACATGTGGGGTGGTCCCATGCACTACCAAAACAGATGGACGACGTGGAGAACACATACATCATGATAGGGCATCCACGTCCCACTTGACAGACGACCTGGATACATAATATATACATATAAGGTGGGCCCCACCCCCACATGTGCAGCACATGTGGGGTGGGCCCACAGCTACCAAATGAATCGGATAGCTTGGATGTACTGATACATCAAGCTGGGCGCCCACCTATCTCGTCTAGGAATGGACGGTGAGATATACAACGCATACACATGATGAGCCCCACCTCCACACGTGCAACACGTGTGAGGTGGGTCCCACATGTACGGACGGTTGGGATATAACATATACCTCATGACTGGACTCATAAAACTTGTTAACATCAACACATCAGCTATACTACTGGTGTGAGGTATTCTAGCCAATCCACATCTCACACGTGTGAGGTATACCAGCCAATCCACATCCCTGGATGGTGTAGATATAAAATACATACATTTGGTGGGTCCCACCGTCCAAGATCTGGACAGTGAGGATACCACACATACATCATGTGGGGTCCACGTCCCACGTCTAGGGACCAGACGTCCTGGATAAAACATTTACATCTGGTGGGTCCACGTGGTGGCCCACCAGCTTGAATAGAAGCTAATATTTGTGTTGTCTCTCACCCGTCCAGGCACGCTAGACGTCCAGCAGACGGATGGCCTGGATGGAACACGACATCAAGGTGGGTCCCGTGTGGTGGCCCACCATTGGTTGGATCAAACTAATATTTATATTTTTCCTTCATCCAGGATCTGCCCAAAAACGAGCATGCAGCAAGGTGGGCCTTACGATCGGATGGCATGGATAAAATACATTCATCATGGTTAGCTACAAAAATAGGGAAGAGAGAGATAAAGAGAGAGAGAGAGAGAAACGTGAGGTGGTGGGGAGGGGCTCTGTAAGCCCCGTATCCTAGACCGTACCGTTCCATAGACTTCCGCGGTCTTCCCGGTCGAATTCCGACAACCTTTGACCCTTAACCGGTATTTGCGCGCGACCCTGATTCACACGCTGTCAATCCGAGTCGACTCAACCCAAGACTTGTACCATAGCGACCGCGTCGTCGCCGCAGTTCCGATGCCGCGACTCGCGCGCTGAGGCGATACCCTGGTCGGGAGATGTGGGCCAGCGTTCAGTGCGAGAAAAATGCCACGCGTTGCAAAACCCGAGAGAATCTCTACGACTTGTCACATCAATCAATCAACCTATTAATCCCATCATGTTAAGTACATATCACCTTTCACCCTTTCCTAAGCAAGCCCCCAAAAGTCAAAAAGTTCTTACAAGCCCATACCTTTCTTACACCAAAAACCCCAAAAGTCAAAAATCTCTTACACACCCATCACTCACCACATCCATCACTCCATCACCCATCACTCTCTCTCTCCCTTTACAAGTCTCTCTCTCATTTTCAAACTCACCTCCCAAGCAACCCAAGAGCACCATCCGTCCAAGCCTCTCCCATTCCTCCCAAGCTTCAAGTGTGGCCCATTTCCCACCCTCTCATCTCCCATCTCAACCATCCAAACCTCATCTCCTCCGTTGGAATCAAAGCTAAGGAGCTAAGGGAGCCAAGGGAGCAAGAAGATCAAGTGGTGGGTGTGTCATAAGCTAGATTTTCATGTGTTTATGATGGGCCAAGTGAGGCCAACCGATCAATGGTTTGGATCTCACTTTAGACCCTAAGATGTGGCCGATGGCCCACTTGGATCATCATGATCATTTCATGATGGGGCCATTTTCCATGGACCCCATCATGATGTTTATTTTACTTGCATACTTAGGGTCATCTAGACTGTCTATTTTAGTGGAGAAGGGATCTCCACCATTGGATTTCGATGTAATGGGCCCACATGTAATGGGACCCACTTGATTTATGTTGTAGATCATTGAAGGGAGGGCCCATAGTGCCAGGGTCCCTCCATCATGCGTGTCCCACTCTCTATCCCTTTCTCTCCCTCTCTATTTCATTTTCTTTTATGAGATCATGATACGGTTGTGTGGCCCACTTGAATGAACCCCACCTTAAGGCATGTATTCTATCCAAACCATCTATAAGTGGGGCCCACTTTGTGTGTTGTATCCACACCATCCTCCATGAGGTGGCCACCTAAGCAGGGGCCACCCTTAATGTATTTGTTAAGTGCAACGTCCAGCGTCCCTGGAAGCTGGGCGTGGTTTGGAAAACACAAAAATATCAGCTTATTTCCAAGCTTATGGGTGGCCCACTCATGTAGGCCCCACCTTGATGCATGTGTTCAATCCACGTCGTCCATCCTTTTCCTCAGACTATTTTAGGCGTTGAGCCAAGAAATGAGATTGATCCGAGTATCTGGTGGGCCATAGCATTAAAAACGGTGATTTCACCTTTCAAATTTGCTTAAAATTTCTTACGCGCGAGGACATGTCCAATATTAGACTCGTCGGGTCTGTCTTGAGCAGTAAAGACCAATGGCTTGGGTGGATTTGCATGATGCGGGCCGCACACCCAAAAAATCGTAAGAAAACGCGATTTTAAAAAATAAATAAATGGGCAGCAGCGTTGCTGCTGCCGTTGTCAGTAGCGCAGGCAACACCTGCTGCTGCGTGCGATGGGTGGGCGGTCAGCAACCCACGGCTCTAGCCGTGGGCCCCACCTTGATGTTTATTTATCATCCAACCCGTTCATGAGGTGGGCCACTCTCAATAGTGAGCCCCCTCCAAATCTCAGCTCCATCCACAGCTCAGGTGGGCCACACTGCAGGAAACAGTGGGATTAAACGTCTGCCCTTGGAACCCTTTTCTGGGCCACAAAAGTTTTGGATCCAGCTGAGATTTGTCCTTCCTATTCATTTGGGTCCGCGGGACCTTATCAACGGATTCGATGGTAAGTAAACATTATGGTGGGCCCCACGTGGAGCCCACAGGGATGTATGTATTTTTACTCCCACCATCCAGGCGAGCGGTGGAGCCCACTGTGACTCATGTGTTCTATCCCCACCATCCAGGGGACGGTGGGTGTGTACGTGTGCGTGTGTGTGTGTGGGCGTGTGTGTGTATATATATATATAATATTATATTATATATAATATTGTATATACTATATATAAATTATATATTATATTATATATTGGGTGGTGGGCCTTCATGTGGACCCCCCCACCCCCCCACCATGAGGCAAGTGCTGCATCCAATTTGCCCATCCATTTTATAAAGCTTATTTTATGGCATGGGCATAAAGAATGAGCCAGATCCATAGTCCAAGTGGACCCCACCTTGGCATGTTGTGAGGCCCATTTGATGTATTAGGGGCTCATGGTTTAAGGCCCATTAAAATGTATTGGGGCCTATGGGTTGAGGCCCATTTGATGTACATTTTGGGTCCCATTGGTGTGGCCCATTTGTTACACATAGACCCATGAGATTAGGCCCATTTGATGCATTCTAAAGCCCACGGGTTATGGCCCATTGCAATGCACATAAGGCCCATTGGTGCGGCCCATTGATGTGGCCCACTTGATGAATATAAGGCCCATATGATATGGCCCATTTGATGTATTTAAGGCCCAATGGGATGTACCTAAGGTCCATTGCAATGTGCGATCCCAACATGGTTTATGTAATGATGTTTACGACGGGCTATGCCTTGGGAGCAATGGTGGTTTGACGTCCACATTGCAAGTATAATGTTGGTTAAATGTCCACATTACAACTCTCCCTAGGGCCCATTGATAGGCCCGTACCTGTTGTGTGTAGGCCGTCTGGGCCATCTGCGTTGTAAGGATAGTGCATTACTTTATAACATGTTTAGTTCCATGATTCATGATCATATGCATCATATGTATGCTTGATATGAGAAATGACTGATCATAGCATATGCCTTCGGGCAGATTGTTTAGGGGGTGTTGCCCTACATGAGCACACGATACGCGTAGGATTATTGTATGACTGGATAGTGTGACTCATGCATTCACATTGTGTGATATGGTTATTGTACGACCTAGTGACATCAAGGCTGTAGCCTCCACAGACGTATCGTGGTTGGCAGGATTAGATACCGAAAATATTGTTCTACATGGGGTGCTATAGATATCCCTGGGTAAAAGTCCCTAAACCCTTATGATATCAAGAGGTTGCTCCAACGTCTAGACCGAGTGGGTGCATGAGCGCCAAGTGCCGATTACCAGACGGTTGCGCTTTCCACTATGTCGTGGTCGGTTGGAAGGGGGTGCGGCCTTACCCGCTCGAGAGAAGGGGGCAAAGCTAGGCTGAGTCTGACCAACTCGAGGAATGGGTCAGCTATTGACGAGCCGAGCCCGATATTAGCAGGTAGATAGTGAGGTCTTTTCCACTCACCTTATTGCGAGCGATGGGGCGACAATCTGGCTTGGAGTGTACTAGACCCCGGTGATATTCCAGATTTGAGCTGTATTGATATATGGACTTAGATGAGGATTTGTATGCTTGAGTTGCATTTTGCATTACATGGTCTTGGTATGGCCGACATCATTCATGCTTTACACCGCATGGCCTCGGTACGGCTAATGGCATTCTTGGCTTTCATCAGCATGTTCTACATTACTCTGATACTACATAACTGCATTACCACCTTAAGCACACATTTTCACCACCCTCTAAGATTTCTATAAGCTTATGCACGATCGTTACGTGCAGGTGACGTTGGATCGCAGCAGCGCTGAGGCTTGAGCACGTGGCAGATTATTTTGGAGTTTTGTTCATCATCATTGTATTTCTCTTTATGCTCATTGTACTTATAAAGTTTTTGATCATAGTGAAAATGTGATGGAGTTTTTGGTTGTTGTTTATGGGTTATGCCTTTGGTTATGCTTATTACAAATCAAACTGGTGTTGAAAATCCTCCTCGTAGCATCCCAGGATTGGAACCTGGCGAATGGGCGTTAGGAGCCGAGAATGGGATTCTACGGAGGCTGTCTGCGCCGGATTCGGCGATCGGGAATTTTGTGAGCCCGGTTTCCAAGTTTGGGGTGTGACAGGCTCCGCCACTATGAGCCCTCCCTAGGTGGGCCATGTAAATACAATACATACATCAAAATGGGTCCCAAATCATATGGGCATTAAATCCTAAAAAGATCAACAGTGGAGATCCCTCTCCATAAAAAATGCAAGGACTAGATGAACTTTTCACAATTGGAAAATAAACAGCATGATGGGGTCCATGGAGAATGGCCTCATTATGGGATGAACATATGAATCGTGGTGGACCATCGGCCACACCTAGGGTCCAAAGTGAGATTCATGCCATCAATCGGTAGGCCCCACTTGGCCCATCATCAAAAACACAATCTAACCTACAAATCACTCACAGATGGTCTTCTTCTTTAGCTCCTTGGACTCCTTGGCTCATAAGCTAACTCTTTAAGGGTGGATGATGAAGTTTGAAGGGTTGGATGGTGAGATGAGGGGTAGGAAGGTGGGCCTTGATCTTGGGTTCTCTTTTCTCTCCTTAGTCTTTTCTCTCATGGAAGCTTAGGAAATGGTGGAGAGAATGAGAGAGGAGAGGGTATTGTAAGAAGGATGGGATGAGAGGGATGGGTGTGTAAGAGAGGGATGGGTTGAGCACTTGACTTGTGATTGATTGATTGATGTGATGGATCATAGAGATTCTCTTGGGATTTGCAATGGGCGACATTTTCCTCAAAATAAATGCAGGCCCACAACTCTTGGTCTGGGTATCGCATTGGCGCGAGACGCAGTGTTGGAACCATGGCGATGGCGTGGTCGCTAAGGTACAAGTCTCGAGTCGAGTTGACTCAGATATACGACATGCGACTTAGGGTCGCGCGCAAATACCGATTACAGGTCGCAGGTCATCGGAATTCGACGAAGAGGATCGCGGAGGCCTACAGAATGGTACGGACTAGGATACAGGTCTTACACCATGAAATGCATGGAATTGACCCTGAAGTGAATGGAATTGACCGCGAAATGCTGCAATTGACTGCAAAGTGAAGGGAATTCAACGGAATTGATCACAAAATGCATGGAATTGATCATGAAGTGAAGGGAATTGGCTGCGAAATGCTTGGAATTACCCGCGAAGTGAAGGGAATTAGCCGGAATTGACCATGAAATGCATGGAATTGACCATGAAGTGAAGGGAATTGACTGCGAAATGCATGGAATTAACCGTGAAGTGAAGGGAATTCGTCGGAATTGACCCTGAAGTGAAGGGAATTGACCACAAAATGCATGCAATTGACCATGAAGTGAAGGGAATTCGTCAAAATTGATCGTGAAATGCATGGAATTGACTATGAAGTGAAGGGAATGACCGCGAAATGCACGCAATTGACCGTGAAGTGAAGGGAATTCACCGAAATTGACCGTGAAATGCATGGAATTGACCATGAAGTGAAGGGAATTCACCGAAATTGACCGTGAAATGCATGGAATTGACCGTGAAGTGAAGGGAATTCGCCAGAATTGACCATAAAATGCATGGAATTGACCGTGAAGTAAAGGGAAATTGAAAAGGTCGAGCTAAAAGTCCTAGAGGGGGGTGAATAGGACAATGCCAAATTAAAAATTAAATACGAAATTTAAATAAATATAAATAAAGATAGCAATTAAACAATCCCACAATGCAGAAATAAATAACAACCTCAAGTGTACAAGTATTGAGAGGTTGATACAGATGTTGTTCTAAGGACAACCTTACATCAAAAACTAATGGCTTATGGTAGGAAAACCTGATTCCTAGAACGGTCTATGTATCAAAAACTCAAACTAATACAGAGGAATGAAGAAATAAATAGCAAAGAAAATAACTAAGCTATTACAACATTCCCACACATACATAAAAAGACTACAACATTCTCCATAAATGCGTAAAGGGAAATTACAACATCCACACAATGAAATAATCAATCAATCACCACAAGACCAGAAATTATAGTGGCTCGCTTGTGTGTACACCAACTGTTTAGAAAAATAGCCACACAACTACTCTACTCCTAATATCCTCACATAGTGAATATTAGCGTTCACTATGAAAATAGGTTTTTCAAGGTTCACCTAAAACCCTCACAAATGTGTCTTTCAAGTGGGCTTACACAATTCAAAAATCCCACACTCTGAGTTTTCTGGATCACCTCAGACAAACCAAAAGAAAGAGATTTTTCTGGCACAATCTCAAAGAAACCAAAGAATAATTAATTTACAAAACTATAAATTACTTATCTAGATATTCTCCTTTGTTGCAGCCCAGTAGAACCATTTCGGAGTAAAAGTTCAACATAGATGTTCGATGTTCACACTCACTTATGAAATGGCTTTAAGTTCTAAATTGATTTTAGATTAAATCACCTTGGGCTAGCTTGATTTGATTTTAATTCTAAGAAATGGGAAATTTTAAATCCCTTTTTTAAATAAAATTGGAATGTACAATACAAAATCAAATGTAGAAAGCTAATTAAAGATAATATAAAATGAGAACTAAATAGCTTAAGAATATCACTAACTTATCTCTTAGAGCGGTGTCTTGATTTTACTTGAATTGGATATCAAACTCTGAAAATCGTACTTTATTTATAAGTGTAGAAATCGTTCCTTCGACTGGCCCAGAGGACAGCTTGACTGGTCGAAGGACCAACAAACTTTTGAAAATTTGAGCGCGATTAGATCAGGGCATTCCATGACTGGTCAAAGGACCTACTCGACCGATCAAGTAGCCTCCACGACCGGTCGAGTCCTGTCCACGACTAGTCATGTGGGACTCTTTTAAGTTGCTAGACTTTGCGTTGAGCCTGCAAGACTGGTCGAGCACTGTTCACTCGACTGGTCGAGCAATCTCCAGGACTAGTCGAGGCAATAACAAAAAATCTCGAAAATTAGTAACAAACTTAGGACTGGTCGAGGATTTCTTGGACTAGTTGAGCTAGTACTAGGACTAGTCAAACTTAGTCTAAGACTAGTCGAAAAATAGTTTATGCACTTATAAAGTGACCCAATTAAATTGTATATTCAAAATGACCTATCCTATGGTCAATTTAGGGTCATTCATACCATGTAAATAATATATGAACATTGAAACTTATTTTGCTTCAGTTGATAGTTGTTCTTTGAAGTTCACGAAGCTTGAGATCTTGACACATGAGACATTTTGACGCTTGTAATTGAAGTACTTGACTTGTATTTCATCTTGAGCTTTGAGTACCAAAGTAGAGACTATTGTCTTGCCTTTAGATGAAGCTTTGGAACCTTGAACTTTGAAGCTTGAAGGAGTGAACTATCTCATGGTATTATACTTAGGCATGTATATCTCTTGATCTTGCATTTGAAGTTCTTGAGGTAAAGACCTTTGTTCTTGTACATGAGATACATAGTCTTGAATATATAGATGCGCTACACAAGACAGATTCCAAGAGGTTTTGGCACTACAAAATTTGACAATCATAGGAGCTAGAAAATATAGCACTTACAGAAATGACCATGAAATGCATGCATTTGACCGTGAAGTGAATGAAATTGACTGTGAAGTTATTGAAATTCACCGCAAACTAATTGAAATTGACCGCGAAGTGAATAAAATTAATCGCGAAGTGATTGAATTTGACCGCGAAGTGAATGAAATGGATTTTCAACCATCAACCTGATGGAATCTTGGAAAATAACTAGGTTGGTTAGCTAAAGTGGCTTCTCCTACCCCAAGATCATATATGGTACATCAAGTAACTCATTCTGGTTTAAGAGATATGTTTATTAAATGAATAAAAAGAAAGGAAAAAAATTTATATGCTTATATATACATATTTATATAAATATGTATTAGAGAAAAATGTAGGGGAAAAAGTTCTCCTCATCAATTAGAAAAAAAAAAAAAAGCTGTAATTTTTTTTTCGTGGTGCAATCCCCCACTGCTTTTATGGGTCCCATCATGAGGTATGTGTTATATCCAAACCGTCCATCTATTTAGCAAGCTTAAATTAGGGCTTGAGATGAAAAATAAGACAGATCTAACTATCAAGTGGACCACACTGTAAAAGGCAGTGGAGGATTGAACGTCTACCATTGAAACCCTTTTAGAGTCACAGAAGTTTTAGATTAATATGAAATTTATTTTTCCTCTTTATCCAGGTCTTTGTGACCTTATGAATGGATTGGATGGGAAATAAATGTTATGTGGGCCCTACAAAAATTTTAACGATGAAAATCAAGTTTCCCGTTGCTATTTGTGGTGTGGTCTAGTTGATCTTTGGATATGATTCTTTTTTTCCGATAATGCTCTGAAATGATCTCGAAATATGGATGAACTATGTGGATATAATAAATACATCATTGTGGGGCCCATGTAACTTTGATCTCTTTTGAACCGTTCGTACAACTGGGAGTTTGAGGAGCGTCGGTGCTTGTCTTCGCACACCAGCCAATTGACTTCCAGAAGGAATGACGGGGGCATTTTGGTTCAGTGAAAAGTTGCCCATACACTAGGGGCTTATTATTGGAACGTAAGAATAAGTGGGCTTAGTAAGGTGTGTGGCCCATAAATGGGTCGTACAGTAGTTAAAAAAATAAAAAAAATAAAAAATAAAATAACTCTTGTTAAATGGTCTCAGGTATGAGTCGGGGTTGGGGCATACCACACTAGTGCTTAACAAAAAAAAAAAAAAAAAAAAAAAACCACACCCAAAACCCCAAACCCACTTCACTAGACCCACTACTAAGCGTCTCTAGAAGGGTTCGATTACCCATTGGAGTTGCAGCCTATTGACAACCTTAAACCCAACAATCCATTTTATTACTTCCAAAGGACCCATAGCTCAAGAATACAAGGGGGGACAAAGAATAGAGAAAAAAGACCAAATCACATATCAAAAAAGCAAAAATAATATTAACAAATTCAAAGCCTAAGCCAAGGAAGCAAAATAGAAGCCTCCATCCCAGGTCTGGAAACGAATAGAAAAATCCACACCGTGAGATAAGGAGAAAAGAAAACCGCATGGCTCCCACTAGAGGGAAAAAAAAACAAGAGGAAGAAGAAAAGAAACCAAGGAAAAACTATCTAAACAACTGAATATTTCTATGCTAACATATGTCATTTTGATTTTCCATAATCAGCTTGCTTCCAGATGTGATGGGCGAGTCACCTGGCGACTTAAGTTTGTGTTGATCATCACTTTACCTAATCATATGTATTAGAGCTCTTTCCTCATGGCTTTATATGCAGTCACTCATCTTTTACCATGTGTTGTGAGAAACATCATCCCCAGTTAAAATACTGGTCTGACTTAGTCTTATAAGCCACTAGGGAATATATGGCCTATCTTGCATGGTTACATATTACATAATGGCTTTTTCTTGAGACACAACAACACACATCTCGTGGCAGTGCCATTCCTTATATTACACAATCTCCTCCCATAGATTGTAAGGCCTGACAATCAAATCAAGTGTAAACATGTGTTATGGGGAAAATGGACCAACGCTTAACCAAGAAAATAATAAGCCCTTCCATTCTCCACTCTCCAACATCAAAAATTGCCTTGGACTTTGATATAGCCAGCTCCGACGAAGACATAGAGAGAAGAAGAGGGAGAAGAAGCTCAATCGCCATGGGAATCTGCTTCCTACTCAGAGTCTATGGCCGAGGAACGTCCCGCAAGAGCACCACCTCCGTTGATTCCACGACCTCCAAAGTTCGTCAAGAATGCTCCATTCCTTTGCCCGACAATGATGACAATGACAATGAGGAAGACGATAGTAACTGCGGTGCATCTCAACCGAACAAGCGACTCTGAAGCTGAGAAGGAGATGAGGTCAGGCTCGACGTCCCTCCAACAGGCCAGAAGGACCACATACCTGAATGGAGCCCAACCGCTCGACTAAGGAGACAGGTCGGTATGACCCAGGTCAGCATAACCCAGTTCGGCATGACCTAAGTCGGCATTTCCCAAGTTGGCATACTTCAGGTCGGTGCAGCTCACCTCTTATCAAGGCCTAACTGCATCCACCCGAGATCCTAGCCGAAGGTCCAAGAAGCTTATCGTGATAGAGATTTGCCCTAGGTCTTTGGAGGATATCCGCAATATGTTCAGGATCCCGAGATCTTTGCCAAGGATCTCGGGAGATTCCCCACGTGTTTGGAATTTGAATCCCTCTACAATATGCACCTACTAAAATAGGGAGATCTCCTCTACATTACCGTCTCTCCTAAACTATAAATAGAGATGCCTCTAATGGTGAATGATATGCACAATTATAAGCCTTAAACCCTACATTCGACTTTACCTGAATTCCTTAGTCTGACTTTTTCGTCGGAGGGTTCCCTACTCGAGACAGGGTCTCCTTTGTCTGTTACTTGTGCAGGCACACGAAGGTCCAAGGAAGGCACCATTTTTTCGCATCAACAGTTTAGCACTGTCTATAGGAACGACGTCGAAAGCTGTCTCATCTCACCACAGTTCAACAATGGCAAAAGAGAAGAAGAAAGCTCTGCCCTCCCCCATTGCACCTGATCTCTTAGCACCGAAACAGTCTACCAACAATCAGGATTCTTCTTCCCAGCTTCAGGCCAATTCCTCACCCGCGAGGCCAATGCAGTGATCCCGAAAACGGGGAGGACGACTTATATTCCTCGAGTAGCAAGTTGAATTGTTGAATAGCAATATGAACTCCATGAAGTAGTTGTTGGAACAACTACAACTACATCCCGTGCAGGGGGCTGGACAAGTGGCAGGACCAATGGGCCAAGGGCTCCCTGAACCACCCAACGTGCCCACTGTTTCCCATAGGAACGGACAACTTGGAACATAAAGACCGGCACCTTCTCATGTTTCTGGTACTATCGCACTAGTCATTTCTGACTTACACTATGAGTTGGACAGGAAGAAGTGTGACAATGTACCCGAAGCAGCGGCCGAGGTAATAGCTGAAAGCGGCGACCCCTGGGAAGCCGAGCTTAATGACTTGCGAGGTCAGATTGGGGACATACGAAAAGCCTACCCTGTGAATTTCTCAACCTCAATGGGCACAATATTGGAGGAAACCAACCCCCCATTCACCACCAACATCATGCATGCACAACTTCCATCGAGATTCTATATGCCTCAGATCGCCCCATATTATGGGGCCACCGACTAAGCCGAGCACCTGGAATATTTTAGGGCTTCGATGGAACTGCATGGCACATCAATTGCAGTAATGTGCCGAGCATTTTCATTAACCCTAATAGGAGCAACTCGAAAGTGGTTCCGGTAGTTAAAACTGCAGTCGATCAGTTCTTTCACACATCTTAGCAAAGGCTTCATCACCAACTTCATTGAGGGGAAAGAAAGCCTCAAACCAGCTTCCCACCTCCTCAATATATACCATTCAAAAAGAAAGTGAGTTGTTGAAGAATTATATCAAGCGCTTCAACCTAGAAACGATGCAGGTATAAGTACACTCGAAAGAAATTGCTCTGACTACCATGATGGGAGGCCTAAAAGAAGGAAGGTTTCTCTTCTCACTTGACAAGAACCCTCTAACAACAGAGCCCAAAAATACTCCAACGCCAAGGAAGTCGCTAGTCTACAAAGGGCTACTTGGAACAAGAGAAGCTTGACCAGGGAAAAGTGACCTAAGGAGGAGCCGACCTCGACCAACAATAATAAGAGAAGGAAAGATGACGAGCCCCTTAGGGGCCAACGCCCGAGCAGAGGACCCAACAGCAAGTTCCACTCGTACACCCCTCTCAACGCAATGCTCGAACAAGTCCTTGTGGAAGTTTGAGACAAGTGAATTCTCAAATGGCTGAATAACATGAAATCTGATGCCGACAAATGGGACAAGTGAAAGTACTATCACTTCCACCACAACCATTCGACTGGCGACTGCTTCGACCTACGAGGTGAAATCGAAGCCCTCATTCACAACAGGTACTTACGGGAGTACATTACCAAAAGAGAGGAGCAGGCAGACCCAAAGAACTAGCAACCCATTAACAATGTACCTAATGGGGAAATGTGCACTATCTTTGGCGGTCCCGCTGGAGGGGGCAACTTGAACAGAGCTCAGAGAGCCATGCCTGAAGTTTAGCCACCGTGGCTCGGAACACCAAATCAACGTCACCAGTAGGCCTCTGAAAGAGTAGAAGATGGCACCTTGTGACTTGGTTTTTATCGAAGAGGATGCCCGAGGTGTTCACCATTCCCATGCCAACACACTGGTGGTGACGATGACTATAGCCAGCCACTGAGTATTTTGAATCTTGGTAGACATTGGCAGCTCAGCAGACATCCTTTTTGTCAAAGCATTCAACAAGATGGGGCTTGGAAGGTCTCGACTCCGACCTATCAAAACCCCCTGCTCAATTTCACAGGAGAAAAAGTCACCTCAAAAGGATCGATTCAGCTTCCGGTCACCACAGGAGAAGGGTAGAACCAAACGACAACTATGATCGACTTCAATGTCATCCTTGGATGCCCCTCTCTCAAAACTCTCTGAGTAGTAGTGTCAACATATCACCTCGCGATGAAGTTCCCGACCGAGTATGACACTGGATTAATCAAAGGAGATCAATAAGAAGCTCGGCAGTGCTACTCCCTAACATTGAGAAGCCGACTTCATGGTCGAGGTTGTGCACGAAAACAACCCAGAATCTAGCCTTGAGGCCATGACTGATCAACCTGAAGATCAAATGACTGAGCTAGAAGTATCGACCTGGACGGTGCATGTTGATGGCTCATCCAATTCTAAAGGCAGTGGGGTCGGAGTAGTCCTGGAAGCTCTTGACTATGCCTACATGCAATATGCCTTGAGATTTTAATTTCAAACATCGAACAACGCGGCAGAATATGAGGCACTGCTAGCCAGATTCAGACTGGCAGCAGCAATGGGAACACAACACCTGGAAGTCCACAGTAACTCACAGCTCATCACTAATCAAATTACCAGCGAATATCAGGCTAAAGAAGAAAGAATGAAGGCCTACTTGTAAAAAGTCCAAGAACTGATCGGTAAATTTTCAAAGTGTAACATCAGCTTAATCCCTAGGTTAGAGAACTCCAAAGCAGACGTGTTGGCGAAGCTGTCCACAGTGAACAAAGATGATATCCTGAAGCCAATCCCAATCAAATTATTGACTGAACCAAGTATCAGTGGGTCCAACCTAGGCATAGTCCTCCCGATACATCCGAAACCGACCTGGATGGACCTAATAATCGACTACCTCCAGGAAGGCAAACTGCTCGAAGATCAGCCGAAGACGTGTAGACTATGATCCAGAGTAGCCTGATACATTATGATCGGAGATACCCTGTATAAAAAAGGATTCTCCCTGCCCTACCTCAGGTGCCTTCGACTTGAGGAGGCCGAGTATGTCCGGAGAGAAATCTATGAAGGCATTTGTGGGAACCACTCAGACGGTCGCACTCTCACTCATAAAGTCATCCAACAGAGATATTTTTGGCCAAACATCCAGAAAGATGCCAGAAAATATACTCGAAGATGCGACAAGTGCCAGTGCTTCACAGCAATACCCCATTAGCTTACCCCATTAGCTGCCCGACCAGCTGATTCCCATGACCGGACCATAGCCCTTCTCCCAATGGGAAATCGATATCATCAGTCCCCTATCGACCGGCAAAGACAAACCAAGTTCAATGTTGTCACGATCGACTACTTCACGAAATGGGTCGAGGCCGAGCCCCTAGCCACGATGACTAAGTAAAAGATTGCCAACTTTGTTTGAGAGAACATAATATGTCGATACGGGGTCCCCCATACATTCATATCAGATAATGGAAAATAATTCGACAATGACCGATTTCAAGGAATGTATAAAAACCCAGGGATTCAGAATATCTACTCATCACCCTGGCACCCTCAGGCCAACGGGTAGGTCGAAGCAGTCAACAAGATCATTAAGAATCACACATCCAAACTAAGCTCAAGAAAGCCAAAGGAGACTGGGCAAAAGAACTCCCTCTCAGTCTCTGGGCATACCGGACCACTGCTCAAACGGCCATAGGAGGAACCCCCTGAAATTACGATTTACACCGCTGATACTGAAGAAGGAATATGAGTTAAGGTCCTAAAGGGGGGTGAATAGGACTTTTCAATTATTTTTACCTATTTAAAGTCCTGATTGCCTAACTTAAATAATCATTCAATTTTAACCAATTTAGGCAAAATAACTCTAATGGCTTCCAAGCCAGTTAGAGGTTCCAATCACAAAGGCTATAAAGGATATGCAAAATATAACAACTAGCCTAGTGTTGTGAGCTTGTGTGTGGAATGTGCTTCCTATTAATCCATAACATTCATTCAATCATGTATGAGAAGTCAAAACATTCAAGCATATATAAGCATGATTAGATAGATGCATAAATGACAATTCCAAGCACAAGCATTTATAGTGGTTTGGCTACGTGCCTACTCCACTCCCAGCATCCACACTCAATCTCAGAGTACACCGGATTTCACTATTAATGGTTTTAAACAGGGTCACCAATAACCTTTATAGTCCTACACTAAGGACACCAATTTATGCTCTCCACAAGAGCAAAGGCTCTACACTAAGAACCCATGTTTAGGCCCACCGGCCAAGGTCCCACACTAGGTACCTACTGTTTAGGCCCATTGGCCAAGGTCTCACACAAGGCAACTACGTTTAGGCCCACTAGCCAAGGTCCCACACAAGGCACCTACATTTAAGCCCACTGACCAAGGTCCCACACAAGGAACCTAAATAAGTTTATTAATAGGAAACTCTTAGCCTCATCCTACACGAGGAAAGAGACTAAACTTTGAACTCTTAATTATGACATTTACGGGATGCTTAATCTTCGCGCTCTCATGCTTGAATCAGCTTTTCGGTGCTCCCCCGATCGTGTAGCTTGGATTTACCTGTTGGCTCGGCTTCACAATCAAGAACCTTACATAAGATGTACCTATAAAGGTGACCAATGTTATGGGAGTTGGTTGAGTCTCCTCTTTAGGATAATGAGTAGATTTTCTAAGGGATTCAACCTATGAATGCTCTAGAGTATCAAAGAACCAAAGATTTTTCTATTGGTTTGGTCTTTGTACTCTAGAGAAGGTACGAGTTTGTGTTCTCCATTAATCGGAGCTTTGAATGCTCATAGAAGTGAAGGATCACAATGAAGAGAACACGAAACTCATATAGATAGAGTCTAGATAGGGTAGGATAATCTTGGGATACACTAAAGACTCTATGATGCCTATTTTCACTAATTTTGCAAGTTTCTACAAGCCGCTTTTATAGATAAAACGTTCTAACGGATAGAAAATGGCTAGTTTATGGTACTACCAAAGCCAGCTTCGGTATCACCGAACTTGTTTTGGTGGTACCAAAATATCTTTCGATAGTACCTAATAAATTCCCCAAGTTACTATCTAAAAATAATCCCTTTCGATGGCACTGAACATTGTTCGTCGTTGGCAGTCAGTGTCACTGAAATATCCAGTCAATGACACCGAATTAACGTTATAAGTTTGCAGGATTGTTTTGAGCCCCTTCGGTAACATTGAAGGTATCTTCAGTGGTACCGAACATGTTATTCGGTGGCACCTTCGTCCTACCGATAATAGACAAATTTTTCTGCTTTTCCTATTTTGTCCAATAAATCTTTCACCAACTTGGGACTTGCTTAAGCCAAGGCTAAATGATAAAAACTATGAGTTTGAACTTGGCTTTGAATAGATGATCTAAGTAGGTTTTCCTATTTTGGTTGGGATCATCTATTTACAAGGTTTAAGGTCGTAGAAGCAGTCCTTTGTCTTCAGTATGACTTTAATGCTTCTGACCCAGTTGTGTCGCCGATCTTCATTTACCAAGAACTCATCTGAATACAAGACACAACCAGTCACGTAATTGACAAACATGTGTGCAATGTTAGGTGCACTTACACCCCCTTCTCCCTGACCTTCGATGTTGAGGTGGTCGTCCCGGTTGAGATCAGACTCTCGTCTGCCCGGACTTAATCCTACGACGAGCATCATAATGTGTTCACCACTCCAAGTATAGGGTTGCAATATAGTAATAATCTCTGTAAGATCGAGGTCGAATCCATAGGCACTGAACCTTGTACGTAATCTGAAAGTAATTAGAACTAGAACTAGAAGAAGATGTAATCTAAATCAGAAAATTTTAAGAGAATAATGGTGAAATCTTAAAGTAAAACTTGTGAAATTCAAAGATGAGAAACTAGGGTGCCAAGGATCCACATGTAGATATTAGGGAGATCTATGCTTGATTCATGAACACAACTGGATTTAGAGTCACATCTTCATCCAGTTGGAAGATATATCATTAAAAACTAAATCTGAACTTCCTTTGATCCAGTTTTCATGAGATGAGAGGTATGAGAATTAGATTTGATTCCATCATAAAACCATGCCCATGAGACAAAGCAAACAACAGAATTTAACCAATCCATAACCAATCTAAGAGATGTATGAACATTAGGAAGGATTCCATCATCCACCTATGCCCATGAGACGATGGCGAACAACAGGATTCCCAAATTCACAATCCCTATAATGAATAGAAAATACTCAAACCTATCGCAGATCTATTATAATTTAAGTCACAACAAACCATTAAAAACTATGAATACTCCTTATAATCAAACCATAATTAAAGAGAGTTCAACTTTACATAAATCAAAGCCATAAAAAACACCCCATCACGCTACAAGCTTCACCTCTTATCCCTCGCTAAGAGAATTAGCCTATCACAGAAATGATTAAATTAAGATCTTTCAAAGGAAAGATATAAAGAAAGCATATAATGAAAAAGGAAGAAGGAAGAAGGTTGATGAAGACCGGCCACTTCTCTCTCTCTCTCTCTCTCTCTCTCTCTCTCTCTCTCTCTCTCTCTCTCTCTCTCTCTTCTTAGCTTCCCACATCTCAGGATGGTCTTCAACTCTTTTTCTTCTCTCCTTTTATATGGAGCAAAGGGTGGTAGACATTGTGTGCACCAAAGGCAATGGAATGAAGTGCGTAACTCATACGCACGTTGCGTGCGCAGCGACAGCAGAAAAGCAAAAATTAACTTACATTTGGAGGAAATCTTTGGATGGTGGACGTTCCAAGAATTGATTTTAGCTTCATGGTTGGGGTAAAAACCACCTTTCCAAGCTGTTCGATGGTTCAGATCAAAGATCTGATCATCATCTGGGCTGTACAATGCCTTGTAACGTCCGGGAAAATCGGACGTGCGTAAGGTATGAATTTTCCTACACTGAGATGCTCGGTGAGCCCCACAGTGATGTTTTCAGAAATCCACCCCATTCATTAGATTCCTAGCGAAACTTCGGTCAGAAAAGAGTGGTTTTGGTCGAGTTTTGGTGCGGCCCACTGTATCAAATCACCCCACCATTCATCCTATATTTGACGGTGATCTACATGTGTACATGTGCATGGGACTAAACGATCACCATGGCTAGGGTTGGGGCCACCCCCCGGAGCGAATGGACGGTCCCAATCATCCAATGGGGTCATGATGCTGGCCCACTACGGTCGCCCGACAGACAGTGTCCGCTCGCTATTGTGAAGATGGGCGCGGGTCGAGTCAGCCGTGTGTTGACCGGACTCGCGATCCGGTGCAGTACGGGAGTGCACTGCACCTTGTACGGGCAAGTCCCCCTATGGGGTCCATTGTGATGCGTGTGAGAAATCCACTTCAGCCATTCATTTTTTCACCTCATTTAAGGGGTTGAGACCAAAATTGAAGCATATTCAGTTATCAGGTGGACCCCAAATTAGTGTCCAAATTAGTGTTTTATGGGCTGATCTGTCCGTTGGGCCACTTTCACAAGGATCCAATGGCTAAAATTCAATGTGTGCAGTTAATTTAGGGTCCTCAGGCCAGATATAAAGTTTCAAACCAAACAAATGGTGGGAACCCTGTGGTCTTGCATTCAAGATGAATTTCAGGCCTCTTGGACTTCAATTGCTTGATTTTCTCTGATTTTTGGCGTGTAATTTCTTCGATCTCGGTCCCCTAAGATCCGTCCCTTGCCTTGGTGATTTCTGAGCATTAAATCCATGCTTTTAGCACCCTTTTCAGTCCAAGCTCTTAAATTCACCTTGCAACACAAACACGATTAAAATAAGACATTAAACATTATCATGTTCGTAAAACCAAGCAATAACTGGGGTCTAGTATGCAATATTTGACCCTCAACATAATGTCGAGCTAATGACGCTAAACCTAGACCTAGTCTAGTAAAGAAGGGAGCAAGCCTAACTTAGAGTCGCAGCGAGGCAACAGCAAGTCGCCCGTTTCTATAACTCCAAAGTAAAGATGAGAAGATTCCAAGTAGGAGACCTAGTCCTACGAAGAACATTCCAGAATACCAAGGAGTTCCGATCATGGACCTTAGGACTAAACTGGGAAGGACCCTACAAAGTGACAAACACGAGCCGACCAGGAACATACCGACTTAAAAGTATGAAGGAATGTCCCTTACAACATCTATGGAATGTTGAGCCCTTGAAGATCTACTATAAGTAATCGACCAAGCTCAGGCACACCCATTTTTATTTTGTTTTCTACTATGTCGAATTTGCAATATTGACATTTACATGTTTCTTTTTTTTTAAAAAAAAAGTTACAATAAAAGTCCCGAGTCAAGGGAATTTCATGTTATGTTCCTACTTACTAATACCAACCTACAAAGTCTACTGAGGGCTCCCCTTCGAACAAGGGAAAAGGCGTCCTCGTTAATGGCCCAACCCTTAAAGAGGAGCTCGGTCCAATAGTCGACTACATGAGATTGTCAAGGATACCCCAGTAAAAGCAGTCCCTTACAAGTCTACAGATCCATGAAAGGGAGGTCAGACCTCCGAGCATCATTACTTAGACACTGCGGCCTAAGGAGGTCATCCCAACCTCTAAGAGTTCGGGATAAGCTCCCCTAATGTCTTCTAAGCACCTGTCGTACCCGGCACTGTAGAGAGTGTCCCTCTCTTCCTCCCATTTCTTGGAGGCCTTCAACTACTCTGCACCTACTTCCTTAGCCTTCGGAGGGCAACCTGAGCCTCCTTCACTTTGAAGTTAAGAGAATGCCTTAAATCAGCATTCCCAACTTTCCACCGAGCCCCCTTTTATAGGGCCTCCTTAAGGAGCACCTTCGCCCCTCGAACTTAGTCTCTGTAGACTCAAGTTCATCCTTCAGCCCATCCGCCCAAGCTTGTAATGCAACGTTTTCAAAACAAAGCTACTTGAACTCGACATTTTTCTACAGCAAGCTCGCCTCCGCCTCCTTACACTCCATCTTCAAATGAAGAATATTGTGACAAGCACTTACGAGGGAGGGGATGAACCGAAAGACATCCCCAAAGTTAGAAGAAGAAAAACTACTTAACCAGTAACCCACATAAGAAGGACGGCTCACCCGGTATAAAAGAGCCACAATAGACCCACGACAACTTTGGAAGGCAGGTCCATCAACCAAGTCAACTCGGCATCAGGTACGTGCCGAGCAATCTAGGGTATAAAGCCCTCTATCGCGGTGACAACGACATCAAGGAAGGCTGACCTTCACTAGCCAAGCTAGACAACTGAAGCGAAGAAGGTCGAGCCTCATTACTCGGAGCCGCCCACACCTCCAAAGGTCAAGCCTTTGTTGTAGGGGCCTTCCCTGCACCGACTTCGACTCCCCTAGAGACCATAGCTTGATCTGGAGGAGTAGCAGTAGCAGTAGGGGCAGGGTCGGTAGCCGCCTTCTTCTTCACGACATGCCTCAACTTCTTTTGAGCCAGCTCGGTTGTAAGAGGAGCCTTCCTCTTGACCTTTGTAACGTCTCAAAAAAATCGTACAAAGACCTGAGTACCACCTTAGGCAGAAATCACTAAGGACCGAATCCTTTAGAAATCAGACAAAAATTAATTAAGTACTAAACTGAATTAATCGGTAGATTAGCTGAACCACTTTCTATACGATCTGTAAGACCCAAAACAAGTAGGATCGCTAACTTTACATTACTTGAAAACCTAGGATCAATCTCAAAACCCAGTTGCTCTCGGGAGTATCACGAAACTTCGTATCAGACCTGGACCGCGCGTCAAAAGTTCGATTAACGCAAAGCTATACGATTATGACCACCTTACTGGGCTCGACAACCATCTCGAAAATCAAGTCCAAATGGTATCCCGAAACGCATAACTTGAGGCCGGAGTAAAGTGTGTGAGAAACGCGAATATCACTAGAAACTGAACTCAAACTTAAGTGAATTAGGTCGTTCGCTTGCGGGCCAAATTTAAGGTTTCAGACCGTCAGATTCCGACCCAACTACACCCTCGGATCAGGGAAATTTCCCTATACAGGTCAGTGTACTTGTGACCCTGATCGACTGACGACGACCGTTGAACTAAAACAGGTCCACTGTGGTCGATCTACTGATCCGATCGGACTGAAAACATAACCTAGCATAGATCCATTGTTAGGGGACTTTCTCCGGACCGTATGCAGGTAATGGGGCTCCATATGAACTCCATTGGCCCGAAACAACCGCCATTTGGCTATAACCTAAGTATACCATGGCCCTGGGGCCATTGAGCTCGCTTTTGAGCCTATATAAGGCCCTTAAACCCCCTCTCTCTCATGCCATACGAATTCTATAAACCCTAGGAGAGAGAAGAGAGAAAAGAGAAGGAGAAAGTGAGGAGAAGTGAGAGAGAGTGAGAGATAGTTGCTAGGATTTGATCCCACCGCTCTACGTACTGAATCGTCTCTCCCGTACCGCTATATCGACAATTCCAATTCTGATTTTGGGTAAAAAATCCTAACCCTAACCTATTTTAGGTATCCAAATAGAGTAAATGGTGAAATAGCTAACCTATTTCATGTCATAGGTAGCCGTTGTGCCATAGACGAAGGCATAGCGTTTGAACTAAGTTCGATACGAGTTTACCGGCGAAAGGTGCGGACTATAAACATTTAGGTTATGGTTTTCAAGGCTTTCAATGCCAGTTAATGATTTATAACTGACTTGATTGCTATCACATGTGCTTAGATACGACATTATCCGTATATTACACATATATGTGTATTATGTTGTTTTAATGCATTTTATGTGTTTGTTGAAATGTTTGATTGAATATGGAATTATGATTTGTGCTTGCCATGATTATTGATTGATAATACATGATCGATGTATGTGTGGCAACTCCTTAGTGAAAAGATTTGCTATAATATACGTTATAACAAATTTATTACATGTATGTGATATGTGTAGTCTAAGTGTTTGATAAAATGCCTGAATGTGAAAATGCTTGTTGAAATGGATTTCATGAGGGTGTGGAGATAGGATTCTCAATCCCCTCATCTATAGTTACCGTTTCCTTTAGGTAACCTATCTTATTACTATGTTATTTGTGGATGAAATGCCTATGTGTGATAACATGCGTATTATTTTTTTATTGAGATGCTTAAATGAGATTTATATTTAGATTAGTAGTCACATGTTGTCTTTGACTACCACATGTGAATGCTATTTTTGAAGTGTGATTGAGGCTATGATGTAGTCCAGACAATCGATAACGGTTTACAATCGGCGGCCGAATTGTTTAGCCATAACGGATACGTTCAACGAATCCAAGTCGTACGGTGATTATTGACAGTGGTTAGGCCACGAGGAGTGTGTATGCGCTCCATGTTGATTAATTCAACGTACGCTCGTACTAGTCGAGCTTGTCAAGTAACCCGATTAGCCTAATGTATGTTCACCATGTATGGACGCTACTGCTTGAATCTAAGGTACCAATGTATCAGTGAAAAACCTGTTTAACCTTGGTACCACAATCCACTAAGACTCATGAGTCGAGCATGGTGGTATGGGACACCGTGGTCGAGTTGTCGGCCTACGCTGGAATGACGAGCCTCCCTGTAGTGTCCAGTGAGCAAACAAACTCGTGAGCCGAATATGGTGGTATGGGACACTGTATTCGAGCTATCGGCCTACGACCAGGTGACGAGCCTCTCGTAGTAACCTCGAGTATACACTAAGACTACGCTAAGGTGACGAGCCTTCCGTAGTGACTTCGAGTATAAACTAGGCATGCGCTGAGGTGACGAGCCGATCCATAGCGACCTAGAACTGCTATCGTATGAGATTAACTAGGATTGACGACCCTAGATGGATCATTGTTTGGGTAAATGATATAAAGGGAGGTGCCTTAGCTTCCCAACCTGCTGTATGATAAGACTAAGTAAGAACTTGGCTAATCATGTACATGCACCGCATTGCGTGTGCCTTTGGCGTTGGAGTTGAGCATAGAGGAAGGGGTGCATGCCGCGATCGTGAGATGATGTCACAGAGGGAGTGTAGGTGAGGGTATGCATCATTAACACATATCATCCTTGCATTAACCAGAGTACCTAGGAATGCTTGTTTTATTGCTTTATCATTACCACTTGACTGAATTGATAACATGTTAACCTTTTCCTTATAGCTCCACTGAGTTGATCACTCACTCCCACTCTGGGACGGTGTTTTAAAATACCAACTAGACCCTGTTGTAGTTGCAGATAATGATGCAACTTACAATCTGGAGCCGGTCTTCTTCAACGACGAGGAGTTCTCCTACCTGTAACTCTCTGACGGGTCTATGTAGACAGGGAGTTGCGCCACCGGGGCTACAGGGTTATGGATTAGCAGACATTACATTTTATCATTTTGTAATTTTGGAAATTATATATGTAATTTACCTAACCTGGCGACATGTTGATACTCTAGGGACTTACCACTTTATGCTTATATGTACTTATCACAGATCTTCCGCTTGTGTAATTTAACTGTCTCTGAAGTATGATACATTGATTTGGTATAATCCCACTCATGTTTAATGCACTAATACGGACAACATTTAATCATCATTATCTATGTTGCATAAGTGAGGTGTTGGAACTTGGGAGTTGGGCTCCTGCTCGACTCCCGATTTTCAGGGCGTTACAACCTTGCTCTGCTCAGGCATCTTTGTATGACCAAATACGAAGGATATGAGTCAACAAACACATGAGTAAAAAGAATCTATAGTGGGGAGAAAGTTATACCGGTCAGAAATGAATTGAGACCTGATTTGAGCAGCAGCTGAGGGGTGATCCAGTGTTTCCAAGACCTCCGACTAGCCTCTATAATCCGAGTAAGAGCCTCTGCACCCACCGTAGTAGGATGCTTGGGAATGACTACCAGGAAACATCAATCAGACCAACCATGATGACAAAAACAAAGCTAAGCGACAAAAATCAAGTCCGGATATACCAACCTGGCTCGGAGAAAGAGGGAACCCACGAACACAGCCTAAAGATTCCTAGCACTTCCCACTCCCCAGGCACCCAAAACCACTTGTTCTTTCAATTTTTGTTGGAGGTCGGGGCGTCCATAATCAGGGTCTTGCTAGTTCCTTGCGAAGAGAAGTAATACCAACCCTCATGCAAAGGGTTGGATTTCACTTGGTATAGGTGGAGAAATTCATCCATGGTCAACTCGGGTTGGTTCAGCTCAGTGCATAGGATGAATGACCCCACCAACACTCTTCAAGCATTGGGAATCAGCTGCCCAGGGGCTACCCCAAGTGCGCAAGCACTCGCCTCACTATCCTCTAGAGGGGATGCCTAAGGCCACATTGGAGGGTGACCTGGAAAATGACCACCTCACCCTTAGGGGACTCGTTAGGAAGCTCGCCCGGTGAGGGAGGTCGGAGTACCATAGAGTCTGGAATGTGGTACCCCGACCTTATCCTCACCAGGTCGGCCTTCGTCAACACGGACCCAACTAGGCCCCTTTCCTCCACCTCTGACGAGGATTCTCTAGCCTCCTCCACCACTGGAAAAGTCCCATCCGCCTCCTCAGGCAGCTCTGCTAGGGACCGTTCAACCGCTCGTGATGCATGGGACACATGAAAATCCCTGTAGTTCATCATCATTAACGGTGACGGTGGGTTCGACATGGAGTGAAGGTCATTTGCCCCACGATCACGACCGGGGGTCCCCTCCCACGGACTCGAGGTTTCCGGCATGGCGGTGGGCCCAAAAAATGCTGGAAATTTTGAAGAAAAGAAGAAAAAAGGGGAGAAGGGCAAGAATATAGGAACAGAGCTTATCAAGGAAGAAGGTCTCTAGATATTGCCAGAATTCGTGCTGAGAATCATCTAAGTGCAGAAAAATGGGTGAACGGGTAGAGTGACGGCATAAAGTAAGCCCTACTCGTCTAGGGTTTCCCCTCTTTTATAGCGAAAACGTTCGTACAACATTAAATGCCACATTCATTACGACAGCAAGAACGGCTCCTCGACACACATGCCCGGACACGTGGAGCTTCGTCATTCGTCATACGACTCATGACCAAAGCGTGCGCCACGGGTTGTCGCCCCACTGGTCAAACGCCAAAAAGGCTCCCTAACGGCGCACGTAACCTCGAGCAGCGAGCATACTATATTGAGTACCACGTGTTATGATTGTAGATACGCTTCGAGTCTTGTGCATGACGCCTAAAATCGACATTAATGAGGAACCGGCTTAACAACTCGGGTAACAACAATCCGACCTGACCGGGTCCAACGTTCTTCTCAAGCCTACTTCGCAGGCTTGAAAGTAAGGGGGGCTTACTATTATGAGGAAATGGACCGACCTATGAGAAAAGGTCAAGTCGGAACCTTACACGCTCAACCAAGTAAATAATAAGCCCTTCCGTTCTCCTTTCTCCAACATCAGAAACTGCCTTCGACTTTGATATAACCAACTCCGTCGAAGAGATAGAGAGGGAAGGAGAGGGAGAAGAAGCTTAGTCGTCATGGGAGTCCACTTCCTACTCAAAGTCCGTGGCTGAGGAACGTGCCCACAAGAGCACCACCTCCTTCGATTCCAAGATCTCCGAGTTCGTCAGGAACGCTCCATTCCTTTGCCCGACAATGATGACGACGACGATGAGGAATACAACAGTGACTGCGATGCATCTTAACCAAACAAGCGACCCTGAAGCCGAGAAGGAGATGAGGTCAGGCTCGACGTCCCGCCAACAGGCCAAAAGGACCACTGACCTCAATGGAGCCCAACTGCTCAACTAAGGAGACAGGTCAGTATGACCCAAGTCGGCATGTCCTAGGTCAGCACACTTCAGGTTGGCGCATCCCAACTCCTATCAAGGCCTAACCGCATCCACCCAAGATCCTAGTCGAAGGTCCAGGAAGCCTATCACGATAGAGATCCGCCCGAAATCTTTAGAGGATATCCGCAACATGCTTGGGATCCCAAGATCTTCACCAAGGATCTCGAGAGATTCCCTACGCATTCGGAATCCGAATCCCTCTACAATACACACCTACTAAAATGGGGAGATCTTCTCTACGTTACCGCCTCTCATAAACTATAAATAGAGACGCCTCTAATGGTGAATGGTACGCACAATTCTAAGCCTTAAACCCTACATTCAACTTGACCTGAATTCCTTAGTCTGACTTTGTCATCGGAGGGTTCCTGCTTTAGTCAAGGTCTCCTTTGTTTGTTACTTGTGCAAGCACACGAAGTCTTAAGGATGGCTAACCAATTTTCTGCATAAACAATATGCAATGTGAACATACCCGTGTGGGTTTAATAAGCGTCCACTTTCATCATAAAAGTCTGATCCACCTGTAAGTAGATTGATCTAATCTATGGACCAGGCATGTTCAGGAAATCAATCTGAGTCGTTGAGGGTTTCCAAAGTGCATCTATACGCACATCATCATTCATCATTTGAATCAAAACGGCATTTCAGCTTCAGACGCCCCCTCCGGATGGTGCATCCAAGCAGGCCCCGAACTATCTCTGTAGTCCACAAATATAATGGCTAAGATTTCCCCGCACGGGAAATTGATGGGGCAGTTCGATCCTAAACATGTATCAAAGACTGAAGTTTTAGACCCAGTTGAGTCGACTTAACATGCATCTCTGATTCACCCTCAGCTCGGGCGAGTCTGGCTTCAACTCTAGGCTGAACAAGTTGATCCAAGCGGGTCCTTACTCTGGCCCCGGTGGTAGACTCTCAGGAGTTTCAACACCTGGTCAAGGGTTCGAGTACCCATAGGTGAGGAAATCCCAATACGGCTGCCTGCGTGTGTTTTTTTTTTTTTTTTTTTTTTTGAAAAAAAAAAAAAGTTGATCCAGATTAGAAAATTCCTTGGTAAAAGAAATCACAACTAAAACAATTATAATTGTACTGTGTTTTTTTATTGCAAGGAATTCAAGGCATAGATATAGAAACTGTTGTGATCATACACATCTCTTTTTTCTGGAAGAAAGTAGGATTTCAATTTTCGAGGTTGGATAGTATGCGAAAATCCCGGATTCACTAGAATGGCCTCACCACCTGCTTCTCGCACGAGAGGATCCTAACAGTGGATTAGCCTAGTAGAATTCATCTATCCAAACCACTCTGCATTTCTAACACGGTAGAATTGGTGAAAAAGTATCATATAATCATTGCATACTATAGAATTCTCTCATACAAACTGGCCCTAAGGCTCCTAGTTCATGCACTTTGGGCCGACATCTCAGTGGAATAGACTTTCAATGAATTCTCTCATACAAACTGGCCCTAAGGCTCCTAGTTCATGCACTTAGGGCCGACATCTCAGTGGAATAGACTTTCAATGAATTCTCTCATACAAACTGGCCCTAAGGCTCCTAGTTCATGCACTTCGGGCCGACATCTCAGTGGAATAGACTTTCAATTTGGAGGCTGAAAGGGTTAAATGATCATCACCACTGATTTGAGGACCTTTACCAGTTATGTACTGTCGGATTCTTTTCTAACCGTCCATTTATAGCCTGCAAAAGTATTCCAATAGGAGCTAACATCATCTAACCTATCTGAGTTTTGGGGGACGCCCCATCTGCAATAGGACCCAGCAGAACAATGGCCTGGATATCATACATGCATGCCATGAATAAAGTTACAAGGAGAAAAGCATATCATGGAAACAACGCCAGAACTTACATATATCTTATGATTATTTGAATGTAGTTTCAGGTAAGGTTACATCGAATTTTTGAGTGATTTCCAGATGTATACAATTCCATATCAACACAAACCTCCCGCAAAGTCCTCCAGATAAATAAGCAGCTTTTACATGATCGCGGAAGGGAATTCATCACCTTGGTACGTGGTCAATATGATAATTATGCACGCCTATATTCATCACCACAGTCACCAATTACTCTGAGTAGATCTTTCCCCCTCTTTGACACTTCTCTGATGCTGTTTATATCATCATCATCCAGAACAAGTGAAAACACAGCACTGGAGTCCCGGATATGCTCAGAGAGACCGAGTCTCACGCCTATCATGGAACCCGCCACTGCCGGCTGCAGTCACAAATCAGTAACAAAAACTAGCAGTATGTCAGCTGCACCATTGAAAGAGCTAATTTGAGTTCACAATCGGCGCATCTACAGGTCCAGATCATTCAATTTTTGGTATGTATTATGGATGAACCCTACCCTGAAAATTTGCTTCTGGTGATCCTGGTTGCATACTTGCGTTGGGGGATTTTTGTCCATTTACTGTCCGTAGACCATTTTCAATGTCTATTTGCAATATTCAAAAGTTCTCCAACATTGACCAGGATCACCTGACAGCTGTGATTTCAGGTACAGCCCATTCACCTGGATAATGAACAATCTGCATCTCTTACATGTGTGCCACATGTGCAGAGATAAGGTACTTACTACTAGAATATCATGATAGCACCGGAGCCTTTGAATTAGCAGGCAAGATCAACAGACCTGATCTAGTATGTATTTCACAGCCACAGTTGGGATAGAGGATCCATGCTTTGAAGCTATTTTCTTCAGTGTTTGAAGCAAAACTTGGAACAAACTCCACCCTCCCCAAGCATCAACCATCTGCAACATTTCAGCACTTGAAATCACGCAACATCATTCGAAGGTCCTGATACTGTCAAACAAAAGAGGCGTCGGGCGCGCCATTTCCTCCCTTGGTGCATTGAATGAAGCCCCTTTAGTGCATCACATGCAACATCTATGTGGAGCTTCTGTTGATTGCACTATGGGAGAGGCTATGAGGTCATCTGCAACCATATAGGGTTTGCCAACATGCAAAATTCCATACATGTGAGGACTACATGGTGATGATCCAAACCATAAATCTGACGAGACACAATGTGGCCAGTATTTACTAAAAACGGTGTTTTAAATAGCGGTAGCGTGTTGCGCAGTGTTTAGACCTTTGTAGCATGTAGCATAAATAGCGTACCGTGTAGAGTAAGCTACACGATACATCTATTTTTTTATTTAAAAATACAATAAGTGGTAAGAAAACTATATATATATATATATATATATATATATATATGCCTAAAAGATAATTCATTTTTTCAAGTATACATATGTTCAAGCAAGCTATTAATTATCATTTATCAAAAGCCAATCCATAGATATACGGTCTTAAACCAAGTCCAATAATTATCACATCAACAACTTTCTAAGCAAACCACTTTAATTAAAAATATGTAATTGGTAACCACAAGTCACAACTCACAAGTATGAAAAAAAAATAAAAAATCCACAGGTTAAGTGATGCAGGATATGAAAATTAAACATGATATGTAAGATTTCAAACTTTAGATCATACTAATTTAGAAACATTCACAAAACTTCCACATCCCACAAAAAGTCAAGCATTCAATCAAGGGGAATCTACAAGGGTCCAAGCCTACACATACTAGGGCTGAATCAATTAAAATTATAAACCAAACAATTATCAAAAGAGAATAGATTCATCCACACATGCAAATGATTATTTCCCCAATCAAAGGGATTCACATGTTTCAATTCGAGAAACCCTAAGGTTGAAAAAGGGGAATAGAAATTGGGATTTAGGATAATTTAGGATTAGAGTTAGGGAAATATAGTGAGAGAGGAGTGAAATAGAGGAAAGAAAGAACCTGAGATCAGTCCACGTGTGTGGACAGCAACCGAGCCTGACGCACGTGCGTGGATTGTGGCCCACACGTGTGTGGGGCCCACGAACCCAAAAGGGGTCAGCAAGGGGTTGGTCGGCCAGGGGTAGGCCACCCACACACTAATTTTCAGATCGAATGAATGACTGGTTTGAGCATGGTGCTCCGTCGAAGTTTCAGCCCTCCTGTAGGGCGTGATTCTGGAAATCTGTCATAGAGAAGGATTACTGCAAAATAAAAATGGATTTGTAGAGTGGATGGCTGTGAGAGATGATGATTATGGATGGTAGGAGATGGGGGTGATTTGAGATGCGTGTGGCTTCGCACCACCGTAGTTAGCCCTTCGAAGAAGGGAGGGTATCGCAGCCAATTGGATTTCCACAACTCAGAAAATTAGAGAAGCAAGAAAACGCAGAATTTTATTCATAATATTCAATGCCAAAAACCCTACAAGGGGTTGCTTATTTATAAGAAAAACCTATACCTCAAAAGCCGCGCCATGTGCGCACCCTATTACTTAAAGACGAAGTAATAAAAATAACAATTAATCAAAGCAATCTAAACCGTCCATGATATTCCCAATAACAATAATAAGCAAAACTCAAAGTACTAGATCATCTAGGGTAGTAGGCCACGATCATAAGATCCAATGGTAGGATCCACATGATGATCGGGTTCACTCCAAGGAACCAAAACACATTCTTCTAACTAGGAGGCCCTCCATGGATGTCATCATCGATCCAGATCGATGGAGAGGCCCTCCTCCTTGCGTACGTGCATCGGGAGGGCGTGCGTGTGCGCGAGATGTCCCCATCAACTCTCCCTGTCTGCGAAAATTTCGCCACTGACGAAACAAAACTTTTGAACCGCTCCAAAATGTCAGGATTAACTCATTGAAGCTCTTTCCCAGTGAGCCACGTACTATCTAAAGCTGGGCGTGACTTCCATTTAACCAGATACTTTTGAAACCTGCCGTCCGACATCGATTCCACTTGATGGTCCAAGATATCTTCTATCTCCTCTCTGGGTATGGGAAGGGTAGGTATGGGAGGTAGAGGCTGAGAAGAATGGTCGGGAAGAGGCCATGGATCAAGGAAAAAGGTCTGGGGAATCAAGATGGTTAGGTGAGAGGTTGGACAATGTATCATAAGTCCCCTAAAATGCAACTAGATCCTCCACATTAAATGTGGAACTAGTTCCCATGGAAGGTGGAAGATCTACCACATATGCATTAAGACCGTTTCGTTTTATAATTTTAAATGGTCCAGCGCTACGCACGTGTAATTTATGAACGGTTCCCTGAGGCTACCGCTCTGGCCTGATGCGGACCATCACAGAGTCCCCTACATTGAATTTCTTAAATCGTTTATGTTGGTCTGCAGAAGTTTTATAATGTTCATTACTAGTATTGATCTTTTGCCTAATTTCTTGATGCAATGAATGAATGTGATGTGCAAAGGACTCTGCAGACTCTGATGGCCTCCAGGACAGGGACATTGGGACAAAATCAATAGGCTTCCTAGGTTTATATGTCCCAAATTGAATATAAACAATATCACACAAAAATGTGTGTTTATATGATCCAAACTGAATAGGAACAAGACAACAGTGCGTGACTGGAATGGAAGTTTCATCAACCCACGACACTCTATACGGTTGAGGATAGGCTTCAAGCTTAAACCCAAACGGCTCACAGTGTCAGTTGATGCCACGTTGGCACAACTATCGCTCTCCACGATCATCTTGCAACTCTTTTCACCACATTTTGTGTAAGTATCAGAGATCATGTTGCGGCGCCAATCGTCAGTATTCTATGCATGTGCAAAGGTGCAACGCACAACTGCAAGGGTCGCGGACTCTTGCACTCCCTCTTCTTCATCAGTAGGGGTTTCTACTGGCTCATATTCTTCCTCCTCACCGTCACTGTCTGGGGGCACTAATTCCACTTGCCCCTCAATAAGGAACACCTTGGTGCCCTCTTTCGCGCCACACCGGTAGGCAAAGTGACCAAACCCCTGACATCTAAAACACATATTCGCATCGCTTCTGCGTAAGCTAGATCCTACAACTTCTTTACCCTTGTCATCCTTGGGCCTAGACTGAGAACTACTGGAAGACTTGTACTGATATCCAGTGCAAAGTTTATCACCAGAAGGGTTGGCCTTAGCGCCAGAATCACGAGGCTCAAACCGCCTTCCCACTGATGCTTTGAGGTATTGCTCGATCTCCAACACTACTTGATACATCTGTTCAAGAGTGTACATGTCCTTGGCGAGCAATTCTCTCCTAATGTCAGAACGAAGGCCCGTCTTAAATCGAGCAAGAGTGAGTACGGAATCCTCATCAACTTCACATCAGGTCAAGTAATCTTCGAACTTCTCAATGTATTCAACAACATCCATGGAACCTTGTCGAAGAGATTGCCATTCCTCAACCAACCTCAAGTAATAAGAGAAAGGGAGGTACTTTTCCTTAAGAGTTTCTTTCATTTCTCTCCAATGGACTATTGGGTCCTCCCTCAACCTTTCTTTCTTTCGCTCTACAGTAGCCCAAAATCTCTTTGCTTGGCCCACAAGCTTCATCTTGGCGAATCGGACTCGATGAGCATCCGACATGTCATACCACTCAAAATAGTGATCCATATCCACCAACCAATCTAAAAAAGCCTTAGGGTCCAAGTGGTCATCAAACATAGGGGCTTCTACACTAACTCCCTTGAGGAGTTGCGCATCTGGGTCATAATGATCGTGATGCCCCTCGTGGTGTGGGTGCACGGGTACTCACCCATGACCAATTCCTTGGCCACCTCCATTCCTTGATCTATCCTCCTGACCTCCTGCTTGAGATTGCCCAATCTCAAGCAGGTCTTTAATTGAGTAACGCGCACATTAAGTTATTCAAAGCGTTACTTCATACATTGTTCCAAGCACCTACCCAAAGACTCAAACTGTTGGGTTATACTGTTCATTATTCTTGCAATTGCTCCATGTTTAGTGTAGGGTGCAAGCCAAAACCACGACCAATACGTGTGGGCATACAACGACTTACTCAACTCAAAGACCCCCTAACACAACTATGTACCTAAATGGGACTAAATGATCTTATTGGACTCTATATGAGGGAAGCTACACAATGCTACTAAAATTCCAGTAACCTAACTGCCCAAAGAGTCTGTCAACAGAAAATTCAGCCAAGAAATTTGGGAATTTTCTGACAGCAGAAAATTCAGCAGCCCCTAATGTGAATGATAGGTCCCAAACAGCCCTATATGATGAGAGTTAATGCAAATTAAACGTGAGTAGACTAAACCTTAAACATGCAATACAATCCCCTATAAGAAACCTACGCTCTGATACCAAATTTGATGCAGGACATGGAAATTAAACATGATATGTAAGATTTCAGACTTTAGATCATACTAATTTAAAAACATTCACAAAACTTCCACATACCACATAAATTCAAGCATTCAATCAAGGAGAACCTACAAGGGTCCAAGCCTACACATGCCTGAATCAATTAAAATTATAGACCAAACAATGATTAAAAGAGAGTAGATTCATCCACACATGCAAAAGATTATTTCCCCAATCAAAGGGATTCACATGTTTAAATTGGGGAAACCCTAAGGTTGAAAAAGGGGAATAGAAATTTGGATTTAGGATAATATAGGGTTAGGGCTAGGGAAATATAATGAGAGAGGAGTGAAAGAGAGGAAAGAGAAAACCTGGGATCAGTCCACGCGTGTGAACAACAAGTGGGCCTGACGCACGTGCGTGGATTGTGGTCTGCACGTGTGTGGGGCTCACGAACCCAAAAGGGGTCAGCAAGGGGTTGGTCGACCAGGGGTGGGCCCCCACACACTAATTTTCAGATTGAACGAATGGCTGGTTTGAGCATGGTGCTCCGCCAAAGTTTCAACCCTCCTGCAAGGCCTGATTCTGGAAATCTGCCAGAGAAGGATTGGCTGCAAAATAAAGGTGGATTTGAAGAGTGGATGGCTATGAGAGATGATAATTACGGATGATAGGAGATGGGGCGATTTGAGATGGGTGTGGCTTCGCACTACGATAGTTAGCCCTTCGAAGAAGTGAGGGTTTCGCACCCAATTGGATTTCCATAATTCAGAGAATTAGAGAAGCAAGAAAACGCAAAATTTTATTCATAATATTCAATGCCAAAAACCTTCCAAGGGTTTGCCTATTTATAAGAAAAACCTATATACCAAAAGCCGCGCCATGTGCACGCCCTATTACTTAAAGACGAAGTAACAAAAATAACAACTAATCAAAGCAATCTAAACCGTCCATAATATTCCTAATAACAATAATAAGCAAAACTCAAAGTACTAGATCATCTAGGGTAGTGGGCCACGATCATGAGATCCAATGGTGGGATCTACATGATGATCGGGTCCACTCCAAGGAACCAAAACACTGTCCTCTAACTAGGAGGCCCTCCATGGATGTCATCATCGATCCAGATCGATGGTGGAGCCCTCCTCCTTGCGTACGTGCGTAGGGAGGGCGTGTGTGTGCGCGAGATGTCCCCATCATTAAGAGTATGAAGTACAATACAGATGTCATCTATACAAAGAAGGGTTTTCAAAAACCCCTTTTTAAAAAAGTTTAGTTTCAAAGGTTTTTTAACCTGTGAATTTCACACCAACTTTAAAGGATCACCACCATTTTAAGAAAAGTAAACAACGAAATGTTTAGTTTTAACTTTAGATTTTAAGTCTTTTATAATGTGAGTTTTACACAATTTTTGACAAACAAAACTTCAACAAATAAAAAATAAAAATAAAAAACATTATAGCGTACGCTACTAACGCTACACGCTACAGGGGATTTACGCTATTTAGCTACGCTACGAGCGCTATTTGAAACACTGACGAAAAATCCTAGATTCCTAGATATGAACCCTTCATTATTTGTCATTTCTCTGTTTAACAAGAATCATTGCTGCACCTTTTTGCTGCTAACAATCTATTTTGTTAAATTAATGCCCTTTTATGCAATGCATGTATGTGTTTGAATACATACATGAGAAAATGCTAAGGGTCTTAAGCATGCATGTATTCATGCTTAGAAATTTATGACAGAGTTGAAAATGGTGCATAATCTCTTAGTTTTTTATACACACATTAAGAAGCTTTTATTTGTTGCTTAGGAAAGTTAAAAGGTTGCTTACGGATTAGTATATCTTAAATATTGAAAATTTGAGAAGAATGTACCTGAAATTCTATAAATATGTATGTGTGATTCATTTTGTAGTGTGAGGAAGCAATACAACAAAAAATTCTGCAATTTCTCTTAGTATTTTCTAATTTTTTCCAAGTAGAAGGCCATAATAACCTACAAATTTGTGGGCCACCCTAACAAAAGGTTGGGATCTCCCAATCTAGTAAGAATTCTTTAGCAACCGCCATTGATTTTGGCTTGGATCACCGAACAATTGGCCCCACACATATAGAGTTCTTGCACGTCACTGAACTACACATTTGTCAATGTGATGGACCTACAACTCATCAGTGGGATGAAACCAAGAGAAGCAATTATAACTACCAGGTTTGACAACCAATAGACACGTATAAGGCAGCCGATCTACACAACGAAGCCAATGACACATACATATGAGGTGCATGATGCATATGAGAGAGCCCACATTTTTTTTATAAATAGGTACAACAAAATCTTATAACCGATTGGAATGGCCTTTCCTTTTTTGAAGTTCTTATATTTGGCTTCTCTAATGTTTGGATTGCCTTAGTGGAGAAATGTTTGAATAATTGTTGTTTTTCAATAGCCCTAGTAGCCATCCATTGGGTTTCTTTGGGTCTAAGACGGGGACCCTTCATCTCCCAAACTGTTTATTTAGGCTGAAGAGGTGCTGAGTAGAGGGTTAAAAAGATTTTTCTTTGATGGAAAATGCTAGCCATTTCATCCCCGACATGGCAGCCCTGTTTCCTCTCATTTCCTTCTGCTGACAATGCAAAGATTATTTATTTATTTTTTA
The DNA here is from genome assembly GCF_029962835.1 of Magnolia sinica. Lineage (NCBI taxonomy): Eukaryota > Viridiplantae > Streptophyta > Magnoliopsida > Magnoliales > Magnoliaceae > Magnolia > Magnolia sinica. Next base: position 79,781,084 of record NC_080573.1, read on the forward strand.
TTATTATTAATATTTTTCTTATCTTTTGAAAGATAACAAAAATTCTATTAACAACCCACAAAGTGGGAAAAGAATGCAACGAAGAAAGCATGAAACAATTGTGAAAAGATCACCAAACACACCACCCTTAACATAAACTGCCCAGCCCGAAACCAGCCCTTTGATCCACCTAACATGAACTCTTCCACCGACTTTGGCATAACCTAATCTATATGAAGCAACCGAATAAGATGGACCCACACTTTAGAAGCAAAGGAACAATGCAAAAACAAATGGTCAATTGATTATGTATTCTCCTCACACATCATACATATATTTGGTAATATCATCACTCTCCTTTGAAGATTGTCTAAGGTGAGAATCCTCTTGTACCCCACCAACCAAACAAAAACCCCGACCCTTGGAAAACCAGTAATGAAATGGTTGAGGAGCCATCGAAGATGGACTCTCCTCACAAATAGACTTCACTAAGGAACGCACCAAGAATTTACCAAAAGGGTGCCCCAACCAAACCAATGAATTTGAGTCAAAAGGGGAGGGAAAACCTTCTCCAGATGGGCCAACAAATCAACAAAGTCATCGAACTCCTCATTCAACATATTCCTCCTACGAGGGGGATTCCAAACCAGTGACCCACCAAGTGTAGAAAAAGAGTTCACAACCAAAACAAATCGTCATGAGCTAGTCTTTCCATTCTTGGAAACAGATCTTAAAGAGCTCGATCTCCACACCATCTATCAACCTAGAAACGAATGCGATGCCCATCTTCCAAAGAGAACGTAATCCTCCTAAACACAAGATGCTCCGTCATCGCTATCGCTTTCCATACATGAGAAGCCCTATAGAGCGAAGATCTCTTCACCAACCAGCCAGCCACCTGAACCCTATATTTTGAAGCAACAATTTCTCTCTATAATCTTGTCTCCTCAGACACGTATCGCCAGATCCATTTTCCAAGGAGAGCCAAAATCATACCTCCTACACATGGCAACCCTGTTACCTCTCATTTCCTTCTGCTGACAATGCGAAGATTTTTTATTTATTTTTTATTATTATTATTATTTTTTCCTTATCTTTTGAAAGATAACAAAAATTCTATTAACAACCCGCAAAGCGGGAAAAGAATGCAACGAAGAAAGCATGAAACAATTGTGAAAAGATCACCAGACACACCACCCTTAACATAAACCGCCTAGCCCGAAACCAGCCCTTTGATCCACCTAACATGATCTCTTCCACCGACTTCGGCATAACCTAATCTATATGAAGCAACCGAATAAAATGGACCCACACTTTAGAAGCAAAGGAACAATGCAAAAACAAATGGTCCATTGATTATGTATTCTCCTCACACATCATACACAAATTTGGTAATATCAGCACTCTCCTTTGAAGATTGTCTAAGGTGAGAATCCTCTTGTACCCCACCAACCAAACAAAAACCGCGACCCTTGGAAAACCAGTAATGAAATGGTTGAGGAGCCATCGAAGATGGACTCTCCTCACGAATAGACTTCACTAAGGAACGCACCAAGAATTTACCAGAAGGGTGCCCCAACCAAACCAAAGAATTTGAGTCCAAAGGGGAGGGAAAACCTTCTCCAGATGGGCCAACAAATCAACAAAGTCATTGAACTCCTCATTCAACATATTCCTCCTACGAGGGGGATTCCAAACCAGTGACCCACCAAGTGTAGAAAAAGAGTTCACAACCAAAACAAATCGTCATGAGCTAGTCTTTCCATTCTTGGAAACAGATCTTAAAGAGCTCAATCTCCACACCATCTATCAACCTAGAAACGAATGGGATGCCCATCTTCCAAAGAGAACGTAATCCTCCTACACACAAGATGCTCTATCATCGCTATCGCTTTCCATACATGAGAAGCCCTATAGAGCGAAGATCTCTTCACCAACCAGCCAGCCACCTGAACCCTGTATTTTGAAGCAACAATTTCTCTCCATAATCTTGTCTCCTCAGACACATATCGCCAGATCCATTTTCCAAGGAGAGCCAAAATCATAGCTCCTAGACATGGCAACCCTGTTACCTCTCATTTCCTTCTGCTGACAATGCAAAGATTTTTTATTTATTATTATTATTTTATTTTTTTTCTTATCTTTTGAAAGATAACAAAAATTCTATTAACAACCCGCAAAGCGGGAAAAGAATGCAATGAAGAAAGCGTGAAACAATTGTGGAAAGAGCACTAGACACACCACCCTTAACATAAACTGCCCAGCCCGAAACCAGCCCTTTGATCCATCTAACATGAACTCTTCCACCAACTTTGGCATAATCTAATCTATATGAAGCAACCGAATAAAATGGACCCACACTTTAGACACAAAGGAACAATGCAAAAACAAATGGCCAATTAATTATGTATTCTCCTCACACATCATACGAAGATTGTCTAAGGTGAGAATCCTCTTGTACCCCACCAACCAAACAAAAACCGCGACCCTTGGAAAACCAGTAATGAAATGGTTGAGGAGCCATCGAAGATGGACTCTCCTCACGAATAGACTTCACTAAGGAACACACCAAGAATTTACCAGAAGGGTGCCCCAACCAAACCAAAGAATTTGAGTCCAAAGGGGAGGGAAAACCTTCTCCAGATGGGCCAACAAATCAACAAAGTCATCGAACTCCTCATTCAACATATTCCTCCTACGAGGGGGATTCCAAACCAATGACCCACCAAGTGTAGAAAAAGAGTTCACAACCAAAACAAATCGTCATGAGCTAGTCTTTCCATTCTTGGAAACAGATCTTAAAGAGCTCGATCTCCACACCATCTATCAACCTAGAAATGAATGTGATGCCCATCTTCCAAAGAGAACGTAATCCTCCTAAACACAAGATGCTCTGTCATCGCTATCGCTTTCCATACATGAGAAGCCCTATAGAGCGAAGATCTCTTCACCAACCAGCCAACCACCTGAACCCTGTATTTTGAAGCAACAATTTCTCTCCATAATCTTGTCTCCTCAGACACGTATCACCAGATCCATTTTCCAAGGAGAGCCAAAATCATAACTCCTAGACATGGCAACCTGTTACCTCTCATTTCCTTCTGCTGACAATGCGAAGATTTTTTATTTATTTTTTATTATTATTATTTTTTTTTTTCTTATCTTTTGAAAGATAACAAAAATTCTATTAACAACCCGCAAAGCGGGAAAAGAATGCAACAAAGAAAGCGTGAAACAATTGTGAAAAGATCACCAGACACACCACCCTTAACATAAACTGCCCAACCCGAAACCAGCCCTTTGATCCACCTAACATGAACTCTTCCACCGACTTCGGCATAACCTAATCTATATGAAGCAACCGAATAAAATGGACCCACACTTTAGAAGCAAAGGAACAATGCAAAAACAAATGGTCAATTGATTATGTATTCTCCTCACACATCATACACATATTTGGTAATATCAGCACTCTCCTTTGAAGATTGTCTAAGGTGAGAATCCTCTCGTAACCCACCAACCAAACAAAAACTGCGACCCTTGGAAAACCAGTAATGAAATGGTTGAGAAGCCATCAAAGATGGGCTATCCTCACGAATAGACTTCACTAAGGAACGCACCAAGAATTTACCAGAAGGGTGCCCCAACCAAACCAAAGAATTTGAGTCAAAAGGGGAGGGAAAACCTTCTCCCGATGGGCCAACAAATCAACAAAGTCATCGAACTCCTCATTCAACATATTCCTCCTACGAGGGGGATTCCAAACCAGTGACCCACCAAGTGTAGAAAAAGAGTTCACAACCAAAACAAATCGTCATGAGCTAGTCTTTCCATTCTTGGAAACAGATCTTAAAGAGCTCAATCTCCACACCATCTATCAACTTAGAAACGAATGCGATGCCCATCTTCCAAAGAGAACGTAATCCTCCTAAACACAAGATGCTCGGTCATCCCGATCGCTTTCCATACATAAGAAGCCCTATAGAGCGAAGATCTCTTCACCAACCAGCCAGCCACCTGAACTCTGTATTTTGAAGCAACAATTTCTCTCCATAATCTTGTCTCCTCAGACACGTATCACCAGATCCATTTTCCAAGGAGACGCGCCATTCTAGAAAAAAAAAAAAAATCCATCCTCATCTTTTCCATCCTATCCAACACCTCCTTGGGACATTTAAATGGGGACATAAAATGAACCAACATATTAGAAAAAGCTATTTTGATCAAGGTGAGACAGCCCCTCATTGAATAGATACCGGTATTGCCAAGAAGCAAGCTTCCTTTTGTTAGTGCATTGTTCTATGCACCCTATTTCTCAATCACGTAAGTCCTTGTGTCATGTACTCAGTTGAGCCCTTGGAAGCTGAAGAACGAAGACACAAGTGAAGGTAGAGTATCAAGAAGCAAAGAACAGGTAAACATGGTGCATTGGTGATCCTAACCCTTGACCCAAAACAACCTAAACCTCTAGATAATCTTAAACCCAATAGGTAAAACCTTTATTGATCATCCCTTAAGCCACATGAGACTAAATTGGCCATCCTTAGATTGGCTTTAGAGCTCCCATGTTGCTGAGAAAAGTGCACAATTTCAGCAACCTTCGATCCCACCGAACCCACCTTCGTTCCAACCAAAAACGGCTAAAATAGGACAGTGAGCTAAGCAGAATTCAGGGTAATTCAGCTACAATCGAGTGTCACCTTTAGTCCCACTGAATACCATGTTTGTTGTGACCGAAAACCACTTTGGTGCAATCGTAAGGGCCCAAATCTGTCCAGCAGCTTTCTTGCCTAATTCAATTCGACAGAACGTCAATTTGGTGCGACCAAACATCCACTCGATGAGACCAAATCTTTATGGAAATGATGGATTTTGACATTTTAGAGACCCTGGTGCATTCCAAGCTCTATCAAACCTCCTAAGCTCTATCCCAATGAGATTCATACTCTCTTCTTATTAATTTTTCACTCTAATGAGCATTTCAAGCTCCTCCACAAGAAGACCATGATCTCAAGCCCTCTTCATAGTCTAGACACCATTTCTCTTGACAAACCCAAATATCTATCAACCTCTAGAGTGTCCATCAAGTAAAATTCCCTAGGCATAGTAGCTTCCCATTAGTTGTAGGAGATTCTACCTAACCTCCCATCACATTGGTCACTGCATCAGAGCATCACATATAAGGTGTTTGATTTTTGAGCTGAAGCCTTGGCAAAGCATCAGCATCATGATCGGAGGAGCAAGGAGAGCTGATTGAAGCACGAGAGAGCATCGATCAAGCAACCCAAGAAGGCATTATAAAAGGGGCTCAATTCGACAAGTAAGTTGCCTTGTGTAAGAGTCTGTATACACTCCTTCCTTGTGTATAAGTGTAAGAGTTTGAATCGAAAACAAACTATACTAAGTTCTTGTGTAGGACCTTGGCTCTTGTATAGGGCCTAAATCAAAAGTCCTTGTGTAGGCCACCAGACACGGGTGCTTACGTGTTAGTCTCTGTGTGAGCTTCTGGCAGGAGTAAACGTAAGTCCTTGGATTAGGACCGAGGTTGTTGGTTATCCTATAGAAAACCAACCAAAGTCTCTTTCAGAAGCCTCCAGTGAGAGTGTACATCAGTAGGTTCTTGAGTAGGACCGAGGTTCATGGCGAGCCTATAAAAAAACACAAAGTCTCTTGCGGGAGTTAGTACTTGTGTAGGATTGTAAAGGTTAGAGGTGAACCTGATTTCAAACATCTGATAATGAAATCCGGTACACTCATGGATTAAGTGCGTAGAGTGGTGTAGGGAAACTGAACTACTATACATGCTTGTGTTTGGGATTATTATTCAAGCATTTGCTTAATTATGCTTGTGGTGAATGTTTAATTATACATAAAGGTGTTCCGTATCCGTTACAATACGCCCGTAACGGCCGATACATATAGCTAACGGCCATGACCGTTACGCAATACGGGGGTGAAAAAGGGCAATTAGTTTTTTGAAAACGTATCAGCCGTTATGGTAGTCGTAAAGGCCGTTACAGGGCATAACGACCGTTACTCTCGTAACAGTCGAAAAACTATCACTTTTTTTTCTATTTAAATTCATTTTCTCCTCTTTTTTACTTTTCTCATTCCAAAAACTCTCCTATATCATTTTACAACAAATTTCGTCCACTCTTACTATAGCTTTTAAGATTAAAACTGTGAATTGAAGTGATTTGAGCAAATAGAATCTCCGAGGGCCTTTTTTTCAAAAAATTGAAAACGCAATATTTATGCCTTTTTAAAAAATAAAATAAAATAAAAAAAATTCTAGTTCTAATGCTTGATTGTGACGTGTAAACATTAGAGAAATAATCATACTAAACAATTCACTAAACAGTCCGATACAACACTCCTGTAACGGTCGAAAAACTATCACTTTTTTTTTATTTAAATTCATTTTTCTCCTCTTTTTCACTTTTCTCATTCCAAAAACTCTCCTATATCATTTTACAACAAATTTTGCCCACTCTTACTACAACTTTTAAGATTAAAACTGTGAATTGAAGTGATTTGAGCGAATAGAATCTCCAACAGCCTTTTTCTCAAAAAATTGAAAACGCAATATTTATGCCTTTTTCTGATTTCTAGTTCTAATGCTTGATTGTGATGTGTAAACATTAGAGACATAATCATACTAAACAATTCACTAGACAGCCCGATACAACACTCTCACCAAATAGTGGACTGTTACGCTACCATAAATATGTTCAAAACAAAAAATGAATACATATTTGAAATATTTACATTATTCTTGATTTTCTAAATATTTTTTCAGAATTTTTCGGGCAAAAGAAAATTTTCAACCGTTACGAGAGTCGTAACGGTTGTTACACCCCCGTATTAGCTATTATGGCCAATACCCGTATCAATAATGGTGGTGACCGTTACAGCCACCGTTACCGATACGGAATACCTTGATACGTATGCATAATTAGATGAATGCTAGGTGTTGATTGTTAGCATATCCCACACACACATGTACACTATCATATTGATAAAATATCATGGCGTAGGGAAACAGAACCAGTATACAAGCTTGAGTAGGACTAGTTTATGCTAGATCAAGGATATCCTCATATCCCCAAATCCTTCATTTTTACTATTTACGTGATTTTATGCTAAGGGGCATGATCCTGACGGAATGATTTCATAGCTGTGTTGAGATTTGCTTAATCAACGTGCATGATAACTATTAGTTAATTAATTTTATTATTTGAATCTCTTCAACCTGATTATACATGCATCTATGGTTAGGCCATCACATGTCCCTACATCAAACTCACTCCTAACCGGCCGATTCTTGGTGTCCATTGCACATGACCAAATCATCAAAGTCTACTTTCCCTGATCTTATTACATATTGGTGCTACTCCTAATTCCCTCGAATGCATTCACTTTTTGTTCTATCCTTGTCTTGCCACTCATCCATCCCAACATCCACATTTCAGCCACATCATCCCATGAACATTTTGTTCCTTCACTATCCAACATTCTGTCCCATAAAGCATGACTGGTGTTATAGCCATCCTATACAATTTCCCTTTCAATTTGAGTAGTATATTCAATATGGACCATAAATTTACTAACCTAGGCTCATACAAGCAAACTGATTTCAAAGGAATAAGCAATCAAATAGAAGGCCAAATAATGTCCGCATCCCACCCTGTGAGAAAACACTTTCCTTTGTAAATTGCTTCCTTTGGTTTTACAATCTCAATGTGGACCATCCATTTCCCAAATCACTAATCAAATGGTTATGTCATCTGATCAAAGGATGATCAATCAACAGCGGGCCCATAGGATAGACACACTTTAGTATACTCAATGTGGACTATACATTTCCTATCCCACTAATCCGGTGGTTAGACTCATACGATCAAAGTGATTTCAGACGAATAAGCAATCAAAGTGGGCCCCACATGTTGGACAGTCCACAACAATGCTTAGACCTCTCTAGTATACTCAATATATATTGTCCATTTCACCAAACCACTAATTGAATAGTTAGGATTATCGGATAAAAGAGATTTAAAAGGGATGGACAATCAAAGGTGGACCCCACATGATGGACAATTCACCTCAAAGCTTAGACCTCTTTACTCTTGTATACACAATCTGGACCGTCCATTTCGAAAGCACTAATCTGATGGTTAGGCTAATCAGATAAGAGTGATTTGAGCGGGACATACATCATAACAAACTAAGGTAGCATGAGCATTGTTGTTCAACATGAAGGTTCCCAAAATGTTCCTGAGTAATGTTGTCCTAACAACGTGTTAATTAAGCAATTGTATGCCATGATCTGTTCTGAACAGTCGTACCCTTTATTCCATCTTATGTCCCAACATTTCTATGTTCTCCATTCCTCCTAAGGTGTTCAGTTGTGTGTGTTTTGCATATCAAATGGATCACTCTCTTAAAAATTTGAACCCAAAGCTATTAAATATATCATTCTTGGATACTCTTGCACAAGGATACAAGTACTACAAGCCGTCCTCATGAAAACACTATGTCTCGATTGATGTTACCTTCTTTGAGTGTACACTTTTTTTCTCCTCAGGGATACAGAAACAATATCGATATCGCTGATAACCATAAATGCGAGAAAACATGGGAACAACGGTAGAATTTTCAGTAAGACTTCAAGAGATGCTAAAATACACATATTTGCATATTTAGGAACAAAAAATTTGCAAAAAGAATGAATACACAATAAGTTTCCATTTAATGGGGGGTTAAAAGCATGTGTGTCGTTGTAAGAACCATTTCCAGGCTTTTTTAACCATCACATCCATCCAACCTTCCACCCAAACATCCATCAATATTGCAGAATATTGACAACTCATAATATTTTGCAAAGAAATCATCAACAATAGGAAAGGAAACAAAAGATTGTGGTCTTGATATCGCACGTGTTGCGATAATCATAATATTGAGATATTATCAATATTAGCAACAACAAATTGAAAAGTGCATACAACAATGCGCTCATAAAAAATTTTGAAATAGAATTTTTTTTTTTAATAAACAAACTTTCTGTAATATCACTACATTGGCGATATTATTGAAATATCGCTGATGCACTTGTGATACAAGCGTCCCTAGAATTTACACAGTTGGAAATATTGGCGATACATAGGCGATATCGATACATTAGTAATACAAGCGACGCCTGGAATTTACAAAATTGAAAATATTGGTGATATCAATTCGTAGGCAGTACTTAGCAATACATTGTTGATGCTTGGAATTTCTAATACTACCGATGTTATTGGTATCGCCAAGCTGGAGATAATGATACTATCGGAGATACTTCGATAATGTCATAGATAATTCAAACAATGATGTTTCTCAAGTCAATTTATGGTCCAAAACAGTCCTCTTGAGCATAGTTCAACAAGTTCAATAAAGTGATGTGTGATATAGCATGAGATGGAGACAGGCTGATCACTCAATTTTTGTGAAGCATAGTCAAGTAAGCATCATTGTACCAATAGTCTTGTGGATGATATCATTTTCACATGCAGAAATAGTGCAAGCAATGTTGTCGAATCGCATAAGCGATCATGTGCAATTGCATATGCCTATGCGCATGTGCGATTGCATATGCCTATGCGCATATGCGATCGCATATATTTTTTTTTTTAATAATTTTAAAAAATAAAAATTATATATGGGGAAATTTTTTTTAAAAAAATGTAAAATATATATATATATATATATATATATATATATATATATATATATATATATATATATATATATATAAAAGAAATTAAGGAAAACTTTCTTAAGTTATAATAGATAACTAATTTTACATATTTAAAATACATTTGAGAGAAATAGAATCAAATAAACAATGAAGTAAACATCAAGTGCTTGAATCTTAATTTTCCAACTTCCAAGAGAGGGAATGTGGGAGAGAGAGATTAAGACCACTTGGAATTAAGAAATGTAAGAGAAGAAGAGAGTAAGAGAGCTTTAGAGTGAGAATATTGCAAATGGAAAACGTTTGGAAGCCTTTTTATAGGCAAAAAGTTATTTTTTACAAAAATAAAAATAAAAAATTATGTGCCAACCGTTGGCCAATATGCGATCGCATATGTTGTATGCGATCACATACATCGCATATGCGATCGCATATTTTCGCCTATGCCACATATGTGCCAAATCGCATATGCCATGATCGCATATGCGATCTACATATGGATATGCGCATATGCAATCGCATATGCGGTCGCACATGACAACAATGAGTGCAAGCATTGAAAATGTTAAAAGCATTTCTTTAAAAGCACTTCTATATGAAGGACTTCAATCAACTATGGTATTTCTTAGGTATTGAAATAGCTAGATCCAAGATGGGTATTAATTTCTCACAACAAAGTATGTGATGGTGTTACTACCGGAGACCACTCGTCAAGGTTCCATGCAATTTGAAACACCTATGGGTCCAATTTCAAGCTGAGTGTAGATTAAGGATAATTGATTAATGGTCCAGGAAGATACTATCGTCTTGTCGGCAAATTGATTTATTTAACAATCACTCGACTAGATATCACCTTGCCTGTGAATGTAGTTAGTTAGTTTATGCAGGCTCCTCGTGTTCCTCATATGAAAGCCATATCGCGCATCCTCAAATATCTTAAAGGGGCTCATGGCCATGGGATTCTTCACAAGAACAATGGTCATCTTAGAATTGAGGGATATTCTGATACTCCTGACAAGCAATCTACCACTGACTATTATAACTTTGTTGGAGAAAACTTAGTTACTTGGAGTAGCAACAGGTAGAGTGTGCTAGCACATTCAAGTGTAGAATCAAAGTACAAGGAAATGGCACATACCACATGAACTTTTGTCATTCAAGACAATGATAAATATGTTGGGATTTGAAGTTAAGGGTCCAGTCAAGCTTCATTGCGACAATCAAGCGGCACCATATTTTGCTAACAGTCCAGTTTATCATGAGAGGGAAATTGTTTCTTGGTCATGTTGGTATAATGAATATCGAGATCAAATGATGGTTTTGGTTGTTTCTTTGTTACTGGTTTTAATTTCAACTTCTTTTATAGAATTTGTGAGGAGTAAGGTTTCATGCCCCCCACTGTTAAGGTGTAATTATTTTCCTTTCAATTAATTATATTAGAGGTGGCACCGCCCACCTTTCACAAAAGAAAGGGTACAGCCAGTATAAACGCAACTCATGAGCCCAGCTACACACATCAGGTGGATCCCAATTAAAAGATTCTACTTAAAAGGTTAGGTTATTCAACTGAACAAGGGGGCCAAGGTTTATGACAAAAATGGGTGGCTAAAAAAATGGCCAATATTTTCTAAGCCATCTAATTTTTTGCCCATGTGATGAGTTGATGGCCTGATTTTCAGAATAGGCATCTTCATTGTCAGACCCACCTAATGGACAGCTTGGATCTCCCATTTACCATTTGGTACAGGTGGTGGCATGTAGATGGGGGCTGCCTCATACATGTGCTTGTGATTAGAAAACATCTACAGTTAGTTACAGATGACTGACAGAACAAATGTAAAGAAGGGATATATACCCTTTTATACTTCTGGAGGGAGGGAGTGTTTAAAGGAGGGCCAGCAAAAGGAATAGATAAGTTTGTGTCTAGGAACTTTTCAGATAAGAGGCCACCCATCACAGTTCCATACCTGCAATCAAAAGTCTATCCGGTCATGAAAGAAGTATATAAACATATGCAAAGATAAATTGTCAAAGCATTAAACTTCTTTTAGATTCGATGAGGGCTGGAGTGCCACTAGGCTCAGAACTTAATCGAATCTTCAATACACTTTTCAAGGTTAAAAGGCACATGCCCATTTGATTTTTTGAGACTTTGGGTAGTCAATGGGGTTTCTATGGTTCACTCCTGACAGTTTGATGCTCACCCAGGTTTCTTTTTGAGGTACTCACAAAAGTTCTCAATAGAGTTTCTTGTGGTCTTAAAGAAACCATAACAAAACATGAGAGAGTATCTGGTGCTAAGGTTTGCTAATCCTACATCCGTGCATAACCCATCTAATGCGGCACATGGATGCAAGCTCCAACCCATCCATCAGATGGGTCCCACCTAGGGGTGGCAATGGGCCAGCCAGCCCAACCTATAGAGCCATGGCATGGGCCCATAAACATGGCCGGAGGGCTGGGCAGGCTGGACCCAGAATGAAATCTAGGCCAGCCTGGCCTGTTGCCACTCCCAGTCCCACCATGTACATGCCCTGCCAAAAAAAAAAAAAAAACAGTACAGCATACTCATCAAGTGGGTCAAATGATACAAATGAATGGACGCCTTAGAAAACTCATGCATTTTTTCATTAGTTGTCCATTTGTATAATAACGGTTGCCCACATGATGATCAAAATGGCCTGATCCTTGGGCAGGACACCTATATCTTGCATCCACGTGATATTGATGTGTGTAGATGGGCTGCCTTATACGTGAAATGCAGGATTAGCAGATCTCTTCCAGTGCTAAACACAAATACCTAAGTTATCAAGAGCTCACTTTCCATAAAAGTGCTAGACAAGCAAGTCTGGACCATTCATACACTTGGCCTTCCAGTAATTATGGGAACCTCAGTCAGGTAAGCCTCACCACTGGTTGGATGTTTTTTTAAGATTAAAGTTGTGCATCTAGATAAAAGTTCAACAAAATGTCAATATTCAACTTTAGAAGTCTTCCCGCTTCTGCTAGGATCTTCTCGCCAACATGGTTGTTGGCAATCTGGCGCATCCAAATTAGGATCAAACAGATGAACGACTTGAATCCCATACATTTGCAGACATGTACCACGGTTGAGTGCTTGAAACTAAGAGCAAAGCATGCATGGGTGTATGCAAAGAGAGAGAGAGAGAGAGAGAGAGAGAGAGAGAGAGAGAGAGAGAGACGTTATGAGTTTGACTCCTGTAAGCTGACAAAGTTCTGCCATTCTCTGTTGAGGACGCATGTCAACAATAGAGTGTTGTACCTAACAATGCACCAATTTGGTTTGATTAGTGTATGAATATTTCATACTAAAACAAACACCAGTAAATCTCGGGAAGAACAAAAAGTATTTTAGTTACCTGATTGCTGACAATTGGGATTCCATTTTCCAGGATTATTTGTAACCTTTCCGTATCAAAATTTGTCAAAGCCAATGTTTTGATTTTACCTGCATCCCTTTCACCAGAGTAATCAAAGCTTTATCAAAGATGTGGAGAACATGGATTTCATCACGAGTTTTTATAAGAAACCATGATTTATCTAAGAAGCTTCAAAAGCCCACAGCAAGAACACCGCATGGAACAAACAAACCTTCTTCTTTTAGATCTGTAAGGTGTTTTAGCGCATCCAGGTAGCCAGGATTGGAGTAATCCCACCTATTGACAAAGAAACAACAAATAAATGTTAAGATTTCTAAAATTGAGTAGGCAAGCAGTGGAATGAGTGCAACATCTTCGCAGATATCAAAGTTCGAAAATCAAGCTAGTTAGTGGGGTTCACCAAGAAAACATGTTGCATTTTGTGTGGAGGCAGGCAGAAAATTGAATTTGCATTAAGAAGGCTGACGTTTTCCCACTTTCAACACCTTGGAACATGCTTTTGGAAAGGAACCCAAAGTACAGATGATCATAACAACCATAGTCTCAAGCGAGCATATCTTGTTTTTTATTCCTTTTTTTTTTTTTAATAGCAAAAGGTCATGATCATGCTTTCTTTTCTTGAATACTTGACCTGAGGTTCAAGCAGTGTTCCATAGTGATGTTAATGGTAATTCGCCGTATATTATCTATATCGTGGGGTCGGAGATACCAAAACCCCAAGTACCATACAAAATTCCAAATATCAATATTATCGGTGATATTTGGTGATATCAATGATATTTTGGTCTCTAGACAGTATAAAGCTTCCTTGGTATTGACAATAATAGCAACAATATCACTAATAACAGGGATACTCCTGTAAAACGCCAGAAATTCACGAGAAAATGGACATATCCCAAAAATTGAAAAAAAAAAAAAAAAAAAAAAAAAAAACCATTGGTTTTTTACGATTTTTTTTCCTTAAATGATTTCAACCACTCCTGGTTTGTGTTGAACCAAAGTTTAAATTTGGGGAGAAATCTGAAACCAAAACCCAAAGGTAACAAATAATCAATAGGAACTTTATTTATTTCAAATGTTAGCATCAACTGCAATGTCCATGCAAAATTCTCATGTATTAACATGGATTTGAGGCGAATAAATCAACATTTAAGTGGGTGAATTGAGGAAATCCTAATTTCCTCCATTTCTACCCGTCAAATTGAGAATGAATGTTTTATTACTTGCATCATATGGTATTTGAATAATATGAACTCATTTTGGATATAATTGCACTGCTTTTTCTCCAACAGCACATGGTCCCTATAAAATGAAATCTTATTACGTATAGGTTTTTTTTTTTTTTCCTAAATATGTAAACATGGGTCATTTAAGATCACCTGAAGTTTCACTGAACAATTCCACCTTTTCCTAATGTTTCCCTCAATCAGCGATATTTTTCCAACGCGACAGTATCAGCAATATTGATACATGTTTTCGTCCCTCTAGTCATCGATACATATAACAAAAGCAATACTCTGAAACTGTGTTCAAGTGACATGTGCACCTTAAGTTTCATCAGCTAGTAGCATGCAACGTATGCATTCCTGCTAGTAGCCGTTTCTTTTTTCATGTATTCATTTATAATTCCTAAATATGTAAACATGGGTCTTTTAAGATCACCTGAAGTTTCACTGAACAATTCCACCTTTTCCTAATGTTTCCCTCAATCAGCGATATTTTTCCAACGCGACAGTATCAGCGATATTGATACATGTTTTCGTCCCTCTAGTCATCGATACATATAACAAAAGCAATACTTTGAAACTGGGTTCAAGTGACATGTGCACCTTAAGTTTCATCAGCTAGTTGCATGCAACGTATGCATTCCTGCTAGTAGCCGTTTCTTTTTTCATGTATTCATTTATGATGATGCACTTTAAATCAATGATCTCGGGGTATGTGATCATAACTAGATTTCTTACTTCTTCCTTGGCCTTATTAAATTGTCCACTTGGCATCTTTGCTGATCATGAAGCATCAGCTGCTCTCATCCTATGATTCCCATTTAAACAAACATTTTCCTCTGGTTAAATTTATCAAGGCCTATGTAATTAGTCCATCCAAAGTGAGTTCACTATGATAATCAGGGCCTCCGTAACCCCACTAATTCATGCACTTGTAAGTTTACTTTTGACACTTCATTCCTTTTGGTGTCTTCATGACCGATTCATTGTGTGGTAGAAAAATGAGTTCGCCATAGTCTTGAAATGTCATGCTCAAACTAGTGCTCTGTGTATCAGCAATACAACCGATAATATCAGCTGATATTATCTGTATCCCACACTACCTATACAAACATAGGAGGAAAAATAAAAAAAAACTTTACAAAATATCAAGGTCATTATCAACAATATAGGCCGATATGTGGCCAGTGTTCGAAATATCGGTATCGCGCAATGTATCGCACCCTTGGGATACAGATATGTATCGGTTATCGCACGAGATATATCGTTTGTATTGCGTAATTTATCGCACTTTTTGGGAAACATGGAGAAACATTGGGAAAATGGTTGAATTTTTCAATGAAACTTCTGGGATTATTAAAAAAGACCTTAATACATACTTTTAAATCATAAAGTTTCAAAAAAGAAGTGTACATGATAGATTTCCTTTGTATAGGGTCGTAAGCTATGCGCTGTCCGATTGAACTAAGACAACTATATTCAGTATCAACCCCGTCCATCCGTTTTTCCATATCATTTCAGGACATTATCCAAAAAATAAAATAGATCCAATAATCAGGTAGACCATACCATAGGAAACAATGGTGATCGACCATTAGTGGGCCACAAAAGTTTTGGATCAAGCTAATAATAGTTTTTTCTCTTCATTCAAAGCATAAAATTATCTGGTAAAATGGATGGAAGGAGTGGATAAAATACACGAATTATAGTGGGCCCACAAAGTTTACAAAGTACACTGCTCACTAGGGGATCCACTTCCCACCACACTGGGGTGGGGTGCTGACGCACGCATATTTCTTGCAAAGTTCCTTCGCTCGAAACCTAGGTGGGGCCCACTGTGATGTTTGTAAGAAATCCACCCCGTCCATTCGTTTTTTGAGATCATTTTAGAACTTGAGAGCAAAAATGAGCAGGATCCAAGACTAAAGTGGGCCACACTAAAGGAAAAGGTGGGTAAGGAAATTCCTACCGTTGAAACCTCCTTGGGTCGACAGTGATGTTAACATGCCATCCATACCATTCATTACGTTATTCCTACACGGATGAATTTAAAGTACAAATATTAGTCTGATTCAAAACTTATGTGCCCCATGAATATTTCAAGTGTGGATGTTCAATCCTCACTTTTTTGGCACACTTGAGTTTTAGATTCTACTCATTTTTGACTCCATGTCCTAAAATGATCTCTCAAAACGGATGGACGGAGTGGATTCCTCACAAACATCATAGTAGGCCCCACTAAGGTTTCAAGCGCAGGAACTTCCCACGGAAGGCTTTGGCAGCAAATTCATGTCTAGCACTGACGCTTCTCGAGCTCAAGTTGTACTAACATTTCAAAGTTACATGGCCCCACAATAATGTATTTATTATATCTACACCGTTCATGCATTTGGAGAGATCATTTTAGATCATGAACCCAAAAATGAGTCATATCCAAAGCTTAAGTAGACCACACCACAAATAGCAGGGGGGGACTGATTTTCACCATTAACATATTCGTAGGGCCCACCATAACGTTTATTTTCCATCCAATTTGTTAATTACGTCGCACAGATCTGGATGAAGAGGAAAAATAAATATTACATTGATCCAAAACTTCTGTGACCCCCAAAAGGGTTTCAATAGTAGACGTTCAATCTACCACTGCTGTTTGCAGTGTGGTCCAGTTGATCTTTGGATCTGTCTTATTTTTCGACTCAAGCCTTACGAAGAGCTCGCCAAATGGATGAACGGTCTGGATATAACACATACCTCATGATGGGACCCACAGAACTTGGTGACGTCAACACACTAGTTAGCTCGGTGGTGTGCTCAGTGGTCAATTTCAATTAAAAAAAAAGGCTTGAACGACCTTTTTTTTAAGCAAAGAGGGTTCCAGAAGCTGGAACCCTATAATTTCCCCCAAATCTCATCATATCGGCGAGGATGTATCCGGATTTCCCTCCAAAATCGGAGATTTTATTTGCGGTAAACTAGGAACGATGCTTCGATTCGAATGGCCCACCAAATTGAAGCTTCCGATCATGGCGATCTCTTCTACAGGTATTGAAATCCACCCTCTAATTTTATTTTATTTTATTTTCGATTTTTTTGGATGATGACAAAATCTCGAATGATATTTGCTTTCTTTTTAAAAAAAAAAAAAAACTTTTTGGTATCTTTCGAAGGATATCGTATCGCTGGACCGCGATACCGATAATATCGGCCAATGGTATCGATATTATGGACACTGTATGTGGGATATCTCGCCATATCGAAAATTTCACGAGATGTCAGCAAGTCCCATTTAATATAAATGCACTATAGCATCACAAGCAATAATTATTGAATGTAATGACAATAACACCGAAATTTTTGTGAAAATTAGATATTCTGAAAATTTGAAAAAACTTAAGTCTTCATTTTTTAAAGAAATTTTCTTGGGAGAATCTCTTCATAAGGTTGTTTTAACAACTCCTTCTGGGATGTTTGACATCAAACACGATTTTGATATAGAAATTGCAATTTGAGAGGCATCAAGCTACAAACACCACTAGTAGGAGCATCGATTATTGTTACGCTACAAACTCAGTATCCACCAATGTTCATACCAATTAAATTTGGTGAAATGAGTACCATATGTCAAAGAGTACACGGCCTGGATCATCAGCTCATGAGCTGGCATATTGCTGCAGAAACATGGAGCAGCAACATTATAGCCACCCTGGTGAGGACAGCAAACAACTTTGAGCCACCTCATACTCCATTCAGGTCTAAGGCCAACTTATATGTTTGGTTCTCTTTAGTTTCTCCTTGTATTATTTGCATTTTATTACTTTTATTTCATGATATTTTAATGATATGAACCCATTTTCATATCATTGCAACACTTGCAGTTGACAACGCATGGTTTTTCCTAAACAATGGAAAACTACTATGCATTTTGTTTAATCTTTCGAATCCTAAGTGTGCAATAGGGAGAAGGCTTAGATGATGATGATGATGTCCTAAGTGTGCAATCCAAGGTATTCCATAATGGTGGCCGTAACGGCAATAACCATTATTGGTACTGTACGGCCATTATGGTCTCTCAAAAAAAAACCTATATTGGCCTGTAACGGACTGTTACAGGGTCGGTATGGGGCATTTTTTCCCATAACATCGTTACGATCCCATAGCACATAATAGTTGCCACCATTATCATTACATGACAGCCGTTATGGCACACCATGGTGCAATCATGTGTCTTTTAATATCTCTTGAAGTTACAATGAAAAATTCCACCACTTTCCTAATGTTTCTCCAATCTTTCCCTCTAACAGCAATATATTTCCTGGTCTCTGTAATATCATGGACAGTATCTATACATGTTTTGGTATCCCAAGGGTGTGATACGTATACAATAACAATACATAAAAAATTGCTCTAACCAAGCTTGGTTCACAATATTAAAAAAATAAAAAATAAAAATTCTTTTGGTTGCTTCATTTGTTGATTCACCCACATTGTGCCATCTCAACCACAGAAATGAGCAAACACCACAAACAGACAAAATATGGGTATATTGCACACATGAATCACAAAAAAAAGGGGGGGGGGGGGGGAGGATATGGTATTACTTTAATAGATGCCAATTGAAATATGCCACCACAAATAGGTGCATGTGTTCCTTAAATGTAATTTCTAATTGATAAGACTCTATGTAGGTGGTCGCGGTTCCCAAGCCAAACTGAATGTGTTAGCATCAAATCATGGGTGAAATAATGACGGGTGTTTGGATCTTTATGTTCTTATTACAACCATGGTTTGGGAAAAGAACGGAAAAACAACTAGCAGCTTGATGCAGATTATTGCTTTTATCACTAAAGCCTAACACCATGCACACAAGATTTACCTGCAAGCACCAACTGCAATTTGGAAGTACACCCAAATGTTAACTAAACAACACCAATTAGATTCTCAAATTCTGATGACGCCATCCTATCTCATTTCTTACCCACACATTCTGCAACATAGATTTCAACATTTCATTCTTAAACATTTAATTACAGATGACACACAAAGGAATGAAAAGAGTACCAATGAAATTGGAGCATGTCCAAGCAAGCAACATCCATCCTCTTTCGTGAAACATTGATGCTTTCCTTGACATAACTACTCGTCATTTTAACCGGAGGTGGCACCCACTTTGTCAGACTGCATTACATAATATATAGGTGAGATGGAACAAAGTCCGGTTCAACCAGAAAGAATGAAAGCAAAAGCTGAAATGTCAAGATAATAATTTAAACGAACAATCCAGTGCACACTCAGAGACCTTGTTCCCTAATACAAAAGGAAAGAAAAAGGTCCAGAGTCCAGACACAAATCCAACCACTACAAGACTTGCTTCTAGCGAGGCCTAAACATGATATGATACTAAACATATTATGGGTTCTGCATCTTTAATACAATCATTGAATCTCTTCAACATGATCATCAATTCCAAATTCAGTAGATGCCTTGGGCACTCAACTCGGATGTCGGATCAAATTATTTTAACAGCATTAATACTTGAGTGAAAGCTTCCAAGATGATGTCATCACCAGTTTCATAACAGATTTACATTTAGAGTGGACTTTTGGTTTACCCAAAATCCTAGTAGCCTTGATGCTAGTATTTGGACAGACGAATCCCCCTTCTCTGTTACCATTTGTGAGAACTTTTATTCAATAAACAGCATAAATACCTGAGCGAAAGCTTCAAACATGAGGCCATTGTCAGTTTCATAACAGATTTACATTTAGAATGGACCTCAGATCTGAAAAGGAAATTAAACAGCTCCAAAGAATTCCAAAGTATCAGTCTCCTTCATAACCCATGTATGGACTGTTTACATATACGAAATGCACAGGGTTATTTATGAAATTTTCTGGCAAGCATACTTCTTGGGTCCATAGTCCATCCAGTTGTCTTTCTGTTGCCCTTCTGTGGATGGTTGTAGAAGTCCATTTATAGACCTATGTGCAAAATGATTTGATTGACTTGGACTCTTCTATTTTCGTTCCTCCGCATAATCACAAGTTGACACAAGGAATTCAGATCTAGAAAGAAAACTGAACAGCTGTCGAAGGCTCCAACCTGCCAAAGACTCCTGCAAACGCCTGGGTACAGACTGTTTGCATATCCATACTCAAACTCAGGGGTATTTATGACATTTTGCGTCAACCGTATGGAGTTGTTGAGCCCACAGTCCATCCAATTGGTTTTTATTGGCCTTTCAATCATACGTGGGATCAAGTGGAGCCCATTTCCTCTCCTTTGTGGGCTGAAACTCACATGCATCTATTTCCCTCAGCCTGGAAGAACTCAGCCCTTAATTGTGTACTCTTCATATAACTCCAGGTGGATGCACTAGAAGTCCTGAGGTGGGAGTGACACCTGCTTAGAAGGATCGTGCAACTAGGCATACTCAATTGCCTCATTGAATTGTCACGTACCTCTAGGGTCATTATGTATGTTCTTATGCGTTCTCATCATAATTTCCAAAATAGGCAATGAAATACTCCTCTTTGAATATAGGGTTGATCTTTAGTCCGAGTGGAAGTTCTATAAGATCTACATTGCCACCTGACTGCTTCAAGACACAGTAAGGATCCACATTTCACAAGCACAATTTGTTGTGGAAGGCCCATCAAAACCGCTCCAGTTTGAAAGATATCATAAGTTCATAACCTATCACCTTCTTTGAACTACACCGAACAGCATCGAATGTCTACATGGCCATTATAGTCTCACCGTTAAGGCCTACTTTCCACCTCACTTCTTCATGTATCCCCCTGATATGTTGTCACAAACCCTTGGCATATTGTCTTCATCTGGTGGAAATAGTTAGTGCCAAATCAATAGGCTTACAAGGTCCAATATCATACGCAATTTCGAATGGAGAAAGCCCTGTAGTACAGTTCATGGAACTTTTATAAACACATGGAAAAACAACATCCCAAGTACTAATAAGATCACCCACAAAATATCATAGAAGTTTTCAAAGACCATAGTTGACTATGTCTATCTAGCCACTATTCAAAGGATGATAAGTGCTTGAGAATTTAAGCTCGGTTCCCATCTTAGCCTGAAGTGTCTTCCAAAAGTAGCTAGTGAACTAAATGTCCTGACAAGATACAATGACATTAGGTGTCCATACAGACAAACAACCTACTTGAAGAAGACAATGGTGATGCATTACGCCCAATTGCTTCTTGCAAGGGATGAAATGGGCAATCTTAAAAAATAGGTCAACCACAACACAGCATCATAACCATGTCATGTCTTATGTAATCCTGAGACAATCCATGCTGACATTTTCCTGTGGAGTGTTTGGCACGGGCAGTAGGGCGTATAGTCTAGTATTCTATTTGTCCTTTTCCCAATTGACAAGCGCGACATTGCAGAATAATAGTCCCAACATCTTTCTTCAAGCCTGGCAAATGGTAACAATCTTCGACCAAGGCAGTCATCTTATCCAACCTGGAATAACCAACCATGACCACCACAGTGGAGCTCACTAACAAGGAGTTCTAACAAGTACGCTCTTAGGAAGACATAATTTTGTGTCACACAACAAATATCCATTGTGAACAATAGCATGGATACTGAACATTGGATCTCTTGGACAATGTTACATACATTTTGCCAAAATCTCCATTAGTGGTGTTAATCCCTCTACTTTTTCAAACCTGACAACAAAAGCTGCGAGTGATGATTTTTCAGGCTAAGAAAATTCACCACTTGTTTTCCACACCCACTCAACATTTAAGGTAAACATGAACTCCTGAATATGCGCACTCCAATTAGTGCATCATGCATTCAATTTCTTTTGAAGTGCAAATAACACACCACCTCATAGTCAGATTACCGCACAAACTCCCAATGAATCATAAAATGTCAACAATGTGGATGGTGTAGAACTCAAAAGTCGTAAGTGGAATACCTCTTACAAGAATTATCGAGTTTCTCACTAAAGAATGTAACAAGTTGTCCTTTTGACTGAGAACACCATCAATTCCCACATGGGGATGCAACCAAGTTGCAAGGCTGAATCTAGAACTTGTTGATATGGGGTAAAATCTCCATAACAACATTCACATGAAGAAGGATAACAAAAAGATAGAGGCCCCCTTCTGCTCCTATTTGAAAGAGATCAGTTTCAGAGCTTTTATAATACCGGGGCATTTTCACACTGGGCTCGAGTGGGGTGGCCTGTGGATGTAGGGGCACGCTCGGGGTGGGCGGCGCATGTAAGGCGGACCCCACCCATGTGAGGTGGGTGGCTCGTGTGAGGCAAAACCGGTGTGATGTGGGGCCCACGAGGAGGGTTCAACCGAGGACCTAAACCATGGGATGTGGGGCATGAGCTATGAGATAAATGGATTGATTCTCCACGCTCTATCAGTATGAGCTTTTAGAGCAAGTGGTTAGTTGTCTTGCGTCAAAGTGGTATCAAAGTAAGAGGTCTTATGTTCGAGACTCCTCACCAAGGGTGATTAATGCAGGAGCATTTTCACACCGAGCTCGAGTGGTGTGGCCTGTGGATGCAGGGGCACACTTGGGTTAGGTGACCCGTGTGAGGCGGGCCCCACTTGTGTGAGATGAGCGGCTCGTGTGAGGTGGAACCCATGTGATGTAGGACCCACGATGAGGGTTCGGCTGAGGACCTAACCAATGGAGTGTTTGTCAATGGTGTCTCTGGCACCAAGGGCTCAGCTGATGATTCGAAGTGGCTTCAAGAGGGCTAAGGAGATGAGGATTGGCGAGTCACAAGATTTGCCCTCCTTGGAGCCAATTTTTCGATGTAAAAGAGATAACAATGTGAAGGAACAAGGAAATCTTGGAAGACAAGGGAGACGAGATACCCACCAACCAATGCGAGATGAAATTCGAGTGCGGGTGATGGGGACATCATGTGCACGCCCCCCACCCTACGCACGTATTCGAGGAAGAGGCAGGCCCCACTTTCAATCTGGATCGACGACGACATCTTTGGAGGCCTCACAGTTAGGGGCTGTGCTATGGCGCTTTGGAGTGGACTCGATCATCATATAGGTTCTACCATCGGATCTCATAATCGTGGCCCACTACCTTAAATGATCTAAGATTTTGAGTTTTGACTATTCTCGTTATTAGAAACATCATGAACGACTTTGATTGCTTAGATTAGTTATTATTTTATTTACTTAAGCTTTAAGTATTAGTGTGCGCATATGGCACAAGGGTAAAATTGTCTTTTGGGGTTTAGGGTTTTCTTATAAATAAGCAACCCCATGTAGGTATTCTCAATGAAGTTTATAAATAAAAATTCTGCGTTTTTTCTTCTTCTGTCTCTTTGGGTTGAAGAATCGAATTGGGTGCGAAACCCTCCCTTCCTCGAAGGGCTAACTACCGTGGTGCGAAGCCACAATCATCCCAAATCACCCCCACTTCATTATGCCCCACATCCATCATCCTCTACATCCCTTCCACCTTTAAATTCACCCTCTTTCGTATCTAAGTTTTATCCTATAACAGTGTACAAATAGATTTTCAGATTCTGGCCCATCTGAGGGGCTGAAACTTCGGCAAAGCACCATACACAAACCGTGCATCGAATTGACAGGAAATTTGGCATGGAGGCAGTCATACCCTAGCCGATCCTAGCCTAGGAGTCGGTTTCGGACTTTGTGGGCCCCACACACATGCGGACAAGTGGTCACGCACATGCACCCAAGGCCAACTGCTGTCCACACACTTGGCTCATCTCAGGTTCTATTTTTCCTCTATTTTCCTCCTCTTTAGACTTAAATCCAGATCTTTAACCCTAAAGAATCTCAAATCCCAATTATCCCCAAATTTGAGCCCTAGATTTTCCCTCGAATTGAAACCTGTGAATCTCTCGAATTGGGGAACAATCCTTTGCAAGAATGGACGAATCTTACACTCCTTTGGGCATGTTTGGTTTATAATTTTATTTGATCCAACCCTAAACTTGTGTAGGCTTGGACCCCCATAGATTCCCCTTTTTGAATGTTTGATAGCATGTAGGATGTGGAATTTTGTGACTGTTTAAATTGGTATAATCATGAGCTTGATTTCTTGCATTCCACATTTAATTTCACATCCTACATCAGCAGGAGTTGTGGAGGAAGGATTTGATGCAAAGAGAACTTGATTTTAACACTAAAATCAAACACTCCTTCCTTCTACAGCAGCTGTGGAGACTCGAAGTAAGAAACCCCCAAAAAGAAGATTTGAAGCTGAACTGTCGTGCGAGATTTATATCATTGTCCTAGCACTTCGATTAATCTTCGATGCCATCATAGCTTTACTTCGATGGCATTAAGGTCCCATCGAAGCTTCCATCGAGCAGCAAAATTGGAAATTTTGTTTTCCAACTTTGAAAAGGACAAAATTTTGTTGTGAGGTGCAAGCAAATTTGAGAGTCCATGGTCCACAAATACACTCACGTATACACACACAAAAATTAAAAATAAAATTAAAAAATGAGGCTATGAATCCTCATAATTACCAATTAATTCACAGAAAGCTGATAGATACCTATGAAGCACATACCCCGATGGACTTTTGAAGATCTCCAAATCGATTTGTGTCCAGGGGTTTAGTTAATATGTCAACTAATTTCCTTTCAGTAGGCACATAATCGAGCGAGATGATATGCTCCTCAACAAGCTCACGAATGAAATGGTGTCGGATATCTCTGTGTTTCGTCCTAGAACGTTGAACCGGATTTTTGGATGTATTGATGGAACTAGTATTGTCAGAAAATAGTGTCATTGTAGTTTATTCAATTCTATAATCCATCAACATTTGTTTCATCCATAGAAACTGGGAGCAACAACTCCCAACTTCAATGCCTTCGGCTTCGGTGGTGGATAAGGAGATGGAGTTTTGCTTTTTACTATACCAAGATACCAAGTAGTTTCCAATGTAAAAACACCCGCCGCTAGTCGATTTTCTATCGTCCATATTTCCAGCCCAATAAGCATCTGAGTACCCGGCAATTGTGGTTAAGATGTCAAATGGGTACCAGAGAACAAAATATGTAGTCCCAGCCACACATCGAATGACTCTTTTCACAGCGCTTACGTGTGACTCTTTATGATCAGCCTGAAATCAAGCACATGTGATGGGGACATCTCGCGCACACGCACACCCCCCTTACGCACATACACAAGGAGGGCCCCGCCTTCGATCTGGATCGATGACGACATCTATGAAGGGCTTCCTAGTTAAAGGACTGTTTTGGTTCCTTGGGGTGGACTCAATCATCATATGGATCTCATCATTGGATCTCATGATCGTGGCCCACTACCCTAAGTGACCTAGGACTTTGAGTTTTTCATATTACCGTTATTAGAAACATCATGAACGGTTTAGATTGCATTAATTAGTTGTTATTTTTTATTACTTCCGTCTTTAAGTAATAGTATGCGCACATGGCGCAGCTTTTGGGGTATAGGTTTTTCTTATAAATAGGCAACCCCTTGTAAGCTTTTTTGGGATTGAAGATGATTAATAAAATTATGTGTTTTCCTGCTTCTCTAATTCTCTGAGTTGTGGAAACCTAATCGGGTGCGAAACCCTCCCTTCTTCGAAGGGCTAATTACCGTGGTGCGAAGCCACACCCATCCCAAATCGCCCCCATCTCTTGCCCTCCATGTTCCTCATCTCCTACAGCCATCCCCACATCAAATCCACCCACATTTGCAGCTAATCTTTCTCCTACAACAGATTTTCAGAATCTGGCCCTGCAGGAGGGCTGAAACTTCGACAGAGCACCGTGTTCAAACCGATCATCCATTTGGCCTAAAATTTGGAGGGAAGGTGGCCCATCCCTGTCCGACTAGGCCCTAGCTGACTGATTCCAGATTCATGAGCCCCACACACGTGCGGGCCACCATCCACACACGTGCTTCAGGCCGATTTGTTGTCCACACATGCGGGCTGATCACAGGTTCCCTCTCGTCTCTATTTCACTCCTCTTTCACCTTGTTTCCATAACCTTAACCCTAGATCATCTCAAATCTCCAAATTCTATTCCACTTTTGAAACCCTAGGTTTTCCCGAATTGAAACATGAGAATCCCTTGGATTGGGAAATAATCTTTTGCATGTGTGGATGAATCTACTATCCTTTAAGCATTGTTTGGTCTATAATTTTTAATTGATTCAGCCCTAACATGTGTAGGCTTGGACCTTTATAGATTCCCCTTGTTGAATGCTTGACTTTATGTGGGATGTGGAATTATTGTAATTGTTTCTAAATTATTATGATCTAAAGCCTAAAATCTTGCACATCATATCTAATTTTCATGTCCTGCATCAAATTTGGTATCAAAGCTTAGGTTTTTCATAGGAGATTGCATTGCATGTTTAGGGTTTAGTCTACTTGCGTTTATTTTGCATTAAGTTTCATCATATAGGGTTGTTTAGGACCCATCATTCACAACATAGACTACTGAATTTTCTATTGTCAGAAATTCCCCAATTTTCATTGCTGAATTTTTTGTTAACAAACTGTTTGGATAGTTATGTTGCTGGAATTTTAGGAGCATTACATAGTTTCCCTCATATAGAGTCTTATAAGAGCATTTAGTCCCGTTTAGATGCATATAATTGCATTAGAGGACCTTTGAGTTGAGTGGGTAGTTATATGCCTACACGTACTGGTCGCGGTTTTGGGTTGCACCCTGCACTAAACATGGAGCAATTACAAGAGTCAATGGACAACATAACCCAGCAGTTTAAGTCTTTGAGTAGGCACTTGGAACAACATATTGACAAATGTTAGAATTAGCTTAATGTGCGCGTTACCTAACTAGAGACCTCCGCCTGGGCAAACCCCGCCATTGGGGAAGATGCCCAATATCAGGTATGTAGTCAGGAGGATAGACAAGCGAATGGGGGTGGCCAAAGAAACAGACATGGGCGCGCACCCGTGCACCTACCCCGCGAAAGGCATCATGATTATTATGACCCAGATGTGTAACTCCTCAAGGGAGTTAGAGTAGAAGCCCCTACATTTAATGGCCACTTGGGCCCTAAAGCTTTTCTATATTAGTTGGCGGATATGGACCACTATTTTGAGTGGTACGACATGTCGGATGCTCGTCGAGTCCGATTTGCCAAGATGAAGCTTGTGGGCTAAGCAAAGAGGTTTTGGGCTATTGTGGAGAGAAAGAAAGAGACGTTGAGAGAACCCCCAATAGTCCATTGGGGAGGAATGAAAGAAACTCTTATGGAAAAATACCTCCCTTTCTCTTATCACTTGAGGTTGGTTGGGGAATCGAAATCCAAGTCTAAGCCTCTCTATATTCTAAATACCAAAGACTTTGAGCAAGAGACTGAGTCGGACTCGATGGTGTAGGCCCTTGTGGCTAGGGAAAGTGCACCAGAGGCTAGTGCAGAGTTACCCACTGAGGTCATTCAGGTAGTGAATGAGTTTCATGATGTCTTTCCTAATGGTCTACCGAATGAGCTTCCCCCTATGAGGGATATACAGCACGCCATTGATTTAGTCCCTAGGGCGACTCTACCAAACCTGTCTAAGGTGGTTAATAGGAGTCTGGGAAATTTGATCAGGTGTTTAGTGGGGGAGCACACCAGGACGTGGGACACTGCACTAATTATTGCCGAGTTTGCATTTAATAGTTTTATCAATAAATCCACAGGTTTAAGTCCTTTTGAAGTCGTTACTAGTTATAAACCTAAGAAGCCTATTGATCTTGTCCCTATGTCCCTGTCTCATAAGTCATCAGAGTCTGCAAAGTCCTTTGCACATCACATTCAATCATTGGATCAAGAAATCAAGCAAAAGATCAATACTATTAATAAACATTACAAAATTTCTACTGAGCAACATAAACAATTCAAGAAACTCAATGTAGGGGACTCTATGATGGTCCGCATCAGGCCAGAGGGTACCCTTAGGGAGCCGTTCGTAAATTACACGGGCGTAGCGCTGGACCATTCAAAATTATAAAACGAAACGGTCTCAATGCGTATGTGGTAGATCTTCAACCTTCCATGGGAATTAGTTCCACATTTAATGTGGAGGATCTAGTATTTCAGGAGACCACTGATACATTGTCCAGCCTGTCACCTAACCATCCTGATTCCCCAAACCTTTACCTTGATCCACAGCCCCCTCCCGACCCATCTTCTCAGCCTCTACCTCCCATACCTACCATTCCTACACCCAGAGAGGAGATAAAGGATATTCTGGACCATCAGATAATATCAACGTCAGATGGCGGATTTCAAAAGTTCCTAGTCAAGTGGAAGTCACACCCAGCTTCAGACAGTACGTAGCTCACTGAGGAAGAGCTTCAGAGACTTGATCCTGACAACTTGTAGCGGTTCAGGAGTTTTGTTTCGCCAGTGGCGAAATCTTCGCAGCCGGGGAGAGTTGATGGAGACATCTCGCACACAACCACGCCCCCCTTACGCACATACGCAAGGAGGAGGGCCCGACCTTCGATTTGGATCGATGACAACATATATGGAGGGCCTCCTAGTTAAAGGACTGTATTTTGGTTCCTTGGGATGGATCCCATCATTGGATCTCGTGATCGTGACCCACTACCCTAGGTGACCTAAGACTTTGAGTTTTGCTTATTACCGTTATTAGAAACATCATGAACGGTTTAGATTGCATTGATTAGTTGTTACTTTTTATTACTTCGTCTTTAAGTAATAGTATGCGCATATGGCACGGCTTTTGGGATATAGGGTTTTCTTATAAATAGGCAACCCCTTGTAGCCTTTTTTGGGATTGAAGATGATTAATAAAATTCTGCGTTTTCCTACTTCTCCAATTCTCTAAGTTGTGGAAACCTAATTGGGCGCGAAACCCTCCCTTCTTCGAAGGGCTAACTATCGTGGTGCGAAGCCACACTCATCCCAAATCGCCCCCATCTCCTACCCTCCATATTCCTCATCTCCTACAGTCATCCCCTCATCAAATCCACACACGTTTGTAGCTAATCTTTCTCCCACAGCAGATTTTCAAAATTTGGCCCTGCAGGAAGGCTGAAACTTCGACGGAGCACCGTGTTCAAACTGATCATCCGTTTGGCCTAAAATTTGGAGGGAAGGTGGCCCATCCCTGGCCGACTAGGCCCTAGCTGGCCGATTCCAGATTCGTGGGCCCCACACATGTGCGTTAGGCCAGTTTGCTGTCCACACAAGTTCCCTCTCATCTCTATTTCACTCCTCTTTCGCCTTATTTCCATAACCCTAACCCTAGATCATCTCAAATCCCCAAGTTCTATTCCACTTTTGAAACCCTAGGTTTTTCCGAATTGAAACGTAAGAATCCCTTGGATTGGAAAATAATCATTTGCGTGTGTGGATGAATCTATTATCCTTTGAGCATTGTTTGGTCTATAATTTTTAATTGATTCAGCCCTAACATGTGTAGGCTTAGACCCTCGTCCCCTTGTTGAATGCTTGACTTTATGCGGGATATGGAATTATTGTGATTGTTTTTAAATTATTATGATCTAAAGCCTGAAATCTTACACATCATATCTAATTTTCATGTCCTACATCAACATGCCCCTACACAAAATGCTATATCAGGCCAAATAGCTGTGAGATAGAGGAGGCTACCTATCATGCTTCGATACAAGTGCTGATCCACACTTTTTCCAAATATATCCTTAGATAGCTTCCAGTGTGGTGCTCATATGCGTGTGATGGGTACGACCAGACTCAAGTCCAAAACGTTTTACCAATTCTTTTGCATACTTGGTCTGGCTCACAAAAATGTCATTCTCAGGCTGCTTGACTTCTAAACCTGAGAAGAAATTCATTTCTCTCACCATACTTATTTCAAATTCAGATTGCATCAAGTAGGCAACCTGATGAGCCATTTCCTCACAGGAACCAAATGTCATCCACATAAATCTAAGCATGAGAATGGAATCCCCCAGCCTTTTGAACAAAGAGTCTTTTATCCACACTCCCCCTCCCCCTAGAGAACTTGTGGTCCATTAAGAATTGAGTTAATCGTCCGTACCACACACAAGGAGCTTGTTTAAGACCATAAAGTGTTTTCCTCAATTTGTATACTTGACAAGGATATGTGCGATGAGCAAATCCCTTTAGTTGTTCTACATATAATTCTTCCTCAAGTACACCATTTAAGAAGGCACTTTTCACGTCCATCTGAAATCATTTAAATTGTAAAGCACACGCTATAGACATGAGGATTCGAATAGACTCAAGTCGCGCAACAGGGGCAAATGTTTCGTTAAAGTCAATACCCTCAATCTGAGAGTAGCCCTGCACAGCCAACCTAGCTTTGTTTCTAACAACATTACCAGATTCATCAGATTTGTTTTTGTAAATCCACTTGGTTCTGATGATATTTGTGTTTTGTGGCCTGGGAACTAATTGTCACAACCCGTTTCTTTCGAATTATTGAATCTCTTCTTACATAGCTTGTATCCAGTACTCATCCTGTAGAGCTTCAACAACATTCTTTGGTTTGATTTTGGAGGTGAAGCAAAAATAATTGTTTATGGTCTCAAGTTGTCCTCTGGTTTTCATACTAGTTCCACGATCTCCAATGATTTGATTAAGAGAATGATCCTTGATAATCGGAAGGTCAACCAGAGGTTGAGACATGCTTGGAGAAGAGGGTTTTTTATTAGATTTACCTATTTCGCTCGGACCCCCCATTTTCATCCACGTCCATCTCAGGACCAAATTTGTCGTTGGGTTGGTCATCAACAACCACATTGACTAATTCTTGTAGTGTTAAGGTCCTAAGATTATAAACCCTATATACTTGACTATTCAAGGAATATCCTAAAAAGATCATGTTGTCACTCATAAGATCAAACTTGCCTAAGTTGTCACGATCTCTTAGAATGTAGCATTTACTACTAAAGACTTTGAAATACTTGACACTAGGTGGCTTTCCATGTCACAACCCTTATGCCGTTTTTTCCAGCCCTTCTCTTAAATAAACTCTGATAATAGTATAGTAGGTTGCATTAACAACCTCAACCCAGAAAGATTCTTATCAGCATCGGATATTTAACATAACTGAGGCCATTTCTTGAAGCACCCTATTTTTCCTCTCAGCTACTCCATTTTGCTGAGGGGTTTTAGGTGCTAAGAATTCATGCCGAATTCCAAATTCACCACAAAATGTTTGGAATCGGTCATTTTCAAATTCTCCACCATGAGCACTCTGGATCCTGTCTATCATGTAGCCTTTTTCATTCTAGAGTCACCTAGCAAGCTTCTTGAATTCATCAAATGTATCTAGTTTTTCTCTCAAGAAGGCGACCCAGGTGAACCTGGAGTAATCATCCATGACTACGAAGAAATGTCTTTTACCACCCTGACTTTGTATTCTGGTAGGACCGACAAGGTCCATGTGTAAGAGCTCGAGGGGCTTAGAAGTTGCCACAGAAGTTGTCTTTTTGTGAGCGACTTTGATTTGTTTTACTTTTTCACAGTCACCACAGACAATCCTGGCCTTTTTTCCAATCTTAGGAAGCCCTCTTACCAGATTTTTGGAACTCAAGCAAGACAGATTTCTATAGTGGACGTGGTCGAGTCTTTGATGCCAAAGTTCAGTCTCGTTATCTCAGGCTATGTGGCATATAGCTCGAGATACAGATCCTCCACTGCTTTCCATAACATAACAATTATCGTTGGTGCGAAGACCTCTCATAATAAGTTTACCTATGGAATTAGAGATCTCGCACATTTCTTTTGAGAACCTAACCGAATGTTCTTTGTCACAAATCTGCGATACGCTTAAGAGACTATGCTTTAATCCCTCTACGCAAGAACATTATCGATTTTGGGCACTCCTGGCCCAACAAATGTCCCTTGCCCAATCAACTTAGCGGTGCTCCCATCTCCAAAAGTGATTGACCCATCATCAAAATCGGTGTAATGGTAGAAATGAGTTCGGTGACTTGTCATGTGTCTCGAGCACGCACTATCCAAATACCATCTAACATTACTACCAGCCTTAAGAGCGGTATGTATTACTAGGCAGTTTGTTTTGTTCTTTATGACCCAATTAGAGACAACTTTCTTTCGGCCGGTATTGGATTTTAGAGAGAGAGTATCTTTCTTGGACTCATCTCTCAAGGGCGAGTTCTAGGAGAATAGATTTTCATAGCCAATTGTTCATTGCCCTGATTCACTTGAATCATCATCTCCTTTGTTTTTCAATTTATCTAGGCAACTTACTTGAACAGTTCCTTCATTCTCCTATTCATTTTAGGAGTGGGATACTTCCTCCTCTTATTTTCCTTTTGAGGTGACTTTCTAGGTGGACTTCTCACGGTCTGCAACATTTTCCCAGTTGGTATATATTTACCTATGATGCTTGTACATGGGTAGTTCATGAGTGTCTAAATGCTAGATATTCAAATTTTAGGTGTCCCATGTCACTGCATGCATGACATACTAGAGATGTTTGCAGTTTACTACCTGAAGCCATTGATTCTTTCCTAATCACAAGGGGAATTAAAGTTGAGCTTGTTTTGATGCTATCATATCCTAATCCTCTCTTATCCCTTGAACTCTTACCCATTCCGAGAAGTCTTTCTAATTTTTCTTCGTTCTGGGTAAATGATGCAGGACATGAAATTCAAGTGTGATGTGCAAGATTTTCACGCTTTAGATCACACTAGTTCAAAAACAATTACACAAAATTCCACATCCCACACAAAAGTTCAAACACTCAAACAAGAGGAATCTTATGCGGATACAGGCCTACAAATGCTACAGCCGAATCAATCAAAATTATAGACCAAATAAGAATCAAAGGAGGGTAAATTCATCCACATATGCACAGAAATAATTCCCCAATCCAAGGGGTTCACAGATTTCAATTCAGTGAACCCTAAGGTCGAAAAAAGGACAAAACTGGGGATTTGAGTAATTTAGGGTTACGGTTAGGGATTTGGGGTGAAAGAGGGGTGAAAGACAAACCAGAAAAGTACCGCACGTGTAGACAGCAGCAATGGCCCAGACGCACGTGCATGTGATCTCGGCCACACGTGTGTGGGGCCCACTATTCAGAAAAATGCTACCTTGGCCCTGGTCGGCCAGGGATAGACTCTAAAACCCCCAAATCTCAGCTCAATCCGATGCATGGTTTGTACATGGTGCTCCGCCAAAGTTTCGGCCCTCCTTTAGAGCCAGATTCTAGAAATCTGTTGTAGATGGAGAAACGCCTGCAAATATTGACGAATTTGCAAATGGAATGCTTGTAGGAGAAGAGAAATATGGATGGAAAAAGGTGGGGGCGAATCGGGATAGGTGTGGCTTCGCACCACGGTAGTCAGCCCTTCGAGGAAAGGAGAGTTTCGCACCCAATTAAATCTCCACAACTCAGAAATTTAGAGCAGAAAAACGCAGCAATTTTATTAATCTTCATCAAATAAAAAAGACTACAAAGGGTGCCTATTTATAATAAAACCCTATACCCCAAAACTCACGCCATGTGCGCAATCTATTACTAGGCGACAAAGTAATAAAAAATAACAACTAATCAAAGCAATCTAAACCCTCCATGATACTCCTAATAAAAATAATAAGCAAAACCCAAAGAACTAAATTAATTGGAATAGTGGGCCACAATCATGAGATCCCATGGTGGGATTCACATGACTATCGGGTCCACTCCAACGAACCAAAACGCAACCCTCTAACTAGGAGGCCCTCCCTGGATGTCGTCATCAATCCAGATTGATGGTGGGGCCCTCCTCCTTACGTACCTGCATGGAGAGGGGGGGGGGGCGTGCATGTGTGCGAGATGTCCCCATCAGTAAACCTGTAATTTATGTTGATATGAGATTTTGATTTTTCTAACTCTAATTTCAGACCTTGATTAATTGTTTGTCTTGCTTAGTTCAGTTTCTAGGTCTTTGCTCTTCCTTGTTAATTCAACCAAGTTGCTTTCGTATGAGGCGTTTTCCATGGCGTAATTGGCATTATCTCTGGTGAATTCTTCAATCTCACTTGCCAATCGTTCATTGGCTTCTTCAAGTTCCATGCTCAATTGCTTATTTTCGATCTTAGCCTGGCCAAGCTTTTTACGAACTTTTAAGCTTTTGGTGTAAAATTGGTTGTAGGCTTCTTACAGACCGGTATTGTCAACTTCCTCCTCTTCTTCTTCGGAGGAAGACTTTTCTTCCATATGTTCATCCTTGTTTCCTATGTCCGTTAACTCAAGGATGTCTGTAGTAGTGGAGGCCATGAGAATTCTCAAAGAGCCTTGGTCTCCATCACTTTGGGATTCATCTGAGTCTGAGTTTGAATCCTCAGAGTCATCCCATGTGGCAGCCATTGCCTTCACTTTTGATTTGTTTTTTGTGGGACATTTAGAAACAAGGTGATCATACCCTCTACAATTGTAGCATTGGGGATCTTTTAACCGCTTGGGAGATTTACCTATTCGGCATTTCGAGTCATACTTCTTCCCCATTTTGTAGAAGGTTTTTCCTTGATTCTTATTAAAGAATTTTTTGAACCTTTTGGCCAACAAGGCCATTTCTTCATCTTCTTCATCGTGATCACTATCGTCCTCAGATTCATATCTTTTCTGTGAGGCTTTTAGAATATTGTTTTTGAATTTTGCGGAATTTTGAAATGTAGTTCATATGTTTGTAGGGAACCTAATAGTTCTTCTACTTTCATGTCTTCAATGTTCCTTAGACCTTGGTCACAAGCCGAGTTAGCTCGATAAACTCGATTGACTCAACTCGAAAAAACTCGCCTTGACTCAGTGGGACGAGTTGAGTCGAGTCACATTTTGGAGCTCGAGTCAAAAAACGAGTCGAGTTCGAGCACTAGGTCACTCGACGCGGTTCAAACTTGACTTGACCCACCATATATAAAGCAGGCTTTAAAAAAAAAATTAATATAAAAAAAATGCCTTAATTTGTTTTGTACTTTGTTTCACCTCACGCAGCGCCCACGACTCCTCATTCTTTTTGGCTTTTCCTTTCTTCTCCCTTTCCCTTTTCGGCTTTTCCTCTTCTTCTCATTCTCCAATCTCTCCATTCCTCCTTCCCAAATCCGATTCGAATCATGCAGTCTTCGTTGGAGCCTGGAAGTGGAATCGAAGAAATTGGTACTCTCTCTCTTATTTTCCTATGTTGGAGCTGGAAACTGAAATCGTCCATCATCATCATCATCATCATCTCTCTCCTGTTCTTTTTTTTCTTTTTTCTTTCTTTTTTTTTTTTAACGTTGCTAAAAGAAGAATCAAGCAAGACTGCCAAGGCAGGCCGTACCTCATCAGCAGAAACTACTGATTTTGGAATGGTGGGACCCACGTCCTTGAGTGGGCCTTACAATGATCCACGTGGCCCAAATGGCAAGCTACGATTTCATCTCAAGACGGTAGTCCAAGGTGTACCAGACCTCAGAAATGAGAACCAATGCATTCCATGCAATGTATGCCACCATGAGCTTATGTTGGTACCGACAGATGTGCGAGGCCCACATGATACATCAACACTACCTAACCCGTGTATCAAATGCGTCACGTCAAGAAATCCCTAGCACCCAAAACTTAGCCCGATCCAAAACTAAGGTGGGCCACAAAAAAGGTAACAATCTGGATTGGATTAAGGGTCTGGACGGTGTTGATAACATATGCACAACACAGTGGGCCTCCAAATGTAATCAACAGTGGTTGTTCCCTGTCAACATGTTTCCAGTGTTGTGGACCATCTGAGTTTTGGATCGGTCTGATTTTTGGGTTATTTAGGTTTTCTGAGGCAACCCATCTTATGGACGGGCCCATCTGGTGATCCAAACCATCTGATGGTAGAATAATCAGAACCATACATCTTCTACGTGATGGTCGGATGTGGTCTCAAAAAATGCTATTGGAAGAGCATTTGGCCTTAGAAAGTTATTAATAGTGGGCGTTCAATCACCATTGTTTTCCTGAGGTATGGTCAACCTGAGATTTGGATCTGCCTCATTTTTAGGCTCATTCCCTAAAGCAATGATGCAAAACAGATGGATGGCGTGGATAAAATACATACATCATGGTCCAATGCACAAAACACTGTCCAGTAGCAATGTTGCCATTGGCAATGTAAGTATGCAAGTTGCACTCGGTTTGAGTCGGGTCTTTCCCAGAATGGCCCAAATCAGATTAATTTAAAAAGGTGATGGGGACATCATGCGCACGCGCACGCCCCCCACCCTACGCACGTACTCGAGGAGGAGGAAGACCCCACTATCGATCTGGATTGACAACGACATCTATGGAGGACCTCTTAGTTAGGAGGCCGTGCTATAGAGCATTGGAGTGGACCCGATCATCATAGGGATTCCACCATTGGATCTCATAATCGTGGCCCACTACCCTAGATGATCTACGATTTTGAGTTTTGGTTATTATCGTTATTAGAAACATCATGAACGGTTTTAATTGCGTTGATTAGTTGTTATTTTTGTTACTTTGTCTCCAAGTAATAGTGTGCACACATGCCGCGGCTTTTGGGGTTTAGGGTTTTCTTGCATGTAGGTTTTTTTTCATTGAAGTTTATAAATAAAATTCTGCGTTTTTTCTTCTCTATTCCTCGAAGTTGAAGAAGCTAATTGGGTGTGAAATCATCCCTTCCTCTAAGGGCTAACTACCGTGGTGTGAAGCCACAACCATCTCAAATCGTCCCTACTTCGTACACCACACATCTATTATCTCCCACAACCTTCCCATCTTCAAATTTATCTTTTTTTTGCACCCAAATTCGCCTTTATAGCAGATTTTCATATTATGGCCCTCCAGGGGGCCGAAACTTCAGCGGAGCACCACGCACACACCGGACCGCGGATCGATGTGAAACTTGGCTTGAGGGTGAACCTCCACTGACCGGCCAACCCCTAGCTAGCCGTTTCCAGTTTCGTGGGCCCCACACATGGGCGGACAGGAACCCACGCATGTGCATCTGGGCTGGGCTGCTGTCCACACGTGTGGACTATCTCAGGTTATTCTCTCTTCCCTATTTCACTCCTCTCTCGCCTTAAATTCCCAACTCTAACCCTAGATAATCCCAAATTCCAAGTTTTCCAACTTTTGCAAACCCTAGACTTTCCCCGAATTGAAACATGGTGAATCTCTTGAATTGGGGAACAATCCTTTGCAAGAGTGGATGAATCTACACTCCTTTGGGCATTGTTTGGTTTATAATTTTATTTGATCCAGCCCTAACGTGTGTAGGCTTGGACCCCCATAGATTCCCCTTGTTAAATGTTTGATCGTATGTGGGAAGTGGAATTTTGTGATTGTTTAAAATTGGTATGATCTAACGCTTGAAATCTTGCATGTCATATTTAATTTCATGTCCTGCATCATAAGGGGCCACGTTAGATTTTTCAAGTTGATTTTGAGAGGCTCGACTCAACTCGAGGTAAGCTCGAGTCGACTCGATCCACTAGCTCAACTCGATCTCAACTCAAAAGCTTTGGCAAACAAGCCAAGCTCCAATGTTGAGCTTGAGGGCGAGCTCGAGCTCGAACTCGACTAGAGCACGGACGAGTCAAGCCGTTCTTGGCCCACCTCGACTCGACTCGGCTCGATGTACAGCCCTAATGTTCCTACATTCCTCTATTGTTGTGACCTTGGAGGAGAATCGCTCTAGTAATTATCTCATGATTTTCCTACAAATATGTGGTACTGGAACTCTCTCCTAACCCCCACATGGAGTCATATGTCACTTAGTTTGGTTTAAAACTCTACAAATGTCTCATGCTCCTCCATCTTTATGTTTTCAAATTGAGTTGTTAGGAGCTGGAGTTTATAATGTTTTACTGTGCTTGTCCCTTTATGGGTGGTTTTTAGTAAATCCCATGCTTGTTTAACCGTTTCGCACATGCAGATTCTTTTAAATTCTTCTTGGGAGGCAGCGCAGTAAATAGCATTCATCGCTTTTGCATCGCAGTTGGACCTGGTTTTGTCATAGTCGGTCTAAAGCGTTTGAGGTTTGGATCTTGATGTATTAGTACCATCATCAGATATGATTTGTTCCATCAGTGCATGCCACCCATTTTCAAACATGTCCCAAACTGCATAATCTAGGAACCTAGGGAAAATACGCATTCTAGTTTTCCAATATGCATAATTAGATCCGTCAAAAAGTGGTGGTCTTGACACCGACGTCCCCTCAGTTTTAGACATTTTTAGTTTCAACTAGAATCTCCCTTTCGGTTGTCCCTTCAAAATGAACCCGCTTTGATACCAATTGAAATTGAGGTCTTACCGTTATAAGCGAAGCTTGAATATATGACAAATGTCTTAGAGGGGGTGAATAGGACTTTTTTAAATATTCAACTAGATAGGCAACAATCACTTACTTCTAATTACTCATACACATCAATAGAAACAAGAAGTGTATCTATTAATTCTACTATAGTGAAAACATCATTCAAGCATTCTGTCAAACATGCTTGCTATAGTAAACAGAGTCATTCATATTATCTAGCAAAATAGAACAAATAAAAGGATAAAACATTTAGCCCATTGCACACAACGTATAGTGGTTCGGCTACGTGCCTACTCCACTCCCGACTGACTCACTCACTCTCTCCTGAAGTGTGCTGGATTTCACAATCCAAATCGTTTTAAATTAGGTTCACTATAAACCTTTATAACCTGCACAAGGTCGATAAGATTTGCATCCGTCCATGGCCTACACAAGGTCCTAGTGAATTTGGATCTCAAACTCAAACACGAAGTCTTACACAAGGACGACAAACGTACTCTCTCGTCGAAGGCCTACACAAGGACTTGGCAAGTTTGGTATTTCAAACTATGAAACTCAATCCTACACAAGAATCGGTTTCCAGACACAATGGACACATAAACTTTCTTACCTAAAGTGGATAAGCCCTATACAAGTTCCTTAATGAAGAATCATAAAAGCATCTTCAACTTCCTTGAACCGCATCCTTGATGATGATATGCCTTAGAAGATGTTGAGGTATGGGTCAAGGGTAGGTGAATCCAAACTTGCTAATGATGAGTCTTTATGGTTATGGTTAGGATTCCTGAGGATGGGCATTCAATGCTTTTCTAGCATGACAAATTTGCCATTAAAGATGGTTGTTAAAGCATTAATGAATGATGGAGTTCATTCTTCAATCCGAGCTTTGAATACTCAATTAATGTCTTTAACACAAGGATTGAATGATGAACTCCACAAGGAAAGAGAGCTTGGGAGAAAGGTTTTAAGCTAGGGTTTCACACACTCACAAGGCTCTCTCTATTACTCACCCATTTGCAAAGAAACCCATCTTTTGTTTATGTAGAGGGATTTGAAACAGTCAAAAAACCGGGCAGAAATATGTTAACTTCGATGGCATCGAAGTCCCCTTTGATGTCATTGAGAAAATCCAATTTTAACTTGAGGGGTTGCTGGACAGTTTTGGTTCTCTGCTCGATGCCATCGAGTGGTTTGCGATGCCATCGAGGTGACCATCCGATACCATCAAAGGTCCCTCGATGCCATAGAGAAAATCAGGGATTTTTTCCACTAGCTTGTTGGACAGTTTGAAGCATCCACTTGATGTCATCGAGTGGTCTTTAATGCCAACGAGGTCACCCTTCGATGCCATCGAAAAAAATCCAAGAATTTTACTTGAGCTTGCTAGACATTTTGAAGTCTCCATTCGATGTCATCGAGTGGTCTTCGATGCCATCGAGGTGTCCCTTCAATGCCATCGAATGTGCCTCGATGCCATCGGAAAAATTCAAGATTTAATCATAAGCTTGTTGGACAATTTGCTCTACCTACTCAATGAGCGGTCAATGGGATCGAAAACAGTTTATTTTTCTGAAGTTCTTTTTAAACAATTTTCTTCCCATGACCATTTACTAGCTCGTATTGGATTGGTTTTTCATATTGGGTTTAGGCTACTTGGAATGTCAAGTTTAAGGGTTTTATAATGGGTTTTGAAGAGGGTATGGCACTTCATCTTTTCTTTGAATTTCCACTGCTTGGATGCCTATTCTCTTCGAGCCTTCAGTCTTCCATGGGCCTCTTTGGACTCGATGACTCACAACTCACGCTAATCGACAAAACAGAGCACTTACAGTGTCTAACTTAAACTTATTTACACAATTGACTAGTGGTCAATGTATGTATTTGACCAGACTAGGAGGGATCTGGCACTAAGCTGGCGATGACAAGGCTTGGCCTTATGTGTTCTGCGAGCGGTTGCGAGCACAACTGGAGTGCATTCATGTCGGTATGTTTCACAACTTAAAGTTCTATAATTCACTTTCAGTTCCAATGCTAAATTGCTAATTCACATTTAATTGAAATTTCTAAATGTTATGCAAATTCACACAACAAAAAAGAAAAAAAAAAATTCACCTCGAATAAAAAAAACTCAATGACTTGGTATGCGTCCAATATAAGCAGAAGCTATGGGAATGATTTCAAGCTAGGTGAGAAAAGACTGGATTCTATGATCCTATCAGCCTAAATGATTTGGAGGCAGATAGTAAATGGCTTGTGGATATGGAGGATCCAGTCTTTGCCGGCGAGACCCTTACATGGTACCAAGTCGAAGACGCCGCTTAAGGATCGGCAACTGGCGAAGGTTCTCAAAGGCGGAGAAGAGGGGCGAGCAGTAGCACAAGGGCTAAGAAGAAAAGATGCTTGACCATTAGATGTGGATGAACAACTTGTGCGGACAGATGATGAAGAAACAAAAGATGAAGTATATGTTGAATAAGGAGATGACTTTGACAATGATGACGACGATGGTGGTGGTGGTGATGTGCCACAATAGGAGAGGGAACAATGTATATAGATTAGTAGTTTGTAGATTCGTTTATCAATAAAATTATTAAGTTTTTTAAAACAAGTCATTGAGTTGTTAATTTTTAGTTTTTTACATCTTGTGGTTAATGGTTGTACACAAATTAGATTGAAAATTGAAATAGGTAAACAAAACCAAATTAGAGTAGTTGAAGTCTATGTGAAAAATAAAAAATAAATTTCTTCCCATTTTTTCACATTTTTTCTTTTTTAAATTTTTTATTTTTTTTAAATAAAATCATGTGATCACTTATGCGATTGTGCGATCACATAAGCGATCACACATGTGGGATTGCTTACGATCACTTAAGCAATTTGACAACATTGCTTGAGATACGATATTCATTACACTGCCGCCATCAATGATAATGCTACATAACCTACCCTGGCATTTAACTCGCGTATGGAAAACAGTGGTCAGTCATCAGTGTTCCTCTTCATCCTTGGTAGTGTTCGAAATATCGGTATTGCGTTACGTATCACACCCTTGGGATACGGATACGTATTGGTTATCGCATGGGATATATCGGTTGTATCACGTACTGTATTGTTGTTGTTTAAAACAAGGGGAAACATTGGAAATTGGTAGAATTTTTCAATGAATTTTTAGTGGTTGTTAAAAAAGACATCAATACACACTTACAAATTAAAACATTACAAAAAACAAGTGCACCTAATAGGTTTTCTTTGTATGGGGTTCTAATCTATGCGTTATCTAACTGAATTGATGCAAGTATATTCAAAGTCTATTCATGTAATTTATAAATGTAAGAAGATGTGTAGAAATACAAGCAATACATTCAAAAGCAAAAGAAGAATCACTAGATTAGGTTACATACATGTTTGATTTTGATTTTTTTCAATTATCCACAACTCATTCCTTCTCCTCCAAATCTAGAATCGAAGCTCCCAATCCATGATTTTTCATGTTTTTCATGGATTTGTAACAATTTGACACTGATTTAACATGATTTATAGAAAAAAAAAAGAAAATGCTCACCGGATCGAACATGTGGGATATATCCCACTACTTGTGCGTTTCGTATCGCACAAGTGGGATACAAGATATATCGTGGGATATATCGGCCAATATCATCGATATTTAAAACATTGATCCTCAGTGGTGGTAAGGAGGCGGCATGTGATAAGAATGGGACCTTCAACCTCAACTTCAAACACAGTCTCAGCAAGGGGGTCCTCTGGCTGTGATGAAGGTTCTACATAGAGTTATTCCATCTAGATGTGCTCTTCGTAATACTCGTGGTTGTACAAGTAGCAGGGGTGATCCTTATTACCGTAGTAATGGAGGTTCCTGGCTCGCAGCAACTCGTTAGAAAAGTGACATATCTGCCTGCAATGGTAACAGTCAACACCTCGTCGTTCTCTCCTGAGGGAAGGATTAAGATTAAGACCTCACTCCCTGGTGTCATGTCCCTGCATTGTTGGCTGCTTTGGGTATGAATTTTGTGGCAGAAAGCATTGAAAACATTAAGACTACCTTTTAAGAGGAGTCTACATCTATGAGCACGGCTGAAAAGGGTAGGGAGGTGGTCAATAACCCTGTGGTGGAGTCCAGTTGAGACGCAGATTCGGACGCTTTCTCACATAAGGTTCCCCAACTGGAGAACCAAAGCGTCGAGAGTATGCCGTCGCAACTATGGTTCAATTCATCGAGCCTTCCTACGAACACCATCAACTGACTCGAAATCATACATGACCATCTCGTGTTAGATCTCTTGGCATAACCCTACACGATAGTATTCAGTTGTTATGCGATCTATCTCTACAAGCTTACAGTAGACAGAACCTCATTGAACTTCTCAATGTAATCATCCATCAATAAAGTTCCCTATTTGAATGCAAAGAGCTCTTGGATAGCAAGATGACCCATGATGAGGTTGTCGTCATCAATGCTTCACCACCAGATTATTGTTGGGCCCTTCAACTTTACTTGACCTTGACAAAAGCCACTTGCTAGACATCATCCATGTCCTACGGCCACCATACAAGCGTTATAATCCAATCGACAAAAGCCTTTGCATAAAGGCGACCCATGAAGTCCGGAACTTCAAACAAACTAGATTGGTGATACACTTTATTAGGTGTCTCTATCGTGGTGTCATGGGCTTTCTCTACAAAGAGACTTTGCATGAAGTTATAAACACTCCTGAGGACTTGTACCATTTTGATTCACCAAAGGTTCTCGTTAGAACCCTTGTTGGAGATTTAGATCACCATCGAGATCTCCAATGGGATCAAGTTGCTCACCATGTTGTTCTCCACCCATACCATTAGGGTTGTTAATAGTTTGGGATTTTGGACTTAATAGTTATAATGGGGACTAGATTTGAACCTGAATATGACTCCTTTTTTCTTATGGGGGGGGCGCTTCTACTAGGCTAAAAAAGGGTTGATTTTTTTTTAATGGGCTAATTTTGGCGATTTAATGAGCTGCAATGGGGCTGA
Source organism: Magnolia sinica (assembly GCF_029962835.1). Classification (NCBI taxonomy): domain Eukaryota; kingdom Viridiplantae; phylum Streptophyta; class Magnoliopsida; order Magnoliales; family Magnoliaceae; genus Magnolia; species Magnolia sinica. Next base: position 79,824,725 of record NC_080573.1, read on the forward strand.
TTTAGGAGGTTTTTATGGGCTAGAATGTCGCGCCCCAGACTCGGAAACCAGCCTCACAAAATTCGACAACCTCCATAGTACCCCATTCTCGGACCAAGTTCTGATCCTAGGATCTTACAAAGAGGATTTGTATAACATAAGTCTAATTTATAAAGAGCATACCCAAAATCATAACATCATAACCACGGATAGATAACCACAGGAACAGCATTACAAAATCCACTAAGAATTTAAACATTTCACAAGTACCAGGCTCAAGGGAGAATTACAAAGGCTATACAAGAACAACTCCAAAAGGGTCCACGGCACGCTCCACGCTCCTGCTCAGCTACTGTTGCTGCCTAGAATCACCTGCACGCATCAATCGTGCATAAGCTTACAGAAAGCTTAGAGGGCAGTGTAAGTGTGTGCAAGATACCATCTGCTAATCAAGGGTTATGCAATGCGGGGCTATACAGCCAAGTGTCATATGCAATATGCAACGCGATCATGCTCATCCCCGTATCAAGTCCACAAATCAGTACAATTCCTCTCTAGGAAATCACCGAAGTCAAATACACTACATGCTGACTGCCGCCTCCCTAACTGCCCAGCCCAACGAGCGTAAGAGACCTCACTACCTGCCTGTGGACAGTCAATCATCAACAAGACTCGACGGTAGCGGACCCATTTACGAGCTGGTCAAACTCAGCTTAGCTATTGCCCCCTCACTCAGGTGGATAAGGCCACACCCCCTCCTAACTGACCACGATACAGTGGGAGACGCGGCCTAATAGTAAAGGCACCGGCACTCATGTTTTCCACTCGGTCTCGGCGTTGGAGCATCTCCTGGTACCATGAAGGTTCTGGGACTTTCACCCAAGGACATCCTACGTGCCCACAATGCTCAAACTAATATTTCCGGTGTCCAAAAACTGGCCATCCATGATAAACCTGTGGAGGTTACGGCTTTGATGAAGCTAGGGCGAATATCAACTGTGCTATGCAATGCCAAATGCATGAACCGCACAAATCAACCATGCATCAGACCTGTGCATACAGCGCGCTCAAAAGGGGCAACTCCACCACTCAGGGAGTCCCATACAGCCTGGCCAATGGCATAAACCATGACCAATCACATCTCAACCAAGCACACATATGATGCACATGGGAATGGGTCATGAAGATAACTAAGTATGCCATGCGTTGATGTTGTACTCTCCTCATAACAAGGTAGGGTCTAGGTACTTAGTTTTACATGGAATGGAAGGAGCACAACTACTAATGGGGACCCAATAGTTTGGGGTATCCCACGAGACTAAGTAGACAATGCCATGGGCCTAAATGATGAGAATGGGCCTAGCAACGGGTCTAAGGTGGACATTCAACCACCAATAGATGAAATGGGCCTACCAAATGGGCTTAGAGGGGTTCTCAATGGGGACATTTAACCACCATTGTCTCCTAACAAAGCGGCCCAACAATAATCTACCTAGAAGCAAGGCCCAAGGCCCAAATACCACCATAAAAATGGGTAGCCACATATATATACATATTTCTCACATAATGGCCTAAAGAAAATGGCCCAAACCTACATATAACAACATGGGCCCATAGGGGAGATTATGGCCCAATATCAATGTCACCAAATCCATGCATTATGTTGGACTTAGTGGGCAACCCATAAGCCCAAGTACATAGGCAAAAATCATATCCAAGTTGGGCGAAATGGGCCTTACAACATCAGCCCAAAAACTGGTAAATTGGGTGGGCAATCAAGGACCCAATCACATCTACATTTCAGCCCAACTAGTCCAACATAATGATGGAAGCAGCCCATATATACAACTGGGCCAAGCTTGGACGTCCCAACCCATCTGGGCCTGCTAGACATCCCAAAAATTCTGGTCTATTTATTTCGGGCTCAAACAACAACAAAGGGTGGGCCTTTCTTGGCACTAATTAAGCCCAAAAGCCTTAGAATTAAAAGTATAGCATATACACACATTATTTCTCCACTTGGTGGGCCCCACATTCTTAAAATATCCAGCCACATATACGATTTCTTTAATAACACCTTGCTGGACCTTCAGCCCACCCAACTTCCTGGGCCTGCTGAGGTCCTGCAGAAAATGATTTTTGGGGAGATATAAATTTTATGGTGGTCCTTGATCATCATGGTGGACCCCAACAGATGGAGAATGTGGATAGAACACATAAACTCAAGTGGCCTGCTACTGGACTTGCCCCAAAAGCCTGGACGTCCCAGGTGGGCCTGGGCGTCCTAAAGGCTTGGACGGCCAGCCTAGAACACATCAAGGTGGGCTCCACAAGTGGACGTCCCACCAAGGGATGGTCCACACTTCAGTGGGCCACACAAGGGGGTACATGTGGGAAGAAACCAGTGTTTGAAATATCGATACTATCGGCCGATATTATCGTTATCGCACCACTGCGAGACAATAAACCCTCGATAACCCTCGGAAGATACCAAAAAATCTCAAATTCAAATGTCGGCCGATATATCGTCGATATCGCACCATAAAAATCGGATCCGAGTTGTGGAGAATAAAAATAAAAATAAAAAATGAATTAGAAAAAATAAAAAATAAAAAATCGGAGAGTACCTGGTTGTAGCGGTGATCGGAGGTGGGCCATTCGACAGGTAAGTAGGATTTTCTTACCATTTTCTTCAACTTCCCTCTTTCTCGGAAATTCCAGTGAGGAATCAGGCCGGATCGACGAACCGTTCCTTCCGGAACGAGATTTGAGGGGAAGAGCCTTGCGTGCGTGAAAGAATCGGATCGGACTCCATGGATGGCAGTGAAAATGGAGAGAGAAAGGAAAGAGGGGCGGGATGGGGAAATCAGATTGCGTATGAGTTACTCGGTACGCTCTTATCGTACTGAGTAAACTCTGTAGGGCCCATTGTGCAGTTTTTTAGTTCATCCACGCCGTCCATCCGTTTTTCCAGATCATTTTAGGGGTTGAGCCCAAAAATAAAGTATATCAAAATCTCAAGTAGACCGTACCAAAGGAAATAGTGGAAGTATTGATTTCCACAGTTGAAATATTTACAAGGCCCCCAATGATGTTTATTTGTCATCCAAACTGTTCGTAATATCACAAAGACATGGATGAATGGAAAAAACAAATATAATCTTGATCTGAAACTTCTATGGGCCCCAAGAACTTTTCAACGGTAGACTTCAATTCAAACTGTTTCAGGTGGTGTAGTCCACTTGAGCTTTGGATATGATTAATTTTTCTTTTAAAGCCCTGAAATTATATGATAAAACAGATGGACGGATTTGATAAAATGCGTGAATGACAGTGGGCCCCACAGTTTACTCAGTACACACTGCGCAATCCGCTTCCGTGTATGGCTTGTCGTGGTGCGTGGTGTGTTACTCAGTACGCTCTTATCATACTCAGTAAACTCACTTGGGCCCACCTTTAATGTATGTGGTCCATCCACGCCGTCCATCCGTTTTCCCATCTAATTTAAGGGTTGATCCCAAATTTTATAAAAATCTAAGATCATACCACAGGAAACAACGGTGATACTGATTTCCACCGTTGAAACCTTTCTCAACTGTTTTCTATAGTGGGGTCCACTTGAGCTCTGGATCTAACCCATTTTTTGGCTCATGCTATAAAATGATCTCTTCAAATGTATGGACGGTGTAGATAGAAAAAATACATCATGGTGGGACCCACGTAACTTGGTGACGTCTTGTGCCCCTCAGTGACGAGCGTTCATACAGATTGCGTACTCAGTACGCTCTTATCTTACTGAGTAAACTCCGTTGGGCCCACCGTGATTACACGTGGTTTATCCACACTGTCCATCCGCTTTTACTGATCATTTCAAATGTTGAGCCCAAAATTGAACCATATCCACAACTCAAGTGGACCACATTACAGGAAACAGTGTTGAATGAATGTTGACCATTAAAACGTTGTGGGAGCCATAAAAGCTTTGGATCAACCTGATATTTATTTTTTCCCTTCATCTGGGTCTGTAGGACCCAATCAACAGATTGGATGTCAAATAAACAGTACAGTGGGCCTTAGGAGGATTTTAATGGTGGATATCCAATCATTATTGTTTTCCTTTGGTGCTCTGTGGGGGCCACCATGATATTTATGTTTCATCCATGCCGTCCACCCATTTTCCCAGATCATTTTATGATATGAGCCCAAAAATGAGATTGATCCAAATCTCAAGTGGACCGCACAATGTTGATTGAACGCCCACCATTAAACACTTCTTGGAGGCCACAAAAGTTTTGGATCAAGCTGATATATATTTTTTCCTTTCATACAAGTCTGTATGACCTGATCAACAGTTTGGTTACAATGGGCTCAAGAGGTTTTTAATGGTGGAGATTCAATCACTACTGTTTTCCCATGATGGACGGCGTGGAAAAAACAAATACATCATGGTGGGGTCCACGTAGCACTACCCCACAATTCTTCACTTACCCGTTACCTGTAAGGAAATGGGGCCCACATGCTAGAGTTACTATCACACCACTGCATGGGTGGGGCCCACTGCAAGCTGACGGGACAAACAGGCGTGGTTTTCCCGGATCCACAGAGGTGGGTGGATCCCTCACTGTGGGGCCCACTATGATATATTTTCATCACATCTATTCCGTTCATCCGTTTTGAAAGATCATTTTAGAGCATGATCCCAAAAATGAAGAATATAAAATTTTGAGGTGGACCACACCATAGAAAACGTTTATTATTGGATATCCACTTTGTAGTCCACTTAAGCCATGGACCTGCCTCATTTTTTGCATCATAAATTAAAATGACCTGAGAAAAATTAGGACCCTATACAAAGGAAATTTATTATGTGCATCTTTTTTTTTGAGATGTTATGATTTTAAAGTGTGTATTAAGGGCCTTTTTAACAATCCCCAAAGTTTCATTAAAAAATTCAACCATTTTCCCAATGTTTCCCAAAAAGTGCGATAAGCTATGTGATACAAACGATATACCCCGTGCGATAACCGATACGTATCTGTATCCCAAGGGTGCAATACATTGTGCGATACCGATATTTCGAACACTGGAAGAAACACATACGTCAAAGTGGGCCACAAGGGGTGGACGTCCAGGCCAGCGCATGGTTGGACGTCAGCCCAGCTGGACGTCCGGCATGGTGCTGCCGTCCCAGCCCCCCAAAAACCCCAAAAATTCTATGATTCAGGTGACCCACATGCACCTGAGGTAGGTCCCAACAAGTAGGCCACAAAATGGGGGAAAGAGTATGGCCATAAACACTTCCAAATAACTGTAATACAAATGGACAGCAAGGTTGTAAAAATTCTGCTGCTGGAACAAATGTTGCTGGCCCCATCTTGTACACCCAATGGGGTTGGCCCAGGCCTGCCAAATCAAAGGGGAAATGGGTGGATTGCATGCACCCATATATAGACAACATGTGGGGTCCACCAGAGTGGCCCACTATCCCCAAAACTAGGCTGATACAGGGGCATTTTCTGCATGCGGGACTGCTGGACAGTCCAGAAAATTTGGACCGTCCAGCCCTCTTGGGCCCACTCCATGGAGCTCAAATCAAGGGTGGATGGTGTGGGGTCCATCCTACATCAAGGTGGGGTCCACACCTCAGAGAATACTCAAAAAAAAATCAGGAGGAAAAGCATTATAAACAGGCCCTACAACAATGTCCAAAACTATACAACAATGGGCCTAAAATCTAGACAGCAATATGTGTTGTCCATTTCCAGCCCATTGTAAAATTAATAGAGGGATTAAAGCTTAGATTAAACAAGTGGGGTCCACCTAGATGGGCCACAAATATTCTAGACCCAAGCCCCTTACAAAAACATCCAAGAAAGCAGGCCTTAATGGCCATCCAACCCATACAACCAAGATGGGCCTGGACATCCAGCATGGTGGGCCTGGACGTCCCAAAATGTGGATGGTCTGGGATGTCATAGTCACATCAAGCAGGCCACATTCATCAGGGACAAAAGAGGGTAAGAGAGAGAGAGAGAGAGAGAGAGAGAGAGAGAGAGAGAGAGAGAATCACGGCCATGGGAGGACTCCGCCACTACGAGTCCTCCAACAATCCAAACCTTACATCATAGGTCCATGCATACATAGATTCTTACATCCAAAGAAAATCTGAGGTGGGGATGTCATCCCCACCATTCAATCTTGGGTCTAGATGACCCAACAACCATAGATCAAAGGGAAAATCATCATGATGGGGTCCATGGAGAATGGCCCCATCATTGCAACATGCATGCATGAAGTGAGCCACTAGCCATACTCATAGAGTCATGTAGGATCTCCACCATTGATTGGTGGATCCTACAAGCTCCCAAGAATGAGAAACAAGATTACATGAAGGAAAAATCAGAAAACTAATCCTAGAAGTACACCCACCTCTAAGATCTTCCTTCTTCTTCTAGCCTTAGGTTCTATAGCTCCAATGGTGAGGTTTTAATGGTGAGGATGGGATTTAGAGGGTTAGATTAGGAGGATTTTTGGGTGAAAGGGGCTGAAGAAAGAGAGCTCTCCCATGGACGTCCAAGGGCTAGAGAAGAGAATGAGAGAAAAGAGGGAGATGAGAAGGAGGAAATGGTAGCTAGAGAAAAGAAATGATGAGTTTTGGGAGAGTGGGAGCATGCTTGCAATCATGGCAAGCAAGGCATGCTCTAGAATGACATCATAAGGCATGCTCAAGGTTGACATCATGCTAGGGTGTTAGGGTAGCTATAGGCTAGTTGTAGCTTGCATGGGGAATGTGAAACACTAGGGTGGGCCCACATGGGAAAATGTGCACATGGGTAAAGTGGGTCCCATATCATGATCAAGGGCCCAAAAATGGTGTGGGCCACAACTTTAGATCTAAACCTCGGATTGACGCACGAGACGCAGCGTTGGAACCACGGCGTCGATGCAGTCGCAACGGTATAGGTTTCGGGTCGATCCGGGTCGGGTTTACATGATGAGTCTTAAGCAGTGTTCAAATTTTCGACGAAATGTTGATATTATCGCCGATAATATCGGTGTCGCTAGTCTAGCGATACCGAAACCCCAATTTTTCATCTCTCCCTATTATCGACGAAAAATCAAAGATATTGTCGATAATTTTGGATTATCGCCGAGAATATCGACCATAGCCACCAACCACGTAGCCAACAACCTATTTTTTCGATAAATAGGTAAAAATAAGGAAAAAAAATCAAAAAATCGCTTTGATTTCGCTGTTTTTGTAAATACGTGAGAGTGATCGCATACCTAGTTAATCGGAACTCACAGCTCGGAAGAATGCCTCCTGTCGATCTTCGAACATTGCAAAGAGGTAAGAAAAACCTCAAAATCCCCTTTCCCTTTTCGATTGGAAGCTTGAAATTTCTGCGAAAAATCAGCGATTGGGGAATTTCCTCGCGATTTGGGAATGATATAGGGTTTCGAAACCCTCCCTCAAAAAACCCCTTTCTTCGGCAAGAATCCCTCGCGAACAACATTTCAGGATTTTCTTCTTCATTTTTATTTTATTTTTTTCTTTACTTCGAGGCTCGATATAAGGACGCGGATTGGCTGGTGTACCTTACACAAGCTGTATACCTGCTGTTTTGATGTATTGACGTCAGCAAGTTCAGTGGGTCTGATCATGAGGTATGTGTTATATCCAGACCGTCAATCCATTCGGCGAGCTCGTCTTAAGGCTTTGGAAGAAAAATAAGACAGATCTAACTATCAAGTGGACCACACTGTAAAAAATAGTGGGAAATTGAACGTCTACCATTGAAACACTTTTTGAGGTCACAGAAGTTTTGGATCAATATGAAATTTGTTTTTCCTCTTCATTCAAGTCTTTGTGACCTTATGAACAGATTGGATGGAAAATAAACGTTACGGTGGTCCTTAGGAAGGTTTCAACAGTTTACATCAATCTTCCCGCTGTTTTGTGTGGTGGGGTCCACTAAAGCTTTGGATCTGCCTCGTTCTCTGGGTAATGCCTTAAAATAATATCTCCAAATGAATGGACATTGTGGATACAACATGTACATCATAGTGGGGTCCACAGAACTTGGTGACGTGTAGCGAGTCTCACTACTCAACCTGTCAGTATCTAATCCGCATCCGGTTTTTTCGCGGAAACCAGATTGCATACTAAGTTACTCAATACGCTCTTATCGTATTGAGTAAACTTTATTAGGCCCACCGTGAATGTATCTGGTCCATCCACGCCGTCCATCCGTTTTTCCATATTATTTTAGGGGTCGAGACCAAAATTTAAGCATACCCAAAGATTAAGTGGACCATACCATTGGAAACAGTTGGAATAATAACTTCCACCGTTGAAACATTTCTTAGGCCCACAGTGATGTTTATTTGTCATCCAACCTGTTCATAAGATCACACGGACATGGATGAAGGAAAAACACAAATACAAGCTTGATCCAAAACTTCTGTGGCCCCCAAGAAATTTTCAACGGTAGATGTTCAATTCACATTGTTTCCCATTGTGTGTTCACTTGAGGTTTGGATATATTTCATTTTTAGGCTAAGTCCAAAAATTATCTATTAAAATGGATGGACGGAGTGGATAAAATACATAAATCACGGTGGACCCCACAGAGTTTACTCAGTACGCTTAGCCTATTGAGTTACTCAGTACGCAATCTGCTTCATTTTAGCGTGGTGTGCGGGTGCGACCGTAAGTGGCGTGTGGACGTCACCAAGTTCTATGGGCCCCACCATGATGTATATGTTATATCCACGTGGTCCATCCAATTAGCGAGATCATTTTAGGTAGTGAACCTAAAAATGAGGCAGATCCAAAGCTAGGGTGGACCACACCGCCAAGGCAGTGGGGACAATGATTCCTACCGTTGAAACCTTCCTAGGCGCTATGGCCCACAGTGGTGTTTATTTGTCATCCAAGTCGTTCATAAGATCATACGGGGATGGATGAAGGTAAAATACAAAAATGACATGGATCCAAAACTTTTGTGGCCCCTAATGATTTTTCAATGGTAGGCATGTTCAATTCACATTGTTTCCTATGGTGTGGTCTATTTGAGCATTGGATATGCTTCATCTTTGGGATCAAGCCTTAAAATTATCTTGTTAAATGGATGGATGGGGTGAATAAAATACATAAATCACAATGGGCCCCACACAGTTGACTCAGTACGATAAGCGTACTGATTAATAGGGTGCGCACGTGTCACTTGTTTTGATGGGTCGATGTTATGTGGGGGCATCATAATGATAAATATTTTATCAATGTCGTCCATTTATTTTGATAGATAATTTTAAGGCACGAGTCCAAAATGAGACAGATCTGCATGACTGCATCTCAGGTGGACCACACTAAAGGAAACAGTGGTGATTAAATGCCCACCATTAAAAACTTCATAGGACCATTGTAATGGTTTTTTTTTTTTTTTTTTTGTCATCCAACCTCTTGATTAGGTTACACAGATCTTGATGAAGCAAAAACACGATTTAGATTATGTTAGAATTTGCCACATGTACCATTTTCAAATGATAGGTATCAAGTGTCATACGCAGCCAAAGTATCAAATACCACACTGATTGGATAATCTAATCCATCCTTGATTTGGCATCTTTGAGTTCATTTACTTTTACATGTCTTAATTACTGTATGCCAGCTACATTTGTATTATATGAACTCATTTTGGTTACTATCTGAGTTATTTTTTATGACAACGCATGCTTTTTGGCCCCCATTAAATGGAAACTTCTAATTTAATGCATTTTTTTTGCAATTTTTTCATTCTTGAATATGTAAATATGTGTATTTGGGCATGTCCTGAAGTTTCACTAAAAAATTCCACCATTTTCTCCATGTTTCCCCCTTTTTCCCTGCATTTCCGATTATCAGCGATAACGATATTATATCTTTATCTCCGGCCAGCGAAACTTGTAGCAATACCGACAACTCGAACACTGGTCTTAAGAATGATCGCAAATGAAATCTACAGGTCGCGGATCACCGGAATTTGACCGGTAGGACAGCGGGACCTAACGGAACAAAATGGACACTAAGGTTAAGGGTCTTACATAGAATTTGATTGATTTTGGGGATTTTAATAGGTTGGAAAATGGCTTTTTTTTGGGGGCTTTTTAATGGGCTGGTTTTGGAGGTTTTAATGAGTTGGAATATGGTAAATTTTTTAGGGTTTTAATGAGCTAGAATGTGACTGATTTTGGGGGTTGGAAAATGGCTGATTTTTTTTTATTTTTTTTTTGGGGGGGGGGGGGGGGGGGGTTTAATGGGCTAGAATGGGGCTGATTTTTTTGGGGTTTTAATGGGCTGGAATAGGGCTGATTTTGGGGGTTTTAATGAGTTGGAATATGGCAGATATTTTAGGGTTTTAACGGGCTGGAACATGGCTGTTATTTGGGAATTTTAATGGGCTAAAATGAGGCTGATTTTGGGTTTTAATGGGCGGGATTATGAAGGGTAGATGGCTGCCAAATTTTCGACATAGTTTCCCCTTATCAATTAGACTTTTGGGCTTTGTAAAAGAAAAAAAAAAAGGTGAATAGGAGTAAGAGAGATGAATGCAATGAAGAAAATAAGAGCATGTTTGGATTCATGGAAAGCATGAAAAAGGAAATGGTGTTTCCCATGAAACTCACTTTCCTTTGTTTGTTAAGCCTTTCTTTGTGGGAAATTGTGGGAAACACCATTTCCCACTTTCTATCCTTGTTGGAAAATCCCACCTCCACACCTAAGAAATGCATTTTCCCACGATGGAAGGAAAATGGGTTTCTCAAGGGTGCCCAAATGTGTCACTATCCATGTTCAATCACCTTACATGTGCCACATGTGCCAATGTGCCAAATGAGACATTGTCCATCTTCAGTCATACTCCACACATGCCACTATGCCACATGTGACACCATCCATCTTCTCTTGCACCCTACATCAGCTATTCTTCCACATGTAACACCATTCATTTTACTTGTGCCTCCACATGTGCCAATGTGCCACACGTGCCATTGTCCATCTTCAATCTTGAAATATGGCATGTGCGAATGGTGCCAATGTGCACAAGTACTGTTATCTATCTTTAGTGCCCACATGTCAAATGTGCCAATGTGTGTCTTGTGTCACATGTGCCAGCATACAACTTCAAGTACCTCACATGTACCACACGTTCCACAATTCAACTTCAAGTGCTCATGTATGCCATGTATGCCACATGTGCCATTGTTCATCTCTAATCATCACACATGTGCCACATGTGCTAATCTGACACATGCTAGTGACTAAAGTTTTTTTCCAAAAAAAAAAAAAATGTTTTGCCAAACAACAAACTTGAAAATAAATCCTAAATTTCTATGAAAATCTTGTCGAAAAGCAAACAAGGAAAACAATTTTTCCTTCTCCACAATTTCCTGGAAATAAGGTTTCCCAAGAAACACTATTTCCTTTCTCAAGCTTTTCATGAATCCAAACAAGCCCTAAAGGAAAAGATGCAGAATTTTATGATTAAAGAACCTGAAACAAAATATGAAGATTGTTGTTGATCCAGGACTTCAACCCAGCCATTGGAACATGTCTCTAATACCAAACTAGCGCAGCCAGATGATGGGGAGGATCAGCCCAACCGTGGGCACCTCCAATTTAAGCACAAGAATCACACAAAGTAGAAAGAGGCGATCTAGAATTTGCATGAGGTTCATCAAGTCTTAAAGTTTTATTGGCAAATGCATTCCCTAAGGCTCTTGATCGGACTCATTTGGATCACATGTTCATCAAGATGGGTATTCATTATACATATGCTCTAACTTGAAGGGGAGTGTTGACAAACCATGATGGACAGTGATGATCTCACATGTGGCCCACCTACATGGAGATTATTGTTACCATTGTTACATATTATTATTTTCTTCTTTAGCCCTTAAGGTGATGTGTTAGAATAGAATTTTAAGCAAATAGGCTTTGGTTTATGTAAAAACTTTAGCATGGGGAACATTTTTATACTTTCACAAATACTATGAAAGGCCTAATGATAAGGGATAGGCTAGGAGCATCACTAATCTTTTGAGCCCCCTCCATATTTCTCCTCTCATATTCTCTCTTTCTCCTTCTCAATCTCACTTGAGGAACAAAGACAATGGTCCACATTCAGCATAAACATATCGCTAATTAACGCGTACCAACCTAGTTTCAAGGGCATGTCATCTGTGGTGGCCTCACCTAATGTCACATTCATGAGTAAGGTTGGCATGTGGCAACATGTGGAGGTGCATCTAGGTTTACAAATACTCATGAGAATAGAGCACCTATAGCTGCATGAAGCATGAAGAGGAAACAGATTCAGGTGCAGGAGCAGGGAAACATATGTTCCAAACGTTGGATAGTACAAGCCGCTAGGAAGCAGTAGGAGAGGGACCACAAGCTCAAAGAATGATGCAGAATGGAGGGGCAACTTAACAGAAGTCCATGCAGCTAAGAGAGCACCCAGAGCATCAGACATGTAAAAGGTTTGTCTTAGTATGTTACCAGAACTCTGTTTTATCACCTCTTCATAAGCCAACTTTCGAAACTATTGTTGAACGGTGTAAAGTGAAGCGGCAACAGATTTGGGTGCGAAAGCAGGGAAGCATCTACTTCAATGTGTTATCTAGCATAAACTGCTTGGAAACAGAAGTAGGACCGCAGGAATCTGAAGCGTGATTAAAAGCAAAGAGACACCTAGTTAGCAAGATCCTGCAACTAAACTACAAACAGTAATGGAACCTTACATTCCCTTAACCAGTGTTTTAAATATCAACGATATCAGCCAATATACCCACGATATATCTTGTATCCCACCAGTGTGAAACGAAATGCACTAGTGCGATATATCCCACGTGTTCAATCTAGTGAGCATTTTCAAATTTCGATCATTTTATTTTCTGTAAATCATGTTAAATTAGTGTTAAATTGTTATAAATCCATGATTTTTCATGTTTTGCATGAAAAATCATGGATTAGGAGCTTCAATTTCGAGATTTGGAAGAGATGGGCGGAGATGCAGAAAATTGAAAAAAAAAAATCAAATCAAATTTTCCCAATTTCTCGCAAATCGTTTGCAATCTTTGTGTCCAAACATTAAATCAAACTTATAACCTAATCTAGTGATTCTTCTTTTGCTTTTGAATGTATCGCTTGTGTTTCCACACGTCTTCTTACATTTATAAATTATATGAATAGACATTGAATATACTTGCATCAATTTTATGTGTACTTGTTTTTTTATAATGTTTTGATTTATACGTGTGTATTGAGGTCTTTTTTAACAATCACTGAAGTTTCATTGAAAAATTCAACCAATTTCCTAATGTTCCCCCATGTTTCTAACAACAGCGATACATTACACGATACAACCGATATATCCCATGTGATAACCGATACGTATCTGTATCCCAAGAATGCGATACATAAAGCGATACCAATATTTTGAACACTACCCTTAACTAAATCCTGTGATCCGTATCCAATTTTCTGAATAGAATTCAAGCTGAGATATGGTTCACTCCTATGAATCAAGTCAATAAGATTTCAATCATATACCCTAGGATTTCAATTACATTCCAGCAGATGGTGTCAACTTAGAACAAATGCCCAAGCAATATGACACAAAAGTTTCATAATATGCAAAGTTAATACTCACCCTCTAACCTCATCAAGCAACTCTAGTGGGCGCTCTCGACGAACTATGTTGATGAAAATGCCATACAGATCCTCCGCTGGTCCATCTACAAGAGCAAAGAGATTCCATTTATTTCATCTTTATGATGTAAATAAGAATATAAGCAATAGAGAGATGTTTGTAGATAGTGCACATATACATTCTACAATGTAAGTACCATTATTCCCAACAAAACACAGAGCTTCAAGGCAGGTAACAATGAAATCCTAATGTAGGCCCACGGCCCACCATAAGGCCCAAGGCCACTGTAGCGCCCAACATATGTTGAGTTTGGACTGTTTATTGATAAATTTAGAGTCTAAGTATCAAGAACTATAATTTAGTGTTTATGAAAGATATGAGGGGATGTAATGGAAGAGATGGGGGCTGATTTAAAGATGTGATTGAAGATATGGGGGGATGCGATTGAAGATATGGAGGATGATTTAAAGATGTAATTGAAGATTTTAAGAATTATTTCATACATTTGTTTTTATCATTATTAGGCTTGTCGCCATCTTAAGTAGATCGGATCGATTTTAATCAATTAGGGTTGCACCATTTTAGTACAAGAGTAGGTCATCTTTGGGGATTTTCAACTCTACATCATCACCTAATGACTTCAAAGGGGTTACACAAGAAGAGCTCGTGTAAGAAACCCAATTGATCCACACTCACAAAGCAAGAAAACCAACTCACACAAACGGTAAGCAATCTCACTAATCAAGTCGGAGAGCTCCTACATGGAGGGAGTCGGGGGATTTTCATTAAATATTCATTTAAGGTTTATAAAACGGAAAGGGGAGGGATGTAGGAGGTAGTCATTTTAATATTTTCTAAGTTTTCTAAGTATGAGTTTTTCTTGGGTATTGTAAGAGAAAAAGTTTGATATTAATGAAGTTCTCCCCTCTCAACTCGAATATTCTTATGGGTGTACTCTTGTCCGGTTCCTTGCAATCCAGTGTCAAGATCGTATTGACTCAATAACCGGGTTGCACCATTTTAGTACAAGAGTAGGTCATCTTTGGAGATTTTCAACTCTACATCATCACCTAATGACTTCAAAGGGGTTAACACGAGAGCTCGCATAAGAAACCCAATTGATCTGCACTCACAAAGCAAGAAAATCAATTCACAAAAATGGTAAGCAATCTCACTAATCAAGTCAGAGAGCTCCTACGTGGAGGGAGTGTAAAGATCGAAGTTAGAGCATGTGTAAACGTAGGGAGAGGTTCCCACCAAGGTCTTAACCAACAATGAGAGCCTTGGTTTGTGAACACACCAATGATCTAATCCTTTAATTGTTGAAATGTGACAAAGAGCACGAAATTAAGGCAGAAATCCCAAAATTCCAAGTATAAGGAAATCATGAACAACCAGAAGATTAAGTTGGTAACTATGAAGTTTTCTGGTCAGGCGTTAGCATGGTTGGACGATCTCCAAGCCAAACGAATCCATTAAGGTAAGGAGAAAGTAAATTCTTGGGAGAATGAAAAAGAAGTTAAATAGGAAATTCCTACCTGCAACTTTGCTCGTGACTCCTATCAAATATGTCATAATTAACGAGCAGGGTTTTGTGAGAATGAAGACCAAAAGATTTCAAGATATCTTAATAATCTTAACCCAGACATCATAAATGAATTGTCTATCAAAGATGTATTTATGATGTTCGATGCATGCACACTTGCAATAAAAACCGAAGATATAATTAACTGGGAACTTGGGAAACAATTTGGTGTCCCATGAGGATTGTCATTAATGATGGGGTATCGTGCTAACTTCCCACGCAAGGCAAGGACAAGATCTCTTGTAGGTCGAGGGACGATGGGCCAACATCCAACAATGAAGCCAAACCCCAACCCAAGGAGAGGTGGTTATAAACAATGGCTAGTACGCCTAAGACGGGGCAAAATAGAACTCCTTTCACGTGCTTTAAGTGTTGGCAACCGGGACATCATTTTTATTTTTATTTTACTATCCTAACCATCAATCCACAATTAAAATGAATTTAGCAAAGGAGAATATGTTGAAGACACTCCCGACCGAATGCAAATGAAAGATGAAGATGACACATGATATAAAGAACATGCATACAAGGATGGGGTGCATATTAAGGAGGATATGGCAGATGAGTATGATGATAAGGGCAAGTCGTTGGTTATCCAACGAACTATGCTATCGACACCTCGGGTGATTAATGAAGGGCGAATGGTTGGTATATAGTATCTTCTGCACCACTTGCACTTATGGTGGGAAGATATGTATGATTTTGGTAGATAGGGAAAGCAGTGAGAATATCTTCTCACAAAAAATGATGGAGAAATTAAAAATCAAAGAACATAAGCATCCATGACCATACAAATTTGTTGGTTTAAAAAAATGGGAAAAGTTTCTGTTAATTCCAGGTGCTTAGTTTCCTTCCTTATTGGATTTAAGTACAAGAATGAGGTGAAGTGTGTGACGTAGTCTCCATGGATGCATGCCACATGTTGTTAGAGAGACCGTGGTTATGGGACCAAGAAATGATGCATTTGACTCGGGCTAACACCTATTCCTTCGCTAAGGATTGTGTTAATATAACATTTTACCCAATGAAACATCTCTAGCACCCAAATCTGATAAAGATGAGAGTTAAAAATCACTCAATATGTCTTGGTTACTAAAGAAGACACAAAATGGTTTGATATTCCACTTCCTATGCAAGAGCTCCTTCACAAATATGAAGATTTGGTGCCCGAAGAAGTCCTAGCTAGACTTCCTCATATAATAAACATTCAACACCACATTGATTTAGTGTCAGGATTGAGTCTATCAAATCTTGTGCACGACCTAATGAGTCCAGCCAAGCATGCCGAGCTCCACACACCGGTTACTGATACAGAAGGGTCTGATTCGAGAAAGCATGCTACCATTTCTTATTCCTTCATTTTTAACCCCCTAAGAAGGATGGATCTTGGATGATGTGTATGGACGATCATGTGATAAACCGATTACCATCAAATACCGATTTCCTATTCCTCGCTTGAATGATATTTTGGACATGTTGCATGAAGCAAAGGTATTTCCAAAGATGGACCCGAGGAGTGGATATCATCAGGCCAGAGAGCAAGTGGAAAACTACATTTAAGACTCGAGACGAACTAAACGAATGGCTCGTCATGCCATTCGACCTCTCAAATACACCAAGCACTTTTATGAGGCTGATGAAAGAAGTTCTCTGCCAATCATGGGAAAGTTCTTAGTTGTTTGTTTCAATGATGTTCTTGTCTTTAGTCTTGATTCATCCATTCACCTTGATCACTTGAAGCAAATATTTGATGTATTACAAAAAGAGTCACTATTTGCTAACTTGAAAAGGTGTTCCTTTTGTCGATAGTGTTGTAATTTTTACGTATATTGTGTCTACATAAAGGATTAAGGTTGATCAGGAGAAAATCAAGGCCATTGCGGAGTGGCCTACTGCCTACCCTATGAACCCTTCTAGAGGTCCATTCTTTCCATAGCTTAGGGACATTTTACTAGAAATTTATCCAAATTTTCAATAGATTGCTTGTGCATAGGTAAGTTTGAATGGACTAAAGCAACAGACTAAAGCTTCAGCGCCATAAAAAAGAATATGACAGAAGCTCCAGTTCTTGCACTTCAATGCTTCAATAAAGTCTTTTAAAGTAGAAAGCGATGCTTCAAAAGTTAGATTTGGCGCAGTGTTGAGTCAAGGTGTTAGTGCACTGATTTGTATATCTTGTTTGTCAATCACGTGAGTCCATGTGTCAAGTAGTCGATTGAGCCCTTGGAAGCTGAAGACGAAGACACAAGAGGACATGAGCATCAAGAAGTAAAGAATGGGTAAATGAGATACCTTGGTAACCCTAACCCTTGACCCAAAACAACCCTTGAACCTTTAGATGATCCCAACCTTATAGGCAAATCTTGTTGATCATCCCTTAGCCTTAGAAGCTTAATTAGAAGATGATAAGCTATAAGAGGTGCAAAGTTGCAGTGAAATCGTATGGCCAAAACTGTAGACTTTCGAGTGGTGCTCGATCTCATCGAGCAGTCCTCTTGGGGTCTTCAATGGCATGGAAGACCACTCAATGGAATCGAGTAGGTAACTCAAATCTGTCCAGCAAGACATGATTTTTTTTATCTGGTTTCTCGATGGCATCAGGTAGCAGCAGTGTGTAAACTGTTCAGCAACAATTCAGCTGGAAACTCGATTTTCTCGATGCCATTGACAGAGCTATTATCTGCCCTTTTTTTTTTTAACTGTTGGAGCTCGAACTCCATATATAGGGTATTCGGTTCTTGGGCATTTGGATGGGTTTTTGGTGTAATAGAAGCTTAAATGATTCCATGATCATATTCCTCACATTTCAAGCCTCGTAGTCCATGAGATCTAAGTTATCTTTCTTATGATTATCACTTGAAAGAGGATTTCATCCTCAATGATGAAGATGAACTTGATCTCCACCTTGTTCTAAATATTATACTTGAACCAATAAATAAATCCTTATCTCAACCCTCTTGAACACCCATCTTGTGAATCTTCAAGGCATTACAACTTCACATTAGTTGTAGGAGATTTTAACCAACCTCCCATCACCTTGGTCACCACATTAGAGCATCGCATGCAAGGTGTTTGATCTTGGAGCTGAAGCATTAGCGACGCATCGGTATCATGATCGGGGGAGCAATTAAGGAGTGGATTCAAGCACGGGAGAGCTTTGAAGAAGCGAGTCAAGAACGGCGCATCAATTGGGCTCAATTCGACAAGTGTCATTTAGTGAGTCCATACTCTCTTTCCTTGTGTAGGATTGAGGGTAAGAGTTTGTGAGCTAAACTCAATAGGTTCTTGTATAGGACCGAGGCTCTTGTGTAGGGCCGAATCCACCGGACATGAGTGTATGTACGTGTTAGTCTCCAAGGGAGCCTCCAACAGGAGTAAACGTAGGTGATGGGGACATCACGCGCACACGTGCACGCACGCCACCCCCTACGCACGTACGTACGAAGAAAGAGGGCCCCACCATCGATCTGGCTCGATGACGACGTCCAGGGAGGGCTTCCTAGTTAGAAGATGGAGTTATTATTCAAAGAGTAGGCCCGATAGTCAAGAAAAGCCTATCATGGGATCTCATGATCGTGGCCCACTAGTCGGATTGATTTCATATTTTAAGTTTTGCTTATTGTTATTATTTATAACATCATAAACGCTTTAGATTTCTTTGTTTGATTTTTATTTTAATTTACTTCATTGCCAAGTAATAAATTGCACACATGGCGCGAGTTTAGGGGTATAAGGTTTTCCCTATAAATAGGCACCCATTGTAGTTCTTTTGATTCAATGAAGATGAATAAAAATTGTTGCGTTTTCCTACTCCTTGCCAAGTTATGAAAACCTAATTAGGTGCGAAGCCCTCCCTTCTTCGAAGGGCTAACTACCGTGGTGCGAAGCCACATCTATTCCGATTCGCCCCCACCTTCTTCCATCCATATTTCTCCTCCTACAAGCATTCCATCTGCAAATCCATTAATAGTTGCAGCCAGTTTTCTCTCTACAGCAGATTTTCAGAATCTCGCCCTGCAGGAGGATTGAAACTTCGGCGTAGCACCACGCACAAACCATGCACCGGATCAAGCTGAGATTTTGTGGTTTTGGAGTCCAACCCTGGCCAACCAGGGCCAAGGTGGCCCTTTTCTGAATAGTGGGCCCCACACACATGCGGCCGTGATCACACGCACGTGCGTCTAGGCCATTGTTGCTATCCGCACGTGGGAACTATCTTTCGGTTCAGGTTTTCTTCTTATTTTACCCTCTCATACTAGTTTTTCATAAACCCTAACCCTAAACTGCATTATCCTTAAATTTATTTGCCCATTTTCTCCCCCTGGGGTTCCTGAATTGAAATTGGTGAATCCCTTGGATTAAGGACTAATTGTTGTGCATGTGTGGATGATTACTGCTTATCTTTGAGCATCGTTTGGTTTATAATTTTAACAGATCCAGCCCTAACATGTGTAGGCCTGAACCCGCATAGATTCCCCTTAATTGAATGGTTTGGACTTTCAAATGGGATATGGAATTTGTGTAATTGTTTTTGAACTAACGTGATCTTAAGCCTGAAATCTCGCACATCATATTTAAATTTCATATCCTGCATCAGTAGGTCCTTTGATTAGGACCAAGGTTGTTAGGTAGCTAATAGAAAATCAACTCAAGTCTCTTACGGGAACCTCCGGCGAGAGTGTACGTCAGCAGGTTCTTGTGTAGGACCAAGGTTCGTGACAAGCCTATAGAAAACCACGTAAAGTCTCTTGCGGGAGCCGATCCTTGATGCAGGACATAAAAATTAAATATGATATGCAAGATCTCAGGCTTTAGATCATACTAATTCAGAAACAATCACATAATAATTCCACATCCCACACAAAAGCTCAAACATTCAAACAAGGGGAATCTGCACGGGTCCAGGCCTACACAGGCTAGGGCTGGATCAGTAAAAATTACGAACCAAACGATACTCAAAGGTAACTAATAATCATCCACACATGCACAGCAATCAGTCCTTAATCCAAGGGATTCACCAATTTCAATTCAGGGAACCTTGGGGTAAGAAAAGGGGCAAACAAATTAAAGGTAAGTAATAACGCAATCTAGGGTTAGCATCATGAAAAACCGGTATGAGAGGGGAAAATAGGAAGAAAACCAAAACAGGAAGACAGTCCCCACGTGCGGACAGCAGGCCAGGCCTGACGCACGTGCATAGGGGCCTGGCCGCACGTGCGAGGGGGTCCGACACAGAGAAACCGACGCCTTGAGTCTGGTCGGCCAGGGGTGGGCTCCAAAACCCCCAAGTTTCAGGTCGATCCAAACTACGGGCTGTACGTGGTGCTATGCCGAAGTTTCAGCCCTCCTGCAGGGCCAGAATCTAGAATTCTGTTGTAAAGAGAAAAATTGTTGCAATAAAGGACAGATTTGACACACGGATGGTGGTAGGAGATGAGAAGTAGAGATGGTAGAGGATGGGGACGAATCGGGATAGATATGGCTTCGTGCCATGGTAGTTAGCCCTTTGATGAAGGGCGGGCTTCGCACCCAATTGGATTTCCACAACTCAAGAACTCAAGGTAAGAAAACACAGAATTTTTATTAAACTTCAATAGATTCCAAAAGCTACAAGGGTGCCTATTTATAAGAAAACTCTATACCCCAAAACTTGCGCCATTTGCGCAACCTATTACTTGGCGATGAAGTAAATTATAATAAAAACTAATCAAAGAAATCTAAAGCGTCTATGATATTCTAAATAAAATTAATAAGCAAAACCTAAAATATGAGATTAACTAGACTAGTGGGCTACGATCATGAGATCCCAAGATGGGCTTTACTTGACTACCGGGCCCACTCCAACGAACCAAAACTCAGTATTCTAATAGCATAGTCATCATATCCAACATGTCATCAAGACGTGGTATGGGAAACCGATACTTGACTATGATTTTGTTGATGACCCTACTATTAACACACATTCTCCATGTATCATCCTTTTTAGGTGTTAGAAGGGCGGGCACAGCACACGGGCTCATGCTCTCTCGAATGAAACCCTTTTCTAGGAGCTCATCAATTTGTCTTTTCAACTCTGCATGCTCCTTTGGGTTCATTTTGTAATGAGGGAAGTTTGGTAAAGTCTCCTTGAGGACTAAATCAATGGCATGTTGTATATCCCTTGTAGGGGGAAGTTCATTCGGTAAATCCTCATGAAAGACATCACGGAACTCATCCACAACCGAAATGGCTTCAGTAGATAACTCTACACTAGCCTCTGGTGCACTCTCCCTGGCCATAAGGACGTACACCACCGAGTCCGACTCAGTATCTCGCTCAAAGTCTTTAGCATTTAGAATATGGAAAGGTCTAGACTTGGACTTCGACTCCTTCACTTCGTTCGAGCCACCCACACCACTCTTTGTGGTGGACTCCTTTCCTGTCGTGTTCTTGGGTGGAAGTGGATTTAGCTTGACTTTTTTTCCCTCAAACCAGAATGTACACACATTTGAACGACCAAAAATGGTGACATCTCTGTCATAGAGCCAGGGCCTACCCAAAATAATATGGCCAACATCCATGGGAACAACATCACACCAAAGTGTGTCTTTATATGATCCAAACTGAATAGGAACAAGACAACGGTGTGAGACTGGAATGGAAGTCTCATCAACCCAAGACACTCTATAGGGTTGAAGATGGGCTTCGAGTTTCAAGCCCAATCGGCTCACAGTGCCAGTTGATGTCACATTGGCACTACCACTATCTACGATCATCTTCCAACTCTTATCACCACACTTTGCATAGGTATAGAAGATCGTGTCGCGATGCCAATCGTCGGTATCCTTTGCTTCAGCAAAGGCGCAACGCACAACTGTCTGGGTCGTAGACTCTTACGCTCCCTCTTTCTCATCACTAGGGGTCTCTGCTGGCTCATACTCTTCCGCCTCACCGTCACTTTTTAGGGGCACTACTTCTACTTGCCCATCAATAAGGAGCACCTTGGTGCCCTCTTTCGTGCCGCACTGGTGGGCAAAGTAACCAAACCCATGACATCTAAAACACCTAGTTGCATCACTTCTGCGTGAGCTAGACCCGACAATTCCTTTACCCTTATCATCCTTGAGCCTAGATTGGGAACTACTGAAAGCTTTGTTTTGGTATCCAGTGCTAGGCTTAGCCCCAGAAGGGTTGGCCTTAGCGTCAGAATCGCAAAACTCAAATCGCCTTCCCACAGATGCTTTGAGGTATTATTCAACCTCCAACACTACTTGATACAACTATTCAAGAGTTTTTATGTCCTTGGCAAGCAACTCTCTCCTGATGATAGAACAGAGGCCCGTCTTAAATCGAGCAAGAGTACGGGATCCTCATCCACTTCACACCTGGTCAAGTACTCTTCGAACTTCTCAATGTATTCCGCCGCACTCATGAAACCTTGTCAAAGAGATTGTCATTCCTCAACTAATCTCAAGTGATAAGAGAAAGAGAGGTACTTTTCCTTAAGAGTTTCTTTCATTTCTTCCCAACGGACTATTGGGGGCTCTCTCAACCTTTCTTTCTCTCGCTCAACCGTAGCCCAAAACCTCTTTGCTTGACCCACAAGCTTCATCTTGGCAAGTCGGACCTGACGAGCATCCGACATGTCATACCACTCAAAATAGTGGTCCATATCCGCCAGCCAATCTAAAAAAGCTTTAGGGTCCAAGTGGCCATCAAACGTAGGGGCATCTACTCAAACTCCCTTGAAGAGTTGCGCATCTGGGTTATAATGATCCTGATGTCCCTCGTGAGGTGGGTGCACGAGTGCGCGCCCATGATCGCTTCTTTGGCCACCTCCATTCCTTGGCCTATCCTCTTGACCACTTGCTTGCAATTGGGCATCTCCCTCAATGGTGGTTTCTAGTTGGGTAACGCGCACATTAAGCTGATACAAGCATTGGTCAATACGTGATTCCATGCGCCTACCCAAAGACTCAAACTGCCAAGTTATGTCGTTCATGGATTCTTGTAATTGCTCCATGTTTAGTGTAGGGTGCAAACCAAAACCACGACCAATACGCGTGGGCATACAACCACTCACTCAAAGATCCTCTAATGCAACTATATGCGCCTAAATGGGACTATGATCCTATATAACTCTATATGAGGGAAATTACACAACACTACTAAAATTCCAGCAACATAATTACCCAATTAGCTTGTTAACAGAAAATTCAGCCATGAAAATTGGGGATTTTCTGACAACAGAAAATTCAGCAGCCCATGTTGTGAATGATGGGTCTTAAACAGCCCTATATGATGAGTTTTAACGCAAAAATAAACGTGAGTAAACTAAACCCTAAACATGCAATGCAATCCCCTATGAAAAACCCAGGCTCTGATACCAAATTTGATGCAGGACATGACAATTAATTATGATATGTAAGATTTCAAGCTTTAGATCATACTAATTTAGAAACAATCACAAAATTTTCACATCCCACAAAAAAGTCAAGCATTCAACAAGGGGAATCTACGTGGATCCAAGCCTACACATGTTAGGGCTGAATCAATTAAAAATTATACACCAAACAACACTAAAAGGAGAGTAGATTCATCCACACATGCAAAGGATTACTTCCCAATCCAAGGGATTCACATGTTTCAAATCGGGAACGCCTAGGGTTTGCAAAAGTGGAATAGAACGTGGGATTTAGGATTATCTAGGGTTCGAGTTAGGGAAACAAGGTTAGAGAGGAGTGAAATAGAGCAGAGAGATGAACCCAAGAGGTTCCACACGTATGGACAACAGCGGGGTCCAGACTCACGTGCATGGGATCCTGCCCGCACATGTGTGGGGCCCACAAACCCAAAAAAGGCAAGCTTGGGTCTGGTCAGCCAGGGGTGGGCCACACACACACCAAATTTCAGGATGATCCGACGTCCGGTCTGTGGATGGTACTTCGCCGAATTTTTAGCCCTCCTGTAGGGTCTGATTCTGTAAATTTGCTGTAGAGGAAGGATCGACTGCAAAAGGGGGTGGATTTGATGATTAGATGGTTGTAGGAGATGATGAATATTGCGGGTAGGAGGTGGGGGCGATTTGAGATGGATGTGGCTTCGCACTACGGTAATTAGTCCTTCGAAGAAGGGAGGGTTTCATAGCCAATTAGATTTCTACAACTTTGAGAATTAGAAAAGCAGGAAAGTGCAGAATTTTATTAATAATATTCAATGAAAAAACTTACAAGGGGTTGCCTATTTATAAGAAAACCCTATACCCCAAAAGTCGCGCCATGCGCGCACACTATTACTTAGAGACGAAGTAACAAAAATAACAACTAATTAAAGCAATCTAAACTATTCATGATGTTCCTAATAACAATAATAAACAAAACTCAAAGTCCTAGATCATCTAGGGTAGTGGGTCACGATCATGAGATCCAATGATGGGATCCACATGATGATCGGGTCCACTCCAAGGAACCAAAACACAGTCCTCTAACTAGGAAGCCCTCCATGGATGTCGTCATCGATCCAGATCGATGGTGGGGCCCTCCTCCTCCTTGTGTACGTGCATAGGGGGGGTGTGCGTGTGCGCGAGATGTCCCAATCATCTGGCCTCTTTGGCTCGTAATAAATTTCACCTTTTAAAAAAGATCAGGTGGGTCATCAAGTCAAGTGGGCTACAATTATTGAAAAACTACAGTTGTGAAAATGTCTGCTAAAGTTCTTTAACCGGTCAATTTACCTAGATCATGGCTCTCCTACTGAATTGTCATCATTTAAGCCTTTATCCCGGGCCACTACATGAATCCTATTCTGCCATTCCACTCTCTTGAAATATTAGATTGTCAAGATTCATAAGAAGTTGTTGAAGTTTGAAGCCGGTTGCAAACCTGA
Source organism: Magnolia sinica (assembly GCF_029962835.1). Classification (NCBI taxonomy): domain Eukaryota; kingdom Viridiplantae; phylum Streptophyta; class Magnoliopsida; order Magnoliales; family Magnoliaceae; genus Magnolia; species Magnolia sinica. The sequence goes on from NC_080573.1 coordinate 79,849,847, forward strand.
TGCAACCCTCTTTTAACTGGGCTTGGGGTCAGCAACAAGAACACAAAACTCCCACTGGCAAAGTTATCGCTCACCTACTGAATGGACCACCTTTATCTTCGGGTAGTAACATGTACACAGCAAGGTCCACCTGATGGATGGCTTGGATATTTCACCTGTCTACCACACTGGTATTTGTGGTGGAATGTGTATTAGCTGACTGTACACATGTGTGGGCTTATGGAAAATCCCCCTAAGAGTTTTTATTTCTTCATGAATGATATGCACGGCATCTATTCTTAAAATTTAGTTATTGGACTAATGAGGCCAATTCAATGAAATAGTGAATCCAAATGCACCCTGAGTTTGTATTCTAAGGCCCTGTTTGAATGAAACCCTTACCAAGCCAAAAATGAATTTTGAAGGGGTAAAGGTGTGTTTGGATGATGCTTTAACATGAAATTAGTCCGTTAGGGGGGCATTTTGGCCTATATTTCCTTTCTTGTGGCAATGCAGGAACACCCCATTTTCCACTTAAGGGAACTTGTTCCAACCCTACAGGTCCCAGTTTATCTCCCTAGTCCCTCCCTCTCGCCACCCTACAAGCCGCTCCCCCTCTTCCTCATGCTGGAGTTGTTTCTTAATTGAATAATGGCAGTTGTTCAATTTATGTTATTAACCGTCTTTTTACATGCCACCAATCAAAGATTAGAATTGGTCATAATAAGAAGATTTTTATATAACAATATGACTTTAGAGCCCAAAAGATGCAATGGTTTTGATAAATTGTCTTCAAAAACTGATTTCCCAGGGCTGCATTCTATATAATTTCATCTAAATATGGATGTTTGGATCAGCTTTATAATAGTTGGTTGCACACATGTAATATGCTAATAGTTGCATAACATTCCCATACTGTGAATTAATGGAGAAAAGCTGGTTAGGCTGTCACGAAAGACAAAAGCACTCCTAAGCTTTTTGAATTACCATGAATGACTAGTGACGCTTGAGAGCACCTATTATTTGTAGAATTACAAAACTATTTTTAATGCACGCATGAATCATCCATACAATCATCTATCCAGACTGTCAATTCCTGGACCTCTGTGATATAATTACTGAGGGGGCCAATCCTAAGAGTCCAATCATCAGCCATTTCTTCATAACCCTTTTTGTCTGGCATACCACTGGTTGGATGGTTAGAGCTGCCCAACAAAGTGATTCTTGACAATCATTAGTAATCCAAGGACCCACCAGATGGACGGCCCAGAATCCAGATAGATGATCGCGCCCCTTTCCACTTCAACCAATCTGGTGCAATTGTTTTGTAGGCAATGTGTTGGTGACCAACATTATCAGATTGGTGTAGACACATGAAGGGATGGCGATAGACGTGCCTGTGCTAGTGGCCCATTTACAGTAATCGAATAATCTCATCCACCATCCATTATGGATGGAGCATGTCCCAGAAATTACACTGACCAAATGATTCTAACCATCCAAATTGTGGCTATCAAAGCGACGGCTAATAACGAAATGACCAGTGCTCAGACTGTCCAATTTCAAGGAACGAAAACCAGATGGTTGAGATTATTCAATCAGTATGCATTTCCATCAATGGATGCCACGTGTACAGTCGACAAGAAAAATAGAGAAGGAGAGGGAGGACGGTCTGACAGTGATCGGCCATGTCGAAGGTGGAGAGACCGGCATCGGAGTATCGGAGCATGGCGTCGACGGCATCATCTCGATCGATCCTCCCCCATCCCCCACTGGTCTGCCACATCCCGTTCAGGACTCGGCATATCTCCAACGAGTCGTCCCCGTTCTTCACCCTAACTCGCCGTTTCTCCCCTGTTGTCTCGATTGTCGTCTCGCACCGGAATGATTCTGGACGCCGAGTCCGGAACACGGGACCGGGTTTCCTTCTGAGCGATTTCAGGGTGGGATTCGAAAGGACGGAGTGTACGGAAGCTACTGCCATTTCGAAAGAGAAGCAGAGGCGAGTAAGGGGAAGATTGGGTTTTTGGCGCCCAAAAGCTTTCCACGTCAGTAAATCGACTGCGGCAAGCACCAGTTACGTAGTCCGTTGAACTATCCCAACCTGTGATTCTCCAGTCCTCCGCTGCGCCCGCTTGATGCCTATGCAAAGTAAATGACCTATCATTACGCGTTTGTTTCAACGGGAATTATGGCTCCTAGGTTGGTAATAGTTGTTACTTAGTCTACGGCCATGCGTGTGCCGGATTGCTGGAATTAAAACTGCGGCTTCAATTTAAACCGAACGACAGTGAGCTGCATCTGTCGCATATTTAACCACTTAATGTATAAACAGATTATGCCATATTTAGAAGGTGTATTTCGTCATCTGATAATGGTTACACATTTGTTTTACATATGAAAAGACTTTTCGATACATATAAAATGAGATGATGAATAAATTCTCACCGTCAATCGTGAAGAACAGCTGCAAAACACATTTCCAACTGAAGAACTAAATACAGCATACGAATGGAGACTCAAATTACATCTAAAGATTACCAGCTACTTGATTAATGCTACTGATTATCTTATGGACTGTAAATAGCAGACTGAAAGTAAAATATTACACCAAGAAATGTAATTTACTTAGACAAGAAAAGTAAAGGAGTACCCTATTAAGTGTAAATTGACTAATAATTGAAAGATAGATTTGGTTTGATTGGATTGTGTAAGGCCCCGAATTTAGGAGGCCGAGTAGATACTCGACTCCCGATATCCCGGGTGCCACTTATGCTTAGCGGTAGTGGAGTTTTATAGTTCGTTTCACCTGGCATTTGAGCAATTCATGGAATTAAATTAGACTACGCGATGTACTCTGAAATAAACATAAATTTTAACGCAAGTAAATCAACTAACAAGTAAAATATGTTTATCCAGAGTACGAGACTACAACTGAGCTAAATATACAGTTTCAAAAATACAAAATGTATCAACTATAAAATCTCATTAACGTCCTGAAAGTATCCTACATCAGCCCATCCAGCAACCGAAAGTATGATGACTCCTCTGAGTCCATGTGAGCCTCCTTCAACGCATTGGACTCATAGTACCTTCATCTACAAAGGTGTCTGGTTGGTGTTTTAAAACACCATCCCAGAGTGAGAGTGAGTGATCAACTCAATGGTTCCAATAGCATCAAGTTACACAAGTTATCAATTCCATAAATGCAAATAATGAAAAGAAACTAAGCACACGATTCCTAAATATTCTTATTAATGCACATACATGGTATTATGATATGATGCATGCCCTCACCATCTAACACTCTCTCAAGCGACACCATCAATACGTTCGCATATGACCAACACTCCCTCAATGCGACCTCGATTGCCGAGTCGTCAACTAATGCTAATGCAATACTATAAATATTTATGTTAGTTGACTATTTAATTAAGTCCGTTCATCTAGCAAGATTAGGGAAGCTGAAACACCTTCATTTAATCAATGGCCTTATCCAGATCACCTGACCCAGGGTGGCCGTAGTGGCTCTGAGCCTATGATCCATGATCCAAATTTAACCATCATCCATTTGTCTCACAAATCAATAATTCCAAAGGTATAACATGATACCGAAAGGTATGAGAATCAACTCGGTATGGGTCGTCACACAAACACTGAGTATAATTACTTAGTTCCAAAGTGCATGCTTATCACATAACCAAATCACTACAAGGAAGAGCTCGTCACCAAATTTCATTCATACTCAGGTCATTTGAACAGTTCTCTGACACGGAACTATCAGCCGGGTAATTCGACGAGGGTCGTTCGAATAAGGACCTATCACCTCCTGTGCTCGCTGGTCACTATGGGGAGGCTCGTCATCCCAGCGTAAGCTGACAGCACGGACACAGTGTTCCATACCATCATACCCGGTGTAAGACCCGTATCCTAGACCGTACCGTTCTGTAGGCTTCCGCAATCCTCCCGGTCGAATTTCGGCAACCATCGACCTGTAATCGGCATTTGCGCACAATCCTAAATTGCAACCAGTAGATCTGAATCGACTCAACTCGAAACTTATATCCTAGCGACCGCATTGTTGCAGCTATTCCAACGTCGCGTCTCGCGCATTGATACGATGCCCGGGCCAGAAGATGTGGGCCCGCATTCATTTCAAGGAAAACGTCGTGCGTGCGAATTTTGAGAGAATCTCTACAACCTATCCCATCAATCAAATTAATCAAGTACAAGCAACCCAACCCATCCCTCTCTTACAACCTTACCCAAAGTCAACTCTCTCTCTCTCCACCTATCCCTCTCTCACCCAAAATTAAAAAAGCCCATCCCTCTTCTTACACATTCATCCCTCTCTCCTTGCATCACTCATCTCCCTCTCATTTATCTCTCATTCCAAGCAACTTCCAAGAGAACACCCAACGTCCAACTTCCCAAGCAACCCAAGTGTGGCCCACTTCTCTACCACCCAATCTCTCTCATCCCCACAATCAAAACTTCATTATCCTCCATCAAGATCGAAGCTAAGGAGCCTAGGAGTCCAAGGAGCTAAAGAAGAAGGCTGATAGGTGGGTGATCAACCGTTGATTTCCATTTGAGGGATCACTTGTATGTGGGACCCATTTTGATGTATGTGTTGTAATCTAGAGGAGCCTATAGTGGCGGGGTCCCTCCACTACGCCGATCTCCCTCTCTTTCTCTCTATTTATCTCTCTCTCTCTCTCTCTCTCTCTCTCTCTCTCTTTCCTGATTGTATGGCCCACCTTGAAATATGTATCATATCCATGTCGTTCATGCATTAGGCCCACTTTGTTGGACTGTCCAGCAGACGAGATTGCTGCCTGTCCGTTTGGACAAGCCCGGATGAAGAAAAACACAAACATCAACTCAATCCAAAGTTGAGTTGGGCCACACGTGTGGACCCACCTTGATTTTGTGATGATCCACACCGTCCAGATCCCTGGACGGTGGGACCCACGTCACACACACACACACACACACACACACTCTCTCTCTCTCTCTCTCTCTCTCTCTCTCTCTCTCTCTTTTTCCTGATTGTATGGCCCACCTTGAAATATGAATCATATCCATGCCGTCCATGCATTGGGCCCACTTTGCTGGACTGTCCAGCAGATGAGATTGCTGCCCGTCCATCTGGACAGGCCCGGATGAAGAAAAACACAAACATCAACTTAATCCAAAGCTGAGTTGGGCCACACGTGTGGACCCACCTTGATTCTGTGATGATCCACACCGTCCAGATCCCTGGACGGTGGGACCCCGTTGTGACGTTTGTGTCCACATGTCCAGGCGTCCAGGTCTGGACGCTGGATCCCCCCTTTAACAAAAAAAGAAAAAGAAAAGAAATAATAGAATAATATAATATTATATATATATATATTAATATATGTATGTATGTGGTGGGCCCCATGTGGGACCCACCTGCTGGAGTTGGATTGGCTGGGTACCTCACACCAGCTATATAGCTGCTGTACAACAGCTAGTTCTGTGGGACCCACCAAATGCATGGGCCTTATCCTCACCGTCCGTCCATTTGCTAGACGGTGGGACCCAGCCACACGTGTGGGGTCCTCACCGTCCAGCTGGGACATGGACCCCAACCATGATGTATGTGTTACATCCAAACCATTCATTCATTTGGTAAGCTTGTCTTAAGGCTTGAGACAAAAAATGAAGCAGATTCAAATCTCTGGTGAGCCCACGAACGTGGACCCCACCCCTGATGTATGTGTTACATCCAAACCGTCCATCCATTGGGTGAGATCGTCCTAAGGCTTTTACTAATAATAATAATAATAATAATAATAATAATAATAATAATGAGGCAAATCTATTAGGTGGACCACACTGCAGAAAACGTAGGGAGTGAACGTCCACCATTGAAACCTTTTTGGGTCACAGAAGTTTTGGACCAATATGAAATTTATTTTTCCTCTTAGCTCAGGTCTTTATGACCTAATGAACAGACTGGATTTAAAATAAACATTATGGTGGGCCCTAGAAATTTTAAACAATAAAAATCTTTATCTCCACTGTTATTTGTGGTATGGTCCAGATGATCTCTCGATATGATTAATTTTTAAGATGCTCTAAAATGACCTCTAAAAATAGATGTATGGTGCAAATAGTTCACCTAGAACGGTGGGCCCAACTTGATGCATTTGGGGCCCATTTGATGAGGCCCGATGTGATATATGTTGGCCCATTTGTTGAGGCCCATTGGTGCGGCCCATTTAATGTATATGAGGCCCATTGGTGCAACCCGTTGATACGGCCCATTTGATGTATATGAGGCCCATTGGTGTGGCTCGTTGATGCCGCCCATTTAATGTAACTGAGACCCATCGGCCTGTTGATGTAGCCCACTTGATGTATATGAGGCCCATTGATACGACCCACTTGATGTATATAAGGCCCATTGGTGTAGCCTATGTGATGCAGCCCACTTGATGTATTTGAGGCCCATGGGTTGAGGTCCAATGTGATGTATATAAGGACCACGATTGAGGCCCGATGAGACGTATGAAAAGCCTTTGTGTGGGGTTGGATGTGTTGTATATGAGGCCCATTGCAATGTAAGATTCCACCATGATGTATGTAATGATGTTTATGGCGGTCATGCCTTAGGAGTAATGATGGGTTGACGTCCACATTGTAAGAGCAATGATGGTTAAATGTCCGCATTGTAACTCTCCCTAGGGCCCATTGTTAGGCCCAAACTTATAGTGTGTAGGCCGCCTAGGCCCATCTTCGTTATGAATAGAGCTCATTACCATATAACATGCTTAGTATAGCCCCATGATTCATGCTTATACGCATCATATGTATGCCTAATATGAGGAGTGACTGATCATAGCATATGCCTTCAGGTAGATTACTTATGGGGCTCCCTGATAGGCGGATTTGCCCCACATGAGCACGCAGTACGCGCAGGATTACTGCTTGACTGATAGTGTGATTCATGCACCCCGTATTTGTATGACATGATTTTTGTACGCCCTAACGACATCAAGGCTGTGACCTCCACAGGCATATCGTGGATGACAGGATCGAACACCGAAAATACTGTTACTATCATTGGGGCACCATAGATGTCCCTGGGTGAAAATTTTTAAACCCGATGGTACCAAAGGATGACTCCAATGTTGAGACCGAGTGGATACATAAGTGCACGAGGGCCGTATACCAGTAGGCAGTGTCTCCCACTGTGTCGTGGTCAGTTGGAGAGGGGTGTGACCTTACCCGTTTGAGTGAGGGGGCAATATCTAGGTTGAGTTTGACCAGCTTGAGGAATGGGTCCACTATTGATGAGCCGGGCCCAATATTGGCAGGCGGATAGTGAAGTCTCTTCCACTTACCTAGTTGTGCACTCGGATAGGGGTGGCAAGCTGGCGTAGAGTGAACTAGACCCTGCTGATTGTCCAGAGTAAGAACTGTACTAATATTTGATGCTCTAAAGATGAGTTTCATTGATATGTGGATTCGGATGAGGACTGGTATGCTTGAGTTGCATCTCGCATCGCTTGGCCTTGGTTAGCCTACATTATTCACTCCTTGCATCGTATGGCCTTGATGTGGCCGATAGTATTCATGCCTTACACCGCATGGTCTTAATATGACCGATAGCATTCATGCCTTGCATTGCATAGCCTTAGTACGGCTGATTGCATTCTTGGACTCATCAGCATGATTTCGCATTACTCTGATATTGCATTATGAGCACGCTCATATTGTGCACACACTTACAACACCCTCTAAGCTTTCTATAAGCTTATACACGATTGATGCATGCAGGTGATGCCATGACGCAATCATAACTTAGTCGCAGCAGAAGCATGCAGTCGAGCTTCAGGAGTTTCCGTTATTATTATCATTGTATTTTCCTTCATGCACATTGTACCTTGAAGTTTTTTTTTTTATCATAGTTGATTTTGTGATGATGTCTTGGTTATTGTTCGTGGGTTATGCTTATGGTTATGCTTATTACGAATCAAATTCATGTTAAAAATCCTCCTTATAGGATCCCAGGATCGGAACCTGGTGTATAGGTGCCAGGAGCCGAGAATGGGGTACTATGAAGGCTATTGGCACCGGATTCGGCGATCGAGAATTTTGTGAGCCTGGTTTCTGAGTTTATGGCGTGACACCCGGCTCTCAAGACTTAGGGATCATATCACTAATGGTTAATAGTAGACCCCTCAAAGCTATGGGGTGCTTAGATTCAAGTAGGTGTGACCATACATGGTGAACATATATGGTTGGCCAATTGGTGGACTAATTCGGGTGACTTAGGTGAAGTACGGCGTAACTGGCGCTAGGTGCAAGCATCCCGCGTAGTTCAACTATTGTTGGTTGTCCATCTTCAGCCTGAATCGATCAAATTGGCACAGGGCAGCCGATCCAGTGGGGTTACCCATGCGAATCTTTCTGATTTTGCTGGCCAATCCAATTACCATTAGACTAAAATTTTATAGCATGCCGCAAATAATTCTATTCAAGAATAAGCAACTAAATTTATCAGTACCTTCGGATATTCTAGCTAATATGGGCAAACAAAAGGCATGCAAGTGCATTTCTCAATCATCGCACAATTTACAATGACTAGATAATTACGCACAAGTATTAAGGGGAGAATGTGGAGCATATGGGCATGCAAATTTCAGCGAAATAGTCTATTTTAGCATGCAATCAACGATCAATTATTCTAGGTAAAATTCACAATTCATGGAGGGTATTACACCTAAGAATTTCTCAATGTTTAGCATGCAAATTTCAAATTTCACTACACAATCACTAATTACAACATATGTTCGATAATTGGTAACCTAAGGGTAATGGTCCGTACCTAGGAGTAGTCCATCGATTCGTGTGCCACTCCTAAGATTTTGAGTCTGCGGATTGGTGTATCGAGGCCCTGCGCTAACGAAATTAGCTCGTAAAAGTGCATGCAAATAGTTCTACAATGTTGAAATTTGGAGAGGGCTGGAGGGTTACCTTTCTAACGCCGGTGGGCCACTCTCTATGGTGGGGCATGGTTGCAGTTCATTGTAGGCAGCGACAAGGGGGATTTTCCCTAAATCAGCTCCCCCAAAGAGCTCCTTCTTCCACTCTCCCCACTCCCTCTCTCCGTTGCAGGGCCCCTATGGGGGCCCGCTGGCTCATCCAACCATGGGGCAGGTGCCTCATCATAGGATGAGTAATTGGTCCAAATTAGGTGGAGATCAAATACCTTAATCGACCGTGAGGACCTACTTGTGATAGATGGTCATTAGTGATCGATCGGAGCCATAGTTATACGGATATGAGTAGGAAAATATCCTTAACTCATGCCTCGAGTTTGGTTGTGATCTAATGGTCGAAAATCCACAACTTCGCGAAAGAATGGAATGTCTATTTCACTTAAGTTTTCAGATTTTAACATAGGAGATTTGCACTTTCCAAGCACTTGGCTTCTGGCCCAAGTTGAGCAGTTATAGGCACTTTCTTGGTTCGCCACCCATAATGGACATCAAGCCCAGTGAGACGGACATTATTCTATAATTTTGAAACTAGTAGCCCACTAATGAGCGGTCTAAAGCTTGTTCAGATAATCAGGGCATTTTTCGAATGAATTCGATAGGGAGATTTCTTGGGCGCAACTGTTAGGGTTTAGATTAACTATGTACATTATGTGATTGATTCATAATTAGCGAAAATGGCGATTCTGTCATAATCACTCCAAACCATTGGTTCATAGGGTAAATGAGTAACTGGGTTAATTTAGTTTATTAATTAAGATTTGACCCATAGTCATCTCGACTTTAGGTACGTCTTTATTTGGTTATGGCTGTCTCGATTGGTCAGTGGTACGTTGGATAGATTTGGGCCCTAAGCGAACAAATCACGGGGTTAAACTCGATGTTTAAGAGATCAGTCAGATTCGTTGGCATTTTATGGTTGATCAATCTTATTTGTACAGTTCTTTATCGGTACTGTTGATGCAAAAATCTAAATCACCCTCCACTGAGTCGTGCGTGCTTAGAGGTAACCTTGGTCCTGCACAGAACAGTAAACAAAGGAGACCTTGGCTCAAGTAGGGGACGCTCCGATGCCAAAGTCAGGCTAGGAAAACTGGGTCTAAGTAGTGTAGAGTTGGGTGAGGGTGAGAGATGTTGCATACCTATTCCTATAGAAATGATCTGTATTTATACCTGAGGATTGTCTTGAATGTATTCGATGATCTCGACATGGTTATTGAAAGTGCCCTAGTTTGTTAATTAGCGTGATCGCTAAGTCAGCTAGACAAAGGAGCCCCATAGGAAGATTGATTAAGCGTCTGCCTCAACAGCATGTCTACCCGAATTCGCCATAGGTAAATCTTAGTCTTATATCCCATGTACCAAAATATCAGGTAATTAAAACCCTTAAAATTGAACAGAACACCTTAGGGTTTTTAGTGAGAAAACTTTTTCAAACTTCAGGAAAATCTTTAAGTTTTCTACCTTTGTCAATTTATCGACAAGTGGTTTGATAAAATCGAACATTGTTGTCGATGTCCTCGAAGCTCACTCGATCTTATCAAAATGAGGACCAAAGATGTCTAGCAACCATAAAGATATCTGGACTAAATTATTGATGGATCGGTGGACTCATCGATATTATCGATGTTTGAATCTCGAGTCCATCGAGCCGACTCGATAACATCGACATCTGGTCTATTGTGTCCAAAGAACTGCTAAGGCAAAATCATATAATCCTCAATATATCGAAGAGCTCCTCGATATCCTCGGAATTCAAATCTCGATGATATCAGAAGCCCTTCGATGATATCGGATTGCAGGTTATTTTTCTTGGATCGAGAGTCACTCGATAAAATCAATATTCAAATATCGATCATATCGAGGCAAGGTCGATGTCATTGAAAGTGGACATAAACTATCTAGCAAGTTTATAGAAAAATTTCTTGGAATTATCGATGAATCGACACTGCCCTTGATATCATCGATATTCAAATTCTGATGATATTGAGTGATACTCGATCATATCATATACCTGAAATATTTCAAAGGCAAGTGCTCTCACATTTTCACATGTCGAGGAATCGAACCTTGTGTCGATGAAATCGGAGTTCGAAATCCGATGACATTGATGCTCGTTCGATATCCTCAACCAGTTGACGAAAGGTTTCAAAAGCATTTGACAGTTGAGTTCGTGTCATCGAGCAGCCAGTCGATGCTATCGAGAGTATACGCTCGATGATATCGACGCTGCTCGATGATATCGAACTCTGTCAAAAATGTGACCATTTTATATCCATTGGAACCTTTTACCTATTTAATGAGAGCTTGCCCTTAGTTGTTGGTAGATAAGATAGAGAGTGCTTTTGAGTGTTTAACCCTAGATCATATATCCTAAGCCTTTTCTCTCATGGAAGTTCATCCTCTAATCCACCCTCATCATTGACATTCAATAGAGTGGATTGGGGAATGAACTTCTATAAGTACTATGGTTTCTAACTCCTATTATTGTCAAATTTTGTAGTGTTAAAACCTCTTAGAATCTGTCTTGTGTAGCGCATTTACATATTCAAGACAATGCATCTCATGTACAAGGACAAAGATCTTTACTTCAAGAACTTCAAATGCAAGATTACATGTTTAAGTTCAAGTACAACACCAAGTGTGATTTCAATCTTTTAAGCTTCAAAGTTCAAGTTTTCAAAGCTTTGTCCAAGTTAAGACAATATTTCTTTACGTTGAACTCCAAGCTCAAGCTTTAATGTTAGTCATATTCAAGCCTCAAAAGTCTCAAGCTCAAGATTCATCATATGACAAGATACCAAGCTTCGTGAACTTCAAAGAACAACTATCAATTGAAGTAAATGAAGATTCAATGTTCATACATTACTTACAAGGTATGAATGACTCTAGATTGACCATAGGGTAGGTCATTTTGAATACATAATTTAAATTGAGTCACTTTATAAGTGCATTGACTGTTTCTCGACTAGTCTTAGACTAAGTTCGACTAGTCTTAGCACTGGCTTGACCAGTCCAAGAATTTCTCGACTAGTCCTAAGTTTGTTACTGATTTTTGAGAATTTTTGTTAAAGCCTCGACCAGTCTTGGAGATTGCTCGACTGGTTGTGTGAACAGTTCTCGACCTATGCTCGACCAGTCTTGCAGGCTCGACTTAAAGTCCAGCAACTAAATTGGGTTCTAGACAACCAATCGTGGACAGGACTCGACTGGTCATGGAGGCCACTCAACCGGTCGAGCAGACCCTATGACTAGTCGTGGAACGGCCTTATCTTAACGCACCCAAACTTTCAAACATTTGTTAGTCCTACGACCAGTCATGCCGACCTCAAGACTAGTCGAGAGTGTGATTTCTACAATTATAAATAGAGCACAAATTTCAGAGTTTTATATTCAATTCAAGCTAAATCAATATGCCCCTTTTAGATATAATTTAGTGATATTCTTAAGCTATTTAGTGCTCATTTTATATTCTCTTTAATTAGCTTTCTTTGCATTTGATTTTGTATTCTGCATTCCAATTTTATTTAAAAGAGGGATTGAGGTATTCTCATTTCTTGGAATCAAAATTAAAGCAAGCTAGCCCAAAGTGTTTTAATTTAAAATCTATTTAGAACCTATAACCATTTTATAAGAGAGTGTGAACATTGAATTTCTACGTTGAACTTCTACTCCGAATTGGTTCTTCCGGGCTACATTAAAAGGAGAATATCCAGATAAGTATTTTACAGTTTTGTAAATTCATTATTTTGGTTTCATTGAGATTGTGCCAGAAAAATCTCTTTGTTTTGGTTTGTCTGAGGTGATCTAAAAAACTCAGAGTGTGGGGTTTTTGATTTGTGTAAGCACACTTGAAAGACACAATTGTGAGGGTTTTAGGTGAACCTGAAAAACCTATTTTCATAGTGAATGCTAATATCCACTGTGTGAGGATATTAGGAGTGGAGTAGTTGTGTGGCTATTTTTCTAAACAGTTGGTATACACACAAGCGAACCACTATAACTTCTGGTCTTGTGGTTGATTAATTATTTCTTTTTGTAGATGTTTGTAATTTTTCTTTTTGCATTTGTGGAGAATGTTGTAATTTCTTTTATGCAAGTGTGGGAATGTTGTAATAGCTTAGTTATTTCCTTTGTTATTTATTTCTTTATTCCTTTGTATCAGTTTGAGTTTTTGATACACAGACCGTTCTAGGAATCAGGTTGTCCTACCATAAACCTTTGATTTTTGGTGCAAGGTTGTCCTTATAACAACATCTGTATCAACTTCTCAATACTTGTACCCTTGAGGTTGTTTTACATTTTTGCATTGTGGGATTGCTTATTGCTATCAGTATTTATATTTGTTTAAATTCCGGTGTTAATTTTTTAATTTGGTACAGTCCTATTCACCCCCTCTCCAGGAGTTAATAGCTCGGCCTTTTCAACTTCCACATTCAAGGATCTTGCAGCTACTATCTTAATGGCAAATCATTAACCTGGGATGCCATGAATGCATAGATGATTGGAATCGCTCTATCTTCCTTATAGGAAAACATTCAATAGAGTAGGATTCCATCATAACCTTAACCCTACTCGTCGCCATGTATTGGTATATCTTCTGAGTTGTGATTCAAGGGAGCTGAAGATTCTTCGTCATCAAAGGAGGAGATCTTCATCAACGCGCTGAATGGGGCTCATCTACTTATTTGTAAGTCATTAGAGTCCAGAGGACCCTTGTGATCATTCCTTCTGTAGGATTGGGTCTAAGGTGTTTCTCACCCCTTGCAAGTCCTCATAGGAGGCCTCCGGCAGGAGTATACGTGGGGGTGCTTTGTGTTGACCCTTGCTCTATGGAGAAGATAAACTCTTAGGTCCTTGTATAGGTCTTTGGCCTGTGTGGTCTAAAACTTGGGTGCTTTGTGTTGACCTTTGCTCAAGGGAGCATAAACTGGTGAGGTTCCTTGAGTGGATCATTGGCCTATATGGCCTAAAAGTCAGGTGCTGTGTGTTGACCCTTGCTCATGGGAGTATAAACTGTGTCGTGTAGATACGTTGTGTCAGCCTAGGTGTAGGTTGTACCGATTAGAGGTGAACTTGATTTAAAACCTCCAGTTTGAGGTGAACCTGTTGTGAAACCTCCGTTAGTGAGATCCAGTACACTCAAGGGTTGAGTGCGTCCGCCGGAAGTGGAGTAGACAAGTAGTCGAACCACTATAAAAATAACTGTGTTTGCGATTGTTATTGCTTGTATGATTTCCTTAAATAGCTTCATAATTGCTTATCTGAGATCACACCTCACACACAGTCACATCCATCATAAACTATGATTTGCACCTTGTTTATCTTTCAAATAGTTTTTACAACTGGATGCTCTATTTGGCTTAGAAGCCATTAGAGTTACTTTGAAGAAATCCTGATATATGTATATTATCTCAGGATAAGTTGGATAGGATTTTAAATTACCATAAAATATTAAAAAGTCCTATTCAGCCCCCTCTAGGACATATTGGCATATTCCCACTTCAACTACATCGGTCATTACCACAATTTCAATTGGTATCAGAGCGGGTCTCTCTTAAGGGCTTCACCGCCTAGAGAGTGATCTTGACTGAAGTTGGTAATATGGCCAAAGGAGAGAGCTCATCGCTCACTAGGCCTCCAGTATTTGATGGATCAAATTATGCATACTAGAAGGCTAGAATGCATTACTTTCTAAGATCTTTGGATCATGATGTTTGGGACATTTTTGAAAGAGGATATGTGCCACCAACCGAACAAATAGTATTTGAAAATGGCACTACTATCACCAAACCAAAATCTAAAGAAATGTGGACAACATTCAATAAAGAAAAACAAACATCTGAAGTTAAAGCTATGAATGCTATCTATTGTGCTGTGTCCCAAGAAGTTTTCAATCAAATCAGTATGTGTGGGATAGCTGAAGAAGCATGGGACTTATTGGAAACAACCCGTGAAGGAACAAGTACTGTGAAACGATCCAAACTGCAACTCCTAACATCACAGTTTGAAAGTCTCAGAATGAAAGAGCATGAGACCTTCATGGAGTTTTTCACAAAACTGAACATCATTTGCAACTCCATAGGTGGATTAGGTGAAAAAGTTCTAGTCTCGAAAATTTATAGGAAAATATTAAGTTCATTACTGGAACAGTTTAATCCTAAAGTAACAATCATTGAAGAGTGTAAAAACATAGATGAAATGAAAGTAGAAGAACTAGTAGGTTCCTTATAAACATTTGAACTACGCTTCAAACAAATCCCTAAATCCAAAACTACCGTCCTCAAAACTTCAAAGAATACAACAAATGAGGACATTGAAAGTGAAAGAGAAAACGAAGATGAGGAAGTGGCCTTGTTGGCACAATGGTTCAGAAAGTTCTTTCAGAAAAATCGTGGTCGTCCATTTAAAGGAAGATAGGTGGACAACAAACATTTCACAGGTAAATCTGGTAAAAAGTCCAAGGAACCACAATGTTATACCTGTCGAAAGTTTGGACACCTGTCCACCGAATGCCTGAATAGGAAAACTAAAGGAAAAGTGATGGCAGCCACATGGGATGACACGGAAGAGTCAAACTCAGAATGTAGCGACTCATAGAGCGATGGAGACCAGAAATCTCTGAAAATTCTTATAGTCTCCACTGCCTCAACCATTCCCATTGAAACTGAGAACGTTGAAGAACCGCAGGCCACTGAGTCATTTCCATCAGATAACGAGGAAACTGAGAAGGAAGACGAAGAACAGGATAAACTACAGGATGCTTACAATTAACTCTACATTCATAGCATCAATATCCTTTAAAGACTTGGAATAACTGAAAATAAAAATGAATTACTACAAAAAGATCTGGATAAAACATTGAAAATCAATACACACCTAATTAATGTTTTACATCAATACCACTCAGATAATGATAGACTAGAAAGAATTAATATCTTCCTTAAATCCGAGTCTGAAAAACTAAACAAACAGGTTGAACTATTAAAAGATAAGAACATGCTCCTTCAAAATGAAAATCACACACTCCTGTTTGATTTAGAAAAATACAAAAAATCTGCTAAAGTAAACTATAAGTTTTCCCAGAGCGGTGAAAAATTAGAAAAAACTCTTAGGGATGGGAAGACTTGGAAAAGACAAGAGTGGCCTGGGATATGATAAGTTTAAAACAAAATATGGAAATACAGCACAAATGGCTGAAAAATCTGCTGCTTCAGGAAGTAAGACAAAAACTACTCCAGTTTGTCATTCATGTGGTGATTCTGGTCATTATAAGTTTGAATGCATGTCACCTAGGAGGACTCAACATAATTCTGGTCAAAATCATATTGGTAAATTTAAACCAACCAGAAAAATACAAGATGTTAGGTGTCCACCTAGGAATATGGATAAAAGAAATACACATCCATCACCACCCAGAATGACTAACAGAATGAAGGAATTATTAAATCAAGTGGTTGAATTAAACAAAAGAACTAATGAATTGGTGAGACAAGAAAACACGATTCAGGTGCCCAATTTGATTAGAGAAACAAAAACTACCACAATTAGAAATCCTGTCACAGAATGGGTAGTGAAAGAAAAGAAGAATTGCCTTGTTACTCACTCAAATCATATAATAGGCAATGATGCTAAGTGGTATCTGGATAGCGGATGCTCAAGACATGTCACGGGTGACAAATCCCTTTTCTCAAACTATTCAGATCTTAATGATGGGATAGTCACCTATGGAGATGGGAACACTGCTAAGGTAATTGGACAGGGAATTATCAAAGGAATAAATATGCTAAAAAATGAGAATGCCTTTTACATTAAAGGATTGACACATAATCTTTTGAGCATTTCTCAAATATGTGACAATAAGCATGTAGTTACATTCAACAAGGAGGAACGCGAGATCCTAGATTTATCAGGTAAACCATTGATAAAAGGTTACCGCACAAATAACCACTGCTATGTCATTAAAGGCAAAGAAAGGGCTGACCCATATGCCTAGAAACATTTGAGCATGGCAAACATGTCCAGTTCATGCATCTGGATCTAGATGGCTGTTGAAAAGATGCAATTTTGATGAACTTTTAATGATATATCTGAGGTCCCTCACCTCAATCTTTTTGTATATAAACATCCTAATGTTTATAATTTTGGATTGTGCATGTTTGTACAAATTTTTATATGTATACTGAAGCTGACATGATTGAAGATATGCATGTATGAAAGATTATCGAAGACTGGAGATAACTTGTCCCATCTTTCCTCTCGATAAATGAATCATTGAATCAAACAAATCATCAATACCATTGGAACTGAATCGATCCCATCGACGACCTCTTGAGAATCTGAAATGTCAGGTCGATTGGTATGCCCTCGAACTCATCATTGATAACATCGATTTGATGAAATCGAAGCTTACTGCTTAATAAAAGTCAGGCGAGTGGGAAAAAGGGTTTTACTTGTCCTTCTTCCCATTTTGGCGTCTTATCTTCCAAAGCATTTTTCTTCTCTTGGTTAACTATTTTTCATTCAAAGTTTCAATGTCTAAAGACAAGGGTCTGGTCCTCATACAAAGTGCCTCAATTAAGAGTAAGAAAGGTAAGAAAAATGCAACTGCCTCATGTTCATTTTCAAACTTAGAAATCGTGGTAGAACGAGCTGTTCATAGTAAGTGCATTGAACCCTTTGGGATCATCAATCTCTTGGAACTGATTGGGTGGGGCAATATCGTGAATTTCAGAGGAGGATTTCAGTATGATCTTGTACATTAGTTTTTGAACTTAATCTACAACGTTGAAAATAATCCCCTACTCATTTCAGTCGCTGTCATAAATCGAATTGAGCACATTACCCCTGGACTGATAAGTCGTCTGGTTGGTGTAAAAGTCACTAGGATACCTGTAATGGAACAAAATATGAACGGTCTTGGAGTATGGGGAGAAGTTACTCGAGCATTATGTAATGGTTCTACAATACCCAAAAATGCAAAGAATGTTCTTCATGTTAAGCATCTCAATCCTATTTATAAAATTCTTCACAGCGTCTTCAACGCAAATGTCTATCCCTGTGAAGTTTCTGACAACAAGCTTTCCTCATACATTCTCAATATTTTGTATGATGTTCATCAAGGTATTCAAGTGTGTCTACCCACTCTTCTTCTACAACAGTAATTCATGTGACTACAAAAGAATACATCACTACACTTCTGTTCTCGTGTCTTATGTCCAAGCTTTCCCGACAGATTGGGCTGCCCCCTACTAATGATCTCCTGCACCCTTGTGCTTGGTTCAACTACGAAGACATTTGCAACTTGAATATCATTGACAACGTGTTTCATGGTGGTACAACCAATCCAACCTCAAGCAAGGGAAATCCTGTGCACAGCCCCGACTTCGTCAATATCATTAAGGCTTTCACAGAACAAGACATTATGCAACACCTTCTAGACGGACAATCTCACATGATGAAATGACTTGACAACTGTGAAGCCTATCTTTCAAAGATTAAGCACATGATGATGGCTCTGCAACGTACTACAAAACAAATTTTGGACTCCCTACCTGAGCACTAAGCATACCCAGGCTTTCATTATTTGTAGTGCGTCCTTCCTTTCATCACATGCCTAGAGTCTCCATGGAATGCTTAGGGCAAAAATATCTTTTTGAATGCCCTATGCTCATATGAGTGTATGTGATGAATTACTAACTTGCAAAGTCTGACAAGTTCTTTTTAGTTGTGATATCCTCTGAGTGAGGAACATACTTTCTTTTTATGCCCATAGATGGGCTAGATACTTGTGGATGTTTTGGGTTGCCCATGCATGGGCTTGGTTTTTATTTTGGTTTGGGATGGAAGTTATACAGCTGCCAACCTTGGGCAGTACATATTTAGGATATTTTGCTTTATGGCTGTTTATAATTCATCTATACTTACTGCCATATTTCTGTGGACTGCTTCAAATGATGTTTATCCCTGTTGCCCTATTTTATTTGGTTTATATCAACTGTGGTTTATGAGGCTTGATCTCTATTCTCATATTCTTAATCATCATAGCTTTTCTGTACACTGGTATGCTTCCATGGGATGTTCTTTTACATCTATCTATTATGATTATCCTCCCTGAATTCTGGTTCTATCATATGCTTCAAGTTCAGTCAATATCCACTGTTAGATTATCCTTTGCCAATGATTGACAAAAAGGGGAAGAAATTCTACACCCCAAAGGAAAATTGTGTGTATCTGTGGGTGGATGGTGGTGCAGGTGTTAGGGGGAGCAGCTGCATAAAAACAAGGGAAGATTGCTGTTAGGGGGAGCAACTACTGAATGCAATAGTCATCTGTGTGTATGAACTAGATAGCTTTGTAAAATTGTGTAAAGTTCATGAACACACAATTTAGGGTGTTAGTCTAGAAGTTGTTCTAGGGTGTTTTGGTGTTTTGTCACGTAATGGACAAAGGGGAAGATTGAAAGTGCCCTGGTTTGTTAATTAAAGTGATCGTTGAGTCAGCTAGACAAAGGAGCCCTATAGAAAGATTGATCAAGCATCTACCTCAACAGGATGTGTGCCTGAACTTGCCACAAGTAAATCTTAGCCTCACATCCCATGTCCCAAAACACCAGGTAATTAAAACCCTTAAAATTGAACAGAACACCTTAGGGTTTTTGGTTAGAAAACTTTTTCAAACTTCAGGAAAATCTTTAAGTTTTCTACCTTTGTCAATTTATCGACAAGTGGTTCGATAAAATCGAATACTGTTGTCGATGTCCTCGAAGCTCACTCGATCTTACCGAAATGAGGACCAAAGATGTCCAGTAACCTCAAAGATATTTGGACTGAATTATCGATGGATCGATGGACTCATCGATATCATCGATGTTTGAATCTCGAGTCCATTGAGCCGGCATTTGGTCAATTGTGTTAAAAGAACTGCTAAGGTAAAATCATATAATCCTCAATGTATTGAAGAGCTCCTCGATATCCTCAGAATTCAAATCTCGATTCTCACGCCCCAAACTCGAAAACCGAGCTCACAAAATTCTCGATCGCCGAATCCGGTGCTGACAGCTTCCGTAGTACCCCATTCTTGGCTCCCAGTGCACATGCGCCAGATTCCGATCCTGGGATCCTACGAGGAGGATTTTCAGTATGATTTTTTTTTGTATGGAGCATAACCACAAGTTTACCCAAATCACAAAGGGAACATCATCGTCACATATCCGCTAATATAAATATTTGAATACAATGCTAAAAGGGAAATACATATGTCAAAAATTAAAACTCCAGAAGACCGCTGCACACTCCAAGCTCAACGCTGCTACAACCTAATGCCACCTGCACGCATCTATCGTACATAAGCTTATAGAAAGCTTAGAGGGTGGTGAAAGTGTGTGTAAGGTAAGTGCCAAGTATATGATAAAGCCCATAAATCATACATCATCGGAATAAGCGAAAATTCTGACAAGATCATGAATCATATAATATTAGAGTAATGCAGAAATATGCGGTAAGTCCATGAATGCTATCAGCTGTACCAAAGCTATGTGATGCAAGGCATGAATGCTATCGGCCATACCAAGGCCATGCGATGCGAAACATAAAAAGACAATAACAGATGCTGAGGATGCAATGCAATATGCAAATCCTAACGAGGCATGAATACCATCAACCTCATCTAGGCCATATAGTACAAAAACATAATAACCCAAAATGCTAAGTACTGTAGATGCAATGTAATATACGGTGCGAATAAAATGACCATGCTGGAATATGAAATCGGGGTGATAGTACGTAGTATCGCAGGCTACGGGGTCCACCACAAGGGACTTCTATCCAAACTAGTCCCATACCTAAATTTGGATAGTCCGACTTAATATGGTAAACTCCTGATCTCAGGTTAGTCATGCGCCTAACTGAAATCCTGGCCATGCAAAGGTACACGTAACAAACAGTTACGCACCACCAGCCCGAGTGGATAGTGAATGAATGAATATATACAATTCCTGCTCAATAAGTCCACATATCAGTACGGTTGCACAGCCCAAAGAGCAGAAATCACCGAGGTCTATTACACTCGACACTGATTGCCTCCTCCCTAACTGCACAGCCCAGCGAGCGGAATAGACCTCACTATCTAACTGACCAGTAGTTTGCTAATACCTACCCGGCTTGTCGATAGCGGACCCATTTACGAGATGGTCATACTTAGCCTAGCTTATAACCCTCTCACTCGGGCGGATAAGGCTACACTCCCTCCGAACCGACCACGACACAGTGGGAGACGCGGCCTACTGGTATTCGGCACTTGGACGCTCATGTTCCACTCGGTCTAGACGTTGGGGCACCTCCTGGCCTCGGAGATTCTGAGATTTTCACCCAAGGACATCCTAAGTGCTCACAGTGCTAGAACCAAGTATTTTCGGTGTCCTATTTAGCCATTCACGATGTGCCTGTGGAGGCTACGACCCTGATGTCGCTAGGGCGTATAATGATCAAGTCACACATATGCGAGATGCATGAGTCATACCTTACAATTATGCAGCAATCTCGCGCGTACCATACGCTCATTTGAGGCACTCCGTCTTATAAGGAGTCCCGTAAATGTCTCAGCCCAACGGCTTATGCTATGATCAAACATTCCTCATATCAAGCATACATATGATGCATATGACATGATGCATGGAATTATACTAAGCATGTTATAAAGTGATGAACTATCCTTGCAATGAAGATGGGCCTAGATGGCCTACACGTACAAGTATGGGCCTATCAATGGGCCCTAAGGAGAGTGACAATGTGGACATTTAACCAACATCATCCTTACAATGTGGACGTCAGACCAACATTGCTCCCTAGGCACGACCCGCCATAAACATCATTACATAAACCATGGTGAAATCACATTACAATGGGCCTTATGTACATCCCATTGGGCCTCGACCCATGGGCTTCCAATACATCAAATGGGCCTCATAAATATCAAGGTGGGCCTCCTCAAATGGGCCTTAACCCATGGGCCTCCAATTACATCACAATGGCCTTCAACCCATGGGCCCTAATACATCACAATGGGCCTTCACCCATGGGCTCCAAAATACATGATAGGTGGGCCCTGCACCTGGGCCTCAAAACACTCAACAGGTGGGCCCCGCTCATGGGTCAAAGATACATCCTGATGAGTCACATGTATATCAAAGTGGGCCCCTCGATTGGGCTACAAAAATACATCAAAGTGGGCCTGATGGATGGGCCATAAAGTACATCAAGGTGGGCCTCACAGATGGCCACAAAACACATCAAAGTGGGCCTCAATGGATGCTCATATCACGGAGTGGCCCATCGTGATGTGTTTGAGATCCAACCAATTCATAAGTTAACATAGAGCTAGAAGAAGTGGAAGCAAAATATAAGCTTAATTGGAAGCTAATGTGGCTCCTAAGAAGTTTGAACGGTGGATGTCACTGTCCCCACTATTTTCAATGATGGGGTCCACTTGAGCCTTAGATCTGACTCATTATTAGTCTCAAGCCTGTTAAGATAAGCTCGCTAAGTGGTTGGACGGTTTGGATGCAACACATGCATCAAGGGTGCGGTCCACATGAACTATGGATCTGACTCAGTCTTTAGCTCATGCCATCAAATGAGCTTTCAAAGGGGCTGGATGGCTTGGATGCATCACATGCATAATGGTGGGGGGTCCACATGAAGGCTCATCATTAAGTATATATTATATATAACATAATATATAATCTACATATAATATATATATAATATATACAATATTATATATACTATAATACAATATTATATCTAATATAATACACACACACACACACACACACTGCACACACACACACACACACACACACCGTCCCACACGTGGGGGCGGCTCCCACCGTCCAGTGTGGACTGTGTGGATAGAACACATAAATTAGGGAGGGGTTCCACCGTCCACAGTCAGTAGATGGTGGGAATAAAACACATACATCTCTGTGGGTCCCACGTGGGCCCACCACAATGTTTATTTGACATCCAACTATTGATAAGGTCGCACGGACTTGGCTGAATAGGAAAAACAAATTCCATCTTGATCTAGAACTTCTGTGGCCCAGAAAAGGGGTTTCAAGGGCAGATGTTTAATCGCACTGTTTCCTCTGATGTGAGCCACCTAAGCTTTGGATGTGGCTGATTTTTGGAGGGGGCCCACTTCAAGCAGGGGCCCACCTAATGCTCGTTTGCCCGCCAGCAGCAGGCACTGCCTGTGCCTCTGACAGCAGCAGCAGCAATGCTGCTATTGTATATTTTATTTTATTATTTTATTTTTAAAAAAAAACTGAAATCCCGGGGTTTTTCATACGTGCGGCCCACATCAGCTGAATCCAACCCATCCATTGTACTCTATAGTTCGTGACCATCCATACGAGCCCAATATTCGATGTGTTTTGGTGTATAAAAATATCAGGGTGAATTTCAATGGTAGAAAACATTATTTGCTATGCTATGGCCCATCAGAAATTCAGATCAGCTTCATTTTTTGGCTCAACGCCTGAAATGATCTAAGGAATGAAATGGATGGCTTGGATTACAAACACACATCAAGATGGGGCCTATACAAGTGTCCCTTCCCAAGAGCTTAAAACAAGCTCATATTTGTGTTTTCATTTCATGTCCAGGGACGTCCCTGGACGTGGACGGTCTGTGTAGAACACATATAGCAAGGTGGGTCTTGCTCAGGTGGGCCACCAAATGATGGATGGTGTGGATACAATACATATAAAGTGGGCCCCACCTATGGATCACTTGGATAAAATACATGCCTCATCGTGGGGTCCATCCGGGTGGGTGGGCCACACAGCCATATCATCACATGAAAACATGAAAAAGAGGAGGAGAGAGAGAGAGAAAGAGAGACACGTGATGATGGAGGGACCCCGGCACTGTGGGCTCTCCCTTGCATGATATATTACATACATCAAGTGGGTCCCATTTCAAATGGGCCCACTGATCAAAATCAACGGTGGAGATCCTTTCTCCACCGAAATAGAAGGTCTAGATGACCCCCTTTCAAGCTAGAAAATAAACATCATGATGGGGTCCATGGAGAATGGCCCCATCATGGAATGATCATGAAGATCAAGGTGGGCCATCGGCCACATCTTAAGGTCCAAAGTGAAATCCATACCATCAATCGGTAGGCCTCACTTGGCCCATCATCAAATCATGAAAAATCTAGCCTATAGAAGCACCTACCGTTCAATCTTCTTGGTTCGTTGGAATGCCAGTCTCCTTGTGTTCCTCTTTGATGGTGGAAGATGAGAAATGAATGGTTAGGATGAAGGTTTTTGGGATGGGAAGGTGGGCCACCAAAATCACTTTTCTCTCCATGGGAAGCTTGGATGTGAGCTCATTTTGGTGCTTAGAAAATGTGTTGGAGAAATGAGAGAGAGAGAGGGTTGTGTGAGAGGAGTGATGGTTCATAGATGTGAGGTGATGGTGTACTTGACTAACATGGGTGTGTAAGAGAGAGGGTGAGAAAGAGTTGACTTTGGGGTTGCTTGACTTGAGGAGAAAGAAAGCATCGATTGATTGATTGATTGATTGATGGGACATGTTGTAGAGATTCTCTTGGGATTGTAAACGCGCGACATTTTCTTCGAACTGAATGCCGGCCCACATCTCCCTTCCAGGGTATCGGATCGGTATGCAAGATGCGGCGTTGGAATCACGGCGATAGTGCAGTTGCAATGGTACAAGTCTCGGATTAAGTCGACCCAAATCTACAGGATACGACTTCGGGTCGCGCATAAATATCAATTATAGGTCACGGATTGCCGGACTTCGTCGGGAAGGATCACGAGAGTCGTTGGAATAGTACGGACTAGGATACGGTTCTTACATCGATGATATCGGAAGCCCTTCGATGATATCGGTTGGGACACAAATCTATCTAGCAAGTTTTCAGGTTATTTTTCTTAGATCGAGAGTCACTCAATAAAATCGATATTTAAATATCAATCATATCGAGGCAAGGTCGATGTCATCAAAAGTGGACATAAACTGTCCAGCAGGCTTATAGGAAAATTACTTGGAATTATCGATGAATCGACACAGCCCTCGATATCATCGATATTCAAATTCTAATGATATCGAGTAATACTCGATCATATTATATACCTGAAATATTTCAAAGGCAAGTGCTCTCACATTTTCACATGTCGAGGAATCGAACCTCGTGTCGATGAAATCGGAGTTCAAAATTTGATGACATCGATGCTCGTTCAATTTCCTCGACCAGTTGGCAAAAGGTTTCAAAAGCGTTTGACAGTTGAGTTCGTGTCATCGAGCAGCCAATCGATGCTATCAAGAGTATACGCTCGATGATATCAACCCTGCTCGATGATATCGAACTCTATAAAAAATGTGACCTTTTTATGTCTGTTGGAACCTTTTGCTTAATGAGAGTTTGCCCTTGGTTGTTGGTAGAGAAAATAGAGAGTGCTTTTGAGTGTTTAACCCTAGATCATATATCCTAAGCCTTTTCTCTCATGGAAGTTCATCCTCCAATCCACCCTCATCATTGACATTCAATAGAGTGGATTGGGGAATGAACTTCCGCATTCAAGGATCCTGCAACTACTACCTTAATGGCAAATCATTAAGCTGGGATGCCTTGAATGCCTAGATGATTGAAATCGCTCTATCTTCCTTATAAGAAAACATTCAATAGAATAGGATTCCATCATAACCTTAACCCAACCCGTCGCTATGTATTGGTACATCTTCTGAGTTGCGGTTCAAGGGAGCTGAAGATTCTTCATCATCAAAGGAGGAGATCTTCATCAATGTGCTAAATGGGGCTCACCTACTTATTTGTCAGTCATTAAAGTCCAGATGTAATGACCTTGGAATTTTTGTGCTAATTTTTCCTTAAGTAGTTGTTTTTGGGGTAATTAGCGCTATGCTCGATTGCTTGTGAAATTCGCATCAATCACTTTAAATTGTATCTGCATGGCTCTAAACTTGTAGATTAGTTAGCGCTACGTTACTCTGAAATCTGAGATCCATCGCTAAACCAGTTGTTCTGGAGAATTTTTGGAAGATCTGGATCGGACCTGGACCGCGCGTCGAAAGTCCGATGGCGATGATCTTAGGCTGTTGCGGTCACCGAGTTGGGCTTGACCATCACCTTGAAAATCAAGTCCATGTGATGTTCTGGGTCGATTTGATTGAGTTCGGAGTGAAGAGTGTGAGAACGGTTGGAATTTAATAAGTTTTTATGAAATCTGAGTCGTGTCGCTTGCGCGGCAATTTTAAGCTATCTGACCGTTGGATTCTAACCCAATTTCACCCTCTGATCAGGGAAGGTGGCCCAGGCATATCCTAGTACTTATGGACCTGATCGAGATTCCGTGACCGTTGAATTGAGTGTGGTCCGCCACGGCTGATCTGAAGAGCCGGTCGGTAAGAAAACTCAGCCTGACTTAGATCCATGATCAATGAGCTTAAGTCCGACCTTTCGTGGTTATAGGCCCACCAGAAGTGCTTCGTTGGATCGAGAAATGCATGCTTTGGTTATAACCTAAGTATACCTTGACCCTGGGGTTATTTTCATCAATAATAGGCCTATTTATAGTCCTTAAACCCTAGCCCTCTTTTCCATACGAATTTTCTCTAACCCTAGCTTGGAAAGAGAGTGGAAAAGAGAGAGAAAGTGAGAGAGTTAAGTTGGTGAATCATCTTGGATTCTTCCTTGTTCTTCTTCATCTTTGAACCATCACTTTGAATCGTTATTCTGACGGTTCTGAGTTCATTTTGGGGTAAGTTAATCTAACCCTAATTTGTGTTAGAGCTTAGATTAGTCTTGGTGTTATTGTATCTCATTTCTATCCATGTTTTAGGGTATTCTTTCGCCGTTGACGAAGACAACTCGTCTAAATCAGTTCGGTGTTCTTTCCTTGCTTAAGGTGCGGACTTTAAGTGTATAGGTTATGGTTTTCAAGGCTTTCAACGCCAGTTAGTGATTTATTCTTGTTATGGATGAGATTTCACATGCCAAATGTTGTGTTTATGTTGCTTTCCTGATATGCATGTGCTATATTGAGATTTGTTATTCTATGTGTATTTATAAAGTACCGTATACGTGTAAAATATGCACATATGTTTGCCATGATTATTTGTCATGTATGTATGCTAGATGCATGTATGACAACTCCTTGGTAAAAGGAATTGTCTAAATACATGTTCTTTGACATACGTCATGTATGTTGTTCCATGTATGCTAAGTGTTTGTAGAAATGCATGAATGATCTAAAGTGTAATTTATTACACTAATTGCGGGCGTTGAGAAGTGATTCTCAACACTCCTATTGATGTGCATGATTTCCTTTATGCAAGTTACATTCCATGTTATTTAAATTCAAGCATTACCTATGCTTACATTTATGTTAAGTTGAGATTCTTCAGATGCGTATGTACCATGATTTAAGTTGTTGTTCCATTACTGTTTTTCATTCCATATGAATATCTGTTGTAGTGTAAGGTGTTTGGGACTATGCATTAGTCCAGGAAATCGGTAATCGACTCTATGTTCGTGATTGAGGTTGCTTTCGCCACGTAGGACGTATTAGACGAACCCGAGCGGTATTAGAGTTGTCGGCAGTGGTTTGGCCACGCGGAGTGTTTGTGCACTCTATGTCGCTCAACTCAACGTGTGCTTGTACTAGTCGAGTTCGTCAAGTAACCCGATTGTCTGATGTATGTTCACCATGTATGGACGCTACTGCTTGAATCTAGGGTACCAAACTTACCAGTGAAATCCTATTAACCATGGTACCTCGATCCGCTAAGACTCATGAGCCGGACATGGTGGTATGGGACACCGTGGTTGAGCTGTCGGCCTACGTTGGGGTGACGAGCCTCCCCGTAGTGACCAGTGAGTAACTCAACTCGTGAGCCAATTGTGGTGGTATGGGACACTATATTCGTGCTGTCGGCCTACATTGACTGGTGACGAGCCCTTTGTAGTGACCTGGAGCATACCTGGATACCGCAAGGAGGTGAAAGCCGAACTGTGGTAGTAAGGGCATGAAAGGCGTGCATTGATTGGTGACGAGCCCTTTGCTACGACCTCAAACATATGATCGTATGAGATGTCTAGGATTGACGACCCTAGTATGGATTACTGTTTGGATGGTGATATGAGGAAGGTATCTTAGCTTCCCAATCCTGCTGTGTGAAATGGACTAATAACAACTTGGTAATCATATCCATGCACCGCATTTGCATGTGCTTTGTAGATGTGGCGCACTTTGAGGCGATGTCATGCATAACGTAAGATGAAGACGCTGAGGGTGTACGCGTGAGGGCACGCATCATATTGCATACATCCTTGCATTAACAAGAGTACTTAGGATTTATTTAATTGTCCTGCTTTATCATACTGTTTGATTGAACTGATAACATGTTAACCAGTGCCTTATTATTTCACTGAGTTGATCACTCACTCCCACGTTTCTGGGGCAGTGTTAAACACCCACCAGACTCTGTCTTAGGCTCTGATGTTGCAAATGTGGATGCGACTTCTGAGGCAGAGCGGGAGCTGGATGATGATGAGGCTGCGTTCTCTTATATGCAGTTTTCAGACGGGTTCTAGCGAGCCTCGGTCTGATGCGCGGGATCTCTGAGATTATTTTTGGGAACTTAAATGATGTAACTTGATACTTACTATTTTGTTAAATAACACTTTCATACGACCTGGTTTGTATATGTACTTCCGGGATTTACACTTGTGCACATATTTTTCTATAAGTCTTCCGCTTGCTTTATTCACTTATCCCTGAACCATATCTGTGTTTTGGCTTAATCTATTCAATGTTTTATGCACTAATATAGCCAACATACATTCATCATTAAATATGTTGCATAAGTGATGTTTTGGAACTCGGGAGCTGAGTTATGCTCGACCCCCGAATTTCAGGGCGTTACACCAGAGGACCCTTGTGATCATTCCTTTTGTAGGATTGGGTCTAAGGTGTTTCTCACCCCTTACAAGTCCTCATAGGACGCCTCCGGCGAGAGTGTACGTGGGGGTGTTTTGTGTTGACCCTTGCTCTGTGGAGAACATAAACTCTTAGGTCCTTGTGTAGGTCCTTGACCTGTGTGGTCTAAGGCTTGGGTGCTTTGTGTTGACCCTTGCTCAAGGGAGCATAAATTGGTGAGGTTCCTTGAGTAGATCCTTGGCCTGTGTGGCCTAAAAGTCGGGTGCTGTGTGTTGACCCTTGCTCATGAGAGCATAAACTGTGTCGTGTAGACATGTTATGTTAGCCTAGGTGTAGGTTGTACCAGTTAGAGGTGAACTTGATTTAAAACCTCCAGTTTGAGGTGAACCTATTGTGAAACCTCCGTTAGTGAGATCCGATACACTCAAGGGTTGAGTGTGTTCCGCCGGAAGTGGAGTGGACAAGTAGTCGAACCACTATAAAAACAACTGTGTTAGCGATTGTTATTGCTTGTATGATTTCCTTAAATAGTTTCATAATTGCTTATCTGAGATCACACCTCACAACAGTCACATCCATCATAAACTATAATTTGCACCTTGTTTATCTTTCAAGTTGTTTTTACGACTGGATCCTCTATTTGGCTTGGAAGCCATTAGAGTTACTTTGAAGAAATCCTGATATATGTATATTATCTCAGGATAAGTTGGATAGGATTTTAAATTACCATAAAATATTAAAAAGTCCTATTCACCCCCCTCTAGGACATATTGGCATATTCCCACTTCAACTACAATGGTCATTACTGCAATAACCTCAATGCGGCTCGGTTCGGATTTACCCATAATAGAAGCCCCTTACTCTCTAAGTCCTAGCTCGGACTTAGAGAGTAATAGACTTGAGAAAGCGAATCGAGGCTTGGGGGAAGTGAACTGCCGCTCTCCCTGTAATGATGGCTTGGGCGAAGTGGTGCTATGATGATCTTTGAGAACTGTGCCCTGCATGGAGGTAGCCGCTTCCTCTGCTCTAGCCGATCGGCATCATACACTGGGCCAAAGATGTTGAGACGTTTCATCTGAATGAATC
Source organism: Magnolia sinica (assembly GCF_029962835.1). Taxonomy (NCBI): domain Eukaryota; kingdom Viridiplantae; phylum Streptophyta; class Magnoliopsida; order Magnoliales; family Magnoliaceae; genus Magnolia; species Magnolia sinica. Next base: position 79,879,937 of record NC_080573.1, read on the forward strand.
AGATGATGCCTCGTGGATTTTGAAAGGCGAAGAGACATCGGTGCATTGAATGTTGACTGCGCACGGGTCAGAGCGACATTCAGTTTGGTGTATCGTAAGTTGCCACATATACAGATAGGCTCGAGTTCGAGCTGTTTTAGCTTCTGAGACAGTTGTCTGCCATGATTCCAGGCGGTGGGCTCGGGCTATAAAAATCTTGAGGTTCCTCAATTCGACCTCTCCTGTATTCCAATCTCCCTGAGTTTTCCTGATCTCTGCTTTCCTTCCTGAGTCGTCTTGCTAATGGAAAAGGGGTTTTTCTAGTTGGAAAAGGGATTCCATTGACCGGGAAGGGAATTCTGCTCATAAAAGTCTACCAGAAAAGGTGGATCTTCATCAGAGGAAATCACCCAGAGCTCTGTGAGTCCTCCACCGTTTCACTACATTCCTTTCATTATGTCGAACAACTCTGACGAGGTTCGCTAGGTCGTAAACTGGTCCGAACCTGAGAGTACAGAGTCTGAGCGTAGGAGCTCGGAGGGTCCTCTCGAAGTCGTCTAGCTCTGCACAAAGTCCAAAGGCCAAGCTAAGGGGTTGAGGAGGGTACTCGGAGATCCTACTGGGAGGATGTTGGCCAGGCCTTTCGGAGGCCGATCTGAAGCTAAAGTGCCGGGGGGTCAGTTCTGTTTGAGTCTTAGATGGCCAGTCTCTACGTAGAGTTCTGGATCCCAGACTCTATGCACATCAGGGCTCTCTCTGCCCTTATTACACCTGGAGACCTTTCTGACGGGGAAGTAGCAGTTTTCGTTTGTGCCCTCCAATGCAGACTTCAGTTCCCGCTCCATCCCTTTATGCGTGCGTTGATGGCACGGCTGAGGCTAGCTCTAGGTTAGCTCATCCCGAACGCATGATGCATCCTGGTGTCATCCTTCATTATTTGGCGAAAGCTGTAGAGCCAGGGGTTGTTGCCAGATGAGTTCTTGGCCATGTATCTGGCCAGGCATGACAAGATGAGTCGTGCTAGTACTACTTCTCGGCCAGGGCCCAGTATACCCCGGGCCTCATCGCTAAGCTCCCCTCTTCCAACAAAGATTGGAAGGGGAAATGGTTCTGGGCCTCGGGAGAGTGGGAAGCTCCAGCATCCGAGCTCGGACACCTGCGAGTCAGAGTACCCACCAAATTTGCCACCCCGGGTAGACTCGTGTGGATTTGACCCTTCTTTGCCCTCTGCTTGTTTTATATTCTAACATCTGTTCTTACTTGTAGATTATTTGAGGGGCTCGCCAGAACTGCCATCCCCCTCCGAGCTTAGATAGCCAGGGCGCGGCTGCTCGGTGAGGAGGATCGCACTTGGCATTACCTCATCAGCCTGGACAACCTCATTTCGTTCGGTTTCTGTAGATTCAGACCCTCCCCATCGCCTTGGGTAAGCCTTGCAACTTCACATTTTGCACTTGAATTTTCTGAGTAGACTGACTTGTTTTTTTATTGATCAGGAATGGCCGAGGTGTCGGGCTCGAAGAGGAAACGGGGGGCGGTGGTTCACCCTCCGCTCATTGTGGCGTCAACACCAGAAACCCGGGTCAAGATAACGGCCCAGAAGAAAAAGACTTCATCGATCGAGGCCAATGTGACTAAGCCGTCAGTGGCAAAGGTGGCTGCGGCAGTAGCACTAGCACCGACATTAGCCCCGGCCTCTGAGGCCTTTCTTTCCCTGCCTCCAGGGATTCGGAGGGAGGCCGTGGGAGAGATTGCCACAGTAGATTTCTCTTATGACTTGGTCGCTGACACCGAGAACCCCAACCTTATGTTCACCGATGCGGAGGTGAACATAATTTTGGCCCATGGTGTCGACGCGTTGATCGGCTCCACTGTCCCAGAGACTGAGGATCAGGCCTCGGCTGCTAGCGGCATTGGCGCGCTACTGACCCGGTCCCTTCCGAGGGACAGGAGAATTTCATACCCGACTACCATATGTCATTGTTAAACGATTGGGCGGCCAAGCATGCAACAGTCTTTCATTGCCCGCACCATGACTCGGCTCCCCGAGTCAGTGGTCAATGACTTCACGTCATGCTGTTATGTGGTAAACTTCTCAGCCTTACTCTTTTACTCGCCGATTTCCAATTATTGATCTAACCTTCTGGACTTTTACTTTTTTAGGTGCTACCGATGCTCGTCCACAATTGACAGAGGCTGAAGACGATGACTCGGCTGGAGAGAGAGAAGGCTGAATTGGAGGAGAGCCTGAAGGCCTATAAGTGCTATGTTTTCTTGCTCTTATTATTGTCAAATTTTGTAGTGCCAAAAGCTCTTGGAATCTGTGTCTTGTGTAACTCATCTACAAGTTCAAGACATTGCATCTCATGTACAAGATTAAAGGTCTTTACCTCAAGAACTTCAAATGCAAGATCAAGAGATATACAAGTTCAAGTACATAGTTCACTCCTTCAAACTCCAAAGTTCAAGGTTTTAAAGATTTATCTAAAGGTAAGACAATAGTCTTCACTTTGGTACTTAAAACTCAATTTGGAATATAAGACAAGTACTTCAATTTCAAGCTTCAAAAAGTCTCAAGATCAAGCTTCATAGTATGTCAAGATCTCAAGCTTTGTGAACTTCAAAGAACAACTATCAACTAAAGTAAAAGAAGATTCAATGTTCATACATTGCTTATAAGGTATGAATGACCCTAGATTGACCATAGGATAGGTCATTTTGAATATATAATTTAATTGGGTCATTTTATAAGTGCATAGTCTGTTTTTCGACTAGTCTTACACTAAGTTCGACTAGTCCTAACACTGGCTTGATGAGTACAAGAAATCCTCAACCAGTCCTAAGGTTGTTACTTATTTTTGAGATTTTTTGTTATTGCCTCGACCAGTCTTGGAGACTGCTCGACCGGTCGTGTGACCAGTGCTCCACCAGTCCCGCAGGCTCAACTCAAAGTCTAGCAACTAATTTGAATTCCACATGACCAGTCGTAGACTGGACTCGACTGGTCATGGAGGCCACTCTACTGGTCAAGTAGGTCCTTCGACCAGTCGTGGAATGGTCTGATCTTATTGTACCCAAATTTTTAAAAGTTTGTTGGTCCTTCGACCAGTTGAACCGACCTCAGGACCAGTCGAAGCTGCGATTTCTGTACTTATAAATAGACAACAAATTTCAGAGTTTGATATTCAATTCAAGAAAAATCAATACGCCACTCTGAGAGATAAGTTAGTGATATTCTTAAGCTATCTAGTGTTCATTTCATATTCTCTTTAATTAGCTTTCTTTATATTTGATTTTGAGTTTCTGCATTCCAATCATATTTGAAGAAGGGATTGAAATTTCCCATTTCTTGGAATCAAAATCAAATCAAGCTAGCCCAACTTGATTTAATTTAAAAATCATTTAGAACCTAGAATCATTTTATAAGTGAGTGTGGACATTAAACTTCTACATTGAACTTCTACTCCGATTCGGTTCTACTGAGCTGCATCAAAGGAGAATATCCAGATAAGTTTATTTACTTTTCTGTAAATTTCTGTTTTGGTTTTTGAGATTGTGCCAGGAAAATCTCTGTTTTGGTTTATCTGAGGTGATCCAGGAAACTTAGAGTGTGGGGTTTCTTGAATTATGTAAGCCCACTTGAAAGACACAATTATGAGGGTTTTAGGTGAACCTTGAAAAACCTATTTTCATAGTGAACTCTAATATCCACGGTGTGAGGATATTAGGAGTGGAGTAGTTGTGTGGCTATTTTTCTAACAGTTGGTGTACACACAAGCGAACCACTATAATTTCTGGTCTTGTGGTGATTGATTATTTATTCATTTTGTGGATGTTGTAATTTTCCTTTATGCATTTGTGGAGAATGTTGTAATTTCTTTTATGCAAGTGTGAGAATGTTGTAACAGCTTAGTTATTTCCTTTACTATTTATTTCTTTATTCCTCTGTATCAGTTTGAGTTTTTCATACACAGACCGTTCTAGAAATCAGGTTGTCCTACCATAAGCCATTGGTTTTTGGTGTAAGGTTGTCCTTAGAACAACATCTGTATCAACCTCTCAATACTTGTACACTTGAGGTTTTTTTACATTTCTGCATTGTGGATTCTTTAAGTGCTATTTTTATTTATACTTGTTTAAATTCCGCATTTAATTTTTAATTGGGGATATTCCTATTCACCCCCCCTCCCCCCCTCTAGGACACTTAGCTCGGCCTTTTCAAGTGGTATTAAACCCTAATAGCTCGCTTTAATTATTCTTTTTGGATTTCTTTCTTGAGCTAATCGATCTGAGCTATTTGAGATGTCAAATTTTGATGGCCTTTCAATCACTAGGCTTCCACCATTTAATGGTTCCAATTATGCCTATTAGAAAGCCAAGATGAGAATTTTCTTAAAATCCTTGGATGAGAGCGTGTGGCAAGCCTCAGTGACTAATTGGATCCCTCCTACCACTAAAGTAACTGGTACCGCCGGATCCAAAACTATGAAAGTCTCACCTTATTTTTCTTAGACCACTCTTCGAAAAAGTGAGAGTAGTGCTAATGCAAAGGCTTTAAATGTCATAACTTGTGCATTATCACCGGATGAATTCAAAAGAATCATATCTTATGATACTGTAAAGTAAGCCTGGATTATTTTAGAAATGACACAAAAGGGAACAACAATTGTCAAGAAATCTGAAGTCCAAATCTCACAACTAAATTTGAGGAAATGTGTTTGGAAGAAAATGAAACCTTCATGGACTTCTATATAAGATTAAATGACATTGTGAACTCTATGTGGGGTCTCAGTGATAGAATCATAGAAAGTAAAGTCTATATAAAGATACTAAGCTCACTCCCTGAACGGTTCAATTCAAAGGTGACTGCGATCCAGGAACTTCGTGATATGGATAATATGAGGGTAGAAGAATTAGTTGGCTCATTACAGACTTATGAGTTAACTTTTAAAGCTCCTAAAGGTAAATCTATCACCCTTAAATCTTTTAAAAGTATTTCTCAAGAAAAAAGTAGTAATTCTAATTTAGAAAACTTAAAAGATGATATGGCCCTTTTAGCTAAAAAGTTTTATAAGATTTTCAAAAGTAAAAAGAGGGTAGATTTGCAAAAATCTAATGAAAAGACAAAAATCTAAATCTAAAACTTAAAAATCTTTAACAGACAGTCAGTGTTACAACTGCCGTGAATATGGGCATTTGCCGAACAAGAATCCTTAAAAGGACAAATCTAAAAAGAAAGGTATGTTAGCTACTTGGGATGAATCTTTTTGCTCTGAAGCCTCTTCTGAGTTAGAAGATTCTGAAACCGAGTTGGGTAATGAAGTTAAAGCCCTTATGACTCTAGCCAAGTTCACTTTTTCAAATAATGATGATTCAACTAGTGAAGAAAATGTGAATAGTGATCATGAAATTGAAGAAGATCTTCAAGACACTTATAATGCCCTATACAAGGATAGTTGTAAAATTGTTGTAAAACTAAAACTTCAGAAAGAAAAGTTTTCAAAACTTTTATAAAAATTGATAATCTTGTTTTAGAAAAATCTCATATTTCAGACTGTTTTGAAAAAACTAAGTGTGACTTAGATATCAAAAACTCCCAAGTTGAAAACTTAAAATCTGAAAATGAAAAGCTAAAGCTTGAAGTCTCTTCACTTTTGAGTTTAAAAGACACATGGAGGTATGCCCAAGGTGATCCTAAGTTAGAGAAACTCTTATCCGAATCCAGAAAATGTGGCGATCGATCTGGATTGTGTTATGATAAAAGTATTCCTCCTAAACATAAGAATACTCCACCCAAATTTGTGAAAGGGGAGTCTTCAAACTCAAAAGGGAAAAGTCTGAATAAAAACTATTCAAAAAATGTTAAGATTTTTCAATCTTTAAAACCTAAAAGCAACCATATCAACTATAAAAATCAGAATTGTAATCCTTTAGCCGAGAAAATTGTTGATTTACTTAAGGAACTCTTAAAATCTAACTCAGTGGGTCAGTCTTATAATAACTACAAACATAAGCAGACCAACTATACTCCTAAACCCATGACTGTAACGAAATGGGTTCCTAAGGTTTCTTGCTTAGTTACCCACACTGCTTTTAAAGCTACAAGCCATTCAAAGTGGTACCTATATAGTAGATGCTCTAGACACGTGACTGGTGACAAAGGTCTGTGCACCAATCTTAAAGATATGACTGATGGTTCAGTCATATTCGGTGATGGTTGCAACTGCAGGATTGTTGGCCAAGGTACAGTTCAACTCTTTAACCTTCCTTTATTTAAGAATGTTTTATATGTAGAAGGGTTAAAACACAAGTTATTAAGCATCTCTAAAATATGCGATAATAATCATATTGTAAAATTTACTAACCAAGGATGTGAAATTCTAAATAAAAATGTTCTGTAATATTAACTGGTCACAGAATGTCTAAAAACTGCTACATTGTGAGTGATTCAAGCTCATCTAATCTATCATGTTACATGGTCCATACCGATGAGACCGAGTTATGGTATAAACGCCTTGGACATGTACACTACCGCAACTTGTATAGATTAAACAAAAGAGAGTTGGTAAGAGGCTTACCCAAAATACAGAAAATAGATAAGATATGTGACGAATGCCAGATTGGCAAACAAACTAGGAGTACTCACAAAAAGGTAAACTCCAATGCTACATCTAAACCGCTCCAACTTCTCTACATGAATCTTATTGGACTAACTAGAACCGAGAGTCGAGGTGGCAAGAAGTACATTCTGGTAATCGTTGATAACTTTACCAGAGATACTTGGGTAGTCTTCTTAAGGGACAAATCAGAAACTCTCGATGAAGTAAAAAAGGGTACTTAAACGTATCCAAATAGAAAAAGGTTCTCAAGTCTGTAAGATCCATAGTGATCATGGATCAGAATTTGAGAATAGCGGTTTTAAGAAGTTTTGCAGTGATCAGGGAATAACACATGAATTCTCTGCACCCAAAACACCACTACAAACTGGTATAGTAGAAAAAAAATAGAGTGCTTCAAGAAATGACAAATGTAATGTTAAATAGTATGAAGCTCCCTAAAAATCTTTGGGCCGTAGTTGTAAATACTGCTTGTTATATAATTAACCGCGTTTATACTAGAAAATCAAATGGTAAAATGACTTATGAAATGTGGTTTGATAAGAAGCCTACTGTCAAATACTTTTGATGTTTTGGCAGCAAGTGCTACATTTTATGTGATTGAGAAAATCTGGGTAAGTTTGACACCAAAAGTGATGAAGGAATATTTTTAGGGTATGCTCTGAATAGTTGAGCGTATCGGGTTCTTAATAAGAGGACCGATGTAATTCAAGAGTCCATTAATGTGGTTATTGACGATCACTTGAATACACCTATCTCAAGTTTAGAAAATGATGAAGTCCTTCTAATTGATAAATCAGACTCTTCATCAAGTCAAAATAACTCTGAACTAAGGACTGTTAAAGACCATCCAACTAATCAGATTCTTGAAAACCCTCTCACTACTCATAAACAATTGGAAGATATGTGTAATTATGTGTGCTTTACATCTCAGATAGAACCGGCTAACTTAAAAGAAGCTCTTACTAACGAAAACTGGATAGTTGCGATGCAAGAAGAGCTCAATCAATTTGTTAGAAATGATGTTTGGTACTTAGTTCCTAGACCTAAAGATAATCACATTATCGGAACTAAATGGATTTTCAAATATAAGTTTGATGAACTTGGTAATATTATTAGAAACATGTCTTGGCTGGTTGTACAGGGAAACACTTAAATTGAAGGCGTTGATTTTGATGAAACTTTTGCCCCGGTAGCTCGTCTTAAATCAATTAGATTATTTATATCCATTGGATGCTTTAGAAAGTTCAAAATATATCAAATGGATGTAAAGAGTACTTTTTTAAATGGCGATTTGCATGAAGAAGTGTAATTTGAACAACCAATGAGTTTTAAAGACTCTAAGAATGCTGATCATGTATACCGCTTAAAAATGGCCCTTTACAGTTTAAAACAAGCTCCCAGGGCATGGTATGAAAAGTTGACTAAGTTTTTACTAAGTCATAACTTTATAATGGGAAGTGTTGAAAATACATTATTTGTAAAGAAACATAATGATTACATTTTAATAGTGCAAATCTATGTTGATGATATTATATATGGATATACTTATGCTAACATGGCTGTTGAGTTTGCAGATCTTATTAAGACTAAGTTCAAAATGAGCATGGTTGGGGAATTGAATTATTTCCTAGGGTTGCAAGTAAAACAGTAACCTAATGGTTTCTTTATCTCTCAAACCAAGTATGCTATGAATTTAGTTAAAAAGTTTAGATTTGATAGTGGGAAAAATTTTGATATTCCTATGAGTACTACTTTAAAACTCTCAAAGGACTCTGCGGGTAAGAGTGTGGATCCTAAGATATATCGCAGTATGATTGGAAGTTTACTTTATTTAACTGCGAGCGTAGGAATTTGCGCTAGATATCAATCTGACCCTAAAGAGTCACATTTAATTGCTGTTAAGCGCATTTTGCGATATGTCTCTAGTTCAGCTAATCTTGATCTATGGTATCCACATGATACTAGTGTGCAATTAGCTGGTTACATGGATGCTGATTGGGCTGGTAACATTGATGATCGAAAATCAACCAGTGGGGGTTGTTTCTATGTAGGAAACTGTTTAGTTTCTTGGCAAAGTAAGAAACAAAGTTCCGTATCGCTCTCAACTGCTGAGGTTGAATACATTGCGGTAGGTAATGCATGTGCTCAGCTTGTATGGATGAAAAGAATGTTAAGTGATTACGGAATTGCACAAGATTCTATGGTTTTATATTGTGATAATTTCAGTGCAATTAATATATCCAAAAATCTGATCCAGCATTCACGAACCAAGCAAATTGATATTAGATATCATTACATTCTTGAATTAGTGGAAGAAAAAGACAATTTCTTTGGAATATATTTCGATCGAGATCAACTAGCTGACATATTCATAAAACCGCTTGATAAAAGCAGGTTTGCTAAATTGAAATTTGATCTTGGTATGTGAAATTTGAATTGATTATTCATGCATTTTTGTATCATAATGTACATATTTGTTATTTGAAATGTTTAAAATTTCAAATTTTATGAAAATTACATTTTTTGGGCTGTGCATGACCAGTCGAGTACATACTCGACCAGTCGTGGCACGACCGGTCGAGCATGTACTCGATCAGTCGTGTAGCGCGGGTTGGATGCTTTATTTGGGGGAAAATTACTTTTTCCTCATTTTGGGTGTCTTTTCCAATGGCTCCTAGGTCTACCGGTCGAACCCATCTCCTATTTCTTTAAGGTTAGTACATGGTTTTTATTTTCCTTGTAGAATTAAGTTCTTTGCATTCCCTTTTCATCATTAGTGTGGTTTATTTCTTAATTCATAGGGTTTTTGGGGTTTTCTTCTCAAAAATCTGATCTAGTGAAAACCCTCTCTACCTCTTTTGTAATCTGTTTGTTCTTTGTTATCTTTGGTACATATGGATGGTAGAGCCAAGAAGAAAGGATCTCGTGGTCCTTTTACTTCTCGATTAACTCCTATAATAGTACGCCACCTTCGGTCACCCGAAGATGATCCCTCTTATGTACGAGATATTAGGTTAAGCAATGTTATAGTTGAACGACCTATTAATGTTGATCATCTAGCTCCATTTGATATCCTTCCTCTCCTTTTGCCTGTAAGATGGGATAACATACTACATTGGGGTGGGCCGGCATACCGCTCTATTGCGCAAGCTATGTATGCTTGTATTACTGATTATTCTACTGAAAATCTGACATTCACTATCTCAACCAGAGAAGGTCCAATTGCTGTGGATTGACATCTTATCTCTGGCTTAATGGATTTACCTATCAATGATGAAGGTATTCCCATTAGTACTCTAGTGGCAAAACCATCTGAATCTGAGAAGCGAATGCTTATTAAAGATTTGTGCAATATAGATGTGGAATGGAATACTGCTGGAAATGTGCTTGCCTCAAAGTATTTGATACCTAGATACAAAGTCCTTCACAAGATATTCATTTCGAATGTTTATCCTCGTTCTGGTAACAAAACCAAACTCACTACGTTCGTGGTCCGTATGCTTCATTCCATCTTCTCTGGTTCATCTGTATATCTTCCTTCTTTGATTTATCATTGCATCATTCAGTTCCGTCTTCATCCAGGACACAGTGACATTCCCTTCGCGTATCTTATGTCTGTGTTGGCCACACAATTTAATGGCTATGCCTATAGGAGAAGCTCCCATTCATCACCTACCATTCAACAACTCCAATATTTATAAGATGAATTTGAAGTTGGCCCCAGGCCAAGTCAATGTGGGTATTGATGGAGCTTTGTAAGTGCTATAGTTTATATCCCTGTAAGTTGTCAAATTTGTGGTGACAAAATCTCTGTTATGTTTTATATAACCTGCTTAAGTGAAGCTCTCTCAAGGATCAACATTCATGACTTCATGAACAAACTAAGCTCACATCAAGCAAAGCTCTCAAGTACAAGACTCAAGATCTTGAATAAAAGAACTGATCACAAGACAAGACTCTTGAATGCAAGAACTGCTCACAAGACTCAAGCTGAAAAGAAAAAGAAAGTACAAGGCAAGACTCAAGCTGAACTCAAGACTCAAGTTGAAAGTCAAGCTGAACTCAAGACTCAAGCTGAAACTCAAGCCACTTCCATGATTGAGATACTTCAAGGTTTAGTCTACATCAAGACTTCAAGGCTCATTCTTCATGGTCTCTTGTTTCAATGTCCATACTTCATGATTGAGGTTTGTTTGACCATAGGATGACCTTAGAAGTAGGTCATTTTGGATACATAAGTCGAATGTTATTTTACATGTGATTGGTCTGTTCTTCGACCAGTCTTAGGTCTGCTTCGACTAGTCCTAGACTTGCTTCGACCAGTCTAAGAAAATCCTCGACCAGTCGTAAGTTTGTTACAAATTCCGGATAAAATCTGTTAGCCTTCGACTAGTCCGGATTGCTCGACCGATCGTAGGAACAATGTCAACTGCATTTCGACCAATCGTAGAATCTACGACTCGAAGTCAGCGAACCTTTGCGGGAGTTACGACGATCGAAGGAAATCTACGACCCGATCGTAGGAGGGCTACGACGATCGTAGAAGCAGTCAAAGTATATCCCGCCGGATTTTTCAAATATATATTACATCTTCGACTAGTCGAAGAGCACTCTAGACAGTCGAAGACCTGATCTTCTCACCTATAAATAGAGCACGAATCTCGGAAGAAATCATCGATTTAATTATAGTATTCAAGCCAATCTTCGTCGAACTTCGAGAGATAATTCGTGCTCCATCTAAGCTAAGTGTGCTTATTTAATATCTTCTTTCCTTAGCTTTATTTTAATTGATTTTGTTTCGTATATTCCAATCTGATTTGAAAAGAGGAATTGTTATTCCCTTTCTTTGGAATCAAAATCAATTAAGGCAAGCCCCTGTTTGGTTTAATTTAAAATCAATTAGATCTAGAACCATTGTAATCGAGTCTTGGACATTGAACTTGGACATTCAATCATCTACTTTGATTTGGTTCTACCGGTCTACAACGAAGAAGATATTCGTATTTTACATATTGTAAATTCCTTTCTATTATTTTGGTTTCTTTCAAGATTTGCGGAAAAATCTTGTTATTTTGGTTATCCGAGGAGAGCCAGAAAACTCAGAAGTGGGGGTTTTTTTAATTGTGTAAGCCCACATACAAAGACACAATTGTAAGGGTTTTGGGTGAACCTGGGAAAACCTATCTTTAGTGAATGCTAATATCCCCTGTGTGAGGATATTAGGAGTGGAGTAGCTTTTTGTGTGGCTGTTGGATAACAGTTGGTGAACACACAGGCGAACCACTATAAACCCTTGTGTTGTGGTTGATTGTTTTACTCTTCTAATTTTTATTCTTTTTGTGGGATGTATGTATGGTGGTGAATGTTGTAATTATTTTAAGCTTTGTGAGAATGTTGTAATAGCTTAGAATTTACTTTCTGCTATTCCTTTATAAGCTTGATTTTCAATTTCATTTGAAAGTTGTTCCAGCAAGGTTGCCCTGCCATTTTTATGGTGTATGGTTGTCCCTAGAACAATACATCTTTAATTACAAGTTATTTCATTTCAGTTTATATTTAATTCTGTATTCCTCTTCGATTTGAGACTTGATACAAAGACCTTTCTAGAAATAAGGTTGTCCTACCATAAACTCTGTTTTTGGTGTAAGGTTGTCCTTAGAATAACGTTTGTATCAACCTCTCAAGATCTGAATTTTGAGGTTGTTTTACTTTCCTGCATTGTTATTTAATTTGGCTATCATTTTCTTTATTATTCCGCTGTTATAAGTTTTTATTTGGCATTGTCCTATTCACCCCCCCTCTAGGACATATAGCTTGGCCTTTTCAAGTAGTATCAGAGCCTAATAGCTCGTTTTTTTTTGGATTTAATTCCTGAGCTAACGATTTAAGCTATTTAAGATGTCAAATTTTGATAGCCTTTCAGTCACTAGGCCTCCACCCTTTGATGGCTCCAACTATGCTTATTGGAAAGCCAGAATGAGGATCTTCCTCAAATCAATGGATGAAAATGTGTGGCAAGCCACAGTGACTGAATGGAATCCTCCTATCATGGAAGTTACTGGGGTTGATGGTTCAAAGTCTATGAAAACCACACCATATTACCAATGGACCACCCTTCAGAAAAGTGAGAGTAGTGCAAATGCTAAAGCACTAAATGCAATTACTTGCGCACTATCACCGAATGAGTTCAAAAGAATCATCTCTTGTGATACTGCAAAGCAAGCTTGGGATGTATTAGAAATGACACACGAGGGTACTACAATTGTCAAAAAATCTAAAGTCCAACTCCTCATAACCAGATTTGAAGAAATTCATATGGAGGAAAATGAAATGTTTATGGACTTCTACACTAGATTGAATGACATTGTAAACTCAATGTGGGGTCTTGGCGATAAAATCCCAGAAAGTAAAGTGTGTGCAAAAATACTACGCTCACTTCCTGAACGGTTCAATTCTAAAGTAACCGCAATCCAGGAACTTCGTGATACGGATAATATGAGGGTTGAAGAACTAGTTGGTTCTCTACAAACCTACGAGTTAAACTTTAAAGCTCTTAAAGGTAAATCTATCGCGCTAAAATCTTCTAAATGTAACTCAGAAGAAAATTCTGATTCAGAAGATGATATGGCTCTTTTGGCTAAAAAATTTTATAAGATTTTCAAAAGCAAGAAAAGGGTTGATTTTCAAAAATCAAATGACAAAAAGAAGTTTAGACCTAAATCTCGAAAATCCTTGAAAGATAGTCAATGTTACAACTGTCTAGAATATGGGCACTTAGCAAATAGATGTCCTAAAAGGGACAAACCCAAGAAGAAGGGTATGTTGGCTATATGGGATGAATCATCTGATTCTGAAGGTTCTTCTGAATCAGAAGATTCTGAAACTGAGTCGGGTAATGAGGTCAAAGCTCTTATGACTCTAGCCAAATTCACATTTTCAGATAATGACTCTACAAGTGAAGAAAATCTGAATAGTGAATGTGAAAATGAAGATGATCTTCAAGACGCTTACAATGCCCTATATAAGGAAAGTTGTAAAATTGTCAAACTTAAACTTCAAAAAGAAAAGTTTTCTAAACTCAAAAATTGTTTTGATTCACTTGTCTTAGAAAAATCACAAATTTCAGATAGTTTTGAAAAATCAAAATGTGATTTGGAATTCAAAAACTCACTAATTGTTGATTTAAAATCTGAAATTGAGAATCTTAAAACTGAAGTATCTTCTCTTCTGAGTTTAAAGGACACATGGAAATATGCCCAAGGTGATCCAAAGTTAGAAAAACTTTTATCCGGATCAAGAAAATGTGGCGATCGATCCGGATTGGGGTATGATAAAAATCTACCTCCTAAACAAAAGTATACTCCTCCTATGTTTGTTAAAGGAGAGTCCTCAAACTCAAAAGGGAAAAGTACTTATCAAGATTTTTCTAAAAATTCAAAAACTTTTCAAAAACTTAGAAACAGTCATGTCAACTTTAATCAGAATCGAAATCCACTAGCTGAAAAGATAGTTGATTTACTCAAGGAGCTATTAAAATCTAACTCTATAGGTCATTCCTACAAGTATACACAAAAGAAGACCAACTATGTTCCTAAACCCAAAACAGTTATGAAATGGGTTCCTAAAGTCACCTGCTTGGTTGCTCACACTGCTTTCAAAGCAACAAGTCATTCAAAGTGGTACCTAGACAGTGGATGCTCCAGGCATATGACAGGTGACAAAGCCTTATTCACCGATCTGAAAGATATGACTGATGGTTCAGTCACATTTGGTGATGGAAGCAACTGCAAGATTTTAGGCCAAGGTACGGTTCAACTTTTTAATCTTCCTGTGTTTAAAAATGTTTTATATGTTGAAGGCCTAAAGCACAACTTGCTTAGTATATCACAAATATGTGATAATAACCATAATATTCGGTTTTCTAATCAAAGTTGTGAAATACAAAATAATAAGGGTTCTGTAATATTAACTGGACGTAGAACGTCTGAAAATTGCTATATTATTTGCGAATCCAACTCATCTAATCAAACATGTTACATGGTCCATATAGACGAGACTGATTTATGGCACAAACGTCTTGGACATGTACATTATCGAAATCTATATCGATTGAGCAAACGAGAACTTGTAAGAGGTTTACCCAAACTTCAAAAATTAGATAAAATATGTGGTGAGTGCCAGATAGGCAAACAAACAAAGAACTCACACAAAAAGGTGAATTTAAATACCACATCAAGACCACTCGAACTTCTCCACATGGACCTGATAGGACATACCAGAACGGAAAGTCGTGGTGGTAAAAAGTACATCTTGGTAATAGTTGATGACTTTACCAGATTCACTTGGGTAGTCTTCTTAAGGGATAAATTTGAAACCCTTGAAGAAGTAAGAAAAGTTCTCAAAAGGATTCAAACTGAAAAATCCTCTCAAATCAGTAAAATTCGTAGTGATCATGGATCTGAATTTGAGAATAGCAATTTTGAGAAGTTCTGTACCGACCAAGGAATATTACATGAATTCTCTGCTCCCAAAACTCCACAACAAAATGGAATTGTAGAAAGGAAAATAGGGTGCTTCAAGAAATGGCTAATGTTATGTTAAATAGCATGAAGCTCTCTAAAAATCTTTGGGCTGAAGCAGTCAACACAGCTTGCTTTATTATTAACCGAGTCTACACTAGAAAAGATAATAATAAAACGGCTTACGAATTGTGGTTCAATAAAAAGCCTACTGTTAAATACATTCGAGTTTTTGGCAGCAAGTGCTATATTTTACGTGATCGTGAACATTTGGGAAAGTTCGATACGAAGAGTGATGAAGGTATTTTTCTAGGATACTCTTTAAACAGTCGAGCTTATAGAGTTTTGAATAAAAGGACTGGTGTGATTCAAGAATCCATTAATGTTGTCATTGATGATCACTTAAACACACCAATCTCTAATTCAGATAATGATGAAGTACTAATCATTGATAAACCCGATACTTCATCGAATCAGACTGATTCTGAGTTAAGGACTGTTAAAGATCATCCAACAACACAAATTCTTGGAAACCCTCTCACCGGTGTTCGCACCCGTAGACAACTTGAGGATATATGTAATTATGTATGTTTTACATCCCAAATTGAACCATCTAACGTAAAAGAAGCTCTGGCTGATGAACCGGATTGTTGCGATGCAAGATGAACTCAACCAATTCGTAAGAAATGATGTTTGGTATCTCGTACCAAGACCTAAAGATAAACACATCATTGGAACAAAATGGATTTTCAAAAATAAGTCTGATGAATGTGGAAATATAATTAGAAACAAGGCTAGACTGGTGGTACAAGGTTATACTCAAATTGAAGGGATTGATTTCGATGAAACCTTTGCACCAGTAGCACGTCTTGAATCTATCAGACTATTTATATCCATTGCATGTTTTAGAAAGATAAAGATCTATCAGATGAATGTGAAAAGTGCTTTTCTAAATGGCGATTTACATGAAGAAGTCTATGTTGAACAGCCAATGGGATTTGAAGATTCCAAAAATATTGATCATGTATATCGGCTTAAAAAGGCACTTTATGGATTAAAACAGGCACCTAGGGCATGGTATGAGAAATTAACAAAATTTCTTTTAACTCATAATTTTCAAATGGGATCTGTTGATAAAACTCTGTTTGTTAAGAAACATAATGATCATATCTTAATGGTACAGATTTATGTTGATGATATCATTTATGGATCAACTTGTACTGACTTGACTACTGAGTTTGCAGATTTGATGAAATCACAGTTTGAAATGAGCATGGTTGGGGAATTGACTTATTTCCTTGGATTGCAAGTAAAGCAACAACCTGAAGGAATATTCATTTCTCAATCTAAGTATGCCTTGAATCTAATCAAGAGATTTGGATTTGAAAATGGCAAAAATTTTGATACTCCTATGAGTACTACCCTGAAACTATCAAAAGACTCTAATGGTAAAAATGTTGACTCAAAACTTTATCGGAGTATGATTGGTAGTTTGTTATATTTAACTGCTAGTAGACCTGATATTTCACTAAGTGTTGGTATTTGCGCAAGATATCAATCTGATCCAAAAGAATCTCACTTGATTGCTGTCAAGCGAATTATTAGATATGTCGCAAGTACTGTAAATCTAGGTCTCTGGTATCCTCATGAAACCAATGCCCAATTAGCTGGGTACTCGGATGCTGACTGGGCTGGCAATCTAGATGATAGAAAATCAACCAGTGATGGTTATTTTTTTATTGGAAATTGTCTAGTTTCCTGGTTTAGTAAGAAACAAAATTCTATATCACTTTCAACAGCTGATATTATTGCTGGTAATGCATGTACACAGCTTGTCTGGATGCAACGAATGCTAAGTGATTATGGAATTAAACAGGATTCTATGTTATTACACTGATAATTCCAGTGCGATAAATATTTCAAAAAATCCTATTCAGCATTCTCGTACTAAGCACATTGACATTAGATTTCATTATATAAGGGAATTAGTAGAAGAAAAAGTTATATCTCTAGAATATATTCCTACTTAAGATCAACGCGCTGATATTTTCACAAAACCTCTAGATAAAAGTAGGTTCAAAAAGATGAAATTTGATCTTGGCATGTGTATTTTAAATTGATAATTTATGCCTTCTTGTATAATATTGTATATATTTGCTAGATTGTATTTCAATTTTTGTAAAAATTGCTAGAAAATTGAATTTTTTGGGGTTTGTATGACCAGTCGTGAGTATACACGACCAGTCGTACTACGACCGGTCGTAGATACCCACGACCAGTCGTGGAGCACGGGTTTCACTTCAAATAGTATCCATGCTATCTCAAATGGTACTCAGATTTGTTTGCCTTCCTTAATCTGTCATTTCATTCTTCAGTTTCGCCTCCATCCTGGTCATAATGACATTCCATTTGCATACTTTATGACTGTATTGGCTACTCATATGTTAGTCGATATGCCTGTTGATGAAGCACCAATCCATCATATGATCTTCAACAATACAAATATTAATAAGATGAAGTTGGATCTGCTTCCTGAACAAGGTGGTGGTGTTGATGGTGGTCCTGAAGAAGCTGATGTTGATATTAATATGGATGATATTTTTGAGGAACTGGATTCTGACTTTGCTAATGATCCAGATTTTGTACCATCTGATGTTGATGCACGTCTGAGTGCATTAGAAGTTAGAGTTGAGGATATAAATGTTAAGTTGGAAAACATGTCTGTTGCTCATGATTTGCAATTCAAGTATATGCGCAAATATCTTAGGCGCTTGAACAAAGGCATGCACCAACTTGATCCTTCTATTCCTGCTCCATCTTCAAGTTCTAATTCTGACTAGTTTTTATGAGACTTTTTGGTCTGTAATAACTTTCTTACTTAGCACTTATTTGCTTGGGTATGAGTTGGATTCTATTTATGTATTATGCTGAATATTTGTTCTTGATGTAATGCTGAATATATGTGATGTTATCTTGTGTATCTCTATGTCACTCTAAATATTTCTTTTGCTATACTCTCTTACTTCCTCATGTTTCCTCTCATGACTTCCTTTATTTAGTTCTCCTTTGTCATATTGTGACAAAAAGGGGGAGAATGGTTTGTTCTTAATGTGATTGTGTGAGGGGAATAGCAGTGGTTATGTTACCCAGGGGGAGTTAGGGGGAGTATATGAGAGTATATGTGATCTTGTTGAATGAATCTGAGCTGAGACTGGTTGAATGTTAAATGTTGAATATTGATTTGCATGTATTAACCAGTTGATTTACTTTTGTTTGGTTATGTGTTTTGTCACTAATTTGACAAAGGGGGAGATTGTAAGTGCCATAGTTTATATCCCTGTAAGTTGTCAAATTTGTGGTGACAAAATCTCTGTTATGTTTTATATAACCTGCTTAAGTGAAGCTCTCTCAAGGATCAACATTCATGACTTCATGAACAAACTAAGCTCACATCAAGCAAAGCTCTCAAGTACAAGACTCAAGATCTTGAATGAAAGAACTGATCACAAGATAAGACTCTTGAATGCAAGAACTGCTCACAAGACTCAAGCTGAAAAGAAAAAGAAAGTACAAGGCAAGACTCAAGCTGAACTCAAGACTCAAGTTGAAAGTCAAGCTGAACTCAAGACTCAAGCTGAAACTCAAGCCACTTCCATGATTGAGATACTTCAAGGTTTAGTCTACATCAAGACTTCAAGGCTCATTCTTCATGGTCTCTTGTTTCAATGTCCATACTTCATGATTGAGGTTTGTTTGACCATAGGATGACCTTAGAAGTAGGTCATTTTGGATACATAAGTCGAATGTTATTTTACATGTGATTGGTCTGTTCTTCGACCAGTCTTAGGTCTGCTTCGACTAGTCCTAGACTTGCTTCGACCAGTCTAAGAAAATCCTCGACCAGTCATAAGTTTGTTACAAATTCCGGATAAAATCTGTTAGCCTTCGACTAGTCCTGGAATCTGTTCGACCAGTCGTAGGAACAGTGTTTCTGCATCTTCGACCAGTCGTAGAATCTACGACTCGAAGTCCAGCGAACCTTTGCAGGAGTTACGACCAGTCGAAGGAAACCTACGACCAGTCGTAGGAGGGCTACGACCAGTCGTAGAACGGTCAAAGTATATCCCGCCGGATTTTTCAAATATCTGTTACATCTTTGACTAGTCGAAGAGCACTCTAGACCAGTCGAAGACCTGATCTTCTCACCTATAAATAGAGCACGAATCTCAGAAGAAATCATCGATTTAATTATAGTATTCAAGCCAATCTTCGTCGAACTTCTGAGAGATAATTCTGTGCTCCATCTAAGCTAAGTGTGCTTATTTAATATCTTCTTTCCTTAGCTTTATTTTAATTGATTTTGTTTCTGTTATTCCAATCTGATTTGAAAAGAGGAATTGTTATTCCCTTTCTTTGGAATCAAAATCAATTAAGGCAAGCCCTGTTTGGTTTAATTTAAAATCAATTAGATCTAGAACCATTGTAATCAAGACTTGGACATTGAACTTGGACATTCAATCATCTACTTTGATTTGGTTCTACCGGTGCTACAACGAAGAAGATATTCGTATTTTACATATTGTAAATTCCTTTCTATTATTTTAGTTTCTTTCAAGATTTGCCGGAAAAATCTTGTTATTTTGGTTATCCGAGGAGAGCCAGGAAAACTCGAAGTGGGGGTTTTTAATTGTGTAAGCCCACATACCACGACCCACCTGTAAGCGATTTGGGTGAACCTGGGAAAACCTATCTTTCGAGAACGCTAATATCCCCTGAGTGAGGATATTAGGAGTGGAGTAGCTTTTGTGTGGCTGTTGTATAACAGTTGGTGAACACAGGCGAACCACTATAAACCCTTGTGTTGTGGTTGATTGTTTTACTCTTCTAATTTTTATTCTTTTTGTGGGATGTATGTATGGTGGTGAATGTTGTAATTATTTCAAGCTTTGTGAGAATGTTGTAATAGCTTAGAATTTACTTTCTGCTATTCCTTTATAAGCTTGATTTTCAATTTCATTTGAAAGTTGTTCCAGCAAGGTTGCCCTGCCATTTTTATGGTGTATGGCTGTCCCTAGAACAATACATCTTTAATTACAAGTTATTTCATTTCAGTTTTTATTTAATTCTGTATTCCTCTTTGATTTGAGACTTAATACAAAGACCTTTCTAGAAATAAGGTTGTCCTACCATAAACTCTGTTTTTGGTGTAAGGTTGTCCTTAGAATAACGTTTGTATCAACCTCTCAAGATCTGAATTTTGAAGTTGTTTTACTTTCCTGCATTGTTATTTAATTTGGCTATCATTTTCTTTATTATTCCGCTGTTATAAGTTTTTATTTGGCATTATCCTATTCACCCCCCCTCTAGGACATATAGCTTGGCCTTTTCAAGCTGATGCCGCAAATGAAGAAGAAGGGGATTTGCCTTTAGATGACATTAATATGGATGATATTTTTGATGAGATCGGATCCGATTCAGCAGATGATCCTAATTATCAGCCATCTGTATTTGATGTGCGTTTACGCTCACTTGAGGAGAAGGTAGAAAATATGAATGTCCCATGATTTGCAATTCAAATATATGCAAAAGTATCTTAGGCGTCTTAACAAGAGACTTCATCAACTTGATCCTACCATACCTGATCATTCTTTAGGTTCTAATTAGTATTTGCTTATGTGGTTTGTAATAGCTTTTATGATACTTGGATTTCTTTTATTTTCTGGGTTGAACATGGTTAATCATGCTTGAAGAATGCTTATTTACGGATTTACTATCTTAAATATCTTGTTCATTTATTCCTCTTGTTACTCTTCTTATTCTTCCTTATTTATCTACTTCCATTATCATTCAGCGGTTCCTTCCTTTGTCATATTGTCAAAAAAAGGGAGAGAATTTTATCATGCCTTATGATATGTGGCATGTGGATTGTGGATTGTGGATGTGGACTGTGGATTGTGGATAGGTAACCATCCAAGTTTTTTTAAGGGGGAGTATTATTGGGGGAGTAGATGCAATTTGTTTTGTCCTGTTTATAACTGGTGCATGATTCTTTAACCAGGTTGTAATTGATTTATCTTGATAACTGATGCATGATTCTTTATTGTTCATATAATGCTTATTTTTAACGAAGTGTGTTTTGTCACAAATTTGACAAAGGGGGAGATTGTAAGTGCTATGTTTTCTCGCTCCTATTATTGTCAAATTTTGTAGTGCCAAAAGCTCTTGGAATCTGTAACTTATGTAGCTCATCTACAAGTTCAAGACATTGCATCTCATGTACAAGATCAAAGGTCTTTACCTTAAGAACTTCAAATGCAAGATCAAGAGATATACAAGTTCAAGTACATAGTTCACTCCTTCAAAATCCAAAGTTCAAGGTTTTAAAGCTTTATCTAAAGGCAACACAATAGTCTTTACTTTGGTACTCAAAACTCAAGTTGGAATATAAGACAAGTACTTCAATTTCAAGCTTCAAAAAGTCTCAAGATCAAGCTTCATAGTATGTCAAGATCTCAAGCTTCATGAACTTCAAAGAATAACTATCAACTAAAGCAAAAGAAGATTCAATGTTCATACATTGCTTATAAGGTATGAATGACCCTAGATTGACCATAGGATAGGTCATTTTGAATACTTAATTTAAATGGGTCATTTTATAAGTGCATAGTCTGTTTTTTGACTAGTCGTAGACTAAGTTCGACAAGTCCTAACACTGGCTCGACGAGTTCAAGAAATGCTCGACTAGTCCTAAGGTTGTTACTTATTTTTGAGATTTTTTTTATTGCCTTGACCAGTCTTGGAGACTACTCGACTGGTCGAGTGAACAGTGCTCGACTAGTCCTGCAGGCTCGACTCAAAGTCTAGCAAGTAATTTGAATTCCACACGACCAGTCGTGGACAGGACTCGACCGGTCATGGAGGCCACTCTACTGGTCGAGCAGGTCCTTCGACCAGTCGTGGAATGGTCTGATTTTATCGCACCCAAATTTTTAAAAGTTTGTTGGTCCTTCGACCAGTTGAACCAACCTCAGGACCAGTCGAAGCTGCGATTTCTGTACTTATAAATAGAGCATAAATTTCAGAGTTTGATATTCAATTTAAACAAAATTAATACACCACTCTAACAGATAAGTTAGTGATATTCTTAAGCTATTTAGTGTTCATTTCATATTCTCTTTAATTAGCTTTCTTTGTATTTGATTTTGAGTTTCTGCATTCTAATCATATTTGAAGAAGGGATTGAAATTTTCCCATTTCTTGGAATCAAAATCAAATCGAGCTAGCCCAACTTGATTTAATTTAAAAATCATTTAGAACGTAGAACCATTTCATAAATGAGTGTGGACATTGAACTTCTACTCCGATTTGGTTCTACTGCGCTACATCAAAGGGGAATATACAGATAAGTTTATTTACTTTTCTGTAAATTTCTATTTTGGTTTTTGAGATTGTGCCAGGAAAATCTCTATTTTGGTTTATCTGAGGTGATCCAGAAAACTTATAGTGTGGGGTTTTTTGAATTATGTAAGCCTACTTGAAAGACACAATTGTGAGGGTTTTAGGTGAACCTTAAAAAACCTATTTTCATAGTGAACGCTAATATCCACTCTATGAAGATATTATGAGTGGAGTAGTTGTGTGGCTATTTTTCTAAACAGTTGGTGTACACAGAAGCGAACCACTATAATTTTTGGTCTTGTGGTGATTGATTGTTTATTTCATTTTGTGGATGTCGTAATTTCCCTTTATGTATTTGTGGAGAATGTTGTAATTTCTTTTATGCAAGTGTGGGAATGTTGTAATAGCTTAGTTATTTCCTTTGCTATTTATTTATTTATTCCTCTATATTAGTTTGACTTTTTCATACACAGATCGTTCTAGGAATCAGGTTGTCCTACCATAAGCCATTGGTTTTTGGTGTAAGGTTGTCCTTAAAACAACATCTGTATCAGCCTCTCAATACTTGTACACTTGAGGTTGTTTTACATTTCTGCATTGTGGATTGTTTAAGTGCTATCTTTATTTATATTTGTTTAAATTCTGCATTTAATTTTTAATTGGGCATAGTCCTATTCACCCTCCCCCCCTCTAAGACTCTTAGCTTGGCCTTTTCAAGTGGTATCAAAGCCTAATAGCTCGCTTTAATTATTCTTTTTAAATTTCTTTCCTGAGCTAATCGATCTGAGATATTTGAGATGTCAAATTTTGATAGCCTTTCAATCACTAGGCCTCCACCATTTGATGGTTCCAATTATGCCTATTGGAAAGCCAGGATGAGAATTTTTTTAAAATCCTTGGATGAGAGTGTGTGGCAAGCCACAGTGACTAATTGGATCCCTCCTACCACTAAAGTAATTGGTATAGACGGATCCAAAACTATGAAAGTCTCACCTTATTTTTCTTGGACCACTCTTCAGAAAAGTGAGAGTAGTGTTAATGCAAAGGCTTTAAATGTCATAATTGCGCACTATCACCAAATGAATTCAAAAGGATTATATCCTGTGATACTGCAAAGCAAGCCTGGGATATTTTAGAAATGACATACGAGGGAACAACAATTGTCAAGAAATCTAAAGTCCAAATCCTCACAACCAAATTTGAGGAAATACGTTTGAAAGAAAATGAAACCTTCATAGACTTCTATATAAGATTGAATGACATTGTGAACTCTATGTGGGGTCTCGGTGATAGAATCCCAGAAAGTAAAGTCAGTGCAAAGATAATATGCTCACTCCCTGAACGGTTAAATTCAAAGGTGACTGCGATACAGGAACTTCATGGTACGGATAATATGAGGGTAAAAGAATTAGTTGGCTCATTACAGACTTATGAGTTAACTTTTAAAGCTCCTAAAGGTAAATATATCACCCTTAAATCTTCTAAAAGTATTTCTCAAGAAAAAAGTAGCAATTCTGATTTAGAAAACTCTGAAGATGATATGACCCTTTTAGCTAGAAAGTTTTATAAGATTTTTAAAAGTAAAAAGTGGGTAGATTTGCAAAAATCTAATGAAAAGAAAAAAATCTGAATCTAAAACTTGAAAATCTTTAAAAGACAGTCAGTGTTACAACTGCCATGAATATGGGCATTTAGTAAACAAGTGTCCTAAAAAGGATAAACCTAAAAAGAAAGGTATGTTGGCTACTTGGAATAAATCTTCTTGCTCTAAAGCCTCTTCTGAGTCAAAAGATTCTGAAACCGAGTCGGGTAATGAATTTAAAGCCCTTATGACTCTAGCTAAGTTCACTATTTCAGATAATGATGATTCAACTAGTGAAGAAAATCTGAATAGTGATCATGAAATTGAAGAAGATCTTCAAGATGCTTATAATGCCCTCTACCAGAAAAGTTGTAAAATTGCTGTAAAACTAAAACTTCAGAAAGAAAAGTTTTTAAAACTTAAAGAAAATTTTGATAAGCTTGTTTTAGAAAAATCTCATATTTCAGACTGTTTTGAAAAACTAAGTGTGACTTAGATTTCAAAAACTCCCAAATTAAAAACTTAAAATCTAAAAATGAAAAGTTAAAACTTGAAGTCTCTTCACTTTTGAGTTTAAAAGACACATGGAGGTATGCCCAAGGTGATCCTAAGTTAGAAAAACTCTTATTCGGATCCAGAAAATGTGGTGTTCGATTTGGATTGGGTTACGATAAAAGTATTCCTCCTAAACATAAGAATACTCTACCCAAATTTTTGAAAGGGGAGTCTTTAAACTCAAAAGGGAAAAGTCTGAATAAAACTATTATTAAAATGCTAAGACTTTTCAATCTTTAAAACCTAAAAGCAACCATATCAACTATAAAAATTAGAATCGTAATCCTTTAGCCGAGAAAATTGTTGATTTACTTAAGGAGCTCTTAAAATCTAACTCAGTGGGTCAGTCTTATAACAACTACAAACATAAGAAGACCAACTATATTCCTAAACCCAAGACTGTAATGAAATGGGTTACTTGCTTGGTTGCCCACACCGCTTTCAAAGCTACAAGCCATTCAAAGTGGTACCTAGAGAGTGGATGCTCCAGACACATGACTGGTGACAAAGGTCTGTTGACCAATCTTAAAGATATGATTGATGGTTCAGTCACATTCGGTGATGGTAGTAACTACAGGATTGTTGGCGAAGGTACGGTTCAACTCTTTAACCTTCCTTAGTTAAGAATGTTTTATATATAGAAGGGTTGAAACACAACTTATTAAGCATATCTCAAATATGCGATAATAATTATAGTGTAAAATTTACTAACCAAGGATGTGATATTCTAAATAAAAATGATTCTATAATATTAATTGGTCGCAGAACGTCTGAAAACTGCTAAATTGTGAGTGATTCAAGCTCATGTAATCTATCGTGCTACATGGTCCATACGCATAAACGCGTTGGACCTGTATACTACCACAACTTGTATAGATTGAGCAAAAGAGAGTTGGTAAGAGGCGTACCTAAAATATAGAAAATAAATAAGATATGTGGCGAATGCCAGATTGGCAAACAAACTAAGAGTACTCACAAAAAGGTGAACTCCAATGCCACATCTAAACCGCTCGAACTTCTCCACATGGATCTTATTAGACCAACCAGAACTGAGAGTCAAGGTGGCAAGAAGTACATTCTGGTAATCGTTGATGACTTTACCAGATATACTTGGGTAGTCTTCTTAAGAGACAAATTAGAAACTCTCGATGAAGTAAAAAGGGTACTTAAACGTATTCGAATAGAAAAAAGTTTTCAAGTCTATAAGATCCATAGTGATCATGGATCAGAATTTGAGAATAGCAGTTTTGAGAAGTTTTGTAGTGATCAGGGAATATCACATGAATTCTCTGTACCCAAAAGACCACAACAAAATGGTATAGTAGAAAGAAAAAATAGAGTGCTTTAAGAAATGAAAAATGTAATGTTAAATAGTATGAAGCTCCCTAAAAATCTTTGGGCCGAAGCTGTAAATACTGCTTGTTATATAATTAACCGCGTTTATACTAGAAAATCAAATGGTAAAATGACTTATGAAATGTGGTTTGATAAGAAGCTTATTGTCAAATACTTTCGAGTTTTTGGCAGCAAGTGCTACATTTTATGTGACCGAGAAAATCTGGGTAAGTTTGACACCAAAGGTCATGAAGGGATATTTTTAGGGTATGCTCTGAATAGTTGAGCATATCGGGTTCTTAATAAGAGGACCAGTGTAATTCAAGAGTCCATTAATGTGGTTATTGACGATCACTTGAATATTCCTGTCTCAAGTTCAGAAAATGATGAAGTCCTTCTAATTGTTAAATCAGACTCTTCATCAAGTCAAAATAACTCTGAACTGAGGACTGTTAAGACCATCTAACTAATCAGATTCATGAAAACCCTCTCACTGGTGTGCACACTCATAAAAAACTGGAAGATATGTGTAATTACGTGTACTTTACATCTCAGATAGAACCAACTAATGTAAAAGAAGCTCTTACTGACGAAAACTGGATAGTTACGATGCAAGAAGAGCTCAATCAATTTGTCAGAAATGATGTTTGGCACTTAGTTCCTAGACCTAAAGATAAACACATTATCAGAACTAAATAGATTTTTAAAAATAAGTCTGATGAACTTGGTAATATTATTAGAAATAAGGCTAGGCTGGTTGTACAGGGGTGCACTCAAATTGATGGCATCGATTATAATGAAACCTTTGCCCCAGTAACTCATCTTGAATCAATCAGACTATTTATATCCATTGCATGCTTTAGAAAGTTCAAAATATATCAAATGGATGTAAAGAGTGCTTTTTAAAATGGCGTTTTGTATGAAGAAGTGTATGTTAAACAATCAATAGGTTTTAAAGACTCTAAGAATGCTGATCATGTATACCGCTTAAAAATGGCCCTTTACAGTTTAAAACAAGCTCCCAGGGCATGGTACGAAAAGTTGACTAAGTTTTTACTAAATCCTAACTTTATAATGGGAAGTGTTGATAAGACATTGTTTGTAAAGAAACATAATGATCACATTTTAAGAGTACAAATCTATGTTGATGATATTATATTTGGATTACCTGTGCTAACATGACTGTTGAGTTTGCAGATCTTATAAAGTCTAAGTTTGAAATGAGCATGGTTGGGGAATTGAATTATTTCATAGGGTTGCAAGTAAAACAACAATCTGATGGTTTCTTTATCTCTCAAACCAAGTATGTTCTGAACTTAGTTAAAAAGTTCAGATTTGAGAGTGGGAAAATTTTTGATACTCTTATAAGTACTACTTTAAAACTCTCAAAGGACTCTGTAGGTAAGAGTGTGGATCCTAAGCTATATCGCAGTATGATTGGAAGTTTACTTTATTTAACTGCGAGCCGACTTGATATTGCATTTAGCATAGGAATTTGTGATAGATATCAATCTGACCCTAAAGAGTCACATTTAATTGCTATTAAGCACATTTTGTGATATGTTAGTTCAGCTAATCTTGGTCTATGGTATCCACATGATACTAGTGTGCAATTAGCTAGTTACACGGATGTTGATTGGGCTGGTAACATTAATGACCGAAAATCAACCAATGGTGGTTGTTTCTATGTAGGGAACTGTTTAGTTTCTTGGCAAAGTAAGAAATAAAGTTCCAGATCACTCTCAACTGCTGAGGTTGAATACATTGCGGTAGGTAATGCATGTACTTAGCTTGTATGGATGAAAAGAATGTTAAGCGATTACGGAATTGTACAAGATTCTATGATTTTATATTGTGATAATTCCAGTGCAATTAATATATCTAAAAATCTAATCCAGCATTCACGAACCAAGCACATTGACATTAGATATCATTACATTCATGAATTAGTGGAAGAAAAGACAATTTCATTGGAATATATTCCGACCGAGAATCAACTAGCTGACGTATTCACAAAACCCCTTGATAAAAGCAGGTTTGCTAAATTGAAATTTGATCTTGGTATGTGTAATATGAATTGATTATTCATGCATTTCTGTATCATAATGTACATATTTGTTATTTTAAATGTTTAAAATTTCAAAATTTATGAAAATTATATTTTTTGGGCTGTGCATGACCAGTCGAGTATATACTCGACCAGTCGTGGCACGATCGGCCGAGCATGTACTCGACCAGCCGTGTAGCGCGGGTTGAATGCTTTATTTGGGGGAAAAATTACTTTTTCCTCATTTTAGGTGTCTTTTCCAACGGCTCCTAGGTCGACCGGTCGAACCCATCTCCTATTTCTTCAAGGTTAGTGCATGGTTTTCATTTTCCTTGTAGAATCAAGTTCTTTGCATTTCCTTTTCATCATTGGTGTGGTTTATTTCTTGATTCATAGTAGTTTTTGGAGTTTTCTTCTTAAAAATCTGATGTAGTAAAAACCCTCTCTCCCTCTTTTATAATCTGTTTGTTCTTTGTTATCTTTGGTAAATATTGATGGTAGAGCCAAGAAGAAAGGATCTCGTGGTCCTTCTACTTCTCGATCAACTCCTGTAACAGTGTGCCACCTTCGGTCACCGAAGATAATCCCTCTTATGTACGGGATATTAGGTTGCACAATGTTATAGTTGAACGACCTGTTAATGTTGATCATCTATCTCCGTTTGATATCATTCCTCTCCTTCAGTCTGTAAGATGGGATAACATACTGCATTAGGGTGGGCTGGCATAACACTCTATTGCACAAGCTATGTATGCTTGTATTACTGATTATTCTATTAAAAATCTGACATTCACTATTTCAACCAGAGAAGGTTCAATTGTTGTGGATTGACATCTTATCTCTGGCTTAATGGATTTATGTGTCAATGATGAAGGTATTCCCATTAGCACTCTAGTGGCAAAACCATCTGAATCTGAGAAGCGAATGCTTACTAGATATTTGTGCAATATAGATGCAGAATGGAATACTGCTGGAAATGCGCTTGCCTCAAAGTATTTGTTACCCAGATACAGAATCCTTCATAGGATATTCATTTCGAATGTTTATCCTCGTTCTAGTAACAAAACTGAACTCACTACGTCATGGTCCGTATTCTTCATTCCATCATCTCTGGTTCATCTGTATGTCTTCCTTCTTTGATTTGTCATTGCATCATTTAGTTCCGTCTCCATCCAGGACAGTGACATTCCGTTCATGTATCTTATGACTATGTTGGCCATACATAGGTTAATGGCTATGTCTATAGGAGAAGTTCCCATTCATCACCTACCATTCAATAACTCCAATATTTATAAGATGAATTTGAAGTTAGCCCTAGGCCAAGTCAATGTGGGTGTTGGTGGAGCTGATGCTGCAAATGAAGAAGAAGGTGATTTGCCTCTAGATGACATCAATATGGATGATATTTTTGATGAGATCGAATCCGATTCTGTAGATGATCCTGATTATCAGCCATCTGTCTTTGATGCGCATTTGCGCTCACTTGAGGAGAAGGTAAAAAACATGAATGTGTCCCGTGATTTGCAATTCGAATATATGCGCAAGTATCTTAGGTGCCTTAATAAGGGACTTCATCAACTTGATCCTACCATACCTGATCCTTCTTCGGGTTTTGATTAGTATTTTCTTATGTGGTTTGTAATAACTTTTATGATACTTGGATTTCTTTTATTTTCTGGGTTGAACATGGTTAATCATGCTTGAACAATGCTTGTTTATGGATTTACTATCTTGAATATCTTGTTCATTTATTCCTCTTGTTACTCTTCTTATTCTTCCTTATTTATCTACTTCCATTATCATTCAGTGGTTCCTTCCTTTGTCATATTGTGACAAAAGGGGGAGAATTTAATCATGCCTTATGATATGTGGCATGTGCATTGTGGATTGTGGATGTGGAGTGTGGATTATGGATAGGTAGCCATCCAATTTTTTGTAAGGGGGAGTAAGTAAGGGGGAGTAGATGTGATTTGTTTTGTCCTGTTTATAACTGGTGCATGATTCTTTAACCAGGTTGTAATTAATTTATATTGATAACTGTTGCATGATGCTTTATTGTGCATATTATGCTTATTTTTAATGAAGTGTGTTTTGTCACAAATTTGACAAAGGGGGAGATTGTAAGTGTTATGTTTTCTCACTCCTATTATTGTCAAATTTTGTATTGCCAAAAGCTCTTGGAATCTGTGTCTTGTGTAGCTCATCTACAAGTTCAAGACATTGCATCTCATGTATAAGATCATAGGTCTTTACCTTAAGAACTTCAAATGCAAGATCAAGAGATATAGAAGTTCAAGTACATAGTTCACTCTTTCAAACTCCAAAGTTCAAGGTTTCAAAGCTTTATCTAAAGGTAAGATAATAGTCTTCACTTTAGTACTCAAAAGTCAAGTTGGAATACAAGTCAAGTACTTCAATTTTAAGCTTTGAAAAGTCTCAAGATCAAGATTCATAGTATGTCAAGATCTCAAGCTTCGTGAACTTCAAAGAACGACTATAAACTGATGCAAAAGATGATTCAATGTTCATACATTGCTTATGAGGTATGAATGACCCTAGATTGACCATAGGATAGGTCATTTTGAATACATAATTTAATTGGGTCATTTTATAAGTGCATAGTCTATTTTTCGACTAGTCTTAGACTAAGTTCGACTAGTCCTAACACTTGCTCGACCAGTCCAAGAAATCCTCAACCAGTCCTAAGGTTGTTACTTATTTTCAGAATTTTTTGTTATTACCTCTACCAGTCTTGGAGACTGCTCGACCGGTCATGTGAACAGTGCTCAACCATTCCTGCAGGCTCGACTCAAAGTCCAGCAACTAATTTGAGTTCCACATGACCAGTCGTGGATAGGACTCGACCAGTCGTGGAAGCCACTCGACCAGTTGAGCAGGTCCTTCGACCAGTTGTAGAACGGTTTGATCTTATCGCGCCCAAATTTTCAAAAGTTTGTTAGTCCTTCGACCAGTCGAACTGACCTTAGGGCCAATCGAAGATGCAATTTCTACACTTATAAATAGAACACGAATTTCAGAGTTTGATATTCAATTCAAGCAAAATCAATACGCCACTCTGACAAATAAGTTAGTGATATTCTTAAGCTATTTAGTGTTCATTTCATATTCTCTTTAATTAGCTTTCTTTGTATTTGATTTTGAGTTTCTGCATTCCCATCATATTTGAAGAAGGGATTGAAATTTTCCCATTTCTTGGAATCAAAATCAAATCGAGCTAGCCCAACTTGATTTAATTTAAAAATCATTTAGAAACTAGAACCATATCATAAGTGAGTGTGGACATTGAACTTCTACGTTGAACTTCTACTCCGATTTGGTTCTACCGGGCTGCATCAAAGGAGAATATACAGATAAGTTTATTTACTTTTTTGTAAATTTCTGTTTTGGTTTTTGAGATTGTGCCAGGAAAATCTTTATTTTGGTTTATCTGAGGTGATCCGAAAAACTTAGAGTATGGGGATTTTCTGAATTGTGTAAGCCCACTTGAAAGACACAATTGTGAAGGTTTTAGGTGAACCTTGAAAAACCTATTTTCATAGTGAATGCTAATATCCACTGTGTGAGGATATTAGGAGTGGAGTAGTTGTGTGGTAGTTTTTCTAAACAGTTGGTGTACACACAAGCGAACGACTATAATTTCTAGTCTTGTGGTGATTGATTGTTTATTTCATTTTGTGGATGTTATAATTTCCCTTTATGCATTTGTGGAGAATGTTGTAATTTCTTTTATGCAAGTGTGGGAATGTTGTAATAACTTAGTTATTTCCTTTACTATTTATTTCTTTATTCCTCTGTATCAGTTTGAGTTTTTCATACACAGACTGTTCTAGGAATCAGGTTGTCCTACCATAAGCCATTGGTTTTTGGTGTAAAGATGTCCTTAGAACAACATCTGTATCAATCTCTCAATACTTATACACTTGAGGTTATTTTACATTTCTGCATTGTGGATTGTTTAAGTGCTATGTTTATTTATGTTTGTTTAAATTCTGCATTTAATTTTTAATTTGGCATAGTCCTATTCACCCCCCTCTAGGAATCTTAGCTCGGCCTTTTCAAGGCCTCAGCCGAGGATGTCGAGAAGCTGATGGTTCGACTAGGAGAGGGCCACCTGAGGGAGCTGGGGCTCCCAAGGGAGATCAACGAGCTACAAGCTCGCGCTGACTCAACTAAGTCTGACCTGAACGACTCGATGGTAGACAATGCTCGGTTGGCTATTGAGCTTGAGGCTGTTAAGCACGAGGCTACTAAAAGTCTCGCCAAGAAGCACTCCGAACTGGAGGCCTTAGCTGCCACCCAGGCTGTCGCGGCTGTGGAGGAGTTCAAATCTTCCAAGGAGCGGGTCGACGAGTTGGACAAGGTTTATAACTTTGCCTACAATGCTGGTTATAAAGCATGCTTGAGTGACGTATGAGGCACTTATCCCGAGTTGGACTTTGATGTCTTAGCGATCGAGGATGCTGAGGGCTCTCCAGAGGCAGAGGCGGTCCCCCCAACGACAGTCGAAGCGGAGTAGGCCCCTAAAGCCGAGCCACCAGTTGACTTGACCTCAGGCTGACCTCTCTTATTCCCCCTCTTATCTTTTATACTAAAAATTTTGTAATCAGAAGTTTCAAGTGTTAATGAAATCTATCTTTTGCCTCAGTGTGTGAATGTTTGCCTTTTAAGTTATTGGTAGTAGAATTTATTGAATGACAAGCCAACCTCTTCTCTAAGGGGTCGGTTCATCAAAGGGTTCCATTTCTGCACTTGGGAAATGACCCCTTGTAGTGCAATTTCCCGTTTAGTAGACCGTTGTCGAATGACGAGCTAACCCCTTCTTTAAGGGATCGGTTCGTCGAAGGAGTTCATCTCTACACATGAGAGACGACCCTTCATAGCGTACTCGGATAACGAAGTAACCATATAGTAGACTAAGTAGAAGAGGAAGAGGTGATACTTTTATTAAGATCCGAAATAGCTAGTGCCATACATAGTTTTTCCCCTCAAGGATAGTAGATTTTCAAGTGCTCAGCATTCCATGGTTGTGGCAATGGATGTCCCTCAGGTCTTCCAAATGGTAGGACCTAGGCTTTGCCGAGTTGACCACATGGTAGGGTCCCTCCCAGTTCGGCCCAAGGAACCCTACTCTGGGCTCCATAGTGTTTGGGAAGACGCAGCGAAGGACTCAATCTCCTCATTGAAACTGCCTTGTCTTGACTCTGGAGTTGTAGAACCAAGTGACTTGTTGATGCCGAGCCGCAACTTGGAGTTTGACGATGTCTTGCAACTCTTCAAGTAGCTCGAGGCTTGTCGCGATCTGGTTGGCATTTTTCTCTTCTTAATAGCTCCTTACTCGTATGGTGGGGAGTCCTATCTTGACTGGGATGATGACCTCTGAGCCGTAAGACAATGAAGAGGGGGTTTCTCCTGTGGATGACTGAGCTGTGGTCCTATAGACCCAGAGAACAACCAAGAGCTCATCAGCCTAGTTGCCTTTGGCTTTCTCCAATTTTATCTTCAAATGATGTTTGATGACCTTGTTCATAGCTTCCAACTGTCCATTGGACTATGGGTGACGAGGTGAAGAGTAAGTGTTGGTAATGCCGAGCCATCGGCACATACCTCGGAACTTATCATTGTCGAATTGTTTCTCATTATCAATCACGATGGTGCATGGGATTCCAAACCGACAGATGATGTTCTTCCATACAAAATCTGTCACCTTTTGCTCGGTAATCTTAGCCATTGGCTTGGTCTTAGCCCACTTGGTGAAGTAATCGACTGCCACGATTGCAAACTTGGTCTGTCCTTTTCCAGGAGGCAGAGGCCCATTGATGTCGATTCCCCACTGGACGAACGACTACGACCTGCTCATAGGGGTCAGCTCTTTTGCGGGCTGCCTCAACACGACAGCGAATCTTTGACACTTGTCACACCTCTGGACAAAGTTCTTAGAATCTTCTCGGATGTCGGCCAGAAGCACCCTTGATGAAGTATCTTCTGAGCCAATGCGCGGCTCTCGGAATGATTTTCACAAATTCCTTCATGGATTTTTTGGATCACATAGTCCGCTTTATCGAGTTGGAAACACCTGAGGTATAGTTGGGAGTACCCTTTTTTATACAGAGTGTCATCCAGGATCACGTACCGTGCTGCTTTGATTTTCAAACACCGACCCTCCAACTTGTCTCGGGGGACCACCATTGTTGAGGTACATGATGATCGGATCCATCCAGCTTGGAGTTGCTTGTACTGGGTTGATCATCTCATGGTCAGCTCGATCGATGCTCGGGTTATCCAAGAATTGCACCGAGACAATCCTCGGGATCTTCCCCTCAGTAGCTGAGGCCAGCTTTGCGAGGGCGTCGGCCCTAAAGTTCTCAACTCTCAGAATCTGGCTGATGATGCAGTCTTTGGACTTTCTCATCGGTTTCCGGGCTTCGGCCAAATATGCCATCATCCTCGTTTCCTTAGCCTCATATTTTGTCGATATATGGTTCGTGACGAGTTGAGAGTCACACCGCACGTCTAAAAGCTGATCCCCCAGATTGGTGGCTAGTCTAAGTCCGCCAACAGAGTTCGTACTCTGCCTCATTATTGGATGCCCCGAAACCAAGCCTGATTATGTACTGGATAGTGGTCACTTCAGGTGCGACCAGGATGATTCCCACCCTAGCTCATTTCAAATTAGACAACCCATCCACAAAGAGGGTCCATTTTCTATTCTTGAGGAGAGGAAGTGCTGGGCAAGCAACAAGGGCTGCCTCAGGACTAATCATGATCTCCGAACCGGTACCTTCGATCTCGCAACTCGAAGTTGTGAACTCTGTTATAAAGTCAGCGATGGCCTGACCCTTAATCGCAATCCTTAGTCGATATTGAATATCGAACTCTCCAAGTTCCACCGCCCACTTGGTCAGACACCCGAATACTTCTGGCTTCTAGAGTACCTATCGAAGAGGTGAATCTGTGAGGACGATGATGGAATGTGCCTAGAAGTACGGGCGTAACCTCCGAGCAAAGATCACTAAACTTAGAGCCAACTTCTCCATGCTTGGGTACCTGGTCTCGATGGGGACCATTGCCTTGCTAGTGTAGTAGATGGATCACTGTTTACCTTCCACTTTTTGAATAACGGCCGAGCTAACGGTCGAGGCTGAGACTACTAAGTATAAAAACAGAGGTTCACCCACCTCTGGCTTGGACAACAGAGGCGGTAACCCCAGGTACTGCTTCAATTGTTGAAAAGCCTGCTCACAGTCTGAGGTCCACTCTACTTTCTTGTGACCCTTCAACTGCTGGAAAAAGGGGAGACATCTGTCAGTGGCTCTACATATAAACCACCCGAGCGTGGTGACTCGTCTGGTGAGGCACTGAATTTCCTTCATTGTTCGAGGTGAGCTCATGTCGAGTAAAGCTTTAATCTTGTTGGGGTTCGCCTCAATGCCCCTTCGTCTGACTTAAAATCTAAGGAATTTGCCTAAGCCCACACTGAAGGCACACTTGGCGGGGTTCAGCTTCCCGTGATATTCTCGGAGGATCTAGAAGGTCTCTCCGAGATCTCTAACGTGGTCAGATGCTTTGATACTTTTGACGAGCATGTCATCGACGTAAACCTCCATGGTCTGACCAATCTGTCAAGCAAACATTTGATTCACTTGCCTTTGGTATGTTGCCCCAGCATTCTTCAGACCAAAGGGCATGACCCGGTAACAATAGAGACCTTTGTCTATGATGAAGGTTGTCTTCTGTCTGTCTGGGGGGTACATCGTGATTTGATTGTACCTAGAGTACGCATATAAGAAGGTGAGTAGCTCATGTCTGACCGTGCTGTTAATCAGCTGATTGATCTAAGGTAGAGGGAAGCTATCTTTGGGGCAGGCTTTGTTCAGATCTGAGTAATCCACACAAACCTGTCACTTCCCATTGGCCTTCTTCACGAGGACCACATTTTCGATCCAATCCGAGCAGTGAACTTCTTCAATGAAACCTGTGCTAGGGAGTTTCAACACTTCGTCAGCTATGGCCACATAGCTCTCGGGCTAAATGCTCTCCTCTTATGTTTTACTGTCTTGTGCTCTGGGTCTACATTCATCTTATGAACCATGATCTCTGGAGGGATGCCTGACATGTCCTGGTGTATCCAAGCGAAGACGTCCTTGTGCTGTCATAAGAAGGTCAGCATCTGAGCTCGCTGCTCAGAATTCAGCAATGACCTGAGCTGAACTATTTTACTTGGATCGGCGTCCTCGAGTGGGACAGTCACAAGATCTTCAGTGGACAAGTCCTTTACAGGATTATCTTCCCTGGGGTCGAGTACATTTATTGTGAGGGCTTGCTTTACTAAGCCTTTTCTTACTGCCACCGAGTAACTCCTTGGATATATCCGACCCCCCCTTTGGCTGGGAACTTCATCATCAAATGGTAAGTAGATACGACTGCTCTCATGGCATTGAGGGACGGCCGACCCAAGATGGCGTTGTGGGCTGATAGTACATTCACTACCAAGAAGTCCACTAGCAGAGTCACCTGATTCTTCCCTTCTCTCGCTGTGACTGGGAGGGAAATAACACCCTCGGAGATCACCTTATCTCCGACAAATCCTTGTAGCAGAGTCTTTATGGGTCGGAGGCACGACTTATCTATCCCTATCTTATCGAATGCCTTGGAATAAAGTATATTAGCCGAGCTCCCAGTGTCGACCAGGATACGGTAGACTTTGTGATTGGCTTATTGTCATCGCAACCACTAAGGCATCATCATGGGGATGCTGAATGCCCCACGCATCATCCTCTATAAACGTAAGGCTACAGGGGCTTACTCTAAGCTCTTTCCTTGGCCTTTCGGCCGAGTAGACGTAGTGCTCCTGGAATGGACCTTACGAGCCCGATTCGAATCTTCGCCTCCAAACGGGCCACCATAAATCATTTGGATCTTTGCAACCTCATCCGCAGCTTTGTGGGGCTGGTCATCCTTCCAAGTCTGCCTCTCTTCTTTCACATACTAGCCTAGATGACCCTTGTGGATGAGGGTCTGGAACTCATCTTTTAAGTCGACGCAGTCACTAGTGTTGTGGCCGTGGTCGCGATGGAAATGACAGTACTTACATTTTTCTTGCTGGCCTACCTCGGTCTTCATATAACTTGGCCAATACAGTAACCTTTGATTCTAGATGTCTAGCAGGATATGTTCTGGAGATGTGTTGAGAGGAGTGTATGAGTTGAACTTGCTCTCGGGCCTCCCACTCGGTCTCCTATCTCAGGAGGCATTATCGTCTGACCTCCTTTTATCCGCGTGCTGCGGTGCTTCATCCCTCCACCTCTTCCCTTTAGACGAGGACTTAGAGGTCTGGTTGCTCTTGCGTGAGCTGAAGAATTCTTTAGCATTGGTGTACTTCTGTGTACGGCTGATAAGATCACTAAGGGTTGACGGTGGGTTCTTTCTGATGGAGAACATGAATCTCCCATCCTTCAGTCCGCTGATCGTTACGGACAGTGCCATCTTGTCAGAGTTGTCATCCACCTGTAGGGCCTCCTCATTGAAGCGGGAGATGTAGTCTTTCAATGACTCTCTACTCTTCTGTTTGAGGGTAAGCTAGTCGGTCGACGGCTTCCAACTCTTCTTGCCAATGATAAACTGGGTCAGGAATGATCTGTTGAGCTCAGCAATGGTGCTGATAGACCTTGACTTCAGCTGTCGGTACCAATTCCTTGCGGCCCCAGTCAGAGTTATTGAGAAGGCTCGGTACATCATCACTTTCGAGGTGGATTGAATCTGTATCCACGATTAGTACGACTCTAAGTGCTCGGTGGGGTCCCTGGACCCCGAGTATTAAATGACGGGAGGCATCCTGAACCTCAAAGGCATTATCTTGCTCATGATATCAGTAGTGAATGGGGGTTCGGTCTCTTCCATCATTGTTTGCACTGTAGTCGAAGTCAGAGTCTTCTGGTTCTGCTGTAGAGTTTTAATCTGACCCCGGAGCTTGTCCAGTTAAGCTTCCCATGGGTTCCAATTCTCCGCCATGGTTTCTTGAGGGATTTTGACCTCTAGCGTTTTACCTCTTCTTCTTCTCTCCAACTCGTGGCGGAGGTCAGTTGGGGCTAGCGCCGAGGTCGTAAATATGTAGGTCGGCTCTGCATGCTGTGTAGGATCTAGAGCTCGAGCAGATAGGTTCTGGGATGCTTTAGGACGGGAGCGTATGAGCAGTGGATCCTCTTCGGTTACAGGGGCCATCTCTTCTGGATTGAGAGGTACTCGTTGTTCCTTCATCCGATTAATCTTGTCCCTCGGCATTTGCACTTCTTTCTTTAAAGCTCGGTATTTACCTCCTTAGCCTTGGGTCCATTGAGATAGCCCAATCAGAGACGACTCGGTATGCAGTAGTGAAGGCGAGTGATGTTGCCCACTCGGCTTAGGCTCCGTGGTCATTTTCGAGAGTGTTTTCTTCTCTCCTCTTGCCAATTTTGGTAAAGCTCTATAGTCTTTTCGTATCGAATTTCCCACAGACGGCGCCAAAATGTTGATACAAAAATCTGGATCACCCTCCGCCGAGTCATGTGTGCTTGGAGGTAACCTTGGTCCTTTACAGAACAATAAACAAAAGAGACCTTGGGTTAAGCAGGGGACCCTCCGATGCCAAAGTTAGACTAGGAAAACTGGGTCTAAGTAGTGTAAAGTTGGGTGAGGGTGTGAGATGTTACGTACCTGTTCCTGTAGAAATGATCTGTTTTTATACTTGAGGATAGTCTTGAATGTGTCCGATGATCTCGGCACGGTTATCGCCACTACGCAAGAGCTACGCGTGCGCGGTCATTGGCAGTTATCCGGAGATTGTGCACAAAGCATTACTCCTGTCATGTGTTACTAGATTTAATCCGTTAATGATGTTGCTGACTGAGCTCTTATCTGGGCCGACCTTGTGGCTCAGATCTTGCTCCGCAATCTGAGCCCACAAATAAGCTAACTGCTCATGCGTTAAGTAGAGGAGCTCTGCTCAGAGGGACACTAGACGGATAGCAATTCTCTTTTGCATTCAGAGTCAACAGTCCATACTATTATTGCTCCGAGGTTCGGCTAGTAGGATGTGTGATGACTCCTTCTGAGTCTTGGGTCGGTGTCATAGTGCTACTAGAGTACTCGGGTCGGACATTCACCTCGGGTTGGATGCATATCAGTTCAAGGCCTTACTCACCAGTGCAACGTTAACCTTGATGCGGCTCGGTTCAGATTTACCTATAACAGGTACCACCCACGTATAAGCTCATTTTGAGTATTAAAGGTTAGTAAGTGACAACGTAGGCTAGTTATATAAAAAAAAATATTTAAGGATTTTGGGAAATCCAAAATAGCGAAAATTCAGTATGTTACAAGTTGGTATGAGATGATTTTTCTTCTATTTATAGCTTTGATATGGCCATCTATATCCTTCCCACGTCCTGACAGTTACCATAATCGTTCAGCACTACTTGACTTCCTCTATTTTTCCTTTTGCCATATGTCCTGTAACTGCTTTTACATGATTGCTTCTTTATTGGTCACTCAAACATTGACATGACCGTTTGATACAATCTAACCACTATTATTAAGAAATCTAATTCATACATATCTGCAGATCTTCGAATACACCATGTGGATCCATACAGATTACATGTAACTCCCCCTGATTGATTCTCTAAGGAAATGACAATAATGAGGATGAATATTGCCCCTCATGTCACTTTGCCTCTGGGAAAAGGTGAAAGTGACGTTTAACCTCTCCTAAATGCAACATTTATTGCCTACACATGTCAGCAAGTTGATAACTGACTTCAGCCAATTCATCATAACATATCAATGACGATTACAATTTATCCAAGCAAGGGACAAACCTCGTGTTGATGCGTGTTCTTACATCACTTACAACAAAATTGCAAGGATGCCCTAATAAATGTTTCCTTCTCTCGGCTGATATAAGCGCCGTTTCAAATTCATTTTTACTCTTTTCTTCTTCTAAACAACTCTGAATTACGATTTTCTTCTCAAGCAATGGTTGCCTCTTCATCTTTCACTCCAACATTCTAGTAAGGTGATTTGATTATTGTAATGGATGTGCTTACTGATAAGCGCATCAATAAGACGTTATTTCAATCGCGCCATTGGTGATTACTACTTCTTAGGTCCGACATTCACTCCATCAACAAAGGTTGAAGAAGTTAGCATGATGGATCCTCTATTTCCTCTCTGCCCCAGCGAGATACTATTGATCTAATCTAATTTTGTCACCAATGCCTTAGAGAATCCCCAATCATGGCCGAAATCGCTCCCGGAATGGGAAGCTTAGTTTGCTTATGTCTCCTCTCAACATGAGGCATCTTGGAGAGAATCAGGCATCTATGAGTGCATTAAACTCTCCGTCTACGACTATCCATCAAATCTAGCTCTTCTACTTGCAGCTTTAACTTTCTGGAGCTCATCGACCAACACCTTCTTCGTCTATGATCCCATGAGTCCAACCATATTTGATGTTTCAACTTTGACCCAGCTTCTTCCTTTTCGTGAAGTCATTAATACAGGATTTGCATGGAAAGAGGCCAAACACTTCACAAACAAGGTTGGCAATTTCTACTCTCACTTCATGATAGCCTACCGTAATCACAGCGAACTGGTCGATTATGAAGAGCATATAACTTTCCTATTGCTTTGGATGTGTTGGCATTTACTCTGCGTGAATGCCCTACAAATCATTACCGAATATGTCTCATTAGCCGAGGACCTTACCCATGGTTGAAAGCTCGCTTTTCCATCTTTCGTACTTGGTCATCTATATAGAGGAATATATGAGGTTACTAACAAAAGTTTATATTCTTAAGGAGGACCACCGTGGCTTCTTCAAATGTGGGCCGATGAGTACTTCCGCCTTTCTCTTGTACATCACTCCATCAATTTTGAAGTCGTTTATACTTCCTATGACAAGCGCGCCATCCATTCCCCCCAAGAAAGTCAACCCTTTTCAGTGTATATGGATACAATGTTCTTTCCTTTGGACAGGGACAAGTGGAATCGGTCATTAACTCCATTCCACAAGGGAGAATATAGTCCCGGTTGGCTTACTAGCCGATATGCACAAGAAAGATGATGATGAGGCATCCCAAATGCACCTGGCATGGGAGAGCTACCTAATTGGCTGAGACCTTCCATATGCAGGTTCGATCAAGTTTGACAAGAATGCTAAGGCCAGGATCAAACAATATTACCCAAACTTGCTTGCTCGGTAGCTTGGTCTAGTTCAATGCATCCCTTATCCCCTTACTCAGAAAACCTTCAACCAACCACCCTTCAATTGACAAGTTGCGAACAATCTCGAGCTCTACTAATCTCTACTTTCTTCTTTCCAAGAAGCCAATCAGGCTCTTGAAATTCCCTACTATCCAAATCAACCATAGGCAATGAATACTTTCATTGTTTGGTGGGAGAACAATTATCAAAGGTTATTGAAGAAATCTCTAAAGGAGATTATAGCTTAGCTTTCTTCAAAGCTTGAGCCTAAAGGAAAGAAAAGGGCAGCATACTCATCGACCAGCACACCAAGCGAAAAAATAAACAAGGTAAAGAAAAGATCGTCCATGACATCCCCTTCTCAAGCTCCGTCAACCAAAGTTGTTGTTGCTTCAACATGCTAGAAGATCGTGATGAGAATTTTTGCCGCTCCTACACCCCTACCAGTTCACCAATCTCCACCAGCTCTGAAGAGAAATCCAGACTTAGGAGCTCCACTTGGTCCACCTCCAAAGCCTCTTGTCTTGATTCTTAGATGTGTTGATCCTCATTTCCCATCAAAAACTGTGGAACGATCATTGCTAGCTTCATTAGAGCCTCTACGGGCATCAGGTACTTCTTTGGTGGAGGCCATATCTTCCTTTGAAAAATATTTCAAAACCAAGTACTAGCCTAGTCTCTCCATTGTCGATTACTCAAAAGAAATCGAGAAAGGCTTGAAACGTCATTAAGAAGCTCATTATAACAAATGCTAGAATAAATGGTGGCAGGATAGCGAAAGATTAAAAAACTCTGATCTTTCTTTCGATGGAAAGTTTCTTACCCCCTATCATCCTAATCCGCCACAATTACCTACTTCAAGGCAAATGTTGGCAATGATAATAAAAAAATCCTTGAGATGTGGATAAATGATCTATCACTTACATTGTTCATTTACTTACCTATATATAATTATTCTGAATTATCTTGATTTTCATGTTAACTGACTATCCCTTTTTCCTTATAGTCACTCGAGAATTAATGGCCGCCAATAAATAGATCATTGTGGCGTAGGCGTTACAACATCGCTTACTAACGACCGACATTCCTGAGATCACTGAAGTTCATACTGTTGATTCTGAAAACATGGTCTAAAAGTACCCTAGTTTATCAATCTACATGATGATTGAGTTATAGAGTCAAATGAGCCCCACCTTGAAGACTATATGACTGAAATCGTAACAAGAAGGAAAAGTTCAGGGAAGCCCTAAAGGTAAATTAAGCCTCACACCCCATAACCAAAACACTCAGATAAAAGAACCCCCTCATAACCTAAGTTTGCTCAAAATCAAATAAGAAAACTCCTTTAAAAAACTTAAAATCATAAGGTTCCAGTTGCAAAGTTATATGAAAATGAAAATAAATTTTCTGCAACTGTCGATGACATCGAACTCTGTTCAATGACATCGAAAAGGTACCCAAATATGTCTAGCAAGCTCTATAGGAAAATATCTAAAAAGATCAATAAATCGAATGATGTTCGATGTCATCCAAAGAACATTCGATGACATCGAAAAAGGAACCAATCCATCTAGAGATTTTCCAAAGGAAATCATAAATTATTCGATGCAATCAAACTACCCTTGATGTTATCGAAATTCAAACTTTGATGACATCGAATAAGGTTCGATGATATTGATAAAAATGACCAAAACTGTCTAGCAAGCTTTCAGAATTTTTGATGAAAATCTCGATGACATCAAAAAGTCATTCGATGACTTCAAAGGTGTCCTTCGATGACATCGAAGACAACTTGATGACATCGAGCAAAACTATCCAAGCACTTACAAGAATATTTCTGTACAAAGGCTCGATGTAATCAAAGTTAGTTCAAGTCATCAAAGGACCTTTGATGACATTGAATCCTAACAGAATTCTGCCCGTTTTTTTGACCGTTAGGATTTTGTTGTCTATTTATTGAGGGTTGCTTCCTTAGTTCCTTAGTGAGAAAATAGTGAGATTTAAGAGAGTTATTGTTATAGGATTATTCCCTACTATCTTAAATCCCTTTTCTCATAGGAGTTCATCCTTCAACCCTATCTTAAATGCAATAATTGAAGAATCAATAGATTGGATTAAAGTAAGAACTCCACCATTCAAGGATCTTCCATTAACTCATTTATTGGCAAATCATTGTGCTGGAATCCTTTGAATGCTTAATATTTGAGAATCTCATCCACACTAAAAGACTCATATTTAATAGATAAGATTCACCAAAATACCTTGACCCAACATCGACGACTTACATTGGAGCATCTACAATAGTTGCAGATCAGGGGAGCCGAAGGTTCTTTGTCGACATGGGAGATCATTTTCAATATGTGCTAAAAATGTGGCTCACTCACTTGCAAGTAAGTAATAGAGTCCATAAGAGTCTGAAGCCCTTTCCTTGTGTAGGATTTGGTTTTAGAGTTTTTTCTCAAACTTGTTAAGACCTTTTGTAGGCCTCTGATAGGAGAATACGTATAGTCTCCTTGTGTAAGATGTATTGCCTTATGTAAGCA
This sequence comes from Magnolia sinica, assembly GCF_029962835.1. Classification (NCBI taxonomy): domain Eukaryota; kingdom Viridiplantae; phylum Streptophyta; class Magnoliopsida; order Magnoliales; family Magnoliaceae; genus Magnolia; species Magnolia sinica. Next base: position 79,923,775 of record NC_080573.1, read on the forward strand.
TATGTATTACCTTGTGTAGGCATATTGTTTTTGCCTTGCGTAGGCATATGAGGTTTCCTTGTGTAGGCATTTAATTCATACCTTGTGTAGGTTGTGAAGGTTTATGGATAACCTAATTTAAAACCATTGGATAGTGAAATCCGTCACACTCTAGGGTAGAGTGCATCAGCAGGGAGTGGAGCAGGCACATAGCCCACTATATATTGTTGCATTTGTGATGATTGCTCTTGCTCATATGTATTAACTGTTGGAATGTTTAATTTATGTACAATACATGTTTGTTATAATGTAGCACTTAGATTTCTCACTATCTCAGAATATGAATATGAATGACATGTAGATAATCCTACTTAACTTGATCTAAATTGGTAGAATTTATAGTTTAGTAAGATTAAAGTTATTAAAGGTCCTATTCACCCCTCTTTAGGACACTTGGACATACATCCATACTTCAGTAGTAGTGGTCCTACCACAATTTCAATTGGTATCAGAGTGATTTCCTCTTGAAGGGTTTAATAACCTAGAGGGAGATCTTAATTGAAGTTGGATTTATGGCTAATGGAGAGGGACCATCGGTCTCTCGACCAACTATCTTTGATGGTTCACACTATACATATTGGAAAGTTAGGATGAACATCTTTTTGTAGTCCTTAGACCATGATGTTTGGGAAATTGTTGAAAATGGATATGTGCTACCAACTGAACAAGTGGTACTTGATAATGGCACTGCCATTTCTAGACCTAAACCAAAAGTAATGTGGAATGACTATGAAAAATAAATGAAAACATGTGAAGCCAAAGCAATGAATGCTATTTATTGTGCAATTCCACAAGAAGAATTTAAGCAAATTTGTACATGTGGAACTTTAAAAGAATCATGGAATTTATTGGAAACTACCTATGAAGGAACAAGCACAGTAAAGAGGTCGAAGCTGCAGCTCTCGACAACCCAATTTGAAAATATCAAAATGGATAAACATGAGACATTTATAGAGTTTTATACAAAGTTAAATGACATATGTAACTCCATGTGGGGACTTAGAGAGAGAATACCGGTACCTAAAGTTTGTAGAAAAATCTTTAGATCCCTACCGGAATGCTTCAATTCCAAAGTCACCACCATTGAAGAATGTATAAATATTGATGAAATGAAGGTAGAAGAACTGGTGGATTCTCTACAAACTTTTGAACTACACTTCAAAACTCCCATAAAATCTAAAAAAATGTTCTTAAGGCCTCTAAAACTATAACTCCAATAGAGGAAGAAGAAAGTGAGAATGAAGATGTTAATTAGGAGGTGGCTCTTTTGGCCAAACGGTTTAAAAAATTCTTCAACAAGAACTATGGAAAAACATACAACAAGGGGAGACAATGGGACAACAAACACTTTGGACACTTTTTCAATTAATCGAACACCTTTCGATGCCATTAAATATCTGTTTGATGACATCGAAGATTTACACAGTGCGACATAGCGCGACTTCCGAATTCGATTCAACTTGGGATTTTACCTTCGATGCCATCGAAGGCATTACGTACAGTGCATAAATTTGAGGCCGTTTCCAAAGACGGTCTGGGAAAGCTTATAAATATAGATTCTTTAAGGAGTTCTAAGGAGAGAATTAGGGTTTAAGGAGTAGAGCAAAAGAGTGAAGCAACCTTCCAATAGTTTTTCTTCTTCCTTAATTTATTTTTAATGTTTTGTTTAAGGGTTTTAGTCTTAATCATGTCTATGATTAACTAAACCTCTTAGCTAGGGCTAAGAGGTGAAGCTTGTAGTTTGTTTGGATGTTTATCTTACCTTGATTCAAGTTTATGTTGAAGTTTATTAATTTTTAGTTTGATTAAAGGAATATTTTCAGTTTTCTATGATTTATTGTGACTCTAATTATAGTAGATGTTGTGAGAACTTTGAATATCTTCTTACTTATTTTAAGTTGTGAGATTTGTAAAATTCGTGATTTACCATTATATCCTGGGCATGGTGGATGGTTGAATTCCCTTCCGATGATCACAATGGTTCTTCATGTGGGAACTAATTCAATGAGAAGTTCAAGATTATTTTAATTATTCCATCTTCCAACTAGATAGGATATGACTTCAATTCCAGTTATGTTTATTGAATCAAGTGAAGTAGCATCTTAACAACTTCAAGTGTATCCTTGGTGCACTAATTCCTCTGTTAATTAATAATTCTTTCACAATTATTCTCAACGATTCTAGATTTAATTTAGTTCTGATTCTAGTTCTAGTTTTAATTATATTTCAGAACACGCACAAGTTTAGTCCATGTGGATTCGACCTCGGTCTCACCGAGTTATTACTACATTGCGACCCTGCACTTAGGGTTGTGAACAAGTTTTTGGCCCCGTTGCCGGGGACTTCGGTTACGTTTTTTAGATATTAATTAGTATTGGAATTAGTTTAGGATTATGGTTAATTTTTTATTATGCTCTTAGGTTAGGATTTTCTGAATTTATTCTAGGGAACTAACTTTGCTTTTTGTTTTGTAGGATCCTAACATAGAAACTCCAATCCGATAACTTCTCTCCAACTCTCTCTTATTTTTCAATTTCATAATTGTTGCAGTTTTTAGTTTTTTAGTTTTTTTTTTAGTTGTTTAGAAATTGAGGGCCGTGAGTGTTTCATGCCCAAGTGGGTTCGTGATAACACTCTCCTTCTCTTGAGTGAAGGAGGATTAGTTAAAGGGTTACCTATCCATCACCAGATCAGACACCACTTGAGATCCTCTGAGTTAATTGAAGTAATGGCTGCAAATCAACCTTAACATCCAGTTGAGGAAGTTCAAGATGAGAATGAAGTGCATCATGCTCCCCTGTCTCGTACTTTACGAGATTACTTACAACCGGTGGGAGTGAGTACACCTTCCTACATGGTGTTTCCACTGAATGTAGGAAACGTGGATTCTAAACCAGGAGTGATTCAACTCCTTCCTAAATTTCATGGACTAGACTTTGAAAGTCCATATTTGCACATTAAAGAATTTGATGAGATAGTTGCCATATTACAATTTCCGAACATGTCTGAGGACACAGTGAGACTGAAGTTGTTTCCCTTCTCAATGAAGGAAAATGCTAAATTGCGGTTGGACACCTTAAAGCCGCAATCTATCAGCACATGGGTTGAGATGACCTAGGAATTCCTTAAAACATTCTTCCCATTTCATAAAAAAATATTTTAAGGAAGGCAATCATGAACTTTGCCCAAAAAGAGGAAGAAATTTCCTTCCAAGGCTGGGAAAGGTTCAAGGATATCATGAATTCATGTTCACATCATAGCTATGAAATCTAGCAGATAATAAGCTTTTTCTATAACAGACTAATATCATCCATGCGCCAATTTGTAGAGATGATATGTAGTGGCAAATTCATGAACAAGGATGCCGATGATGTGTGGTATTACTTAGATCAACTTGTAGAAAATGCGCAATCATGGGATACCTCCCTAAGACCCACCATGTCTAAGCCTATTCAGTTAAGAGAGAAAGGAGGAATGTATCTCTTAAAAGAAGAAGATGACATGAGTGCAATGGTGGCCAGTCTCACAAGGAAATTCAAGGCCATGGAACTTGAGAAGGTGGAAACAGTCAAACCAAAGGAGGTTGTGGAAGTTGCTTGCGATATTTGTGCTAGCAACATATATGTAACGCAAGATTTTTCTACAATTCCTGCGTTCCAAGAGTTGTTAAACGAGCAATCAAACACCGCAAATAACTACCAACGACCATCGACCATTCAGTGGACCCACCTCAAATACCTATAATTCCAATTGGAGGAACCATCCAAACTTCAGTTGGAGGAACAGATAAACGGCCAATCCTCAAGAGGCCCTTACTCAACTTCTCAATTAAAGGAAACCTCGAGAGGATCCGGTTCTTAAGCATATCCAAAACTAAGAGCTCTTTAATCAAGGCACATTACAAGCATTCCAAGACCTTACTAAGGCCATACAAAGGATTAAGTCACACTTAACGATTGGGAAGAAAGGGACTTTTCTAGCCCAACCTCTACCCAATCTAAAACCACAATGTGAGATAAGTGACCCAAGCTCTTCACATAACATAGAACAAGCTAAATCTATCATCACTCTTAGAAGTGGAAAGACGATAAAACTATTCCAACGAGGGTTGAAAAGCCTAAGGACTCGGAAGAAGTTGAGAGTGATAGACATAACATTACTTCACAAGAGAAAGAACCAGAATATCAAAATAAGTCGATTGCACCATTCCCTCAATGGTTCATTGCACCAAAACCTCTAACTCTTAGTATATTCTAGAGGTGCTTAAGAAAGTGAAGGTCAATATCTCTCTACTAAATGCCGTTAAACAAATCCCTTCATATGCCAAATTTCTGAAAGATTTATGTATGACCAAAAGATGGTAAAATATTCAAAAGAAAATCTTTTTGACAGAAAAAGTGAGTGCCATCCTCAAGTAAGAAGTGCCACAAAAATACAAAGACCCCGGTAGCCCAACCATCACTTTTGGAATTGGTAACCACCAGATTGAACACACACTTCTTGACTTAGGGGCAAGTGTTAATTTGATCCATTTCTTGGTTTACAAACAATTGGGTCTAGGTGAATTAAAACCCACTCGGACCATATTACAACTTGCTTTTCGATCGGTCCGTGTACCAAGAGGGATGATTGAGGATGTATTGGTCCAGGTTGATAAATTCTACTATCCAGTAGATTTTATTGTTCTAGATACTCAACTCATCGTGGATGTGAGCACTCAAATTTTCGTCATTCTTGGTCGCCCATTCCTTGCTACATCAAATGCCATCATTAATTGTAGGAGCGAAATTATGAATTTATCTTTCAAAAATATGACATTGGAGATCAACATCTTTTTCAATATGAAGTTAGAGGATGATAGAAATATCCATGACATTAACATGATCAATTCTTTTGTGGAAGATAAAGTACTTTTGACTTTATACTCTGACCGTTTAGAGATGTGCTTGGCTCACTCCCCTTATTTAGATGATGACATGATTAGGGAGATGGATGCCTTGCTTGATGCTACGCCAGTACTTAAAGTTAATCGGTGTAGACCACAATTTGAAACTTTGCCCCAAACCGATATAGTGCCTCTACCATCTAGCCTTAAAGCACCGAAGCTTGACCTAAAGCCTTTATTTGCTGATCTTAAATATGTCTACTTAAGTCAAGATGATACATACCCGGTGGTGATTTCTTCCCACCTTAAGAAAGAACAAGAGAGTGTGCTTATTTCAACTCTCATCGAGCATAAAAGAGTGCTTGGATGATCGATTGCGGACATCAAGGGAATTAACCCTTTGATTTGTACTCATCGCATTCATCTCAAGGATAATGTGAAGACCTCCAGACAACCACAATGTCGATTAAATCCAAATATGAATGAAGTGGTTAAAGGAGAGGTCCTTAAGTTGTTGGATGTGGGTATCATTTACCCTATATCCGACAGTCAATGGGTGAGTCTAACTCAGATGGTTCCTAAGAAGTCCGAAATCACCATCGTAGCCAATGCCGACAATGAACTCGTGCTAACTAGAGTTACTACTGGTTGGAGAATGTGCATTAACTGCAGAAAGTTGAATACCATCATAAGGAAAGACCACTTTCCTTTGCCCTTCATTGATCAAATTTTAGAAAGGCTAGCTGGTCACTCTTACTACTGCTTCCTTGATGGGTATTCGGGCTATAACCAGATAGTGATAGCCCTTGATGATTAAGAGAAAACTACGTTCACATGTCCCTTTGGCACCTTTGCTTACTGAAGGATGCCATTTGGATTGTGTAATGCCCCCGCCATATTCCAACGATGTATGCTGAGCATATTTTCTGACATGGTGGGGCAATATTTAGAGGTCTTCATGGATGACTTTTCTGTCTTTAGTCCATCTTTCAACGAGTGTCTGAAAAATCTTAAAAATGGGGTGAAGCGATGTGAGGAAAAGAATTTGGTTTCGAATTGGGAGAAGTGTCTTTTCTGGTTCCCAAGGGAATAGTGCTTGGACATATAATTTCGTAGGAATTGAGGTGGAGAAGACTAAAATTGACCTTATCTCTAACCTACCTCTACCCAAGAGCATACGTGACATGCTATCCTTCTTAGGACACACTAGATTCTATAAATGATTCATAAAGGACTTTAGTAATCTCTCTCGTCCTTTATGTAATTTACTTTAAAAGGATGCACCATATAAGTGGATTGAGCAATGCCATGAAGCTTTCATTAAGCTTAAGACTAAGGTGACCAGAATCAACGGAATCAATGTTTTAATGTATCTAAAGTTTTGATGGTTAATGAAAAGTATAACCAGAATCAACAGAAAGGAAAGACCAAACCCGATAACATGAACCGAAACAAAGACAATTCAAAAAGAAGCCCAATCCTAGGGTTAAAAACTTAAAAAATAATGACCAAGAAAAATAATTTGGTTGCTATGAGTGTGGTAAAGTAGATCACTTTGCATGAGAGTGTTATAAGAGGAAAAAGAAGCCGGCTCCTGCACCTCAAGCAAATGTGATGGAGGAACCTGAAATTATGGCTATGCTCACTGAAGTCAACATGGTTCGCCTAGAACCGTGTGATGGTTGGTGGATTAACACAGGTACTAGAACACATGTGTGTTAAAATCACACTTGATTCAAGAAATATGAGGAGGTTCCTTCTGGTAGAAAAGTCCAAATGGGAAACGTTGTCACAGCAAATGTTATTGGATAAGGAAAGGTTGAACTAGTGTTTTCCTCTAGGAAGACCATTACTCTAGCTAATGTTCTTTATGTGCCAGATATGTGCAAAAACTTTGGTTCGAGTTATCTTTTGAATAAAGATGGTATGATGCAGGTTATTGAGTCTGACAAAATTATAATAACAAAAAATGGCTACTTTGTTGGTAAAGGCTATGCTGATCATGGTCATGGTATGTTTATGCTGATCATAGTTATGGTATGTTTAAACTGAATGTTGAATCCAATAAAGGTACTACTTCTACTTACATGTTGTGCACTGTTTCATTATGGCATTGTAGATTAGGTAATGTGAATGTTAAGTCTATTAGAAATATGTCTACTAGTGATATAATACCTCATTTAGAAAATAGTGAATTTGAAAATTATGAATCATGTTCTCAATCGAAGGTAACAAGGAAACAATTTCCTGGTGTTGAAAGAAATTCAGAGTTATTCGGATTGATACACTATGATATTTGTGATTTTAAAGAGAATCTTACTAGAGGAGGTGAGAAATACTTTGTTACTTTTATAAATGATTATTATAAATACACTTATGTATATCTGTTAAGATTAAATGATTAAGCATTTTTCAAATTTATTATTTTAAAAAATGAAGTAGATAATTAATTAAACAGGAAAATCAAAACCCTTAGGAGTGATAGAAGTGGTGAATATACCTTAAGGGATTTTAACTATTTATGTGAATCTAATGACATAATTCATGAGATTAATGCTCTTTATTCTCCATAACAAAATGCGATACCAAAACGTAAAATAGGACTCTTATTAATATAGTGGATGCTATACTGTTGAGTTTAGGTCTTCCTTTAAATATTTGGGGAGAAGCTTTATGTTCATCTTATTATATACTACTAAACAGAGTGCCCACAACTAAATCTAAAATAATACCATATGAGATATGGAAGGGCAGAAAACCAAATATAAACTATCTTAGAGTTTGGGGTTGCCTTGCGTATGTTAGGTTTACTGATCCCAAAAAACCCAAATTAAGACCTAAAACTTCCAAGTGTGTACTTGTTGGATATGGTATTTTTTCATATAAACTAAAGAATAGTGGGGGTCAAACCAGTGAGGGTTCCACCTCTATAAACATGGATGAACCTTTTTACTCTTGCCCTAAAGACTTAGAAGATCTTGAGTCTGAAGCTGAAATAAGATGTAAATGACCAAGTATTGCTAAGGACTTTGATCCTGATTTTAAAGTATTTTTAACTCAACTATAAGGTGATCTAGTAACATTTAAAGAGGCGCTATCCTCTCATGATGCTACCTTTCAGAAGGAAGCAATCAAGGATGAAATAGATTCTATCATATCTAATAACACTTGGAAATTAGTTGACTTATCTCTTCGGGCAAAAACCTTAGACTGCAAATGGATATTCAAAAAGAAAAGGACTGATGGTTCAATTGATAAATATAAGGCTAGATTAGTAGCCAAGGGGTTTAAACAAAGGGAAGGTGTTGACCATTTTAATACTTATTCCCTTGTTTCAAAAATGACATCAATTCAAATTTTAATTGCCATCACATCAGTGAATAATCTTTTAATTCACCAAATGAACGTTAAAACAACATTCCTAAATAGTGAATTGGAAGAGGAAATATATATAGAGCAACCTAAAGGATTTATTGAATTACGGTAAGAACATATACTGTACAAATTTTTAAAATCTTTATATGGACTAAAACAAGCTCCTAGGCAGTGGCATGAAAAATTTCACCATGTGATGATGTTTAATGGTTCATGTTTAATGAAGGTGAGAGATGTCTTCATTATAAGATGTCTGATAAATATGGAATTATGGCATGTCTGTATGTAGATAATCATTTGATATTTGGTACAGATATTGAAATGATAAATGAAACAAAATCTTTTCTATCTTCTCACTTTGACATGAACGACCTTAAAGTGGTAGATGTCATTTTAAGAATTAAAATAATTAGGAGTGAAAATGGTATAATTCTTATAGAATCTCATTATCTAAAGAAGATTTTAAGAAAATATGACCACTTCAATAGTAAACCTATATGTACTTCTTTTGACCCTATTGTCAAACTAGAGCACAATTCTGGTAAAGGTATAGCTCAGATTGATTATGCTAGTATAATTAGTAGTCTGACCTATTTTATGAATTGCACTAGGCCTGACATTGCCTTCACAATTTGTAAACTAAGTAGATATTCCAGTAACCTGACTGAGCTGCATTGGAATGCTATATATATGAATCTTGAGGTATCTTAAAAGGACTTGTGGTCTTGGACTTCATTATTAAAGATTTCTAGTAGTAGTAGAAGGATATAGTGACGCTAATTGAAATTCAGGATCAGATAATTATAAATCTACCAGTAGTTATATTTTCACCATGGCAGGTGGAGCTGTTTCATGGAAATCTAAAAAATAAACTTCTATAGCTCATTCCATGATGGAATCTGAACTGGTTGCTTTAGCAACAACTGGTGAAGAGGTTGAATGGATAAAAACTCTATTAATAGATATACCTTTTCGAATGAAATCGGTACCACCTATTTTCATTTATTGTAATAGCCTGGTTGCTATAGGAAGAGCTAATAACAAGTGTTATAATGAAAAATTCAGATAAGTTCATCTGAAATATGGTTGTGTGAGACAATTACTAAAAAATGGTGTACTCACTCTGAACTTTATAAGATCCAATGTAAATATTATGGATCCTTTGACAAAAGCTCTAACTAGAAAAAAGGTCTGGAAAATATTGAGGGAGATGGGACTTAAGCCCATAAATTAATGAATTATAGGAAATAGAAATCCAACCTAAGGACTGGAGATCCCAAGAATTAGGTTCAATGGGACAAACAAGTTTTCATATGATTCTTGAATGAATTGCATTACATTTTAAGAGATTATTTCTTTGTCTCTCTCTATGATAGTAATGCGAATCTCTATAATGAAAATTTCTTCCCTCATGTTCTCTGATTAAGGCTGAGCTGATTGCTGCATCTGAAACGACAAGATACAATAGCAGTGGTTCCCCTTGTTCGGGTTTGGAGAGCAATGGTGGTGACCCCAGGTATCGCTTGAGCTCTTGAAAGCTACATCGCATTTCTCTGTCCAGTCTATGACTTGCTTCCCTTTCAACTGTTTGAAGAAGGGGAGACACTTGTTTGTAGCTTGGGATACGAAGCGATTGAGAATAACAATCATTCATGTAAGGTGTTAGACATCTTTGATTGTTTTTGGTGAATCCATGTCGAGTAGAGCTTTGATCTTCTCGGAGTTTGCTTCAATTCCTCGTTAACTGACCAGAAAACCATGGAATTTTCCCGAGCTAACCCTAAAGGCGCATTTATTTAGGTTTAGCTTTATTTGATATATATGTAGAATGAGGAAAATTTCCTCGAGATCAGAGGTATGATCTGTGGCTTTGATGCTCTTGACGAGCATATCATCGACATAGACTTCCATTGTCCACCTAATCTGTTGGGCGAACATCTTGTTGACAAGCCATTGATAAGTGGCTCTGGCATTTTTCAAACGAAATGGCATGACTCGGTAACAGTAAAGGCCTTTGTCAGTGACAAAGGTCATTTTAACTTATCATGTAGATGCATTACAATTTGATTATAGCCGGAATAGGCGTCCATAAAACTTAGTAGTTCATGGCCTGCAGTACTATTGATAAGTTGATCAATTCGGGGAAGGAAAAAACTATCCTTGGGACAGGCTTTGTTTAGGTCAGTGTAGTCAACACAGACCTGTTATTTCCCGTTGGATTTTTTAACCAACACAATGTTGGCTATCCAGTTCGGATAGTAGACCTCTTCGATGAACACAACTTTAAAGAGCTTATCGACTTCCTCTTCGATCACTGCATATCACTTAGGACCGAGCGGCCTTCATTTTTAATGAATTGGTCGGTGAGTAGGATCGACGTTCAGCTAATGTATAATGATTTTTGGGTTGATGCCAGACATATCTTCGTGAGACCATGCGAAGACGTCTACGTAGCGTCGAAGGAGGCTGATGATCTTATCCCGTAATGGGGGTGTTAGGGACAACCCAAGGAGGCTGATGATCTTATCCCATCATGTAGCACTGCCGATCTTCAAGTTGATCCCTCTTAACCAATCCAACACCCTGCTCGGTTGGAAACTTCATTGCTAGGTGGTAGGTCAAGACCATAGCTCATAGGGCATTGAGAGATGGTCGGCCAAGAATCGTATTGCAAATAGACGGACAATCTACCACCGAAAAGTCGATCATCGTGGTTACCTGGTTCTGTTCAACTTCACCTGTAAGTGGGAGTTGTATTGATCCTTCAGGTATGACTTTACCACCTAAGAAACTAAGTATAGGAGTTTTGACAGGTCGAAGTCTGGATCGAACAACTCCCATCTTGTCAAATGCCTGCGCGAAGAGGATGTCAGCTGATGATCCGGTGTTCACGAGGATTTGGAATACCTTGTGGTTGGTTATGGTCAGCGTAACTATAAGGGTGTCGTCGTGCATGTGGTGGATTCCTCGGGCGTCCTCTTCGATGAAAGTCAGGCTGTAGGTTTCTACTTTTTGTTCTTTCGGAGGTCTACTAACAGTAAGGATTTCTCATTCCAAGTTAGAGTGTCCAATGCTCCTTGAGTGGGCTCTCTAAGCTCGGTTCGAATCTCCTCCGTCCCCATGACCTCCGAAGATGGTGCGGATTTTGCCAGTTGGCTTGTTGTTGATGGGTTGTTCATCTTTCGGAGAAGCTCATCTCCTTAATGATTGACGTATTTCTCAAGGTGCCCGTTGCGAATGAGCGCTTCACTCTCTTGCTTGAGATCGAAACAGTCGCTTGTCGAATGACCGTGATCCCAATGGAAGAGGTGAAAAGGGTGAGCTCTCAATCCTGGGGGGGTGGGGTGAATCGGACTATGCCAAAATTAAAAAAATACTGAATAGAAATAATAAATATAACTGAATCAATCACAAATCTCAATCATAATAGTATTGAGAAATTGATTCAAACCTTGTTCAAAGGACAACCTTACACTAAAAATAAATGTTTATGCTAGGACTACCTAATTTCTTGAATACAGTAAGGATCAAGATCGCAAACTAGAACAAGAGGCAAATAAAGGAAGCTATCTACTACATGCATTCACCACATGTACATGAAAGAAGAGATTACAAACATTCAGCACATATCCATCACATACATCATCCACCTTAAACACCAAGAGTTATAGTGGTTCGGTGTATACACCAACTATTCTCAAACAACCACACCTAATCCAGTCCTAATAATCACAACCCACATGATATTGGCGTTCACTATGGAATAAGGTTTTCTCAGGTTCACCTTAAAACTTGTATAGTTGTGTTTTCAATTGGGCTATCACAATCAAACCCCGCACTGAGATTTTCTGGCTGATCTCAGTCAAAACCAATATAGAGATTTTTCTAGATAATCTCAAAAAAACCAAAAAGCAAATAGTAAAATACTTATCTTATTCTTGAAGACGTTGCTTGTTGTAGCCCGAAGAACTGCTTCGCTTGATGTAGATTTTCAATGTCCAACAAATATAATAAAGGGTTCTAGGTTCTAAATAGATTTTAAATCATCTCAAACCTTGGGCTACTTGTTTGAATTCCTTGGATCTCAAAGGGTAGAATAAAGACTCCCTTTAATCAGATTCACAATACTGAAATCAAGGAATTACAAAAACAAATATGCTATTTAAAAGATTTAAAATTACCGGACTATAGCTTGATAGTGACGGGGGCTTTTCTCTCAAAGAGGAAGCTTTCTGTGGCTTAATTGAATGATTTGAAATGAGAAAAGGCCTCTATTTATAGGCTAAAAAAGGGTTCCTTCGACTGGTCTAAGGTCTCCCTAGACTGGTCCTAGAATCAACCAAATTTCAAATTTTTTGACGTAATCGGATAAAACTAACCTTAGTCTAGTCGAGCAGTCTACTCGACTGGTCATGGGATGAAAAAAATATGTTGCTGGAGTTCGAGTCGAGCTCCCCATGACTGGTCAAGCAGATCTCTCGACTGGTTGAGTAGGGTGCTCAACTAGTCAAGGATCTACTAGAAAAACTCAAAATTTGAGTTTGAAATTTAGACTGGTCGAAACAAACCCTGGACTGGTCGAACCAGAGCCTGGACTAGTCGAACATAGGCTAGGACTAGTCGATTTTAGCCTATTCAAAGTATAATAACCCTTAGATAATATGCATAAGAAAGGACCTAAGCCTAGGGTCTTTCTAGGGTCACTTATACCTGAGTCCTTGGACATTGAACTTAAATCTTCAGTAGCTTCATAACTTCTAATTGAGGTAGATTAGCATAAGAAGCTTGATCTTAAATTCGCATTAGAAGCTTGATCTTGAAGTAGACTTGCATTAGGAATTTGAATTACACATACCAATATCAAGTTTCAATTTAGAAAACCTCTTCCTGTCAAGAGGTTTAGCTAAAATGTCAGCACGCTGATTTTCCGTCATATATTCTAAAGAAATGCTTTTATCTTCAACCAATTTCCAAATGTAGTGATAACAAATGTCAACATGATCCGTTCGAGAATGCTGGATGGGATTTTTTAAGATATTAATTACGTTAGATTTATCGCAATACAAGATCATATTATCTTGTGCAATTTCATAATCATTGAGCATTCTTTTCATCCAAACAAGCTGGGTACAAGCATTACCAGCTGCAATGTATTTAGCCTCAACTATGGATAGTGATACCAAACTCTATTTCAACTGTGCCAAGAAATTAAATAATTTCCAACATAGAAACATCCACCACTGGTAGATTTTCTATCATCAATGTTTCCTGCCCAGTTAGCATCTGTATATCCAATGAATTGAACATTTGTATCATGAGGATACTAGAGTCCTAAACTAGCAATACTTGCGATATATCTAATAATGCATTTGACAGCAATAAGATGTGATTCCTTTGGATCTGATTGATATCTAACACAAATATCTACACTGAATGCAATATCTGGTCTACTTGCAGTTAAGTATAAGAGACTACCAATCATGCAGTGATATAATCAAGAGTCTATACTTTTACATGTTTCATCCTTTGAAAGCTTGAGAGTCGTACTCATAGGAGTATCGAATTTCTTACCAATTTTAAATCTAAATTTCTTAACCAAATTTAAAGTGTACTTGGTTTGAGAAATGAAGATACCATCTTCTAGCTGTTTAACTTGTAAGCCTAGAAAGTAGTTCAATTCTCCCACCATACTCATCTTGAACTTGGATTTCATAAGCTCTGCAAACTCAACAGACAGGTTAGTGCATGTAGAACCATAGATAATATCATCAACATATATCTGCACAATTAGTATGTGTTCACTATATTTTTTAACAAATAAGGTTTTATCAACGCTTCCCATAACAAAATTGTGATTGAGTAAGAACTTAGTCAGCTTCTCATACCATGCCCTGGGAGCTTGTTTCAAACCATAAAGTACTTTTCTAAGGCGATAAATATGATTAGAGTGTTTAGGGTCCTCAAAGCCCTTAGGTTGTTCAACATAGACCTCTTCATGTAGATCGCCATTTAAGAAAACACTTTTAACATCCATTTGATATATCTTAAACTATTTAAAGCAGGAAATGGATATGAATAATCTGATGGATTCAAGATGAGCTATTGGAGCAAAGGTTTCATCATAATTAACTCCTTCTATTTGAGTGTACCCTTGTACAACCATTCTAGCTTTATTTCTAATTATATTTCCTAATTCATCAGATTTGTTCTTAAAAATCCACTTGGTTCCAATTATGTATTTATTAGATCGTCTTGGAACCAAATACTAAACATCATTCCTAACAAACTGATTTAATTCATCTTGCATAGCAACAATCCAATTTTTATCAGTAAGTGCTTCTTTTACGTTGGCCGGTTCAACTTGAGAAGTAAAGCAAACGTAGTTGTAAATATTTTCTAATTGTTTTCTAATACGCCCGCCAGTGAGAGGGTTGCCTAATATTAGATCAGTAGGATGGTCTTTGACTGATCTTAGTTCAGTATCGACTGGATTAGAAGAGGAGTCAGGTTTTTCAATTATATTGACTTCATCGTCTTCTTAACTAGATGAGGGTGTGTTCAGGTGACCATTAATTACCACATTTATAGATTCCTGAATTACACCTGTTCTCTTGTTAAGAACTTGATATGCTCTACTATTCAGAGCATAGCCTAAGAATATCCCTTCATCGCTTTTGACTTGAAACTTCCCTAAGTTTTCACGTCACGTAAGATGAAGCACTTACTTCCAAAAATTTGAAAGTATTTGATAGTAGGTTTCTTATTAAACCACAATTCATAAGATGTTTTATCTTTAGATTTTCTAATGTACACCCGGTTTATAATATAGCATGTAGTGTTTACAGCTTCATCCCATAAATTTTTGGGTAACTTCATTCTATTTAGCATAACATTGGCCATCTCTTGTAGTACTCTATTTTTTCTTTCAACAACCCCATTTTGTTAAGGTATTTTAGGAGCTGAAAACTCATGCGATATGCCATGATCGTTACAAAACTTCTCAAAATTGGTATTTTTGAATTCTGTTCCATGATCACTTTTGATCTTGATAACATTCATTTCTTTTTTCATTTGAATTCGTTTTAGAATCTTTTTAACTTCAACGAGAGTCTCAGATTTTTCTCTCATGAATGCTACCCAAGTAAATTTGGTACAGTCATCGATAATCACTAGAAAATGCTTCTTACCACCTCTACTCTCTGTTCTGGTTGGTCCAACAAGATCCATATGGAGAAGTTCAAGGGGTTTGGATGTGGCAAAGGTGTTCACTTTCTTGTGACTAGTCCTTGTTTGTTTGCCAATTTGGCATGCACCACATATTTTATCCACTTTCATTAGTTTAGGTAGACCTTTAATATGATCAATTTTGTTCAATCTATAGAGATTTTAGAAGTTAACATGTCCAAGGCATTTGTATCATAATTCAGTCTCATTAGTTTGGACCATGTAACATGTGAATGTAGACAAGCAAGACTTATTAATGATATAGCAATTTTTAGATGTTCTACGACCATTTAATATCACACAGCCTTTCTCATTTGAAATCTCCCATCCTTGATTAGTAAATTTAACACTGTTTGTTATCGTAGATTTGAGATATACTTAAAAGATTATGCTTAAGACCTTCAACATATAAAACATTTTCAAAAGGAGGAAGGTTAGAAATTTGTACAGTACCTTGGCCAATAATCTTGTAGTTACTTCCATCACCAAAAGTGACTGAGCCGTCAGTCATATCTTTGTAGTTGGTGAACATATCTTTGTTACCTGTCATGAGAGAAAGATGAGATTTTTCCAAAACAGAATTTTCAAGTTCTTCTTTTAATTTAAAGAATTCTTCTTTTTTAAGCTTTAATTTGACAACAATCTTACAAATTTCCCTGTATAGGGCATTATAGGCATCCTGAAGATCTTCTTCATTTTCAGTTTTAGGGCCACTCTTGAGATTCTCATAATCAGATGAATTGCAATTATTTGAGGAGGTAACTTTGGCTATAGTCATTAGAGCGTTAACTTTATTTGAAGTTTCTTGTTCTAATTCATCCGACTCAGAAGAAACTTCAGAGCTAGATGATTCATCCCAAGTGGCTAGCATACCTTTTCTTTTTGGCTTGTTCCTTTTTGGACACTTATTTGCCAAATACCCATATTCATGGCAGTTGAAACACTGACTGTCTTTTAGAGATTTTCAGTTTTTAGATTTTCCCTTTCTCTTCTGAGAGGGTTTTTGAAAATCTATTCTTTTCTTACTTATAAAAATCTTGTAAAACTTTTTAGCAAGAAAAGACATATCATCCTTTGACTTTTCAAGATCAAAATCACTATATTTTGAAATAGATTTGGATGATTTAAGAGCTATGGACTTACATTTGGGACCTTTAAAATTTAACTCATAGGTTTGAAGTGAACCAACTAACTCCTCAACCTTCATTTGATCTATGTCTCTTAGTTCCTTAATGGCAATAACTTTGGAATTAAACTTCTCAGGAAGTGATCGTAGTATTTTAGTATAGACTTTTGTTTCTGGGATCCCATCTCCTAGACCCCACTTAGAATTGACTATGTCATTTAGTTTCATATAGAAGTCCATGAAAGACTCATTTTCTTCCATACGAATTTCCTCAAACTTGGTAGTGAGGATCTAAACTTTAGACTTTTTAACAATAGTCGTTCCTTCGTGTGTCATTTCAAGGATGTCTCAGGCTTGTTTAGCTATATCACATGAAATGATCCTTTTGAATTCATCAGGTGATAGAGCACATGTACTTGCATTTAAAGCCTTAGCATTAGCACTACTTTTACTTTTCTAAGGTATGGTCCATAAATAAAAAGGCGTTTCTTTAATGGACTTGGTTCCTGAAAAGGGCGAGCTGGGTGGTGGTGGTGAATAGGACGATGCCAAATAAAAAATAAATGCAGAATATAAATGCAGATAGCTGAAACAAAAAATAACCTCAATTGTAATAGTATTACGAGGTTGATACAAATGTTGTTCAAAGGACAACCTTATACCAAAAACCAAAGTTTATGGTAGGACAACCTGATTTCTTGAACTCAGTAAGGATAAAAAACTCAAACTAATACAAGAAGCAATTGAAACAAATCTAGCTATTACAACATTCACCATAAGTATATGAAATAAATACAAGCATTCACCCCACATACATCACATACATCATCATCATCATCATCCAAACTCCAAGAATTATAATGGTTCAGTGTGTACACCAACTGTTCTCAAACAGCCACACCTACTCCATTCCCAATAATCACAACCTACGTGATATTGGCTTTCACTATAAAAGAAGGTTTTCTAAGGTTCACCTTAAAACCTTTACAATTGCATTTTTAATGGGCTATCATAACTAAAAACCCCGCGCTGAGATTTTTTGGCTTATCTCAGTCCAAACCACAAGAGATTTTCTGTCTATCTCAAAAACCAAAAAGCAATAAATAATATAGTTATCTATAGATCCTGCTTAATGTAGCCTTGTAGAATCGCTTCACTTGTAAATGTAGATGTTCAATGTCCAATTCATATATAGAAGGGTTCTAGGTTCTAAATGAATTTTAATTAAACTCAGACCTGGGCTACTTACTTGATTGAATTCCTTGGATCTCAAAAAGGTAGAGTAGAACTTCCTTTATAAAGTTAGATTGAAAGTCAAGAGATCAATAAATTACACAATCAATAAGCTATAAATAAATAAAAAATTACCGAACAATAGCTTGATAATCATGGGGACTTATCTCTTAGAGTGGTGGCTTGAATTAGCTTGGATAGAATGAATAAAACTGAGAAAAGTCCTCTATTTATAGGCTGAAAAATGATTCCCTCAATTGGTCTAAGGTCAGCCTTGACTGGTCCTAGAAGCAATCAAATTTCAAAAATTCTGGCGCGATCAGATAAAACTAACCCTCGACTGATCGAGCATGACACTCGACTAGTTGAGTGGGGTTCAAAATGGTTGCTGGACTTTCAGTCGAGCCAGTCTACACAACCGGTTGAGCAGGGTGCTCGACTAGTCGAGGACCTACTAGAAAAATCTGAAATTTTAAATTTAAATATGGACTGGTCGAGCCAAAACCTGGACTAGTCGAACATTGATTAGGACTAGTTGAAGCAAAGCCTATAATAAGCATAATGACCCAAATTAAATGTGCAATATAAATGACCTAAACCTAAGGTCTTTCTAGGGTCATTTATACTTGAAATGTTGAGCATTGAACTTGTAGCTTCGGTAGCTTCGATAGATAGTATACTTGAAGTACTTGAAGCTTGATCTCCTATACTTGAAACTAGATCTTGATCTTAACCATGTAATGCACTTGGAGTTAATCTTGCTTTTGAAGTAGCACTTGCACTTGTTCTAGTACTTGAACTTGTAATTGAACATGCACTTGCACTTGAAGTTGAAGTATCATTTGATGTTTGAACTTGAAGTAGACGTAGGGCATAAAGTTGATGTACATAAAATGATCTTTATGGCTTGTAACACATCTTCGTATGAAGGTGAACTTTCCATCACTCAAAAGTCACTCGAAGGTGAAATGTCCATCATAAACAAGTCCATCATTCTAAAGTGGTTTGTCACTACAAAATTTGACAATACAGCTGCTTGATATACAACATAGCACTCAATCTACTCCCCCTCAATTTGAGCTTGGTGACTTGTAGAGTACCTGAATACATAAAAACACATGCACATGCACCACTCCACACCATACACCAATCAAACTCAAACTAACATAACCACAAATCTCTCCCCCTTTTTGTCACAAATTGACCAAGGAAGAATTAGATAGAAAGATCAAACATAATTGTGAATATGATAATAGCAGAGAATAGTAGAATAAGAGTTAAAGTAAAAGTTTAAAGCAAGCAGAATGTTAACATTACAAAGATAGGCATCACCAGAATGTCATAAATTCATACTAATCCTGGTAAAGATAAAGTAATAGTGAAAGTTATACATGCCCAAAATAGAAAGAAATAGAACTAATCTTATCAAAAGGAAGAAGGAGGAGGAATGGATGGATCAATTTGATGCAGTCCCTTAGTTATGCGTCAAAAATACTTAACGCATATATTTTTTTTGATTATCTTGGGATATTTTCAATGCATCCACCTTCTCCTCTAAAGCGGGAAGGCGCTCATTATACTCAGGTGGCTGATAATCAGGATCAACCTCAAAATCATCTGAATTTAACTTATTAAATATATCTTCCATCATGGTGTCGGTTGGTAGCTGTAACACCCTGTACTTTCCAGTACTCGAGTGTTACTGTGTAACCCAATTTGGCATAAATACAAACCTAGCCAAAGTAAACACTCACGTGCATTCTAGCCTAAATTCGACCGTTAAAAATGGCCCCAATCATTTGAACAATTTTCAAGACCATTGAAGTTCAAATCAGAATCAATCTGACAACTGCATTAATGTGAACGAACAACTACAACTTAGATTAAGTAGTGGGGCCTGCCTGTGAGACCCGACCTAGTTCACCTGTGTGGATGTGTGTGTGTGAGTATGCTTTCCATCCATGTTGGTCCCGCAGTCCTATCGGTCAAATTCTGGTAACCCGCAACCCTCGGATAGTGTTTGCGGTCATCCTTGAGTTCAGTCATGTAGACCCGGCTCGGATTGACCCAGGACCTATGCCATTGTGATCGCCTCGTGCTGCAGTTCCAACACCGTGTCTCATGCATAAATCTGACGTGTCCATCAAAAGTTATAGTCTGCACATTATTTGGATTGTTGATTGCATTTTGATGGGACCCACCTGACTTGCACGTTTCCTCATGTGGACCCCACCCTAGTGCACTATCTCCCATGCAAGCTACTGTGATTACCTAGCTTAGTCTAGCAATGATGGACTCCCTTCTCTAAACTCATCATGACTCTTTTTTTTCTCTTTTCTGGAAGTCATCATGTGATCTTTTTTCTTCCCCATGCAATTTCTCTTCCCTAAACCCCATCATTAGCCTTGGGTTCTTCCCCCATGTGCTATGATTACAACCCTCTTTCTTAGCCAAGAAAATAAATGATTGCTTTGCTATACCCCTCTCTCCCTTCTCTCTCTTTCTCATTCTCTCATTTCTCTCCTTCCATGGTGGAGACGTCCCCACCTTACCTCATTTCCAGCAACTCTTTCTCCTATCTTCCCCTCAATCCTACCTTCAAACCCCCATCTACACCATTAAAACATCTCCCTTGAAGCATAGAAGCTAGCACTTGGTGTTGGAGCTTGTCCATTGGAGGTGGGTGCTCCATGAAGACTCTCATCCCTTTCTTCTTCTTATATTTCTTTTTTAAATGAATGAAAGCATGTAGGACCCACCAATCCATGGTGGAGGTCCTACATGACTCCTAGATTCAAGGCCATGGGCCTAGAGCATGCATATCTTCTTCCATGGTGGGCCATTTTCCATGGACCCACTATGAGGCATTTTTCTTAGATCTAACCTTTCATAGGTCATTTATACCTTTGCATGCATGGTAGGGATGATATCCCTACCTCAGCACCTCTTTTTATTTGTAAATGGCATGCATCTAAGCTACCAATATAGTGGATGGGTTGGATTGGAGGTGGAAGGTTTATAGTGCTGGAACCTTCCACCATGGCTGTGATCTTTCTCCCTTTCTCTTCATTTTGTTGCTGGATATTTGTGGCCCATTGATGTGGCTTGCAACATCTCAGTCCCATCAGAAAATGGGATGTTAAGGCCCACCTTGCTGGACGTCTAGGCCCACCATGACATGCATGGGTTGGGTGGTCTCCAGACATGGGCTTTCTTTGATTTTTTGGTGTGCTGATGGATCTAAAATCTTGATGATCTATCTAGGTGGACCACACTTGATGTATTAGGATACAAAACCCTTTGGATAATTTCTATGGACCGAAATATGGACATCATAAATTGCTGTCTAGATTTCAAGCCCATCTATCATATGATTTTGAGTAATTGTTTGGGACTGTTTGTATGTCTTTCTCTCCTAAATTTCTTTAGGTGTTTTCTAGAGTGTGGACCCTAATTTGATGAGGATTGGGGCCCACATCATTTCCCCCATGTTTGAGGCCTTTGGGATGGGCCAAAGTAGGCCGACTGTCCAGAAATTTCTAGATAGTCCAGCAACATTGCATGTTAGAAATGCTCATTTTCCATCTTGATTTGGGAGTAAGTGGGCCACTCCAGTGGACCCCACTTGCTCTCCATATGTGGGACCATCAAACCCACTAATTCTCCAGTAATTTGGGCAAGTATAGGCCCACCCCATATGGTGCCAAACATGGGAAAACAGTATTTTCTGCACCAACAGATTTTTTGGATATTCATTGCTGTCCATACTTTGTATGAATTAAATAAAATACTTATACTACCTAAAAAATTCTAAAATTTTCTATGGAGGTGTCTCATCCATGGTAGGACCTTCCTAAAAAATTTTAGGGCCAATGGATCCCATTTGGGCATCCAAAGGGGTGGGCCAACATAGTGGACTGCCAGGAATTTCTGCTGAGCAATCCAGCAACACAGTCCCATAAAAATAAAATTTTAAAAATATTTTCTTAGAAGGTGGACCATATTTCTAGGTCCCAATTTTTTATAGGCTAGATGAGGGACCTTGGATCCAAATTTTAAAAATTTTGGAGGCTCAGAACCCACCCATTTGAATGGTCCAAATTCAGGACAGTTACATTTCTAGCAATATTCCACCCTAAATAGATTGTAATTTTAAAATTTATTAAAATACTTAGAGTGTCCAAAAATTATGAAAATTTACATTAAGGTGGAAAACCCATGTTAAGATACACCTACAAAATTTTAGGGCTAACGGACTCCTGTGAACATCGTAGCAAGGGCTGGACTGGCCCACCACGTTGGGACGTCCAGGTCAGTCCGATTTTCTAGATAGACTAGTTTCTATAAATTAATTAAAATACTTTTTGTAATCTAAACATTGTGAAATTTTGTGAAGGTTTGGTCCACCCATGGAAGGACTTCCATACAAATTTTTATGACCATCAGGCCCCTGTACCGACCGTGGTGTGGCCTGCAATTTAGATCAGTTTTGGGCCAAATACCCATGCCCGTAGGACTAACCACCATGGGACGCCCCTACCTTAGGTTGCTGGGCCTGCATTCCAATGGCACGGCCCACTTGAAGTAAGTGTTGTATATCCCCCTTTTTATCTGGTGAGTCTCACTGTGATAGGTGTGGGTCATCATGGGCTAGTAACCCATCTACATTAAATAAATTTCTGGACTCCAGCAGGCCCAGGAAATTGGCGGGCTGGAATTCCAGTAAGGGGCCCAAATTTACTACATGATTGATTGTTTTGAAGCAATTGTGGCCCACTAGATTTAAGGGACTATTTCACACACTCTTTTCCTTCTTTCCTTAAATATTTTTGGGCTTCATTAGTGCCTCTTAAGGCCTACCTTTGTAGTGATATTGTAGGTTAACCTTAACCAGATTTTTAAGTAGTTTTATAGGCCCAATGGATTGTAAACCTCTTCCTTGAACCCAACATTGTGCAATGGCTGAACTTATTGAATTGTGAGTCCAATTGGCTGTCTATAAGCTAATCATGTATTATGGGCCTTGATGCCCTCAAGAAGTACTTAATTATGGGCTGACTTGCTAGGTCCACATTGATGCATATTGTGGAGGGTCTTGCTAAGTCTTTGGGCTGATATGGCAAGGCTCACATTGTCAGTTTCAGCCCTGCCCATGTGTATTTTTTTTGGGTTTATGGGCTGCCCTCTAAGTCCACCATAAAGCATAAATTGAATGACTTTTGTTTTTGGGCTATTTCCTCAAGGGCCATTATGTGACATTATATATATGCATGGCCGCCCTTTTGTGTTGGTAATTAGGCCTTGTGGACTAAGTCCTTTTGGATAGGCCTATTGATCTTGGGCCTATACTCTCCCATCTATTGTGATGGGTTGAGGGGCAAGAATATGCAAGAAGTTGGGCCTTTGGCTGCCCATTAAAATTGACCCTATACTTGGGCTAAAAAGTGAGGCCCAACTCACTTGTGTTAAATGTGAGAATTGCCCATGTAAATAAACTATCGAGCTGCCCATGAAACCCACCACACTATGATCCTTATGGTTGGGCCCAAACGTCACTTGAGGGCCCACTATATGGTCTATGAGATTAGGCTTGGAGTATGGCCCATTAGACCATACATTGCTTAGGCCTTACACCTTACATTATGTGTAGTGGGCTACTTTTTGGGACCTAGTTGAGGTTGGATGTCCTCCTTGGTGGCCCTAAGGTAGGCCCATAGAGGCCCTTATAGGTGGTTGAAGGTCCACCTTAGGCCTAGCTATGACCGTTCCTTTTGAAGATCATGTCTCTCTCTCTCTCTCTCTCTCTCTCTCTCTCTTAGCTTGTAGGTCATCCCAAAGTATTAGGCCCCCCACTAGGGCCCCCTACTAGAGAATTTTTTTCTCCCTAAGACACCTATTTATGTGCTTAGACCTTGACCCTCCTTAGGACGGAGGATTCCATTTTTCACAGGAAGCACACTTACATTCTTGTGACCCATATGCATCATATGTATGAATTGATTGCATGTGTGGTGGTCATCGAGGGATGAAGTTTCTCCCTTTATGCACATTGTGTGCCTGTAGCTAGTGTATGATCTATGTGTGTGACTCATGCATTGGCATATCATTTCATGATGATATGGCCCTTGCTTCATCAGGGCCTCGCCTCCACAAGGATATTCGTGGATGGCCATATGAGTGGACACCAAAAATATTACTTGAGCATACCGGGTGCATAGGATGCCCATGGGTGAAATTTTCAAAATTTTCATAGTACCAAGGATCTGCTCCAACACCGTGACCGAGTGGAAACTATGAGCGCACGAGGGCCTTATACCGTTAGGCCGCAACTCCTACTTTCGTGTAGTCGGTTGGATAGGGGTGTGGTCTTACCTACCTGGTGTGAGGAGGCATTGTTAGGCTTAGTCTGACCAACTCGTAAATGGGTCCGCTACCTTTAGGCCTTGTTAGTTATTGGTTGTCCACAGGTGGGTAGTGAGGTCTCTTACACTCATTTGACTATGCGGGGTCTATAGAGCGGTAGTCATTTAGCAATGTAATGGACCCCGGTGATTTCCTTATGATTGGAAATATACTTGATATGTGGTTTGGATATGAGCACTTGCATTACTTGCATCGCATTAGCATTGGCTGTGTAAGCCCCTTTATGCATTACCTTGGTATGGCGTCCAGTACTCATTGCATTGTATTTATGATAAGCCTTGGTAAGGCTAGTGATATTCTCATTGAGCACGTTTCTTTCTTTGTACATCCTGTTATTCTTCTGTGAACCTTTGTCACATACTTTCACCACCCTCTAAGCTTCTATAAGCTTATGCACGATTGATGCTGCATGAGACTTTAGGTAGGCGACGTAGCAGCAGAGCGTGGAGTAGAGTTGAGTTGAGGACTCCAGTGTTGCTGACCTTTTTCTCTTTTTCCATTATCTTTTGTATGTCCTTTCATACCTGATGTAAGCTTGTAAAAGTTCAAATTCTTAGTGGATTTTGTGATGTGTGCCCCTTGTTATTCTCAGATGTACTTGCTATAATCTTGGGTATGCTCACATTAAAAATGATTATATTGTTATAGAAATCCTCCTTGTAAGATCCCAGGATCGAAAACTGCCTTAGGAGCCGAGAATGGGGTACTACGGAGATTGTTACGGCCAGAACCTGCATCAGGTTCCTTGTGAGTCTGGTTACCGAGTCTGGGGCGTGACAGGAGTTGGTATTAGATCATAACAAGTAATTCTGATATAACTCGGGATATCATCAATTATCTGCTTAGGGCATAGGCAAGTAGTGTCCCGAGACCTTTCCTTTCGCTCCGAATTGAGCCAGTGATTGTCCTAATTCTTCATGTAATCGTTGTTTTATAGACGATGCCGCCTAGACATGACACTCGTGGCCATGGTGCCCGTGGTCATGGTACCCGTGGACGAGGTGCCCGAAATACCCGTCCTACTCAAGCACATCCTGTTCCTGTTGTTGAGGATCCTATTTCAGAGTTACCGGTCCAGCCTGTTCCTCCGGTTGAGCCTATAGCGCTCGCTCCTTCAGTTGCTCTGGTTCTCCCACCGATCCCCCCTCCTCGGCCTGCTTTTTCAGTTATAAAAGCTCCTACCCTATTGGCCGCACCCGTACCACCACTTGAGGCGATTGTCGCCCCTACCGTTCCGAAAGTACCTATAGGAGCCGAGCATTTCCAGTAGTTAATGCAGCTTGTAGCCATTGCATTGCAGACCCGTCAGTCTGCTACTTCTGAGGTTTCTGGGCAGTCTGATTTACCTCATGCTAGTGCGTTAGCTTGAGAGTTCTGACAGCATGATCCCTTGAGGTTCAGTGGTGACCTTAACCCTTCTTTCGTCGAGGCTTGGCTCACTGAGGTTGCGAGAATTTTTGACACTATTCAGTATCCTATAGATCAGAGAGTATCCCTTGCGACCTATCTTCTTCAGGGTGAGGCCTCAGTTCGTTTGGACATGGGAGGAATTCGTGTTCCATTTCAACCAGAAGTTCTTCCCTGAGCATGTTCAGATCCAGCGGGCGATCAAGTTTGAGAAACTAGTGTAGGGTTATTTGTCTGTATCCCAGTATGAGGCTCATTTGTTGGTCTTGTCTAGATTTTCTCCTCATCTTACCAGCAATGAGAAGATGAGGGTCTGTCATTTTGTGACTGGTTTGCATCCTACCCTTTGTAGCCATGTAGTAGGGCATTGCTTGGAGACGTTCGACCAGGTCATACATCAGGCACTAGTTTATGAGGAGGACTGGGCTATGAGCCAGAGGTCGAGAGAGCAGAGTTCCGGTGGAGACCGGAAGAGGAGAGCACCAGCCGGTAGTTCCAAGCATCACCGTCAGCAGAGATGGAGGGGCAGATCAGGGTTTCGGCAGCCTGCGGTTCAGACAGTAGCTTCATCATCATCTTCAGCGCCGCCAGCCGCTTCATCTTCTGACCCCTTTTCTGCTGTTTGCTTTAGTTGTGGACAGGCCGGGCATCGGAGGTGTCAGTGCCCTCTCCCCATTCAGTAGCAGAGGCCACCGCAGTTACCTCTTCCTCATCCCCCTCAGTAGCAGCAGAGAGCACATCTTCCACCCGCCACTCCTTGGGCTCCTCCTCAGCAGTAGAGGTAGCCAGGTAGACCTCCTCAATAGAGACAATAGCAGAAGAGATGACAGCAACCGTAGCACTAGCAGAGGGGATATTCGTATGTCCGGTCCCTTGGTCGAGTGTGTATAGCAGCCCAACAGGCTCAAACTCAGGACCCTCAATCTCCCAGTTTGCTTCCCCTACCGGCTCAGGGCCACTTTTATTTTACGTAGCAGGCGCCAGGTTAGGACCCACAGTCATCGAACGGTAGAGTCGTTGAGGGTATTCTACTTGTTTCTGCTTGTGTCGCTCATGTTTTGTTTGATTCTGGTGCTTCCCATTCCTTTTTGGCTGAGCAGTTCTGCTAATCGACCGGTATTCCATCGGAGGCTGTGTCTGAGGCCTTGACCGTTTCGACTCCCATGGGGAAGTCTATTGTGCTGACCCGTTGCTGTCCTTCTTGTCTGGTGTCAGTGGGCGAGATGTTTCTTCCCGCCGATCTATTCGTGATGCCGATGATAGGATTTGATGTTATTCTTGGTATGGACTGGCTTGCGGAGTATGATGTCGTCTTGGACTATGCCACGAGGATAGTCACGTTTCATATTCCGGGCTTGCCAGTATTCCAGTTTATTGCTGAGCCCAGAGGAGAGCTGTTATCTAGTTTCTTGGCTTCTATCATCGAGGATTCTGTGGCAGAGGGTATTGAGTGGCTCCCAGTTGTTTGTGAGTACCAGGATGTGTTTCAGGAGATTACGGGTTTGTCGCCGCATCGGCAGGTAAAGTTTCAGATTGATCTGGTGCCCGGTACCGTGCCTATCTTAAAGGCCCCCTACCGGATGGCACCGTTGAAGTTGAGGGAACTACAAGAGCAATTGGATGAGCTTCGAGAGTTAGCTTTCATTCATCCCACCAGTTCACCTTGGTGAGCCCTAGTGTTGTTCGTAAAGAAGAAGGATGGTTCGTTACGGCTCTGCATGGACTATCGTGAGCTTAAAAGGGTCACCATCATGAACCGATACCCACTTCCCTGTATTGATGATCTGTTCGATCAGTTGCAGGGTGCACAATACTTTTCTAAGATAAACTTGTGCTCCGGTTACCATCAGATTCGGGTCCGAGAAGAGGACATTCCAAAGACGGCATTCCAGACAAGATATGGTCACTTTGAGTTCCTGGTCATGTCGTTTGGACTGACCAATGTGCCCGCCATATTCATGCAGCTGATGAACGGGGTCTTTTGGCCGTTCCTCGATTAGTTCTTGGTGGTATTCATTGATGATATTCTTGTATATTTGTGGACCCGAGAGGACCATGCTGAGTACCTGCAGATTGTGCTTGAGACCCTCCGTGCTCACCAGCTGTATGCGAAGCTAGAGAAGTGTGAGTTTTGGTAGGAGGAGATGAAGTTCCTCGGTCACGTGGTGATGAGGGAAGGTGTCGCTATGGACCCTTCGAAGGTTGATGCAATGCGTCAGTGGAGCCAGTCTACGAACACATTCGAGATCCGTAGTTTCCTTAGTCTAGCAGGATATTACCGATGATTTATCGAGGGATTCTCCCGTATTTTGTACCACTGACCCGGTTGACACAGAAGGGCGTCGAGTTCGTTTGGAGTGACGCCTGTGAGGAGGCATTTACTGAGTTGAAGGACCGCCTCACGTCTGCTCCTGTTCTCACTCTTCCTGATGGGAGTGAGGGTTTTATTGTTTTCATTGATGCCTCTCGAATTGGCTTGGGTGCTGTACTAATGCAGCATGGGAAGCCAGTGGCGTATGCCTCGCTCCATCTTAAGGTCCATGAGCTGAAATACCCCACCCATGACTTAGAACTTGCAGCAGTCATCTTCGCACTGAAGATGTGGAGGCATTAGCTTTATGGGGTCAGGTTTGACCTCTTCTCGGATCATAAGATCTTGAAGTATCTATTTTCACAATCTAAGTTAAACCTGCGTCAGTGGCAATGGATGGAGTTGTTGAAGGACTATGATTTTTATCTTCAGTACCACCCGGACAAGGCAAACGTGGTGGCGGACGCGCTAGCCGTCAGCCACAAGGCCTGATGGCACATATGATGGTTCGACAGTGGCAGATGCTCGAGGATGTTTTAGAGTTTGACTTTGAGTTCGGTCTTCATTCTTCCATTGTTCAGCTTTCAAGCTTGTCAATTAAACCTTCTTTGGTGGCTAGGGTGATCGAGGCTCAGCAGACAGACGAGTCACGTCAGGAGTACCCAGCAAAGGTCGCATCCTTGGAGCAGTCAGACTGAAAAATTGGTTCCAATGGTGGATTATGCTTCAGAGGTTGATTGTGTGTCCCAGACGTGCCAGAGTTGCGTCATGATCTGATGATCGAGGCACACCGAGAAAGACTTACTATTCACCCAGGCTCCACGAAGATGTATCATGATATGAGAAGGTAGTATTTTTGGTAGGGGATTAAGCGCTAGATTGTTAGTTTTGTGGCTGAGTATGACACATGCCACCATGTTAAGGCCGATCATCAGAGACCCCCTGGTCCCTTGTAGCCGTTGAACCTTCCAGACTGGAAGTGAGAGCATATATCGATGGACTTCATCGCAGGTTTACCAAGGACTCAGTGCGGTCATGATACCATCTGGGTTATCATTGATCGTCTGACGAAGTCGGCTCATTTCATTCTAGTGCGTGCTTCCTGGTCTATAGACCGACTCGCAAAGGAGTTCATTGAGGAGATAGTGAGACTGCACGATGTCCCAGTTTCGATCATTTCAGACCGAGACTCTAGATTTACGTCTCAGTTTTGGAGGAGTTTTCAGCAGGCATTGGGGGTCACTTTGCATCTCAGCACCGCTTATCATTTGTAGACGGATGGGCAAACCGAAAGGGTCAACCAGATCCTTGAGGATATGCTTAGGGCTTGTGTGATCAATTTTGTGGGTAGTTGGGATGAGCATATGCGCCTCACCGAGTTCACATAGAACAACACCTATCACGTGACTATCAACATGACTCCTTTTGAGGCACTTTATGGTAAACCGTGCAGATCTCCTAGTTATTGGACCGAAGTAGGAGAGCGTTATCTCTTAGGTCCCGAGCTTGTGCAGAAGACGTCAGAGGCTATTGATGTTATTAGGCAGAGGATGTGCACAGCTCAAAGCCGGCAGAAGAGTTTTACTGATCGTTGGCGTCGACCGCTCGAGTTCACAGTTGGGGTCATGGTATATCTTAAGGTCTCGCCTATGAAGGGCATGGTTCATTTTGGTGTGAAGGGCAAGCTCACCCCGAGATTCATTGGACCTTTTGAGATTACCAAGCGTGTAGGCGTTGTGGCTTGTCTTACCTCCTGAGTTGTCTGCGATCCACGACGTGTTCCATGTTTCTATGTTGGGAAATATGGGTCGAACACTATTCCTGTGAATGATTGGCAGCCACTTGAGGTTCGTGAGGATGCTTCCTATATTGAGCGGCCGATTCGTATTCTTAATCGGAAGGAGTAGGTCCTCAGGACCAAGGTCATTCCCTTGGTGAAGGTACAATGGGGTCATCATTCAGATGCCGAGGCATCTTGGGAACACGAGGCTGAGATTAGAGAGCGTTATCCCCATTTATTCGATGATTGATTGCTTGTATTTCCTACATTGCCTTCTCTTGTGTTTGATGATTGAGGTATATATATATGATGATGATGATGATGTTTATGCATTTTGTTGTTCCATTTTTGTCAATTTTGAGGATGAAATTTCTTTGTTGGCAGGGAGGATTGTGAGACACAACCCGGTCACATGTGTGCATGTGTGTGTGTGAGTATGCATTTCGTCCATGTTGGTCTCACAGTCCTACCGGTCAAATTCCAGTAACCCGTGACCCTCGGATAACATTTGTAGTCATCCTTGAGTTCGGTCACGTAAACCCGACTCGAATTGACCCAGGACCTATGCCATTGCAATCGCCTCATCACCACGATTCGAACGCCACGTCTCGTGCATAAATTTGACGTGTCCATCAAAAGTTGTAGGCCGCACATTATTTGGACCGTTGATTGCATTTTGGTGGGACCCACCTGGCTTGCACGTTTTCCCATGTGGACCCCACCCTAGTGCACTATCTCCCATGCAAGCTACCATGATTACCTAGCATAGAGTGTGGACCCTACTTTGATGAGGATTGGGGCCTACATCATTTCCCCCATGTTTAAGGCCTATGGGATGGGCCAAAGTAGGCCGACTGTCCAGAAATTTCTAGACAGTCCAGTAACATTGCATGTTAGAAATGCTCATTTTCCATCTTGATTTGGGAGTAAGTGGGCCACTTCAGTGGACCCCACTTGCTCTCCATATGTGGGACCATCAAACCCACTAATTCTCTACTAATTTGGTCAAGTATAGGCCCACCCCATATGGTGCCAAACATGAGACAACAGTATTTTCTGCACCGGCAGATTTTTTGGATATTCATTGCTGTCCATAATTTGTATGAATTAATTAAAATATTTATACTACCTCAAAAATTCTAAAATTTTTCAGAGAGGTGTACCATCTATGGTAAGACATACTTGCAAAATTTTAGGGCCAATGGATCCCATTTGGGCATCCAAAGGGGTGGGCCAACATAGTGGACTGCCAGGAATTTCTGCTGAGCAGTCCAACAGCACAGTCCCATAAAAATAAAATTTTAAAAATATTTTCTTAGAAGGTGGACCATATTTCTAGGTCTTAATTTTTTTCAGGCTTGATGAGGGACCTTTGGTCCAAATTTTAAGAATTTTGGAGGCACAGAACCCACCCATTTGGATGGCCCAAATTCAGGATAGTTACGTTTCCAGCAATATTCCACAATGTATAGATTGTAATTTTGAAATTTATTAAAATATTTTTGAGTGTCCAAAAATTATGAAAATTTATAGGGCGGTGAACCACCCATGGTGGGACCTACATAAATTTTTTTAGGGCCAATGGACCCCTATGAACACTGTGGCAAGGGCCGGATTGGTCCACCACGTTGGGACGTCTAGGTCAGTCCGATTTTCTGGATAGACTGATTTATATAAATTACAAAATTTTATAGAAGTATGGTCCACCTATGGAAATACCTCCTTGAAAATTTTCAGGGCCATCGGGCCCCTATACCGACCATGGTGTTGCCTTCAATTTGGATCAATTTTGGGCCAAATACCTAGGCCTGTAGGACTAACCACCATGGGATGCCCCTACCTTAGGTTGATGGGCCTGCATTCCAACGGCATGGCCCACTTGAAGTAAGTGTTGTATATATCCATTTTTATCTGGTGGGGTCCACTGTGATATGTGTGGGTCATCATGGGTTAGTAACCCATATAGATTAAATAAATTTCTAGACTCTAGCAGGCCCAAGAAATGGTTGGGCTGGAATTCCAGCAAGGGGCCCAAATTTGCTGTATGGTTGATTGTTTTAAAGCTATTGTGGCCCACTAGATTTAAGGGAGTGTCGCACACACTCTTTGCCTTCTTTCCTTAAACATTTTTAGGCTTCATCAGTACCTCTTCAAGCCCACCTTTGTGGTGATATTGTAGGCTAACCTTAACCAGATTTTTAAGTAGTTTTATAGGCCCAATGGACTGTAAACCTCTTCGTTGAGCCCAACATTGTGCAAGGGCTGACCTTATTGAATTATGAGCCCAATGGGTTGTATATAAGCTAATTATGTATTATGGGCCTTGATGCCCTCATGAAGTACTTAATGATGGGCTGACTTGCAAGGCCCACATTGATGCATATTGTGGAGGGTCTTGCTAAGTCTTTGGGCTAATATGGCAAGGCCCACACTGTCGGTTTTGGCCCTGCCCATGTTTTTTTTTTGGGTTTATGGGCTGCCCTCTAAGTCCACTATAAAGCATGAATTAAATGGCTTTTGTTTTTGGCTTATTTCCTCAAGGCCTATTATGTGACATTATATATATGTATGGCGGCCCTTTTGTGTTGGTAATTAGGCCTTGTGGACTAAGTCCTTTTGGATAGGCCCATTGATCTTGGGCCTATACTCTCCCATCTATTGTGATGGGCTTAGGGGTAAGAATATGCAAGAAGTTGGGCCCTTGGCCGCCCATTCAAATTGACCTTATACTTGGGCTAAAAAGTGAGGCCCAACTCACTTGTGTTAAATGTGAGAATTGCCCATGTAAATGAACTACCGGGCTGCCCATGAAGCCCACCACAACATATGAGTCTATGACCCTTATGGGTGGGCCTAAACCTAACTTGAGGGCCCACTATATGGTCTATGAGATTGGGCTTGATGTATGGCCCATTAGACCATACATTGCTTAGGCCTCAGACCTTATATTATGTGTAGTGGGCTACCTTTTGGGACTCAATTGAGGTTGGATGTCCTCCTTGGTGGCCCTAAGGTAGGCCCATAGAGACCCTTATAGGTGGTTGAAGGTCCACCTTGGGCCTAGCTAGGACCTTTTGTTTTTAAGATCATGACTCTCTCTCTTAGCTTGTGGGTCATCCCAAAGTACTGGGCCCCGCTAGAGGATTTTTCTTTTCCCTAGGACACCTGTTTATGTGCTTAGACCTTGACCCTCCTTAGGACAGAGGATTCCATTTTCCACAGGAAGCACACTTACATTCTTGTGACCCATATGCATCATCTGTATGAATTGATTGCATTGTGTGGTGGTCATTGAGGGATGAAGTTTCCCCCCATATGCACATTGTGTGCCTGCAACTAGTGCATGATCTGTGTGTGTGACTCATGCATTGGCATATTATTTCATGATGATACCGCCCTTGCTTCATCAGGGCGTCACCTTCACAAGGATATTCGTGGATAGCCGTATGAGTGGACATCAAAAATATTACTTGAGCATACCGGGTGCATAGGATGCCCATGAGTGAAATTTCTAAAACTTTCATGGTACCAAGGATCTGCTCCAATGTCGTGACCGAGTGGAAACTATGAGCGCACGAGAGCCTTATACCGTTAGGCCGCGACTCCCACTATCATGTAGTCAGTTGGATAGGGGTGTGGCCTTACCTTCCTGGTTGAGGAGGTGTTTCTAGGCTGAGTCTGACTAGCTCGTAAATGGGTCCGCTACCTTCAGGCCTTGTTGGTGATTGGCTGTCTACAGGTGGGTAGTGAAGTCTCTTACGCTCATTTGACTGTATGGGGTTTGTAGAGAGGCAATCATTCAGTAGTGTAATGGACCTCGTTGATTTCCTTATGATTGGAAATGTACTTGATATGTGGTTTAGATATGAGCACTGGCATTACTTGCATCGCATTAACATTGGCTATATAAGCCCCTTCATACATTGCCTTGGTATGGCGTCCAGTACTCATTGCATCATATTTACGATAAGCCTTGGTAAGGCTAGTGATATTCTCATTGAGCATATTTCTTTCCTTGTACTTCCTACTATTCTTCTGTGCACCTTTGTCACACACTTTCACTACCCACTAAGCTTTTATAAGCTTATGCACAATTGATGCGTGTAGGCGACTCAAGGCAGGCGTCGTAGCAGCAGAGCGTGGAGTAGAGTTGAGTTGAGGACTCCAGTGTTACTGACCTTTCTCTCTTTTCCCATTATCTTATGTATGTCCTTTTGGACCTGATGTAAGCATGTAAAAGTTCAAATTCTTAGTGGATTTTATGATGTGTGCCCTTTGTTATTCTCAGATGTACTTTTTGTAATCTTGGGTATGCTCGAATTGGAAATAATTATATTGTTATAGAAATCCTCATTGTAGGATCTCAGGATCAAAAACTGCCTTAGGAGCCGAGAATGGGGTACTACGGAGGCTGTTACGGCCAGAACCGGCCATCGGGTTCCTTGTGAGTCTAGTTACCGAGTCTGGGGCGTGACACCGCCTGAGCTAAGGATCTACTTCACCCTAGGCTAGGGACCCAACTTGAAATGTGAAACCTATTAGTCGGGGTGGACCAGACTTGGGAATCCATCAGACTGACGGACTAGTAGGAATCACAAATTCATTATGGAATCACTTAGTATAGCTCACTTACGGATTTAAAATACTCTAATCTTCTTATTAAGCCCTACAGACAACTGATTGAGTAAATAGATGGCGTTGATCAAGATGCCAACCACAATAAAACAACTTTGAAAAATAATAATAATAATAATAATAATAATAATAATAATAATAATAAAATTAATATTAATATTAGTATTTGGACTAGTGATATACTATGAAGGTCCTGAATGTACCTCGAGATCCATGTATTTAGATTCATATAAACAACTTGGGGAAAAGTAGAATAAAATCTACCAAAATAATAATAATAATAATAATAGTAATGGTAATAATAATAATAATGAATAATAATTTTATGATACAATTGAATTATAAATATTAACGTAGTATTAAATACTTTTTTATAAATATGTGCATAAAGAATTATTAGATATTTTAATAAATGGTATATTATTTAACAACAAGGTTTTAAACACGATATTATATAATTTTCAATTCATACATATATGTATAGTATGATATTGTATATTAGAAATTATATATTAATAAATATGTGACCAATAGCATATATATAGTAGTATGTTAATATTAAAAAGTTATATTTATATACGTGTATGAGATTTTAATTATTCTAATTATAAGTAATATGCAAAATGATAAAATCTATATAAAATATTAGTATTGGATGGTAATAAATGATGAAAGCCTTATAGATGGCCTGTTAGGACCTTTTAACCATTGTCGTTCAATCTTGGGATGATCTGACCATTTATCACAAACATCACGGTGGACCCCACTTAGCAGGGTGTATATACACAGCTAGTGCGCACTCGTTGTGCACCAGACGGGTTAGGTCGGTTAGCACGGGTTGACCCATGCTTCTCAAAAAATGGAGAGTTTTTCTCTCTCTCTCCCTCTGTTTTTGCCAACGACGGACGGATGTCTGTTTTCCTTATCAATGGCCCACCATCGTCATCCGCTCGGAAAATCCAAACCGTCCATCGTGTCCAGGGCTCGGGTCCCACCAAAACTCAGCTCGGCTCACATGTTGAAATGCACCTGCATGCGCACAACCCTTGCCGCAAACAGGCCCTACAAACACAAAAATTCCAAAAATGGAAGCTATTTCTCCTTGTCAGCTAGCATGATCCGCGTGAGAGGAGAACCCTAAATCCCAGCCATCCGTCCTAGTGAGATCCTAGCCATCCTAGCTAGGTCTTTAGAAAAGGAAAGAGGATGAGAGAGAGAGAGTGAATAGTCATTTCCCCCCAAGCTCTCCCCACTGCTCGAACCTCCTCCCAAGCTTCATTGGAGGTCGATGGCAAGCTCTCTGGGGTCCTCACAAATGGCCTGATGGGGTCGGATTTGAAGAAGAGGTGGTGATGGCGAGAATGCCATTAATGGTAGCCTTCCTCTTCCTTGTTCGAGCCGCATCGGGTCGTCCCAAGTCAAGGTGAAATCAGGTCACACCAGAGCATCTGCTGGTAGTTATGGGGGAGGAAGTGAGAGAAAGAAAAAAAATAAAAGAAGAGAATGGAGAGGGGTTGCTGCCGTCATTGCAGCACCACCTGTACTCGGATCGACCCGAGCTTGGGCTGAGTCAGGGCGGGCTTGGCCTGCATTGCTGGAGGTCCAACAGAAGCAGGAAAGAAAAGATAGAAAGGAAGAAAAAAAGGGGAAGAAAGGAAGGGTAAGGATAAGAAGCAGAAACTAAAGAGAGAGAGCAGAGTAGGAGGAGAGAGGAATGAGTTGTGTGGCGTCGAGTCGTTGGACCGAGTCGGGTTGCACTTGGTGGCCACTGTGGGCTATTTCCTGTAGGGAGATGGGGAAGGAAGAAAAGAGAATAAGAAAGGAAGAAAAAATGGGGAGGAAAGGAGAAGAAAGAAAGGGAAGAGAGAAAGAGTTTGAGAGGGAGTGTTGTGTGCGTGTTGCACTGAACTCGGCCCAACCGAGTCACTGCTGTGACTGCTCGAGTTGCTGGGTCAACCAGCCGAGTCAAGCTTGGTTTGGGTCACCTCCAGTCCTCACTAGAGTTCCAGCAAAAGAAATAGGGAGAAGAAGTAGAGAGAGAGAGAGAGGAAGAAGAAGGAGAGGGAGATCGGGTTAGTGGCTGAGTTGACTCGGCTGGAATCGAGTCCAGCCGATTGGAGTTGGGTTAGTCTATCCAGGCTCATTGCTGGACATCCTAGCAAGGTAGAAAGAAGAGAGAAAAAAGGAAGGAGAAGAAGAAATGGACATAGAACGAGTCCAGCTGAGTTCGGGTCACGCTCAATAAGCCGCATCTTAAGGTGAGCCCACATTCTCTTTCCATATAAAAATTATTTCAGGTATATTATTATTATCACAATCATCATTAGAATTGTTAATATTATATTTGAATGGCTACTAGTAGGTTATCTATATTAATATTAGTCGTTACATGTAAAAATCATCATTATTAAATATTGAGTTTTGTTCTGTCTACCTTAAATATTATCGTTGGCGATTAAAGCGTACTATTCATTTTATTACAATAACTATTAGTACCTTGATTAGCTAACATTAAGTATATTATTAATATTAACGATCATTTTGAAATTTTTAGTATCATTAGCATTAGTCCTTATTATAGCGCTATTTGTAGAAATTCTATTATTATTACTTACATCATTTAAAAGATTGTTAGTCATTATAGAAATATTAGATAGTGTCGGTACATTTAAATAGGAACTTAGAAACCATCATTGATAATGGATTAGTACTCCTACTATGAATATTATTTGATCCATCGTACAATGTTAATAATAATAATAACAATACTGCTAATCTAGGATTTAAATCCTAAATCTAAAGCCTATAACTAAACCCTAGGATAAAACCCTAATTCTATATTAAAACCCTAAAAGATAACCCTAGGCTATGATCTTAAACCCTAGGTGGTATGTAGAACTTGGATC
This sequence comes from Magnolia sinica, assembly GCF_029962835.1. Lineage (NCBI taxonomy): Eukaryota > Viridiplantae > Streptophyta > Magnoliopsida > Magnoliales > Magnoliaceae > Magnolia > Magnolia sinica. The sequence continues at coordinate 79,961,119 of NC_080573.1, forward strand.
TAATTGTACATCTTGATTTATGGTAGGATTTGATTTTAAGGGAATGCGCATTTCCTTGCGATGCTAGTAGGCGATGCAAACTATAAGGTGATGATTCTTCCCCTTGAGCTTTCCATCTTTCCATTAGCTTAAGTTATAGTTTGTGCTTTAATTTATAATTGATATCTCTCTCTTATAATCACATGTGTTAGCTAGTGAAAATTGAATTGCTATATTGCTTGCTTAATGTTAATCTTGTATATTTGTTCATGAATTATTTGTGGATTACTTATGGAACTTAAACTGGTACATCAGTGGAAAATCCCCACCTATGAATGTACACCCATACTTAGGATGTAACCCAACTGGTTGTGATTGTAATGGACCTTGGGCTTAGTGGTTATTGAATGGTGGTTTAAATTGATCATTGATATGGGGCTACCATCCAGGGTTGTTGTGTCCACTGGTTTTTAAGGATGGTCTTTATCATATGGTTTTAATATCGGCCCTATGTGGCATATTTTGATACTCGCCCTATGTGGTTTTGTTTTGATACTTTCCCTATATGGGATCGATGTTTTATACTGTGCAACTATGCGATGGTAAGCCCCATATGCTATTATATGATTGGCCACTAGTCAACGGGTTTCCATCAAACATCCTAAGATGGTAGTCTCATGGGCCGGGGATGTTGGTCATGGGACACTATGCCCAAGCTGTCGGCCTACGCTGGGCCTTGAGCTCCCTGTAGTGACTGTGACCTTATTTAAATTGGCTAGTTGTAATTGAACTAATAACGGGTTGGCTAATCATGCATGCATAACATAGACCAGCATCTATTGCTGTCGTATGTGACATACAGATTTGCCTGACTGGATGTTTTACCTAGGGCAGAAACCATCATCTATTGTTATCATACGTATTTGCCTATTTGGATCTTTTACCTGCGGCACAAACCGTCTGGATGTTTTATCCTGGTCGATGATTGCATGGGTGACGAGCCCAATGTCCGTCTGGATGTTTTACCAGGGACAATTGCATTCATACATCCATGCATATAATAAGATTGCATTTACTCTGTTTTGGCTGCTAGGATGTTTTATACTATTTCTTACCTAATGCGGTGGTGTGTAAGCTTGAAGTGAATTCACACTGAGTTAGCCACTCATGCATCATATATATAACTATACAAGTTGCGCAGGTGACTTAATTGATTTTCAGGTTCAGATTGATGAGGAGTAAAGTACCACTGTGAAGATGCATGATTGTATTGTCAAGAGTTGCTACATGGTTTTATAGTTCCAGATTTGTTACAATTTGCTTTGTTTACATGTAATATCATTTCACTTTGTAATTATAAGTTCGGGACATTGGTTTGTATAAGTCATTATGAGCAACTTCTTGTACATCCTAAACGTAAATGAAATTTTCCATTATGTATGATTTGTCTTTTCTACGCTCATCTGCTTACTCTGATAGTTGAAAAAAATAAACTCGAATTTGACCATCCTTTAAGGTTAACACCCGAGTTTTTGGGAAACGGGCCGTGTACTCGGGTCCTGAAAAGTCGGGGCGTTATAGTAGCGCATCATCTTCTTCAACTTCCTCTGCTTCCCCATCCCTCTGACCTGGATTGAGCTTCAGGTTAATTTTGTTTATATTTGAATTATTGAACAGAAGAAGCACATTAGGGGCTTCACTAGGAGGCATGACCACATTACAATGCAAAGCTAAGATGGTCATCAAGTAAGCAAATGAGATATAGCTATGGCTCGGGTGAAGACGAAATTGAATAATCATATAACATATTAAGGATGGAAGATAGATGGGAATACCCGACATAACGGAATGTAAAATACGAACCATGAAAGAAGTAAGTTCAACTTTGTTGCCGAATCGGGGATAGACATTTGAAATAAAAAAGCGATGTAACATCTTGTATTTGGACAACATTTGATTGGCCTGGAGCGCATTTCCTGCACTTCATTCCGGGTTAGCATGTGCCTTTCCGATTCATTCAACCGTTCGGCTAAAGTTGGTATAAGAATACCATCATCATTTACATTTATATCTAGCAAACCTGAAATTAAGTGTCAATCAACTTGAAAAGCACCTTCTCTAAAGCTAATTGAGAAAGTTAAGTTTTCAAGTGATACGTCGTTGATGTAAGCAAACATCCATTACGAATTGGAGCGGTATGCCGGTCCGCCCCAATTCAAAATGATTTCCTAACCTACAGTCACTAAGATGGGAAGAAGCTACAACTGAGCTAAATGATTCGAATTAACCGTACACTTAACAATGATCTCTTGAGTACGAAAATCCCGCACATACTCGGGATCTTCCTCGAGAGGACGTAGGGTTCTCACCCTAAGAGGTGTAGATCAAGAAGAGGAAGCTCGAGTAGCTTTCTTCTTATTACGACCTTCCATTGCAAGACACAAATCAAGAAAAACAATAATGGAAAGTAGGGTTTCTAGTAGAATAGATTTTGAGCAAAAACCCTTTAGAAATCGAAAGAAAAACTCAAATCAACTCAAAAATCTAGCAATGTATGCAAATAGGAACCGAAATATGGAAGAAAATAAAAAATGGAGCACTTACCAAACACGAATCAAAGATGGGTTCGACGGGTCGGAAGAGGGCCGGATGAGGAAGAAGAGAAAATGAGGGAAAAAATGATTTTCTCACTCATAAAGGTTTTCAACCGCGCAACTCGACCGGTCGAGTATATGCTCGACCCGTCGAGCCACGACTGGTTGAATATGTGCTCGACTGGTCGTGCAAGCACTAAAAATTCAAATTTTATTCAAAATTATTTGCATAAAAATATATAAAAATAAAACATGCAAACATGATAAACTTAATTAGAATTACACATACGAATATCCATTTTCAACTTCGAAAACCTATTCCTGCCAAGTATTTAGTAAATATGTCCATAAGCTGATTTTCCCTTTGAATGTATTCCAACGAAATGATTTTATCTTCTACTAAGTCCCGAATATAATGATAATGAATGTCAATGTGTTTGGTACGAGAATGCTGGATGGGATTTTTAGAAATATTAATTGCGCTAGAGTTATCGCAATATAATATCATTGTATCTTGCGCAATACCATAATCATTGAGCATTCTTTTCATCCACACAAGTTGGGTACAAGCATTTCCGGCTGCAATATCTTCAGTCTCAACTGTGGATAATGATATGGAACTCTATTTCTTATTGTGCCAGGAAACTAAACAATTCCCAACATAAAAACATCCACCACTGGTAGATTTTCTATCATGTATGTTCCCAGCCCAGTTATCATCTGTATATCCAGCTAATTGAACATTAGTATCATGTGGATACTAGATGCCAAGATTAGCTGTACTTGCAGCATATCTAATAATACGCTTGACAGTAATAAGATGAGATTCCTTAGGATCTGATTAATATCTATCACAGATACCTACAATGAATGCTATATCAAGTCAGCTCGCAGTTAAGTATAGTAAACTACCAATCATACTACAATATAACCGAGGATCTACACTTTTACCTATTGTATCCTTTGAAAGCTTAAGAGTCGTACTCATAGGAATATCAAATTTTTTGCCATTCTCAAATCTAAATTTCTTAACAAGGTTTAAAGCATACTTGGTTTTAGAAATGAAGATACCATCTTCTAATTGTTTAACTTGTAAACCTAGAAAGTAGTTCAATTCTCCTACCATACTCATTTCGAACTTGGATTTTATCAACTCTGCAAACTCAATAGATAGGTTAGAGCAAGTAGAACCATAGATAATATCATCAATGTAGATCTGTACTATTAATATGTATTCATTGAATTTTTTAACAAAAAGAGTTTTATCAACACTCCCCATAACAAAATTATGACTTAGTGAGAATTTAGTCAATTTCTCATACCGTGTCCTGGGAGCTTGTTTCAAACCATAAAGTGCCTTTTTAAGGCAATACACATGATTAGAGTGTTTAGGGTCCTCAAAACCCTTAGGTAGTTTAACATAAACCTCTTCATGCAGATCACCATTTAGAAATTCACTTTTAACATCCATTTGCTAGATCCTAAACCTTTTGAAACATGTAATGTATATGAATAATCTTGTTTCGACAAGAAACAAATGCATTCGATTTGGGAAAATATCTTATTCAATCATAACAGAGAGAGTGTATTATGAACAATCATCATATTTATTCATATTGAGTTCATTTACATCCTTTGATTCCCTTAATTCTGAGATAGATTACTTAAAATACAGAAATAGAAAGAGTTCAAATATTAAATTTAAATATCAAATCTGGCAACATTTTGACTTGTGATTTGATCATCTCTTTAAGAGGAATATTGTGTGGATTCGATCATCTGATCTCCCTTTCTTGAGCTCATATCCTTGTGTAGAAGGAGAACTGAAGATTGCGAAAACCAAGATCGATAATTTCAGCAACATATCAGCCCTTGATCATTACTGGTTGCGCAACAGTGCAGCTTGGCACAAACCCCTACTCCTGTCTTTTAATACGTTTAGTCTTCTCCTCTTCTCTAAAGCTCTAATCTTTTTTAAAATCTTTAACCTCCTCAAATGAGAGGGGGAGTGGGGTATATATAGACCTCCACACGTGCGAACCCTCGATCTCTGTGCCATGGGGCCCATCTTTCTTCAGATCCAACCGTTCAATCAAAACAACCCATATAACCCTTTGTGCATGATTGCGCAACCAATATGGTCATTTGCGCAGTCCTGCGCAACCAATATGGTTTACATAGACATGTGCAATCATATGAAGTTACACTTTATTTCATCTTTGCTCACATATTTCTTCTAATTACAGTCTTTTGACCTTTTCTATCTTCATTTTCTATGCCTCGACAGATGCCCCCTTGATCCTTTCTTTGTTCTTTAAAATCAAAGAATTAGGATCAATCACTTATCTTTCACCTCTTGCAATCGTTTGCACACACCCACGTAAAGGGCTCTCGAGTACCGCACTCGGGTTACACTCCCTATAAATATCAGAAACCCTTTTCATTTCTCATTTTCCTTTTGCCTTAGCGAAGCTCTACTCGTCCGTTATTACCCTGTGCAACCGCTCTCATTTGTGCTAACTCGCGCAACAGACTTTCTGTTCGTGCAAGACTTCTGGACATTGCGCTACTTTGCACAACTAATTTTGTTTGCGCGCACTCGCATGAAGGACCCTTTGTAGAATCTTCAAGACTTAGCTTTTTTTTTCATACTCTCTTTAGAACTTAACTTTTCCACTATGGCCTGCACTAAGAGGACTTTCCGTGTCGTTGAACCTCCCACGACACAATGTTCTCACCAGGACGTGCCAAACCCTTCATCTATCCCTGCCACTGAACCATCACCATCTCCTGATCAATCGCCACGCAAGCACTTAAAGACTCCCAGCAAGCATCCCACTTATATAAAGGAGCTCGTACTCCCCACTTTCAATTTCTTAGACCAGATTTCTTCACTACCCTCCCCCCATCCATAAGGCTATATCTCTAGGTGAGATTAAATGGCCACCGAAACACGGCCGTGACTTCAACTGGGAAGAGTGGCTGAAGACCACATCTCATTTGTCAACGATGAGTCAGAAGCCACCTGTCAGAGAAGACACTCCCCCTCCATCTAAATCAAAGAAGCATTGTCGCAACAAAGCTAAGGAGTTTCAGGAGAAAATTAAAGAACATAACAAGAAGAGACTCTAGAACTCTTGGGAAGAAGTCTGAGTCATTGAGGGTATTATGAATTTTGATAACCCTCATAGACAGGGTATGATGATAATCCTTTTAAGCCTTCACCACCACCAGTCCATTCTGAATTGCGAGCCTTCAGACCAAATGGACGGGGAAAAATTAGCCTACACAAAATCCTGGTCATTAAGGGAACTAAGAATCTTGGAAGGGGTCTTGCTAGCGAAGAAGCCAAGACAACAAATTAGTGACGTCCATCCGATGGTCTTCCTTACTCCCTCTCATAATCCTCATGCCCTATTGCCGACCCATTTCTACAAAACACTCCAGCAGCATTTCAGGGATCGTGACTCACTTTGGGGCAGCGAAGAGTACAGAACCAGAGGCCTCTTAATATTTCGTGACTACTAGTCTGACTGGGCAAAGCAATTTTGGCCAAGCATTCCAAAGTGTTGATCAAGATTAACCTATATAATGCAATAGAGGTCACTTCTCAGCATTTTTACAGGGAGACCTCCGTCTTGAAAGGCTTCCTTAATTATTGGTGTCCCACAACCAACTCCTTCCATCTTCCAATAGGTGAGATGAGCATTAGCCTCTAGGATATTCATCGAATTGCTGGTCTTCCACTGACAGAAAAATTCTACGACGAATTCGTACCCACGAACGAAGAATTGACATTCATTTCTTCACCCGGCCGAGTGGTCTCAATTTCAGAAGCAACCATAGAACTCTTTAAGGAGATGTCTAAGTTTCCCAACATTCACAAGATCTCGCCATTGCAATGGCTTACCCATTTCACTAGTGCCCTTTGGTATTCTTCTTCTTTGTAAACTAATCGTTTCCATTGCATCTTTATTTCCATACTTCTCACTATATGTTCTCTTTCTCTTCCTTTTCTTAGATTCAGCAGTTGCCATTCACGAGAGCTGACAAATCTCTGTGAGAAGATAATAGAGCATCCAAAATATAGCCTCAATGGAGAGCTTGCAGCTTTCCTCATTTATTGGCTGAGCGTGGTGGTTCTTCCAAGTTCAAGATGGGCAAATGCTATTCACCCTACAATATTTGTTACTGCCAGTTCCATGGCGGAAGGCCACAAACATTCTCTTGCCCCTCCAGTCCTGTGCTCGATTTATAAGGGTCTCGAAGAGATAACGTCTCATATAAAGAGTCCCACTGTTGGCGCTTCTTCTGTTTATACTCCCTGGCACTATATCACAGGTTGGCTAGGAGTCTACTTTCCATGGACTTTTGATGAAAGGCATACGTTCACCCTTCACATCTCCCACTATGGTTCTTTCAAAAGAGGACTATGGCTAGAAGATCATACGATTGGGTTGTCAACACCATCTTGGACACTGATAAAATTGATTTATTCCAGTTTTGCCTGTATCGCTACACAGAGGATACAGATAAGGTAGACACCAAATTGCTTACATCAGGAGAGAGAGAATTTTTCCTTTCGATTCGATCCTGCAGCCTTCCATTAAGGGAGGGAGTAGAGTTTTGGAGGGAGCCCTACTATCCGAGCTGGTTTGCTCGACAGTTTGGTTTTGATCAAGCCGTGCCAAAAGACTGTGGATTAGTAATAAGGAGAATGCGCAGCTATGAAATTAGCCCATATAACTGGGTGATGATATGGAAGTAGCTACTGGGTGGTCAAGTCAGATCTACTTTTATAATTTCGGGCAGTAATCACATCACTTGCGCTTCGTAAGGTCACATGAGGTGGTGAGTGCATCAATCATATCTTATTAATAAATGCTTACCTGTGACTAAGCCAATCTGGATTTCGTCGCCGAAGCTTAAAGGCCGTAGAACTGAAGAAGGAATAGGCTTTGTGCTAGAGACGAGCCATGCCCCCTTTCCCGATCACCTCTGCAGGAAGATATCCATGGATGATTCAATTCGCGAGTGAAAACCTGCTAACATCCTAGAAGGATGGATAACTCATGGGGTTGTTATGGACTTTAAAAAAGTCCAACGGGATCGTTCTAATAGAATAGTTGAAGAGGTGGCGGAAATTCCTTCTCTAACTCAAGAGAATTTTGCTACATCCGAAGATAATCTGGTTCTTGCTCCTTCCCCTCGACCCATTCACCTTAGTCCATCTTATTCGATGACGAGGTCTCGAACATGTTCTCAAGATTCTCCTCCTTTGAATCAAGAAGGAGCTGTTGCCTCAGGTTCTCCAATCCCAATCGATAAGGACCTTCGACCAGGAAGCAGTAAAATTTCCCCTTCTAAAGGAAAACAGGTCGTAATCGAAGACATAGAGGAAGAGAATTCATCTTTTTCATCTGAAGGTACTTCTTCTGTTGAATATAACACTGAAGAAGATGATGAAGATGATGATTTTGAGGAAGGAGAGGTTAACATTGATGACGAAGATGATGCTGTCATTGAAGGCACTTCTACTGGAGAAGAACATCCTCCATCCACTGCTGAAGTTCTTCCCAACACTGATATTCTTGCAAAGGCCCCAGCAACAATAGATGAGAAAGATGATGAACCATTAGATTATGGAAAGTATGGATATTCACTAAGTAAGATTTCTTGCAATTTTATCTTTTAACTTTTCACTTAGGATCATTACTATTATTATTTTCTATTCTAGGTACTCATGCTATTGATACTAGAACTGGTGATACTCCTCCTAAAGATCTTCCTCCCATTACACTGTCACCCCCAACAAGAATCTCTTTGACTCCTTTAGTTACATCAAAGGTGGTGGCTCGCGGGATCATCTTCCTAATAGAGACCACTGATCTTCCAACTTCAACAACTAAGGATTCGAGCACGAAGGCCAAAGCACCTTCCTTTGCTGATTTGTTGGGAGGTAGCCCTTCTTTTGTTAAGGAAATTCGACCCCCCCTGTTGCCCATATTTCTACAGCAGGTATATTTATCATTTGCTCTATCAGTATTTCTATATCCTTTAGCCTTATTCTAATTTCCTTTCCTTTTTCTCTTATAGGAACTCCTCCTCGTAGCAGTACAGCAAGCTTTGATTTTGTAGCCACTGTGTCTAATGATCTATTATCTTTTGTGTCATGCCCCAAACTCAAAAACCGGGCTCACAAAATTCCCGATCGCCGAATCCGGTGCTGACAGCCTCCGTAGTACCCCATTCTCGGCTCCCAGCGTATATAGGCCAGATTCTGATCCTGGGATCCTACAAGGAGAATTTTCTAACATACATTTATCTCGTAATGAGCATAACCACATGATTACCCAAATCACAAAAGCAACATCATCATCACATATCTACTAATATAATCATTTGAGTATAATACTGAAAGGGAAATACATATATAAAATAAATCAAAGCTCCAGAAGACCGCTGCACACTCCATGCTCAATGCTACTGCAACCTAACATCACCTGCACACATCTATTATGCATAAGCTTATAGAAAGCTTAGTGGGTGGTGAAAATTTGTGCACAAGGTAAGTGCCTAGTAACCAATATCAGAGTAATCAGAGTAAGCGAAAATACAAACAAGCCCATAAATCATACAATATCCAAAATACTAGCAAGTTCATAAATCATGCGATATCAGAGTAATGCAAAGACATGCTAATAGGCCCATAAATACCATCAGCCTTATCCAGGCTATGTGATGCAAAAATATAATAAACCGATATCATATATTGATAAAGGAATGTAGATCAGCTATGCAATGCAGAGGCAGTAAGCTAAGTACTATGTGTGGGGCCACCGATCTTGCTGCGTCAGCATAGCAGCTGGGTGCTGTTGGATGGTCAGCAGTGTGGCCCTGCTTGATGAATGGCTTGGATAAATTACATATATCATAGTGGGGCCCACACGACTGAACAACGTAGGTATAAAACATATACATTAGGGTGGCCCACGCACCGTCCAAATAGCCTAGCACCGTCCAGACGTTCTAGATGGTGTGGAGAAAGACATACATCAAGGTAGGTCCATGTGGTGGCCCACCACCGCTTAGATCAACTAATATTTGTACTTTTGCTTCATCATGGTAGTGAAAAGGGGGCCAACAGATGGATGGTCTAGATCAAGTTGGCCACAATCCAACAAAAAGGAGAGAGGGGAAGAGATAGAGAGAGGACGGTGAAAATGGGAGGGACCCCGCCACTATGGGCCCCTCCTAGATACAGAATATAAATCAAGATGGGTCTCACCACGAGTGGGCCCTAAGATCATCAAAATCATACAAAAAAAATACCCACCTAAGATCTTCTCTTCTTTCTTCTGCCAATGCGATCTAGAGCTCGAATGGGTGTGATTCAATGGTTGAGATCAGCTTTGAAGGATTGGATTAAATGGTAGGGAGTGGGCCACACAAAGCTCCTCCCATGGAGAGCCATGGACGTGGGGTGCTCTCATGGTGCTTGGGAGAGAAAAATGAGAGAGAGATGAGAGAGAGAGAGGATGTAAGAAAGAGAGGGATGGGTGAGTGATGGGTGTACTTGAAAAGGGATGGGTGGAGAGAGGGAGAGTTGACTTTGGGTTGTTTCTTGGGTAAGGTGACATGTACTTGATTGATTTGACCTATTGTAGAGATTCTCTCGGTATTGCAACGCGTGACATTTTTCTCGAATTGAACGTGGGCCCACATCTCTTGGCCGGGTCTCGCCTTAGCGCGTAATATGCGGCGTCAGAACCGCGGCGACGGTACGGTCGCAAGGGTATAAGTTTCGAGTCGATCTGACTCTGATATTTGGGACATGACTTACAATCGCGCGCAAGCGTCGATAACAAATTGTGGGTCACCGGAATTCGACTGGGAGGACCGTGGAGGCTTACGGAACAGTACGGTTAGGATACAGGTCTTACATTTCGAAAAGGTTCCTGTGCATAAATTGATTTTGATGAGGAATTCTGTATCAGTAATAGTTCATATTTTTAAAGATCCCAATCAGCGGTCGAATCTGGATGTTGCTATTGAAATCTTGGATAGCACTACAAGAATGGCGAATATTAATATTTTTGTCCTACGTGATTCTCTTCTCAAATTTCATGATTCAATAATCTCTTTGGAATCAACAGAAAATGTCACCATCGCCCCAGAGATATTAGAATATGGAAAACAGCTAGCTTCTTCTAAAGAGAAGGTTTTGCTTATCACTTTTGCCATTTCTGAATTCATCCAAGAGCAATTAACACTTCAAGAAAAGTTGAAGGCTTGTGCTGACAGCAGAATGATCATTTAAAGTCGCATTGCTATCCTGAAGGAGGAAATCCTGCAACTGGAGTTGAAAGATCATATAGAAGAATCGACTATGAAGGAGACCTAGGAGAAGCTGTGAATCAGTATTCAATCTAACAATTCTGAGAAATATGAATTAATCAAGAATGAAGAGATGCATCTTTAGAGAGCAAGTTAGCTGGCATTCTAGATCAAACAAAGATTATTCTTAAAGCAAGATCAAAACACTTCGCAGCTCAAGTTCAGTTGAAGGAAGATTTGCAAAAATATTTAGGAGTATTGGGGGTTATAGATGAACTATAAAGAATTTGTTTTATTTGTTGTTCTTTTTTTTTAAAAAAATTTAATCACATGTAGCTTCTTTTGACTTTCAGCATATATCAATGAAGGCATTGTGATATTTTGAGATAGTTTATCTCCCCATAAATTTCCGAATCATAATTTATTTCAAGCATGTTTATTTATACAATTGTCTAACATGATATTCAATGAAGGCTTGAGATAAAAATAACAATATATTATGATTGTTAGAATGGGATTTCCTATGTGATTTTTGTTTTAGTAGGCGGAACTAGATTTCAATTTAGTCAGATAGCCACATAGTTTAAGCTCTTGAGTGGTGGAGCAACACAGTTTTTTAGACTCATAACTAGTTGGAGTCGAGTCTTACACGAATGGTCGTTGTAACTCTCTAGAGTTCACGAGACTTGTTGCGGCTAGGGAGTTCACAAACTGTGATCCATCAGAGGGGCCCAATGAAGCTATCGGGGCATGAACTCGGTGGGATTTACGTGTAAGGTTGGCCACGGTAACTCTCTGGAGTTCATCGGGCGCACAAGTGCTACCTTTGGGTACCAAATCTAAGGTCACTAGTCCAACAATGAGTATACTAAAAACCCTTCCTCATGAGTTACTACTAAAATCAAGCCAGGAATCTAGGGGAGTCTTATGCATGGTTGACCTATCTATGGTCAAATCCACAGAGCACACACTGCAGCCCACTTTTTCTTCACCTGCAAGGTCGGACCCATTCACGGGAGGGTATTTTCATCCTTCCCCATGACGCTGTTAGAAGCTCTACAAGCAGCATTGTTCTCACGCGTGACTGGCCATTGGGGACTTTTAGTCATTGGCTCCATCCACTGCCTGCATGGGTATGTATGTGATAGCTGACGGGCTTTTTAGGGCCATTGGCTTCTCACGGCTACTCGAAAAACATGTATATAATGCCAATGATGATAGCTCTTATGTGTAGTAGCCATTAAGGGCTTAGCTAGGCTACCTTAAATGATAAGCTACCATTGCTGTCATCAGCTTTATATGTGGTTGGTATATAGTTCATTCCACTGCTAAAATTGGTGAATCAATAATTGATATTTCGCTGCCGCTAATAATGTTCTGAGAACATTCAAATTATGTTTAAAATAGTGTATCAGTTTAGCGATGATAACAATTTCGATAAAATGAGTTTGTATGAGGGATTAATGACTTCTTTAGAGGATGATTCAACAAATTGTGAATCACAACGAGAATTTCTGAGCTAACCTATCGCTGCCGGCCATTCTCTTGTTGGAACAGCCTTCCCTTTATCTTTTCCAATCTTTCATGGATTTCCTGCAAATGTGGCGTTCATAGTCACTTTCTTATCTTGTTTCTCATCCTCTTTCATTACTATTTTACCTTGCTTTATCATTCTCTGCAACATATCTTTTAATGTGAAATAATTTTCTATTGCATGTCCAACATAATGATGATAACGACAATATCTCTTGTCTTTAGTCATTTCAACTTCCTCTGGGCGCCTGGGCTGAGGTAATTGAATAGTTCCGGTGGCCAATAGTTGTTCCATTATTGGTATGATATCTTCTTTTTCGAAATCATACTCTTTATGATAGTCGTACGATCAGGTTCGCTAATCATTTGCTCAATCTTTAAACTGATCTAAATCTTCTCACTTTCTCGTTTCTCACTTATTATATAAAGTATTTTTCTTTCTTTCTTGAACAACGGTATTTACCAGCAATCTATTCGATTCTCTTCTATCTATTTTGATTTGAAATGCTAGCATTTTCCTGGCCATTAATTCCAATGCATGTGCTTTTGTTGCTAATTCTCGAAAAGTTTTTATATTAGTGCTCATGAGCCCGAAGGCAATTCCTGACTCCATAGAATTCAAACACATGTTCACTTGATCCTTCACTTCTGGCAACTGTCTGCATGAAGCCCCCAAAGTCTTCCACCTGTCAATGAATTTCTCCACAGGTTCATTTTCTCTATCTAACAGAAGCTAATTCTACAACACTGATGTCACGTTCTGATGAAAAGAAGTTGGATATGAACGCATCCTGCATCTGCCCCCAAGTTCGCATCGACCCTGGCGCCAAACTGGAGTACCATCAAAATGTTCTGCCTGTCAAAGAGGAACCAAACAACTGAAAGAAATATTGTGGTACGGTAGAGAAGTTTCCCATGCTCATGATGAGTGCATGAGATGTTCCTCTAGTGATCCGTCTCCATTGAATTTTTGCAAGTCGGGATGTTTGAAATTGACCGGAAAAGGGATATCTTCTACTTATCTCGGGTATGGCGTTCGATATCTGAATCGTCCAATGTTCTTTCATTCTTTTCACATTCTAACAGCTTTTGCAACTACCTATCGCATTTCCTCTTGAGTCACTACCATTGCCACGGGCGCAGACCCAAGTGATCTTGCCCCCGGTGGATGAGAGCCCTCTAATTGCTATTCTTGCTCATTCATGGAGGGCATCATTGGAGGGACTACGATCTGAGCCACATTGTGTGCCACAGTAGCCAAGGCTTCTCGAAGACTTTTACATTCTTCCATGAGATTCTTTTGTGCTTCGGCCATTTCGTCCATGCGATCTTCGGTTGTCGGCTGTAACCCTTAATTGGTTCCTGCCATACATACAGTAGCTTCAATGTTGTTTGAGGAGTAGAATCCCCAAACATGATGGGATTCATTGGGAGAGGAACTTCATTCAGGTTTTCTGTATTCTCACAGAATTTGGATAACTGAGATTTTTCCTACCGAGGTGTATTTTGGGATGAAGCAGAAACTGTATTGTACATTAGTGATTTACCCTTTTCTTTTCTCGTCCATTGGACCTTTGCAACAGGCAATACTAGCGGCTATTAGAGAGGGAATAGGTCTCCCTGGCTACAGAGCTGGAGGAGCGAGTTCAAGGTTGTTTCTTGCCATATTTCACATCACAGGTCCTTTAACCCTTTTTGGTGATGCATTTATTTTGGTGGTTGTTGCGTTTCGAGCTCTCGTCTTTCGAGAAGATGCAACAACCCAACCATCATCCTTTTCTTGTACTAGTGGCGAGACGGATATGACCCCGACCATAACTTGCGGCTTATCATTTTTGCTTGTAGGAGACTGGTCTTTACACACTATAAGCTCAGCTGTTGCATATTCCACCACAAATCCAGTCGCACTGAAGTAGAAATTCACCTTCTTTGTTAGGTTCATCATTTGGATGTAATTTATGGTTTTGTCTTCTTACCTTCGAACAAAGTATAAAATCAAAATTAGCATTCAGGTGATAAAATATTCTATCTCAGAGATGAAGTGGAGGATGTTCCCATTGAGAGTCGCCATTTTGGCGTCTTTCGATGCCAAACTATGACAAAAGTTCCCATAACCTTCTCAATGTTATTTTAAAAAAAGATAAATTCCCCAGCAGAGTCGTCAGTTTGTTTCGACAAGAAACAAATGCATTCGATTTGGGAGAATATCTTATTCAATCATAACAGAGAGAGTGTATTAAGAATAATCATCATATTTATTCATATTGAGTTCGTTTACATCCTTTGATTCCCTTAATTTTGAGATAGATTACTTAAAATACAGAAATGGAAAGAGTTCAAATATTGAATCTGAATATCAAATCTGGCAGCATTTCGACTTGTAATTTGATCATCTCTTTAAGAGGAATATTGTGTAGATTCGATCATCTAATCTCCCTTTCTTAAACTCATATCCTTGTGCAAAAGGAGAACTGAAGATTGCGAAAACTAAGATTGACAATTTCAGCAGCATATCAGCCCTTGATCATTACTGGTCATGCAACAGCACTGTTGCGTTGGCCCGCGCAACTGTATGTTGTTGCACAGCTCGACACAAACCCTTGCTCCTGTCTTCTAATACATTCAGTCTTCTCTTCTCCGGAGCTCTGATCTTCTTCAAAATCTTCAACCTCCTCAAATGAGAGGGGGAGTGGGGCATTTATAGACCTCCACATGTGTGAACCCTCGATCTCTATGCCATGGGGCCCACCCTTCTTCAGTTACAACCGTTAATGCAAAACAGCCCATACAACCCTTTGCGCATGATCACACAACCAATATGGTCATTTGCGTGGTCCCGCGCAACTGATATGGTTTGCGCAGATGCGCGCAATCATATAAAGTTACACTTTATTTCATCTTTGCTCACATATTTCTTCTAATTACAGTCTTTTGATATTTTCTATCTTCATTTTTTATGCCTCAACAAATCTGATGGATTCAAGACGAGCTACTGGGGCAAAAGTTTCATCATAATCGACTCCTTCTATCTGAGTGTACCCTTGTACAACCAGTCTAGCCTTGTTTCTTATTATATTCTCTAACTCATCAGATTTATTTTTAAAAATCCACTTGGTTCTAATTATATGTTTATCAGATGGTCTTGAAACTAAATACTGAAAAGGCCTAGCTATATGTCCTAGAGGGGGGTGGGTGAATAGGACTATGCCAGATTAAAACTTTAACAACGGATTTTAAATGAATAAAGTAAAGGTAACACTTTAAACCAATCACTGTATGAAAATGTAAAGCAACCTTCAAATACTAGAACAAAGAGGTTGATGCCAATGTTGTTCTAAGGACAGCCTTGCACCATAAAAACCAAGGGTTTATGGCAGGACAACCTTACTAGAACAATTTGAATATCAAAAACTCAAACTGAAAGGAAATAAAGGAAATAACAAAAATAAAATTCTAAACTATTACAACATTCCCCACAATGCTTGAAATGTAAATATTACAACATTCACATCCACACATACATCCCACAAACTTGAATGATAAAAGATATAAAAAATAAATCACACATCCACAAAATACAAAGAGTTATAGTGGTTCGCCTGTGTGTTCACCAACTGTTAAACAATAGCCACATAGCTTGCTAGTCCACTCCTAATATCCTCCCATAGGGGATATTAGCGTTCACTATGAAAATAGGTTTCTCATGTTCACCTAAAACCCTCATAATTGTGACTTTTAAATGGGCTTACACAATTCAAAAACCCCAACCTTTGAGTTTTCTGGCTCTCCT
Organism: Magnolia sinica; assembly: GCF_029962835.1. Taxonomy (NCBI): domain Eukaryota; kingdom Viridiplantae; phylum Streptophyta; class Magnoliopsida; order Magnoliales; family Magnoliaceae; genus Magnolia; species Magnolia sinica. Next base: position 79,977,352 of record NC_080573.1, read on the forward strand.
CAGATAACCAACATAATAAGATTTTTTTGGCTTAATCTCAAAAGAAACCAAAATAAGAAAATTTACAATAATGTAAAAATACTTGGATTTCTCCTTTTGCAGCAACCCAGAAGAACCAATCGGAGTAGAAGTTCAAATATAGAAGTTCAATTGTCCAATACACACTTTGAAATGGTTCTAAGTTCTAATTAATTTTAAATTAAATCAAGTTAGGGCTAGCACTATTTTATTTTGATTCCAAGAAGTGGAATATTCCAATTCCTCTTTCAAATTAGAATGAAATGCAGAAACAAAATCAAATAAGAAAAGCTAACAAAAGAGAATTTTAAATATGCATAATGTAGCTTAAAATGAACATAAACTTATCTCAAAGTGATGCCTTGATTTTTCTTGAATTGGATTATCAAACTCTGAAATTCGTGCTCTATTTATAGTTACAGAAATCGCATCGACGACTGGTCCTGTGGACACTACGACTGGTCGTAGGTCGAACAGATTTTTAAATTTTTGAGTGCGATCAAATAAAACCGTTCCATGATTGGTCGTAGGCTTTGCACGACCGGTCGTGACACCTTCACGACTAGTTGTGACCATCCTATGACTGGTCGTGAGGCACCAAGTTTGTTCGTTGTAGTTTGAATCGCAGATCCTGGACTGGTCGTAGGACGAGTCATGCACTGTTCACATGATCGGTCGAACAAAGTCCAGGATTGGTCATATCTCAACCAAAAAATACTGAAAATTTGCAACAAACTTAGAACTGATCTTGGAATTTCTTAGACTGGTCGAGGCAGCTCTAGGACTAGTCGAACAAGGTCCAGGACTAGTCTTAGAATAGATCAAACATCTATAAAATGATTCAATTTGAATTATGTATACAAAATGACCTACCCCAAGGTCAATCTAAGGTCATTCATACCTTAAATGTGAAGTATGGACATTGAAACTTCATTTCTTCATATGACGGTTGACCTTTGAAGATTATGAAACCTTAAGATCTCTACAAGATGTAGCTTGAACTTAAGATCTTCTAAAGCTTGAATTATACTTCATCTTGTACTTTATATTGAGTTGTACTTGAGTCTTGAACAAGAACTTGCCTTTTGATGTAGCTCTTAGAAGACTCTGAACTTTGAAGCTTACAGAACATGACCTTGCATTTCTTGAAGTAGATCACCATTCCTAACTTGAAGCATTGTGATGCAGTGTCTTGAACATATAAATCAACATGCTACACAAGACACATATTGTGTTTTTGGCACCACAAAATTTGACAACTAAAGAGTAGGAAACCATAGCACTTACAAATACCATACATCATTCCTAACAAATTGGTTTAGTTCATATTGCATGGCAACTATCCAATTTTCATCAGTGAGTGCCTCTTTTACGTTGGTTGGTTTGATTTGAGAAGTAAAACACACATAATTACATATGTTTTCCAGTTGTTTTCAAGCACGCACACCAGTGAGAGGGTTACCTAGTATTTGATCAATAGGATGGTCTTTAATTGATCGTAGTTCAGTATTGATTTAACAAGATGAGGAGTCAGGTTTATCAATTATAATAACTTCATCATCTTTTGAACTAGATGTTGGTGTGTTCAGGTGATCATCAATAACAACATTTATAGACTCTTGAATAACACCAGTTCTCTTGTTAAGAACACGGTATGCTCGACTATTCAAAGCATAATCTGGGAATATCCCTTCATCACTCTTAGTATCGAACTTCCCTAAAAAAAATTGGTCTCATAAAATGTAGCACTTACTTCCACAAATTTAAAAGTATTTAACTGTAGGTTTCTTATTAAACCACAATTCATAAGCCGTTTTATCTTTAGATTTTTTAATGTAAACATGGTTTATGATATAACATGTAGTATTAACAGTTTCGACCCATAAATTTTTAGGTAACTTCATGCTATTTAACATTACATTAGCCATCTCTTGTAGCACTCTCTTTTTTCTTTCAACAACCCCATTTTATTGAGGTCTCTTAGGAGCAGAAAACTCATGCGATATACCATGATCACTAAGAACTTCTCAAAATTGCTATTTTTGAATTCCTATCCATGATCGCTTGAGTATTCTTTTGACTTCATCGAGAGTTTCAGATTTTTCTCTCATGAATGCAACCCAAGTAAATCTGGTAAAGTCATCCACAATTACCAAGAAATAGTTCTTACCACCTCTACTCTCCATTCTGGTTGGTCTAATAAGATCCATGTGGAGTAGTTCAAGAGGTTTGGATGTGGCAAAGGAGTTCACTTTCTTGTGACTACTCCTTATTTGTTTTCTAATCTGACATGTGTCACATATTTTATCCATTTTCCTCAATTTGGGTAGACCTCTAACAAGATCGGCTTTGCTCAATGTATACAGATTTTGGTAGTTAACATGTCCAAGGTGATTGTGCCATAATTCATTATCATTGGTTTGGACCATGTAACAAGATAATTTAGATGAGAAAGATTCATTCACGATATAGCAATTCTCAGATGTTCTACGACCATTTAATATCACACAACCTTTCTCATTCGAGATCTCACATCCTTAATTTGTAAATTTAACACTATACTTGTTATCACAGATTTGAAACATGCTCAAAAGATTGTTCTTAAGTCCTTCTGCAAATAAAACATTTTTAAAAGGAGGAAGGTTAGAAATATGAACCGTACCTTAGCCAATTATCTTGTAGTTGCTTCCATCACCTAAAGTGACTGAACCATCAGTTATTTCTTTATAGTTGGTGAACAAATCTTTGTCACCTGTCGTGTATCTTGAGCCACCACTGTCTAGGTACCACTTTGATTGAATCAAAGCCTTGAAGGTGGTGTGGGAAACTAAACAAGTAATGTCACACCCCAAACTCGAAAATCAGGCACAAAATTTTTGATCGTCGAATCAGGCGCCAACAGCCTCCATAGTGCCCCATTCTCGGCTCCCGGCACCCATATACCAGGTTCCGATCCTGGGATCCTACAAAGAGGATTTTCAACATGAATTTGATTCACAATAATCATAACCCATAAACAACAACCAACAATATCATCACAAATCCACTAAGATCAAAAACTTTGATTACAATGCGTAGAAAGGGAAACACAATGTTAATAATAACAAAACTCCAGAAACTCTGTGGCACGCTCCTGCTCCTGCTCAGCTACAGTCTCGTGTCACCTACACGTATTAATCATGCACAAGCATATAGAAAGCTTAGAAGGTGGTGAAAGTGTGTGCAAATGGTAGAAATGCAAGTATGCAATATCAGAGTAATGCAGAAATGCTGGTAAGTCCATGAATGCCATCAGCGATACTAAGGCTATGCGATGCAAGGCATATGAATGCTATCAACCATATCAAGGCCATGTACTCCAGTAATTATAGTGGTTCACTTGTGTGTACACCAACTATTAGAAAACAGTCACACAACTACTCCACTCCCAATATCCTCACCCACGTGATATTGGCTTTCACTATGAAATAGGCTTTCCTAAGTTCACCCAAAACCTCCACAATTGTGTTTTCAAAGGGCTACCACAATTAAAAACCCCACGCACTAAGATTTTCTAGCTATCTCAGTCAAAATAAAAAATGAAAGATTTTCTGGTAATTTTACAAACCAAATACAGAAAATTGAGATATACATATCCGAAGATGCATCTTCTGATGAAGCCCGGTAGAACTAGTTCGATGTAGATGTTTAATGTCCAATCTCACTTATGAAAGGGTTCTTAGGTCTAAATGATTTTTAGAATAAATCAACCTGGGCTAGCTCGATTTGATTTTGATCTCAAAAAGGGTAAAATCAATATTCCCTTTTCAGAAGAAATAGAATTAAATAAAGATCACAAAATCAAACGTAAAAAAGCTATTAAAAGAATCTTAAATACTAACCAATTAGCTTCTCGAATGTGGGGAGAAGTTTTCTCAAAATTGTGACTTGAATATCTTGGAATGAGTTGAAAAACTCTGAAAATTGTCCTCAATTTATAGGCAAAAATACTGTTCACTCGACTGGACTAGTGGTTAGCTTGACTAGTCGAAGGACCAACAACATTTTAAAATTTTTGGCGCGATAAGATAAGATCGCTACTCTACTGGCTGAGTGGCCTGCTTGACTGGTCGAGCGCTGCACTCGACTAGTCGAGTGGGACTAGAAATGCTTGCTGGACTTTGAGTCGAGCCTGCACGACTGGTCGAGCACTGTTCACTCGACTGGTCGAGTAGTCTCCAGGATTGGTCGAGGGTCCAACAGAAATTCTAAAAATTCACAACAAACCTTAGACTGGTCGAGAAAATTCGTAGACTGGTCGAGCCAGTACTTGGACTAGTCGAACCATGACTAAGACTGGTCGAAAAATGACTTATAAAATTATCAAATGACCTATGATATAAATACAAATTGTATGACCTATCGTAAGGTCAATCTAGGGTCAAACAAACCTAATTTGTAAGATGGAATAATCACATATCATTCTCTTGATGTAGTTGAAGCTTGAAGACTTGATCTAGTACTTGAACTTCTTGATGTTGTTCTTGAGTCTCTTGATCTTGTACTTTAACTTCTTAAACTTGAATTTAAACTGATTGCACTTGCATTTGAACTTCTTGATCTTGTACTTGAATGTAGGCAAGGATGATATGAAGTTGATCTTACAGTAATAGCTACACAAGATACAGATTCCAAGTGGTTTTGGCACTACAAAATTTGACAAACCTAGGAGCTAGATAAGATAGCATTTACAGACATGATATGAGGATGAGCATGATTGTATTGCACATTGCATATGGCATTCGGCTATATAGGCCACGCATTGCCTGGCCATGGGATGGCTGATGACACTCCTACATGGTATTGCATATCTTGTTATGGCTGTTGGTATTCATGGTCTTGCCAACATTTCCAAATACTTTGATATTACATACTTGGCACCTATCCCGCACACACTACACCACCCTCTAAGCTTTCTATAAGCTTATGCACGATTGATGTGTGCAGGTGATGCTAGGTAGTGTACAGGTGACGCTAAACAGTAGCTGAACAGGAGCAAGAGCGTGCCACGGAGCCTCTTTTGGAGTTTTATTATAGTCATTATACGTTTCCCTTCATGCACCTTGTATTGTAAAAGTTTTTATTCTTAGTGGATTTTATGATGGTGCTTCTGTGGTTATTATTTTATGGGTTATGATCTTAGCTACGCTGATTATGAAACAGACTTATGTTATAGAAATTCTCCTTGTATGATCTCAGGATCGGAACCTGGTGTATGGGTGCCAGGAGTTGAGAATGCGGTACTACGGAGGCTGTCGTTGCCAGATTTGACGATCGAGAATTATGTGAGCCCGGTTTTCGAGTTTGGGGCGCGACAGTTGTTGGTATCAGAGCATAACCTAGGAATAACTCAGGACAACATCACATATTTACTTTGAGCTTAGAACACTACTTGTCCCGAGTGCATACTCTTTTGATTTGGTTCTCTAGCATCCGTTAGCGTTGGACGCTTTTGTTCTTTCTATAGACCATGCTGCCTAGACGAGGCACGAGAGGCATCTGTGGTCGAGGCACGAAAGGCACCCGAGTGACCCGATCGCATCCCGCTCCACCTCTTGAGGATCCTATTTTTGAGATTCTCATTCCACCTCCAGTGGCTCTCGTTCCCCTGCATGATGTTGCGATACCTATGCTAGTGGCCCTCGGAGTTCTTGTGCCTCTGCCTGAGGCCAGTACAACCCCTTCAGTCCCTATTATACCCGTTGGAGTAGAGCAATTACAGCAGATGCTGCAGGCAATCACAGCCACCCTCTAGGGGCAGGGCAGACATTCAATAGAGACTCTAGAGCAGATAGAGCAGGTGCGCGCAAGTGCTCTTCTACAAGACTTCCATCAGTATGATCCTCCACATTTCCGGGGTGAGCCAAACCCCACAGTAGCTGAGTTATGGCACTCCGAGGTGGAGAAGATTTTCGACAACATACGATGCACGACTCAGCAGTGAGTCCCGTTGGCAGTATTCCTTCTTCACGGAGAGGCTCAACATTGGTGGGCATCTATTTTTTGATCGACTGGGAGAGATTTTAATGGACTTCGGAGGACTTCATGGACAGTTTCGACCAGAAGTTCTTCCCCGAGCATGTTCAGTAGCAGTAAGCGTTAGAGTTTGATATGCTTGTTCAGGGAGAGATGACCATGTCCCATTATGAGGCATGTTTTATTGCTTTGTCCAGATTTACTACTTTCCTGGTGGATGATGAGAGGTGGAAGGCCCGCTGTTTTGTAAATGGCTTGCGTCCCATTCTCAGTAGTCATATGGTCAAACACTTGCTTACGACATTCGATCAGGTTGTTCAGAGGGGTTTAGTTTATAAGGATGATTGGGCTACTTCCAGAGGACCCGTGACTAGGGAGGAGACTGGAAGAGGAAGGTGCACTCCGGTAGCTCCCGTCAGCATTAACACTGACCGTGTACGGGTCGTCTAGGATTTTGAGCACAGCAGCATAGCTGGCATCATCTTCGGCTACATTCACTGGAGTTTGTTTTGGTTGTGGGAGGACGGGACATCATAGGTACGAGTGTCCCCATCCTTAACAATAGCAGCAGTAGAGGGCACAACAGTAACCCCTGCATCAGCCTCCATAGTAGCAGCAGCAACGACGACCACAACATTAGCCTCCAAGGCCTCCCCCACAGCAGCAGAGGCAGCAGGTTAGGCCACCACAGCGACCATAATAATAGCAGAGATCGCAAATGCGGAGGGGAGAGGCACCTCCATTGCCAGCCAAGGGCAGATTTTATGCCATGCAGTAAGTGTAGGACCCTCAATCGTCAGGTTTACTTCCCTTGCTAGCCCAAGACAGATTCTGCAAGACCCTTAGTCTTCAGGAGGGGTATGCGAGGGTATTCTTCCTATCTCCACTTGTATTGTGCGTGTGTTATTTAATTCTAGAGCATCTCATTCTTTCGTGGTCGAGGAGTTTTGTTAATCGATCGGTCTACCATTGGAGTCAGCTCATGAGGCCTTGTTGGTATCGACTCCCTTGGGGAAGACTGCAGTATGGGCCAATTTTGTTCGTCTTGCCCCATTCTGGTTGGGGATATGTTTCTACCTGCGAATCTTTTTGTGTTGTTGATGTCCAAGTACGATGTTATCCTGGGCATGGATTGGCTTACAGAGTACCACGCCGTATTGGATTGCTCCACCAGGATATTCACGTTTTGTATACCCGGCTTCCCTCTATTCCAGTTTGTTGCTGAGCCCAGAGGAGAGCCGCTATCTAGTTTGATGGCCTGTGTAGTAGAGGAGTTAGTGGCTGGGATTGTCAATCAGTTGCCGATTGTCTGTGATTTCCCTAACATGTTCCAGGAGATTCCGGGGTTGCCGTTGCATCGGCAGATAGAGTTTCAGATAGATCTTGTGCCAGGTACCATACCTATCTTAAAGGCCCCGTATCATATGACACCGATGGAGTTACGGGAACTGAAGGCGTAATTGATGAGTTATGGGAGTTAGGTTTTATTCATCCGAGCAGTTTATCGTGGGGAGCCTCGGTATTGTTTTTGAAGAAGAAGGATGGCTCGTTGAGGCTCTGCGTAGATTACCGTGAGCTCAAAAAAGTCACAATCAAGAACAGATACCTACTCCCGAGGATTAACGATTTATTTGATCAGCTGCAGGGTGCATAATTCTTTTCCAAGATTGATCTATGGTCCAGCTATCATCAGATTCAGGTCCGGGAGGAGGACATCCTGAAGATAACTTTCCAGACGCGTTACGGTCATTTCGAGTTTTTGGTCATGTCTTTCGAGCTGACCAATGCGCCCGCCGTCTTTATACAGTTGATGAACGAGGTCTTCCAACCCTAACTCAATCAGTTTGCTGCAATCTTCATCGATGACATTTCGGTCTATTTAAGGACCCATGAGGACCATGAGCAACATTTGCAAATTATTTTGCAGTCCCTCTATGCCCACCAGCTCTATGCGAAGCTGGAGAAGTGCGAGTTTTGGCAGGAAGAGGTGAAGTTCCTCGGTCACGTGGTGACGAGGGAGGGTGTTGCTATGGACCCCACAGAGATTGATGTAGTGCATCAGTGGGGCCAGCCTAGGAACGCTTTTGAGATCCGTAGTTTTCTTGGTTTGGCGGGATACTATCGGCGATTCATTGAGGGATTCTCCCGCATTGCAACACCGCTAACCAGGTTGACTAGGAAGGGCACCGAGTTCGTCTGGAGTGACGCCTGTTAGGAGGCATTTATGGAGTTGAATGACCACCTCATGTCCACTCCTATCCTCACTCTTCCCTTTGGGAGTGATGGATTTGTTGTTTTTATTGATGCCTTCAGAATTGGTTTGGGTGTTGTCCTAATGCAGCACAAGAAGCCAGTGGTGTATGCCTCGCGCCAGCTCAAGGTGCATGAGCTGAACTACCCATGCATGATCTGGAGTTGGCAGTAGTTGTCTTCACACTGAAGGTGTTGAGGCACTATCTTATGGGGTCAGGTTCGAGCTCTTCTCTGACCACAAGAGCCTGAAGTATCTATTTTCTTAGTCGGAGCTGAATATGAGACAGAGGCGTTGGATGGAGCTCCTGAAGGACTATGATTTTAACTTGTAGTACCACTCGGGCAAGGTGAACGTGGTGGTGGATGCGCTCAGTCATCAGCCATGAGGTTTGGTGGCACAGATGATGGTCCGGGAGTGGAAGATGCTCGAGGATGTAGCAGAGTACAACCTTGAGGTTGGTCTGTAGTCTTCCATTGTTCAGCTATAGAGTCTATCAATTCAATCCTCTCTTGTTGCAAGGGTAATTGAGGCTCAGCAGATGGACGAGTCATTACAGGGTTATCGAGCAGAGGCCGCATCCATGGAGTAGTCAGACTAGCAGATTAGTTCTGATGGTGGACTTTGTTTCAGAGGCCGATTGTGTGTTCCAGACGTGCTAAAGTTGTGTAGAGATCTGATGACCGAGGCACACCGATAGCGACTTACTTTCCACCCGGGCTCCACGAAGATGTATCGCGATATGAGAAGGAAGTATTTTTGGTCACGGATGAAGTATCAGATTGCTAGCTTTGTGGCCGAGTGTGACACATGCCAGCGTGTCAAGGCCGACCACTGAAATTGTGGTAATGACCGTACTAGTACAAGTAGGAATAAGTCAAATTGTCCTAGAGGGGGGTGAATAAGACTTTTAACATTTTATGATAATTTAAAATCATATTACCATTATCTTGATCTAATATACAAATGTCAAGATATCATCAATTTAACTCTAATGGTTTCCAAACCAATTAGAGGATCCAATCACAAGACTGAGTAGAATCTAAACAGTATATCACCTTAGTCTAAGATGGATTGAATGAGTGACAGTGTGTGGAATGTGATACTTATCAGTTCTAAAAAATCATGTCATTATGCATCATGTGAACATTAAAAGTAAACAACATAAGAGAGTATGTAAATAACAATCCCAAACACAGTCGTTTTATAGTGGTTCGGCTATATGCCTACTCCACTCCTGGTGGACGCACTCAACTCTTGAGTGAACTGGATTTCACTAACAAAGGTTTCAAATCAGGTTTACCTCAAACCAGTACAACCTACACAAGGCTGACTCTAGGACCTACACAAGGTACCTAACATGTCTCCACAAGACACAAGTTTATGTCCCACACATGAGCAAGGGTCAACACACAACACCCAAGTTTTATGCTCTACACAAAAGCAAAGGATCCACATAAGCAACCTATGGTTTTAGGCCACATAGGCCAGAGATCCACACAAGGAACCTAGAATTTATACCCTACACAAGAGCGAAGGTCAACACACAATACATGGGTTTTAGGCCACACAGGTCAAGGACCTAAGTTTATGCTCACTAAGAGCAAGGGTCAACACACAACATGGTTTTAGACCACACAAGTCAAGAACCTACACTAAGGACCTAAGTTTAAGCCCTACACAAAGCAAGGGTCAACACATAGCACCTAGGTTTTAAATCACACAGGTCAAGGACCTACACTAAGGACCTAAGTTTATGCTCACTAAGAGCAAGGGTCAACATACAGTACCCACACGTATTCTCCCATCGGAGGACTCCTATGAGGACTTGAAGGGGGTGAGAATCACCTATGACCCAATCCTATACAAAGGAATGATCAGCAGGGTCTTTGGACTCTAATGATTTATAGCTAAGTAGATGAGCCCCGTTAAGCACGTTGATGAAGATCTCCTCCTTTAATGATGAAGATTCTTCAGCTCCCTTGATCCGCAACACTTGATGATGCTCCAATAGATGCGACAGGCTGGGTCAAGGTTATGTTGGAATCATACTCTATTAAATATTTTCCTATTTTAGAGGAGTGATTCCAAGATTTTAAGCATTCAAGGTATCCCAGCTCAATGATTTTCCATTAAGATGGTAGCTGGGTGATCCTTGAATGGGGAAGTTCATTCCTCAATCTACTCTATTAGATATCAATGATGAGAGTGGGTTGAGGGATGAATCCCTTAAGAAAATGAGCTTGGGGTAGATGATATGCAATAACTCTCTAAAATCTCTCACTATTTTTTCAAACCAACATTTGTGCATTCAAGAGATTCCAGCCTAATGATTTTCCATTAAGAGGTTGTTGGAGATCCTTGAATGCTGAAGTTCATCACCAATCCAATCTATAGAGTATTCAATGAATAAGAAGGGATTGGGGAAAGACCTTTCATGATAAAAAGGTTAATAATGGTAGGTAAGAATTTAAATCCTTGGAACTCTCACTTTTTTCTCACTAAACAACCTAAGGCAAGCTCTCATTAAATAGGCAAAAGTTCCAACGAAAATAAAACAATCATATTTTTTGACAGAGTTCGATATCATCGAGCAGGCTTCAATATCATTAAGCGTATACTCTCAATAACATCAAATGGCCGCTCGATGACACAAACTCAATCTGTCAAAACGTTTTTGAACCTTTTTGCCAACTGATCGATGATATCGAACATGTTTCGATGTCATTCGATTTCAAACTCTGATTTCATCGACCCATGGTTCAATTCCTTGACATTTAAAAACATGAGAGCAAACTTGCCTTTAGAACTGAACAGGCATCGATATGATCATGCATTCCTCGATATCATCTGGTTTTAAATATCGATGATATCAATACCAATTTTGATTCATCAATTTTTTCAAGGAATTTTCCTATAAACTCGCTGGACAGTTTTGTATCCTAATTCGATGACATCGACCTAGTTTCGATATGATCGATATTTGAATATCGATATTATCGAGTGATTCTCGATACCTCGAACATTTAAAAGAATTTACTTGAAAGCTTGCTAGATAGATTTGTGTCCCAATCCGATATCATTGAAGGTCCATCAATGTCATCGAGATTTGAAATTCGAAGATATCGAGGCTCTCTTCGAGTCATAACTGCTTACTGGACACAAACTGACCAGATGTCGATTTTATCGAGCCGTTTCAATAAACTAGAGATTTGAAAGTTGATGATATCGATCCTGTCATCGATTCATCGAGAATTCAGCCTAAGATTCATTTTCGTTGCTAGACATCTAAATTCCTCATTTCGATAACATTGAGTGAGTTTTGAGGACATCGATAACAGAGTCCGATTTCATCGAAGCACTATCAATAAATCGACAAAGGCTGAAAGCTTAGAGATTTTCCTAATTTTGCAAAACAATTTTCACAACTTAAACCCTATGTTGTTTTAACCATTTTTTAGGGTTTTATATACCTAGTGTTTTGGGACATGGGATGTGAGGCTGAGTTTACATTTATAGTGATCTGAAGCCACATCCAATTAAGTTAGACGCTTGAACAATCTTCCTATGGGGCTCACTTGACACATCAACTCAACCTACACGCTAATTGACAAACCATGACACTTTCAATCTTCCCATTTGTCAATTACGTGACAAAACACAAAACACTTAGAACAATACCTAGAACAACATCCTAAATTGTGTGTACATGAACTTTACACAATTATACAAATGATCTATTTGAGTTCACACACAAAACGAAGTCTTCATGTAGATGCTCCCCCTATCTCCTAGCAGCTACTCCCCCTATCACCTGTATCACCATGCATATAAACTAGACACAATTGTTCTCATGGTGGGATTTGTTCTCCCCCTTTTTGTCTATTATTAGCAAAGGTTAGAATATACCAATCGCAAATGTATTGACTGAAGTTGAATTTGAAAATACTGGGAGAATCAAGACAATAGGAGGGCCATGTAGGGAAGCCTCATAACATAAAGGTGACAGACTTCACTCTATAATATGAAACCATATTTTCAAAATGCATAATATAGATATTAGAGTATACAATATTCCATAAGAGACATAATAAGCACATTTGCATTTGAAAATAGAGCATTGAAATCATCATTTAACAATCAAAATTAAACCCTACCACAAGCATAACCCGAAAAGTAATTACCATTCTATAATCATTCAGCATTCAATCCAGACGGGCATAAAATATGCAATATTTAGCATCCTACAGACATGATCATTCTCATAGACAACTTAATTTCAAGCTTAGAAATATCAACATTCATTAAAGCGTAGAAACTACCCAAGCTTGGTAGAGAACAAGTGTTTAAACCATCCAAAAAAAAATCATCTAGCCCATTCATAGGCACATTTACCCTAAAAAAAAATTCAATCATTTTGCCCATCCATGGGCAATATCAGACTACAATGTGTGACGCTTCTGATTCTGAGAGATCTTCGATGACATTGAACTTTGATCGATGTCATCGAGGAGTCATTCGAATCATCGACTGACTCATCAAAGTGAAAAATGTGGCATTGATATGAGTACTTCGATAGACTCTCCGAGATGCATATCATAAAATATTTCCTTTATAGCTTGTACACACAACAAAATTTGTACAAAATATTGAGAGACCCAAAATTATAAACATTTGCTATGTTCATATTCAAAAAGAATTTCTTGAGATATAGAAACCTCAGATATACCATGATAACCACAAAAGTGCATCATTTCACACACACGTCCAGGCCTAGATGCTGTGACCTAGACTTATTATCTATACTCACGTGATATTAGGCAGAAGGATCATTCTTTCTATTGCCTTTAACGACATAGCATTGGTCACTAGTGCGAAGACCCTTCATAATTGATTTTCCTAATAGGTCCGAGATCTTGCACTCTTATGTGGAGAATGTCACCACATGCTTGTTGTCACATATTTGAGAGATGCTTAGAAGATTGTGTGTCAACCCTTCTATACAGAGAGCACTCTCATTTTTGATTACCAATCCAACTATAGTTCCATGCCCCATTACCTTAGCGGTGCTTCCATCTCTAAAGGTGACCACCCCATCATCAAGATTTAAATAATTTGAGAGAAGGGATTTGTCACCAGTTACGTGTCTTGAGCACCCGCTATCAAGCTACCATTTAGCACTATTGCTTGTTTTTAAAGAGGAATGAGTTACAAGGCAATTTTTCTTATTTTTCGCTACCCATTTTGTGTCAGTTTTTCTTGGAGAAGTTGTTTTTACTTCACTATGGGCTTGTCTGGGCATGTCTAGGCATGTTGGGTAACTAAATCACATTTCCTTGTTTCATTAATTCCTTTGTTTTCTAATTCAATTGAAACACTTTACTTAATAGCTCCTCCATTCTCTTTGTCATTCTAGGTGGAGACGGATGTTTCTTACCTCTTGGCATGAACCTTGGCGGACTCTTAACATTCTACATTGTTCTTCCGGTTGGTTTATATTTACTAGTAAAGTTTAAACTGGAATCGAGTTGAGTCCTGCCAATGGTAAGACATTCAAATTTATATTGGCCTGAGTCTCTATATGAGTGACAAATAGGAGTAGCCCTTATATTACTTCCTGATGCAGTAGTTTTAATCATTGGTGCTGCAGAAGTGGAACTTGGTTTGAAATTTTCATATCCCAATCCTCTCCTGTCTTTTTGTGGTCTCCCCATCCCTAAGAGTTTTTCTAGTTTTTCACTACTTTGGGAAATAAGCTCAACAATTTTATTTTTTTTAAAAAGATTTTTCCACATCACAAATAAGTGTGTGATTTTCATTCTTAAGATGCATGTTTTCATCTTTCAATAATTCAATCTGTTTATTTAGTTTCACTGACTCAGATTTGAGAAATGAATTGATTCTTTCCAACCTATCATTTTCTGAGTGGTATTGCTGAAGGTAGGTCATTAATCAAGTGTGTATTGATCTCTAAGGTTTTATCTAGAACCATTTGTAGCAATTTATTCTTATTTTCATTGATACTAAGTCTTTTAAGGATATTGATGCTATGTATGTAGAGTTTATCATAGGCATCATGTATATTATCCTTTTCTTCCTCTTCTTCTTTCTCATCATCTGATGGAAATGTCTCCTCGACTCATGATTCATCAATTTCCTCAGTTATCTTGGGAATATCAGAGGATGTGGAGGCCATAAGTATTTTCAAGGATTTTTGGTTTCCATTACTTTTTTATTCACTAAATTCTGAGTTTGATTCTATAGTGTCATCCCAGGTGGCTGCTATAGCCTTTCCCTTGGTCTTCTTGTTGGGGCATTTAGTGGACAAGTGCCCAAATTTTTGGAAAGTCTAACACTAATGCTTTTGGACTTCTTGATAGATTTACCTATATGACGCTTGTTGTCCAACTATTTCCCTTTGAATGGTCGACCACGGTTTTTGTGGAAGAATTTTTTGAACTGTTGAGCCAAGAGGGCCACTTCCTCATCTTCATTTTCCCTTTCACTTTCCTCTTCCTCATTGGTAGAAATATGTTTTGAGGTTTTAAGGGCATTATTTTTGGATTTGGGAGTTTGTTTGAAGTGTAGTTCAAATGTTTGTAGGGAACTTACTAGTTCTTCTACTTTCATTTTGTCCATGTTCCTACATTCTTCAATGGTTGTTACTTTTGAGTTGAAACGTTCTAGTAGGGTCTCAGAATATTCCTACAGATTTTTGGGACCAGAACTTTCTCTCTTAATCTGCTTATGGAATTACAGATGATGTTCAGCTTTGTAAAAAATTCCATGAATGCCTTATGCTCCTCCATTCTGAGATGTTCAAATTGTGAAGTTAGAAGCTGCAGCTTGGATCTTTTCACTATGTTGGTTCCCTCATGGGTTGTTTCCAACAAATCCCATGCTT
The DNA here is from genome assembly GCF_029962835.1 of Magnolia sinica. NCBI lineage: Eukaryota > Viridiplantae > Streptophyta > Magnoliopsida > Magnoliales > Magnoliaceae > Magnolia > Magnolia sinica. The sequence goes on from NC_080573.1 coordinate 79,992,540, forward strand.
ATTTAGAAGTGCCACACATGCTGATTTGATTAAAGACTTCTTGGGACACAGCACAGTAAATAGCACTCATTGCTTTCGCTTCAGCAGTCTGTTTCTCTTTGTCATATGTAGTTGACACATCTCTTTGGATTTAGGTTTGGAGATAGTTGTGCCATTTTCAAGTACCACTTGATCGGTTGGGGGCAAGTATTTGTTTTCAACGATGTCCCAAACATCATGATCTAAAGATCTCAGAAAGTAGTGCATCGTAGCCTTCCAGTAAGCATAATTTGAACCATCAAATATAGGAGGTCTAGTTCAGATGAGCCCTCTCCTTTGGCCATGATTCCAACTTCAGTCAAGATCACTCTCTAGGCGGTTAAGCCCTTAAGAGAGACTTGTTCTGATACCAATTGAAATTGTGGTAATGACTGCACTAGTAGAAGTAGGAATAGGTCAAAGTGTCCTAGAGGGGGCTGAATAGGACTTTTATAACATTTTATGACAATTTAAGATCCTATTACCATTATCTTGATCTAATATGTAAATGTCAAGATATCATCAATTTAACTCTAATGGTTTCCAAACCAATTAGAGGATCCAATCACAAGACTGAGCAGAATATAAATAGTATATCACCTTAGTCTAAGATAGATTGAATGAGTGACTGTGTGTGGAATGTGATACTTACCAGTTCTAAATAATCATGTCATCATGCATCATGTGAACATTAAAAGTAAACAACATAAGAAAGTATGTAAATAACAATTCCAAACACAGTCATTTTATAGTGGTTCGGCTATATGCCTACTCCACTCTCGGTGGACGCACTCAACTCTTAAGTGTACCAAATTTCACTAACAAAGGTTTCAAATCAGGTTTACCTCAAACTAGTATAACCTACACAAGGCTGACTCTAGGACCTCCATAAGGTACCTAACATGTCTCCACGAGACACAAATTTATGCCCCACACAGGAGCAAGGGTCAACACACAACACTAAGGTTTTATACCCAACATAAGAGCAAAGGATCCACACAAGGAACCTAGGGTTTTAAGCCACAGAAGCCAGGGATCCACACAAGGAACCTAGGGTTTTAGGCCACATAGGCCAGGGATCTACACAAGGAACCTAGAGTTTATGTCCTACACAAGAGCAAAGGTCAACACACAACCCCTGGGTTTTAGGTTACACAGGCCAAGAACCTACACTAAGGACCTAAGTTTATGCTCACTAAGAGCAAGGGTTAACATAGAGCACCCAGGTTTTAGACCACATAGGTCAAGGACCTACACTAAGGACCTAAGTTTATGCACTACACAAGAACAAGGGTCAACACACAGCACCCAGGTTTTAACCACACAGGTCAAGGACCTACACTAAGGACCTAAGTTTATGCTCACTAAGTGCAAGGGTCAACACACAGCACCCACACGTATTCTCCCGTCGGAGGCCTCCTATGAGTACTTGAAAGGGGTGAGAATCACCTGTGACCCAATCTTATAAAAGGAATTGTAATGTCTCAGAAAAATCTGTACGAAGACCCGAGTACCACCTAAGGCAGAAATCCCTAAGGACCGTATTCTGTAAAATTTAGGCAAAATTTAGTTAAATACTAAACTAGATAATCAATGGATTTAGCTCAAACCACTATTTATACAAATGGCAAGAGCCAAAACCATCAAAATAGCTAACTCAATACTACTTAAAAACCTAGGAGAAATTTCAAAAGCTTGTTACTCTCGGGAGTACATTGAAACCACGTATCAGACCTGGACCGTGCATCGAAAGTCCAAAGACCACGAAACTATAGGGTTATATCCATCTTATTGGGCTTGACAACTATCGTGGGAATCGACCCTAGATATTATCCAGAAACAGACAACTTGAGCCTTAAGTAAAGTGTGTGAGGAACGCGAATATCTTTAGAAAACGTAACGAAACTTAAGTAAATTGGGTCATTCGCTTACGTGCGAAATTGAAGATTTCAGACCATCAATTTTTGACCGAACTTCACCCATGGATCAGGGAAATTTCCTCGCACATATCTGTATACTTGTGGTCCTGATTGAGTGACAACGACCGTTGATCTGTTATAGGTCCTTCACGGTCGATCGGCCTATCTAATCGTGTTAAAACCACATTCTAGCATAGATCCATCATCAGGAAACTTACCCTACGCTGTAAGTGACTAGTGGACCTCCAAATGAACCCCGCCTGCCTGAAACAGACGCCCTTTGGTTATAATTTAAGTATACCATGGCATTGGGGTCATTTGCATCAGTACTGGGCCTATATAAATCCCTTAAACCACCCCATTCCTATCCCATACGAATTTTCTCTAACCCTAGGAGAGAGAAAGAGAAAGGAAGAGAAAAGAGCAGGGAGTGAGGGGAAATCTTTGGAGTTTGCTGCTGTGATTCTTTTCCACGACTCCACACACCGAATCGCCTTTACATCTAGCTAACCGATCCGTTCCAACTACGATTTGGGTAAGAAATCCTAACCTTAATCTTGATTTAGAAAGCTAGATTGAGTAATCGGTAAACTAGCTAACCTATTTCATGATTTAAGTATCCGTCGTTCCATTTTCGGGAACGTAGAATTCGAACCAAGTCTGAATCAAGTATTCTGACGGAAGGTGCAGACTATAAATGTTTAGGTTATGGTTGTGAAGGCTTTCAATGTCAGCTAATGATTTATGTTTGACTTCATTGCTGCCATATGATCTTAATTACGATGTTTTCGATAAATTATGTGTGTGAACTATGTTGAATATAAGATGCATTCCATGTGTTTATTGAAATGTTTGAATGAATATGAAATTATGATTTGTGCTTGTCATGACTACAAACCTAGGATTCATGATTGTCGTATGTATCATGACCTCTGTGTAACGAATTGATATAGATCATGTTGTAACTAATCTAGTCTATGTATTTAGAATGTGTAGCCTAAGTGTTTGATAAAATGTCTGAATGAAAAATTGTTGATGATTTGTATTTATTAAGAGTATTAAGATAGGATTCTCAATTTCCTTAATCATATATATAGTTTTCTTCATCTAACCATATTTGTCGTTACGCAATTTATGGATAAAATGCAAGTGCTTAGTAACATGTTCCATGTGTTTGATGAAATGCCCATATGAGAGATTTATTTAGAATGTTTGTTAAATGCTGATACGATTATCACATGTGTCTATATATTGCATTTGAGTAAGGTTGGGACTACAACATAGTCTAGGCAATCGGTAACACTTCCGGTCTGGGTGGCTGAATTAGTCTCGCCACATTAGGTAACTCGACAAATCTGAGTCGCACAACGATTGTCGACAGTGGTTAGGCCACAAGGGGTGCTCATGTGCTCCATGTCGATCAAGTCTGCGTGTGCTCGTACCAATCAAACTTGCCAAATAAATCGATTGGCTTATTGTGTGTTTACCATATATGGACATTACTGCTTGAATCTACGGTACCACTTATCAATGTAAAAGCACGTTTCAACCATGGTACCGTGATCCGCTAAGACTCATGAGCCGGGCATGGTGGTATGGGACACCGTGGTTGAGCTGTCGGCCAACGCTAGGGTGACAAGCTTCCTCATAGTGACCAGTGAGTAACCCAACACTCGTGAGCCGAATATGGTGGTATAGGACATCGTATTCGAGTTGTCGGCCTACATTGAGGTGACGAGCCTCCCGTAGTGACCGCGAGTATAAACTCTTGAATTTGCCTATCTACTGCTTTTCATTAGGGGTGATGCCCTACAACTTGCCTATCGTATGTGAATAACTATGATTGATGACCCTAGATGGATCCTTGGTTTAGTTTAATGATGTAAAGGGAGGTACCTTAGCTTCCCAAATCTACTGTATGAATAAGCCTAACTAAGTACTCTGCTAACATGACCATGTACCGCATTGTATGTGCTTTAGCGAGGAAGTTGCACCTTTAGGGAGTTTGTCATGTATGAACTTGGTTGTCGACGTCACTTTTGAGGGAGATTTGTGTGAGGGCATGCATCGTACTGCACACCATCCCTGTATTAACAAGAGTACCTAGGAAGTGATTGTTGTATTACTTTATCATTACAGCTTGATTGAATTGATAACATGTTAACCTTTGCCTTATAGTACCACTGAGTTTATCACTCACTCCCACCCTGGGATGGTGTTTTAAAACACCAACTAGACTCTGTTGTAGATGTAGGTGAGGACGAAGTCTATGCGGCTGAGTTCGACTTCGTAGATGAGGAGGAGGAATTCTCCTTTGTTCAGCTATCAGGCGGGTCCTTGTAGACCTTGTACTGATTCAATGGGATTACAGGGTTACATGGATTAGTTGGACATTTACATTTTGACATTTTATATATTTTGAAACAAACCTTATATATTAAACCTTGTTACATCATCATACTCTGGAGTTTATAAAATGTTTACCGTTTAGATATACATGTATTTCAGTCTTCTGCTTGCTAAATTTAATTATATCTGGAGTATGATATGTTGTTTTAGTATAATCTCACTCATGTTTAATGCATTGATATGGACAATATCTAAACATCATTATCCATGTTGTATAAGTGATGTGCTGGATCTCAGGAGTAGAGCTTTGCTCGACCCTCAAAATTCGGGGCATTACAGAATGATCAGTAGGGTCTTGGGACTCTAATGACTTACAGATAAGTAGATGAGCCCCGTTAAGCACGTTGATGAAGATCTCCTCCTTTGTTGATGAAGATTCTTCAGCTCCTTTAATCTGCAACACTTGATGATGCTCCAATAGATGCGATGGGTTGGGTGAAGGTTATGTTGGAATCTTACTCTATTAAATATTTTCCTAATTTAAAGGAGTGATTCCAAGATTTCAAGCATTCAAGGTATCCCAGCTCAATGATTTGTCATTAAGATGGTAGCTGGGTGATCCTTGAATGGGAAAGTTCATTCCTCAATCCACTCTATTAGATATCATTGATGAGAGTGGGTTGAGGGATGAACTCCCTTAAGAAAATGAGATTGGGGTAGATGATATGCAATAACTCTCTCAAAGCTCTCTCTATTTTCTCAATCCAACATTTGTGCATTCAAGAGATTCCATCCTAATGATTTTCCATTAAGAGGTTGCTGGAGGATCCTTGAATCATTCACCAATCCAATCAGTAGAGTATTTAATGAATAAGAAGGGATTGGGGAATGAACTTCCATGAGAAAAAGGTTAATGATGGTAGGTAAGAATTTACCTCCTTGAAACCCTCTCTTTTTTTCTCACTAAATAACCTAAGGCAAGCTCTCATTAAATAGGCAAAAAAGTTCCAACGAAAATAAAATAGTCATATTTTTTGACAAAGTTCGATATCAGCGAGCAGGCTTCGATATCATCGAGCGTATACTCTCGATAACGTTGAATGGCCGCTCGATGACACTAACTCAATCTGTCAAAATGCTTTTGAACATTTTTGCCAACTGATCGATGATATTGAACATGCTTCGATGTCATCAGATTTCGAACTCCAATTTCATCGATCCATGGTTTGATTCCTTGACATTTTAAAACATGAGAGTAGACTTGCCTTTGGAACTGAACAGGCATCGATATGATCGAGCATTCCTCGATATCATCAGGTTTTGAATATCGATGATATCGATACCAGTTTCAATTCATCGATTTTTTTAAGGATTTTTTCTATAAACTTGTTGGACAGTTTTGTGTCCTAATTCAATGATATCGACCTGGTCTCGATATGATTGATCTTTGAATATCGATATCATCGAGTGATTCCTGATACCTCGAACATTTAAAAGAATTTACCTGAAAGCTTGCTCGACAGATTTGTGTCCCAATTCGATATCATCGAAGGTCCATCGATATCATCAAGATTTGAAATTCGAAGATATCGAGGCTCTCTTTGAGTCATCAAAAATCACATGATTTTCCTTAACTTCTTATTGGACACAAATTGACCAAATGTTGATTTTATCGAGCCGTTTCGATGAACTCGAGATTCAAAAGTCGATTATATCGATCCTGTCATCGATTTATCGAGAATTTAGCCCAAGATTCATTTTGGTTGTTGAACTTCTGAAGTCCTCATTTCGATAACATTGAGTGACTTTCGAGGATGTCGATAACAGAGTCCAGTTTCATTGAAGCACTATCGATAAATTAACAAAGGCTGAAAACTTAGAGATTTTTGTGATTTTACAAAACAGTATTCACACCTTAAACCCTATGTTGTTCTAACCATTTTTAAGGATTTTATATACCTGGCGTTTTGGGACATAAGATGTAAGGCTAAGTTTACCTTTATAGAGATCTGAAGCCACATCCGATTGAGGCAGATGCTTGAACAATCTTCTTATGAGGCTCACTTGGCTCACCAACTCAACCTACACACTAATTGTAACGCCCTGAAATTCGGGGGTCGAGCATAACTCAGCTCCCGAGTTCCAAAACATCACTTATGCAACATATTTAATGATGGATGTATGTTGACTGTATTAGTGCATAAAACATGGGATAGATTAAGCCAAAACACAAATATGATTCAGGGATAAGTGAATAAAGCAAGCGGAAGACTTATAGAAAAATATGTGTACAAGTGTAAATCCCTGAAGTACATATACAAGCCAGGTCGTATGAAACTGTTATTTAACAAAATTATAAGTATCAAGTTACATCATTTAATTTCCCAAAAATAATCCCAGATATCCCACGCATTAGACCAAGGCTCGCTAGAACCCGTCTGAAAACTGCATATACGAGAACGCAGCCTCATCATCATCCATCTCCCGCTCTGCCTCAGACGTCGCATCCACATCTGCAACATCAGAACCTAAGACAGAGTCTGGTGGGTGTTTAACACCGCCCCAGAAACGTGGGAGTGAGTGATCAACTCAGTGGAACAATAAGGCACTGGTTAACATGTTATCAGTTCAATCAAACAGTAATGATAAAGCAGAACAATTAAATAAATCCTAAGTACTCTTGTTAATGCAAGGATGTATGCAATATGATGCGTGCCCTCACGCGTACACCCTCAGCGTCTTCATCTTATGTTACGCATGACATCGCCTCAAAGTGCGCCACATCTACAAAGCACATGCAAATGCGGTGCATGGATATGATTACCAAGTTGTTATTAGTCCATTTCATACAGCAGGATTGGGAAGCTAAGATACCTTCCTCATGTCACCATCCAAACAGTGATCCATTCTAGGGTCATCAATCCTAGACATCTCATACGATTATATAGTTGAGGTCGTAGCAAAGGGCTCGTCACCAATCAATGCACGCCTTTCACGCCCTTACTACCACAGTTCGGCTCGTCACCTCCTTGCGGTATCCAGGTATGCTCGAGGTCACTACAAAGGGCTCGTCACCAATCAATGTAGGCCGACAGCACGAATATAGTGTCCCATACCACCATAATCGGTTCACGAGTTTAGTTGCTCACTGGTCACTACGGGGAGGCTCGTCACCCCAGCGTAGGCCGACAACTCGACCACGGTGTCCCATACCACCATGTCCGGCTCATGAGTCTTAGCAGATCGAGGTACCATGGTTAATAGGATTTCACTAGTAAGTTCGGTAGTCTAGATTCAAGCAGTAGCGTCCATACATGGTGAACATATATCGGACAATCGGGTTACTTGACGAACTCGACTAGCACGAGCGCACGTTGGGTTGAGCGATATAGAGTGCGCAAACACTCCGTGTGGCCAAACCACTGCTGACAACTCTAATACGGCTCGGGTTCATCTAATCACGTCCTTTGTGGCGAAAGCATTCTCAGCCACAAACATAGAGTCGATTACCGATTTCCTGGACTAGTTCATAGTCCCAAACACATTACACTATGACAGATATTCATATGGAATGAAAAACAGTAATGGAACAACAACTTAAATCATAGTACATATGCTTCTGAAGAATCTTAACTTAACATAAATGTAAGCATAGGTAATGCTTGAATTTAAATAACATGGAATGTAACTTGCATAAAGGAAATCATGCACATCAATAGGAGTGTTGAGAATCACTTCTCAACGCCCACAATTAGTGTAACAAATTACACTTTAGATCATTCATGCATTTCTACAAACACTTAGCATACATGGAACAACATACATGATGTATGTTGAAGAACATGCATTTAGACAATTCCTTTTACCAAGGAGTTGTCATACATGCATCTAGCATACATACATGACAAATAATAATGGCAAACATAAGTGCATATTTTATACGTATACGGTACTTTATAAATACACATAGAATACACAAATCTCAATATAGCACATGCATATCAGGAAAGCAACGTAAACACAACATTAGGCATGTGAAATCTCATCCATAACAAGAATAAATCACTAACTGGCATTGAAAGCCTTGAAAACCATAACCTATGCACTTAAAGTCCGCATCTTAAGCAAAGAAAGAAACACCGAACTAATTTAGACGAGTTGTCTTCATCAACGGCGATAGAATACCCTAAAACAAGGATAGAAATGAGATACAACAACACCAAGACTAATCTAAGCTCTAACACAGGTTAGGGTTAGCTTAACTTACCCCAAAATGAACTCAGAATCGTCAGAAGAACGATTCAAAGTGAAGGTTCAAAGATGAAGAAGAAAAAGGAAGAATCCAAGATGATTCACCAACTTATCTCTCTCACTTTCTCTCTCTTTTCCACTCTCTTTCCAAGCTAGGGTTAGAGAAAATTCGTATGGAAAAGAGGGCTAGGGTTTAAGGACTATAAATAGGCCTATATTTGATGAAAATAACCCCAGGGACAAGGTATACTCAGGTTATAACCAAAGCATGCCTTTCTCGATCCAACGAAGCACTTCTGGTGGGCCTATAACCACGAAAGGTCGGACTTAAGCTCCTTGACCATGGATCTAGGTCAAGCAAAGTTTTCATATCGACCGGCTCTTCAGATCAGCCGTGGCGGACCACACTCAATTCAACGGTCACGGAATCTCGATCAGGTCCACAAGCACTAGGATATGCCTGGGCCAACTATCCTAATCAGAGGGTGAAATTGGGTCAGAATCCAACGGTCAGATAGCTTAAAATCGTCGCGCAAGCGACACGACTCAGATTTCATAAAAACTTAATAAATTCCAACCGTTCTCACACTCTTCACTCCGAACTCAAACAAATCGACACAGAACATCACATGGACTTGATTTTTGAGGTGATGGTCAAGCCCATCTCGGTGACTGCAACAGCCTAAGATCATCGCTATCGGACTTTTGACGCGTGGTCCAGGTCCGATCCAGATCTTCCAAAAATTTCTCAGAACAACTGGATTTAGCGATGGATCCCAGATTTCAGAGTAACGTGGTGCTAACTAATCTACAAGTTTTAAGCCATACAGATACAATTTAAAGTGATTGATGCAAATTTCACAAGCAATTGAGTATAGCATTAATTACTCCAAAAATAACTACTTAAGGAAAGATTAGCACAAAAATTCCAAGGTCGTTACACTAATTGACAAACCAGGGCACTTTCAACCACCAGAGACCCCCTGATCCCTTACAGCCGTTGAGCGTTCTAATGTGGAAGTGAGAGCACGTATCCACTGACTTCATCATGGGTTTGTCGAGGACTCAGCGCAGTCACGATACCATCTGGGTTGTTGTCGATCGTCTGACGAAGTCAGGGCATTTTATTACGATTCATGCGACCTGAAAATTGGATCGGCTTGCGAGGATATTCATCGAGGAGATTGTGAGAATGCTTGACATTCCCTTTTCGATCGTTTCTGACCGAGACCTGAGATTTATATCTCAGTTTTAGAGGAGCTTCCAGTCAGCTATGGGGTCCATTTTGTAGCTGAGTACCGCATATCATCCGCAGACCAATGGCCAGACCGAGAGGGTCAACCAGATTCTTGAGGATATGCTCAAAGTTTACATGGTTGACTTCGCGAGTAGCTGGGATGAGCATCTGTGCCTGGCTGAGTTTACGTACAACAACAGCTATAAGGCGACCATTGGCATAACTCCTTTTGAGGCATTTTATAACAGACCGTACAGATCTCCTATTTATTGGACCAAGGTTGGAGAGCGTTCTCCTAGGTCATGAGCTTGTGCAGCAGTCGTCAGAGGTAATCGACATCATTAGGCAGAGGATGCGCACAGCTAAGAGCCGGCAGAAGAGTTTTGCTAATCTTCAGTGTCGTCTCCTGGAGTTTGCAGTTGGGGACAGCGTGTATTCAAGGTCTCGTCTATAAAGGGTGTGGTTCGATTTGGAGCAAATGTAAGCTTGCCTCAAGATTCATAGGACCTTTCGAGATCACTGGGCGCGTGGGCGCTGTGGTTTATAAGCTTGCCTTACCTTTTGAGTTATCTGGTATCCACAACATTTTTCATGTTTCGATGTTGTAGAAGTGTGGATCAAACATTATTCCTATAATTGATTGGAAGCCTCTTGAGGTCCGTGAGGATGCTTCTTATATTGAGCAGCCAATTCGCATTCTTGATCAGAAGGAGCAGGTTCTCCAGACCAAGGAGGTCATTCCTCTAATGAAGGTTCAGTGGGGTCACCATTATGAGGCAAAGGTGTCTTGGTAACATGAAGCAGAGATTAGGGAGCGATATCCCCATTTGTTCGATTGAGTGATTGATTGTATTATGATATGTATGCCTTGTATTGATTGATATATATATATGTGTGTGTGTATGTGATGATGTTTTATTTTCTTCCTTTGTTTGTCTTAGATGTGGTAAATTTTGAGGACGAAATTTTTTTGAAGGAGGGGAGAGCTGTCAGACCCTTAACCTAGTATCCATTAGTCCCACGGTCCTTCCGGTCAAATTTCGGTGACCCGCAACTTGTAGGTTGCATTTGCGATGATCCTTAAGTTCTGTCCTGTAAACCCAACCCGATTCGACCCAAAACCTATGCCCTTGCGACCGCATCATCATTGTGGTTTCAACGCCACGTCTCATGCGTTAATCTAAGTTGTAGATCAAAAGATGTAGGTTGCGCATCATTTGGACTGTTGATCGTGATTGTGGGACCCACTTGGCATGTGCACACCCCTCCTAGGTGATGACATCATCTACTTCATTATAACCTAGCTAGCCTGGCCTAGCCCCTAGCCTACCTAGCAATTATAGGTTTCTCTTCTCAAAACTAATCATGACTCCCTCTCTCCCATGAGTAATGATAGTTTTGTTTCTAAAAAACCCATCATTACCTACAAACCTATCATGAGCTTGCTACATCTCCCCATACCCCTCTCTTCTCCGTCATTCTTCACTCCCCCTCTTTGGTAGAGAGCCTTGGACATCCCACCATTTTCAAAAATTCCAACCCTCTTTTCTCCAAAATCCCCCTCAATCTAACCCTTGAAACCTCATCTCAACCGTTGATCCATAGTCCTTGGAGTCAGAGGAGCTTGGTGGTAGGAGAAAGCTAGAAGATCCTTGAGGTGGGTGATCCTCTAGAGTAGATTTTTTATTCTTTTCTTTTTAGATCTTTATCTTCCCTTTTTTGGGAGCTTGTGGGGCCCATCAATCGACGGTGGAGATCCCCCATGACTCCATGGGTGTGGCCAACAACCCACCTTGTGCATGCATGATCCATTAATGGGGCCATTCTCTATGGGCCGCATCATGGTAATTTTCTTGATTCATGTCATGATTTGGGTCATCTAGACCCTAGATCCATGGTGGGGGTGACATCCCCACCTTAGATTTTGATTTCTAAGCCCATGCATGTGTAGATACAAGATGTATCTTGGTATAATGTGTGATGTGTGGTTGTGATGATGGGGAGGGACTCAATAGTGGCGAAGCCTCTTCTCTTATGGCCAAGATATTTTCTCCCTTCCTCTATTAGTATTTCTGATGTGTGTGGTCCACCTAGTGAGCCAAGGACGTCCAGACTGTCCAGCAAGATGGGGCGCCCCTTGCTATCCATTTTCTTGACATTGGGTGTCCCACTTGTTGCCCATTTGATGCATGAAAGGTGATTTGATATGGGATCTTAGTCTAGGGGTTTGTGGGGCCTACTAAGGTAGGTCATACCATTATTTATGTGGGGTATTTCCCCTTGTCCAGCCAATTATGGATAGAGATGTTCAGCCATATGTTGCTATCCAGAAATTTCTGGACTATTTTCTAGACTAGTGTTGTTGATCGTTGGCTTGGGTCTTGGCCTTGCATGTAGGCTTGTTTTATCCTTATTGAAGGGTGATTCTTTGAGGTGTGGACCCCACCTTGATGTATGTCAAATCCCATCTCCAACCGTCCTTGAATGGATGGCCAAAGGAGTAGGCCCAAAAGGTGGGACGTCCAAATTTCTGGACCGTCCAGCCCTATGTATAAAGGGGAAAACACAGGTATCAGTTTGATTTTATTTATTGTTTTTTTGGGATGATAGGCCATTTTTATGCACCCCACTTTACTGTACTTTAATGGGAACATGCTCACCACCCCTCTTTTTTCCCTCTTTTGGGCAGGTATGGGCCCACTCCATTAGATGTACCATGCAAGGACAACAATAATTTCCAGCAGTATATTTTATTGTACAACCTTGCTGTCCAGAATTTAGATTCATGTTTATATGAGTTTATATCCTCCCTCTTTACCCATCTTGTGGTCCACCTCGTTGGGACCCTCCTCAAGTGCATGTGGGTCATCTAGACCACTCATTTTTGGGCTTATTGGAGCTGGGACAACATCCCTGCTGGACATTCCAGCTAGGCTGGCGTGGGTGTGGCCCACTGGGACATGGTCCTCCCTCTGGTGGGACGTCCCCAAGTGGGGTCCACCTTAGTGTTGTTTTGGGCCAGCCGTCCAGGCCATTGGACCGCCCGACCCATTTGGGATGCCCAGTATTTTGGGCTGCTGCTGGACTTGCAGTCCAGCAGCAGGCCCACTTGATTTATGTGTTGTATCTTCACCCTCCCATCTAGTGGTGCCCATTATGATAACTAAGGACCATTATAAAATTTATATTCTCCCAAATTTACCGTTTGCTGGACTTCAGCAAGCCCAGGAAGTTGGGTGGGCTGAATGTCCAGCAAGGCCTTAAGAAAAATTCTTGCATGTAGTTGAAAGTTATGTGAGGCCCACCAGATTGTGAGATTTGTGTACATACACCATGCTTGTATTTATGAGATTTGGGCTTAATTAGTGCCTTATGAGGCCCGCCTTTGGGTTGAGGACCATAGTAGGCCAGATTTTTGGGACGTCCAGCAGGCCCAAATAGTATTGGACATATGAAATACTGTTCACTCGACTGGTTGAAGGACCAACAACATTTCAAACTCTGAAAATCATCGTCAATTTATATGTAAAAATATTGTTCACTGGACTGGACTAGTGGTCAGCTCGACTGGTCGAAGGACCAACAGCATTTCAAAATTTTTGGCGTGATAAGATAAGATCGCTACTTGACTGGTCGAGTGGCCTGCTCGACTAGTCAAGCCCTACACTTGACTGGTCGAGTGGGACCAAAAATGCTTGCTGGACTTTGAGTCGAGCCTGCATGACCGGTCGAGTACTGTTCACTCAACTGGTCGAAGGTCCAATAGAAATTCTAAAAATTCATAATAAACCTTAGACTGGTCGAGAAAATTATTAGACTGGTCGAGCCAGTACTTGGACTAGTCGAACTATAACTAGGACTGATCAAAAAATGACTTATAAAATTATTAATTGACCTATGATATAAATGCAAATTGTATAACCTATCCTAAGGTTAATATAGGGTCAAACAAACCTATTTGTGAGATAGAATCATCACATATCATTCTCTTGATGTAGTTGAAGCTTGAAGACTTGATCTAGTACTTGAACTTCTTTATGTTGTTCTTGAGTCTCTTGATCTTGTACTTGAACTTCTTGAACTTGAATTTGAACTGCTTGCACTTGTATTTGAACTTCTTGATCTTGTACTTGAATATAGGCAAGGATGACATGAGGTTGATCTTATAGTAATAGCTACACAAGATACAGATTCTTAGAGGTTTTGGCACTACAAAATTTGACAAACCAAGAAGCTAGATAAGATAGCATTTACAGACATGATATGAGGATGAGCATGATTGTATTGCACGTTGCATATGGCATTCGGCTATATAAGCCGCGCATTGCCTGGCCTTGGGATGGCTAATGACACTCCTGTATGGTATTGCATAGCCTTGTTACGGCTGTTGGTATTCATGGTCTTACCAGCATTTTTGCATACTTTGATATTGCATACTTAGCACCTGTCCCGCACACACTATACCACCCGCTAAGCTTTCTATAAGCTTATGCATGATTGATGCGTGCAGGTGACACTAGGCAGTGTGCAAGTGATGCTAGACAGTAGCTGAATAGGAGCAGGAGCGTGCCGCGAAGCTTCTTTTGAAGTTTTATTATAGTCATTGTACCTTTCCCTTCATGTGCCTTGTATTGTAAAAGTTTTTGTTCTTAGTGTATTTTGTGATGGTACTACTGTGGTTATTATTTTGTGGGTTATGATCTTAATTATACTGATTATGAAATAGACTTATGTTATAGAAATCCTCCTTGTAGGATCCTAGGATCGGAACCTAGTGTATGGGTGCCAGGAGTCGAGAATGGGGTACTACGGAGGCTGTTGGCGCCGGATTCGGCGATCGAGAATTTTGTTAGCCCGATTTTCGAGTTTGGGGCATGACAAGTACACTCCAAATGGCATTGCCCCTTCCCCAGGTGCGCAGTCCAAGTGAGCATAAGAATCCTCACTATCTACCTGGCCAATAGCCTGCCAATACCTATCCGACACGTCAATAGCGGACCCATTTACGAGCTGGTCAGACTCAGCCTAGCAATTGCCCCTACCCTCGGGCGAGTAAGGTCACACCCCCTTCCAACCGACCATGACACAGTGTGAGACATGGCCTCATGTATTCGGCTCTCGTGCGCTCATGTATCGACTTGGTCTCGACGTTGGAGTCATCCTCTGGTCCCATCGGGTTTAGAGATTTTCACCCAAGAACATCTATGGCGCCCCGATGCTAGTAACAATATTTTTGATGTCCAATCCTGCCATCTAAGATATGCCTGTGGAGGCATGGCCCTTATGTGACTAAGGCGTAAGAAATCATATTACACAAATGCGATATGCATAAATCACACTATCCAGTCATGCAGCAATCCTATGCGTACCGTGCACTCATTTAGGGTAACTTCGCCTATCAGGGAGTCCCATAATAATCTGCCCAATGGCATGTGCGATAATCTTTTTTTTTGGGTTAGCTTGTTAGTACATAACCATGTCAGTACACACACTCTATGTTATCCACCCCCACTAGGGATCAATACCAAGACCTCAAGTGTTGAAACGTGGTGTCTCCACTCAATCTGCCAGTTGAGCTTTGGATCTGGGTGTAGCATGTGCTATAATCAATCACTCCTCATATCAAGCATACATATGATGCACATGGGCATGGATCTTGAAGCTATACTAAGCATGTTATATGATGATGATGTATTCTCCTCATATCAAGGATAGGCCTAGAGGGCCTACTCATATCAAGAATGGACCTAATGATCATGGGGGCCCAACGGTTTGGGTTAGCCCACTAAGGGGAGGTGAGGATGGACCTAACAATGGGCCCTACTGAGAGTTACAATGTGGACATTTAACCATCATTACTCTCATAATGTGGACATTAAACCATCATTGCCCCCAAGGCATGGCCCATCATAAACATTATTACATACATCATGGTGGAATCATACATCACATCAATCCTCATATACATCACTTTGGGCCTCACATTGGGCCTCACATACATCACATTGGGCCTCACTAATGGGCATCACATGCATCACATTAGGCCTCATAAAGAGCCTCATAGACATTGCATTGGGCCACATCTCATGGGCCTCAATATATCACAATGGGTCACGTCCCATAGGCCTCGAATACATCACAATGGGCCACGTCCCATAGGACTCTCATACATCACACTAAGCCTCACTCATGGGCCTCACATGCATCACATTGGGCTTCATCACATGGGCCGCAACAATGGGCTTCATATACATCAAGTGGGACCCATCGTCCTAACTGGACTATTTTCACCATTCATCTATATTTAGAGATCATTTTAGAGCATTACCCAAAAAATGAATCATATCGAAAGATCATCTAGACCATACCACAAATAGCTTTAGATATAATGATTTTCACCGTTAACAATTCACGGGGGCCACCTTAACGTTTATTTTCCATCCAATCTGTTCATAAGGTCACAAAGACCTGAATTAAGAGGAAAAACAAATCTCATATTGATCTAGAGCTTATGTGACCCCCAAATGGTTTCAAGTGTTCAATCCTCCACTGATTTTTGTAGTGTGGTCCACCTAATAGGCAGATCTGTCTTATTTTTAGTCTCAAACCTTAAAACGAGCTCTCAAGGGGGTGGACGGTTTGGATATAACACCATCAGGTCAAACCCACGGAGCTTGCTGATGTTAGTACAACAGCTATATAGGTGGTCCCCACCATCTAGATGGACAGTGGGATAAAATGCATATATCATGGTGGCCTCATGTGGGACCCATGAATGCACGAAGTGGATACAATACTGCATCAAAGTGGGCTCGTTAGACGGATGGTGTAGATAAACACTTACATCACGGTGGGTCCCACCATCCTATCTGTCTGGACTGTGTGGATTTCCACATACAACACAGTAGGCCCCACATGGATGGACGGTGTAGGATGGAATACATGCATCATGTGGGACCCACAAAACCTACTAACATCAATACATTAGCTATATAGCTGATGTAACGTACACCAGCCAATCAGTTTCCCATCAGGTGGGTCCCATGTGGTGCCCACCATAGTATCATATATATATATATATATGCAGAACTCCAGCGTCCAAGCCCTGGACAGACGACATGGATGAAAAACACAAATATCATGGTGGTCCCCATCGTCCAGACCACTGGACAGTGTGGATATGCATCACGTGTGGGTCCCACATGGATGACCGGTTTGGGTATAAAACATACCTCGTGATTAGGGCCCACCGTCCATAGAGCTGGATGGTGCAGATATAGAATACACATATCAAGGTGGGCTCCTCCTGTCTAACAAACGGATGAGGTGTATAAGACCCATGCATCACGGTGCATCCCATGTAACACCATCCAGATGGACAGTGTAGATGCAGAATACATACATCCAGGGGTCTCACATCCAGCTGGACGGTGGAGGTCCCACATGTGCAGGGTGGGTCCCACCGTCCAACAATGGACGGACGGTTGGGATTTAATAAATACCTCATGATCAGCCCAGGATCTGCTGACGTCAAGTATAATGGTTAAATAGCTGCATGTGGTGCTCCAGCCAATCCTCTTCCAAGTAATCACCAAGGTGGGCCACATGTGTGGCCCGCCTCAGCCTTAAATAAGCTAATATTTGTATTTTCCTTTCATCCAGGGCTGTTGGACGGTGCCAACAACGCTAGACCGTCCAGCCACCTGCTGGACATCGGCAAGGTGGGCCCCACGGGTGGCCGGCATGGATATAGAATACATACTTTATGGTGGGGTGCATCAGGGTGGGCCACACACATATCATCATCAATCATAAGAAGAAGAAGAAGAAGAAGAAGAAGAAGAAGAGAGAGAGAGAGAGAGAGAGAGAGAGAGAGAGAGAATCGAGTGATGGAGGGCTCTGCCACTATGAGGCCTCATAGGATTACAATGCATACATCAAGATAGGTCCCAAATAGAATCCATACTATCAACCGGTAGGCCCCACTTGGTCCATCACAAAAATCACAATCTAATCCTACAAACACCCACCAATTGTCTTCTTCTTTAGCTCCTTAAAATCCTTGGCTCCTAAGCTTTGATTTTGATGGAGGATGATGAATATTGAAGGGTTGGATGGTGAGATGTGGGTTAGGAAGTGGGCCTTGATCTTTTCTCTCCTTAGAACTTTTCTCTCATGGAAGCTTGAGAAATGGTGGACAGAATGAGAGAAGAGAGGGTGTTGTAAGAAGGATGGGATAAGAGGGATGGATGTTGTAAGAAGAATGACATGGAGGGTATGGGCTTGGTTGAATTTTGGATGAGAGAGGGATAGGTGGAGAGAGAGAGAGTTGATTTTGGGTAAGGTTTGTGTAAGAGAGGGATAGGTTGTGTACTTGACTTGTGATTGATTGATTAATGTGATGGATGGTAGAAATTCTCTCAAAATTCACAACATGCGGCGTTTCTTCATAATATATGCTAGCCCACAACTCCTGGCTTGGGTATTGCATCGACGCGCGAGATGCGGTCACTAGGGTGTAAGTTTCAAGTCGAGTCGACTCAGATATACGGGATGCGACTTAGGGTCGCGCACAAACGCTGATTACAAGTCATGGGTCACCGGAATTCGACCAGGAGGACCGTGGGAGTCGAAGGAACGGTATGGACCTGACAAGTAACCTTAGGAACCCATTTCATTATAGTTTTGGGTTTTGGAGCACCGTTGGTTTTCCTTCGCTTGAAATTATTATTAACTCTCATATTAGAGTTAGATTTGAGAAGCCCCTTTAGTAAGTCCACAATTTTTTCAGCTAAAGGATTATATCATTGTTTTCTAAAACTAACATTATGATTATTATTAACTTTAAAAGCTTGAAAAGTTTTTACATTTTTAAAGTTGTTTTGATTATTATATTTTAAGCCATTTCCTTTTAAGTTAGAGGATTCTCCTTTGACAAATATAGGAGATACACTCTTATTTTTCATAGGCATGTATTTGTCATAGCCCAGACCTGATCTGTCTCCACATGTTCTAGATGCGGTTAGTAACTTTTCAAGTTTAGGATCTCCCTGGGCATACCTCCATGTATCCTTTGAACTCAATAGGGAAGAGACTTCACATTTTAGTTTCTTATTTTCTGATCTTAATTTTTCAGGTTCAGATGTTTTGAAATTCAAATCACATTTTGCTTTTTCAAAACAATCAGAGATATGAGATTTTTCTAAAATAGAAATTTCAAATTCCTCTTTTAATTTTAGAAATTTCTCTTTTTGAAGTTTCAGCTTTATAGCAATCTTACAACTTTCCCTATATAAGGCATTATAGGCATCTTGAAGATCATCTTCATTATCATTTTCAAGGTAACTTCTCAAATTTTCATATTGATTTGAATCGCAACTATCTGTGGAAGTGACTCTGGCTAGAGTCATTAAGGCCTTGACTTCATTTGAAGTTTCGGGTTCTAATTCATCCCACTCAGAAGAAGCTTCAGAGCTAGATGATTCATCCCATGTGGCTAACATGCCTTTTCTCTTTGGCTTGTACTTCTTTGGACACTTATTTGCTAAATGCCCATATTCATGGTAGTTGAAACACTGGCTATCTTTTAGAGATTCCATGATTTAGATTTACCCTTTTTCTTCCCAAAGGGTTTTTGAAAATCAACGCTTTTCTTACTTTTAAAAATCTTGTAAAAAAATTTCACAAGTAAAGCCATATCATCCTCCAAGTTTTCATAATCAAAACTATCATGAGAAATAAATTTGGATGACATAAGAGCTATAGACTTACCTTTTGGAGCTTTGAAATTTAACTCGTATATTTGAAGTGAACCAATAAGTTCCTCAACCTTCATATGATCTGTGTCTCTAAGTTCCTGAATGGCAGTCACCTTGGAATTAAATCTCTCAGGAAGTGATCGCAGTATTTTTGCATAGACTTTGTTTTTTGGGATACCATCTCCAAGACCCCACATAGAGTTGACTATGTCATTTAGTTTCGTATAGAAGTCCATGAAAGACTCATTTTCTTCCAAACGAATTTCCTCAAACCTAGTGGTGAGGATATGAACTTCAGACTTTTTTACAATAGATGTACCCTCGTGTGTCATTTCAAGAATGTCCCAGGCTTGTTTAGCAGTATCACAAGAAATGATTCTTTTGAATTCATCAGGTGATAGTGCACAAGTGATTGCATTTAAAGCCCTAGCATCGCACTGCTCTCAATTTTCTGAAGAGTAGTCCACATATAATATGGTGTTTCTTTTAGGGACTTGGTTCCATCACTACCTAGAACTTCAGACATTGGTGGATTCCATCTAGTCACTCTGGCTTGCCACACGCTTTCATCAATGGATTTGAGAAATATCCTCATCCTGACTTTCCAATAAGCATAGTTGGAGCCATCAAATGATGGTGGCCTAGTAATAGATAGGCTATCAAAATTTGACATACTGAAAGCTCTAGATCGATAAGGAAATAAATCCAATAAAATGAGCCACTTAGCTCCGATACCACTTGAAAAGGGTGAGCTCTCAATCCTAGAGGGGGGGGGGTGTGAATAGGACTATGCCAAATAAAAAATAAATACAGAATATAAATGCAGATAGCTGAAACAAATAACAACCTCAATTATAATAGTATTGAGAGGTTGATACAAATGTTGTTCGAAGGACAACCTTACACCAAAAACCAAAATTTATGGTAGGACAACCTAATTTCTTGAACTCGGTAAGGATTAAAAACTCAAACTAACACAAGAAGCAATTGAAACAAATCTAGCTATTACAAAATTCACCACAAGTACATGAAATAAATACAAGCATTCACCACACATACATCATCATCATCATCCAAACTCCAAGAATTATAGTGTTTGGTGTGTACACCAACTGTTCTCAAACAACCACACCTACTCCACTCCCAATAATCACAACCCACGTGATATTGCCTTTCACTATGAAAGAATGTTTTCCAAGGTTCACCTTAAAACCTTCACAATTGCGTTTTCAATGGGCTATCACAATTAAAAACCCCACGTTGAGATTTTCTGGCTTATCTTAGTCAAAATCACGAGATTTCCTGGCTATCTCAAAAACCAAAAAGCAATAAATAATATACTTATCTATAGATTCTACTTGATGTAGCCCTATATAACCTCTTCACGTGTAGATGTAGATGTTCAATATCCAATTCACATATAAAAGGGTTTTAGGTTCTAAATGAATTTTAATTAAACTCAGACCTGGGCTACTTGATTGAATTCCTTGGATCTCAAAAAGGTAGAATAGAAATCCCTTTTACGAAGTTAGATTGAAAGTCAAGAGATCAAGAAATTACACAATCAAATAAGCTATAAATGAATCTAAAATTACCAAACGGTAGCTTGATAATCACGGGGACTTATCTCTCAGATTGGTGGCTTGAATTAGCTTGGAATGAATGAATAAAACTGAGAAAAGTCCTCTATTTATAGGCTGAAAAATGGTTCCCTCGACTGGTCTAAGGTCAGCCTCAACTAGTCCTGGGAGCAACCAAATTTTTAAAATTCTATCGTAATTGGATAAAACTAACCCTCGACTGGTCGAGTGGGGCACAAAATAGTTGCTGGACTTTGAGTCGAGTCCAGCTCGAGTGGTGGAGCCAATCTCCACTACCGGTCGAGGACCTACCAGAAAAATCTAAAATTTTAAATTTAAATCTAGACTGGTGAAGCCAGAGCCTAGACTAGTCGAACATTGACTAGGACTAGTCGAAGCAAAGCCTATAATAAGCACAATAACCCAAATTAAATTTGCAATATGAATGACCTAAACCTAAGGTCTTTCTAGGGTCATTTATACATGAAATGCAGAACATTGAACTTGTAGCTTTGGTAGCTTTGGTAGATAGTATACTTGAAGTACTTGAAGCTTGATCTTATATACTTGAAACTAGATCTTAATCTTGACCATGTAATGCACTTGGACTTGATCTTGCATTTGAAGTAGCACTTGCACATGTTCTAGTACTTGAACTTGTAATTGAACATGCACTTTGACTGGAAGTAAAACTTGCACTTGGAGTTGAAGTATCATTTGATGTTTGAACTTGAAGTAGACGTAGGACATAAAGTTGATGTACATAAAACAGTCTTCATGGCTCGTAACACATCTTCGTATGAAGGTGAACTTTCCATCACTCAAAAGTCACTTGAAGGTGAACTTTCCATCATAAACAACTCCATCATTCTAAAGTGGTTTGTCACTACAAAATTTGACAATATAGGGTGCTTGATATACAACATAACACTTACAGTTCCATAATTGCCTAGAACCTCAGACACTGGTGGTTTCCATTTGTTAACTGTGGCTTGCCACATGCTTTCATCAATGGATTTCAAGAAAATCCTCATTCTGGCTTTCCAATAAGCAGAGTTTAAGCCATCAAATGGTGGAGGCCTAGTAATAGACAAGTTATCGAAATTTTACATAATAAAAGCTCTAGATTGATAAGCTCAAGGAAGTTAATCCAAGTAAATGAGTAACTTAGTCCTGATACCACTTGAAAAGGGTGAGCTCTCAGTCCTAGAAGGGGGGTGAAAAAGACTGTACCAAATTTTTTTTAAAAAAATATTGAACAAAAATAATAAATATAATTGAATTAATCACAAATCTCAATCGTAATAATATTGAGAATTTGATTCAAACCTTATTCAAAGGACAACCTGTAACACCCTGAAAATTAGGTGTCGAGTAAAAGTCGAACTCCCGAGTTCCAACGCATCACTTATGCAACATATTTGATGATGATTAAATGTTGTCTGTGTTAGTGCATTAATCATGAGTGGGATTATACCAAAACAGTAATTCATACTCCAGATCAATTCATATAACGCAAGCGGAAGACTGGAAAATTTATATAAACGTGTATGAACCAAAAAGATCACGATTGGTCTCCAGAGTATGAATACATCACTGAATCATCATATACATATAATAGTTCAAAATAGTTCAACTATAAAAATAAACCTTGTAGCCCCGTCGATCCGGATAACCTAAGCGAAACCACCGGAGAACTGCATATATGAGAACTCATCCTGATCATCATAGTAATTGGGCTTCGCCTCCTGAGTCGCATCATCATCTGCAACTAAGACAGAGTCTAGTGGGTGTTCAGAACACCGTCCTAGAACGTGGGAGTGAGTAATCAACTCAGTGGAACAATAAAGCAAAGGTTAACATGTTATCAATTCAATAAAGCAGTAATGATAAAGCAGACATATCAAACATTCCTAGGTACTCTTATTAATGCAAAGATGAAATGTAAGCATGATGCATGCCCTCGCCTACACTCCCTCGTGCAACACCATCTTACGGTCGCGGCATGCTTTCTTCCCTCTATGCTCTTCAACCCGGGGCACATGCAGTGCGATGACATGAGCATGATTATCGAGTTATTATTAGTCCTTTTCATACAGCAGGATTAGGAAACTAAGGTACCTCCCTTATATCAATTCTCAAACAATGATCTATTCTAGGGTCGTCAGTCCGAGTAAATCTCATACGATGATATGGTTCTAGGTCACTGCAAAGGGCTTGTCACCTTATCAGTGCATGCCTAGTGTACTCTTGTTGCTATGTAAGGGCTCGTCGCCTCTACGCAGTTTTAGTGTATGCTCGAGGTCACTACAAAGGGCTCGCCACCTTATCAGTGTAGGCCGACAGCTCGAATACAGTGTCTCATACCACCGTATTCGGCTCACGAGTTTGGGTTGCTCATTGGTCACTACGAAGAGGCTCGTCACCCCAGCGTAGGCCGACAGCTCGACCACGGTGTCCCATACCACCATGCCCGGCTCATGAGTCTTAGCGGATCAAGGTACCAAGGTTTAAATGGGTTTTCACTGGTGAGTTTGGTACCTTAGATTCAAGAAGTAACGTCCATACATGGTGAACATACATCGGGTCAATCGGGTTACTTGACGAGTTCGATTAGTATGAGCGCACGTTGAGTTGATCGACATGAAGTGCGTAAGCACTCCGTGTGGCCTAACCACTGCCAACATCCCAAGTATAGCTCAAATTCATCGATCACATCCTATGTGGCGAGACAACCTCAGCCACCATATCAGGACCTGTTACCGATTGCCTGGACTATTCCGTAGTCCCAAACACATTCAATGATGACAGATAATCATACAGGCTAATCAGAACATTAATGGATCAACAATTCCAATCATACAAGCATGTGAGCATTTGATGGATTTCAACTTAAACATGAATTCACACATAAGCAGTGTCTAAGTAAAACAGACAAAGGATGTAAGTTACATGGAGGAAATCATACACATCGTTAGGATAGTTGGGAATCTCTTCTCAATGCCCATATAAAGTACAATACATTACACATTTATTCATTCAGACATTTCTACAAACACTTAGACTACATATTTCAACATACATGACATATGTTGGTAATAGCACGTATTAGGGAAAATCCTTTTGCCAAGGAGTTGTTACACATACAACTAGCATAAACATACGACAATTATTCATGGCAAGCACACGTTCAAATTTCATACGTATACGATACTTTCTACATATACATGGAATACACTAAACTCAATATAGTTCATATAAATCAGAAACGTGATACAAACATCGCATTTAGCATGTGAAATTGCACCCACATCAGTAATAAACCATTAACTGACATTGAAAGCCTTGAAAACCATAACCTATACGTTTATTGTAATGACCCTGAAAATTTTGTGCTAATCTTTCCCTAGTAGTTGTTTTTGGAGTAATTAGTGCTAATCTCGATTGCTTGTGAAATTCGCATCAATCACTTTAAATTCGATCTGCATGACTCTAAACTTGTAGATTAGTTAGCGCTATGTTACTCTGAAATCTGGGATCCATCGCTAAATCCAGTTGTTCTTGGGAATTTTTGAAAGTTCTGGATCGGACCTGGACCGCGTGTCGAAAGTCCGATAGCGATGATCTTAGGCTGTTGCGGTCACCATGTTGGGCTTGACCATCACCTCAAAAATTAAGTCCATGTGATGTTCTAGGTCGATTTGATTGAGTTCGGAGTGAAGAGTGTGAGAACGGTTGGATATTTATTAAACTTTTATGAAATCTGAGTCATGTTGCTTGCGCGATGATTTTAAGCAATCTGACCGTTAGATTCTAACCCAATTTCACCCTCTGATTAGGGAAGGTGGCCCAGGCATGTCCTTGTGCTTGTGGACCTGATTGAGATTCTGTGACCATTGAATTGAGTGTGGTCCGCCACGGCTGATCTGAAGAGCCGGTCGGTACGAAAACTCAGCTTGACCTAGATCCATGGTCAATGAGCTTAAGTCCGACCTTTCGTGGTAATAGGCCCACCGGAAGTGCTTTGTTGGATCGTGAGAGGCTGGTTTTGGTTATACCCTAAGTATACCTTGGCCCTAGGGTTATTTTCATCAATATGAGGCCTATTTATAGTCCTTAAACCCTAGCTCTCTTTTCCATACAAATTTCCTAACCCTACCTAAGAAAGAGAAAGGAAAAGAGAGAGAAAGTGAGAGAGAAGTTGGTGAATCACCTTAGATTCTTTCCTGTTCTTCTTCATCCTTTAACCTTCACTTTGAATCGTTATTCCGGCGATTCTGAGTTCATCTTTGGGTAAGTTAACATAACCCTAATCTGTGTTAGAGCTTAGAATAGCCTTGGTGTTGCTGTATCTCATTTCTATTCTTGTCTTAGGTTATTCTGTCGCCGTTGACGAAGACTTATCGTCTGAAATCAGTTCGGTGTTCTTTTCTGACTTAAGGTGCGGACTTTAAGTGTATAGGTTATGGTTTTCAAGGCTTTCAATGCCAGTTAATGATTTATTCTTGTTATAAATGAGATTTCACATGCCAAATGTTATGTTTACTTTGTGTTCCTGATATGCATGTGTTACATTGAGATTTGTGTATTCTATGTGTATGTATAAAGTACCGTATGCGTATAAAATATGAACCTATGTTTGCCATGATTATTTGTCGTATACTTATGCTAATTGTATGTACGACAACTCCTTGGTAAAAGGAATTGTCCAAATGCTTGTATTACAATATACATCAAGTATGTTGTATTATGTATTCTAAGTGTTTGTAGAAATGTCTGAATGATCTAAAGTGTAACTTATTACACTATTTACGGGCATTGAGAAGTGATTCTCAATACTCCTATTGATGCGTATGATTTCCTTCATGTAAGTTTCATTCCTTGTTATTTAATTTCAAGTCTTACTTATGCTTACATTTATGTTAAGTTGATATTCTTCAAATGCTTACGTACCATATGATTTGAGTTGTTGCTCCATTACTGTTCTATATTCAATACGAATATCTATTGTAGTGTAATGTGTGTGGGACTATGCATTAGTCCAAGAAATCGGTAATCGGCCTTAAGATCGTGGCTGAGGTTGCTTTCGCCACGTAGGACGTATTAGACGAATCCGAGTCGTATTAGAGTTCTCGGCAGTGGTTTGGCCACGCAGAGTGTTTGCATACTCTATGTCGTTCAACCCAACGTGCGCTTGTGCTAGTCGAGTTCGTCAAGTAACCCGATTGTCCAATGTATGTTCACCATGTATGGACGCTACTGCTTGAATCTAGGGTACCAGACTTACCAGTGAAATCCTATTAACCATGGTGTAAGTGCTATAGTTTCTATCCCTCTTTATTGTTAAATTTGCAGTGCCAAAATTACTATAATACTCTGTTATATATAACTTGCATAAGTGAAGCTCTCTCAAGGATCAACATTCATAAACAATCTAAGCTCACAACAAGCAAAGCTCTCAAGTACAAGACTCAAGATCTTGAATGAAAGAACTGCTCACAAGACAAGACTCAAGCTGAACTCAAGACTCAAGCTGAACTCAAGACTCAAGCTGAAACTCAAGCCACTTTCAAGATTGAGTTACATGAAGAGTTCAACTACATCAAGACTTCAAGACTGATACTTCAAGGTCACTTGTTCCTAATGCTTCAATGTCCATACTTCATGATTGAGGTTTGTTTGACCATAGGTTGACCTTAGAAGTAGGTCATTTCGGATACATAAACCGAATGTTTATTTTACATGTGATTGGTCTGTTCTTCGACTAGTCCTAAGTCTTCTTTGACTAGTCCTAGACTTGCTTCGACCAGTCTAAGAAAATCCTCGACCAGTCGTGAGTTTGTTACAAAATTCTGGATAAAATCTGTTAGCCTTCGACTAGTCCAGGAATCTATTCGACCAGTCGTAGGAACAGTGTCGACTGATCTTCGACCAGTCGTACAACCTTTGACTCGAAGTCCAGCGAAGGTTTACAAGACCTACGACCAGTCGAAGGAAACCTACGACCAGTCGTAGGTGACCTACGACCAGTCATAGAACGGTCAAAGTATATCCCGCCTAATCTTTTAAATATCTGTTATGGCTTCAACTAGTCGAAGAGTACTCTAGACCAGTCGAAGACCCGATCTTCTCACCTATAAATAGTGCACGAATCTCAGAAAAAATTATCGAATTAATAAAAGTATCCAAGCCAATCCTCGTCGAACTTCTGAGAGATAATTCTGTGCTCCATCTAAGCTAACTGTGCTTATTTAATATTTTCTTTCCTTAGCTTTATTTAATTGATTTTGTTTCTTATATTCCAATCTGATTTGAAAAGAGGAATTATTATTCCCTTTCTTTGGAATCAAAATCAATTAAGGCAAGCCCTATTTGGTTTAATTTAAAATCAATTAGAATTAGAACCATTGTAATCGAGTACTGGACATTGAACTTGGACATTCAATCATCTACTTTGATTTGGTTCTACCGGGCTGCTACAACGAAGGAGATTTTCAGGTATTTTATATATTGTAAATTCCTTTCTATTATTTTGGTTTCTTTCAAGATTTGCCAGAAAAATCTTGTTATATTGGTTATCTGAGGAAAGCCAGGAAAACTCAGAAGTGGGGTTTTTTTTTAATTGTGTAAGCCCACGTACAAAGACACAATTGTAAGGGTTTTGGGTGAACCTGGGAAAACCTATTTTTAGTGAACGCTAATATCCCCTGTGTGAGGATATTAGGAGTGGAGTAGCATTTTGTGTGGCTGTTGTATAACAGTTGGTGAACACACAGGCGAACCACTATAATCCCTTGAGTTGTGGTTGATTGTTTTATTCTTCTAATTTTTTATTCTTTTTGTGGGATGTATGTATGGTGGTGAATGTTGTAATTATTTCAAGCTTTATGAGAATGTTGTAATAGCTTAGAATTTACTTTCTGCTATTCCTTTATAAGCTTGATTTTCAATTTCATTTGAAAGTTGTTCCAGCAAGGTTGCCCTGCCATTTTTATGGTGCATGGCTGTCCCTAGAACAATACATCTTTAATTACAAGTTATTTCAATTCAGTTTATATTTATTTTTGTATTCCTCTTCGATTTGAGACTTGATACAAAGACCTTTCTAGAAATAAGGTTGTCCTACCATAAACTCTGTTTTTGGTGTAAGGTTGTCCTTAGAATAACGTTTGTATCAACCTCTCAAGATCTGAATTTTGAGGTTGTTTTTCTTTCCTGCATTGTTATTTACTTTGGCTATTATATTCTTTATTATTCTGCTGTTATAAGTTTTTATTTGGCATTGTCCTATTCACCCCCCCTCTAGGACATATAGCTTGGCCTTTTCAAGTGGTATCAGAGCCTAATAGCTCCTTTTTAATTCTTGGATTTAATTCCTGAGCTAACGATTTAAGCTATTTAAGATGTCAAATTTTAATAGTCTTTCAGTCACTAGGCCTCCACCCTTTGATGGCTCCAACTATGCTTATTGGAAAGCCAGAATGAGGATCTTCCTCAAATCAATGGATGAAAATGTGTGGCAAGCCACAGTGACTGAATGGAATCCTCTTATCATGGAAGTTACTGGGGTTGATGGTTCAAAGTCTATGAAAGCCACACCATATTACCAATGGACCACCCTTCAGAAAAGTGAGAGTAGTGCAAATGCTAAAGCACTAAATGCAATTACTTGCGCACTATCACTGGATGAGTTCAAAAGAATCATTTCCTGTAATACTGCAAAGCAAGCTTGGGATACATTAGAAATGACACACGAAGGTACTACAATTGTCAAAAAATCTAAAGTCCAACTCCTCACAACCAGATTTGAAGAAATTCATATGGAGGAAAATGAAATGTTTATGGACTTTTACACCAGATTGAATGACATTGTAAACTCAATGTGGGGTCTTGGCGATAAAATCCCAGAAAGTAAAGTATGTGCAAAAATATTACGCTCACTTCCTGAATGGTTCAATTCTAAAGTAACCGCAATCTAGGAACTTCGTGATACGGATAATATGAGGGTTGAAGAACTAGTTGGTTCTTTACAAACCTACGAGTTAAACTTTAAAGCTCCTAAAGGTAAATCTATCGCACTAAAATCTTCTAAATGTAATTCAGAAGAAAATTCTGATTCAGAAGATGATATGGCTCTTTTAGCTAAAAAATTTTACAAAATTTTCAAAAGCAAGAAAAGAGTTGATTTTCAAAAATCAAATGATAAAAAGAAGTTTAGACCCAAATCTCGAAAATCTTTGAAAGATAGTCAATGTTACAACTGTCAAGATTATGGGCACTTAGCAAATAAATATCCTAAAAGGGACAAACCCAAGAAGAAGGGTATGTTGGCTACATGGGATGAATCATCTGATCCTGAAGGTTCTTCTGAATCAGAAGATTCTGAAACTGAGTCGGGCAATGAGGTCAAAGCTCTTATGACTCTAGCCAAATTCACATTTTCAGATAATGACTCTACAAGTGAAGAAAATCTGAATAGTGAATGTGAAAATGAAGATGATCTTCAAGACGCTTACAATGCCCTATATAAGGAAAGTTGTAAAATTGCTGTCAAACTTAAACTTCAAAAAGAAAAGTTTTCTAAACTCAAAAATTATTTTGAATCGCTTGTTTTAAAAAAATCACAAATTTCAGATTGTTTTGAAAAATCGAAATGCAATTTGGAATTCAAAAACTCCCTAATTGTTGATTTAAAATCTGAAATTGAGAATCTTAAAACTGAAGTATCTTCTCTTCTAAGTTTAAAGGACACATGGAAATATGCCCAAGGTGATCCAAAGTTAGAAAAACTTTTATCCGGATCAAGAAAATGTGGCGATCGATCCGGGTTGGGGTATGATAAAAATCTACCTCCTAAACAAAAGTATACTCCTCCTATGTTTGTTAAAGGAGAGTCCTCAAACTCAAAAGGGAAAAGTACTTATCAAGATTTTTCTAAAAATTCAAAAACTTTTCAAAAACCTAGAAACAGCCATGTCAACTTTAATCAGAATCGAAATCCATTAGCTGAAAAGATAGTTGATTTACTCAAGGAGCTATTAAAATCTAACTCTATAGGTCATTCCTACAAGTATACACAAAAGAAGACCAACTATGTTCCTAAACCCAAAACAGTTATGAAATGGGTTCCTAAAGTCACCTGCTTGGTTGCTCACACTGCTTTCAAAGCAACAAGTCATTCAAAGTGGTACCTAGATAGTGGATGCTCCAGGCATATGACAGGTGACAAAGCCTTATTCACCGATCTGAAAGATATGACTGATGGTTCAGTCACATTTGGTGATGGTAGCAACTGCAAGATTATATGCCAAGGTACGGTTCAACTTTTTAATCTTCCTGTGTTTAAAAATGTTTTGTACGTTGAAGGCCTAAAACACAACTTGCTTAGTATATCACAAATATGTGATAATAACCATAATGTTCGGTTTTCTAATCAAAGCTGTGAAATACTAAATAATAAGGGTTCTGTAATATTAACTGGACGTAGAACGTCTGAAAATTGCTATATTATTAGTGAATCCAGCTCATCTAATCAAACATGTTACATGGTCCATACAGACGAGACTGATTTATGGCACAAACGTCTTGGACATGTACATTATCGAAATTTATATCGATTGAGCAAACGAGAACTTGTAAGAGGTTTACCCAAACTTCAGAAATTAGATAAAATATGTGGTGAGTGCCAGATAGACAAACAAACAAAGAACTCACACAAAAAGGTGAATTCAAAAACCACATTTAGACCACTCGAACTTCTCCACATGGATCTGATAGGACCTACCAGAACGGAAAGTCGTGGTAGTAAAAAGTATATCTTGGTAATAGTTGATGACTTTACCAGATTCACTTGGGTAGTCTTCTTAAGGGATAAATCTGAAACCCTTGAAGAAGTAAGAAAAGTTCTCAAAAGGATTCAAACTGAAAAATCCTCTCAAATCAGTAAAATTCGCAGTGATCATGGATCTGAGTTTGAGAATAGCAATTTTGAGAAGTTCTGTACCGACCAAGGAATATTACATGAATTCTCTGCTCCCAAAACTCCACAACAAAATGGAATTATTGATAGAAAGAATAGGGTGCTTCAAGAAATGGCTAATGTTATATTGAATAGCATGAAGCTCTCTAAAAATCTTTAGGCTGAAGCAATCAACACAGCTTGTTATAATATTAACCGAGTCTACACTAGAAAAGATAATAATAAAACGGCTTACGAATTGTGGTTCAATAAAAAGCCTACTGTTAAATACTTTCGAGTTTTTGGCAGCAAGTGCTATATTTTACGTGATCGTGAAAATTTGGGAAAGCTCGATACGAAGAGTGATGAAGGTATTTTTCTAGGATATTCTTTAAACAGTCGAGCTTATAGGGTCCTGAACAAAAGGACTGGTGTGATTCAAGAATCCATTAATGTTGTCATTGATGATCATTTAAACACACCAACATCTAATTCAGATAATGATGAAGTACTAATCATTGATAAACCTGATACTTCATCGAATCAGACTGATTCTGAGTTAAGGACTGTTAAAGATCATCCAACCACACAAATTCTTGGAAACCCTCTCACCGGTGTTCGCACCCGTAGACAACTTGAGGATATATGTAATTATGTATGTTTTACATCCCAAATTGAACCATCAAACATAAAAGAAGCTCTTGCTGATGAAAACTGGATTGTTGCGATGCAAGATGAACTCAACCAATTCATAAGAAATGATGTTTGGTATCTCGTACCAAGACCTAAAGATAAACACATCATTGGAACAAAATGGATTTTCAAAAATAAGTCTGATGAATGTGAAAATATAATTAGAAACAAGGCTAGACTAGTGGTACAAGGTTATACTCAAATTGAAGGGATTGATTTCGATGAAACCTTTGCACCAGTAGCACATCTTGAATCTATCAGACTATTTATATCCATTGCATGTTTTAGAAAGATAAAGATCTATCAGATGGATGTGAAAAGTGCTTTTCTAAATGGCGATTTACATGAAGAAGTCTATGTTGAACAGCCAATGGGTTTTGAAGATTCCAAAAATACTGATCATGTATATCGGCTTAAAAAGGCACTTTATGGATTAAAACAAGCACCTAGGGCATAGTATGAGAAACTAACAAAATTTCTTTTAACTCATAATTTTCAAATGGGATCTGTTGATAAAACTCTGTTTGTTAAGAAACATAATGATCATATCTTAATGGTACAGATTTATGTTGATGATATCATTTATGGATCAACTTGTACTGACTTGACTACTGAGTTTGCAGATTTGATGAAATCACAGTTCGAAATGAGCATGGTTGGGGAATTGACTTATTTCCTTGGATTGCAAGTAAAACAACAATCTGAAGGAATATTCATTTCTCAATCTAAGTATGCCTTGAATCTAATCAAGAGATTTGGATTTGAGAATGGCAAAAATTTCTATACTCCTATGAGTACTACCCTGAAACTATCAAAAGACTCTAATGGTAAAAATGTTGACTCAAAACTTTATCGGAGTATGATTTGTAGTTTGTTATATTTAACTGCTAGTAGACCTGATATTTCTCTAAGTGTTGGTATTTGCGCAAGATATCAATCTGATCCAAAAGAATCTTACTTGATTGCTGTCAAGCGAATTATTAGATATATCGCAAGTACTATAAATCTAGGTCTCTGGTATCCTCATGAAACCAATGTCCAATTAGCTGGGTATTCGGATGTTGACTGGGCTGGTAATCTAGATGATAGAAAATCAACCAGTGGTGGTTGTTTTTTTATTGGAAATTGTCTAGTTTCCTGGTTTAGTAAGAAACAAAATTCTATATCACTTTCAACAGCCGAAGCTGAGTATATCGCAGCCGGTAATGCATGTACACAGCTCGTTTGGATGCAACGAATGCTAAGTGATTATGGAATTAAACAGGATTCTATGTTATTACACTGTGATAATTCCAGTGCGATAAATATTTCAAAAAATCCTATTCAGCATTCTCGTACTAAGCACATTGACATTAGATTTCATTATATAAGGGAATTAGTAGAAGAAAAAGTTATATCTCTAAAATATATTCCTACTGAAGATCAACATGCTGATATTTTCACAAAACTTCTTGATAAAAGCAGGTTCAAAAAGATGAAATTTGATCTTGGCATGTGCATTTTAAATTGATAAGTTATGTCTTCTTGTATAATATTGTATATATTTGCTAGATTGTATTTCAATTTTTGTAAAATTTGCAAGTAAATTGAATTTTTGGGGTTTATATGACTAGTCGTGAGTATACACGACCAGTCGTACTACGACCGGTCGTAGATACCCACGACCAGTCTGGAGCACGGGTTTCACTTCAAATTGAGGATTTTTCACTTTCTTCCTCATTTCTTCTTTCTTCTCCTTAGAGCCGAACTTCGACTCGTCGAACCCATCCTTTAAGTACTTCAAGGTTAGTGTTCCAAATCCATTTTTCTTGCATATTTGTGTCAAAATTGCTTCCTTTTCTCTCTTGAAGCTTTTCTATCTTGAAAATCATTGAGATTTGGGGTTTGGGTTGTGAAAAATCTGTTTTGAGCAAACCCACTTCTCAATCCTTTGCAACTTCTTTATTCCTTTAATTCCTTGTTGCAAATGGCTTCTAGAGGAAGAAAAACTACTTCACGTGGTCCTTCTTCTTCCTCCAGATCAACCCCTATCTCTAAACGTCATCTTCTTGTTCCCAATGATGATCCATCATTTGTTAGGGACATTAGATCTCGTAAGGTTATCGTTGAACATCCTATTGATGTCAATCACATTGCTCCATTTGACATCCTTCCTATGCTTGAAGCTGTAGGTTGGACTAACTTATTGCATTGGAGTGGGCCTGCATATCGGTCCATTGCCCAATCCATGTTTTCATGTATTAGTGCATTTTCACAGGATAATTTAACTTTTCAAATTTCTACTAGAGAAGGGCCATTTGACGTTGATCGTCATTTAATTTCAGCCCTTATGGAAATTCCTGTGAATGATAAGGGTATTCCAATTTATAATTTAACTGATAAACCCTCAATAGCTGAAAAATGCATGCTCACTAGAGACTTGTGCAATATGGATGTTCAATGGACTCAAAAAGGGAATGCGCTCCTCGCAAGGTATTTGTTACCCAAATACAGAATTCTCCACAGAATCTTTGTGTCTAATCTGTATCCTCGTTCGGGTAATAAATCTGACCTGACTTCATTTATGGTTCGTGTTATCCATGCTATCTCAAATGGTACTCAGATTTGTTTGCCATCCTTAATCTGTCATTTCATTCTTCATTTTCGACTCCATCCTAGTCATAGTGATATTCTTTTTGCATACTTTATGACTGTATTGGCTGCTCATATGTTAGTCGATATGCCTGTTGATGAAGCACCTATCCATCATCTGATCTTCAACAATACAAATATTAATAAGATGAAGTTGGATCTGCTTCCTGAACAAGGTGGTGGTGGTGATGGTGGTCCTGAAGAAGCTGGTGTTGACATTAATATGGATGATATTTTTGAGGAACTGGATTCTGACCCTGCTAATGATCCAGATTTTATACCATCTGATGTTGATGCACGTCTGAGTGCATTAGAAGGTAGAGTTGAGGATATAAATGTTAAGTTGGAAAACATGTCTGTTGCTCATGATTTGCAATTCAAGTATATGCGCAAATATCTTAGGCGCTTGAACAAAGGCATGCACCAACTTGATCCTTCTATTCCTGCTCCATCTTCAAGTTCTAGTTCTGACTAGTTTCTATGAGACTTTTTGTCTGTAATAACTTTATTACTTGGCACTTGTTTACTTGAGTTTGAGTTGGATTTTATGCTGGATATTTGTTCTTGATGTAATATTTATGTTGGATATATGTGATGCTATCTTGAGTATCTCTATGACTCTTTTGCTATACTCTATTTCCTCCTTCTGTTTACTCTCATTCCTTTATTTAGTTCTCCTTTGTCATATTGTGACAAAAAGGGGGAGAATAGTTTGTTGTTAATATGATTGTGAGAGGAGTAACATTGGTTATGTTACTCAGGGGGAGTGGGGTGTCAAGGGGAATATATGTTTGATCTTGAATATATGTTTGATCTTGTTGAATGATAATGGTTGAATGTTGAAACTGGTTGAATGTTGAATGTTGAAAATGTTGAAACTGGTTGAATGTTGAATGTTGAATTACAGGTATTAACCAGTTGTTTTACTCTTGTTTATCTTGATTATGTGTTTTGTCACTAATTTGACAAAGGGGGAGATTGTAAGTGCTATAGTTTCTATCCCTCTTTGTTGTCAAATTTGTAGTACCAAAATCACTATTATACTCTGTTATATATAACTTGCATAAGTGAAGCTCTCTCAAGGATCAACATTCATAAACAAGCTAAGCTCACAACAAGCAAAGCTCTCAAGTACAAGACTCAAGATCTTGAATGAAAGAACTGCTCACAAGACAAGACTCAAGCTGAACTCAAGACTCAAGCTGAAACTCAAGCCACTTTCAAGATTGAGTTATATGAAGAGTTCAACTACATCAAGACTTCAAGACTGATACTTCAAGGTCACTTATTCCTAATGCTTCAATGTTCATACTTCATGATTGAGGTTTGTTTGACCATAGGTTGACCTTAGAAGTAGGTCATTTCGGATACATAAACCGAATGTTTATTTTACATGTGATTGGTCTGTTCTTCGATTAGTCCTAAGTCGTCTTCGACTAGTCCTAGACTTTCTTCGACCAGTCTAAGAAAATCCTCGACCAGTCGTGAGTTTGTTACAAAATTCTGGATAAAATCTGTTAGCCTTCGACTAGTCCAGGAATCTGTTCGACCAGTCGTAGGAACAGTGTCGACTGATCTTCGACTAGTCGTACAACCTTCGACTCGAAGTCCAGCGAAGGTTTACAGGACCTACGACCAGTCGTAGGTGACCTTCGACCAGTCGTAGGAGGGCTACGACCAGTTGTAGAACGGTCAAAGTATATCCCGCCTAATCTTTTAAATATCTGTTATGGCTTCGACTAGTCGAAGAGCACTCTAGACCAGTCGAAGACCCGATCTTCTCACCTATAAATAGTGCACGAATCTCAGAAGAAATTATCGAATTAATAAAAGTATCAAAGCCAATCCTCGTCGAACTTCTGAGAGATAATTCTGTGCTCCATCTAAGCTAAGTGTGCTTATTTAATATTTTCTTTCCTTAGCTTTATTTAATTGATTTTGTTTCTTATATTCCAATCTGATTTGAAAAGAGGAATTATTATTCCCTTTCTTTGGAATCAAAATCAATTAAGGCAAGCCCTATTTGGTTTAATTTAAAATCAATTAGAATTAGAACCATTGTAATCGAGTACTCGACATTGAACTTGGACATTCAATCATCTACTTTGATTTGGTTCTACCGGGCTGCTACAACGAAGGAGATTTTCAGGTATTTTATATATTGTAAATTCCTTTCTATTATTTTGGTTTCTTTCAAGATTTGCCAGAAAAATCTTGTTATATTGGTTATCTGAGGAAAGCCAGGAAAACTCAGAAGTGGGGTTTTTTTTTAATTGTGTAAGCCCACGTACAAAGACACAATTGTAAGGGTTTTGGGTGAACCTGGGAAAACCTATTTTTAGTGAACGCTAATATCCCCTGTGTGAGGATATTAGGAGTGGAGTAGCTTTTTGTGTGGCTTTTGTATAACGGTTGGTGAACACACAGGCGAACCACTATAATCCCTTGAGTTGTGGTTGATTGTTTTATTCTTCTAATTTTTTATTCTTTTTGTGGGATGTATGTATGGTGGTGAATGTTGTAATTATTTCAAGCTTTGTGAGAATGTTGTAATAGCTTAGAATTTACTTTATGCTATTCCTTTATAAGCTTGATTTTCAATTTCATTTGAAAGTTGTTCCAGCAAGGTTGCCCTGCCATTTTTATGGTGTATGGCTGTCCCTAGAACAATACATCTTTAATTACAAGTTATTTCAATTCAGTTTATATTTATTTTTGTATTCCTCTTCGATTTGAGACTTGATACAAAGACCTTTCTAGAAATAAGGTTGTCCTACCATAAACTCTGTTTTTGGTGTAAAGGTGTCCTTAGAATAACGTTTGTATCAACCTCTCAAGATCTGAATTTTGAGGTTGTTTTTCTTTCCTGCATTGTTATTTACTTTGGCTATTATATTCTTTATTATTCCGCTGTTATAAGTTTTTATTTGGCATTGTCCTATTCACCCCCCCCCCTCTAGGACATATAGCTTGGCCTTTTCACATGGTACCTTGATCCGCAAAGACTCATGAGCCGGACATGGTGGTATGGGACACCGTGGTCGAGCTGTCGGCCTACGCTGGGGTGACAAGCCTCCCCGTAGTGACCAGTGAGCAACAAACTCGTGAGCCGATTATGGTGGTATGGGACACTTTATTCGTGCTGTCGGCCTACATTGATTGGTGATGAGCCCTTTGTAGTGACCTCAAGCATACCTGGATACCGCATTGAGGTGACGAGCCTTAGTGTAGTAATGAAGGTATGATAGGCGTGCATTGATTGGCGATGAGCCCTTTGCAACGACCTACAACCATATGATCGTATGAGATGTCTAGGATTGACGACCCTAGAATGGATCACTGTTTGGATGGTGATATGAGGAAGGTACTTTAGCTTCCCAATCCTGTTATATGAAAATGACTAATAACAACTTGGTAATCATGTCCATGCACCACATTTGCATGTGCTTTGTAGATGTAGCGCACTTTGAGGTGGTGTCATGCGTAACGTAAGATGAAGACGCTGAGGGTGTACGCATGAGGGCACGCATCATTTTGCATACATCCTTACATTAACAAGAGTACTTAGGATATGTTTAATTGTTCTGCTTTATCATTACTACTTGATTGAACTGATAACATGTTAACATATGCCTTATTGTTCCACTGAGTTGATCACTCACTCTCACGTTTTGGGGCAGTGTTAAACACCCACTAGACTCTGTCTTAGGTTCTGATGTTGCAGATGTTGATGTGACTTCTGAGGCAGAGCGGGAGATGGATGATGATGAGGCTGCTTTCTTTTTTATGCAGTTTTCAGATGGGTTCTAATGAGCCTCGTTCTGATGCGCAGGATGCTGGGATTTATTTTGGAAATTAAATGATGTAATTTTGATACTTGTAATTTTGATAATAACACTTACATTACGACCTGGTATATATATGTACTTCGGAGATTTACACTTATATACATATATTTCTATAAGTCTTCCGCTTGCTTTCTTCACTTATCCTTGAATTATATTTGCTATTTGGCTTAATCTATTCCATGTTTTATGCACTAATACAGACAACATACATCCATCATTGAATATGTTGCATAAGTGATGTTTTGGAACTCGGGAGCTAAGTTATGCTCAACCCCCGAATTTCAGGGCGTTACATTTATAGTCCGCACCTTTCGCTGGTAGACTTGTAACGAACTCAATTTTAAAGCTAAGTCTTTGTCTACGAAAGATTGGCAACCTATAACATAAATTAGGTTAGCTATTTCATAACTTACACCATCTGAAACCCTAAAACAGATTAGGGTTAGATTTCCTTACCCAAGTACGTTGTCGGAAACACCGAATTAATGATGTAGATGCGGTAGCTAAGGCCGAGGAGCAATGTGATCGAATCCTAAGAGAAATCTCCAACTCTCACTCTCACTTTCACTCTTTTCCCTTCTCTTTTCTCTTCTCTCTCTCCTAGGGTTTTATCAAATTCGTATGGGGTATGAGAGAGGGTGTTTAAGGTCCTTATATAGGCCCAGGTTTGATGGGAATGGCCCCAGGGCCAAGGTATACTTAGGTTATATCCAAATATGGGTTGTTCCGGTCCAACGGAGCACTTCTGGTGGCCCCTTTTCCACGTGTGGTCGGACTTAAGTTCCCTGACTATGGATCTAGGTCAGGCTAAGTTTTCGTTCCGATCGAATTTACAGATCAGCCGTGGCGGACCAGTTTCAGTTCAACGGTCACGGTCACTCGATCAGGACCACAAGTACATCGACATGTGTGGGACATTTCTCCTGATTCAAGGGTGTATTTGGGTCAGATTCTGACAATCTGAATCCTTATATTTGGCCCGCAAGCGACACGACTCAGATTACTTAAATTCAAATTTTTATTTCTAAATATTTTCACGTTTCTTACACTCTTCGCTCCGGGCTCAAGTTGTGTAGTTCTAGACACAATTAAGACTTGATTTCCGACGGGGTTGTCAAGTCCAGTAATATGGTCATATTCGTATAGTTTAGGGAAAATCAGACTTTCGACGTGCGGTCCAGGTCCAACACGGAGTTTCGATGTGCTCCCGAGAGCAACTGGGTTTTAAGATGGATTTTAAATTTCAGGGTAATGTAGCGTTAATGATTCTGCACGTTTTGGGTCTTGCAGATCATATTTAAAGTGATTAGTGCTAATTTCACAAGAACTCTAGTTTAGCACTTGCTAATATTAACCTAATTTCTAAAGGTTTTGATCCTGGGTGATTTCTGTCTGAGGTGGTACTCGGGTCCTTGTATGGATTTTTTCGAGACGTTACACAACCTTACACTAAAAACAAATGTTTATGGTAGGACAACCTAATTTCTTGAATGCAGTAAGGATTAAGATGGCAAACTAAAACAAGAGGTAGATAAAGGAGGCCATCTATTACACGCATTCATCACATGTACATGAAAGAAGATATTATAAACATTCAGCACACATCCATCACATACATCATCATCCACCTCAAACTCCAAGAGTTATAGTGGTTCGGTGTGTACACCAACTGTTTTCAAACAGCCACACCTACTCCACTCCCAATAATCACAACCCACGTGATATTGGTGTTCACTATGGAACAAGGTTTTCTCAGGTTCACCTTAAAACCTATACAGTTGTGTTTTCAATTGAGTTATCACAATCAAACCTTACGCTGAAATTTTCTGGCTGATCTCAGTCAAAACCAATATAGAGATTTTTCTGGCTAATCTTAAAGAAACCGAAAAGCAAATAACAAAAGTATTTATCTTCTTCTTGAAGACGTTACTTGTTGTAGCCCAAAGAACCACTTCGCTTGATGTAGATATTCAATGTCCAACAAATATAATAAAAGGTTCTAGGTTCTAAATTGATTTTAAATTATCTCAAACCTTGGGCTACTTGTCTGAATTCCTTGGATCTCAAAGGGTAGAATAATGACTCCCTTTAATCAGATTCACAATACTGAAATTAAGGAATTACAAAAACAAATAAGTTATTTAAAAGATCTAAAATTACTGGACTATAGCTTAATAATGACGGGGGCTTTTCTCTCAAAGTGGAAGCTTTTTGTGGCTTAATTGAATGATTAAGAATGGGAAAAGATCTCTATTTATAGGTTGAAAAATGGTTCCTTCGACTGGTCTAAGGTCTCCCTCGACTGGTCTTAGAATCAACCAAATTTCAAATTTTTTGGCATGATTGGATGAAACTAACCTTCGACTGGTTGAGTGACTTGCTCGACTGGTCTAGTGGCCTGCTTGACTAGTCGAGCATAGCCCTTGACTGGTCGTGGGATGAAAAAAATATGTTGCTGGATTTCGAGTCGAGCTCCCCACAACTGGTCGAGCAGGGTTCTTTACTAGTCGAGGATCTACCAGAAAAACTTGAAATTTGAGTTTGAAATTTGGACTGGTTGAAGCAAACCCTGGACTGGTTGAACTAGAGCCTGGACTAGTCGAACATAGGCTAGGACTAGTCGAATTTTAGCCTATTCAAAGTATAATAACCCTTAAATAATATGCATAAGAAAGGACCTAAACCTAGGGTCTTTCTAAGGTCACTTATACCTGAATCATTGGACATTGAACTCAAATCTTCAGTAGCTTCATAACTTCTAATTGAGCTAGATTAACATAAGAAGCTTGATCTTGAATTCACATTAGAAGCTTGATCTTGAAGTAGACTTGCATTAGTAGCTTGATTTTTATGTCTTGTACTTTAAATCTTCACATGATGATGATCTTGAAAATGAACTATCCACCATACTTCACTTGAAGGTGAACTTTCCATCATATGACAAGTCATGCTCTAAATAGTTTTGTCTCACCGAAATTTGACAACAAAGGGTGCTTAAAACATCATAGCACTTACAATAGGCAATATTTATTTTTACTCCTTTTATTAGGGTCGGACTTCAATTATTTCGGCCACTTGAGGATACGCTTATCCTGAATCTCCATCAAGACTTGTTCGGGCGTCTTTTTAAGAGGAGTATACATCTTGAATTTACTGTTGGGCTACTTATTCGAACGCTGGTTATCTCGCAATCGGTCATCCTTTCTTTCTTGCTCTTGCTGGCCGAGTTGGGTTCTACTTTTGGTTGCTCTTCTTTACCCGCCGACTCTTTACTCCGGTTGGCCTTCCGTAGGGTAGAGGCTTCCTCAGCATTGGAGTATTTTTGCGACCTGTTCAGTAGGTCAGCCATCGCTGTTGGCGACTTCTTATCCAGTGAGAAGAGAAACTTAGGATATCTTAAGCCTCCCATTATCGTAGTCAGAGCGAGATCTTCATAATGTTTCTGCACTAGCATTGCTTTAAGATTAAAGTGCTTGATGTAATCTTTCAGTAGTTCTCCTTCTTTTTGGATAACGTGAAGAAGATGTGAAGCTATTTTAAGCCTTTTCTTTCCCCCGATGAAGTTTGTGACGAAGATCTTTCCGAGTTGGGAGAACGATCTGATGGAGTTCAGCTTCAACTTCTTGAACCACAGTCGGACAGCTCCAGTTAAGGTCAGGGAGAATGCTAGGCACATCACCGCAAAGGATGCATTATGGAGTTTTATCTAGACCCTGAAGGACTCCAGATGTTCAGACGGGTCAGTAGCTCCCAAGAACGAGGTGATTTGCGGCATACGGAACCTGTCTGGCAATCGCGCCTGCATGATATTGGCAGTGAATGGAGGCTCATTCTCCTCCATTATCGCTTCCATTGGAGTTGGAGCACTTGTGCGGTAGGCCTGTCGCATGTCTCCTATCTGTCATCACAAGTCCTTGAGCTCGGCTTCCGATGGTTCGCCGCTCTCAGCTACAGTTTCGACTGGAGACTTGTCGCGCTTATTTCGATCTAGCTCGTGGCGTAAGTTGGAAGTGAGCAAGACTGCAATTTCGAAAACATGAGAAAAGGACCGGCCTGGTTGAGCCGAGCTACCAGCTTCTCTGGGAGGCAGAGGGTGCATTAGAAGGCTGAGGGGGGTTGTGGCCCATTGTTCGTATGCCTGAGTGGCCCTGTGCACCTGTTGAGGTTTCTGGAGTTCATATTACTGTTCAGCAGTTCGACCTGCTGTTCATTGGAATTCAACCGTCCTTTTCTATTGTGAGATTGCTGAGCCTGCCTTGTGGGACCGGAGTCAGCTTGTTATTGGGAAGTGGAATCCCGGTGATTGTCAAGCTGCTTCGATGGTGTAAGGTTAGGTGCAACAGGGGAGAACCGGGTTTTCTTTTTTCCTCTAGCCATCACAATCCTTCTGGTAAAGCAGGGAATGGCTTTACTGTTCGTTCCCACAGATCGCACCAAACTGTTGATGCAGTTTTTCGGTGGACCCTCCTTGAACCCTCTAATACCTGCACACAAGAGACAAAAGAAAAAAGGAAGACCCTGGCTAACACAGGGGACCCTCCGATGCCAAAGTCATCTGGGCCTTTGTGGAAATGGTCTAAGGGAAAAGAGTCACCAGTCTTTTTGAGTTTAAGGGTTGTGTACTTTTCACTATCTAGGGCCTCCCCTATTTATACAAGAGGGAAGATCACACAGTCGGGAGATCTTCTCTATGAGAGGGAGGATCACACCATAGAGATCTTTCTCGTTTAGAGCCCCTAAGATCCCTGAGATCTTCCTTAGATCACAAACGTCTGAGATCTTCGAGATCCTAACCTTATCACTCGAGATCTTCGGGCCGTTCGCTTTGGATAAGAATAGACGTTAGTTGGGAACCGATAGGCTCATCGGGTCCTTAGGTGAGGTCGAATGATAGATAAAGCCTCAGAGGTAGGAGGTAGTACCGAGCTATCAGTTGGTCTGTTTTATCCCGATGTTAAGTAGCCTTTAGCTTCCTTTGCCGAGCTTAATGTTCGTCGAAGGTCATACCGACCTATGATCGTGCCGACCTACAGTATTGTTGGCCCTTTTTCACCAATAGTTATCTTCTAAGTAACTTGGCCCATTGGTCCGTGCTGGTTATTGGTTTGTACTATTGTCATGGGTCACTTTATTTTTTCCCTAACAGTATTGTTTGATATGTTCCAACTATCTTGCCGATAAATCTTTTACAAAGTTTCAAATACAACATGGGGATATGTACATATCACATGTAACTCACAAGGAATGGCGACCGTGGGGATGAGCAATACCCAACCACTATTATGGCTAATGCATTTACCTCAATGGGTTAAACCTCTTTGTAAACCCCGGCTTACTTCTAAATTGTACCATGGTTCAGAAGCTAAAGCTCCTACAATACGGTGCTGTGAAGATTTTAACCCATCTTTTCTATGGCAAAAATATCTTCTCTCACTGCTAGTTCATTAAGAAGAATAATTTAAAAAAGTTTTCATATATAAATTTACTTAATTTATAAAAATAAAATATTTTATTTTAAAATTTTATTCTTATAAAACTCAACGGTTAATGTCATGCAAATAAACAGTCGTGCATTTTGGAACTATCTTATTAAAATGATTTTTGTCAGTACAATCGAAAGCAAGTGGCCTGTACTTGGTGGAAAGTCGAGATAGGTATGCTATTGCAAATGAGTCCAAACTCAGCCATGTGCACCGAACTAATTTGTTCAGGCGGAGTGTGGCCGTTGGATCCGAGATCATGTGATGATCCAAACCATTTATTGGACAGCCCTCTCCATGGATGGATGATACACAACAAAATCTTCAAGATTGGAAGATCTCGTCATTGGCGTGCAAGGCAATGGTTGAATGAGACGGTTCATATTCAAACGTAAAGAGTCCACGTGAGTCACGATTTTTTAATCAAGGACGGGCTCTCTCTCGCGTGGAAAGCCCCGAGCCATTGACTCCTGATCATCTTCAGACTCAAAAGTTAACAAGGAGATTGTGGAACACGTGTCTAATGGAAGACCTAGGTGGTGTGTTGACGTCACTAAGCTTTGTGGCCCATCATAATGTATTTGTTATATCCACACCATCATCCATTTTGCGAGATAGGCAGATTCAAAACTCAAGTGGACCACACCGTAGAAAGCAATGGGGACAATGACTACCACTGTTGGAACCTTCCAAGGATCCACCGTAAAGGTTTTTTTCTTTTTTCTTTTTTGGTTAGCTTGTTTGTACACCCACGATCAGTTCACACTTCACTCTTAGTTTTGGTTAGCTTGTTTGTACACCCACGGTCAGTTCACACTTCACTCTTAGCCACCCCCACCTAGGAATCTATACCAAGACGCCAGTGTTAAAAGAGGTATCTTTCACTGTCTACCACTTGAGCTATGTATCATGGTGCCACCAAGAAGTTTATTTGCCATCTAACCTGTACATAAGGCAGAAAAAACCTGTAGGAAGGGAAAACACAAATATAAGCATGATCCAAAACTTCTATAGCTCTCGGGATGTTTTCAATGATAGGCGTTCAAGCCTCACTACTTCTGCAGTGTAGTTCACTTGAGCTTTGGATCTACCTCATTTTTTAGCACTTCATATAAAATGATTTCGCAAAATGGATGAACGGTATGGATTTCGCAAAATGGATGAACGGTATGGATATAGCACGTACATCATCATGGTAGAACCCA
This sequence comes from Magnolia sinica, assembly GCF_029962835.1. Classification (NCBI taxonomy): domain Eukaryota; kingdom Viridiplantae; phylum Streptophyta; class Magnoliopsida; order Magnoliales; family Magnoliaceae; genus Magnolia; species Magnolia sinica. Next base: position 80,037,467 of record NC_080573.1, read on the forward strand.
CAGAATTTGGTAACGTCAGCACACCTCTGCAGTCGGCACCAGGCAATCCGCTTCCCTGCCTGATGTCAATCAATGATTTTTGCAACCAAGCTAGAGATAATGGCAACTCATCCGTTCGTCTGATGCCATACGTGCACAAACTCTTATTTGTAGATTTTAGGCATTCTCCGGCACGACAGTGGGGCCCTCAATTTTGATAGTCTGTTTCGTGGGTGAGTTTCCAGGTGCCCCCAATTTAGTATTTCATGGTGATGTAGGCCATTCTCAAGTGAGGCCCACAATGTATGTTTCGTGCTTCTCGGAAAATCAGGTTGGTCCAGTCATCACGCGGTGGAGAGTCTACCTCTGTGGAATGCTGGTCAATACTTTCAAAACACGGTTAGTTCGTCAGGCCTGATTTTCGTGCCATGAGGTCCACGACACACTCTGTGGGTGGGTCCCATCTGATGAGCTGAGTACGACGGACGTGGATTGTGTAGTGAGGCACTCCCCACCCTTTACCATGTTGTGGAGACTTTGTGGGGTCCACTTTGATACATGTGTTTTATTGACGCCGTTCATTCAATCTTTCAATCCATTTTAACGCATGAGTCCAAAATTGAAGCAGATTCAAAGCTTAGGAGAACCATGCCGCGGAAACAGTGGGGATAATACAATGATATTTATTTGTCATCCAACTACGTGTTTACGTGTTGGCACACATCTGGGCGACGGAAAAATACAAATATCAGCTTCATCCAAAACCTTGTGGCTCCCAAGAGTTTCATAAGTAGGTATTCAGTTCCCACTGTTACCCGTGGTGTGGTCCACTTGAGCTTTTGGATTACTTTGATTTTGGTTTCATGCCGTGAAATGAGCTGGAAAATGGATAGACGGCGTGGATTAAAAAAAAAACATGCATTACGGTGGACCCACAGCCTCCATACCACGGTAAAGGGTGGTGAGCGCCTCGCTACACAATCCGCGTGCGAGTAGCACTGGATCTCTCACACGGGCGCCACGTGCCATTGGAGTCTCTCTTTGGTGAATCACGATTCCAGTCAAGTTAATTAGTTGTCCTGAATCTAATAATGCTTTTGCAGATCGCATCTATCCATACATATACTATTATGTAAAAGTAAATGAGAAATGCTCCACCGGAGGAAAATAGGTTATAGTCCTCATAGTTGCATCTGCCACTTGAACAGTCCAATCAATTCATCTGAACTGTCTATTAAGCAAAGGGAAAATAATTATTGGACATTAGGCAAAATTTACAGGGATCTGATGATCCAATCCTTCGCTATTTTGTCCGTACTTTTGTAGCCATCCTTTTTCAAAGCCATGGATGTATGCTTAGGTTGCCTGACAAAAGTAACTCTTTAGTAGAAGAAGCAATCCACGACAGATTCTAAACAAATAGACTGATCATGTTGATTGGACCTATTTTTGTGTAAATGATCTGGATTGTCTAAATTAAATGCTAATGATCAGATAGGTACAATTATTTAATCAGTGAGATATTTGCATGGTAGCTCACAAAAATCTGTGTCAGACCTGATGTACAGTCTAGATCAAGTGATTGGATTGTTTAAATATTCCTGTGAAACTAGGTGCAATATAACTTATAGATATCCAAGGGCACTGTAGCATTTTCTCTTTCTATGCTTTTATTTTTTAAGATTTTTGCATTTTGGCCGACGGGGTTTTCGGTGTAACGAGCGTTGTAAGAAGTCCTGGTCGAGGCAGGAGGTGCAAGGACAGGAATAAGATATTCTAGCCCTAAATCATTTTTTATTATTTGAAATGTCCCTGCAACAGCTGCCCCTCCTTCGGTGGGTTCTGACATCAACAGCTGCCCCTCCTTTGGAGGGTTCTCCCGTGAGGAAGTAAAGTGTCCTTTGAAAGTACGTGTGTCCCACACAAAACTAAAATTTGGCTCAACCCTTAATCGATTTGATCCGTTCATTTAATCTGGCAATCATGAATCATTTAATGGGACCATACAAATCCGACGATTCTTTAACGATTGGTAGTTGTTCGGCCTTAATCCGCACCCTCCGACAACAAAATAAAACTCTGATCAAGCTCCGACGAAGTTCAGACTACTTTTTGACTAAAAAAATCATTTTTTTTTCTTCTTTTTTTTCTTTTTTAAGTTTCTCGGCCACAATCTTTGAAGTGGTAGATATGGCGAGCAGATGTAAGTTTTATGTGTTTCTTTATTTTTTCTTTGTTGGTAGTGTTGAGACTCAAATATTGCATATTTAACCCTTCGATTACATTAGCTTTCCAGGCATTTTAGTGTTAATTCGATTTAATTATGTGTTTTTATCATGCGAGATAATTTAGAAGCTTATGATGAATATGCGCTTAAAAAGATGGATTAGCTCAAAAGAAGATAATGGAGAAGTGGAGATTTGGAATTCATTAATGAAGAATTCACATGCCAAAGATCCAAGGAAACCAAGTGATGAATGAAGAGAATCAAATATTTGAAGTGAAGAAAATGAATCCCAAAAATTGGTCAGAAAAATCATATTCTGAAACTCCGAGTCTAAAAAGAGAATTCTTGAAATAATTTTAAAAATATACTTCGATGGCATCGAAGTCACTTTGATGCCATCAACAATTTTAAAATTTCGGGCTCAACTCGCTGGACAATTCTGGACAATTTTCGATGACATCGAAGATAGTTTGATACCATCGAAAGTGCCATTGAAGATGCGCAAAGTGCGTAAATTTGAGTGGTGTGAAAGTTTGAGTTGCAAAACTATTTAAATGAGTCCCTAAGATATTCCAAATCATCTTATAGGGTTTGGAAAGGGAGAGAAGGCCAAGGTGGAGTGCCGACAATATTTTTCTACTTCGATTTCTTCACGAGTTGTAATTGATCTTTTTATTTTTTTCTAAGATGTTAGTCTTGTTAGACTAATCTCTTAGCTAAAGCTAAGGGATGAAACTTAGGGCGTGTTTGGCGCATGGTATTAGATGGGCTTAGGTGGGATGGAATTGCATCTAGTCCTGTGCCAATTCCACTCCATGTTTGGGAAGAATGGAAAAGCTTGGAATTAGATTAAATGGAATGCATTGGGTTCCGTGTCAATTTCACTCAATATTAGCAAGTTGTGTAGGTCCCACCATGATGTGTGGGTTATATCCACACTGTCCACCCATTTTTTGAGATCATTTTAGAGCATGGACCAAAAAATCAGGCAGATCTAAAGCTCAAGTGGACCCCACCATAGAAAGCAACGGGGATTGAATACTTACCATTGAAAACTTCTTTTGGGCCACATAAGTTTTGGATCTGCCTCATTTTTAAGCTCATGCCATAAAATGAGGTTACAAAACAAATGAACGGTTTAGATATAACACAAGTGTGTTGTTCTCAATAGTTTCAAATGATGGTGGGTATATCCATTCAATGTACCACCGTATTACAAACAAAAGCATGGAATTAAGCTTATCCCATGGTAACAGGGGACAATCCCTGCCATGGGTTATAATTATGTTTTTTGAATCCCATCCCACCTAATCCTTCCCAATGGCATGCTCCAAACATGCCCTTATAGTTTATTTTGATGTTTATTTTACTTTGATTCAAGTTTATGGTTGAACGTCCATTGATTTTTAGTTTGAATAAATGAATATTTTCAGTTTTCTGTGGTTTATTATAACTCCAATTATAGTAGATGCTTGGAAAGCTTTTGATATGTTCTTATCTATTTTACAATTGTATGATCTGTAAAATTCATGGTTTACCATTGTCTCCTAGGCATGGTAGATGGTTGAATTCCCTGCGATCATCACATTGGTACTTCATGAGGGAACTAATCCAATGAAAGTTCATATTCTGTTTTAACTGCTTCATCATCCGATTGGATAGGATAGAACTTCGATTCGAATCGAGTTATCATTGAATCAAGTAGATTAATATTGAGACTACTATAAGTGGATTCATGGATCCTTAGTCTTTTGTCTTTATTATTTCGAAATATTTTTTTTATATATATATATATATATATATATATATATATATATATATATATATATTATATAAAATCGTTGGATTAAAAATCCAGACCAACCAAGTTAGACGTAGATTAGTTCTAGACTCTGTTCCCCATTCCCTATGGATTCAACCTCGTTCTCACCGAGTTATTACTACATCGCGACCCTGCACCTGAGGTTGCCAATAAGTTTTTAGCATCGTTGCCAGGGATTTTGCGTTGAACACGATTAGGTTTAGGTTTTCTAGGTTTGATTTTTGTTTTAGGTTAGTTTTTTATAGTTTTCTAAATTTGTTTTCTTAGTTTTTTTTTTTTTAGAATTTTCTAATTTTCAAAATTTTGTTTTTAGCGTTTACCTTATTTTTTTTCTAACATTACTAACATTGTTTATTGTTTTGTTTTATAGGATCTTCAGTATAGTTCCTCTCCTCTAATAGCATCCTTCCTCACTCCATCTACTTGCTTTTCTTATTGCTGTAGGATTTTTCTATAGAATTTTTTTTTTTTTTAGAATTTCACCATGTACATGTAAGAGTGGACATGTAATGTAACACCTCGAACATTTCAATACCTAACTATTGAAAGTTTGAAATGGCCAAGCTATATGTCTTAGAGGGGGGGTGAATAAGACTATGCCAAATTAAAATAGAGCGATTTAGTGAAAATATCAGCACGTTAAATCTCGGTAGGGATATATTCCAAAGATATAACCTTTTCTTCTACTAATTCCCGAATATAATGAAATCTAATGTTAATGTGCTTAGTACGAGAATGCTAAATTGGATTTTTTGAAATATTTATGGCACTGGAATTATCACAATATAATAACATAGAATCCTGTTTAATTCCATAATCGCTTAGCATAAGTTTCATCCAAACAAGCTGTGTAACATTGACTATCTTTTAAAGACTTCCAACTTTTAGATCTAGGTTTATATCTTTTCTTATCATTTGATTTTTGAAAATCTACCCTTTTCTTGCTTTTGAAAATCTTGTAAAATTTTTTCGCTAAAAGAGCTATATCGTCTTCAGAATTTTCTAACAGTGAATGAGAAGTGTAAGTCTCTCAACCGACCCTATAGAGATGATTTTAGCAGCCCATGAACGTATGAGAATTCATAATTCCTCTTGGAGTTGTTGACGTTCAGAAGAAGGCAGTGGGAACACAGCCACCATGATGTCACTAGTAAGAGCCTAAGTGAAGGAGGAGACAATGAGAAATGTTTCATCAAACACTAAAGGTGAAACTGTTGACATTTTGATTGGTAGAGGCAATGAAGCAACAACGTCATTTGTCACAAGAGCCTCGATGGTTGTTGCTCGACCAAGAGAAGTTATAGACATTTGAAGTGGTTCTTCTTCTTCATCATCCAAAATCAGCACACGATGCTCGCTGGCCATGCTAAGAGTTGATTACCCAGTTGATTTTAAGGGGGGAACATGTTGGTTGGTCAACACCGGAGCGGATTGGGAAGATGCAGCTTTATGAGAAATATGTGGAGTCACCATAATAGGCTCCTCAACCTCTTGATCGAGAGCAATGTGAAAGCCTCGGAATTGATAGAAACACGAAAAGGTTTTACTGATTGAATGGTTTCCCTATCTTCATGGGCTTGATCATCAGGCCGAGGAATATCACTCGCCATTGCTTCAAAATCATTCAAATCAAGTTCTATCGTGGGAGTTCCAGGTTCACTTGTTGTAACAACAATAATGATTGGCAAGTTTGGTTGTGGGTTGTTGTAAGAGCTACTTGATTCTTAATGGCCGATAGTTCTCTTGTCACTACGTATATAGTCGAGGAAATGTTAAAAAGGGGATAAATAATATGAAAATAAAATGAGGAGGGAACGAAAAGAAAAACATCCACCTAGGTCGATCATTGGTTGAATTTTAGTAGGATCGCCGATAGCTATTGCCAGATAACGAGCAAAAGTAGGAAAAGGCAATAGATTGGGCTGATAAGGTGTTATATAATGGATAAAAGAAAGGTTGTGACTATTTAACATTTCCATTTCTTTTCATTGTTTATTATAAGCTTTATTAAAATGGACTTCCTCATGTATCTTATGAGCTTCTTATAAGTGCTAATGTTTTAAGCACACAAGTAGGTTGTAAAATTTCATAGACAAAATGTATAGTACATGTGGAACTATAGTACACTTAAGCACTCTTCAACATTTTAAGATTATAGTGCGACTCAACATCTCACAATTAGAAGGCTCGGAAGGATTTTAAGAGAAGAATCATTTTATGCAACCTATATAGGTAAAGAAGACCTTAGGAATGACCTTAGGTTAAAGTATATCTTAGTGGTTTTCTAAGATTTAACTTATTACATTTTTACATAAAAAATTGAAGGTTGTTTGGCCAGCCTAACCTTGCCTTCGGCTAGCCGAACCATTTTGGGTCAGCCTGAGAGTGACCTAGGTTAAGTTTATAGTAATACAAAATTTTGATTTTATGAAAACTTAGGCTAGCCAAAACTTGTCTTCGGCCAGCCGAAGTTTTGCTCGGGCTAGCCTAAGTTTGTTTCAAAATAAGATCCAGCGAAATCAACTAACCATTAAAACATAATTATGGAAATTTAGCCAGCCAAAGGGATTCTTAGGCTGACCAACGATTCAGATCTTTTTCTATAAATAGAGATCATTTTTCACTGTTTTAAAGCATGAAAAGAAATGAGAAAAAAAGTTCTAGAAACAAAAGAGAGAAATCCTATTCTTTTTCAAGTTATTTGCATTATCATTCTTATATTATTTTTGTAGCTTATTCAATTATCTTCTCAAGTAGTGTTAAATTCAATTAGAGAGTACCCTAAACTCAACTTGAGATTAGAGGATTGAATCTGCAGCTTTTAGCATTTTATTCTTTGAAAAATCATATATCTCTAGATCCTTTTTTGTTGTGCATACACTATTTCATCTTCATCTAATAAAAATGATCGCTGCATTTACTAAAGCTTCAACTTCAAAGGCTTCATTGATATCTTCACTTTCACTTATGTCTTCAAGAAGATAAGTTTTTAATTTCAGTAAATTACTTTCAGTTTGGGTTTATTGAGATTGCCCGAAAATCTCATCGAGCTGAGGAATGATAAGCCCATGAAAATCACTTAAGGTTAGTTGTGATAGCAGGCGAAAATCACAAAAACTGTAAGAGGTTGTTGATGTTAGCTTGTGAGAATCTTAAAAATAGTGGAAAGCCAAAATTACATGGAGTAGTAGTTTTGGGAGTGGGGTAAGTGTGTGTTAAACATCGAACCACTATAACTTTGGGTGTATTGTAGTGATTGATAATCTTATTTTCATTTTTATCATCTTGAAATACTGAAATCAATGAAGTCAAAAAATAAAATTGTCCTACCTAAGATTTTAGGTGAAGGTTGTCCTATGACTCAATTGAAATCAATGTTTTAATATTAATTGATGTTGTGAAATTATTTCCTACAATTGATTATCAAAAACATCAATAGCTCAACTTAGAAGTGGTATCAAAGCGGGCATCAAAGCGAGGTAACTCTTGATTGGATTCACCTCCTAGAGCTAGATCCAGAGCTATAAGATGTCAAATATCCAAGCCACCTCCCTTTGATGGCTCAAAATATTTATATTGGAAAGCCTGGATGAGGATCTTCCTCAAATCCATAGATGAAAGTGTGTGGCAAGACACTATGACTCAATTGTCCCCTCATACGATGGAAGTAGTAGCCAAGGATAGAACCACACCCATAAAATAAATAGTCTACAATCTATAGAAAAATACTCAGAAAAGTGAAAGTAGTGCTAATGCAAAAGCATTGAATGCTATAACTTGTGCCCTATCACTGGATGACTTCAAAAGAATCATTTCATGTGAAATGGCAAAATAAGCTTGGGATATACTTGAAATGATCCATGAGGGAACTAATATTGTAAAAGAAAATCTAAAATCCAAATCATTACAACCAAATTTGAGAAAATTCATATGGAAGAAAATGAGCCATTCATGGGCTTTTATACAAAACTAAATGACACAGTTAACTCTATGTGGGGTCTTAGTGAAAGTATCCTTGAAAGCAAGGTTTGTGCAAAAATACTAAGATTACTTTTTGAATGGTTTAATTACAAGGTTACTGCTATACAAGAATTGAGGGATACCGACAAAATGAAGGTTGAGGAATTGGTTTGATCTCTTCAAACATATGAGTTAATTTTCAAATCTCTGAAGAACAAGTCTATAACCCTCAAATTCTCTAAATCCAAATTAAAGATAATGAATGAAAATTCAGATAATGAGGAGAATGAGGATGATATGGAGTTATTGGCAAAGAAATTTTTAAAAATTTCAAAAATACAAGGAAAAATTATTTTCAAAAACCTTTTGACAAGAGAAAGGGTAATTTTAACTATTGGAAAGCTAAATCCAAAGACGCACAATGTTACAACTACTCTGAGTTTGGGCATCTTGCTTCAAAATGTCCTAAAAATGATAAATTAAAAAGAAAGGGTATGATTGCCACTTGGGATGAATCATCACAATCTGAAATTGATTTAGAGACTGATGAATCAGATCAAGAAAAAGTAAGAGAACAAATTGCATTTATAACAACAGCTAGAGTCACTACTCTAAAAGATAGTGAAGCACTTGGATATGAGACTATCGAGAGTAACTCTGAAAATGAAGAAGACCTTCAAGAAACTTATGATGTTCTCTATAGAGAAAGTTGTAAAATTATGTCAAAAATAAAAATGCAAAAGAGAAAAATGTGAGGAATTACAATTAGAACTTGAAAAAGCTGTTTTGGAACAATCTCATTTTTTTGATTTTTTCAAAAATCCAAACTAGATTTAAGTTTGAAAAATGCATATTTTTAAAATCTTAAATTTGATTATGAGAAATCGAGAATTGAAGTTTCTTCACTTCGGAGTTCAAATCCTAGAACCATCATGAAGTGGCTTCTAAAGGTAAGGTGTCTTGTCATCTACACAACTTTCAAAGCAAGTAGCCATTCAAGATGGTACCTGGATAGTGGATGTTCTAAACATATGATAGGTGATAAAGCCATTCTCTCAAATATCAACCAAATTAATGGCGACTCAGTTACATTCAGAGATGGTAGTAACTGCAAGATCATTTGTCACGGCCCAAACTCGGGAACCGGGCTCACAAAATTTTCGATCGCTGAATCTGTTACTAACAGCCTCTGTAGTACCCCATTCTCAGCTTCTAGTGCCCATATGCCAGATTCCGATCTTGGGATCCTACAAGGAGGATTTTCAGTATATATACATATATATATATATATATATATATATATATATATATATATATTATAAAGGATCATAACCAAGTCACAATAACATCATCACCACACATTCACTAATAAAATCATTTGAGTAAAATGCTTAAAAAAAGGAAATACATATATAAAACAAAACTCCAAAGTTTTGGCACCTACTCCTGTCTCAACACTGCTATGACTTAACGTCACCTGCACGCAACAGTTGTGCATAATCTTACTACAAAGCATAGAGGGTGGTGTACGTGTGTGCGCAAAGCATGTGCTAAGCATATAATATCAGTGTAAGAGGAATACTGGCAAGTCTATAAATCATACAATATCAGAGTATGCAATGCAGATCGCCTATGCAATGCGGAGTCATAGTGAGCCAAATATCAGATGTCGAGGATGCAATGCAATATGCAATTCCTAACGAACCACGAATACCATTAGCCTTATCTAGGATATATAAATGTAGAAACATAGTAACCCAAATGCCATAGCCGCGGATGTAATGCAATATGCAGATCCTGATGAGTTCATAATACCATCAACCTTATTCAGGCTATGCAATACAGAAGCATAGTAAACCAAATGTTATGTGCTGAGGATGCAATACAATATGCGGTGTAAAAGAAATGACCAACCTAGAGTGTGAAGTCGAGATGATAGTACGTAGTATCGCAAGCTGTGGGGTCCATCACAAGGGACTTCTATCCAAACCAGTCCCATACCTAAATTTAGATAGCTAGACTCAATGTGGTAAACTCCTGATCTCAGGTTGGTCGCACACCCAACTGAAATCCTGGCCATTGTGAAGGTACACATAATGATTTGGTTGTGCACCACCAGCCCAAGTGGATAGTGAATGAATGGATGAATGAGTCAAGTACTGAGTACGCAACTCCTGCTCAGTAAGTCCACATATAACCACCACAACGCTTCTAATGTGGGACAAGGTTCCGCCCCACTACATGCACAGTAGCCTACCAGCACAGTAGCCTGCCAACTACTAGTAGCTCACCCAGGCCCTTAGGCCCCGCTCATATTAGCGTCCACCCACGTATGCCCGCCCACGTGTGCAATAGAGATGAGGCATCATAATATCAGTACCATACATCTCTGGGATCATCACCGGGGTCTAATACACTCTATGTCAGCTTGTCGCCCCATCTAAGCTCACAACTAGGTAAGTGGAAGAGACCTCACTATTTGCCTGCTAATATCGGCCCGGCTCATCGATAGCAGACTCATTCCTTAAGCTAGGTGTAACGCCCTGAAATTCGAGGGTCGAGCATAACTCGGCTCCCGAGTTTCAAAACATCACTTATGCAACATATGCAATGATGGATGTATGTTGTCTGTATGAGTGCATAAAACATGGAGTAGATTAAGCCAAACTGCAAACATAACCCAGGGATAGGTGAAATCTGCAAGCGAAAGACTGAAGAAACATATATATATGTCTATATAAGTCCCTGAGATATGTATGCTCTGCCAGGTCATAATTATAAGTGTTTATTTCAAAATATAAGTATCAAAATGAAATCATCCATTACAAAAGAAACCCAGAATCCCCGTAGCTCAGGGCACGGCTCACATGAACCCGCCTGAGAACTGCATAAAAGAAAACGCATCCTCATCATCCTCATACTCCTGCTCTGCCTCAGGGGTCGCATCATCATCTGCATCTAAGACAGAGTCTGGTTGGTGTTGAAACATCATCCCAGAATGTGGGAGTGAGTGATCAACTCAGTGAAACTATACAGCAAAAGTTAACATATTATCAAATCAATCAAGCAGTAATGATAAGGCAATACAATCAAACACATCCTAATTACTCTTGTTAATGCAAGGATGTATGTAGAAATGATGCATGCTCTCGCCTGCACTCCCTCAGCGTCTTCATCTTACGGTACACATGACAACCTCCCGCAGTGCTCCACAACGCCAAAGCACATGCAATGCGGTGCATGAACATGATTACCAAGTTGTTAATAGTCCTTTTCATACAGCAGGATTGGGAAGCTAAGGTACCTTCCTCATATCAATTCCCAAACGGTGATCCATTCTAAGGTCGTCAGTCCGAGACAATCTCATACGATCATATGGTTCTAGGTCACCGCAAAGGGCTCATCACCAATCAATGCATGCCTATCATACCTTAGTTACTACCCTAAGGATCGTCGCCTCAATGCAGTATCAAGGTATGCTCGAGGTCACTACAAAGGGCTCATCACCAATCAATGTAGGCCGACAGCGCGAACATAGTGTCCCATACCACTATAATCAGCTCACGAGTCTGGTGTGCTCACTGGTCACTAAGGAGAGGCTTGTTACCCCAGCGTAGGCCGACAGCTCGACTACGGTGTCCCATACCACCATGCCCGGCTCATGAGTCTTAGCGGATCAAGGTACAATAGTTAACAGGATTGCATTGGTAAGTTTGGTACCCTAGATTCAAACAATAGAGTCCATACATAGTGCACATCTATCGGGACAATCAGGTTACTTGATGAGCTCGACTAGCACGAGCGCACGTTGAGTTGAATGACATAGAGTGCACAAACACTCTGTGTGGCCAAACCACTGCCGACAACCCTAATACAACTCGGGTTCGTCAAACACGTCCTACGTGGTGAAAACAATCTCGACCACGAACTTAAGGTTTATTACCGATTCCCTGGACTATTTCATAGTCCCAAACACATTTAAGTATAACAAATATTCTTACCAGCAATTCAGAACAGTAATGGATCAACAATTCTAATCATACAGTATGTGAGCATTTGATGAATATCAACTTAACATGGATTTACACATAAGTAGTGCCTGAATTTAAACAACAAAGAATGTAAATTGCATGTAGGAAATCATACACATCAATAAAATAGTTGAGAATCTCTTCTCAACACCCATAAACAGGATAATATATTACACACTTGATCATTCTGACATTTCTACAAACACTTAGACTACATATTCCAACATACATGATGTATGTTGGTGATAACACACATTTGGACAATTCCTTTCGCCAAGGAGTTGATACACATACAACTAACACGAATACACGACAATTAATCATGGCAAACACATGTTCGTATTTCATACGTATACGATACTTTCTACATATACAAGGAATACACAAATCTCAATATAGATCATATATATCAGGAACGCAATACAAACATCGCATTTAACATGTGAAATTTCATCCACAACAATAACAAACCATTAACCGACATTGAAAGCCTTGAAAACCATAACCTATACGAATATAGTCCGCACCTTAAACTAGGAAGTGCGTAACAAATCTGATTTAGATGATAAGTCTTCGTCAACGGCGACTAGATAACCTATGGCATGAATGAAAAGAGTTACATCAACACTTAGACTATTCTAAGTTCCAAAACAGGCTAGGGTTTGATTGACTTACCCAAGAATGAACTTAGAATTGCCGGAATAACGATTCAGATGTGATGGTTTAGGGACACAGAATAACAGGGAAGGATCTCAAGATGATTCACCAACTTCTCTCTCACTTTCTCTCTCTTTTCCTCTCTCTCTCTTAGCTAGGGTTTAGAAAATTCGTGTGGAATTTGAGAGTGAGGGTTTAAGGTCTTTATATAGGCCTAATATTGATGAAAATAGCCCCACGGCCAAGGTATACTTAGGTTATAACCAATTCGGGTCTATTTCGGTCCAACAGAGCACTTCTGGTGGTCCTTTTTCCACGTGCGGTCGGACTTAAGCTCACTGACCATGGATCTGGGTCAGGCTGAGTTTTTGTACCGATCGAATTTATAGATCGGCCGTGGTGGACCAGTTTCAATTTAACGGTCACCGAAACTCGATCAGGTCCACCGGCACTTTAACATGTCTGGGCCATCTTCCCTGATCCGAGGGTAAATTTGGGTCAGAATCTAATGGTCAAAATGCTTAAAATTAGCCCGCAAGCGACACGACTCAGATTTCATCAATTCATATTTAATTTCTCACCTTTCTCACACTCTTTACTCCGGACTCAAGAAAATCGTCTCAGGACATCATCTGGACTTGATTTTTGAGATGATTGTCAAGCCCAACAAGGTGATCATAATTGTCTAAGATCATTGCTATCGGATTTTCGACGCACGATCCAGGTCCGATACAAAGTTTTCAAGTACTCCCGAGAGCAACTGAATTTAGCGTTGAATCCTAGATTTCAGGGTAACATAACGCTAACGATTCTACAGTTTTGGGTCTTGTAGATCAAATTTAAAGTGATTGGTGTTAATTTCACAAGTAATCGAGTTTAGCGCTAGTTAACCCACATTTAACTTCTAAAGAATTTGAGGTAGTACTCGGGTCTTTGCATGAAATTTTTCGGGTCATTACACTAGGTCAGACTCAGCCTAATCATTCTAAGTTCTTAAAAATCATAGTGTAGGGTAGTTATCGGCAGATATGTGATGTTCTCCTTAGGTATTTCCAAGTTATACTCTGATACCAACTTCTGTCATGCCCCAAACTCATGAACCGAGCTCACAAAATTTTCGATCGCCAAATTCGGTGTCGACAGCCTCCATAGTACACCATTTTTGGCTCCCAGCACTCATACGAGAGATTCTGATCTTGGGATCCTACAAGGACGATTTTCAGTGAATTTTTTTTATGAAGGAGCATAACCACAAGTGTACCCAAATCACAAGAGCAACATCATCATCACATATCCACTAATATAAGCAGTTGATTGCAATGCTAAAATGGAATACATATATATATATAATAAAATCTCCATAAAGCTCGACCATGTGCTTCTGTCTAATGCTACTATGACCTATCGCCACCTGCACGCAATGGTCATGCATAAGCTTACTAAGAAGCTCAGAGGGCGGTGCGTGTGTGCGCAATGCATGTGCTAAACAAATAAATATCAGAGTAAGCGGAAGAACTGGCAAGTCCATAATTATTCGAGTACATGGACATAATAAACCAAATGTCATATGCTGAGGATGTAAAGCAGATCGGCTATGCAGCGTAAAGCCATAGTAAGCCAAATGTCATATGTAGAGAATGCAATGCAGAACAGCAATGCAATGCGGAGCCATAGTAAATCAAATGTTATATGGAAAGGATGCAATGCAGTATGCAATGCAAAAGAAATGACAAAACTGGAGTGTGTAGTCGGGATGATAGTATGTGGTATCGTAAGCTATGGGGTTCGTCACAAGGGACTTCTATCCAAACCAATCTCATACCTAAATTTGGATAGCTAAACTCAATGTAGTAAACTCTTGATCTCAGGTTAGTTGCGTACCCAACCGAAATCATGGCTATTGCAAAGGTACATGAAATGGCCAAGCTATATGTCCTAGAGGGGGGTGAATAGGACTATGCTAAATTAAAAATAAATACAGCGGAATATGAAATAAAGAATAGATAGCAATCACAGAATAGGAATGGAAAGCAACCTAAAATAGAGAAATAGAAATACAGATTGTTCTAAGGACAACCTTACACCAAAAACCAAAGTTTATAGTAGGACAACCTTATTTCTAGAACAAATAGAGAAACAGAAGCACAGCGTAATAAAGAGATAGCAAAAATATAATGTTGTAATGTAAATCTAAATTATTACAACATTCCCCATTGTGCTTGAAATATAAAATTTACAACATTCACATCCACACATACATTCCACAATTCTGAATGATAAAAGATAGGAAATATAAATTACACATCCACAACACAAAGAATTATAGTGGTTCGCCTGTGTGTTCACCAACTGTTAAACAATAGCCACACAAAATGCTACTCCACTCCTAATATCCTCACACAGGGGATATTAGTGTTCACTATCAAATAGGTTTTCACAGGTTCACCCAAAACCTTCACAATTGTGTCTTTTTCAAAGGGCTTACACAATTCAAAAACCCTCACTTCTGAGTTTTCTGGCTCTCCTCAGATAACCAACAACTTTAAGATTTTTCTAGCTTAACCTCAAACAAAACCAAACAATGTAAATTACACAAATTGTAAAATACCTGATTTTCTCCTTCGTTGTAGCAGCCCAGAAGAACCAAGTCGGAGTAGAGATTTCAATGTCAAAGTTCAATGTCCAATACTCACTTTATAATGGTTCTAGGTTCTAATAGATTTTAAATTAAAACAATAGGGCTAGCTCTAATTGATTTTGATTCCAGAAAAAGGAAAACAACAATTCCTCTTTTGCAGATTAGATTAGAATGCAAGAAACAAAATCAATTAACAAAGCTAAAGAAAGAGAATATTAAATATGCACACTTAGCTTATATGGAGCACCGACTTATCTCTCAGAAGACTAAATTAATTTAGCTTAAAGTTTATGTTTTATTCTGAGATTCGTGCTCAATTTATAGGTGAGCAAATCACACCTTCGACTGGTCTAAGGACCTCTATGACTGATCGTAGAACCAACAGATATTTGAAAATTTGGGCGTGATAAGATTTGACAGTTTCACGACTGGTCGTAGGTAGTTTACGACTGGTCGTGGGTCTCCTACAACTGGTCGTAGATTCACACGACTGGTCGAAGCAAGTCGAATTTCAGCGCTGTACATTGAGTCGTAGCTCTACAATAGGTCGAAGATGCAGTCGACACTGTACCTACGACTGGTCGAACAGTCCCCAGGACTAGTCGAAGCCTAACAGAAATTTTTTTATTTTTGTAGCAAACTTACGACTGATCCAGGAATTTCTTAGACAGGTCGAAGCAGTGCTAGGACTAGTCGAACAAAGTCCAAGACTAGTCTTAGAACAGACCAAACTCACTTATAGAAAACATATGAATTATGTATCCAAAATGACCTACTCTAAAGGTCAACCTATGGTCAGTCATACCTCAGGAGTGAAGTAAGGACATTGAACATAGGAGACATGTGACCTTTGAAGTCTTGATGGAGCTCAAACTTGAAAGCCTCTAGAGATCTTGAGGTAGAACTTGAATGCATCTTGAGATCTTGATAACAATCTCACTTTCTTGAGTCTTGACTTGTGAACAGTGATTGTTAATCGAAATTGATCTTGAGTAGAGCATTGTTCTTCATATATGCAAGCTTCATAGTAGTGTCTTTGGCACCACAAATTTGACAACACACAGGGCTATAAACTATGACACTTACAATCTCCCCTTTTGTCAAATTAGTGACAAAACACACTTTCAAGATATGTTTCATAACACAGAATATCTGATTAAAGAATCATGCACCAGTTATTATCAACCAGCATCCTGTAAAGAATCATGCACCAGTTATTATCAACCAGCATCCTGCAGACTTGTAAATCAATATTCAATCCACCTCTGCACACCACTGCACATACTCCCCTTGAGTAACATACTTATAAAACATTATACAAAATAATGCTACTCCCTCCTCATGACAACATCCATATATACATGTCTATAACATATCCATACTCCCCCTTTTTGTCACAATAGGACAAAGGAAGCACAAAATAGATGGCTGAGGAGAAATAATCAATGAGAAATATGAGAGTTAACATAGCCAAGAAATGAGAACATAACATAAGCAACACACATAATTCATAGACTGAGATAAGTTAAAGAGAGTGACAAACTCAAAAACTAGTTAAGAGTACTAAAGTTATTACAAACCAGTAATTTTAAAAATTCTAATCTGACCCAGATGAAGGAGTAGGAATGGAAGGATCAAGTTGATGCATGCTTTTATTCAAGCGTCTAAGACATTTACGAATATATTTGAACTGTAAATCATGGGCAACAGACATGTTTTCCATTTTAGCATTTAGACCCTCAACTTTATCTTCCAATGCACTTAGACGTGCATCAAGTGAAGAAGGCTCATAATCTGGATCATTTGTAGAATCGGACTCAAGCTCTTCAAAAATATCATCCATGTTAATATCATCAGGAGGAAGATCACTAGCTTCTTCCTCATGTTCAGCTTCCGCACCACCACCACCATTACCTTGGCCAGGAAGGTAATCTAGTTTCATCTTATTGATATTGAAATTGTTAAATATCAAATGATGGATAGGGGCCTCTCCAACTGGCATGTCGACAGACATGTGTAGCCAACACAGTCATCAATTATCTAAAAGGAATTTCACTATGACCAGGATGGAGACGAAACTGAATGATGAAATAACAAATCAAGGATGGTAAATAAATGTTAACACCTCTAACAACTGAATGAAGAATACGAACCATGAAGGACGTCAATTCAGATTTGTTACCCGACCGAGGATACAAAGTAGACACAAAGATTTTGTGAAGAATTCTGTATTTGGTTAACAAATACCTTGAGAGAAGCACATTCCCTTTATGCGTCCATTGTACATCCAAATTGCATAAGTCCTTAGTCAGCATACGTTTTTCAGCGACAAAGGGTTTATCATATAAAGTATGGATAGGAATACCCTCATCATTCACTGGAATATCCATAAGGGCTGAAATCAAATGTCGATCAACTTCAAATGGCCCTTCTCTTATGGAGATAGGAAAAGTTAAATTTTTCAGAGAGAAAGCACATATGCATGCAAACATGGATTGGGCAATGGACCGGTATGCAGGCCCACCCCAAAGCAATAAGTTATTCTAACCTATAAATTGGAACATAGGAAAAATATCAAAAGGAGCGACATGATTAATATCAACTGGATGCTCAACAATAACATTACGCAATCGGATGTCCCAAACATAAGATGGATCATCCTCAGGAGCCCTAAGATGACGCTTAGTGATAGGGGCTGACCTGGAAGAAGAAGACGGACCACGGGACATAGATTTTCTTCCTTTAGAAGCCATATGCAACAAAGATTTCAAGAATATAGAGAGTTGTTCACTCCCCAAGTATAGGGTTGTGATGTAGTAATAAACTCGGTAAGACCGAGGTCAAATCCCAAGGGACTGATACTTGTATGTTACCTGAAACTAGGTAGAAATAGAACTAGCCTAAGATGAAATCTAAATCAAATATAAATTGATGAATGATAGTGAAATACTAATCTAAAACTTAAGGAATTCAGAGGAAGGAAACTAGAGATTCAGAGGATCCACTTGTAGAGATCAGGGAGATCTTATGCCTGCATCAAGAATCATGGAAATCAAACTGAACTTACTTGATCAAGTCTTTGCGAGATGAAAGGTATATGAATTAGAATGGATTCCATCATCAAACCATGCCCAGGAGACAAAGCAAACAACATAATTAAACTAATTACCAACCAATCAACAATGCATGAAAGTTAGGAAGGATACCGTCATCCAACCATGCCTATGAGACGATGGTAAACAACAGGGCTTCCTGAGTCATAAACATCAACAGGAGGAAGAAATACTCAAAGCCATTGCAGATCTATTGTAATTTCAGTCACAACAAACCATTAAAAAAACTGAAAGTATTCCTTTTAATTGAACTAAAATCAACATCAATCAGTCTAGCATAAATCAAAGGCATAGAGTCAGTCCCATCACGCCATAAGCTTCACCTCTTAGCCCTAGCTAAGAGGTTTAGCCTAACATAATCAGACTAAATCTCAACATAATTCATAGGTAAAAGAAGAAAAATAAAGAAAATATATATAAAAATTCCCAACACTTCTCTCTCCACCTCTCTTTCTCTATCTCACATCCCCTGTTCAAGCACACCCCCTTCTCCATGTTTTGGAACTCTTTTTATAGCTGTTGGAGTGGTGGAAATTGGATTTGGAAAGCTATCGCACACGCAGCGAAATCCTTTTCGCAGCCAAGTTCGGGGCTTCATAACTCTCGCGTTCCTTGCATTATTTCTGTAAAATCAACGTCTCTTGGAAGTGTTTTGGCTAGCCTACATGATGGACGGTTCAGATTTACCATATGATCAAAGATGATAGGCCACAACCGCCTGGAAAATCAGATTTCACGGACGTGCGTAGCCTTTCGCATGTCCAGCGCTGTCGTGATCGGTGGGCCCCACAAAGGTGCTTTCATAGAAATCCACCCCGTCCATTAGATTGCCCTCAAAATTTCAGTCAGAAACTGATGGTTTTGAATGCCCATTGACTCGGACCAGAGAAGAAATCATGCAAAAAAATCAATTTGAACGTTGCAGGGCAGTCCACTTATGGCCTCTGTATCACACACGTGTGCTTGCATGGGTAGAAACAGTCAGCACAGGTTCGATGAATTCGTGGCCCTCTACACGATGGACGGCTTGGATCATCTGTACGGTCATTCTGTGGGGCCCGCTAACGTTCGCAAAATGGACGCCGTCTGTCCGTTACAACAGTGCCAAACGGCAGTTGCCGTATTGAGAAGGAGACGCGGGTCAGCAGCGCTAACCAGCCTTACTTGGTTCAGCGCGCGGCGACACATTTGTGCATTATGTACACACGCTGTACATACGGGGCCCATTGTGATGATCTTGTAAAATCCAATCCATTCATTCGATTAACCTCCCTATTTAAGGCGTTGAGACCAGATTTGGGGCAGCTTCAAATATCAGGTGGGCCTAGAATCAATGGTTTATGGTCTGATCTATCAGTTGGGGCACTTCTATAGTGATCCGAGGGCTGAAATTTGATATGTACGGTTAATTTATGGCCCTCAGGCCATGTATAAATTTTTGAGCTAATCAGATGGCGGGAACTATGTGATCTTGCATTCTTCACCAATTTCGGGCCTCTTTAACATGAATGGCTTGATTTCCTCGGATCCCTAGCATGTAAATTCTTCAGTCTTGGTTCTCTGGAGTGCGTCCCTTGCTCTGGTGACTTCGGAGTGTCAAATCCACGCTTTTAATACTATTTTTCAGTCCACGCTCCTGATTACATCCTGCAATAAAAACACAATTAAAATATGACATTAAGCATTATCATGTACGTAAAATCAGGCAATAACTGGGGTCTGATATGTAATATTTGACCCTCAACACAACCCCCAACCAGCATTTTGCTAGTCCCAAGCAAAGTATGCAAAAAATAAGTTGAGAATTACATGACAATTTATATGAACTCGAGTGATTTTTGAAAAAACAAATCAAATACTAGAATTTTAAGATTCATGAATGTTGGGCATTACTCTCTCCTGGCCTCACGCCCACGGTAAATTTCATAGTTAAGATCAAAGTATTAATCCACCAATTAGAAAAAATTCTAAACATTAGGATCCATGAGTGTATAGTCTAATCTCGGCTTATCATCATTAAAATTCACTTCTCTATTTCAGGATATCATTGGTAACCAACAAGAGAATTCATGACAACCAAACCTAAACCCAAACTTACTTCACAGATCATCCTTTATCTTCTTCTTCTTTTTTTCTTTTTTTTTCTTTTTTTTTTTAATAAGCTTTTAAAATTTCTAGTAAAAGTAACGCTAAGAAAGGGAATCGAATCCTCACCTATAGCTAGCAAACCTATGGTGAAGACTGTACACCCAACTTTTTTCACATATCATCCATGGGGGATTGAATCTACACCTATAGGGAGCAAACCTATGGTGTAGACCATTCGCCCGATCCTTTTAATTTCTCAGGTTGGTTCCTTTTAAGCTTAGTGATTACCAAGTTAATCCTTTAACTTCAAACTGAACCCTTAATGTGCAAGCGAGATGTGTTTTGTGAAATCATGACTCAATCAATATTTAAAACTTCTAATCATGGATTAACAATTCAAACTTAACTGGGAAATCTAACAAATAACTGAATTCAATAGTCATAAATTACCAACATCACGTATCTTAAAATTCTAAGTTCCCTAGATGGCCGTCAAAATCACTTACAAAATTCCAGAAAATTTTAAAAATTTTCACAATTTTCGCGCTTAAGACCAAGAAAACACTGATTAGGTAACCTAATCTCCACCCCCAACTAAAAATCTACATTGTCCTCAAGGTAAAAGATATGCTCGCAATGTACATGAGACAATGAAAGTAAATGAGAAGTGATAGAAAAATTGTACCTAGACGAGGAATTCAAGAAGTTTTTACACAAGGATCTCAGCATGAAAGCAAGTCAGCACAAGAGAGAAACTAATAAAAGAAAACTATCCTAAAATAATGTAGAAAGTGAATAAACCTAGAACAGCATAAAGTAAACTACCCTAGTCCTATGATAACAGGAAACCTACCTATACCTCCATCAGATTAGGAGGTCAATCCTGGTAAACAGGATTAGTCAGAGGTATGGACATGTCCTCTAAATCAAATTTATCAACAAATGGCTTTAAGTGATGTCCATTTACTTTAAACTCCTTGCCATTGTCCGGATCTCTTATCTCAACGGCCCCATGAGGATACGCAGTGACCACAATGTAAGGGCCAGTCCAACGAGATCGAAGCTTACCTAGAAAGAGATGTAATCGAGAATTATATAAAAGGACTTTCTGACCAGGTGTGAATGATTTCCGTAGAATACGTTGGTCATGAAACACCTTCATTCTGTCCTTATAAATTCTCGAGTTCTCATATGCATCGTTCTGAATTTCTTCGAGTTCATTCAACTGAAGTTTGCGTAGCGAGCCAGTGTCGTCCAGATTGAAATTCAATTTTTTTATTGCCCAGTAGGCTCTATGTTCCAACTCCACAGGCAAGTGGCAAGCCTTCCCATAGACAAGTCTAAAGGGAGACATTTCAATAGGGGTTTTAAACGCAGTACGGTAAGCCCATAAGGCATCAATCAATCGGATTGACCAATCCTTACGGTCAGGGTTAACCATTTTCTCCAAAATGTGTTTGATCTCCCTATTGAAAATCTTAACTTGCCCACTTGTCTGTAGGTGATATGGGGTGCTCACCTTATGGGAGATATCATATTTCTTCATTAAAGTCTCGAATGGCCTATTACAAAAGTGTGAGCCCCCATCACTAATGATAGCTCGAGGCGTTCCAAATCGGGAAAGGTTGTTCTCTTTTAGGAATTTAATGACCGTGCGATGGTCATTATTGCGACACGGAATCGCTTCAACCCATTTAGTGACATAGTCTACAACGAGCAAAATATATAAATTTTCAAAAGATTGGGGGAATGGTCCCATGAAATCAATGCCCTGGCAATCAAATGCCTCGATGATAAGAATGGGATTCAAGGGCATCATATTTCGACGGGACAACGCTCCCAATTTCTGACAACGCTCACAAGCTTTTCAAAACTCATGAGTGTCCCTGAACATAGTGGGCCAGTAAAAGCCACACTGTAAAATCTTGGCTGTGGTCTTTTTAGCAGAAAAGTGACCACCACAGGCCTGTGAGTGACAAAAGGAGATGACACTCTGATGCTCATCGTCTGGCACACATCTCCTCAGGATTTGGTCTGGGCAATATTTAAACAAATATGGATCATCCCAGAAAAAGTTGCGTACCTTAGTGAAAATTTTCTTCTTATCTTGCGCAGTCCAATGTGTCGGTATGGAACCTGTGGCAAGATAATTAGTAATATCAGCGAACCAAGGTGAATGGGAGACTCTGAACAATTGTTCATCAGGGAACATGTCATTGATATGTGTCGTTTCAAGGGAATCAGAGGGATTAAGGCGAGAAAGATGGTCAGCCACTACGTTCTCTACTCCCTTTTTATCTTTTATTTCTAGGTCAAATTCCTAGAGTAGGAGGATCCATCGTATCAGGCGGGGCTTAGCATCATTCTTAGACAGAAGATACTTGAGCGCTGCGTGATCAGTGTAAATAATGATCTTGGATCCAATCAAGTAGGACCAAAATTTGTCCAAAGCGAACACTATGGCCAAGAGTTCCTTTTCTGTAGTCGAGTAGTTCACTTGGGTAGGATTTAGAGTTTTACTCGTATAATAAATAACGTAGGGTTTCTTATCTTTTCTCTGGCTTAAAACTGCCCCAAGAGCATAATGAGACGCGTCGCACATAAGTTCAAAAGGAATGCCCCAGTTTGGTGGTTGTATGATGGGTGCACTAGTCAACATGCCCTTTAAGCTTAGTGAAAGCTTCCTGACATGGCTCAGTCCACTCGTATGGTACATCCTTTTGAAGTAGATTACATAAAGGACGAGAGAGGAGACTAAAGTCCTTTATGAATCGCCTGTAAAATCCTGCGTGTCCTAAGAAGGATCCCACGTCTCTAATGTTCTTGGGTGGAGGTAGGTTAGAGATAAGATCGATTTTTGCCTTATCCACCTCGATTCCTTTGGATGAGATAATATGTCCAAGGACAATTCCCTTATGAACCATGAAATGGCACTTCTCCCAATTAAGTACCAAGTTCTTTTCTTCACATCTTTTCAGCACACATTTAAGACTCTCTAAGCACTCGTTGAAAGATGAACCGAAAACAGAGAAATCATCCATGAAGACCTCTAGATATTTCCCACCATGTCAGAAAAGATACTCATCATACATCACTGAAAGGTGGCAGGGGCATTACATAATCTGAATGGCATCCTTCTGTAGGCAAAGGTGTCGCAGGGACATGTAAGTGTAGTCTTTTCCTGATCCTCAGGGGCGATTTCAATCTGATTGTAGCCCGAATACCCGTCAAGGAAACAATAATAGGAATGACCAGCTAGCCTTTCTAAGATTTGATCAATGAAGGGCAAAGGAAAGTGGTCCTTCCTTGTGACGGTATTCAGCTTCCTATAGTCAATGCACATTCTCTAACCAGTAGTAACTCTAGTTAGCACGAGTTCATTATTGGCATTGGCTACGATGGTGATCCCAGACTTCTTAGGAACCACCTGAGTTGGACTCACCCATTGACTATCAGATATGGGGTATATGACACCCACATCTAATAGTTTAAGAACCTCGGCCTTAACCACTTCCCTCATGTTTGGATTTAGTCTACGTTGTGATTGCCAAGTGGTCTTAGCATTATCCTCAAGATAAATGCGATGAGTACAAATCGAGGGATCGATTTCCTTGAGGTTCGCTATTGTCCATCCAAGGGCTCCCTTATGCTCAATGAGAGTAGATATGAGCATACTCTCCTGTTCTTTCTCCAGGTGGGCAGAGATCACCACCGGGTATGTCTCATCTTGACCTAAATAGACATATTTTAAATCAAAGGGCAAAGGTTTTAGGTCAAGCTTCGGCGGCTTGAGGTTAGACGGTAGAGGCACTACATCAGTTTGGGGCTACTCTTCAAATTGTGGTCTTCACCAATTAACTTCAAGTATGGTGCAGTATCAAGCAAGGCACATGTCTCCCTAATCATGTCATCATCAAAATCATGGGAGTGGGCCAGGCATGTCTCTAGAGGGTCAGAGGATAAGGTCAGAGGTGTCGTATCTTCCACTAAAGAGTCAATCATGTTAATATCGTGAAAATCGTCATCATCCTCTAAGTTTCTGCCGCTATTGAAAAAGATGTTTGACTCTAATGTCATATTCCCAAAGGACATAATCATGACACCATTCCTGCAATTAATAATTACGTTTGAAGTGGCAAGGAATGAGCGACCAAGAATGACGGGAATCTGAGTGCTCATGTTATTGATGGGTTCGGTATCCAGGATGATAAAATCTACGGGGTAGTAAAATCTATTAACTTGGACCAACACATCCTCAATTATCCCTCTTAGTACACGAACAGAGCGATCAGCAAGTTGTAGTGTGGTTAGGGTGGGTTTTAATTCACCCAAACCTAACTGTTTGTATACCGAGTAGGGAATCAAATTGACGCTCGCTCCTAAGTCAAGAAGTGCATGATCAATTCGATGGTCCCCAATTACACATGATATGGTTGGGCTACCGGGATCCTTGAATTTTTGTGGCACGTCTTGCTTTAGGATAGCACTCACTTTCTCGGTCAAGAAGATCTTCTTTTGAATACTCTGCTGTCGTTTAGTCGTGCATAAGTCTTTTAGGAATTTGGCATATGAAAGTATCTGTTTTACGACATCAAGTATATGAATGTTGACTTTCACTTGTTTCAACACCTCTAGGATATCCTGAGAGTTAGAGAGAGGTTTTGGTGCGACCAACCGTTGGGAAAATGGAGCAACTGGCTTTTCTAAAAGTTTCGGTTCTAATTTTTGTGGGGCCTCACTAGATCCATTATTGTTGTCCTCTTCTGGTTCTTGAGGCTTTTCGGGCCTAACCGGGAGGGTTTTATCAATGATCTTCCCACTCCTAAGGGTGGTGATGGATTTAGCGTGCCCCATTTGATTTGAAGAGCTAGGATCACTTATCTCGTAATGCGGTTTAGGATTGGGGAGAAGTTGTGCAGGAAGCATCCCCTTTTCTATAACCATCATACGTGAATCCATCTTTTGCATAAAATCTCGCATTGCCTGGGTCAGCTCTTGCATGGAATTTTGAACCGGTTCTTCTTGAGGTTTTCCCTGAATTAGATTTTGATTGAAGAAACTTTGAGGGGTAGCAGTTTGTCCATTTCTCCAACTAAAGTTTGGATGATTTTTCCAACCAGGATTGTACGTATTAGAGGTTAGTCCATTGAAAGGTCTTTGATAATTATTTACAGCATTGGATTGTTCATTTAACACTTCTCGAAAGGCAGGTATTGTAGGACAATTTTCAGTTGTATGAATATTGCAATCACAGATGCCGCAAACACTTTCATTAACCTTATCCTTCTTTCCTTCAATGGCCTCAACTTTCCTTATGAGCGTGGTCACTTTACACTTGAGATCATCCTCTTCTTTCAAGAGATACAATCCACATTTCTCCTTTAATTGAGTCGGCTTAGACGTGGTGTTCAATTTTGGGTAATAATCCCATGATTGTGTTTTTTCAGCAAGACTATTAAGGTAATCCCATACCTCGTCGACATTTTTATTAATGAATTCTCCATTACACATTGTCTCGACCATTTGGCGCATGGAAAATGTCAGTCTATCATAGAAAAATTTTTAATGCGCCACGTTTCAAAGCCGTGTTGTGGGTATGAACTGACCAAATCCTTGAACCTTTCCCAACATTGGTAAAATGTTTCATCCTCCTTTTGGGTGAAGTTCATGATTGCTTTTCTAAGGGTAATCGTTTTATTATGTGAAAAAAAATTCTTTATAAATTCCCTTTGCATATCATTCCATGTGCCAATGGATTTAGGACGCAGTGAATGTAACCACGTCTTAGCCTTCTCCTTTAAGGAAAAAGGAAAGAGTCTTAGCCTGACTGTGTCCTCAGACACATTTTGAAAATATAAAGTGGTTATGATCTCATCAAACTCTTTCAAATGTAAATATGGTTCTTCAGATTCAAGCCCATGGAACTTAGGAAGGAGTTGGATAACCCCTGGCTTGATGTCCATATGTCCTGTATTTTCAGGAAAAATCATGCATGAGGGCGTACTCACCCCCGCTGGTTGTAAATAATCTCGTAAAGTACGAGGCGGGGGTGCTTGATGCACCTCATTCTCATCCTGAATGTCCTCCACCCTGGGTTGAGGTAGAAGAGGTTGGTTCTCAGCCATCACTTCAATTAACTCAGGGGATTTCGAGTGGTGTCTAGTCCCGTGATGGATAGTCAACCCCTCAACCAATCCTCCTTCAGTCAAGAGACGTCGAGTGTTGCCATGGGCCCACTAGGGCATGAAACACTCACAACCCTCAATCAAATTCGAAACCTAATCCTAAAAAAGGAAAAGAAAATCTAGAAAGAAAGAGAGGGTTGGAAAGAAGTTACCAAATTGGAGTCCCTACATTAAAAATCTACAAAAGAAAACAAAATAAGTCAGATTCTAAAAAGAAAGTCTAAAATTAGAAAATCCTTAAAAAGAAAGATAGAAGTAAACTAGTTTCTAAAAGAAGAAATTCCTAAAGGAAAGTGGAAATTTCTAAAATAAATTAGGAAACAAAGTTAGATTCTAAAAGAGTTAGAATTAGAAAGTTACTAAAAATAAAAATAGAAAGTTAGTTTCTAAAAAAAAAAAAAAAAAAAAATTTCTAAAACTAGAAAATAGAAAGTTACTTAAAAGAAGAATCTAAATCTAAAATTAGAAAAGTACAGAAAGTAAGAGGAGAAGTTAGAAAGATGGTACCAAATGAGAAGTTCCTATGTTAAGATCCTGTAAAAGAAAACAAAAGAAATTAGTTTCTAAAAAGGAAAGTTCCAGAGTTAGAAAGTTTCTAAAAATAAAATAAAGGAAAGATGAGTTAGTTTATAAAATTAGAAAGAATTTCTAAAAAGGGAAATAACTAACCTAGTTTCAAAAAAGAGGAAAGTTTTCTATTTCCTAAAAATAGAAAAATACTAGAATTAGAAATTTCTAAAATTCAAACCCTAATTCTAAAAATAAAAAAAGTAGAGGAATTAGAAAGGGATTACTAATATAAAAGTTTGTGTCAGGATCCTACAAAACAGGAAAACAGGTTAGTTTTTAAAATAGAAAATCTAAACCTAAAGTTAGAAAAAATCTTAATCTTAAACTAATCCTAAAACTAGTTAATTTCAGAAAAACGTAACCGTCAATCCCCGGCAACGGCGCCAAAAACTTGTTCACTCCCCAAGTATAGGGTTGTGATGTAGTAATAAACTCGGTGAGACCAAGGTCGAATTCCAAGGGTCTGATACTTGTATGTTAACTGAAACTAGGTAGAAATAGAACTAGCCTAAGATGAAATCTAAATTAAATATAAATTGATGAATGATAGTGAAATACTAATCTAAAAATTAAGGAATTCAGAGGAAGGAAACTAGGGATTCAGAGGATCCACTTGTAGAGATTAGGGAGATCTTATGCCTGCATCAAGAATCATGGAAATCAAACTAAACTTACTTGATCTAATCTTTGCAAGATGAAAGGTATATGAATTAGAATGGATTCCATCATCAAACCATACCCAGGAGACAAAGCAAACAACCGAAATAAACTAATTACCAACCAATCAACAATGCATGAAAGTTAGGAAGGATACTGTCATCCAACCATGCCCATGAGACGATGGTGAACAACAGGGCTTCCTGACGTCATAAACATCAACAGGAGGAAGAAATACTCAAAGACATCGCAGATCTATTGTAATTTCAGTCACAACAAACCATTAAAAAAAAACTGAAAGTATTCCTTTTAATTGAACTAAAATCAACATCAGTCAGTCTAGCATAAATCAAAGGCATAGAGTCAGTCCCATCATGCCACAAGCTTCACCTCTTAGCCCTAGCTAAGAGGTTTAACCTAACATAATCAGACTAAATCTCAACATAATTCATAGGAAAAAGAAGAAAAATAAAGAAAATATATATAAAAATTCCTAACACTTCTCTCTCCGCCTCTCTTTCTCTATCTCACATCCCCTATTCAAGCACACCCCCTTCTCCACGTTTTGGAACTCTTTTTATAGCTGTTGGAGTGGTGGAAATCGGATTTGGAAAGCTATTGCAAACGCAGCGAAAGCCTTTTTGCAGCCAAGTTCGGGGCTTCATAACTCTCCCGTTCCTTGCATTATTTCTATAAAATCAACGTCTCTTGGAAGTATTTTGGCTAGCCTACACGATGGACGGTTCAGATCTGCCATATGATCAAAGATGGTGGGCCACAACCGCCTGGAAAATCGGATTTCACGGACGTGCGTAGCCTTTCACATGTCCGGCGTTGTCATGATCGGTGGGCCCCACAGAGGTGCTTTCATGGAAATCGACCCCGTCCATTAGATTGCCCTCAAAATTTCAGTCAGAAACGGATGGTTTTGAATGCCCATTGACTCAGACCAGAGAAGAAATCATGCAAAAAAATCAATTTGAACGTTGCAGGCTAGTCCACTTATGGCCTCTGTATCGCGCACGTGTGCTTGCATGGGTACAAACAGTCAGCATAGGTTTGATGAATTTGTGGCCCTCTACACGATGGACGGCTTGGATCATCCGTACGGTCATTCTGTGGGGCCCACTAGCGTCCGCAAAACGGACATCGTCCATCCATTACAACAGTGCCAAACGACAGTTGCCGTATTGAGAAGGAGACGCGGGTCAGCGCTGCTGACCCGCCTTACTTGGTTCGGCGCGCGGCGGCACGTGTGTACATTATGTACACACGCTGTACATACGGGGCCCATTGTGATGATCTTGCAAAATCCAATCCATTCATTCGATTAACCTCCCTATTTAAGACGTTGAGACCAGATTTGAGGCAGCTTCAGATATCAGGTGGGCCCAAAATCAACGGTTTATGGTCTGATCTGTCAGTTGGCGCACTTCTATAGTGATCCGAGGGTTAAAATTTGATATGTACGGTTAATTTATGGCCCTCAGGCCATGTATAAATTTTTGAGCCAATCAGATAGCGGGAACTATGTGATCTTGCATTCTTTACCAATTTCGGGCCTCTTTAACGTGAATGACTTGATTTCCTCGGATCCCTCGCATGTAAATTCTTCAGTCTTGGTTCTCTGGAGTGCGTCCCTTACTCTGGTGACTTTGAAGTGTCAAATCCACGCTTTTAATACTATTTTTCAGTCCACGCTCCTGATTAAATCCTGCAATAAAAACACAATTAAAATATGTCATTAAGCATTATCATGTACGTAAAATCAGGCAATAACTGGGGTCTGATATGTAATATTTGACCCTTAACAAGAGTTGTAAAGGATTAAGAAATGGGTTTTCTCAAATCAGATTTTTCAAAAGAAAATCCCCAAATCTCAACTAAATTCGAAATAGACAACTCCAAGAGAGAAATAGAAGCAACCTAGACACAAATCTACAAGTAAAATGCAAATGGAGCACTAACCTTGTAGATTTTGGAAGATGGGTTCCACTAGTCGTGTGCCGGCTCGTTGGAGAGAGAAGTTGAAATGAAGAAGAAGATGTTTCTCCCAAATTTTAAGTGAATCCATGCAATTCACGACTGGTCATGAATATACACGACCGGTTGAGTATAGGCCAAAAAATCTGATTTTTGTAAATTTTTCAAGATTTGAAAACTAAACTAGCAAATATACACACTATGATACAAATAGGCATAATTAATCATTTGAAAATGCACATGCCGAGATCAAATTTCATTTTGTTAAACCTGCTTTTGTCGAGCGGTTTAGTGAAAATATCAGCACGTTGATTCTCGGTAGGGATATATTCCAAAGATATAACTTTTTCTTCTACTAATTCCTGAATATAATGAAATCTAATGTTAATGTGCTTAGTACGAGAATGCTGAATTGGATTTTTTGAAATATCTATGGCACTGGAATTATCACAATATAATAACATAGAATCCTGTTTAATTTCATAATCACTTAGCATACATTTCATCCAAACAAGCTATGTACACGCATTACCAGCTGCGATATATTCAGCTTCAGCTGTTGAAAGTGATATAGAACTTTGTTTCTTGCTAAACCAAGAAACTAAACAGTTTTCGATATAAAAACAACCACCACTGGTTGATTTTTGATCATCAAGATTACCAGCCCAGTCAGCATCCGAGTACCCAACTAATTAAACACTAGTTTCATGAGGATACCAGAGACCTAGATTAACAGTACTTGCGACATATCGTATAATCCTCTTGACAGCAGTCAAGTGCGACTCTTTAGGTTCAGACTGATATTTAGTGCAAATACCAACACTTAGAGTGATATCTGGTCTACTAGCAGTTAAATACAATAGACTACCAATCATACTTCGATATAATTTCGGATCCACATTTTTACCTGCAGAATCTTTTGAGAGTTTCAAGGTTGTACTCATAGGAGTATCAAAGTTCTTACCATTCTCAAATCCAAATCTCTTAATCAAATTCATAGCATATTTAAATTGAGAAATGAATATTCCATCAGGTTTTTATTTTACTTGCAACCCGAGGAAATAATTCAATTCCCCAACCAAGCTCATTTCAAACTGATATTTCATCAAATCTGCAAACTCAATAGTCATGTCAGTACAGGTAAATCCATAAGTGATATCATCAACATAGATTTGTACTAATAAGATGTGATCCTTATGTTTTTTGATAAACAGAGTTTTATCAACACATCCTATTTGAAATTTATGGCTTAATAGAAACTTTGTTAGTTTCTCGTACCATGCCCTAGGAGCTTGTTTTAAATCGCAAAGTACCTTTTTAAGACTATACATGATCAGCATTTTTGGGGTCTTCAAAATCCATTGGTTGTTCAACATAAACTTCCTCATGCAGATCGCCATTTAAAAATGTACTTTTCACATCCATTTGGTAAATCTTAAACTTTCCAAAACACGCAATGGATATAAAGAGTCTGATTGATTCAAGACGTGCTACTGGTACCAATATTTCATCATAATCAATACCTTCAATTTGAGTGTAACCTTGTACCACTAGCCTAGCCTTGTTTCTAATTATATTGCCAAGTTCGTCAGACTTATTTTTGAAAATCCATTTGGTTCCAATAATGTGTTTATCTTTAAGTCTAAGTACAAGATACCAAACATCATTTCTCACAAATTGGTTAAGTTCTTCTTGCATCGCAATAATCCAATTTTCATCAGCAAGAGCTTCTTTTACGTTAGATGGTTTTATCTGAGATGTAAAACATATGTAATTGCATATATCCTCAAGTTGTCTATGGGTACAAACACCAGTGAGAGGGTTTTCAACAATCTGTGTGGTTGGATGATCTTTAACAGTCCTCAGTTCAGAATCAGTCTGATTAGATGAAATATCAGATTTATCAATTACTAGTACTTCATCATTATTTGAATTTGAGACTGGTGTGTTTAAGTCATCATCAAGGACCACATTGATGGAATCTTGAATCACACCGGTCCTTTTGTTCAGAACCCTATAAGCTCGACTGTTTAAAGAATATCCTAGAAAGATCCCTTCATCACTCTTCATATCAAACTTTTCCAGATTTTCACGATCTCGTAAAATATAGCACTTGCTGCCAAAAACTCGAAAGTATTTGATAGTAGGCTTTTTATCGAACCA
This sequence comes from Magnolia sinica, assembly GCF_029962835.1. Taxonomy (NCBI): domain Eukaryota; kingdom Viridiplantae; phylum Streptophyta; class Magnoliopsida; order Magnoliales; family Magnoliaceae; genus Magnolia; species Magnolia sinica. The sequence continues at coordinate 80,069,540 of NC_080573.1, forward strand.
CATTTCGTAAGCCGTTTTATTATTACCTTTACTAGTGTAAACCCGGTTAATAATATAGCAAGCTGTATTGACTGCTTCAGCCCAAAGATTCTTAGAGAGCTTCATACTATTCAACATGACATTAGTCATTTCTTGAAGCACTCTATTTTTTCTTTCAACTATACCATTTTATTGTGGAGTTTTGGGCGCTGAGAATTCATGTAATATTCCCTGGTCGCTACAGAACTTCTCAAAACTGCTATTCTCAAATTCAGATCCATGATCACTACGAATCTTACTAACTTAAGAACCTTTTTCAGTTTGAATCCTTTTGAGAACCTTTTTTACTTCTTCAAGGGTTTCTGATTTGTCCCTTAAGAAGACAACCCATGTATATCTGGTAAAGTCATCTACTATTACCAAAATATATCTTTTGCTACCTCAACTTTTCGTCCTGGTAGGTCCTACTAGATCCATATGGAGAAGCTTGAGTGGTCTTGATGTGGTATTGGAATTCACCTTTTTGTGTGAGTTCCTTGTTTGTTTGTCAATCTGGCATTCAGCACATATTTTATCTAATTTTTGTAGTCTGGGTAAACCTCTTATAAGTTCCCATTTGCTCAATCTATATAGATTTCGGTAATGTACATGTCCAAGACGTTTGTGCCACAAATCAGACTCGTCTGTTTGGACCATGTAACATGATTGATTAGATGAGCTGGATTCGCTAACAATATAGTAGTTTTCAGACGTTCTACGTCCAGTTAGTATTACTAAACCCTTGTTGTTTAGAATCTCACAACTTTGATTAGAAAACCGTTCATTATGGTTATTGTCGCATATTTGAGATATGCTAAGCAAGTTATGTTTTAGACCTTCAACATATAAAACATTTTTAAACAAAGGAAGGTTATAGAGTTTAACAGTACATTGGCCCATAATCTTGTAGTTACTGCCGTCACCAAATGTGACTGAACCATCAGTCATGTCTTTGAGATCGGTGAATAAACCTTTATCACCAGTCATATGCCTTGAGCATCCACTGTCTAGGTACCACTTTGAATGATTTGTAGCTTTGAAAGCGGTGTGAGAAACCAAGCAGCCAACTTTAGGAACCCATTTCAGAACTGTTTTGGGTTTAGGAGTATGGTTGGTTTTCTTCTGACTAATGTTTTAAGTAAGACCTACTGAGTTAGATTTTAAGAGCTCCTTGAGTAAATCTACTATCTTTTCAGCAAGAGGGTTTCGGTTCTGATTTTTAAAGTTGACATGGCTACTTTTATGTTTTTGAAAAGTTTTTATATTTTTAGAAAAACTTTGATAAGTACTTTTCACTTTTGAGTTTGAGGATTCTCCTTTCACAAACTTGGGAGGAGTATACTTTTGATTAAGAGTTGTATTCTTATCATAGCCCAATCTGGATCGATCGCCACTTTTTCTTGATTTGGATAATAATTTTTCTAACTTTGGATCTCCTTGGGCATACCTCCAGGTATCCTTTAAACTCAGAAGAGAAGTTACTTCATTTTTAAGTATCTCATTTTCAGATTTCAGATTTTCAATCAGCGAGGTTTTGAATTCTAAATCGCATTTTGATTTTTCAAAACAATCTAAAATTTGGAATTTTTCTAAAACAAGTGATTCAAAACATTCTTTGAATTTAAAAAACTTTTATTTTTGAAGTTTAAGTTTGACAGCAATTTTACAACTTTCCTTGTATAGGGCATTGTAAGCATCTTGAAGATCATCTTCATTTTCATAATCACTGTTCAGATTTTCTTCGCCAGTCGAATCATCATGATCTGAAAAAGCGAATTTGGCTAGAGTCATAAGGGCTTTAACTTCACTACCCGACTCGGTCTCAGAATCTTCTGATTCAGAAGAAGCTTCAGAATCAGATGATTCATCCCAAGTAGCCAACATACCCTTTCTTTTTGTTTTGTCCTTTTTAGGACATTTGTTTGTAAAGTGCTCATACTCTTGGAAGTTGTAACATTGACTATCTTTCAAAGACTTCCAACTTTTAGATCTAGGTTTATATCTTTTCTTATCATTTGATTTTTGAAAATCTACCATTTTCTTGCTTTTGAAAATCTTGTAAAATTTCTTCACTAAAAGAGCTATATCGTCTTCAGAATTTTCTAAATTCGAGTTTTCTTGAGAAATAACTTTAGAAGATTTGAGAGCAATGGATTTACTTTTAGGAGCTTTAAAGTTTAACTCATAGGTTTGTAAAGAACCAACTAGTTCTTCTGCCCTCATATTATCTGTATCACGAAGTTCTTGGATTGCGGTTATCTTAGAGTTGAACCGTTCAGGAAGTGAGCATAGTATCTTTGCACACACTTTACCTTCTGGGATTTTATCACCAAGACCCCACATTGAGTTTATAATGTCATTTAATCTTATGTAAAAGTCCATAAACATTTCATTTTCCTCCATATGAATTTCTTCAAATTTAGTTGTGAGGAGTTGGACTTTAGATTTTTTGACAATTGTAGTACCCTCATGTGTCATTTCTAATATATTCCAGGCTTGCTTTGCAGTATCATAGGATATGATTCTTTTGAACTCATCCAGTGATAGTGCGCAAGTGATTGCATTTAGTGCTTTTGCATTGGCACTACTTTCATTTTTCTGAAGGATGGTCCATGAGAAATATGGTGTTACTTTCATTGATTTTGAACCATCAATACCAATCACTTCAGTGGTAGGTGGGTTCCATTCAGTCATTGTGGCTTGCCACACACTCTCATCCATTGATTTGAGGAAGATTCTCATCCTGGCTTTCCAATAGGCATAGTTGGAGCCATCAAAGGGTGGAGGCCTAGTGACTGATAGGCTATCAAAATTTGACATCTTTTATATAGTTGAGATCGTTAGCTCAGGAATTAAATCCAAATAAAAGCAATAAGAGTGAGCTATTAGGCTCTGATTCCACTTGAAATGGCCAAGTTATATGTCCTAGAGGGGGAGTGAATAAGACTATGCCAAATTAAAAATAAATACAGCGGAATATGAAATAAAGAATAGTAGCAATCACAGAATAGGAATGAAAAGCAATCTAAAATAGAGAAATAGAAACAGTGGGGAAGGATGACAGGGTCTACTGGAAGGATGACAGATATAACCCGTACATCGAGATAGGCTCTATATAGTGGATATACTAAATCTGATACTACACATTCTCCCGTCTATGGCAAGGGATGATGATATACTCTCCTACAGACGGTGGATGGCTTAGATGACATACTAACGTCACGTGTGGGTCTCACATTCATCCCAAAAAGGTAAATAGATGGTGTGGATGATACATACATAACACTGAGGTTCTAGCAATTGCTTACAAAGATGGGGCACATCTTACGGGGTGAGTCAAGCAAGTATACAACAAGGTGAGTTAAGAGAATGAGTCTAGGTACCACAAGTGGGCTTCCTCACCCTCTCTATCATGTAATAACTGGGCCTTTTTATGGGGCCTGATATGAATATAAGGTGGACTATGGTGGGGTCCATACATCTAGGACTATGTGTCCTTTACAAACGGATCGGGTAGCCGGCTCATCATCTATGTGGGCCTTAGGTTTGGTCACTAAGCTTGGGCAAACACATATATCTAGGTGGACCATATTTCCTATAGAAGGCCCGGTATGACCACAAGATGGGTTCCAAGGTTTAGGTAGTCCTACAGGGTATGGTGGAAAGCATCATTTATCAATGAGGGCTCAATGATTTGGGTTAGCCCAACAAGGTAAGGTGGGAATCACTACATCAATGTGGGCCCAACAGTTTAGGATAGCCCAATGAGGTGGATCATGCTAATGTCAATAGGGTCCCAATGAATTGGGATAGCCCAATAAGGTGAGATGGATCATACTAATAACGGTGGGGACCCAACAGCTTGGGTTAGCCCACTAAGAGGAGATGAGAATGGGCCTAATCAACGGGCCCTAGGGAGGATTATAGAGTGGGCATTTAACCACCATTGTTCTTATAATGTGGACATTTAACCATCATTTCTCCCAAGGCATGTCCCATTTAGAACCTATCCTATAATGGGGGCCCATAGTCTTTATTCTAGCTAGGAGATGGATGGGCATCATAAACATTATCACATACATCATGGTAGAATCACACATCACAATTGGGCCTCATCACATAGACCTCATATGCACCACAATAGGCCTCACACGAGGGCCTTATATGCATCATAATGGGCCTCATAAAATAGCCCATGATCTAGGCACAATGGGAAGATGGTGTGTGTAACACATACATCATAGTGGACCTCCTACAAGGGCATCACATACATCATATTGGGCCTCATCACATGGGCCTCATATACACCACATTGGGCCTCATACAAGGGCCTCACATACCTCACATTGGGCCTCATCACATAGGCCTCATATGCACCACAATGGGCCTCACACGAGGGCCTCATATACATCACAATGGGCCTCATAAAACAGCCCATGATCTAGGCACAATGGGAGGATGGTGTGTGTAACACATATATCATAGTGGGCCTCATACAAGGGCATCACATACATCATATTGGGCCTCATCACATGGGCCTCATATACACCACATTGGGCCTCATACAAGGGCCTCACATACCTCACATTGGGCCTCATCACATAGGCCTCACATGCACCACAATTGGCCTCACACGAGGGCCTCATGCATATACATCACAGTGGGCCTCATAAAACAACCCATGATCTAGGCACATTGGGAGGATGGTGTGTGTAACACATACATCATAGTGGGCCTCATACAAGGGCATAACATACATCATATTGGGCATCAGCAAATGGGCCTCATATGCACCACATTGGGCCTCATACAAGGGCATCACATACATCATATTGGGCCTCATCACATAGACTTCATATACATTAAGGTGGGTCTCATAGGCCAGCCCTATGGTCCAGAAAAACAAATGGACAGTGTGCTTAAAACACACACATTGAGGTGGGTCTTGCACATCACTAATGGGCCCCACCAACTGATGGCCAGCACAGATATACAACACATACATTATGGTGGATCCCATCATCCCAGGTTGTTGGATGGTGTGGATTAAATACATCACGGTGGGGTCCACAGTAGCTGGACGGTTGGATCAAATACATCATGGTGGACCCCCACACATACAGCAGGTGGGTCCCACGTCCAAAGGCTGGACAGCGTGGATAAAACACTTACATCATGGTGCATCCAACACTGTCCCAAACAACTGGACGATGTGGATTACATCACATATATCACGTGGGCCCCACAGCCGCTAGACAGCGTGGGTGTAACACATACGTCACATGGGGTCCACGTCCAGGCAATGGACGGCGTGGACAAAATAGTTACATCATGTGGGTCCCACCATCCTTTGCTGGACGATGGACAGTGCATACATCACAGCAGGCCCCATCGTCCAGCCTATCTGGACGGTGTGGATACAAAGATACATCAGGCGGGTCCACACGTGTGGCCCACCAGCTCTGAATTAAAGCTATATTTGTGTTTTCTCTTTTGTCCAGGCGTGCTGGACGTTCTGCTAACGAACGGCCTAGATGAACACATCTTCAAGGTGGCCCCGTGTCCAGCAAAATGGACGGACGTTGTGGATATGAAACACATTCATCATGGTGCGTCTAGCACCGTCCCACGCTGGACGGTGTGGACAGTACATACATCACGCTGGGTACCACCATCCAGGGTCTAGACGGTGTGGATGTAAACATATAGCAAGGTGGGTCCCATGTGGTGGCCCACCATAGTTTTGGATCAGCTGATATTTGTATTTTTCCTTCATCCAGGCCTGTCCCAACGGACAAGCAGCAAGGTGGGCCCAACACATGGATGGCGTAGATAACACTCATGCATCATGATGGTGGGCCATCAACAGGGAAAGAGAGAGAGAGAGAGAGAGAGAGAGAGAGAGAGAGTCGAGTAGTGAAGGGAGCTCTGCCATTATGAGCTCCCTTTACAAGATACAAAGCATACATCAAATGGGTCCCATCGTGTCACGCCCCAAACTCGGAAACTGGGCTCACAAAATTTTTGATTGCCGAATCTGGGGCTGACAGCCTTTGTAGTATCCCATTCTCGACCCCAACACCCATATGCCAGATTCCGATCTTGGGGTCCTATAAGGAGAATTTTCAGTGTGAAATTTTTTTTGAACTGTTAATCTGTTTAAATGGTTACACATTTTGTACATGGTATCAACGCATATCGAAGAGACGAACCTGTTCAACATGTCACACATAAGATGGTGCACCGGCTCAACAGTAATGAAGGAAAGAATAACAAACTCTAACAGCTCTTGTATGCATCCTGAAAAAGTGTAAGTCATATGTATGAGTAAACCACAGCTCGCGAGTCTACTGCGTGTCGGGAGTAAAACACGTCTTATCAGAGCGCTCCCGTAAAGACATCCAAAACAACCATAGACATGTTATCAACCAATTATGTTATCATAGGTGAGTAGGTTATCAATCAAGCATGTCGTATAACTATACAGGTTATCATAAACATGACATCAATAATAGGCATGTCACTCAACAAGCGACCATGAACCAAAATTCATTTTCTACTATATGACATATGATGGAAAGGCAAGGCTGATGTGTAATCATTTCGAGTACAAGGATAGAATAAACTAAATATTATATGTTGAGGATACAATGTAATATGCAAATCCTGATGAATCTATAAATATGTGGGACAAGATTCTGCCTTCACTGTGTGCACAGTAGCTTGCCAACCACTCGTAGCTCGCCCAGGCCCACTAGGCCCCGCTCACATCAGCGTCCGCCCACGTGTGTCCGCCCACATGTGACCATAGTGATGGGGTATCACAATATGTCATATGCAGAAGAAGTAATGAAGTATGCAATGCAAAAGAACTGACAAAGCTGCAGTGTATAGTCGAGATGATAATACGTGATATCGCAACCTGTGGGGTTCATCACAAGGGATTTCTATCCAAACCAATCTCATACCTAAATTTGGATAGCTAGACTCAATGTGGCAAACTCCTGATCTCAGGTTGGTCGCACGCCCAATCAAAATCCTGGCCATTGTGAAGGTACACATAATAATTTGGTTGCACACCACCAGCCCGAGTGGATAGTGAATGAATGAATGAATGAGTTAAATGTTGAGTACGTAACGCCTGCTTAATAAGTCGACATATCAGTACCGTACATCTCTAGGATATCACCGGAGTCTAGTACACTCCACACCAGATTGCCTCCCCAACTGGACATGCAATCATGCAAGTGGAAAAGACCTTACTACTTGCCTGGCCAGTAGTCTGCAAATATCTACCCGGCTCATCGATAATGGACCCATTTATGAGCTGGTCAGACTCAGCCTAGCTTTGCCCCCTACCCTCGAACGAATAAGGCCACACCCCTTTCAACCGACCACTACACAGTGGCCTACTGATATTCGACACTCGGGCGCTCATGTATCCACTCGGTCTAGACGTTGGAGCATCCCCATGGCCAAGGGGGTTTAGGAACTTTCACCCACGGACATCCAAGGTGCCATATGCTCAAACCAAACATTTTCGGTGTCCCAGCTGGCTATCCATGATATACTTATGAAAGCCACAACGTTGATGTCAGTATGACGTACAGTAAACATGTCACACAAATGTTAGATGTATGAGTCACACTATCCAGTCATGTAACAATCATGCGTGTACCACGTGCTCATGTGGGGCAACTCCATCTCTCAAGGAGTCCCAAAAACAACCAGCCTAATCGCACACGTTATAATCAATCACTCCTCATAACAAGCATGCAAATGATGCGTATGGGCATGTATTATGATGTTATACTAAACATATTCTCAGTGTGTCCTACTAGACTCGGTACACTAGCATGACTATCAGATATAAACAATAATCAGCCTAAACACAAGAATAGCCAATGTGACGTAAGGGTCCATATATTTAAGTGTCTTCAATAGCACACTGAGGCCCTATACCTCTTGTGAATACTTAACGAATGGCCGCCAAGGCTCCTATAACACGCATATACATAAGATGTATAGGTTATGGTGGTACACAAGTTCTAACATGCATCATCATTATCATAAACATCACTCAAGCATCAAATTTATCCTCATAACATGTATCATGCAATCATGTGCATAGAGTCCATAACATATAGGAATTCACATGCATCATTAATATCATGGCCACTATCCAATATTGTCATTATACATGCCCTAGGCATTAGTTGTCTATCATGCATATGATTATCCTTATGTCCACCAACATCATTTATTTATCATTATCCACGCATCAAGTAAAATATGGTTTTCTTATCCACATTATCATCATGACAATCAATACGTGCATTATTATCACTTGGATATCAAGCATGGTGGTCAACTAGCATGTTTTATCATCATGCATATATATATATATATATATATATATATATATATATAATATCATCATTATTATCATGAGGATCATTTTTACTTCATGATTAACATAAACAATGTCATAAGTACTATAAATAATTACTCATTTATCATCGATGCATATGTTATAATTCACCATCCATTAAATCATATCTATCATTTCAACCAACAACTCACAATCATCATTACCATGTTACCATATATGTATTATCATCTCACCCATCACTAGGTGCGTCCTACCTAGTGTGACTTCTACACTAGACTTGAACTACATTCAAGGCATAGGGTCGTATAGGTCAAGTGTGAGTCCCACTTGGTGAACCAATAGGCCAACCCAATGGCATAAATGTCCAACCACAATGCTTTCAATGGTGTGGATCTAATTCCACTACTAAGTGGTCCTCACACATTCCACCAACTAGAAATAATGTACAACCTCAAACATAAAAGATAACATGCTAACATCTTTCATGTCATATATTGGGCCTACTAGCCGCATACACAACAAACTAAGAAAATGCCCAATTATCCAGTTTATGCATTGTGAAATAGGTCTCTCTAAGCATGGTCTACTTGACTAGAGGTAGTATGAAAGGCACGCTGCCTAGTAGGCAATGGGCTGCCTAATAGGCTCAAGGAAGGTTACCATTGTAGGTTTCTCATTTCCCAACGATTTCTCTTAGTATTAGGCCTGCTTGGGACCTAGGGTTGTATCATTTAGATGGGCCTAAGGCCACCTATGTCTTAAGAGAACATTTAGACAGCAAGATCTGTTCACTAAATATTTTACAAGTTATACAACATCCATTTATAAAACATGTCAGGTGAACCTCATTACATGAAAGGTAAGGCCCATACAAGATAGCCCATAATAAATGGCCCACTTAAGGTTTTTAAGCCCAACAATATCTGAGAGTTATTTCTTAAAGTTTAGATGCTGCATTAAATTCTTCGGGAAGGTGGTGGACTATACTGACGTGGTCTCACATAAATTTTACATCAAACAAATTTTTGGTGCAATGTTGGTTCTGGGTCATTTTAGAGTTAGATTCATGATCACGTAAGGCCTACATATGGTGAAAGAAAATAACCACCTGGTAGCTCTATGTATGGCCTTTACAAATTATAAGGCAGGCCTCATTGGTTGGGTGAGTACAAATTACAGTGATGGCCTAAACATAGGTACTTGGAGAAACTGTGTAGGAAATATAGTGCAGAATTAATTTTGGCCCAATCTAGAGTGCATCCCATGATCACAGGGGACCACCATTTAGTGTCCCATCAGGTTCCCTTGGTTTTACTATATATGTACTTCAAAAATAATAAGCTGAGACCAAATGGTTATGCACACATAATATTTGGTATATGGCCAAACATAGGTACTTTAATTTTCTACACATAATTTTCGTCACAGCCATGCCTTACCCCATTTTAGGATCCACTCCCTGATCATATGGGGTCTGATTTAACCTGAGTAAAATATTATTTATCTATTCATTGGTATAGGTTAAAGGTTCCAAGTGGTGGCCTACTCATATCTCCAGCGTGTGGTCCACTACAGAGGTCCAAAGTTGGTACAAAATACAAATAATCAGACAATTTTCAGAAATGGGGTTTATCACAACTTAGGGCCCAATTTCCAAATACTTAGGGATCATTCCTGACAAAAAGGTAGGACATCACAGCTTACTTATATAAGGATTAAACATCCTCCAAAGTGGGATCCTTAACTACAGAGTGTGGGGCTCACTAAAAGGTGTCAAAGAGGCCTACATGCAATACAGTCAAGTACTTAAAAATTTTAGCAAACAGAAAGTACAAAGGAAATGAAATAGATCCAATGGCAAGTGTGGCCCACATGCTAGCAAACCATAGATAAGAGACACACAAAAATATACATGGGTTTCCAGATTGGATGAACTAATAAAATGCATAAATCACAAGTGATCCCACACCCAAGTGGGTCAATAAGAGGATGAATGTTATGTACAACATATATCCAACATACACATCTAGTAGCACATGAAATATATTGATCAAATCTCTATGATCAGATTTTATGTTGGAAAATCTGATCCAATGTATGGTTTATTAATACATCATTTAGGCTGTATATAGGTTTCCAACCATACAAAGCCTTTGATCCATCTGGACCATACAAAACAATTTAAGATTTATCCTTACGGAAGTATCTGTCGGTTCAGAATTTTTTAAATTTTATCATGAAAGAATCTGATCATAGGGACCATACATATGATTATTTACTATCTCAAGTAAGTTAATAACAAATATCAAATGCATTTGATCATTGAAATTATGGATATGGCCCACACAAGAATGGTCATAACAAGTTTCCAAATACAACTTTCGTATAAGGCCAAGATCTCAGCCGTCCGAACTTCGATTGAGGCTTATTATATACCATTAGAAAGCTAGTTCAATTTTCTATGAATCCAATAGAATATATGTTTAATACAGTTATTAAAGGAATTAAAAATGGGTCCGTTTTAGGCAAATCGGAATCCTACATGTGCTGCTAGACAGCAGCCAAGTAAACTTGATGTTACGAATGATTGGACCGTTGGATGGCTACAAAATTTGGTCCAGAGTTAATTCATATTATGGTTCCTTTGATTCCCAAATTTTAACTCCGATCTTAACATAATTGATTTTATACGAATTTTCAAAGTTGTTGTCCACATACAAAAATGGGATTATATGTGAAGGGTATGGATATAATGTTCATCATGGTGGGCCATATTGACGTGGGCCACCTTGCTGACCACCATAGCCATAAATACATACACACAAGAACTCCACACCAATGGGGCCCACACATATCAAGAAAATAAAAAGAGGAAGAAAGAGGAGGATGAGGAAGATAGGAGGGGTGTAAACTCACCTCAATGGTTGAATGATTGGATGATGATGTGTAGTCCACTCCTTCTTGATCAATGGTGGGCCACACCTTGGCCCCACTCTCTCTCACACTCTCTAAAAATCTCAGAATTTTTCTAAGTATAGGAAAAGAATATATGCAAGAGAGCTCCTACTCTTATATAGGGAATTGGGGGGTTTAAGTGGCAAGATGATGTGACAAGTTTATGAAATCTTATTGGTGCTAAAAGTGAGATGGAATGTGATGTATGGTATAGGTAGTGGCTGGATGAGGTGGATAGTGTTAAGCATTCATTGGTCATGGTGGAAGAAATCTAGACATGCAGTGGCTAATGGATGGATAAGAGTTATGGGTTGTAGGTGACGCATGGTGGATGATGAAGTAGAGTGTGGCAATTAGTTGTTTGAAGTAATGTGGTACAAATCAAGACATGCATTAGATGCATGTATAGGATGAAGTGGACATGAACCATGATTAGTTTATAAGGCATGGGAAGAGAGCTAATTATGAGTTTTGGGATAGAATCCAATTTTGTCTTATAGTACTTATCTTATATGTGCTAGCTTCTTATTTTGTCATGTAGTAATTGTCCTATTTGTTGGTAATTTTTATGTTCTAAAAGTGGGTTTTAGGCTCACATGGGCTCAAGTCCAATGGGCCTAGCATAATAAAGGTTGCTTGTATTACTGGATACATAATTTGGGCCTTACATTCGATGGGTCATATCTCACTAACGGAAGGTTGAATTGATGCGCAGTTTTCACCATTGCGATCGCAACGACGACGTGGTCCACATGATAGAAGTCTCAAGATCATCTAGAACAAATCACTTAGGTGAGTTTTCTAGGTGCACTAGGGTGTAGTGTATGGTTTATCAACGGTGCAAGTTAGGACACTTATGCATACGAGCGAAGTTGCAAAAGACCGGGATCCCACACACCAAATGTGGGCCCTCAAATCATAAAAATCAACGGTGAAAATCTCATTCTGACCAATGAAATGCAAGGTCTAGATGACCTTCTAGCAATAGGAAAATAAACATCATGATGGGGTCCATGGAGAATGGCCTCATCATGGGATGAACATATGAATCATGGTAGGTCATCAGCCACACCTAGGGTCCAAAGTGAGATCCATATCATCAATCGGTAGGCCCCACTTGGCCCATCATAAAAAATCACAAACTAATCCTAAAACACCCACCGATTACACTTCTTCTTGGTTCCTTGGAATGTTAAGCTCATTGGCTTCTTCTTTGATGGAGGATGGTAAAGGTGAAGGGTTGAGATGAGAGATTAGGGGTAGGAAGTGGGCCACACACTTGGGTTCTTTTCTCTCCTTAGGATTTTCTCTCTTGGTTGCATGTGATTTTAGGTAGAGAAATAAGATGGGATGGAGTAAAATGAGAGAGGAGAGGTGTTTTGTAAGAGGGATGGGATGAGAGGAATGGGTGTGTAAGAGGAGTGACATGAGAGGTATGGGTGTGTGTAAGAGAGAGTTGACTTTGGGGATGGCTTGTGTAAGAGAGGGATGGATGTGATGGGTTGTACTTAACTTGCACTTGATTGATTGATGGAATAGATTGGGTAGAGATTCTCTCGAGATTCGCAATGCGTGGCGTTTTCTCGAAATATACGCGGGCCTACTACTCCTAGCCTGGGTATCGCATTAGTGCGCAAGTCGCGGTGTTGGAACCGCGACAATGATACGGTCGCTAGGGTACAAGTTTCGAGTCGAGCCGATTCAGATCTATGGGATACGACTTAAGGTCATGCGCAAATGTTGTCTATATGTCGCGGGTCGTCAAAATTTGACGAGGAGGATCGCGAGAACATAAGGAACGATATAGACTAGGATACGGGCCTTACATCATTGGTAAAGGTATTGTATATCTTCTTAACTTACATATATCTGAAAATGTTTTATATGTTGAAAGGTTGAAACATAACCTTCTTAGTATATCTCAAATCTGTGACAATAATCATAGTGTAAGATTTTCTGATCGTGGATGTGCGATAATAAATAAGGAAATGTAATATTAAATGGTTGTAAAACTTCTAAAAATTACTATATAATTGATGATACTTACTCAACAAACCTTTTATGTACATGGTCCAAATAGATGAGACTGAATTATGGCACCAACAACTTGAACATGTAAATTATAGAGATCTTTACAAGTTAAGCAAAAGAGATCACTTGCGAGGCTTACCTAAGCTGAGAAAGAAAGAAAATAAAGTATATAATGCTTGTCAAGTTGGCAAGCAAATTAGGAGTTGTCATGAGAAAGTGAACTCCTTAACTAATACTAGACTTCTGAAACTTCTCCACATGGACTTGGTTGGACCAACAAGAATGGAGAGTAGAGGAGGAAAGAAATACTTCTTAGTCTTAGTTGATGACTACACAAGATATTCTTGGGTAACAAGAGAAGAATCAGATGCTTTTGACGAGGTCAAAAAGCTTATTAAATGCATCTAGACTGAAAAGAATTATTTATAGTCAGAATAAGAAGTGATCATGGAATAGAATTCGAAAACAACAATTTTGATAAATATTACAATGACCATGGTATATTGCATGAATTTTCAAAATGTAAAACACATCAGCAAAATGGAGTTGCTAAAAGGAAGAATAAATTGTTACAGGAAATGGCGAGCATTATGTTGAATGGTCTGAAATTGCCTAAATACCTATGGGTTGAAGCTGTGAATACTGCTTGCTATGTAATTAATCGTGCTTATATTAGAGCTGGAAAAAATAAAATAGCATATGAAATGTAGTTTGAGAAAAAGTCCAGTGTAAAATATTTTTGTACTTTTGGAAGCAAGTATTATATTTTACATAACCGTGAAATTTTGGAAAAATTTGATGCAAAAAGTGATGAAGGGATATTCTTAAGATATGAATTAAATAGTCATACATGTCGAATTCTAAACAAGAGAACTGAGGTAATTGAAGAATTTATAAATGTTGTAATTGATGATCATTCGATCAATCTCAGTCTTCACCAAGATGATGGTGATGGTGATATCATTTTGATTAATGAAAGTGAACCATCATCCAAATCAGATACTACTGATTTAAGGTTGGTAAAAAACCATCCAAAAAATCAAATTCTTGATAACTCTCTTTCTAGTGTTCAAATCAGAAGACAATTAGAAAATATTTGCAATCATGTTTTCTTTACTTCCCAAATTGAACTGGCTAACATAAATGAAGCACTAGCTGATGAAAGTTGAATTTTGGCAATGCAGGATGAACTGAATCAATGTATACAAAATGATGTGTGATATCTTGTTCCTAAACCATCTGATAAAAAATGTTATTGGAACTAATTGGATTTTTAAAAACAAATTAGATGGACTTGGAAATATTATTAGAAATAAGGCATGATTGGTTGTGCAAGGTTATACTCAAATAAAAAGAATTGATTATGATGAAACCTTTGCACCAGTTGCTCACCTTGAATCAATCAGACTGTTTATTTCTGTTGCTTATTATAAAAATTTTAAAATATATCAAATGGACATCAAGAGTGTTTTTTTTTTTATAATGGTGACTTGAATGAGGAAGCATATGTTGAATAACCTATGGGTTTTGGAGATCTCAAACTTCCTGATCATGTGCACCGTCTTAAGAAAGCTTTGTATGGTTTGAAACAAGCCCCTAGAGCATGGTATGAAAAGCTAACTAAATTTTTGCTCAGCTATAATTTTTGGATGGGGGCTGTAGACAAAACTTTGTTTGTTAAAATATCCAATAATAATATCTTAATTGTTCATATTTATATTGATGATATTATTTATGGATCTACATGTGCTAATTTATCGTCTAAGTTTGCAGAACTTATAAAGTTTGAATTCAAAGTGAGTATGGTTGGCGTGCTAACATATTTTCTTTGACTTCAAGTAAAGCAGCTCAAAGATGAAATTTTCATCTCCCAAACCAAGTATGCACAGAATATAGTTAAAAGGTTTAGATTTGAAAATGGTAAAATTTTCAATACTCCTATGAGTACAACACTCAAATTATCCAATGATGAATTAGGTAAAAGTGTTGATTCTTGTCTTTATCGAAGCATGATTAGTAGTTTGCTTTATTTAACTGCTAGTATACTAGATATATCATTTAGTATTGGTATTGGTGCAAGATATCAATCTGATCCTAAAAAATCTCATCTATTCATTGTCAAATAAATAATTAGATATATTGCAAGCACTGCTAATCTTGGTCTGTGGTATCCTCATGATACATCTATTCAAATAGTAGAATATAATGATGCAAATTAGGCAGGAAATATCGATGATAGAAAATCCACTAGTGGTGGATGTTTCTACATTAAAAATTATATAGTCTCCTAGATGAGCAAAAAGCAAAACTCAGTATCCTTATCTACTAAAGAAACATAATATATTACTGCAGGAAATGCTTGTACTCAACTTATGTGGATGAAGCAAATGCTGATTGATTATGTCATAATTCAAGATACAATGAATTTGTATTGTGATAACACCAGTGCAATTAATATTTTAAAAATCATATTCAACACTCTCGTATAAAACATATTGACATCAGATATCACTATATATGAGAGTTAGTTGAAGAAAAGACAATTATGCTAGAATACATTCAAATTGAAAAGTAGCTTGTAGATATTCTAACTAAGTCAGTTGATAGTGTTAAAATTTCAAATTTAAGGCATAATATTGTCTTGTATTTTTTATAATTATTTTCTTAAAGCTAATTTATTTTTTTCCTTTTCTTTAATTATCTTTATTTTTTGTATTAAAAGAAAAAATAAAGGAAAGAAAAATTTATTTAGCTAACTGAATAGTGACCAGACTATTCGGTTAGCCAAACGTGGAGTCCGGTCAACCAAAGACCACATCGTCCACTTTTTAAAAACGCAAAATTTCTCTTTTTTCCTAAATTTTCTTCTTCTTTTTTAGCCCGCCTGCACCTTCTTTGGTTACCCATCCTCCATTGCTTGCTTGTAAGTGCATTTGTATCCATTTTATTGTTGATTTTACTTGCTCATTGCATTCTCATTGTGATTCAAGCTCTTTTCTTTAGATTTGAAACCCTCATGTTGGGTTATTTTGTTTAGAGTTGATTTACTTGATATTCTTGCTTCCTTCTTGATTAAAAATAATGGAATATCAATCTAAATGTGTTGTACGAAAAGTGCAAGCCGGTTCCTTGTCTCGATCCATTTCTAGTGAGATTTAGACCATCCATCCACCGGAGGATGACCCTAAAAATTTTCAGGATTTTAGATCAAGGAGCATTATCATTGAACGGTATGTTAATCTTAATCATATCACTAAATATGGGTTGCATGAGCTTCTTTCTAAGATTGGATGGGAAAAGGTTTTCCAATTGGGAGGAAATGCATACCGATCAATAGTTTAAGGGATGTATTCCTTTATTTCAGATCTTTCTTTAGAAAATGACGTCTTTTTTAAAATAAAATTTTTAAAGGAAGCAATTTGCATTATACCCTCCACCATTGCATCTTTGATGGAAAATTAATTGGTAAAGGATGGAATTCTAATTCTCAATCTTATGAAATTGATGTCAAATTCTAAGAGAGAATCTATTACTAGAATGCTATGTGGTTTTGATGCGAACTGGAGATAG
Source organism: Magnolia sinica (assembly GCF_029962835.1). NCBI lineage: Eukaryota > Viridiplantae > Streptophyta > Magnoliopsida > Magnoliales > Magnoliaceae > Magnolia > Magnolia sinica. The sequence continues at coordinate 80,086,506 of NC_080573.1, forward strand.
GTTAATGCCCTACCAATTGGAAAACTTTTTCTTAAGAACCGTGTTCTTCTTCGCATTTTTACGTCTAAGATTTATGCAAGAGCTAATAAAAAAATTGATCTCACTTCATTAATGGTTTGTATCATTTATGCGATAGCTACTGGAGTCAAAATTTGTCTTCCGACTCTTATTTGTTACTCCAATATTCATTATCGGATACACCCAAAGCATGGTTCTCTTCTATTCGGTTACCTCATGACATTTCTCACGTTATCTTTTCAAGTCCAAATTCCTTCCATTGAGGCACCGGAATCTGAGCTTTCTTTTAGCTCTTTTAATTTACATATGATGAATTTTACTCATCTACCTGAGCAACAAGGCGTATGTGGTTATAAGTAGGAAGAGGAAGAAGATGTTATTATGGATGACATTTTCAATAAATTGGAAAAAGAATCAGTTGAAGATGAGGATGAATTTGACTATCGTCTTTCTAACTTTGATAAGAGACTACATTTTTTAGAGCATCAGATGGATGCTTTGCATGTTTCTCAGTAAGCTCTGGCTTTAAATCAAAAGCTTAACATAAAGTACATGAAAAAGTACTTCCATCGTATAAGCAAGAGCTTGAAAAATTTTGATCCTGAAATGCAAGCTCCATCTTCTTTTGAGTCTGAATGATGTTTACTTTCTTGATTTAATGATTTGTTTATCTTGGTTTATATTTTCAAACTCATGAGACTCTTGTTATGTTTAATATTTGTTTAAACATTTGAACTTTGTTATGTTTAATGTTAATTCTCTTGATGACTCATCTCATGTGGTAACAAGTTGTTTTCCGTATATTTTTCAGGGGGAGCATACAATATATTCTTCATGAGAAATCTTGTGCTAAAAGTTTATGATTCAAGGCCTTCATTATTTTGATTCTAGTTATTAAGTCTATATAATTAATTGAGTATTTATAATGTAATGAGTGTGAAGAATGTGATAAATATGTAATACATTGTGTTTTGTCATGAATTTAATAAAGGAGGAGATTATAAGTGCTAATGTTTTAAGCACACAAGTAGGTTGTCAAATTTCGTAAACAAAATATATAGTATATGGAACTTTAGAAAACTTCAGCTCTCTTCAACGTTTCAATATTAGAGCGCGACTCAACATCTTAAGATTAAAATGCTTGGAAGAATTTCAAGAGAATAATCATTTGTATGCCAACCTACCGGTAAAGAGTACCTTAGGAAAGACCCTAGGTTAAAGTACATCTTAGTAGTTTTTAAGATTTAATTTATTGCATTTTTATATAAAAAATTGAAGGGTATTCGTCCAGCCCAACTCTGACTTCGGCCAGCTGAATCATCTCAAGTTAGCTCGAGAGTGACCTAGGTCAAGTTTACAAAAATACAGATTTTTAATTTTTTGAAAACTTAGGCCAGCCGAATGTATCTTAGGTCAGCCAAAGTTTGGCTCAAGACAGCCTGAGTTTGTTTCAAAATAAGACCCATGAAATCAGCTATCCATTGAAACATAATCATGAAAATCCATCCAATCGAAGGGATTCTTAGGCTGACCAAAGATCCAAATCTTTTACTATAAATAGAGATCATTTCTCACTGTTTCAAAGCACGAAAAAAAAGAGAGAGAGAAAAAGTTCTAGAAACGGAAGAGGGAAATCTTATGTTTTTTAAGCTATTTGCATTACCATTCTTATATTATTTTTATATCTTATTTAATTCTCTTCTCAAGTAGTATTAAATTCAATTAGAGAGTGCCCTATACTCAACTTGAGATTAGATGATTGAATTTACAGCTTTTAGGATTTTATTCTTTGAAAAATCATATATCATTTGATCCTTCTTGGTTGTGCATACATTAGTTCATCTTCATCTAAGAAAAATTATCATTGCATCTATTGAATCTTTAACTTTAAAGACTTCATCGATATCTTTGCTTTGACTCACGTATTCAAGAAGATAAGTTTTTAATTTCAGTAAATTACTTTTAATTTGGGTTTATTGAGATTGCCCGAAAATCTCATTGGGTTGAGGAGTTAGAAGCCCTTGAAAATCACTTAAGGTTAGTTGTGATAGCGTGTGAAAATCATAAACTATAAGAGATTGTTGACGTTAGCCTGTGAAAACCTTGAAAATAGTGAAAAACCAAAATTATATAGAGTAGTAATTTTGGGAGTGGAGTAGGTGTGTGTTAAATAACTAACAATTATAACTTTGTGTGTATTGTGGTGATTAATAATCTTATTCTTATTTTTTATCATCTTGAAATACTGAAATAAGCAAGTCATGAAATATGGTTGTCCTACCTAAGATTTTAAGTGAAGGTTGTTCTATGACTCGATTGAAATCAATATTTCAAAATTAATTGTTGTTGTGAATTTAATTTTTGCAATTGATTATAAAAAATTGGTTACCTCCCGTCTTTAGGACATTAATAGCTCAACTTACACTTCTTTTATTTTTCAAGAATAATCTGAAGGTGAGAGTCCTAGCCAAAACTTTGTTTGGTAATATATTTCAAAAGCAGATATAACCTTAGCTGCAAAAGGGATACTTGAAGTCTTCGCTACAGCTCGACTGCTTCTATTATTTGTTGCTAGAGGATTTCTTGGTGCAAGTGGAACAGTTGGAGGGAATAGGAGGTTTAGGGACAAGACCTAGGAGAGGTCCAAGATCTGCAATTCTCTTAAAAACCAAGAGAGATGTTAATGCTGATGAAGGATGAGCTGGAGTAGCCTCTTAGATGGGGTTTGCGGCTGACACCTTTTGGCGTTTTGGTTTAGGAATGGCTAGATCAACCACCTTTATTATTGCTGAAGGAGGAGTGGTTGGAATGATTGAGGTTGCCTTTCTTAACCGCGTCGTTTTCTGACTTGGGGATGGAGTTGGCTTTAACATACTTTTCTTTTTATTACCATTGGTTGTTGCTTTTCTCTTCTTGGCCACAGGTTTCTCTATCCATGTCTATGAGGGAAAGAGTTAGGCAATGATAAGTTTGAAGGACTCACTAAGCAATCTCTCATAATACTTTATCCACCAATCACAGAAAGTGATCGTCTAACATGGACAATTCGGGAAGATGGGAGGTTCAAAAGCTGTGCAAATTGTCTCAAAATTGTTGGTGAGAGTTTGAAAAATCCCGACCAAATCTACAAGCATACGCTCATAGGGAGGTTGATTGGTAGTCCTATGAGTGAATGGGTAAGGAATGCATTGGGCTAGGCCGAACTGATAAGCAAGAAGATTGGGGCAATACTACTCGACCTCTGCCTTAGCATTAATACCTGTTTCCATGGTGCCTCCATAGGGAAGATCTCAGCAGATGAGATAACTTTCCTAAGCTTTATCTTTAAGCTCGGCCATTTCAACATTGGTTGTTTTATATTCTTTTGTGAACCGAGCTGGGCCAAACTCTTTATTGTTGAAAGGGCAAAAAGAACGGTTAGGTTTATTTGAGCTAAGAGAAAGAAAGCAGTTCATGTAATTTGAAAATGAATGGGTGGCGCTAAGGAAAAAAATGTTCCGGTGGCCGAAAAAAGTCAAAGAATATGGAGGAGGAAAGAAATTTATAAGATCATAACAAAAGTATTCACAAAGCCACATTTAAATTAGCCATGTAGGCCCTCCGCTATGGTATAGCCTTTGGTGTTTGCCTCAAACATGCTTTGATAGAGGTGACCAAGCATGAATGGAGTGAGATCCAGTCGTCGTCCTCGAGCTAGCGCCTTGGCCAAGTAAATGTACTCCTTTATGATCTGTACAGTGCTCACATAAAGTAGATAATGACAAATCCACATCAACAGAAATGTTGTGTACTCCTGTTTATCAACTGTATCATGTTTCTTGCGCTGGATCAACATGAAGTCAGAGTAAGCTTTACCGCTTATGTCTGGAAGGACGAAGTAATGCTTATTGTCCTAGGCAAAGTTAGGATATGCTGAATCACCAAAGGGAAGAAGATGAGTGAAAGTACAGATGTCCATGATCGTAGGACTCATGGGACCACATCCGAAATGAAAGGTATTGGTTGATCGACTCCAAAAAGCTAAAGAAGCCGCGAGGAGAGAAGTGTCGGCTAAATATTCGTGTAAAGAGAGGTTGATGCATTCATAGATGCAAACCTGTCTCCATGTATCACCGTATTATTCTTTTACAAGAGTATACCATTCTGGCCAACCATTCATTAGTCTTGACCAAGATCTTGAAGTCTTAAAGGAATTCGCAGGATCTGAAAGATGATCAGATTAAATGAGGAGTGCTTCACTCTGACAGCCAGGAAAGAATGGTTCCATTGATCGAATCTTCTCATGAGTAATCTTAAGGTGGAAGGCCAGTCTGAGCGTAAGGTATGACTGACCTGGCTGGACAAGGGTATTGGAAATGATGTTACTGATAACCCCAGGAGAAATAATATCCAATTCTTTCATGAATTCTTATTGGAAGATTGGAGCAGTAGAAGAAGAAGCAGTCATGTAAGTTGGAGGAATTTGTAATGAGAAAGGAGATTTCAAAAGGAGAAGCATGAAAAGCAAGAGTCGTAGAAAGGTAAAATTGATTCAAAATTGTGAATATATCAGTCAAGGACATGTATATTAATGTGAGGATAAGCATGACTCCTCATACGACACGATTATGTGTAACGTGTCACAATGATAGCCGTAGAAAAAGGAGCAAAATTGTCATTCGGTTTTTGTCACGTTCAAATAAAATCAATAGGAAATTGACACATGGAAGGACAACCGAATGCTTTTATTGTATTGAACAACAACTTACCGCCGCTTTCACCTTTTTTCCCAAAGGCGAAATGAAGTGGGGAGCAATGTTGTATCCTATTTATGACCATTTTTGGAATAGCCAATTAGGAAAGGACACATGTCATTGCACATGAAAATTGTTTCATGTGAAAGCTCTTTAAAGATATTTACAACTCTTTTCACGAAATTACAGTTGGCGCTGATTTGGAGGATATCTGAAGGACATGTGTACAAAAAAGAAAAAGAAAAGAGAGAAGTATCTGGAAGACTAACGTACGTGGCAATGAATCAATTGCAATAAGCATCGAATGAAGAGAGAAACATCTGAGAAATAGTCATGAGAGAGACCTATAAATACTAAGGAAACCAACAAAGCAAGCTGTCTCACACCAATCCAATCAAACTAAGCAAAGTATCTTTCCTTATCATAGCTTAGCTCTATCCTTGTAATCCTTAACTGTAATTGGTGCCTATAATCCAAGTATGTGCTTATGTGCAAGACTATTTCCAATTATTATCGTTTTCAATGCACCCAAATTTTCCTTTAGGGCCTGTTTGATTTTCATCGTTTCAGCCTTTTTGAATATTCACCGGATTTCACTTCTTGGAAACCGGTTCAAAAGTAGTAGTGGCCATTTTAGGACCCCATCTCGATGTATATGATATATCTGTTCCGTCCATCCATTTTATCACAATATTTTGAGATATGAGAAGAAAAATGAGTTAGTTCCAACACTTAACTGGCTCATACCAAAAGAAACAATGGCCCCAGGAAGTTTTTAACGGTAAGTATTTAATTCACATTTTTCTATGGTGTGGTCCACTTGAGCATTGGATATGCCTAATTTTTTGGCTTATGTCATAAATTTATCTGACATAATGGATGAACGGTGTGGATATATGATATACATCATGGTGGGACCCACAAATGTTTTACAATATTTGTCACTTTTACCTCCAAAAAGTAGGCCGTCAAATCAGTTACGGGGATGTGTGCGGCAACTACGGAGGGAAATAATTATTACCATTTACCCAGGTATTTCCCATTTCTTTGAAAAACAAACATGCCCTTTGAAAGACACCTTGTAGTTGCTCTTTGTAATGATTGTAATTTTTTTTTTGTCTAATTGTTTCAACATACAAAGGTCCTTTTGCATGAAGCACAAAAAGTAAAGTGCAGTCAATCTTTGGATAAAGAACTTTAATGAAGAACCTTGCTGTCCAGTAATCGTCTGATTATCTTATAATAATCTTGTGAGTGGTTGAGTAAGCAATTTATCTTTTTAAGGGCCGGTCATGTACCGTTGCACTTGATGTATTTGTCTATTTTTATCTTGCTACGTGGGTCAAGTTATTCTATTTGAATCGACCCGCTTAATCAATTCGGCGTGCAATCACACGCTATAAATGACCAAAGTAGCCCGAGGGCCAACACACTGATATATAAGACGGTTCCTGCCACCTGGATTCTCGCGTTGAGAATGGCACTCTTGTAAATAAAGAAATGACCAAACCCTTTGCACATCACGCCAACGTCCATTTTACCGCGAGAAGATGACTCCCGTGGCCCTACCGTGTCAACGGCCGCGAGTTCTCCGACCACACAAAAAACACACTCTCTAAGCCTGGGAGTCGTTTGATACGCGGCACATCGTAACACGAATGATACGCAGGCGACCCGAAAATGTACACGTGGAATACATTATTTATGGTTAAACTGCCCTAACTCTGAGAACCACTATAGATAGATAGGTCAACATCCTGCAATCAGGTTGGTTCAAAATTCTGGGACCTACTGAATCTGCACCATTGGGTATTTTCATACAAACCGTTCAATAAACATGTCGAGCAATGAATAATTAAGAGATATAACGGTTAAAATATTTTATGATCCATCAAAATTTCCCCTCACGATTTGGACGGTTTAGATTGTATTAATGGTGCGACAGTACATAATATCTCAGCGCATGTGTATCAACATCACACTCAACCAGAGTACAAAGTTTTTTTTTTTTGTCAAACCTGTTCTCAACCGGGACTGGTCGTACAAGTTCCAACACCCGGAAAAAAAAAAAAAAAGAATTTATGAAAAAAAAAATTATTAAAAAAAGCTCGAGCAACTCTTTTCAGACAATATAAAAACCCAAATCTCCACGACATTCCTTGCTCATCTAACTACCTACGAGCTTGAGATGGACGTCCAGACTGAATCTCGCTCCACCTTCAATCTACCGTCCATCTCGCCATTCCCATTCTCCTTGAAGGTCGACTTCCAATCGACGGCCATGATCGGATCTACCGAACTCCAACCCACGACTGTGATCCACCGAGATCCGGAATCTAAATCGACGGTTTCGATGATCGAAGGCGATGCTCCACAATGTGCCCAGTTCCGAAAGACGGCCGCATTGAAGGTGCAGAAGGTTTACAGGAGTTATCGCACTCGGCGCAGATTAGCGGACTCCGCTGTTGTCGCCGAAGAACTCTGGTATTCCCTCTCAAAAATCAGTTTTTCTTTTCCACCTCGACCCGAGGATATGTAGAGTATCCTCGAGTTTTCAGTTTTTGCATTCTAGGGCCCTGATTCAGTGATACTGACCGTCGATATGATGGACAACGCCATGGATGAATAATGCCCAAAAGGTTTCGGCGATTAGAATATCATAATAATCCAACCTTTGGCTTCATTTCAGATGCATTTGGACCGTTGATATATTTCTTCTCGACCGTCTATTTTCCACGTACCCATGGAATTTTGATCATCGTCCGGTGTAGGGAACTTTCGGGGTCTGGTCCATCCACGGTGGGGTACGACAGGTCATTTGTCAGGATCTCTGAATCGGAGGGATGAGACGATAGGTCCATCGGAAGCGGATTGCGTAGTGTGCCACACATCATCCATCTTGGGGTGTGTTGACGTCACCAGGTTCTGTGGGCCCTACCATGATGTACGCGTTATATCCGCACCGTCCATCCATTTTGCGAGCGCCCAAAGCTGAGGCAGATCCAAACCTCAAGTAGACCACACTACAGAACGCAGTGGGGATTGAACCCCTACCATTGAAAACTTTGTGGGGTCCACATAAGTTTTGGATCAAGCTGATATTCGTGATTTCCCTTCACCCCCGGGTCTGTGTCACCTTATGAACGATTGGATGGCAAATAAACATCATGGTGGGCCCTAGGAAGGTTTTAACGGTGGGCGTCAGTGTCCCCACTGCTTTTTATGGTGTGTCTACTTAATTTTTGGATCCACCTCATCATCGGGCCCGTGCCTAAAATGATCTTGCCAAATGGATGGACGGTGTGGATATAATACATACACCATGGTGGGGCCTACAGAACTTGGTGACGTCAATACACCACCGAGGTCGGTTGTGTGTGGCACACGGGGCAATCCGCTTCCAGGTCCATCACTCCACGATTGGGTCCATCCATTGACTGGCTCCTAGCGGGGATGGCTTATGTCTCAACCAACACTCCTGTTAGACAATCCTAGCCATCTGATTAGTTGCCATCAAACGGACGGCTGAAAAGGTTAAATGAAAAAAGAAGAAGAAAGGATTGGTAGGGTTGTTTAATAGCCTTGGTTTTTTGAAACATAACCCATCCGTAGTAAGGCCCAGTAGATGGATGGATCCGACTGATACATCATATCCTACCACTTCACAGATGGTTCTACCGTATTCTGGTTCTTCCCGCTTCACTGTATCATCTCCCCCCTAAACTGTGGGCCCCACTTGTACAAGCTCATTGCTCCATCTACATAGGGGTCCATTTCTTTTTTTAAAAAAATTATTTTTTAATTTTCTGTATTTTAATGATGAAGGTGGCAGGTTATCGATTACTTCCGTTTGAATCATAGCACGACTTCCTTCTATGATGACTTGAATCCAGAATCCCCACACTCCAGATGGAACCGAGTTAGTTTAAATGCTTCCAAGGCATGCACTTTCAATTCTTCATCTGATTCTTTTCAGATTCTTTTATTTTTTTTTATTTTTTTATTTTTTTTTAATGTGTGTGTGTGTGTCATGCGTCCATTTTGTGTGGGTCAGACCAATTGTGCTGATCCAATGATCGCAACTGTATTTGATCAATAGACCTTCTTGTGGATAGACAATTGTCTGATCAGCTATTTCGGATCATCATATTGGTGTGATTTTTGGGCTGCGATCCATCCAAGAGGTGGCCCATTAGATATACGGTCAAGATGAAGAAACACATTTATACATACATGGTTCAAGTTCATGGACATTCTGGGTTTGAATTTGATCACGAAAATGTGGATAATTATACAAAGCAATCTTAACGTGTGATTCACCTTTTGATAGGTTGGAAAGGGTTTATCGAAAGATGAGAAAGCTAAGGAGTTGGCTTTCCAGCATTGGATCGAAGCTGTAAGCACTTAAGAATGGGACTTTGATTTTTGTGATGTTTTAATTTGAACTGTTGGAAAAATTACATAAATAATATTTTCTGTAAAATATGAAAATCGAAAATTCAAGTTGATCTGAAATAAGGACAGACTGAAGCATGTTTGAAACGCTGTTCTTAAGGCGTTATTTGCCCCTATTCAAGTGAATTGAGTATGCTGAAGGTTGCAGGCAAACCACTTCTACGATACGACGAGCCTGATGTAGGTCTGCGTTCAGCAAACACGAAGGCCCACTAATGGAACTCTGTTACACAATCTGACAGAAATACAGAAAAAAGGAAAAATCCCATAAGAAAAAGAGAGAAGAAGATTTCAATGAATAAGACCACTGCACTGGTTTGTTTTTCCTATTCTTCAGCTATTGGTTCAGTTGAATTGTTCTAGACCACACCGCTGGTCTGATTTTCAGGCAATGGTTTAGACGAACCTTGCTGTATTGCTGGAATCACTAATCTAATGGAGTAGAGAGGCTATGGTTCGTATGGTTATGCTGGAGTGAGTTGTGATGGATTGGAAACCCATCCAGGCTCTCTTTATTTATATAGGCTATGGTGGCTGGGGGGTTATGGTCCAGGGACATAAATCCCATTAATCCATTTCTAGCTGTTGGAAAACTAGCCGTTATTTGGCTGTTTCTGACTGTTGTGCATGGCTCACAACAGCAGTTGCATGCTGACTGTTGTGAGAGCTGGCTAGCCATTTTCTAACTGTTGGACTAGCCATGCAGTAGTTTCATCATGGCTCTGCAATGAATTGCATAGCTGTTACACATCTGCTGCAACAGTCGGGACCTCTCTCTCAATCCTCTAGTCTCTCTTCCAACTAGCCACATGCCTTAACCACTTAGTCGCACTGCGACTCGCGATACGATGCGGTCGTGCGAAGTGCAAAGTGCACCATTAGCGCTTCTACAGCCACACTGCCTCACATGCCCTCGCACCGAGCCCGAGCGCAGGTGTTCCAAATGGAACATGCAAGCTCCATAGTCCATGGACTAGGTAAGCAAATATTATAGTACCCTAACACTTTCATTTAAACCCAAAAAACTTCTCCTCTTTTTCCAATGTGGGACTATTCCCAAAACCCACAAAGAAGTGTTTTTCAAACACTTTTTATATAATATATATTATTTTTTATTATTAAAATATATATTAAAATCAATATTTTGCAACATGAACTAGTAATTTAGATATTTCGAATTCGCATTGGGCGTGAGTCTGGGAGGTTTCATGGGTTGTTCTGTTTATCTTGCTGTATAGATTGATCCACGGCATCGGTACGGGCATAACTTACACAAGTACTTCAAAGAATGGTGTAAAGGCAATGCTGGTCAGCCATTCTTCTACTGGTAAGTAGCAGTGCTCTCTGCCTTCACCAAACCATGTTGATTTGCATGAAAAGATTATTATTATTATTATTATTATTATTATTATTTTATAAATTTGAAATCTAGTATTACTCTGCTGCCTTGGCTGGCATCCTCCTGATGCACCAGGATGAGTATATTGATTGAATACACCTTGTTAATACAACTGGGCCCTGATGCTTTGGTGATTCAGACCACTGATCTGATAGCCCAACCATGGAAGGGCAATACCTAAAATCTTCTAGCAGCAGTGTGACAAATCTGGCCAAGATTTTTAAATCTCATGATAATATCATGAAAAATACACTCGATGATATGATTGCGATATTTGTCAGATTTTAAATATCACATTTTTATTGCATTAATAACATGATATTAACAGCAACTGGTACAAACCTTGAGGAGTTTGTTATACAAATACATATTTTTTAATTTTATATTTATTATTAGTTTCAGGCGAGATTTTCCCGACAATACCCTGAGAAAAAGACCTCAAAATTTGAAAATCTCCCGAGAAATTTCATGGCTGAGAAACTGCTGGGAATAAGATTTGTCACTATGCTAGATAGGAAGATCCTAACCATTCCCATCCTTGTGATCCTAGGTGCATGTACCTGTGAGCGGGTAACATAGGTACAGGCTGAAGATATTTCTTGTTTAATGAGATTCATTACTACTGCACCGATTGATACTGTCTGAGATACTGATTTCAGCCCCACATAAACAAAGCCAATGTATCTTTAATCGGGAATCAATTAGCTTTGTGTTAGTGAGAGAAAAGGAGGCGGCTCCCTCTTCATAAAGAAAAACACCCCTATAGACGTGTAACTATCTTGTGACCTTCAGTTATTCAATAAACGAAATGGTTTTCTGCTGATTATGTTCAGAAGCACAACAGAACTGATAGCTGTTAGATGTTAACTACATATGTAGATATTGACTGTCAACCTACCGTACGTAGGCTGTCCTGTATTTGACCCTGTTAAGGTGATCTCCTCTGCAGGCTGGACATTGGAGATGGCAGAGACATTGATCTCAAGGACTGCTCGAGAACTTTGCTCCGACAACAGTTCATTAAGTATCTTGGTCCTGTAAGTTCTTTACTGTTCTGGTTATCAGTTTTTGTTAGTAAAGAGACTTAAACTCCTGCAATTTACTAGATTATAAAGATCCAATACAAATAGTTCTGTGGATGAACAAATCATGGTTTGACTTGAATCCTATTTGACAAAACTCTGTTATATGTTATAAGAGTCTCTCAAGAACAGAATAAAGTAAGGTTTCCATGGTTGTTAATTGTTTGAAAGACGGAATTCTTAAAGATATGAAATTCCAATGACACGCTAGGACCAGTTCTTTACCAGGTAAAATTACTCCTAAGTTGTCTATAAATTACCACGTAGAATTTCCATGTGATGTTATAAGTTTATTTTTAATGTCGAATGTCAATATGTAGGTGCTTCCACTCTAGATTCTCGTGTGTTTATATATATATATATATATATATAGAGAGAGAGAGAGAGAGAGAGAGAGAGAGAGAGAGAGAGAGGAATGCTCACCTGCGCACCATCGTATGTGAGCACCCATGCGCACCTTTGCACATGTGTGTTACGGACAAAATCTGAATGGTCAACGTGATGCAACACCCCTTGAAACCTCACAAGCCCAACTTTCAGCCTGATACAAGACTCTGGTGGGCCATGGAAAAAGGAAGCAATTTCCTCCCTTGATTTGCATTTCTCTTCGTTATGGCCCACTAGAGTTTTTGATCAGGCTGAAAATTGGGCCCATAGAGTTTCAAGGGGTGCTTCATCAGGTGGACCATTCAGATTTTGTGCCTAAGACATGTGTGCAAAGGTGCTCGTGTAAGAAGGTCCCCAAGTGAGTATTCATATATGTGTGTGTGTGTGTGTGTGTGTGTGTGTGTGTGTGTGTGTGTGTGCCCACCAGAGTTTTGGATCAAGGTAAAAGTTGGGCCCGGGGGGATTCATGTGGTGTTGCATTAGGTGGACGGTGTATGTGTGTGTGCCCACCAGAGTTTTGGATCAAGGTAAAAGTTGGCTCGGGGGGTTTCATGTGGTGCTGCATTAGGCGGATGGTTCGGATTTTGGGTTCATATCCCCGGAAATGAGTTCTCACGAGAACTCGTGAGAACACGTGCGCAGTTGAGCATTCCTCTCTCTCTATACACACACACACAAGCGTACACATACATACATATATTCATTTTAATAATCCTGTTTTCTTAAAAATTAAGGGCCTAAATTAGGTGATACCCCTTTATGATTAAGCTGTCTGAAGACAGTGCCTAATTTCTCCATAAATGAGTTTGGTAGGCAGTGATTACCTGCACCATATGCCAACCATAGTTCCAAAACTTGGTGACTCGACTTGAAACTCGGCTGAGTCAAATCGCTTTGATGAGATTTCGAGCCAAGTCATCATGGAATTCTCTGGTGAGCTCGACTCAAGTGAGACTTGGCCAAATCATGAGTAGACTCGTTGACTCCATTGTCTCAATGTCACTCAGCGGAGTGAGATTCAAACTCCTGATGCTTCAAGGACATTCAAGCAACTCTATGACAAAGGCATGCACTTCATCTATGAAAGTTTATGTCAGTTTTTCTTTTTGAAATTTAAAGTTTGTCAATTTTTATTTTCATGGCCTATTATAAAACATAACGGCTTGTTTCAATGTCAAGTAATAACCATTGAAACCCATATAGCTCAAAAATTGATTTGGATGGCTCAAATTCAAAATTTCCAGGAGTATAACACGAGTCTAAGCCTGTTCAATTTTATGTCATTTGAAATGTCATTTGGAATCTTAACATATCATCTCTTTTGCATTCTTGTTATATTCAGAAAGAAAGAGAGCGTAATGAATACATAATTTTTGAGGGGAAAATTGTCCACAAACAGACCGGAGAGTTAATCGATACGAGTAAAGGATCTGATGGGTGCAAATGGATATTTGTGATGAGTACGTCCAAAAGGCTCTATGCTGGTGAGGTAATGGTTCAGCGAACACAATAGCCTTGAGGGTGCATTTTCATGATCAGTTGAATTGAATTGCAATTCATTGTAGAGGAAACTAGTTACAATTCTCTGCAGCTCAATTTGTATTGACATGAAGTAATTGCAACATAGGGGTTAGTCCCACATCATAAAATGAACACAGCTAGCTCGTTTTGGGCATTTTACTCTTATTGAATCAACTAGTTGCAATTCATTCAACTAAGCATCCAAATATGGCTTCATTTTCACGGCTCATCTGGCAGCATTAATTTTGGGCCGTTAGGAATTGGAATCCAGGACTTTCAATCTAAAGCATCTTGGCAACCCCCAAAATCCTCCAAGAGAAGAGGTGGGGTGCAAACCCTGGATTTCCAATCCTCACCTGCTGTCATATTTAATCTCTCCTCCTCTTCTTTAAGGCCTCCATAAGTCAAAATCCAAGCTGCCAAACATAATTTCTGGATTCCACAGGATTGAAAATTCAGGTTGCCAAATGCAACTGAAAGAATGGATTTGAATTCTTAAATTAGGATCCAAATCCATGCTGCCAAATGACCTCATTGTTTTTACTATGCTGTAATCTCGATATAGAGCAACCATTTGTGAGTTCTCTATGCTTTATTTACTATTCTGCATTGCTTGAGAATGCACTGAAGATCTAACATTTTGTTCTGCACACAGAAAAAGAAAGGGACATTTCATCATTCCAGTTTCCTTGCGGGAGGTGCCACTTTAGCAGCTGGAAGATTCATTGCTAAGAATGGGATGCTTAAGGTGATGTATATGGAATAATAGATAGAACAAAAGCTAATGATTTTCTTTTTTCCATTGCAATATAAAGAAGAATATTTTCAAGTGGATTTCTTCTTGACTATAATTAAGTCTGATCATGATAATCATGCCTTATGCCACCGGAAAGCAGCTATAGTAGAAGGTAGTTGACTTGCCAGAGTTGAACGAATTACCATTTGGAGAACTGTAATTTGTGAATATCGAGTTCCTGGAACTGTGATACATTTGGAGGTTGCCATTTCCCAAGATTAACAGTATTGACTAGCAGCAAAATGATTTTGAGATATGTTCGGGACCTTCCAGTGCAAATCTTGATTGTGATCTGAGGGCCGAATAGCAGGAAAATGTAAGCTCACTTAGGGCCTGTTTGGATACCACCAAATAAGTTACTTTTTCTACTTACAGCAGTAGATAAGTAACTTATTTCAGATAAGTAAGTTCGACTTACGATTAGTTATAAGTTACTTTTTTACTTAAAAGTACTCTATCACTTCAGTTAATTTTTTTAGCTTTTCTACTTTTCCCAAGTTGCTGAAGAGAGGCATAGGAGAAACGAAAGAGAGGAGAAGCTGTTAAGTATGTTGTTTACCAAACATAATTATCTTCTTAATTAGTAGAAAATAAGATAAGTTACTTGTGGCATAAGTAACGTATCTTAAGCAACTTACAATCCAAATGGGCCCTTAATGTTTTCTAAGTTTCTACAGCACCCCAAAAGCAATTTACTCTGTGTTGGCATGGAAGCTTTACGAACTGCTCTTCGGCCCCATATCTACCTTAATGTTTCTCATTGGCATGCCATCTTGCCATCATCCCTGGTAACCTTTGGCAAAGGACCTTTTTATTTCTCATATAAGCAGGGCTTGTGATGCCATGGACTGAGCCAATGACATGAAGTAATGCTCATGTGTCATTGGAGAGGTTCCATTGATAACCAGTTTCATATGTCAGTTCACTTGTGGCATTTCCAGGCAGAGATTTATATGCGTTATTGGATATGCATGGATACCTGAATACAAGCTTGGTGACATATATGGATGCATTGATACACTCATCTCAAATTTGCTTTATCATGCATATTTTTAAAAAAAATGCAGAAAAGGTTTTATTCAAAATTTTCATTGATTGATAGCAGCAGTTTGGAATTGTGGATTTACCAGGACAAAAAAGGAATTTTAGTGAGCAATGCACTACAATTCTTGATGTACTATCAGCATTGAATTGTTCAGATTACAAACACAAACTGAAAGTGGGAGTAATCATTTCTTCAATCTTCCTTTGGTTCCAGGCTATCTGGGCATACAGCGGACATTACCGTCCGACTGACGAGAATATCAACAGCTTCTTGAGCTTTCTTAGAGAAAATGGAGTCAACCTCAATGAAATCCAGGTATGTGAATGATTTATGTTTCTAGCATGTACTCCACCAACATGGTTGTTTACTTGGATCAGATAAATTGCTTGTACCATATTGACCTCTACAATCGTATCTTGAATAGCAGGACTTGTTCTGATTGTGGCCCTGTAATTTTTTGATTTTATGTATAGATACATTCGTCATTCGACGAAGATTACTGTGAAGATGGCAAAGCAGTTCAAGAGAAGATGGCTGATGTCCCCACAATTACACAATCTCCCCAACATGAAATTCCCTGTGCTACCGCTGAAGTCATAGTACCTTCAGAACCAACTAAAGATGCCCATCATGACAAATTGCTAGTCGATGAGAATAGAGGCAGCTATCTAAGGACACTATCTGGCGGTCTCCAAAGCCCAAGAGCAGAGGTGCCTAAGAAAGCAGTATTGCAGAGGATAAACTCCAAGAAAGCTGTGAAGTCATACCAGTTGGGGCATCAACTGTCTTTGAAATGGTCAACAGGAGCTGGGCCGAGAATTGGATGCGTTGCGGATTATCCACTTGAATTGAGGGTACAAGCCCTAGAGTTTGTTAATCTCTCACCAAGGGCCCCTCCCACGCCTTCAACTGCCCAGAAACTTGCTGCCTTGATTCCTCCTACTTCCGCATCATCCATGTGCTTGCATGCCCAGTCTTCATGATGCTGAGATAAGCTACTTCACCATCTGATCAGGCATTCTGTTACTACCTTGTGGATGCTTTTGCTGCAATGCATATTCCTTACATAGAGGTTCTCTAATTCTACATTTGTATATACCCTCCCATAATCCCATTACATGAGGCCACATGTGCTGGTGTGGCACACTTGTGCAGGGGATCCAAGTCATCCATAAGGTGAGAGAATCAAGCAAGTTCGCTCATCAGGTTCGCCATGTGTACATGCCAGTAACCAATGTTTAATGTCTGTTCCTACCTGTTGAATGGATTAGATTGATATGTAGGTCTGGGCATGCATGCAATGGGACCCACCTGATGGATGGCTTGGATCTTGCTACATGTGCGAAGTTGGCACATGTGGCCACTTGTGGTGGGCTGGATCTACTCGTGTGGAACTAGCAAACCTTGTCTATCATCATTTCTTCATGGGATTTTGGCAAATTGCTAAGATGGTTGGGGTCACACAGAACTGGTGTATTGAAGCCAGGATTTCAATGGAAAGAGTTTGTTTTTTCTTGTCTTTTGGATATCAATCGAATTTTTTTGTTTTGTTTTTTTTTTTTTTTTTTAGTTATTGAGAAACTGAATGAATAATTTCCACAATTGGGAATCTGTAAGAATTTATCCACCTTAGCGCAATTGAATTTGCCACTGTCAACTGTCTATGTGGGATGATCTCTTCTTATTCACCATCATGGAGCAAAAAAGTGTTAGGCACATATCCAGCATCCAGAATCTGAACCGTCAATCCATTCAAAGTTTCATGAATAATGTCTCTATGACTATGAGCCGCATCTCCAGCGATGAAAGAGTGGACCCAGTTCTTCACCTCAATCCAGCTGCATGCAGGGTCTTTCTTCAAACCCTTCTCCTTCATAACTTTCCTGACTTCTGCCATCTGATCCCACATCTCAGCATCTGCATATATGGTCGATAGCATGACATAAGCTGAGACATCTTCAGGATCTATCTTCAATATGCATTCAGCTGCACACCTTCCTATATCAACGTTTTTATGGGTTACACAGCCGGCCAAGAGACAACGCCACACGACCTTATCTGGCACAACAGGCATACTCAATATGAACTCGTAAGCCCTTCTAACCTGCCCCACTCGTGCAAAAAGATTGACCATACAAGCAAAATGATCAATCCCTGGGGTTATGCAGTGGTCTCTGATCATGGAATTGAAATAACGCTGCCCATCTTTTACAAGACCCACATGCACACAAGCTGTTAAGACTCCAAGAAACGTGATATCATTGGGCTTGGCTCCACCTCTCTGCATGTCATCAAACATCTCTAAAGCTTCCTTTCCAATTCCATGTTGGGCATATCCTATGATCATGGTATTCCAAGACACCAAGTTCTTAATATTTAGATTATTGAAAACTTTCCGTGCATCACTTAGTCTTCCACATTTTGCGTACATGTCAACGAGTGCGCTCCCCACAACCACATCAGTATCAAATCCAGGCTTTATTATGCTGCAGTGGGTCTGTTTGCCCCACTCTGTGGCTGGTAGATCACCACACAGGTTCAAAATACTAGAATATGTATAAATACTCGGCTGCATGCCTTCATGCAACATCTGATGCAGTAGTTCGATTGCTTCACCGAAATGACCATGCTGAACATGGCCTGCAAACAGTGCATTCCAAGATACAACATCTCGTTCCATCATTTCATAGAAGACTTTGGACGATTCCTCAAGCAACCCGCATTTTGCATACAGATCTATGATTGCATTACCGATGAACGAAACCAATTTGAAGCCTGATTTCAGTATCAAAGAATGGAGTTGTTTCCCCTCCTTAATCGCGAATGAATTGGCACAAGCGGCAAGAACGGATGAAAACACGTGATTGTTTGGTTTCAAAGCAGACAAGTGCAACATGCGGAATAGATCAATTGCCTTCCTTCCTTCCCCCTGTTGAGTGTACCCTCCAACCAGTGCAGTCCATGATGCCAAACCTGGCTCATCTAACTCCAAAAAGATCCGTTGGGCATCACCTAACTCACCACACTTCGCATACAAATTGACAATCCCTGTCGCGACAAACCTGTCCAATCTAACCCCACATTTGATTACATGGCAATGTACTTGCTTCCCAACAATTAGGTCCGCAAGATCCGCACATGCACCCAAAACACTCGCGGAGGTGAACTCATTACCCTTAACACCTGCTCTCCGGAGCTGCAGAAAAAGCCTCAAAGCTTCCTTATACTCCCCAAACTGATAATATCCCGAAAGGATCGAACTCCACGAAACCAAATCTGGGCATGGAATCCCATCAAACACAATCTGAGCACTGCCTATCAATCCACATTTTGCGTAAACAGTAACCAAAGAATTCCTGACAAAACTGTTCAAATCTTGTTCAAACCTGTAAATCCTTCCGTGGATCTCCTTCCCCGTCCTTGCTGCTCCAATGCCCGCACAAGCAGAAAGCACGGCAACGTAGGTGAAATGATTTGGGCTGAACCCGTCAGCGAGCAATGACCTGAAACACTCCAGAGCATCTTTGCCAAGACCCATATTCGCATACCCGGAGACAAGAAGTGTCCAAGAGATTAAATTTCTTTCAGGCATTTGTTCAAGCACCCGGCGGGCGTCATCGAGGATCTCGTATTTTACATACATTGAAATCAAATGGTTGTTGGTATAGACATCTGGGATGAACCCAGATGCAATCAT
Organism: Magnolia sinica; assembly: GCF_029962835.1. Classification (NCBI taxonomy): domain Eukaryota; kingdom Viridiplantae; phylum Streptophyta; class Magnoliopsida; order Magnoliales; family Magnoliaceae; genus Magnolia; species Magnolia sinica. The sequence continues at coordinate 80,105,639 of NC_080573.1, forward strand.
CTGGCTATGAACTGTCTTGCCTTTGAGAATGCATTTGGAATTGCCGCAAGCACGGAGAAAGCGAGAAAAGGTCATGGAAGAATCAGCCCAAACTCATAGGAATCCTCAAGCATTTATTTTTTTATTTTTTCTTTCTTCTTTTTTCTTCTCAAAACACGAGAGAAGTTGGAGACGACGGTAGATAGCTAATAATACTTCATAGTGTTGTTAAAGCGTTTGAAAGGTTTTTTCCTCTCCAATTATACGAACCAGGGCCAAGAAACCATTATCCACGAGCCTCAAAGTAGGGCAAGTAGGGCCCATTCGTCGGTGATCCAGACTGTTGGCCTGATGGGTTGAATGCGGGTCAAAAAATTGGTCCTTGATGACAATGCTTACCCTTTATGGATGGGCTGCAGATAAACCGTTAAAAAGAAACGGTGATAACGGTTCAAATATTGGATGGCCATGAACTTCCAATCTAGGGTTTTTTTTGGGCATGTTTCATGGATGTTTGGGGATCAACAGCCTAGATCATGGAGACATGGGCCCTCTTGTTTGCTTCCAGAGTGATGGTTCACGGATATTGTGCACGTCCTCATTTCATTGAGTCCACGTTTTCCTTGCATCCCATTTTTCTTACATGGGCTCCTTGATCTTGGCCACTGGTCTGTTGGGCTTGCGACTGTTTATTGGTCGAGTTTGGGGGACGCGGCTTTGGTGGATCCCTGAATGTGGGGCCCACCGTGATCCACGTCGGTCCATCCGTTTTGACAGTTTAGGGCATGATCCCAAAAAACAAAAAAACAAAAAAAATAAATGAAGCAGATCCGAAGAAAAAAAAAAGGTGCACCCCTCTGCAAGAAATAATGGTAATTGAATATTCACCATTAAAAACTTTTTGGGGCCATCAGAATGTTTGTTTACCATCCAACCTGTTGATAAAGTCACAAAAACCTGATGAAGGGACCACACAAATATCAGCTTGATGCAAAACTTTTCTGGCCCACAATAAGTTTTTAATGGTCAATCACCACTGTTTCCTATGGTGTGGTCCACCTGAGATGTAAGGCACGTACACGACGGTGGCTCTCACAGTCAATGATCCATTGACCTAAGTGGATCGGGGGATCTGTCTTTGGGTTGGGTGCAACTTTATTCAAACCAGATGGTTTGGCTCAAGTTTGGTTACAAAAATTAGCTTTCCGTATTATAATTTATTTCTTATTTTTAGGGCTTGCTTGGATTCTTGAAAAATATGTGAAAGTAAATAGTATTTCCATGAAACTTGTTTATTAACTTTTTTATTTTTTTATTTTTATTTTATATTATTATTTTTTTAATGGGAAATACCATTTTTCCTTTTCTATCTTTGTTGGAAAGAAAATAAATAAATTTATTTTCCAACATCTACTCTTAAGAAATGTATTTTTGTACTATGAAATAAAAATGAATTTCTCAAGAATTAAAGACCAGATGCTTTTATCCATGTTCAATTGCCTCACATTTGCCACATTTGCTACACGTGCCACGTGTGCCAAATGAAACATTGTTCATCTTTGGTCATGTCTACTCTTGCATTATGTCACATGTGCTAAATGAAACATCGTTCATCTTCGATCATATCCACACTCGCATTATGCCATATGTGCTACCATCTACCTTATCTTATGCCCCGCGTATGTAAAAAGACCCCAATATGCTAATGTGCCACGTGTTACCATCCATCCTCTCCTGCACCCCACATGTACTATTGTGCCACATATACCACAATTCAAGCTACTTGTGCCCCCACATGTGAAAAGCACTGTTTCGAATAAGAAACAAATGTATTTGATTTGAGACATTATCTTATTCAAGCATAACAGGGAGGAAGTATTAAGAATAAACATCATATTTTATTAGTACTGAGTTCATTTACATCCCTCTAGTCTCCCTTCATTCTAAGATAGATCATTTCTAATGTCACGCCCCAAACTTGGAAATCAGATTTACAGGAATCCCGATCGCCGAACTCGATACCGACAGCCTTCGTAGTACCCCATTCTCGGCCCCCGGCGTACATACACCAGGTTCCGATCCTGGGATCCTACAAGGAGGATTTTCCAACGAATATTGATCTCATAAGAAGCATAACCACACGTATACTCAAATCAAAAAGGCAACATGTAACACCTTGAAATTTGGGGGTCGAGCATAACTCAGCTCCCGAGTTTCAAAACATCACTTATGCAACATAATTAATGATGGATGTATGTTGTCTGTATGAGTGCATAAAACATGGAATAGATTAAGCCAAACTGCAACATAATCTAGGGATAAGTGAAAAATGCAAGCGGAAGACTTAAAGAAATAGATGTGTACATGTGTAAGTCCCTGTGATATGTATGCCCTACCAGGTTATAATTACAAGTGTTTATATTCAAAATACAAGTATCAAAATGAAATTCATCTATTCTAAAAGAAAACCCAGAATCCCCGTCGATCAGAACACAGCTCACATGAACCCGCCTGAGAACTGTATAAAAGAAAACGCGTCCTCATCATCCTCGAACTCATGCTCTGCCTCAGGGGTCGTGCCATCATCTGCATCTAAGACAGAGTCTGGTTGGTGTTGAAACACCGTCCCAGAATGTGGGAGTAAGTGATCAACTCAGTGGAACTATACAGTAAAAGTTAACATGATATCAAATCAATTAAGCAGTAATGATAAGGCAATACAATTAAACACGTCTAAAGTACTCTTGTTAATGCAAGGATGTATGTATAAATGATGCATGCCCTCGCCTGTACTCCCTTAGTGTCTTCATCTTACGGTACGCATGACAACCTCCTGTAGTGCCAACGACTTCTACGCACATGCAATGCGGTGCATGAATATGATTACCAAGTTGTTATTAGTCCTTTTCATACAGCAGAATTGGGAAGCTAAGGTACCTTCCTCATATCAACTTCTACACAGTGATCCATTTTAGGGTCGTCAGTCCTAGGCAATCTCATACGATCATATGGTTCTAAGTCGCTGCAAAGGGCTCATCACCAATCAATGCACGCCTATCATACTTTAGTTACTACTTTAAGGCTCGTCGCCTTAATGCAATATCAAGGTATGCTCGAGGTCACTACAAAGGGCTTATCACCAATCAATGTAGGCCAACAATGCAAATATAGTGTCCCATACCACCATAATCGGCTCACGAGTCTGGTGTGCTCACTGGTCACACGGGAAGGCTCGTCACCCCAGCGTAGGCCGACAGCTCGACCACGGTGTCCCATATCACCATGTTCGGCTCATGAGTCTTAGTGGATCAAGGTACAATGGTTAATGGGATTTCATCGGTAAGTTTGGTACCCTAGATTCAAGCAATAGCTTCCATACATGGTTAACATACATCGGGACAATCGGGTTACTTGACGAACTCGACTAGTACGAGCGCACGTTGAGTTAAACGACATAGAGTGCGCAAACACTCCGTGTGGCCAAACCACTGCTGACAACCCTAATACGACTCGAGTTCGTCAAATACGCCCTACGTGGCGAAAGCAACCTCGCCCACGAGCTCACGCTCGATTACCGATTTCCTGGATTATCTCATAGTCCTAAATGCATTCAATTATCACAGATAGTCATAGTAACAATTTAGAACAGTAATGGAATAACAATTCAACTCATACAGTAAGTGAGCATTTGAAGAATATCAACTTAACATGGATTTCAACATAAGTAGTGCTTGAACTTAAATAACAAAGAGTGTAAATTGACTATAGGAAATCATACACACCAGTAGGAGAGTTGAGAATCTCTTCTCAACGCCTGTAAATAGGATAATGTATTACACATTAAACCATTCAAACGTTTCTACAAACACAGACTACATATTCCAACATATATGACATATGTTGGTGATAACGCACATTTGGACAATTCCTTTTGCCAAGGAGTTGACACACATACAACTAGCACAAGTACACGACAAATAATCATGGCAAACACATGTTCGTATTTTATACGTATACGATACTTTCTACATACACATAGAATACATAAATCTCAACATAACTCATATATATCAGGAACGCAATATAAATATCGCATTTGGCATGTGAAATTGCACCCACAACAATAATAAATCATAATCTGACATTAAAAGCCTTGAAAACCATAACCTATACGAATATATTCCGCACCTTAAACCAGAAAAAGTGCACCGAACTGATTCAGACGATAAGTCTTTATCAACGGCGACTAGATAACCTAAGGCAAGAATAGAAATGAGCTACATCAACACAGACTATTCTAAGCTCTAAAATAGATTAGGGTTTGATTAACTTACCCAAGAATGAACTTAGAATCGTCGGAATAATGATTCAGAAGTGATGGTTTAAGGATGCAGGGAAACAAGAAAGAATCTCAAATGATTCACCAACTTCTCTCTCACTTACTCTCTCTTTTCCTCTCTCTCTCTCTCTTAGCTAGGGTTTAGGAAATTCGTATGGAATAGAGAGTGAGGGTTTTAAGGTCTTTATATAGGCCTAATATTGATGAAAATATCCCCAGGGCCAAGGTATACTTAGGTTATAACCAAATCAGGCCTCTCTCGATCCAACGGAGTACTTCCGGTGGTCCCCTTTCCACGTGCGATCAGACTTAAGCTCACTGACCATGGATCTAGGTCAGACTGAGTTTTCGTACCGATCGGATTTACAGATCAGCCGTGGCGGACCAATCTCCATTCAACGGTCACCGAAACTCGATCAGGTCCACAAGCACCATAACATGCCTGGGCCATCTTCCCTGATCCTAGGGTGAAATTAGGTCAGAATCCAACGGTCAGATTGCTTAAAATCGTCGCGCAAGCGACACGACTCAGATTTCATAAATCATATTTAATTTCTCATCGTTCTCACACTCTTTACTCCAGACTCAATTAAATCGACCCAGGACATCATCTGGACTTGATTTTTGAGGTGATGGTCAAGCCCAACGAGGTGACCATAACTATTTAAGATCATTGCTATCGGACTTTCGATGCGTGGTCCAGGTCCGATCCAAAGATTCCAAATATTCCTGAGAGCAACTGAATTTAGCGTTGAATCCCAAATTTCAGAGTAACATAGCGCTAATGGTTCTATAGGTTTTGAGTCCTGCAAATCAAATTTAAAGTGATTGATGCTAATTTCACAAGCAATCGAGTTTAGCGCTAATTACCCATAATAAAACTTCTAAAAAATCTGAGGTAGTACTCGGGTCTTTGCACGAAATTTTTCAGGTCATTACATAACATCATCATCATATATCCACTAATATAATCATTTGAATAGAATGCTGAAAGGGAAATACATATATCGAAATCAAAGCTCTAGAGGACAGCTGCATGCTCCAAGCTCAATGCTGCTACAACCTAACGCCACCTGCACGCATCTATCGTGCATAAGCTTACAAAAGCTTAGAGGGTGGTGAAAGTGTGTGCACAAGATAAGTGCCAAGTATACCATAAAGCCCATAAATCATACATCATCGGAATAAGCGAAAATTCTAACAAGATCATGAATCATACAATATCAGAGTAAGCGAAAATACGGACAATTTCATGAGTCAATCAATATCAGATTACGCAATATAGAATAGTTATGCAAATGAGGAGTCATAAAGAGCCAGATATTAGATGTCGAGGCTGCGATGCAATATGTAATTCTTGATGAGTATATGAATAACATCAGCCGTATCTAGACCATATAATGCAAAAACACAGTAACCCAAAATGTCATATGTCATGGATGTAATGCAATATGCGGTGCGAATGGAATGACCATGCTGGAGTGTGAAGTCGGGATGATAGTACGTAGTATCGCAGCTTATGAGGTCCACTACAAATGACTCCTATCCAAACCAGTCCTATACCTAAATTTAGATAGTCAGACTCAACATGGTAAACTCCTGATCTGAGGTTAGTTGCGCGCCCAACCGTGGCCATGCGAAGGTACACGTAACAAATAGTTGCGCACTACCAGCCCAAGTGGATAGTGAATGAATGATTGAATGATTATGCAACTCCTGCTCAAAAAGTCAACATATCAGTAAGGTTCATCTTTGAGATCATAACCGAGGTTTAGTACAATTGAAATGGCACTGCCGCTCTCTCAGCCGCACAGTCCAAGTGAGCATAAGAAACCTCACTATCCGCCTGGCCAATAGTCTGTCAATACCTATCCGGCATGTCGCTAGTGGACCCAATCATGAGCTGGTCAAACTCAGCCTAGCAATGCCCCCTACGCTTAGGTGGGTAAGGCTATACCCCCTCCCAACCGACCACGACACAGTGAGAGACGTGACCTCCTGGTATTCGGCACTCGGGTGCTCATGTATCCACTCAGTCTCGACGTTGGGGCATCCTCTGGTACCAAGAGGGTTTAGGGATTTTCACCCAGGGCCATCTATGGCAGCTCGATGCTAGAACAAATTTTCGGTGTCCCGTTTGACCATCCACAATATGCCTGTGGAGGCTACGGCCTTGAGTCGCTAGCGCGTACGATAATCATAATGCAAGGTGCATAAGTCATACAATCCAGTCATGCATCAATCTTGCGCATACCGTGCGCTCATGCGAGATAACCTCCGCCTATTAGGAAGTCTCATAACAACATGCTCAATGACATATGCAATGATCAACCACATCTCATAATAAATATGCAGATGATGCGGTGCGCATGTATCATGATCCTATCTCATAATCGGTATCAATAACCAGCATCGACAATCGACCTCGACAATGTAGACATTTAACCAATATTGCCCCCAAGGAATGACCCACATAGATCCTAACATATAGTGGACTTATGACCTCGCACAAGGGCCAAATGTACAACACCATAGGCCTCACTCAAGATCTTAATACACATCATGATGGGCCTTTCACATGGGCCTAACATACATCACAATGGGCTCCATAGCCAAGCCCTCAAATATACCACAATGGGCCTCATACAATCATAATGGGCGGCGTCACATGGGTCTAATACGCACCACATAGGCTGCATCACATGGGCCTATATACATCAGATGGGCCACGTCCCATGGGCCCCGAATACATTACAATGGGCCACAACCCATGGGTCCCAAGTACATCGTAATGGGCCACTCACACGGGTCCATTATGCATCACATCAAGATGGGCCTCAATGGATGACCATAAATACGTCACATTGGGCCTCATATACATCAAGTGGGTCGCATCACATGAGCCACATATACATCACAGCAGGCTTCTAACGCGGGCCACATATACATCATAATGGACCTCTAACACAGGCCTAATATACATCACAAAGGGCTCCATAGCCTTATATACATTACATTAGGCCTCGACAATCTGACTTGGCCAAGATACTTGGCCTTGACAATCAGAATCGGCAAATCGGTCACATCAATCAGAATCGGCCGAACAATCGGCCTTGACAAATCAGAATCGGCCTCGATACTCGACCTCGACAATCGGAATCGGCCGAACAAGGCCTAAGGAAAGGTCACAATGTGGACATTCAACCACCATTACCCATCAATATGAACATTTAACCGACATCGCTCCGCAAGGAGTGATCCACATAGAGCCATACATATAGTGGGCCCATGGCCCTACACAAGGGCCTAACATACATCGTTATGGGCCTCACTCATGGGCCACATATGCATCATATTGGGCCAGGCCCATGGGCCTCGAATACATCATAATGGGCCTTGCCCATGGGCCTTTAATACATCATAATGGGCCTCGCATGTCAAGTGGGCCTCATCACATAAGCCTCACATGCATCACATTGGTCCTCACACAAGGCCATATGTATCATTATAATGGTCCCCATATACGGGCCGCATGTACATTACAATGGACCATATCCCATGGCCCCGAACAGATCTTAATGGGCCACATCCCATGGGCCTCGAATACACCACACTGGGCTACGTCTCATAAGTCTTAAATATATCACAATGGGCCTCGTACCTGGGCCTCAAATAAATCACAATGGGCCACATCCCATGGGCCTCTCATACATAACATCGGGCCTTGCCATCTGGGCTGGAAATACATCATAATGGGCCACAACCCATGGGCCTTAATGCACAATGGGTGGGCCCTACACCTGGGTTTAATATACATCATAGATGGGCCTTGCACAGGGGCCTCATACACAACAAGTTGGGCTTATCAATGGGCCCTAGGGAGAGTGACAATGCAGACATTTAACCAACATTAATCTTACAATGTGGACGTCAAACTAGCATTGCTCCCAAGGCATGGCCCGCCATAAAACATCATTACACAAACCACGGAAGAATCATACATTGCAATGGACCCTAAGGATATCCCGTTGGACCTTGACCCATGGGCCTTAGATACATTAAATGGGCCGCATCACATGGGCTTTATATTGATCAAGTGGGCCGCACCAATGGGCCTTATGTACATTGCAATGGGCCATACCCATGGGCCTTGAATACATCACAATGGGCCTTGTATACATCAAGGTGGGCCTCAATGGAAGGCCATAAATACATCAAGATGGGCCTCCTCAAATGGGCCTTATATATATATATATTAAGATGGGCCTGAATGGAAGGCTACAAATAAATCAAGATGGGCCTCATACATATACCAAGGTGGGGTCCACTTGAACTATAGGTCTGTCTTATTTTTAGCCTCAAGCCCTAAAACAAGCTTTCAAAATGGTTGGACAGATTGGATGCAACACATGCATCATGGTGAGGGTCTACATGAAGGTCTACCATAATGTATATATTTTATATAATATAATATATATAATGTATACAACACACACACACACACACACACACACACACACACACACATTTTATTTTATTTTTTTGAAATCTCTTTTTTTTTTATTTACATTTTTTCATATGTGGGGCCTGCATCAGGTGAATCCACCTCGGCCAATGGAATCTGCAGTCCATAACCCATCCATTAAGCCCAATATTGGGCGTCTTTCGGCGTGTAGAAAAATTAAGGTGAATTTAAATGGTGAAAATCACTGTTTTCAAAGGTATGGCCTGCCAAAAAATTGGATTGGCCATATTTTTTGGCTCAACGCCTAAAATGGTATGGGAAAAAGGATGGATGGCGTGGATTGAATTTATACATCAAGGTGGGGCCTGCATGAGGGTCCACCCCAAAACCTTGAAAATATATAAACATTTTCTTTTTATTTTTACCGTCAGTACATTGGGCGGTCAGTGCACACTTCACCCTTCACCTTGTAGCAACGTCCAACGTCCTTGGACGTTGGATGGTCTGGATATAACACATATTTCAAGTGGGCCCCACCTATAGGCATGCTGCCTAGGTGGGCCACCAATGGTTGGATGGTGTGGGTAATGCATACATCGAGGTGGGGTCCATCCGAGTGGGCCACACAGCCACTCCATCACACACAATAACAATATATAAAAATAAAAATAAAAAAGGGAGAGAAAGAAAGAGAGAAGGGGGACACGTTTGATAGAGGGCTCTGCCACTATGAGCCCTCCCTTGCATTCAATCATACATCAAGTGGGTCCCATAACATGTGGGCCCATTAAATTAATGATCAACGGTAGAGATTCCTTCTCCACCAAAATGGAAGGTCTAGATGACCTCTAGCCATGCAAAGAAAATAAACATCATGATGGGGTCCATGGAGAATGGCCCCATCATGGAATGATCATGTGGATCAAGGTGGGCCATTGGCCACACCTAAGGTCCAAAGTGAGATCCATACCATCAATCCATAGGCCTCACTTGGCCCATCATCAAAACATGAAAATTCTAGCCTAATAAGCACCCACCGTTCAATTTTCTTAGTCCGTTGGAAAGCCGATCTCCTTGTGCTTCTCTTTGATGGAGGGTGATGAGGTTTGAATGGATAGGATGAAGGATTTGGGTTGGGAAAGTGGGCCACACAAAAATCACTTTTCTCTCTTTAGAAATGTTAGACGTCCACACTCTTTTGTCTCTTTGGTGTTGCTTGGAATGTGTGGAGAGAAAGAGAGAGAGAGAGGGTTGTAAGGAGAAGCGATCTGTGATGGAGTGATGGAGTGATGGGAAGTGAGTGATGGGGTGATAGGCATGTACTTGACATGTATGGGTGTGTAAGAGAGAGAGAGGGAGAGAGTTGACTTTGGGGTTGCTTTTGGGGATGGGACATGTACTTGACATATGAGGTGATTGATTGGATTGATTTGACATGTTGTAGAGATTCTCTTGGGATTACAAACGCGCGGCGTTTTCTCGAATTGAACTCGAGTCCACATATCCTTGCCAGGGTATCGGATCGGTATGCAAGACGTGGCGTTAGAACCGCGGTAACGGTGCGGTCGCAATGGTACAAGTCTCGGATTAAGCCGACTCAAATCTGTAAGTGCTATAGTTTTTATCCCTGTCTGTTGTCAAATTTGTAGTGCCAAAATCACTGTTATGTTATTTATAACTTGCATAAGTGAAGCTCTCTCAAGGATCAACATTCATGAACAAGCTAAGCTCACAAGACAAGACTCAAGCTGAAGAGTACAAGGCAGTTGGTAAAGAACTCAAGACCCTTTCAAGATTGAGCTACATGAAGATTTCAAGATTGATCTACATCAAGACTTCAAAGCTCATTCTTTAAGGTCACTTGTTCCTAATGTTTCAATGTCCATACTTCATGATTGAGGTTTGACTGACCATAGGTTGACCTTAGAAGTAGGTCATTTCGGATACATAAACCGAATGTTTATTTTACATGTGATTGGTCTGTTCTTCGACTAGTCCTAGGCCTTCTTCGACTAGTCCTAGACTTGCTTCGACCAGTCTAAGAAATTCCTCGATCAGTCGTGAGTTTGTTACAAATTCTGGATAAAATCTGTTAGGCTTCGACTAGTCCAGGAATTTGTTCGACCAGTCGTAGGAACAGTGTCGACTGCATCTTCGACTAGTCGAACATCTTCGACTCGAATTCCAGCGAAGCTTTCTAGGACCTACGACCAGTCGAAGGAGAGCTACGACCAGTCGTAGGTGACCTACGACCAGTCGTAGGAGACCTTCGACCAGTCGTAGAACGGTCAAAGCATATCCCGCTGAATTTTTCAAATATCTGTTGTTGCTTCGACTAGTCGAAGAGCACTGTAGACCAGTCGAAGACCCGATCTTCTCACTTATAAATAGAGCACGAATCTCAGAAGAAATGATCGATTTAATTAATTCATTCAAGCCAATCTTCGTCGAACTTCTGAGAGATAATTCTGTGCTCCATCTAAGCTAAGTGTGCTTATTTAATATTATCTTTCCTTAGCTTTATTTAATTGATTTTGTTTCTGCTATTCCAATCTGATTTGATAAGAGGAATTGTTATTCCCTTTCTTTGGAATCAAAATCAATTAAGGCAAGCCCTATTTGGTTTAATTTAAAATCTATTAGAATTAGAACCATTGTAATTGAGTACTGGACATTGAACTTGGACATTCAATCATCTACTCTGATTTGGTTCTACCGGGTTGCTACAACGAAGGAGATAATCAAGTATTTTACATTTAATTATAAATTCCTTTCTGTTTTGGTTTCTTTCAAGATTTGCCAGAAAAATCTTATTGTATTGGTTTTTTGAGGAGAGCCAGGAAAACTCAGAAGTGGGGTTTTTTAATTGTGTAAGCCCATAAACAAAGACACAATTGTAAAGGTTTTGGGTGAACCTGGGAAACCCTATTTTGTTAGTGAACGCTAATATCTCTTGTGTGAGGATATTAGGAGTGGAGTAGCATTTTGTGTGGCTGTTGTATAACAGTTGGTGAACACACAGGCGAACCACTATAAACCCTTGTGTTGTGGTTGATTGATTTATTCTTCTAATCTTTAATTAATTTTTGTGAGATGTATGTATGGTGGTGAATGTTGTAATTATTTAATTCAAGCTTTGTGTGAATGTTGTAATAGCTTAGAATTTATTTTCTGCTATTCCTTTATGAGCTTGATTTTCAATTTCATTTGAAAGTTGTTCCAGCAAGGTTGCCCTGCCATTTTTATGGTGTATGGCTGTCCCTAGAACAATACATTTTTAATTACAAGTTATTTCAATTCAGTTTGTATTTCTTTTTGCATTCCTCTTCGGTTTGAGATTTGATACAAAGATCTTTCTAGAAATAAGGTTGTCCTACCATAAACTCTGGTTTTTAGTGTAAGGTTGTCTTTAGAACAACATTTGTATCAACCTCTCAAGATCTGAATTTTGAGGCTGTTTTACTTTCCTGTATTGTGATTTACTTTGGCTATCATATTCTTTTTAATTCCGCTGTTATAAGTTTTATTTGGCATTGTCCTATTCACCCCCCCTCTAGGACATATAGCTTGGCCTTTTCAAAATCTACGGGATTCGACTTACGGTCGTGCGCAAACGTTGATTATACATCGCAGGTTGTCAGAATTCGACGGGAAGGATGGTGAGAGTCGACGGAACAGTACGGACTAGGATACGGGTCTTACAGCTCTCCCCACCTAATAAAAATTTCATCCTCAAAATTTAAAATACGACACAGCCAATATAGAGCTCTACCAAGGGAGGGAAATCCTATGAACACAACATGCCAACATAATCAAACACTTAAGAGATGGAGACAACACCTGCGAATCTCAGCATCCTGCTCCCAAAATGCCTCATTAACATTACGATGATCTAACTGGACTTCAGATCCTGATCAGAAATGATTGAAATTGAAATACTATGCAGCCTCACAATCTCAATGGTAGGGAGCTATATCAGAAAATCTTTAAGTTATTCGAATTCGGGGATCTAATCATTCTAAGTTCTCAACAATCATCGAGTGAAGGGTAGCTATCAGCAAATATATGATGTTTTCTTAAGGTATTCCCAAGTTATGATCTGATACCAACTTCTGTCACGCCCCAAACCCGGAAATCGGATGTACAGGAATCCTGATTGCCGAACCCGGTGCCGACATCCTCCGTAGTACCCCATTCTCAGCCCCCGGCATACATACACCCAGGTTCCGATCCTGGGATCCTACAAGGAGGATTCTCCAACATATATTGTCTCATAAGAAGTATAACCACATGTATACCCAAATCATAAAGGCAACATCATCATCACATATCCACTAATGTAATCGTTTGAATACAATGCTGAAAGGGAAATACATATATCGAAATCAAAGCTCCAGAGGAAAGCTGCATGCTCCAAGCTCAACTCTGCTGCAACCTAATGCCACCTGCACGCATCTATCATGTATAAGCTTACAAAAGCTTAGAGGGTGGTGAAAGTGTGTGCACAAGATAAGTGCCAAGTTTACCATAAAGCCCATAAATCATACATCATCGGAATAAGCGGAAATACTGATAAGATCATGAATCATACGATATTAGAGTAAGCGGAAATATGGATAATTTCATGCGTCAATCAATATCAGATTACGCAAAATAGAATAGCTATGCAAATGAGGAGTCATAAAGAGCCAGATATCAGATGCCGAGGATGCGATGCAATATGCAATTCCTGATGAGTCCACAAATAACATCAGTCGTATCTAGACCATATAATGTAGAAACACAGTAACCCAAAATGTCATATGCCATGGATGTAATGCAATATGCGGTGTGAATGGAATGACCATGCTGGAGTGGGAAGTCGAGATGATAGTACGTAGTATCACAGCCTATGGGGTCCACCACAGAGGACTCCTATCCAAACCAGTCCCAAACCTAAATTTAGATAGTCAGACTAATGTGGTAAACTCCTGATCTCAGGTTAGTCGCGCGCCCAACCGAAATCTTCGCCATGCGAAGGTACGCGTAACAAATAGTTACGCACTACCAGCCCGAGTGGATAGTGAATGAATGATTGAATGAGTATGCAACTCCTGCTCAAAAAGTCAACATATCAGTATGGTTCATCTCTGGGATCATCCCCGGGGTTCAATACACTCCAAATGGCACTGCCGCCCTCCCAGCCGTACAGTCCAAGTGAGCGTAAGAAACCACACTATCTGCTTGGCCAATAGTTTGCCAATACCTATCCGGCACGTCGATAGCGGACCCATTCATGAGCTAGTCAAACTCAGCCTTGCGATGCCCCCTACGCTCGGGCGGGTAAGGCCACACCCCCTCCCAACTGACCACGACATAGTGGGAGACGCCGCCTCCTGGTATTCGGCACTCGTGTGCTCATGTATCCACTCGGTCTCGACGTTAGGGCATCCTCTGGTACCAAGTGGGTTTAAGGATTTTCACCCAGGGCCATTTATGGCAGCTCGATGCTAGAATAAATTTTTGGTGTCCGTCTGACCATCCACGATATGCCTGTGGACACTACGGCCCTGATGTTGCTAGGGCGTACAGTAATCATAATGCAAGGTGCATGAGTTATACAATCCAGTCATACATCAATCTTGCGCATACCGTGCGCTCATGCGAGATAACCTCTGCCTATTAGGGAGTCTCATAACAACATGCTCAATAATGTATGCAATGATCAACCACATCTTATAACAAACATGCAGATGATGTGTGTGGGCATGTATCATGATGCTATCTGTCACATACTCATAATCGGTATCAATAACCGACATCGACAATCGACCTCGACAATGTGAACATTTAACTAACATTGCCCCCAAGGAATAACCCACATAGATCCTAACATATAGTGGACCTATGACCTTGCACAAGGGCCAAATGTACAACACCATGGGCCTCACTCAAGAGCTTAATACACATCATGATGGGACTTCACATGGGCCTAACATATAGGTGCTATGGCCGAGGGAGTTAAGTATTCTCTTGCTCCTCCCGTTCTCTGCTCGATCTATAGAGGCTTTGGAGAAATTACATGCCAAGTAAAAAGCCCTTCTGTCGGTTTCGCTTCAACTTACATGTCGTGGCATTACTTTTTTTGGTTGGCTTGGTGCTACTTTCCCTGGACTTTCAAAGTACTGCAAGAGGCTTATGTTCACCCTTCACAAGTCCCTCTCTACTTTTTAAAAAAGAGATCTTACGACTAGGCAAAAGATACCATTTCCTCTGATGCCAAGATAAACTACTTCCACTTTGGCCTACCTAGTTACATTGTAGATACGAAGAAATCAGACACGGAATCACTCTCTTTAGCAGAAAGGGGATTTTTTTGTCAATTAGATCATGTAGTCTCTCGCTGAGGGAAGGGACCGAGTTCTGGCGAGAACCGTACTATCCTAGCTGTTTTGCCCATCAATTCGGCTTCGATCAGGCAGTGCCAGAAGATTGTGGGTTGGTTACTCAAAGAATGCGGAGCTACAACACTAGCCCATTTAATTGGGCAATGATTTGGAAGCAATTATTGGGACAGGCTAATTCTTCCTTCATTATTCCAGGCTGCAATCGTACTCCTAGGGTGTCATACAATCATATGAGATGGTGGGTGCACCAATCATACTTGGTTAGAAAGGTCTGCTAGTGACTAGGCCCATATGGCTCTCATCCCCTGGGCTTAAGGGTTGCACCATTGAAGCGAAAGTCGATTTCATCGTAGTGACCAGTCATGCCCCCTCCGCTGGTCATCATTGTGTCACAATATCTGTGGATGAACCTATTTGTGAAGTAAAGCCTGATAACACTCTCGAAAGATGGATAACATATGGTGATACTCGTGAATTTGAACAAATTCCTCTCTATTGTCCATGAAGAGAAGAGGTTACAGAAATACTTCCCCTTAGCCAGAGAATATAGCCAATCCTCAAGATCAACCATCTTCTTCCACCCATCTTCAACAACAGCCAACTTCTTCTCCTGTCTCTAGGACCGTTCACCCTCAACAGCAACTAACTTCTTCTCCTGTCTCTAGGACTGTTCACCCTCAGCAGCAGCCAACTTCTTCTCCGATGACAAGGTCTTGAGCACGTGCCTAAGCTTCTCCTCAAGAAAGGACCACTACTACTACTTCTTCGGTTTTGGCCACCGCAGATACTCAACCGGAGAGTCCCTAGTCTCTTCCTTCCAAAGGGAAACAAATTGTTGTTGAGGAGTCTAGTGCAGAAGATTCAGATGGTGAAAGTTTAACTTCTTCATCTGGACATACTATGTCCGATGAAAGCGAGACAGAGGGAGAGAATCAAGAAGATGATTATGAGGAGGGAGAAGTTGATGTCAGCGGTGAAGATAATATAATTACAGAAGATGTTCCCACTGACTTAGGACATATCCTCCTAACCTCTGAGGCCGTTCCTGCAAAAACTTCACCCATCGCAGGGGAAGAAGAAGAAGAAGAACCCCTAGACTATGGGGAATATGGTTATTCATCAAACGTGCTATCTTTTGAGAGGTTTCTGCATACAAATTGGTACTGATCAAAAACTCCATATTAGCTATTGTTGAGATGTTCAAAGGTCCTGATCAATGGTCAGATTTGGCCGTCGCTTTAGATGTCCTGGATAGTGCTGCACGGATGGCCAAAGTTGATGTTTCTTCCATACCCGATGCTCTTCTAAGATTCCATAATTCGATAGCTGCTCTGTCATCAGCTAAAACTGTGATCATTCCGCCTGAAATTTTAGAATACAAGAAGCAACTTGCGTACTCTAAGGAGAGTTTCTCAGATTGCTCCCATTGTCCCTTGCCATGATCAAGAACAATTATCTTTGCGAGAGCAACTCAAGAGTTTTACTGATGACAAGACAGTTATCCAGTATCGCATTACTCTTCTGAAGTAAGAAATCACACAGTTGGAGAGCAAAGTTTGGAGGTAGATTTGAACATCGAAAGAGTACAAGGGAAGATGCAGTGTAGCCTTCATTCTGTAGACTCTGAAAGATCTGAATTGGCTAGGAATGAAGAACTTATTGCCTCTTTGGAAGAAAAGCTAGTTGGCATCCCAGATCCTATAAGAATGATTTCAAATGCCAGGCTAGAACATGCAGCCACTCAAGTTAATCTTCAAGAAAAATTGTAACAATACTTAGCAACGCTAGGCATTACAGGAGAACTATGAGATGTATAACTTTGATATTTCCTATTTTTGTTACTATAAATACTTTCAGAATTGCAAGTTACACAAGTATCTCATGATATTTTGATAATAATGCTCTTGCCTTGCTTATGTGATGATTGATGTATTATGCCCTTTTATTTTTATTTGCTTATGATTTGTTAGCAAGGGATTTTCTAAATGATCCTTGTCTTAATTGGCGGTGCTAAATTTTAGTTTAGTCAGTTACACAGTTTAAGCTCTTGAGTAATGGAGCCCACGCAGTTTTTTAGACTCCTGAGTAGTGGAGTCAGGTCTCACGTGATGGTCTCTATAACTCTTTGGAGTTCACTGGACTTCTCACAGCTTGGAGAGTTTACAAACCGTGATCCATCAGAGGGGCCCAGTGAAGCTACTGGGGCCGTGAACTCGGTTGGAATTATGCACAGGGTTGGCCAGAGTAACTCTCTAGAGTTCACGGGGCTTACAAGGTGACCTTCAGGGTACCAAATGTAGGGCCGCCAGTCCATCAATGAGTAGGTTTAAGCCCTTCCTCATGAGTTAATACTAAAATCAAGCCAAAGATCTGGGGGGTCTTACGCATGGTTGACCTATCTATGGACATGTCCAAAGAGCTCACACTGCGGCCCACATTTTCTTTGTCTGTAAGGTCGAGCCCATTCACGAGAGGGCATTTTTCTTCATTCCCCATGACGCTGCTGGAAAGCTATACAGATGACATTGGTCTCACGCATGACTGGCCGTTGAGGACTTTTTGGCTTTTTAAGGCTTTTGGTCACCAGCTCCGTCAGCTGCCCACATGAGTATGCATATGATGGCCTTTATGGGCTTTTTAGGGCAGCTGGCTTCTCGCCGCTGCCCGAATGGTGAAAATGATAGGTCTTATGTGTAGTTGGCCATATGAGGCTTGATTGGGCTGCCTTAAGGAGTAAGCTACTATCGCTGTCATCGACTTTATATGTGGCCGGCTGTATAGTTCATTTTACCGCCAAATTTGATGAATCAATAATTGATATTTCGCCATTGCTGATGATGTTCTGGGAACATTCATGTTATGTTTAGAATAAAGTATCAACATGGTGATGATAACAATTTCGATAAAATCAGCATGTATAAGCAATCGATGATAACAGCGATAGCTGTTAACTTTGACGGTGAGATAATCATCGATGTTTGGTGATCGTCACTGCTAGGTAGCAAACATCAATGCTTTGGCGATGAGCAATCGTCAATGCTTTGGCGATAATCATAGATGCTTCTAATATGTTTAGGAAGCTTCTTGAAAATTTGCATGCTCTTTTTATTCATTCTCATGAGGGTGAGTACATGGCTTCGTCTTTCGCAGTCCCTTTGCTTTTTTACTTGCCATGCCCCCTTTTGATGCAGAACATTATTCTGATAATATTCTGAATCAAAATCAACAGCATCTTCAGGGACGATATCGTTTGATGAAGTAAGCATTGACCGGTATACTGATACCTCGTCCAGTGTGATCTACGACTCTATACGCTTCATTGGAGTACACTTCTTTGATTATGTATGGCCCATCCCATTTAGACTCAAATTTGCCCCCTGTTTGACGAGTGCCACTATAGGTCTTTTCAACATCAACACCACATCCCCCTTTTTGAAAGAGCGATATTTGACTCGTTTATCAAAGGCGGCCGATATCCTTGCCTCATACGATTACAATCACTGTTGGGCTGCCAAGCGATTGTCATCAAGCAAATCCAGCTCTCTCAGCCTTAATTTTACATTTTCATCATCTGTAATAGACTGGTGTACTGCCACTTTGAGTGACGTAACTTGTATTTCAATTGGGATTATTGCTTCTACACCATAGACTAGCAAATACGGTGTCGCTCTTGTTGTTGTCCGATGAGTAGTTCTGTATGCTCACAATGCTTCTTGTAATTTTTCATCCCAATCACGTTTGTTTCCCGTCACTATCTTCTTTAGTATCTTGACTATCATTTTATTAAACGCTTCTCCTAATCCATTGGCCGAGGGATAATAAGGTGTTGAAAATGAATGATGAATGCTGAAATTCTGACATAGTTTTTCCATGCCTATGTTTTTCAAGGGCGTACCATTATCTGTGACAATTTTCTTCAGAATACCATGGCTGCATAGTATTGCGTGTTGGATGAAATTAACCACATCTTTTTCCTTAACATTGCGTAATGCAACTGCTTCTGTCCACCTAGAGAAATAATCTATTGCTGCCAAGATATATTGCTTTCCTTTAGACGAAGGTGGATTTATAGGATCAATGATGTCAAATCCCCAAGCTGAGAAGGGCCACGAAGCGACTGACTGATGTAGGTCTTCCGAAGGAATGTGTATAACATCTCTATGAATTTGACATTCATGACACCGCTTTGTATAATCTATCGCATCTTGAAACATGGTAGGCCAATAATACTCCATTCGATGTATTCTATGGAATAAATTTCGACCAGCTTGATGTGCCCCATATTCTCCGGAATGTGCTTCTCGCAACATCTGGCCCACTTCTTATTTGTCTAAGTAACATAGCAGCATTCCGTTGTGGGATTTTCTGTATAGCACCTCGCTGCATATGACGAATCTGCTTGACCTTTATTTAATTTGCTGTCTTTGCACTGAATCTTCGGGCAAGATATTATATTTGAGATAATTTATGGAAGGCTGATGCCAATCATCTGTCATTACCTCTAAACATGATAGAGGAAGTGTCTCCATAACTTCATCAATGACTTCTGAAGATGGAAAAAATCTTCTCTCTTCTATAGTGACTTGGAGAGGACTTCGATTTGGGCAGGACAAGGCCGCTGCTAAACTGGCCAAAGCATCTGCTCTTGTATTTTCAGATTGCGGTACATACTTGATTTCGACATGATAGAGCTGTTTTAACAACTGCTGGGCTTTCCGACAATATGGTAAAAGTTCTTGCTTTCTTACCTCAAATTCAGTCGTTAATTGATTTATAATTAATTTAGAATCTCCAAAGATATGTAGCATTTTTATCTCCATTTCTTGAGCCATTTCCATGCCAATGATGAGGGCTTTGTATTCGGCCTCATTGTTTGTGCATATAGTACCCAACGTGAAGAAGTAAGGTAGCAAGTCACCTTTAGGAGTAATGAATATCACTCTTACCCTTGCTCCTGATGCTCGAGCACCGCCGTAAAAATACATCTACCTCGGGATTTGTGACTCAGCCAACAGAACTTGTTCATCTGGAAAGTCATCACTGATGGTTTCACATTCTGCAACAGGGTGCATTGTAAGGAAGTCCGCCACTACTTGTCCTTTTACTACCTTTGCCGGCTCGTACGTAATAGTATACTCTGAAAGCAACAACATCCATTTGGCTAGTCTCCCAGACAACATCAGCCTTCTCATCAAAAACTTTATCGGATCTGCTCTTGAGATCAAAGTTATATCATAGGAGAGACAATAATGTCTCAATTTCTGAACAACAAATATCAGCACCAGACACTCTTTCTCGATCGGAGAGTAGTTGCATTCTGCACCCATCAGAGTTCAGCTTAAATAATAAAGAGCAGTTTCTTTCCCAGCTTCATTCACCTGAGCTAACAAAGCTCCTAAAGAATTCTCAGCCGCAGATATATACAAAATCAGCGGCTTCCCTTTTATTGGAGTTGTCTGTACTGGCGGCTGTTTCAGCAATTCCTTTATTGAGTCAAACACATTCTGGCAAGCTTGGTCCCACACGAATTCTATACCTTTCTTCATTAAATGAGAAAATGGCTGACATCTCCCAACTAGATTTGAAATGAAATGGTGAATGTATGCCAGTTTTCCTTATAAACTTTTCAATTCCTTTAGTGTTTTCGGTGGTGACATATTTTGAATAGCTAGAACTTTCCCTAGATCGATCTCAATTCTCTTATGCCGGACAACAAAACTGAGAAATTTACCTGAAGATACTCCAAATGCACATTTAGCTGGATTCATCTTTAGCTGTTTCTTTTTGAGTCGACGAAAAACTGATGCCAAATGTTCGCGATGCTCCTGATGATCTCTTGACATGACCACCAAGTCATCGACATAATATTCAACATGCTTGTGCATCATGTCTTAGAAGATATTCTACATCGCCCTCTGATATGTCGCCTCGGCATTTTTAAGACCGAATGGCATAACTTTATAATAGTAAATTCCCAGTGACGTTCTGAATATTGTTGCTTCTTC
Organism: Magnolia sinica; assembly: GCF_029962835.1. Taxonomy (NCBI): domain Eukaryota; kingdom Viridiplantae; phylum Streptophyta; class Magnoliopsida; order Magnoliales; family Magnoliaceae; genus Magnolia; species Magnolia sinica. The sequence continues at coordinate 80,126,813 of NC_080573.1, forward strand.
GTCTTAAGGTGCCATTCTAATCTGATTATACCTTGCATAACCATCCATGAAGGACATGATAACATACTGGGTCGTACTGTCAATCAGTAATTCAGTGATTGGAAGAGGAAAGTCATCTTTCGGACAGGCCTCGTTCAGTCTCTGAAGTCAATACACACCCTGACTTGTCCATTTTTCTTCTTCACGGGGACAATATTCAATATCCACTTGGGATACTTGACCTCCCTGATAAACCCAACCTTTATCAACTTATTGACTTCTTCTTCTATCAGGGGAACCAAGTCTAGATGAAATCGTCTTTGCACTTGCTTAACCGACCTTTTCTCTTTAGAGATATTTAATCAGTGCAGTGCTACGGAAGGTTCTAAGCCCGGCATCTCTGCATACGTCCAAACGAAGACGTCTTTATTTTCCTTACGGAGCTGAATGTATTTTTCAAACTATTACTTAGAAAGATCGGCACTGATGAATGTGTTCCTTGGCTCTTCTTCAGTACCCAGGTTTATCTCACGCAAACTGTCTATTGTCGGCTGCCCCCCTTCTTCCATCTGATTCAGAGCCATTTCAGGATGCTCAACTGTTTGAGGACCCTCTTCTGATAATCGTTCGGTTGTAACCATATTCACTGATGATTCTGCTCCCAGTCCTTGAATTTTTCTTCAATTTTCCTAGCCGACCCCAATAGGAATTTGAATTCCTCTCCCATGATTCAAGCCGGTGGGTTCTTCGTAATTAAACTCCAAGCCGGTGTTAGCTTAGATTTGATTAGTAAAGAGAGATAATATTTATACAAAAAAAAAAAAAATTTCCTCTGGAGGATTTCATTAATTCAGGGAACCTTTATAATTTAGGAAACAATATATCACAAGTCCTTAATTGCGTCACTTAGGGAAAAGGAAAAAAAAACCTAGTACAAATGTACATGCGCACAAATACATATGAAAGCAAGAAATGAAGTTCAATGCTTGTTTGGGAGTTCAAGTTGTTTTGTAATAGCTTATTGTTTTTGTAGCGGGTAGCATTAGGATCCTTGGTATTTGTTAAGGATAGGAGTCTCGTGGAGTCATTGGGTGTCAAACTACTAGCATGGCTAGCATGTTATGTTGCGCAACTTGCAAATGTTTGATGCTAGCAACACAAAACTACAAAAAGAAACATCCAAAGCAAAATAACCAAACCAAATGCAAGAGACAAGACGTGGAGAGATTTACATGGTTCAACAATATACCTACAACACTGGACAGCAACACAGAGACTTATACTTCACTAAAAAAAATAAAAATAAGAGAAACCAAATTATAAGACTTACATCTTTCTTCCATTGCACAATAAATTTCTCACTTAGAAAACCCTAGAAGAAGTTCTATCTAAAAGATATACTCTCTCTACCATGCTTCTCCTTATCTAGACAATAGGAGAGAACATATCTTAGAGTCTTAGAAAAACTGGACATCACTTGACCACACGTACATACACATGTAGGCATGAAGGGGGAAAAGGAGAGAACGTCTCCATATAGAAGACACATGAGGAGTGTTGACGTAATTTTTCGGTGGATCTGATGTACGGGCCTTCCCTGGAACTGTAGAAGTAGAAAATAGGGACAAAGGAAGCCCTAGTTATCATAGGGGACTCTTCAATGCCTAAGTCAAGATCGAGGTCTTTGAGAAGGGAATCAGATCTTTCAGAAAGTTTTCAACGTATCTTTGATGATGATGGTGCCTCTATTTATAGGAGATTCTGTATATTAATCAGGTTGGACTCGTCCCTAATTTTGCGCCTGTAATCCAGGATTTTCGTATGATGAGGGGTTCCCGAGATTATCGGGATATGATATTATCCATCAGAGATATCGAAAGATCCCCCAGGATGTTAGGAGTTTAATCTAATCTTCTAGGTCGGCCTTAGGTCTTATTAGGCTCAGGGCTTAGTGGTCCTAAGATATGTCAGAAGAGTTGGTCCATTCCATAAGCCGACTCGTTGACTTGTTCATTTTTCCCCCAATAAGGAGAGAGAGAAAGAGACATCTCCTATTGGGAGACATTAAGGCTCAAATAACATGTTACATGTTTGTTGCAATCACAGAGCATTAGAGCGACCATAGATGAAAAGTGCATAAAAATATGTACAACTTGGCATCAAGATAGTCATAAATTATAAAATGCTTATGTATAACATACCTAGTCGAATAGTTTCTCATTGCGCTTTCTCAGTTGAGATTTTTGTATTCAAGCACTACCTATGTCTAATGTGCGAGGGAATGCAAGTGTGGCATTTAGTTGCAACCAATAAGTCTAGCACCTTCAGTTAGGTGCAGGGTCCTTGGCGCCAAGTGTAGATGGTCCAATGTAGAAGTGCCAACAATTGAGGTTTTATAGTGTTGACGTTTCAAGGCTAAGCTAAGTCATGAATGTGAGTAGGGCTGTACACAAGCAGAGCTAGCTCGGTAGCTCGGTTGACTCGACTTGAAAAAGCTCGATTCAACTTGATTTGAAACTGAGTTCGAGCCGAGTTGAGCTTATTTTTTGAGCTTGAAAAAATTTCGAACCGAGTTTGAGCTTGCCTGAGCTCGACTCGACTTGGATCGAACCCAACTCGAATCGAACTCGGATCGATTCAGTTTGGTGACTCGAATACTTTGATATTGCTGTTGCTCACCAAGTGTTTGATGAAATGACTCAATGAAGTGTGGCTGGTGGCAAGGAAGGTATGTATATGAAACAAATAATCTTTTTTTTCTTGATTTTTATGTTGCTTATAAGGTGTTTGATTAAATACCTGTAAAACCATTGTTGTTATTTTATATACAGTGAGATTTTGAAGGTGCAGACCATGTGTTTGTGAAAATATTACGTAGGCGAACTCGACTTGAACTGGCCCAAGCTGTTGACTGAACTAAGCTGAGTTAACCAATCAGGCTTGAGGACCAAGCTGAGCCAAGTTTGAGCTAGGGTCAGTAAGTGGCCGAGCTGAGTCGAGCTATGCCAAGCTTGACTCGGTTCGACTCGTGGACACCTCTAAATGTGAGCAACAATGCACATTTTCTCCATGAACAAAGCCTGTGAAGGAAGTCTACAACAAGTGCAGAGCTTTCTTCCAAAGAGATATATACAACAAGTGCATGGTCTCTTCTTGAAAGAGTGGCACTATTCAAGCCAAATCAACACTCACCTTAGCTGAGGAGAGCTAAAGTGAAATATGAGAGCCTGAAGTTTCAAGAAGATCACTTGTTTAAACAATAAGCTTGGAGGAGATATATAGATGATTAAGCCCACATGTTATATGATTGTATGAGAAAATTGTAAGATACCAGTCTTTCACATTTTTTTGATAGTACACGTGTCATGTCCTAAACTCGGGAACCGGACTCTTCTAGATGTCGAATCCGGTGTCGACAGCATCTGTAGTATCTCATTCTCGGCTTCTAACTCTCATACACTAAGTTCCGATCTTGGGATCCTACAAGGAGGATTCTGGGTGATTTTTGTTAAAGAAGCATAACTTCAAGTATGCCCAAGTTATAAAACATCATCACCACATATCCACTAATATAATCTTTGAGTACAGTGCCGAAAGGGAAATACATGATATAACAAAACTTTAAAAGATCAGACACATGCTCCTGCCTTAATGCTGCTACGGTCTAGCATAACCCGCACGTAATGAACGTGCGTAAGCTTACAACGAAGCTTAGAGAGTGCGTGTGTGAGCAAACAATGTATGCGTTAAGCATACAAATGTTAGAGTAAGTGAAAATGATAGAAGGATAAACTGGAAAGTCCATAAATGATGTTAGCCATACCATATTTATGTAATGCAAGGTCTATGTGGTCAAATGTCATTTGCTAGAGATGCAATAAAAACATGTTTATCCTCAACTAGTCCACATATTAGAATAGTTTGTAAGTGCTTATATTTAAGCACATTACAGTTTGTCAAATTTTGTAGTCCTGTTAGGATAGAAAGCTCTACTGAAGACAAGTTATCAACTTGATCGAGCGTCCGGAAAGAAGACTCAACATCTCAAGGCCAAATCATTCATGGTTTGAAGTTCAAAACACTTGTATGAGTCAACCTTCATGTGATATAAACCTAGTTTGACCATAGGTTAGGTGTATTGCACACATGCATAACAATAATCATATTTTATGTTAAATATACTCAAGTTAGGCCAGCCCGATGCTTGGTTCGGCTAGCTTAACTGACTGCGGCCAACCCTATAATATTCGGTCAAAAAGGCAAATCTGAAAAGATTTTTTTCGGCCTGTTCGGCTAGCTGGAACTAAGGTTCGGCCAGTCGAACATGACCTTCGGGCAGCCCAAGGTGGGTTCGGTCAAGTTTCCAGCAATGGCACAGTTTCAGATTTTAGGCAAATTGGGCCAACCGAACTTGGGTTTAGGCTAGCCGAAATTTTGAAAGATATTATCCCGCGAAATTCAAATTTTGTTAAAACATGATCTTTGGAATTCATCCAGCCGAATCGATTCTCAGGCCAGCTGAACTTCACAGATCCTTGGTTATAAATAGAGACTCTTTCTTACACTTTCAACCATGAAAAATCATAGATCTATTCAGTGTTGTAAAGAGAGAATTTTCAAGCCTCCTTAAGCTATTTGTGTTGTAATTCTTATATTTGTTTTAGCTAATAATATTCTCTTTCTCAAGTTAGATTAAACTATTTTAATAGAGTAATCCATACTCTACTTTGAGAAAAGGGAGAATCGAATTTACAATATTAGGGCATCATTCATTTTATTAAAAATACATTAGATCCATTTATTTCTTTTTGGGTTGAACTCATACAAAGACTTCATTTACATCTAAAGAAGAAGATCGCTACATTCAAGCTACAGTTACGACTTCGACTCGCCAATCGAAGATAAGTACTGTCTTTTCATTTATTTCAGTTTGGGTTTTTTTGAGATAGCCCGAAAATCTCAGTGGGTTTGTTTGTGGTGACCTCGTGAAAATCACAAAGTGGGTTTAATTTTGATAGGTCATGAAAATTGCAATAACTGTATTAGGTTGTTAAGGTGACCCTAAAAACCTTGAAATATTGAAAGCCAAAATTGCGAGTGTAGTAAGTTTAGGAGTGGAGTAGGTTGCATTGAGGCACTGAACCATTATAATTTTTTTGTGCATTGTGGTGATTGATTTTTATTACTTGTGCATATTTTGTGCTTCATTTATTCTTGCGATAGTTTGATATTTTGATTTCAAAGACATCGTGAAATAATGTTTTCCTACCTAAATCTTTTAGGTAAAGGTTGTCCTACGAACTTTTGACATCCAGAATTTAATACTTTACACAATTGTATTTATTTGATTTATTATTCTGCATTGGATAGAAATATTTGGCATAGTCCTATTCACCCCCCCTTTAGGACATCTATAGCTCGTCCTTTCAAGTGGTATCAGAGCGAGGTTGCTCTTTTTGGGATTAATTTGCTATAGCTAGATCAAATTTTGATAGTCTAACCATTTCCAGGCCACTTTCCTTTGATGGCTTAAACTATTCCTATTGAAAAGCTAGATGAAGATTTTCCTCAAATCTATTGATGAAAGTGCGTGGCAAGCCACCATGACCTAATGGGTCCTTCCAATGTTGGAAGTAGTGGCTGAAAATGGAACCAAGTCCATGAAAGAACTAGCTTATATTCTTTGGACTACAGGTCAGAAAAGCGAAAGTAGTGCTAATGCAAAAACACTTTATGCTGTTACTTGTGCTCTATCACTAGACGAATTTACAACAAACATTTCTTTTGATACAACAAAACAAGCTTGGGATATTCTCGAAATAACACATGAAGGAACTAACATTGTCAAAAAATCTAAGATTCAAATCCTTACAACAAGGTTTGATGAAATCCATATGGAAGAAAACAAGTCATTCATGGATTTCTTTACTAAACTAAATGACATTGTTAATTCCATGTGGGGTCTTGGAGAAAAAAGTCTTTGAAAGCAAGGTGTGTGCAAAAATTCTACTATCGCTTCTTGACATGTTCAATTCTAAAGTCACTGCGATACAAGAATTGAGGGATATAGACACAATGAAGGTAGATGAATTAGTTGGATCTCTACAAACCTATGAGCTGAATTTTTAAGCTCCCAAAAGTAAGTTCATAGCCCTTAAATCCTCAAAATCAAAATCTAAAGACTCGGATAATGAAGAGAATGAGGATGACATGGTTATGATGGCTAAAAAGTTTTATAGAAATTTTAAAAAATAGATTTGATTTTCAAAAACTGATTAACAAGAGAAAAGGAAATACTTGGAAATCAAAATCTAAAAACTCTCAATGCTTCAACTGCTCTGAATATGGGCATCTAGCTGCAAAGTGTCCTAAGAGTGATAAATTTAAAAGAAGAGGCATGATCGCCACGTTGAATGAATTGTCTGAATCTAAATCCTATTCAGAAATTGACGAATCAGATCAAGAAACTGAAAATGATCTAAAGGCCTTCATGACCATAGCTAGAATCACTTTTACATATGAAGATGAAACTTCTGATTATGAAACACCTGGAAGTGATATTAAAAATGAAGAAGATCTTCAAATTGCCTATGATGCCTTATATAAAGAGATTTGTAAGATTGGGGAAAAATTAAAAATTCAAAAAGATAAATTTGCTGATTAAAAATTAGAACTTGAAAAATCTATTTTGGAGAAATCTCATTTTTTAAAAAAAAATTGTTTTGAGAAAACTAAACTAGAGTTAAATCTAAAAAATTCTAAAATTCAAGATCTCAAAACTGAAAATAAAAACTTACTATTAGAAATTATTTCTCTTAAAAATTCTAAAGAGACTTAGATATATACCCAGGGTGACCAGAGACTTGAAAAACTGCTAACTACATCTCGTCAAAGTAGTGACAAATCTAGCTTGGGATATATCAAGAATCGTTCAGAAAAATCTAAAAATACTGCTCCTATATTTGTTGAAGGTGAATCTTCAAAATCTAAAGCAGAAACTACGAAGGAAATAAAGAAGATCAAAAAACCTTGTCAAAAATCTTTTTATCTAAAAACTAAGCCCAACTATAAAAGGAAAAATTATAATCTTTCTCTAGCAGATAAGATAGTGGACTTACTTAAGGAGCTCTTGAAATCTAACTCTAAAACTAATAGAGTAAGTAAGAATAAAGAAAAATCTTACTCTCAAACTAATCATGTTATTAGAGATCCTCCTAAACCTAAAACCATATTGAAATGGGTTCCAAAAAATAAGTGTCTAGTTATTCATACAGCCTTCAAAGCTAGTAGCCATTTGAGATGGTACCTGGACAATTGATGCTCTAGACAATGTAGGTGATAAGGCGATACTATCAGACATCAATCAAATTGATGGTGGCTCAGTAACATTTGGAGATGGAAGCAACTGCAAAATTAGCAGAAGAGGTAATGTAAAACTTCCTAATCTTCCTGTTTTTAAAGATGTCTTATATGTTGAAGGATTGAAACATAATTTGCTTAGCATATCTCAAATCTGTGAGAATATTCATAGCGTTAAATTTTCAAATCACGGATGTGAGATAATTAATAATCAAAGTCATATAATATTAAATGGTCGAAGAACCTCTAAAAATTGCTATATCATTGATGAATCATGTTTCTCAAATCGCTCTTGCTATATGGTCCAAACAGACGAAATTGAACTATGGCATCAATGTCTTAGACATGTGAACTTTAGAGATCTATATAAACTAAGCAAGAGAGATTATCTTTGAGGCTTACCCAAGTTAAAAAAAATTGGAAAAGAAAGTATGTGGTACCTGTCAAATAGGTAAACAAATCAGGAGTAGTCACAAGAAGGTGAACTCCTTAACCATTCATCACATAAGTATAATTAAACAAATGCTCAAATAAAATACCAAACACAATCATGTATAATACTTTGGTTTCCCTACTCTACTCCTAGTGGACGCACTCAACCCATGAAATGTACTTCATTTCATTATCGAAAGTTTTAAATTAAGTTCACCTCAAATCTTTATAATCCTACACAAAGACTAGCTTTCACAAGAGACTCCACGTGGTTTTTTATAAGCTCTCCACGAACCTCGTCCCACACAAGAAGCTATTGACATACACTCTTGCTAGATGCTCCCGTAAAAGAGTTTAGTTGGTTTTCTATAGGCAAACTAACAACCTCAATCCTATCTAAGGACCTACGTCTACTCCCATTGGGGGGCTCATTTGGAGACTAACAGGTATAAACTTGTGTCCAGTGGCCTACATAAAGACTTTAATTTAGGCCCTACACTAGAGCCAAGGTCCGACAAAAGAACCTAGTCAATTTTGGCAATTCAAACTCTTACACTCAATCCTACACAAGGAAGGAGTGTATACGAACTATTACGTATGACAATTTACTAGATTAAGCCCATTTTGTAGCACATTCTCATGTTGCTTGATCGATGCTCTCCCGTACTTCAATCAGCTTCCCTTTGCTCCATCGACCATGATGTCGATGCTTTGCTAAGGCTTCAGCTCCAAGATCAAACATTTTGCATGTGATGCTCCGATGCGGTGACCAAGGTGATGGGAGGTTGGGTAAAATCTCCTACAAGTAATGAAAAGTTGTAAAGACTAGGGGATTCTACTTGATGGACACTCTAGATGTTGATAAACACTTGGATTTACTAAGAAAAATTATGTATAAACTTTATAGAGGGCTTGAGACTATGGTCTTCTTATAGAGGAGCTTGGAATGCTTATTGAAATAAATAATCATTAAGAAGAGAACATGAATCTCATTGGGATAGAGCCTTAAGGTTTGGTATAGTTTAGGATGCACTAGGGTTTTTAAAATGCCAAAATCTATTATATGCACAAAGATCCGGTTGATAGATTTATAGCAAAAAAATGCTCCAATGAATTTATAACGGTTAGTCTTCGGTCGCACCAAATTTAGATAATAAAGCTGTTGGGCAGACTTATGAACTTTTGGTCGCACCAAAAGAGGCCTTCGATGTGCCTGAAGGTGTCACTCGGTTACAGCCGAATTACTCGAAATTCTACACTAGCACTTTGTCCTATTTTAGCCATTTTTGGTCGGACCAACGGTGGGTTCAATGAGACTGAAGGTTGCTGAAATTGTGAAGTTTCTTCAGGAACACGGGACCTCTAAAGTCAGTCTAAGGATGGTCAATTTAGACTCTTATGACTTAAGGAATAATTAATAAATAATTTACCTTTTGAGTTTAAAATAATTTAGATGTTTAAGTTGTTTTAGGTCAAGGGTTAGGTCACCAAAGTACCATATTTACTTGTTCTTTGTTTCTTAATGCTCCACATTCACTTGTATCTTCAGTCTTTAGCTTTTAAAAGTTTAAACAACTACATGACACAAAAACTCATGTGATTCATAAATTGATTACATAAATTAGTACACTATCATCTTAAATGACCCTGAATTTTAGGTAGTCACATCTTTTAAAGGTAGTACTGGCCTGAACACATTTATAAGACAACCCTGAGCACATTAATTAGACAACCTTCTCCACGTAGCTACCACATGTTCAGGAATATTAAATCTACCCTACCTACCTAATGCCGATGAACTGGCCAGCCTCAACTTTTAGCTAGAGACTTCCACAGCCAAATACAATGCAGGTATTTGATCTTGAATTTCTGTACTACAATTTGATGTCCAATGGCCCCAGGTTGCTGTATTCAATTGTCTTTTCAAACCTGCACGTAAATAATTGATTTGAAACCAAAACCGATGCGGATTAGCGGGTTTACCACACACCACCGACCTGGTGCCGTGGGTACGTGTGAGCCAATACAACCACCAGATCCGAGTTGTATTAGATAGCCCCACAATAATGTATTTATTATGTCCACACTGTTCATCCATTTGACAAGATCATTTTAGAGCAAGAAACAAAAATGAATCATATCCAAATTTCAACTAGACCACACTACAAATAGCGGTGGGTACAATGATTCTCATCATTAAAACATTCATAGGACCCACCATAAATTTTATTTTCCATCCAATCTGTTCGTAAGGTCACAAAAATCTGGATGAAGAGGAAAAACAAATATCATATTCATCCAAAACTTCTGTGAACCCAAATGGGTTTCAATGGAAGAAGTTCAATCCCTACTTCTTTCTGCAGTGTGTCCACTTGATTTTTTCCATCTTATTTTTTGGCTCAAGACTTACGATGAGCTCGCCAAATGGATGGACGGTTTGGATATAACACATACCTCATGATGGGACCCATAGAACTTGGTGACGGCAACACATCAACTAGGTCCGAGGTATGTGGTACACCAACTAATTCGCTTCCAACCAAAGCATAGTGGCTCCATTTGAGCGTTGACACCACTGCGGTAATGACCCTTCCTATACTGAGCTCTGGTATTGGTCAGTGCCCAAAGAGTTCGGTAAGTCCCCACCAAGATATATTCACAATGTCCATCCTCATCTTGGGATCACTTTAGGACATGAGCCCAGAAAATGAGGCAGGTACATATCTCAGGTGGACCCAACAAAAGAAATGGTGGTGATTTGCCAACCATTAAAAAATTACTATGGCCCACTAAAATGTTTATTTGCCATCCAATCTATTGATTAGGTCACATAGACGTAAATAAAGAGAAAACATAAATATCAACTTAATCCAAAACTTTTGTAGCCCAAAAAAGTTTATAATGGTGTGCATTCAATCACCGTTGTATCTTATGGTGTGGTCCACCTGAGATTTTGATCTACCTCATTTTAGGCTCATTTGCTTTGAAATTATCTGAAAAAAATAGATGGATGACATGGATTAGACACATACATGATGATGGGTCTATGGAGCTCATTCCCACATCAATCACTACCGAGCCGGGTACTGGGGGGGTCACTACTGAATGACGCTGAGGAGAGCTAAATCTTGAGATCTGGGTAGTCATGTTCAGTCTCTGATTAAAAATTTATTTGCCCACCTACTCCTAACCACTTGATGGTATTTTAAATGGGATATCAGTGAGTGAGTGGCTTATTCATATGATTTATCTAAACCGTCCATTAGGTTAGGTTCACTTTCTTCCCCTAGCTTGAAAAAATCATACCGATCATAATTAGAAATTGCCTAATTGGTGGCAGGTAGAGCTGCACACGAGTAGAGTTAGATCGGTAGCTCGCTCGACTCGACTCAGATTGAAGTTGAGTTTGAACCGAGTTGAGCTGATTTTTGGAGCTCAAAACAAGTTCGATCTTGCCCCAGCTTGACTCGACTCGACTCAACTTCAATAATGCTCGAACTCGGCTCGACTCGGTTCAACTCGGCTCAACTCAGTACAGGGTATATATACCATTCAAAAAAAAAAACCCTTCCCTACCCATTTTCAAAAAACATCTCGCTCGATGCCCGCACGAACCCTAGACCCTAACCCTCTCTTCCTCACTCTCTCTCAGTCCGGCGAAGCTCCTCCCTCTCTCTCTCTCTCTCTACTCTCTCCCTCATCCTCCCTTACCCGCACAGCCGTCCGATCTCCCTACTCTTTCCCTCCTCCCTTACCTGCACAACCCTCTCTACTCGTCTCTCTCCCTCCTCCTCCCTTACCCGCACCGCCGCACGGCCGCCCCTGCCACTGTAGCTTGCTAGTTCGGTTGCCCCTGTGGCCCTGCCACTGTAGCTTGCCAGTGCGGTCGCCCCTGCCACTGTTCGGTCGCCCTTGCCACTGTTGTAACAAGCTAGTCCGGTAAGCCCTTGTTATTTTGTTGTATGATTTATGTTAGAGAAATCTATATGATTTGGGTGAACTCGAACTCGACTCAAAAACTCAGCTCGAACTCGGCCGAGCCAAGCACAAGCTGTTGTTCCAAGCTCGAAGGCCGAGTTGAGCCGAGCATGAGCTGGGACTCGATCAGTCCGAGTCGAGCACGAGCTAGGCAAAGCTCGGCTCGGCTCGACTCATGTACACCTCTAGTGGCAGGAAAAAATAGATGAACAAAATCCTCATAGAAAATAGGCCCAGTCACTTATGTCTTAGGATCAATCAATTATTGTGATTTTTTGCATGGTAGTGGAGGAAGAGGGGGCCTTAGCTTTATGGAACTAATTGAAATGCAAGTAGGTGCATGGAATGTATGTGGATCAGGTAGTACTCCCACTCGTCCGTTCTTCTGAATGGACACAACTTTTGAGGGGCCATTGTGATGTATGGGTTTAATTTATCCACACTCTCCATCCATTTTTTGCTATATCATTTTAGGGTAAAAGACAAAAAATGAGGTAGATGCAAGGCTCATGTGGACTACTATGCAGGAAGTAGCGATGATAATGACAACCAACGTGAAACTTTCCTAGAGCCCACTGTGATGGTTAATTGCCTTCCACCCTATTTACAAGGCAGGCAGACTTGGATGAAGGGAAAACACAAATGTGAGTTTGATGTAAAACTTTTGTAGCACTCCAAAGGTTCTTAACCATAAATGTTTAATTCCCATTTTATGGTCAACTTGAGCATTTCAATTTCTTTATTTGGCCTATACCCTAAAATGATATGGCAAAATGAATTGATGATGTTAATTAAACCCATACATCAAGGTGGCCCCTTAGAGTGCCCCTCTGTAAGTGCTATGGTTATTTGCTCCTTTTGATTATCAAATTTTGTAGTGCCAAAACCACAGTCCGTGTCTTGTGTAGCACATTGATATATATGTTCAAGGCAATGCATCATACATACAAGGACAATGCTTCAAGTCAAGAACAAAGATCTACTTCATGAAATGCAAGATCAAGTACATTGATTTACCTTTAAGCATCAAAGTTCAATGATTTTAAAGTGACATCAAGACTCAAAGTGAAGCACGATTCAAGTATTACAAAGTCAAACTTCAAAAGATCTCTAGTACAAGCATCATGAACTTCTATGATCGTCCATCATCTGAAGAAAAGAAGGATCAATGTTCATACTTCATGGTTAAGGTATAAAAGACCTTAGATTGACCTCAGGGTAGGTCTTTTCGGATACATAAGTCAATTGCTTATTTTATAAGTATTTTGGTTTGTTCTACGAGTAGTCCTGGACTCTGTTCGACTAGTCCTAGCACTGGCTCGACCAGTCTAAGAAATTCCATGACCAGTCCTAAGTTGTTGCAAAATTTTAAAATTTTTTGGTTGAGCTATGACCAGTCATGGAGTCTGCTTGACCGGTCGTGCGAATAGTGCATGACTCGTTCACAACCAGTCCTGCAACTTTGACTCAAACTCTAGCAACTATTCCTGGCTCCTCACGACCAGTCATGGGCAGGTCACGACTGGTCGTGGAGACCATACGACCGGTCGTGAAGTGCCTACGACCAGTCATGGAATGGTTTTATCCGATCGCGCTCAAAATTTCAAAAATCAGTTCATTCTATGACCAGTCGTAGTGTCCACAGGACTAGTCGTAGATTTGATTTCTGCAACTATAAATAGAGCACGATTTTCAGAGTTTGATATCCAATTCAAGTAAAATCAAGGCATCACTCTGAGAGATAAGTTAGTATTCATTTTAAGCTAAATTGTGCTCATTTGATATTCTCTTTTTATTAGCTTTTTATATTTGATTTTGTTTCTGCATTCCAATCTGATTGAAAGAGGAATTGTGATATTCCACTTCTTGGAATCAAAATCAAATAGAGCTAGCCCAACTTGATTTAATTTAAAATCAATTAGAACCCAGAACCATTTCAAAGTGGGTATTGGACATTGAACTTTTATATTCGAACTTCTTTTCCGACTTGGTTCTTTCGGGTTATAACAAAAGGAGAAATCCAGGTATTTTACATTTATGTAAATCTTCTGTTTTTGGTTTCTTTTGAGATTGAGCCTGAAAAATCTTATTGTGTTTGTTATTTGAGGAAAGCCATAAAACTCAGAGTGGGGTTTTTTGAATTGTGTAATCCCATTAGAAAGACACAATTGTGAGGGTTTTAGGTGAACCTGAGAAAAACCTATTTCATAGTGAACGCTAATATCCACTGTGTGAGGATATTAGGAGTGGAGTAGCAAGCTGTATGGTTGTTGTTTAACAGTTGGTGTACACACAGGTGAACCACTATAACCCTTTGTGTTTTGTGGATGTGTGGTTTATTTTCTATACCTTTAATCATTCAATATTGTGGAATGTATTTGTGGATGTGAATGTTGTAATCTTTTACATTTCAAGCATTGTGGGGAATGTTGTAATAGATTAGATTTCATTTCCTTGTTATTTATTTAATTATTTATTTCTCTGTATTAAGTTTGAGTTTTTGATATAAATATCTTTCTAAGAATCAGGTTGTCTTACCATAAACCTTGGTTTTTGGTGTAAGGTTGTCCTTAGAACAACAATTGTATCAATCTCTCATTACTCATACATTTGAGGTTGCTTTACATTTCAGTATTGTGAATTGATTATAGTGTTATTTTTCCTTTTATTGTTTAAATTCTGCTATTATCATTTTAATTTGGCATAGTCTTATTCACCCCCCTCTAGGACATATAACTTGGCCTTTTCAAGTGGTATCAGAGCCTAATAGCTCATTCTAATTTTTATATTTTTAGATTTATTTCCTGAGCTAATCGATCTAAGCTATTTATAAGATGTCAAATTTTGATAGCCTTTCAGTCACTAGACCTCCACCATTTGATGGCTCCAACTATGCCTATTGGAAAGCCGGGATGAGAATTTTCTTAAAATCCATGGATGAGAGCGTGTGGCAAGCCATAGTGACTGAATGGACCCCTCCTACAATTGGAGTAACTAGTATCGATGGATCCAAATCTATGAAAATCTCACCTTATTTTTCTTGGACCACTCTTCAGAAAAGTGAGAGTAGTGCCAATGCAAAAGCACTAAATGCAATCACTTCTGCACTATTACCGGATGAATTTAAAAGAATTATATCCTGTGATACTGCAAAGCAAGCCTGAGATATTTTAGAAATGACACACGAGAGAACATCATTTGTCAAGAAATCTAAAGTCTAAATCCTCACAACCAAATTTGAGAAAATACATATGGAAGAAAATGAAATGTTCATCGACTTTTATACTAGATTAAATGACATTGTGAACTCTATGTAGGGTCTTGGCGATAAAATCTTAGAAAGTAAGTAAAGAGACTACGCTCACTACCTGAACGGTTCAACTCAAAGGTGACCGCGATCCAGGAACTTCGTGATACGGACAATACGAGGGTAGAAGAATTAGTTGGTTCTTTACAGACTTATGAATTATCTTTTAAAGCTCCTAAAGGAAAATCAATTGTCCTTAAATCTTCTAAAAATATTTATCAAGAAAATAATAATTCTAATTTAGAAAATCCTGAAGATAATATGGCCCTTTTAGCTAAAAAGTTTTACAAAATTTTCAAAAGTAAAAAGAGGGTTGATTTTCAAAAATCTAGTGATAAGAGAAGATCTAAATCTAAAACTTGAAAATCTTTAAAAGATAGTAAATGTTACAACTACCAAGAATATGGGCATTTACCAAATAAGTGTCCTAAAAAGGACAATCCTAAAAAGAAAGGAATATTGGCTACTTGGGATGAATCCTCTGATTCTGAAGCCTCTTTTGAATCAGAAGTTTCTGAAACTGAGTCAGGCGGTGAAGTTAAAGCCCTTATGACTCTAGCCAAGTTCACTTTTTAAGATCATGATGATACAACTAGTGAAGAAAATCTAAATAGTGATCATGAAAATGAAGAAGATCTTTAAGACGATTACAATGCCCTATACAAGGAAAGTTATAAAATTGTTGTTAAACTAAAACTTCAAAAAAAAAGTTTTTAAAACTTAAAGAAAATTTTGATTCTCTTATTTTAGAAAAATCCCACATTTCAGATTGTTTTGAAAATCGAAATGTGATTTAGATTTCAAAACCTCCCTTATTGAAAATCTGAAATCTGAAATTGACAAATTTAAACTTGAAGTCTCTTCACTTTTGAGTTTAAAGGATGCATGGAGGTATGCCCAAGGTGATCCAAAGTTAGAAAAACTTTTGTTTGGATCAAGAAAATGTGACGACCGATCCGGTTTGGGCTATGATAGAAATATTCCTCCTAAACAGAAGAATACTCTTCCTAAGTGTGTGAAATGAGAGTCTTCAAACTTAAAAGGGAATAGTTCAAATCAAAATGTTTCTAAAAATGTTAAAACATATCAATCTTTCAAACCTAAAAGTAATCATATCAACTATATATATAAAAAAAAAGAATTGAAACCCTTTAGCTGAAAAAATAGTTGATTTGCTTAAGGAGCTCTTAAAATCTAACTCAGTAGGTCATTCTTACAACAACTATAAACATAAGATGACCCACTATACTCCTAAACCCAAAAAAGTTATGAAATGGGTTCCTAAGGTTACTAGCTTGGTTGCCCACACTACTTTCAAAGCTTTTAGCCATTCAAAGTGGTACTTAGACAGTGGATGTCAAGGCATATGACTGGTGATAAAGGTCTATTCATCGATCTTAAAGACATGGTTGATGGTTCAGTCACATTTAGTGATGCTAGCAACTGCAGGATTATTAGCCAAGGTATGATTCAACTTTCTAACCTCCCTTTATTTGAGAATGTTTTATATGTAGAAGGTTTAAAATATAACTTGTTAAGCATTTCTCAAATATGTGATAAAAACCACAGCGTAAAATTTACTAATCAAGGTTGTGAAATTTTAAACAAAAAGGGTTCTGTAATATCAACTGGTCGCAGAACTTCTGAAAACTGCTATATTGTAAGTGATTCTAGCTCATCTAATCAAACGTGTTAAATGGTCCATACCGATGAGACTGAGTTATGACATAAACGCCTTGGACATGTACACTACCGCAATTTGTATAGATTGAGCAAAAGAGAATTGATAAGAGGTCTACCTAAATTACAGAAAGTAGATAAAATTTAAGGTGAATGCCAGATTGGCAAGCAAATTAGGAGTACTCATAAAAAGGTGAACGCCAATGCCACATCTAAACTGCTCGAACTTCTCCACATGGATCTTATAGGACCAACCAGAACGAGAGTCGAGGTGGCAAAAAATACATATTGGTAATTGTGGATGATTTTACTAGATTCACTTGGGTAGCTTTCTTAAGGGATAAGTCAGAAACCCTTGATGAAGTAAAAAGAGTTCTCAAACGAATTCAAACTGAAAAAGGTTCTCAAGTCTGTAAGAGCCGTAGTGATCATGGATCCAAATGTGAGAATAGCAGTTTTGAGAAATTCTGTTACGATCAGGGAATATCACATGAATTCTTGGTGCCCAAAATACCACAACAAAATGGTGTTGTTGAAAGGAAAAATAGAGTGCTTCAAGAAATGGGTAATGTAATGTTGAATAGCATGAAGCTCCCTAAAATCTTTGGGCCAAAGCTGTAAATACTGCCTGCTATATAATCAACCAGGTTTATACAAGTAAGTCATATAATAAAACTACTTATGAAATGTCGTTTGGAAAGAAGTCTACTATCAAATACTTTTAATTTTTTGCCTGCAAGTGCTATATCTTACGCGATCGTGAAAATCTAGGCAAGTTTGACACTAAAAGTGATGAAGGGACCTTTTTAGGATATTCTTTAAACAGTCGAGTGTATCGAGTACTAAATAAGAGGACTAGTGTTATTCAAGAATCCATCAATGTGGTCATTGACGAGCACTTGAATACACCTGCCTCAAGTTCAGATAATGATGAAGTACTTCTAATTAACAAACCAGATACTTCATCAAATCAAAATAACTCTGAACTGAGGACTGTTAAAGATCATCCAACTACTCAAATTCTTGGAAACTCTCTCACTGGTGTGCGCACTCATAGACAACTACATATATGTAATTACGTGTACTTCACATCTTAGACACAACCGATTAATGTAAAAGAAGCTTTTACTGATGAAAACTGGATTGTTGCGATGCAAGAAGAGCTCAAAAAATTTGTGAGAAATGATGTTTGGTATCTTGTTCCTAGACCTATAGATAAACATATTATTAGAACTAAGTGGAATTTTAAAAATAAGTCTGATGAACTTGGTAATATAATTCGAAATAAGGCTAGACTGGTTGTACAAGGGTACACTCAAATTGAAGGCATTGATTATGATGAAACCTTTGCCCCAGTAGCTCGTCTTGAATCAATTAGACTATTTATATCCATTGTTTGCTTTAAAAAATTTAAAATTTATCAAATAGACGTAAAGATGCTTTGTTAAATGGCGATCTGCATGAAGAAGTTTATGTTGAACAACCAACAACTTTTGAAGACCCTAAGAATGTTGATCATGTTTATAAAAAAGGCTCTCTACAGTTTGAAACAATCTCCCAAGGCATGGTACGAAAAATTGAATAAGTTTCCACTAAGTCATAATTTTTTAATGGGAAGTGTTGATAAAACTCTGTTTATTAAGAAACATAACGATCATATCTTAATAGTGCAGATCTATGTTGATGATATTATTTTTGGATCTACCTATACTAACATGACTGTTGAGTTTTCGGATTTAATGAAATATAAGTTCGAAATGAGCATGGTTGGGGAATTGAATTATTTTCTAAGGTTGCAAGTAAAACAACAACCTGATGGTATTTTTATTTCTCAAACCAAATATGCCTTGAACTTAATTAAAAAGTTCAAATTTGAGAATGGAAAAAATTTCAATACTCCTATGAGTACAACATTAAGACTCTCAAAAGACTCTATAGGTAAAAGCGTGGATCCTAAATTATATCGTAGTATGATTGGCTATTTACTTTATTTAACTGCAAGTAGACCTGATATTGCTTTTAGTGTTGGTATTTGTGCTATATACCAATCTGATCCTAAAGAGTCTCATCTAACTGCTGTTAAGTGAATTATGCGATATCTCGCAAGTTCAGCTCATTTGGGTCTCTGGTATCCATATGATACTAGTGTTTAGTTGGCTGGGTACACAGATGCTGATTGGGCTGGTAATATCGATGATAGGAAATCAACCAATTGTAGTTATTTCTATATTGAAAATTGTTTAGTTTCTTGGTTTAGCAAGAAGCAACGTTCCATATCGCTCTCAACTGCTGAGGCTGAATACATCGCAGCTGGAAATGCATGTACTCAGCTTGTATGGATGAATAAAATGTTAAGCAATTACGGGATTACACAAGATTCAATGATTTTATATTGTGATAATTCCAGTGCAGTAAATATATATAAAAATCCAATCCAGCATTCATGAACGAAGCACATTGACATTAGATATCACTACATTCATGAATTAGTGGAAGAAAAGACAATCTCTTTGGATTACATTCCAATCGAGACTCAACTTGCTGACATTTTCACTAAACCGCAAGACAAAAGTAGGTTTTATAAATTGAAATTTGATCTTGGTGTGTGTAATTTAAATTGATTAATCATGCATTTCTGTATTATAGTATATATATTTGTTAATTTTTTTGATTAAATTTCAAAATTATAAGAAAAATGCATATTTTTGTGTTTACACGGTCAGTCGAGGATGTACTCGACCAGTCGTGGCACGACCAGTCGAGGACGTCCCACGACCAGTCGTGTAGCGCGCTGGATCACTTTAATTTGGGGAAAAACTCTTTCTTCCTTATTTTCTCTTTGCTCTCCAATGGGTCATAGCACGACTAGTCGTACCCAACTTCATGATTCATCAAGGTTAGTCCATTATTTCAATTTTTCTTATAGATTCAACCTCTAATCTCTTCATTTTCTTCCTTGGAGTGCTTGATTTTAAGTTTCCTTGAAGTTTTTGAGATTTTCTTCTCCATGATCTATTTTTGAAGAAACCCACTCTACATCTTTTACAACCTCTTGATTCCTTCATTTCTGAGTTGTAAATGGATGTTAGAGGTAAAAAGAAAACTTCCTGTGGTGCCTCTTCATCTAGATCGACACCTTTAACAAGGCACCATCTTCGGTCACTCGAAGATGATCCCTCATATATGCGGGATTTAAGATTGTGCAATGTTATTGTTGAGCGACCTGTGTATATTGAACACATTGCTCTTTTGGTCTCCTTCCACTTCTCCAATCTGTAGGTTGGGATAACATCCTACATTGGGGTGGGCCGGCATACCAATCTATTACGCAGGCTATGTTTGCTTGCATTTTTTATTTTTTGACTGAGAATTTAATGTTTAAAATAGCAACTAGAGAAGGTCCATTCGAAATAGATCGTCATCTAATTTCGGCTCTAATGGACATACCTATTAATGACAAGGGTATTCCTATTCACACTCTAGTTGATAAACCATCAAAATCATAAAAATGCATGCTTACTCGAGCATTATGCAACATAGATGTGGAATGGACTCATAAGGGGAATGTGCTTGCCTCTAAGTACTTGTTACCCAGATATAAGGTTCTTCACATAATCTTTATTTTAAATTTGTATTTGCGTTTAGGTAACAAAACCGAACTCACCTTTTTCATGGTTCAGATTTTGCATTCCGTCATCTTTGGTACTAAAGTTTGTCTTCCTTCTCTAATATGTCACTCTATCATTCAATTTCGTCTCCATCCTGAACACAGTGATATTCCATTTGCATACCCTATGACTGTGTTAGCTACTCATATGTTAGTTGCTATGCCTGTTGGAGAGGCTTTTATTCATCACCTTATTTTTAACAATTCAAATATAAACAAGATGAAATTAGAACTGGCTCCTAGCCAAGTGGATGTGGGTGGTGGTGGAGTTGAAGTAGTGAATGAAGAAGAAGCTGGCGATCTTCCTCCAGATGATATAAATATGGATAATATCTTCAATGAGATTGAATCATATTCTGAGGCTGACTCTGACAATCAGCCTTCTGATTTTAATGAGAGGTTACGCTCTCTTGAGGAACAGGTGGCTCAAATACGTGTAACCCGAGATTCTCAATTTACTTATATGTACAAATATATGAGGGAATAAACAAGGGTTTACACCAAATTGATCCATCTATTCTTACTCCATCTTCTGGATTTGATTAAGTGTTTTTCTTATGTGACCTGTAATAACTCTTATGATACTTCTTTTCTTTCAGTTTGTGAGACTGACTTTGGTTGAACTATAGTTATGTTAGTTTTTGTATTAGGTTTATGATGATTAATGTTGAATGAACTCTACTTGCTTTAATCTTTTATTTCTCGACTAGGTTGCTCCCTTATTCCTTTGTCTTATTGTGATAAAAAGGGGGAGAATGGTTTGTTCTTATTTCTTATGGATATGGATATGGATTGTGATATTCAGGGGGAGTATAAGAATTTTTTTTTAGTGTGTTCTGGTTATTATAACTGGTGCATGATTCTTTATTGAGCATGTAATGCTTCTCTTTACCTGGTGCATGATTCTTTATTGAACATATAATGTTACTCTTATTTTTGATGAAGTGTGTTTTGTCAAAAATTTGACAAAGGGGGAGATTGTAAGTGCTATGGTTATTTTCTCCTTTTGATTGTCAAATTTTGTAGTGCCAAAACCACAGTCTGTGTCTTGTGTAGCACATTAATATATATGTTCAAGGCAATGCATCACACATACAAGGATAAGGCTTCAAGTCAAGAATAAAGATCTACTTCATGAAATGCAAGATCAAGTACATTGATTCACCTTTAAGCATCAAAGTTCAACGATTTTAAAGTGACATCAAGACTCAAAGTGAAGCACGATTCAAGTATTACAAAGTCAAGCTTCAAAAGATCTAGTGTACAAGCATCATGAACTTCTACGATTGTCCATCATCTGAAGAAAAGAAGGTTCAATGTTCATACTTCATGGTTAAGGTATAAAATACCTTAGATTGACCTTAGGGTAGGTCATTTCAGATACATAAGTCAATTACTTATTTTATAACTATTTTGGTCTGTTCTACGAGTAGTCCTGGATTCTGTTCGACTAGTCCTAGCACTGGCTCGACCAGTCCAAGAAATTTCATGACCAGTCCTAAGTTGTTGCAAATTTTCAAAATTTTTTGGTTGAGCTACTACCAGTCCTGGAGTCTGCTCGACCGGTCGTATGAACAGTGCACAACTCGTTCACGACCAGTCCTACAATTTCGACTCCAACTCCAGTAACTATTCTTGGCTCCTCACAACCAGTCGTGGGTAGGTCATAACCAGTCGTGGAGACCATACGACTGGTCGTGAAGTGCATACGACCAGTCGTGGAACGGTTTTATCCGATCGCGCTCAAAATTTCAAAAATTAGTTTGTCCTACAACCAGTCGTAGACTTAATTTCTACAACTATAAATAAAGCACAATTTTCAGAGTTTGATATCCAATTCAAGTGAAGTCAAGGCATCACTCTGAGAGATAAGTTAGTATTCATTTTAAGCTAAATTGTGCTCATTTGATATTCTCTATTTATTAGCTTTTTATATTTGATTTTGTTTCTACATTCCAATCTGATTTGAAAGAGGAATTGTGATATTCCACTTCTTGGAATCAAAATCAAATAGAGCTAGCCCAACTTGATTTAATTTAAAATCAATTAGAACTTAGAACCATTTCAAAGTGGGTATTGGACATTGAACTTTTATATTCGAACTTCTACTCCGACTTGGTTCTTCTGGGCTGCAACAAAAGGAAAAATCCAGGTATTTTACATTTTTGTAAATCTTCTTTTTTTGGTTTCTTTTGAGATTGAGCTAGAAAAATCTCGTTGTGTTGGTTATCTGAGGAGAGCCATAAAACTCAAACTGAGGCTTTTTGAATTGTGTAATCCCATTAGAAAGACACAATTGTGAGGGTTTTAGGTAAACCTGAGAAAAACCTATTTCATAGTGAACGCTAATATCCACTGTGTGAGGATATTAGGAGTGGAGTAGCAAGCTGTGTGGCTGTTGTTTAACAGTTGGTGCACACACAGGCGAACCACTATAACTCTTTGTGTTTTGTGGATGTGTGGTTTATTTTCTATACCTTTAATCATTCAATATTGTGGAATATATTTGTGGATGTGAATGTTGTAATCTTTTACATTTCAAGCATTGTGGGGAATGTTATAATAGATTAGATTTCATTTCCTTGTTATTTATTTAATTATTTATTCCTCTGTATCAAGTTTGAGTTTTTGATACAAATATCTTTCTAGGAATCAGGTTGTCCTACCATAAACCTTGGTTTTTGGTGTAAGGTTGTCCTTAGAATAACATTTGTATCAATCTCTCAATACTCATACATTTGAGGTTGCTTTACATTTCAGTATTTTGAATTGATTATAGTGCTATCTTTCCTTTTATTGTTTAAATTCCACTGTTATCATTTTCATTTGGCATACTCCTATTCACCCCCCCTTGAGGACATATAGCTTGGCCTTTTCACCCTTTCTATTTGAAACAGCCTAGCTATATGTCCTAGAGGGGGGGGGTGGGGGGGGGGGGGGTGAATAGGACTATGCCAAGTTAAAATAATAACAGCAGAGTAAAAGAGTATGATAGCCAAATAAAGAAAATCAATTCACAATGTTGAAATAAAAAGCACCCTTAATAATCAAGTATTGTGACGTTGATACAAATGTTGTTCTAAGGACAACCTTACACCATAAAAACTAAGGGTTTATGGCAGGACAACCTTATTTATAGAACTTTTTTTATATCAAAAACTCAAATTAAAAAGGAAATAAAAGAAATAACAAGAAATAAATTCTAAACTATTACAACATTCCCACAATGCTAGAAATGTAAATATTATAACATTCACATCCACACATACATCCCTTAAATCTGAATGATAAAAGATATAGAAATTAAACAAACATTCAAATCACACGACATACGAAATTGTAGTGGTTCGCCTAAGTGTACACCAACTATTAAACAACAGCCACATAGCTACTCCACTCCTAATATCCTCACATAGGGGATATTAGTGTTCACTATCAAAATAGGTTTCATAGGTTCACCTGAAACCTTCACAATTGTGTCTTTTAAATGGGCTTACACAATTTAAAAACCCCTCTTTCTGAGTTTTCTAGCTTTCCTCAGATAATCAGTATAATGAGATTTTTCTGGCGAATCCCAAAAGAAACTGAAAAGAATGTAAATTACAATAATGTAAAATACCTGGATTTCTCCTTTTCTTTGAAGCAGCCCGGAAGAACCAATCGGAGTAGAGGTTTGAATATAGAAGTTCAATGTCGAATACTCACTTTAAAATGGTTTTAGGTTCTAATTGATTTTAAATTAAACCAGTTGGGCTTAGCTTTATTTGATTTTGATTCCAAGAAGACGGAATACAGAAATTCCTCTTTCAAATCAGATTGGAATGTAGAAATAAAATCAAATGCATAAGCTAACAAAAAGAGAATATTAAATATGCACAAAGTAGCTTAAAATGAATACAAACTTATCTCAGAGTGAAGCCTTGAATTTTCTTAAATTGAGTTATCAATCTTTGAAATTCGTGCTCTATTTATATATGCAAAAATCTCATCTACGACTGGTCTTAAAAACACTTCAACTGGTCATAGAACCGACGGCATTTTGAAATTTTGAGTACTATCTAAAAAAACCGTTCTACGACTAGTCTTAGGATGTCCACGACTGGTCTTAGACCATCCACGACTGGTCGTAGAAGACCCAGGACTAGTCATAGGAAACCAGGATTGGTTGCTGTAGTTGGAGTCGTAGAACCAGGACTGGTCATAGGATGAGTCGTGTACTGTTCACACGACCGGTCGACTAGGTCTTAGGACAGGTCATAGCATAACCAAAAATTTTCAAAAAATTGCAACAACTTAAGTGTCACACCCCAAACTCGGGGATGGACAGCTTCCGTGATGCCCCGAATTCGGCACTCGACTTCCATACACCAAGTCCCGAGTTCGGCGCACCACAAGGAAGATTTTTGACTGATTTTTTTTATATATATACATAGTAATACCTGAGCATGAAGATCCATGATCAAACTACCAAGCAACACTCTCCATCATAAGTCCTGATGGTTATAAGTATAATGCTTTACAAAAGATACGTAACGTCAACATTGCCAAATCGAAGAATAGATGCAATGCATCGAGAAAGCTAAGTCTTCCAAGCTACTCCAACCCTGAAAAAAAAATAGGAAATAGGAGGCTTAGGCAAAAAGCCTAGTGAGTACACACGTGTGTGCAGTGTGTCCTACAAGCAGGCAAGATAAATATACTACAAGGAAATCATATCACAGCCATAACCATATTACATGCATCCGTAATCACGTCATCATCATCATATTGTCATGCCATAATTATACAATATCGGAAATACTGACAAGTCCATGAGTCATACAATACTAGGGTACGCAATATAAATCAGCATGTAAATGAGGAGTTATAAAGAGCCAAATATCAGATGTCGAGGATATAATGCAATATGTGGTGCGAATGAAATGACTATGTTGGAGTGAAGTCGGGATAATAGTACGTAATATCGCAGACTATGGGGTCTATCAAAGGGACTTCTATCCAAAATAGTCCCATACCTAATTTAGATAGTCAGACTCAATGTGGTAAACTCCTGATCTCAGGTTAGTCGCGCGCCCCAACTGAAATCCTGGCCATTGCGAAGGTACACACAACAAATAGCTGCGCACCACCAGCCCGAGTGAATAGTGAATGAATGAATGAATGAGTATACAACTCCTGCTCAATAAGTCCACATATCAGTACAGTTCATCCCTGGGATCATCACCGGGGTTTAGTACACTCCAAATGACACTGTCTCTCTCCTAGCAGCACAGTCCAAGTGAGAGTAAGAAACCTCACTATCCGCTTGGCCAATAGTCTGCCAATACCTATCCGGCACGTCGATAGCGGACCCATTCACGAGCTAGTCAAACTCAGCCTAGTAATACCCCCTACCCTCGGGCGGGTAAGGCCATACCCCCTCCCAACCGACCACGACACAGTGGGAGATGCGGCCTCCTGGTATTCGGCACTAGGGCGCTCATGTATCCACTCGGTCTCGACATTGGGGCGTCTCCTGGCCTCGGAGGTTTAGGGATTTTCACCCAGGGACATCTATGGCGCCCGTATACTAGAACCAAATATTTCTGGTGTCCCATCTGGCCATCCACAATATGCCTGTGGAGGCTACGGCCCTGATGTCGCTAGGGCACACAATGCATGATGCATGAGTCATACAATACAGTCATGCATCAATCCTGCGCATACCGTGCACTCATGTGAGATAACCTCCGCCTATCAAGGAGTCTCATAACAATCTGTCTAACGACATATGCAATGGTCAACTACATCTCATAACAAACATGCAGATGATGCGTATGGGCATGTATGATAATGCTGTGCTGTCACATACTCATAATCAATATTAATAACCGGCCTCAACAATCGGCTTCGACAATGTGGACATTTAACCAACATTGTCCCCAAGGAATGACCCACATAAATATCAATACATACATCATGGTGAAATCACACCACATCGGTCCTCAGATACATCGCTTCGGGTCTCACACAAGGGTCGTACATTCATCGCATTGGGCCTCACTCATGGGCCGCATATACATCACATTGGGCCGTATCATATATGCACTACACATCGCAATGGGCCTTGGCTCTTGGGCCATGAATACACCACATCAGGCTTCATAACCCATGAGCTTCAAATACACAATATGTGGGCCCTACACATGGGCCTCAAATACATCACAATGAGCCTCATCATATGGGCCAGAAATATATCTCAATGGGCCTTGCCCATAGGCCACAAATACATGGCTACACCAATTATGATAAGTCTCATACTACAACCACTTCACACGTCACATAGTTAATGGCTCATATTTGGTGCTGCATAGTTAAGGGCCAAGAGCCACGTTTCATCGTACCATTTACGGTTTAACGATCACAGCGTATAGAATTCAGGACCTTAATAGCATTACCTTGGGTAATATAACTCTACATCACATTCGGTTAGTGTACAACTTAGTTATATGTGATTCAAGTGGCAGTATATATATCGATAAGCACAAACCTGCGTCATTGAATGACCATCAATGTCACTTGATTTCATACGGTTAGGTGGCCTTGTACGTATTTCACATTCATACAATTAGATGACTACGTATACTACATGTACTCCACCATTGCCTATGATTAGGTGGCTATACATACATCAAATACCCACATGATCAATGGGCCAAACAGGTAATATCACACCCTCACACCACTAGAGTTTATATATTTGTTATAATTAAACATGTTTTTAAGAGTTTAAACACAAGTATCATGATCCTATTACTTGGGGCCGCACTCTAACCAAAGTGCCAAGTGATCAAGGGATGTCCACAATCAGCCCATTTAAAGGATTAATCATCATTACTTCAAAAATTACAATACCAATTCATCATACATTCCACACATGAAATTTACAAACTCTTATCGAAGAGGCCCAATGGTTGGCCCAAACAAGGCTATCACTGATGGGCCCACATGACGTCCACTCAAAATGGGCCTTAACATTCTTGGGCTCACGTATCAATGGAATTCATAATGGGTCCTATGCAGTAGAGTCCATGGGGATTTCCCATGAGGTTGAGTTGTGTGTGACCCACCTACGACTTAGGTCTGCTTTGATTATTTTAGTCCAAGTCCTAAAATGATCTGAGGAAGTGGATGGTCTGCATGGATTAAATAGATACACCATGGTGGCCTTAGGTTGGATTCAATAGTTAAGTACTTATCCTCAAAGCCTGGTATTGTATGGTCCAATTCAGGTTGGATTGACTGTTCTGTGGGATAATGGCCTAAAGGAAACCCGGTATATGGGTCGATATCTAATACATCGTCAGGATGGCCCATAACGAATTTTCAATGATGAGAGTTTAATTTGCATTATTTTAGAACGTACGACTATCTAATCATTAGATGGGCTTAAGTCTTGGTAACATATCGTCAAAAGAGTTGATAAAATAGATAAACGATGAGGATCTTAAATATAAATCATGTCATAACCATGGTAGATTAACTGGCATAACACCTACATCAAAGTGGGTCATACCACACACAAGTTGAGAGGGTTACCCTCCCTTAAATATTCATAATTATTTGTTGGGCCCACAGAGGTGTGGTTCATAAATCCAGCCCATCCCTTATGTGTGTCCCATTTGGTTGAGTGGTCAGACCAAGTTTCAGATACATCCAAATTTCAGGTGGACCTAACAGGTGATTTACATACTCGAGCTTCGAGTTGTACAGACAGTTAAGGAGATCAAAGTTACATGGGTGCAGAGAGATGTATTTATTGCATATACACAGTTCATCTATTTTTATTTTTTATTATTTTTATTTCTTTTTTTTTTTTGAGATCATTTTATAGCACCATCCAAAAATGAATCATATCCAAAGATTATCTGGACCTCACCACAAACAGTAGTGGAGATAATGATTTCACCGTTAAACAATTTACAGGGTCCACCATACCGTTCATTTTCCATCCAATCTGATCATAAGGTCACAAAGACCTGAATTAAGGGGAAAAATAAATTTAATACTGCTCCAAAATTTCTGACCCAAAAAGGGTTCCAATGGTTTACGTTCAACCCCTGCCACTTTTGTAGTGTGGCCCACTTGATAGTTAGATTTATCTTTTTTTTTCTCAAGCCTTAAGACAAACTTGCCAAATGGATGGACGGTTTGGATATAACACATACCTCATGATCAGATTGATCCAATTTTTTTTTTTTGTAATTATTATTTTTTATTAATATATATATATATATATATATATATAATATTTTTATGGTGTGGGCCGCCTGAGTTCTGTGTACGGCTGAAATTTGGGGGTGACCCATTTTTAAATGGGACCCATCAAATGCAGGGTGCTGATGTTCGACATACATCAAGGTGGGGCCTATAGTGGGGCTCACCTCCTTCCAGGCGTTATCACCATTTTTTTTTTTTAATTTTTATTTTTCATATATGGGGCCCACAACAGACGATCCATCCATTTGTTGTGTGTGTCCCACTTGATGGAGGGATCAGTCCAAGTTTCAGATGTAAATCAGGTGGGGCCCAGCAAGTGCTTTTTTATGTTTTAGCCATGTCTGCACATTATTTTAGACGGTGTGGGCTACCTAAGTTCTTTGTACGGTTGATTTTTGGCGTGACCCTTTTTAAGAGGGGACTCATCAAATTCACGGTGCTGATGTTCGACATACATCAAGCTAGGGCCTGTGGTGGGGCCACCTCTTTCCAGCGTCAAGAGAGACGCTGCATTCATGTTTTTTTTTTTTTTTGTTTCTCATATATGGGGCCCACAACAGGACGATCCAGTCCATCTGTTGCATGTGTCCCACTAAGTTAAGGGGTCATTCCAAGTTTCAAATACATCAAAATTTCAGGTGGGCCCCCCAGAAAGTACTTTTATATGTTTTAGCATGTTTTCACATGAGTTTTGATGGTGTGGCCTACCAGAGAAATGTATTGGCTTCATTTTTTGGCTCAACGCCTAAAATGATCTGAAAAATTGAATGGACGGCATGGATTTAATACATACATTATGGGTGGGGCCCATTGGGGACCCACAGCCCCTGCCCCTTTAAATCAAATTACTGGGACGCTGCTACCAGCAAGCAGCGTCTCTCTCTCTCTCTCTTCTTCTTCTCTTTTTTTTATTTTTATTTTTATTTATTTATTTTTTTTTACGTGTAGGTGTGTGTGAGTTTGGCCAGCCCAATGGGCCAATGGTTGGATGACTTGGATGCCATACAAACATTTTGGTGGGTCCTATTATCAATGGGTCCCACATGAACTCTATAATAAATTGATTTTTATATGTTTTCTCCTATGCATCCACACCATTAATAGCATCATCATCATTATTGCAATTATCTTCACCATCAATCATACTATCTTCACCATCCACACCATTAATCACATCATCATTAACATCATTTCCACCATACATAAACACAACAAAAATAAAATAAGAATGAGTAGGGTGGGTGTACTCACCTTGATGAATTAGATGGATGGTTGAGATGTATGGAAGGGATGGAATTGATGGTTGAGATGGATGAAAGGTATGGGATTGATGGAGTTGATGGCCCACCAAGATCACTCCTCTCTCTCTCTCTCTATCTCTCTTATGGAAAAATGGTGAAATGCTAAGGGATGGAGGGGTATTTATAAAGAAATGAATAAAATTTTGGTTAAGTTAAGCTAATGTGATTAATATTAGTTTAGGCTAGGATTATGGTACTTAATTCATGCTTTGCAATTAATGGTGGATTAAAGGAGCATGGGATGGCATTGTGTAGTGATGTCATGCATAGTGTATGGCATGAAAAAATGTTGACTTTTATGCACATGAGAGAGAAGAGGTATGGGTATGTGACATCACACACATGGGTAGAGATTCTCTCACCCATGTGTGGCATGTACATGTGTGCATGACATGTGTTGTGCACATGTGTGGAATAAAATACATGGTGCCATGTGCACATGATACACTTATTATTCTTCACGGCGTATCTCACTAACGGAGTATCATACCGACGCATGGGTGGTACCTCCACGATCGCGGCGATGGGGCGGTCGATATGAGATAGGTTTCAAGGTCTTGGGGTTCCGGTCAGTTGGGTGTGTACTATGAATGATCAATCCATGTCTAGCTAAGGGCTTCAATCATCATAAGCATGAAAAACAGTACCGAATGGACCAGGTGTTACATTAAGACTGGTCGTGGAATTTCTTGGACTGGTCGAACCAGTGCTAAGACTAGTCGAACAAGGTCCAGAACTAGTCTTAGAACAGACCAAAATTATATAAAAAGATTCAACTTGAATTATGTATACAAAATGACCTACCTTAAGGTCAAACTAAGGTCTATCATACCTGGGACATGAAGTATGAATATTGAAACTTCATTCAATTAGAAGATGGTTGACCTTTGAACCTTATGAAGCTTGAGATCTTTACTTGATGTAGCTTGATCTTGAGATTTTCTAAAGCTTGGATTTGTCTTCTTAGGTTATACTTCATTTTGAGTTGAACATCCTCTTTAGACTTGATCAAGCACTCTT
Source organism: Magnolia sinica (assembly GCF_029962835.1). Classification (NCBI taxonomy): domain Eukaryota; kingdom Viridiplantae; phylum Streptophyta; class Magnoliopsida; order Magnoliales; family Magnoliaceae; genus Magnolia; species Magnolia sinica. The sequence goes on from NC_080573.1 coordinate 80,157,795, forward strand.
CTTATCGATGTAGTTCTGAATATTGAAGCTTATAGAAGAGGACCAAGTATATGACCTTACATTTCTTGAAGTAGATCACCGTACTTGACTTGAAGCATCGATGTAGTGTCTTGAACATTCATATAACAACAAACTACACAAGACACATATAGAGGTTTTTACACAACAGAATTTGACAACCAAAGGAGCATGAGACCATAACACTTACAATCTCCCCCTTTGTCAAATTTGTGACAAAACACACTCAAATAAAAATAAGAGAAGCACAACACATACTTAACAAAGAATCATGCACTGGTAATAGCAGAAAACCAGTTATAGCCTGGTTAAAGAATCATGCACCAGTTGTCATAAACTAGCACACAACATTCATCTAGAGGCACTCCTCTATACTTACTCCCCTTGAGAGCATACATAAAAAATTATAAATCTGTTAATGCTGCTACTAATCCATATCCATCTCCATTTCATAACCATAAGCAATCAAACTAAAAGCTTCTCCCCCTTTTTGTTACAAAATGACAAAGGAAGAATAAATGGACAAGAATAATAAATAGAAGAGTAATAGATGAAATAACTAGGCAAGATATGAGAAAAAGATAAGCAGAAGTAAAATCCACATATCATAATCCAGTTCAATCGAAAGATAGATAAAAACAGCCTTACAAACTGAGAGCGAGGAAAGTAGTATTGAAGTTATTACAGACCATCAGAGAAAAACATTTAGTCAGATCCAGAAGAGGGAGTAGGAATAGATGGATCAATTTTGTATAAACCCTTACTTACGCGCCTCATATACTTGCGTAGATAAGCAAATTGAGATGATTGTGTTACACATAATTGAACTATCTCTTCCTTAAGAAAATTCAACCTCTCATCAACATCAGAAGGCTAAAAATATGGATCATTTCCAGAGTCTGATCCTAGTTCATCAAAAATATTATCCATATCAACATCGTTAGGAGGAAGATTCCCAGCTTCTACTTCATTCCCTGCTTCAGCACCACTACCACCAACATCCACTTGGCCAGGAGCCAATTCTAATTTCATCTTGTTAATATTTGTATTGTTAAATATAAGATGATGGATAGGTGCCTCTTAACAGGCATAGCCATGAGCATGTGAGTGGCTAAAACATTCATAAGATAGGCAAATGGAATATCACTATGACTTGGATGGAGACGAAACTGAATGATGGAATGACAGATTAAAGAAGGCAGACAGATGTTTACACTAGAGATGACAAAATGCAAAACACGAACCATAAAAGCAGTTAGTTCTGTTTTGTTACCAGAATGTGGGAACAGATTTGAAATAAAGATTCTGTGAAGAACCCTATATCTGGGTAACAAATACTTTGAGGGGAGCACATTCCCTTTATGAGTCCATTGCACATCCATATTACACAGTGCTTTTCTGATTCTGAGGGTTTTTCAGCTAAAGTATGAATGAGAATACCCTCATCATTAACAGTAATGTCCATAAGGCTAGCAATTAGATGACAATCTACATGAAATGGACCTTCTCTAGCATCAATTTTAAATGATAAATTCTCACTAGAAAAATAAGAAATGCATGCAAACATGGATTGAGCAATAGATTGGTATGTAGGCCCACCCCAATGTAAGATGTTATCCCATCCTATAGATTGGAGTAGAAGTAGGATACCAAAATGAGCAATATGGTTAAGATCAACAAGATGTTCAACAATGACTTTACACATACACAAATCCCGTACATCAGAGGGATCATTTTTGGGTGACTGAAGATGACGTTGAGTGATAGAAGTTGATCTAGAAGATGATGGACCACAAGAAGTTTTCTTTTATCCCCTAGCATCCATTTGCAATACAAGACTCAAAGAAACAAATAGATATAAAAGATTTGAAGTGGGGTTTTGATAGATCAGATTTTTTAAAAGAAACCCCCAAAATTGTAATGAAAGACTAAATAGATTACTCCAAGAGTGAAAATGAAGCAATATTAACTAGAATTTACAAGAAAAATACATAAAACCCACTAACCTTGAAGAATAATGAAGGTGGGTACGACTAGTCGGGCGTCGGCTTGTTAGAGAGAAAAGTGAAAATGAAGAAGAAAAGGTTTTCCCTAATTTTAAAAGATTCACCGAGTTTTACGATGGGTCGTGGATGTGCTTGACCGGTCGTGACACGACCGGTCGAGTACACACACGACTGGTCGTGTACCGACAAAAATAAGCATTTTTCATAAAAATTTAAAATTTAAGCCATTAAATTATCAAATATATATATATATATACACTATGATACAAGTATAAAAGAATATTCAATTTAAATTGCACATACCAAGATCAAATTTCAATTTAATAAACTTGCTTTTGTTGATTAGTTTAGTGAAAATGTCAGCAAGTTGAGTCTCGATTGGAATATATTCGAAAGATATTATTTTATCTTCCATTAATTCACGAATGTAATGATACCTAATATCAATGTGCTTGGTACGTGAATGCTAGATTGGATTTTTAAAAATATTTATTGCACTAGAATTATCACAATATAAGACCATAGAATCTTGTATTATTCCGTAATCACTTAATATACGTTTCATTTACACAAGCTGAGTACATGAATTTCCAGCTACAATGTATTCAGTCTCAGCAGTTGAGAGTGATATGGAACTTTGCTTCTTACTAAACCAAGAGACTAAACAATTTCTAATATAAAAACAACCACCACTGGTTGATTTCCTATCATCGATATTCCCAGCCCAATTAGCATCAGTGTACCCAGCCAATTGAACACTAGTATCATGTGGATACCAAAGACCCAAATTTACAGAACTTGCGACATATCGAATAATCCGCTTAACCGCAATTAGATGTGACTCTTTAAGTTTAGACTGATATCTAGCGCAAATATCAACACTTAAAGCAATATGAGGTCTACTAGCAGTTAAATAAAGTAAACTACCAATCATACTTCTATACAATTTAGGATTCACATCTTTACCTGTAGAGTCCTTTGAGAGTCATAGAGTTGTACTCATAGGAGTACCAAAATTCTTACCATTCTAAAATCTGAACTTTTTAATCAAGTTCAAGGCATACTTGGTTTGAGAAATAAAAATACCATCAGGTTGTTATTTTACTTGTAACCCTTGAAAATAATTTAATTCCCTAACCATGCTCATTTTGAACTTAGATTTCATTAAATCTGCAAACTCAGCATCACGTTAGTTCATGTTAACCCATAAATAATATCATCAATATAGATCTGAACCATTAAGATATCATCGTTATGTTTCTTAACAAAGAGCATCTTATTGACACTACACATTTGAAAATTATGAGTTAGTAAAAACTTAGTCAATTTTTCGTACCATGCCCTGGGAGCTTGTTTTAGATCATATAGAGCTTTTTTAAGATGGTATACATGATCAGTAAACTTAGGGTCTTCAAACCCTGTAGGTTGCTCAACATATACTTCTTCATGTAAATTGCCATTCAAAAAGAACTTCTTTACATCCATTTGATGAATTTTAAACTTTCTAAAACATGCAATGGATATAAAAAGTCTGATTGATTCAAGGCGAGCAACTAGGGTAAAGGTTTCATTGTAATCAATCCCTTTTATTTAAGTGTAGCTTTGTACAACCTGTCTTGCCTTGTTTCGAATAATATTCCCAAATTCATCAGACTTATTTTTGAAAATCCACTTTGTTCCAATAATATGTTTATCTATAGGTCTAGGAACAAGGTACCAGACATCATTTCGAACAAACTGATTAAGTTCTTCCTGCATAGCTACTATCCAGTTTTCGTCTGAAAGAGCTTCTTTTACATTTACTGGTTCAATTTAGGATGTAAAACATATGTAGTTACGCATGTCTTCTAATTGTCTACGAGTGCGCACACTAGTGAGAGGGTTTCCAAGAATTTGAGTCGTTGGATGATCTTTGACAGTCCTTAATTCAGAATTATTTTGACTTGATAAAGTATCTGGTTTGTCAATCAAAAGAACCTCATCATTATCTAAACTAGGGGCAGGTGTATTCAAGTGATCATTGATGACCACATTAATGAACTCTTGAATCACACCGGTCCTGTTGTTCAGAACACGATATGCATGACTATTTAAAGAATATCCTAAAAAGATCCCATCATCACTTTTTGTGTCAAACTTTCCTAGATTTTCACGGTAACGTAAAATATAGCACTTGCTGCCAAAAACTCGAAAGCATTTGACAGTAGGCTTCTTATCAAACCAAAGTTCATAAGCAGTTTTATTATTAAATTTACATGTATAAACTCGGTTGATAATATAACACGCAGTATTTACGGCTTCAGCCTAAAGATTTCTAGGGAGCTTCATACTATTCAACATTACATTTCCCATTTCTTGAAGCACTCTATTTTTCCTCTCTACAATTCCATTTTATTGTGGTGTTTTAGGCGCAAAGAATTCATGCGATATTCCCTAATCGCTACAGAATTTCTCAAAACTACTATTCTCGAATTTAGATCCATGATAACTACGGATCTTACAAACTTGAGAAGTTTTTTCAGTATGGATCCGTTTGAGAATCCTTTTTTACTTCATCAAGGGTTTCTGATTTATCCCTTAAAAAGGCTACCCAAGTGAATCTGGTAAAATTATCCATGATTACCAGTATGTATTTTTTGCCACCTTGACTCTCCGTCCTGGTAGGTCCTATAAGGTCCATATGGAGAAGCTCGAGTGGTCTGGATGTAGCATTGGAGTTCACCTTTTTGTGAGGGCTTCTTGTTTGCTTGCCATACTGGCATTCACCACATATTTTGTCTACTTTTTGTAATTTAGGTATACCTCTTATTAGTTCTCTCTTGCTCAATCTATATAAATTACGGTAGTGTACATGTCCAAGGCATTTATGCCATAATTCTGTTTCATCGGTATGGACTATGTAGCACGATTGATTAGATGAGCAATTATCACTTATAATATAACAGTTTTCAGAAGTCCTGTGACTAGTTAATATTACAGAACCCTTTTTATTTAAGATTTCACAACCTTTATTAGAAAATTTCACTCTATGATTGTTATCACATATTTGAGATATGCTTAACAGGTTGTGTTTTAGCCCCTCAACATATAAAACATTCCTAAATAAGGGGAGGTTATAGAGTTGAAACATACCTTGGCTAATAAAATTACAGTTGCTACCATCACCAAATGTGACTGACCCATCAGTCATATCTTTAAGATCGGTGAATAAAGCCTTGTCGCCTGTCATATGCCTGGAGCACCCACTATCAAGGTACCACTTTGAATGGCTTGTAGCTTTTAAAGTAGTGTGGGCAACCAAGCAAGTAACCTTAGAAATCCATTTCATAATTGTTTTGGGTTTAGGAGTATAGTTGGTCTTTTTCTTTCTGTTGTTGTAAGAATGACCTACTGAGTTAGATTTTAAGAGCTCCTTAAGCAAATCAACTATTTTTTCAGCTAAAGGGTTTTGGTTTTGAGTTTTATAGTTGGCATAATTGCTTTTAGGTTTTTGAAAAGTTTTAACATTTTTAGAGAAACTTTGATTAATACTTTTCCCTTTTGAGTTAGAGGTTTCTCCTTTCACAAACTTAGGAGGAGAATTCTTCTGTTTATAAGGTATATTCTTATCATAGCCCAACCCGGATCTGTCACCACATTTTCTAGATTTGAATAGAAGTTTTTCAAGCTTTGGATCTCCTTGGGCATACCTCCATGTATCCTTTAAACTCAAAAGTGAAGAGTTTTCAAGATTAAGTTTATCATTTTCAGATTTAAGTTTTTCAATCAGGGAGGTTTTAAATTCTAAATCACTTTTATTCTTTTCAAAACAATCTGAAATATGGGATTTTTCTAAAATACGAGACTCAAAATTTTCTTTAAGTTTTAAAAACTTTTCTTTTTGAAGTTTTAGTTTTATGGCAATTTTACAACTTTCCTTATATAGGGCATTATAAGCATCTTATAGATCTTCTTCATTTTCATGATCACTATTCAGATTTTCTTCACTAGTTGAATCATCATGATCTGAAAAAGAAAACTTGGCTAGAGTCATAAGGGCTTTAACTTCATTGCCCGACTCATTTCAAGAATCTTCTGATTTAGAAGAGACTTCAGTGCCAGAAGATTCATCCTAAATAGCCAACATTCTTTTCTTTTTAGATTTGTCCTTTTTAGGACATTTGTCTCCCAAATTCCCATATTCTTGGCAGTTGTAACATTGACTATCTTTCAAAGATATCCAAGATTTAGATTTAGGTTTAGATCTTCTCATATCATTTGATTTTTAAAAATCAACCCTCTTCTTACTTTTGAAAATCTTGTAAAACTTTTTTGGTAAAAGAGCCATATCGTCTTCATAATTTTCTAAATCAGAATTTTCTTGAGAAATATATTTAGAAGATTTAAGAGTGATAGATTTACCTTTAGGAGCTTTAAAGTTTAACTCATAGGTTTGTAAAGAACCAACTAGTTCTTCTACCCTCATATTGTCCGTATCACGAAGTTCCTGGATCGCGGTTACCTTAGAGTTGAACCGTTCAGGAAGTGAGCATAGTATCTTTGCACACACTTTACTTTCTGGGATTTTATTGCCAAGACCCCACATAGAGTTTACAATGTCATTCAATCTTATATAAAAGTCCATAAACATTTCATTTTCTTCCATATGAATTTTCTCAAATTTGGTTGTGAGGAGTTGGACTTTAGATATCTTAACAATTGATGTATCCTCGTGTGTCATTTCTAAAATATCTAAAGCTTGCTTTGCAGTAACACAGGATATAATTCTTTTGAACTCGTCCAATGATAGTGTGCAAGTGATTGCATTTAGTGCTTTTGCATTGGCACTACTCTCATTTTTTTTGAAGAGTGGTCCATGAGAAATTCGGTGTTACTCTCATCGATTTTGAACCATCGATACCAGTCACTTCAGTGGTAGGTGGGATCCATTCAATCAATGTGGCTTGCCACACACTCTCATCCATTGATTTGAGGAAAATTCTCATCCTGGCTTTTCAATAGGTATAGTTAGAGCCATCAAATGGTGGAGGCCTTGTGACTGAAAGGCTATCAAAATTTGACATCTTATATATAGCTTAGATCGTTAGCTCAAGAAATGAATCTAAGAATAAAGAATTAAAAACGAGCTATTAGGCTCTGATACCACTTGAAATGGCCTAGCTCTGTATCCTAGGAGGGGGGGGGGGGGGGGTGAATAGGATTATGCCAAGTTAAAATAATAATAGCGGAGTAAAAGAGTATGATAGCCAAATAAAGGAAATCAATTCACAATGATGAAATAAAAAGCACCCTTAATAATCAAGTATTGAGACGTTGATACAAATGTTGTTCTAAGGACAACCTTACACCATAAAAACCAAGGGTTTATGGCAGGACAACCTTATTTCTAGAACGTTCTTTGTATCAAAAAATCAAATTGAAATGGAAATAAAAGAAATAACAAGAAATAAATTCTAAACTATTACAACATTCCCACAATGCTAGAAATGTAAATATTACAACATTCACATCCACACATACATCCCCCAAATCTGAATGATAAAAGATATAGAAATTAAACAAACATTCAAATAACACGACATAAGAAATTGTAGTGGTTCACCTATGTGTACACCAACTGTTAAACAATAACCACACAGCTACTCCACTCCTAATATCCTCACATAGGGGATATCAGCGTTCACTATCAAAATAGGTTTCACAGGTTCACCTAAAACCTTCACAATTGTGTCTTTTAAATGGGCTTACACAATTCAAAAACCCCTCTTTCTGAGTTTTCTAGCTTTCCTCAGATAACCAGTACAATGAGATTTTTCTGGCAAATCCCAAAAGAAATAAAAAAGAATGTAAATTACAATAATGTAAAATACCTGAATTTCTCCTTTTCTTTGAAGCTTCCCGGAAGAACCAATCGTAGTAGAAGTTCGAAGATAGAAGTTCGATGTCCAATACTCACTTTAAAATGGTTCTACGTTCTAATTGATTTTAAATTAAACCAGTTGGGCTTAGCTTTATTTGATTTTGATTCCAAGAAGACAGAATACAGAAATTCCTCTTTCAAATCAGATTGGAATGTAGAAACAAAATCAAATGCATAAGTTAACAAAAAGAGAATATTAATATGCACAAAGTTGCTTAAAATGAACACAAACTTATTTCAAAGTAAAGCCTTAAATTTTCTTGAATTGAGTTATCAATCTCTGAAATTCGTGCTCTATTTATAGATGCAAAAACCTCGTCTATGACTGGTCTTGAAAACACTTCCACTGGTCGTAGAACCAACGACATTTTGAAATTTTGAGCGCTATCTGAAAAAACCGTTCTACGACTAGTCTTAGGATGTCCACGACTGGTCTTAGACCATCCACGATCGGTCGTAGAAGACCTAAGACTGGTCGTAGGAAACCAGGATTGGTTGTTTTAGTTCGAGTCGTAGAATCAGGATTGGTCGTGGGACGAGTCATGCACTGTTCACACGACCGGTCGACCAGGTCTCAGGAAAGGTCATGGCATAACCAAAAATTTTAAAAAATTGCAACAACTTAAGACTGGTCATGGAATTTCTTGAACTGGTCGAACTAGTGCTAGGACTAGTCGAACAATGTCCAGGACTTGTCTTAGAATAGACCAAAATTATATAAAAAGATTCAAGTTGAATCATATATACAAAATGGCCTACCTTAAGGTCAAACTAAGGTTTATCATACCTGGGACATGAAGTATGAACATTGAAACTTCATTCAATCAGAAGATGGTTGACCTCTGAACCTTATGAAGCTTGAGATCTTTACTTGATGTAGCTTGATCTTAAGATCTTCTAAAGGTTGGATTTGTCTTCTTAGGTTGTACTTCATTTTGAGTTGAACATCCTCTTTAGACTTGAACAAGCACTCTTATTATCGATGTAGTTCTGAATATTGAAGCTTATAGAAGAGGACCAAGTACATGACCTTGCATTTCTTGAAGTAGATCACCGTACTTGACTTGAAGCATTGATGCAGTGTCTTGAACATTCATATAACAACAAACTACACAAGACACATATAGAGGTTTTGGCACAACAGAATTTGACAACCAAAGGAGCATGAGACCATAGCACTTACACTATTCCTAAGTAGCGACACGTGGGGTAGTAACCAATCCATGTTTGGGTAAAAATTCTTTACATACACCTAACACTATAAGGATGCAAATCGTTACTACTAGTATGGTTAAAACTAATACATTATAGTAGGGGTAACCAATCTGTGTCCCTATGGCCCACGAAAATGCTTATTTTCCATCTAAGTTGTTGATTAGGTCACACAAACCTGGATAAAGGGAAAGTACAAATATCAACTTAATCCAAAACCTTGGTAACCCTAATGTTTTTTTAATGGTATGCATTCAACCACCATTGTCTCTTATGGTGTGGTCCACCTGAGATTTGGATTTGCCTCATTTTTGGACTCATATACTCTAAAATGATCTAAAAAATAGATGGATGGTGTGGATAAGACACATATATGATAGTGAGACTACATAGCTCTTTCCGCACCGATCAATATTGAGCTGGGTATTGGAGGGGCCACTATGGAACCACGGTGAGGAGAGCCAAATCTCAAGATGTGGTCATGTCTAGTCTCTGATTAATTGTTTATTTGCCCAGCTACTCCCAACAACTCGATGGTACTTTAAATGAGATATAAGTGAGTGAGTAGCTTATTTATCTGTCATGCTAAGTCCATGGCCCGACATCGTGAGATAAACAAATCTTACCATCCATATGATCTATCTAGACTGTCCATTGGGTTAGGTTCAACTTTTTCCTTTATCTTGAAAAAAATCATACAAATTAGAATAATCCAAACTGCCCAATTGGTGGCACACAGAATTAGATGAACAAAAACCTTATGGAAAATAGGCCTAGTCCCTAATGTTTTAGGACCAATATTTGATTACAGAGATTTTTGCATAATAGTGGAAGAAGATATGACTTTTAAGTAGTTGCATGGAATGTATGTTGATTGGGCAATACCCCACTCCTCGCTTCCTCTGAACAGACAGAGAATTTGAGGGAGCACTGTGCTGTCAGGGTTTTATCTGCACTGTCCAGCCATTTTGTTTTATCATTTTAGGGTAAAAGCCCAAAAATGAGGTAGATATAAGGCTCACGTGGCCAACCACACAGGGAGCAACGATGATAGTGACACTCAACATTGAAATTTTCCCAGGACTCACCATTATAGTTAATTGACTTCCAACATATTGACAAGGTCACCTATACTTGGATGAAGGGAAATTATCATACTTGCCTCGAAGTTTGGGCAAATTACCTAGAAAGCTAGGTCATTCCATATATTACAAGAAGGGCCTTCTGACATGCTTCTGAAAATTACTTAGACCAAAATGCCCTTGTCCTTGTTTCAGTAGTTGTACAGTTTTTCAGGGAAAAAGAAGTTATGTCGTATTTATTGCCAAGAAAGTGATGTGTACGGAACCCTTTTTTTGCGTGTGGGCAAGGACCAAGCTCGTGGGGCCCACATTGATGTATGTGTATAATCCATGCCGCCCATCCTTTTTGCCGTGTCATTTTAGGGCTAGGGCCCAGATATCAACCTGATCCAGAGCTTGTGTGGGTCACATAATAGAAAATAATGGTGATAATGGAACCCACTGTTGAAACTTTTCAGGCTCACTGTGATGTTTGTTAGAAGTCGATATTGCCTAAGTCAGGACTTTTTTGGGTTCACGCGGAGCAGGCCGACAAGGTGGACGGAATGGATCACCCCATTGTGGGCCTTAAGGTATGGTAGAAAAGGACGTGAACACGTTCAAAATCACGATCCATACAACACGACAACCACAACCCATATAATATAGCAACTACAATGTATGCAAACCACGACCCAAATGGGCCCGCATTAATGTATGTGTATAATCCATTCCACCCATCCTTTTTGTCATGTCATTTTAGGGCTAGGGCTCAAATATCAACCCGATCCAGTGCTTTTATGGTCCACAAAATAGAAAATAATGGTGACTGTTGAAAGTTTCCAGGCTCAATGTGATGTTTGTTAAATGTGGACTTTGCCCAAGTTAGGACTTTTTGGGCCCACGCCGAGCTGGTCGACAAGGTGAATGGATCGGATCACCCCATTATGGGCATTAAGCTATGGTACCAATGGTTTGATATAAAAGGAATTGAACACATTGAAAACCACGATCCATACAACATGACAACCATGAACCATATAACATGGCAACTACGACCCATGCAAACCACTACCCAAATGGGCCGCAGTTGTATGGATCATAATTGTCATGTTATATGGGTCTTAGTTGTCCTGTTATATGGGTCTCAGTTGTATGGATCGCAGTTATCTTATTATATTGGTCATAGTTATCCTGTTATATGGGTCACGGTCGCAGTTGTCTAGTTGTTTGGGTCTTGGTTGTCCTGTTATATGGGTCACGGTCGCAGTTGTCTAGTTGTTTGGGTCTTGGTTGTCCTGTTATATGGGTCTCAGTTGTATGGATCACAGTTGTCTTGTTATATGGGTCGCAGTTATCCTGTTATATAGGTCATGGTCACAGTTGTCCTATTATATGGGTCTTTGTTGTCCTGTTATATGGGTCTTAATTGTATGTATCACAGTTGTCCTGTTATATGTGTAACGCCCCGAAAACTAAGGGTCGAGCAAAGACTCAACTCCCGAGTTCTGGTGCATCATTTATGCAACATAGATAATGATGATTTAATGTTGTCCATATTAATGCATTAAACATGAGTGGGATTAATCTAAAATAACATATCATACTCCAGGCGTAATTAAATTAAGCAAGCGGAAGACTTAAGTATTTGAATTACAACATAAAAGTGTTTCACCATCCAAAGTATGAATCTGTTCCAAGCTGAATATACACATGTGTTTATTCGAAAATTTACAAAATATCAAAATGTGACTGTCCTACTAATCCAAGTAACCCTGTAATCCCGTCAAATCAGAACAAGGTCTACAGAGACTCGCCTGATAGCTGAATATAGGAGAATTCCTCCTCATCTATGAAGTTCGGCTCCGTCACGTAAGCCGCATCACAACCTGCATTTAAATCAGAGTTTGGTTGGTGTTTTAAAACACCGTCTCAGAGTGGGCGTGAGTGATCAACTCAGTGGTACTATAAGGCAAAGTTAACATGTTACCAATTCAGTCAAGTAGTAACGATAAAGCAATACAACAATCACATCCTAAGTACTCTTGTTAATGCAGGAATGGTATGCTAAAATGATGCATGCCCTCGCCTGCACTCCCTCAGTGACATCATCTCACGATCACGCATGCTAAACTCCCTAAACGTGTGCTTTCTCTCCAAAGCACATGCAATGCGGTGCATGGTCGTGTTAGCCAAGTAATTTATTAGGCTTATTCATACAGCAGATTCGGGAAGCTACGGAAAGGCTCGTCACCTTAGGGTAGTCCTAGTGTATACTCGAGATCACTATGAGATGCTCGTCACCGGATCGTAGGTTGGCAGCTCGAATGTAGTGTCCCATACCACCATATTCGACTCACGAGTTTAGTTTGCTCACTGAATACTACGGGGAGGCTCATCTCCCAGCGTAGGCCGACAGCTCGACCATGGTGTCCCATACCACCTTGCCCGGCTCATAAGTCTTAGTGGATCGTGGTATTAAAGTTAAACGGGCTTTGTACTTAAAGTGGTACCTTAAATTCAAGCAGTAGCGTCCATACATGGTGAACATACATTAGGCCAATCGTGTTACTTGACAAGCTCGACTGGTATGAGCGCACATTGAATTAATCGACATGTAGCACATAAGCACTCCGCGTGGCCTAACCACTGTCGACAAACAGCATATGACTCAGATTCATCGAACGTGTCGTGTGTGGCGAAACGACCTCGGCCACTAATTCGAGAATCATTACCGATTGCCTAGACTACCCAGTAGTTCCAATCATATTCAAACATAATAGGCATTTATATGTGATAGTCAAACAGCATGCGACAACCAATTCAAATATAAATCTCATTTGAGCATTTTAACAAACACATAGTACACATGTTGTCATACATAAGCATTTCATCAACAAAGCATATAGTAGTAGGATAAGTTATATGAAGAAAATTGAAACTATAGATAAGGAAATTAAGAATCATATCTCAACACCCTAATTAAATACATTTCTACAAGCATTTTCTCATTCAGACATTTTATCAAACACTTAGACAACCATATCAACATACATGTAATAAAGTAATTATAACAGGTATTATAGCAAATCCTTTCGCAGAGGATTTGCCACACGTACAACAATCATATATGCTCAATCGATAATCATGACAAGCACAAATCCTAATTCCATATTCATTTAAACATTTCAACAAACACATGGAATGCATTAAAATCAACATAGTTTACATATATGTGTAATAAATGAAAAATATCGTATCTAAGCATATGTGATAGCAATCAAGTCAGTCATAAATCATTAACTGACATTGAAAGCCTTGAAAACCATAACCTAAATGTTTATAGTCTGCACCTTTCATCGGTAAACTTGTATCGTACTCAGTTTGAACACCTCATCTTTGTTTACGACACAACGCCTACCTATAGCATGAAATAGGTTAGCTATTTCACCATTAACTCTATTTGGATACCTAACACCAATTAGGGTTAAGATTTCTTACCTAAGAATGGAATCAAAATCGCCGGTATAACGACATGGGTAGGATGATTCTGCACGTGGAGTGGCGAGAACGAATCCTAGCAACGATCTCTCACTCTCTCTCACTCTTCTCCTCACTCTTTCCTTCTCTTTTCTCTCTTCTCTCTCTCTTAGGGTTTTGGTAATTCATATGGAATGAGAGATGGGTGGGTTAACTCTTTCCAGAACTAGTGTCAATGGCCCCAAGGCCATGGTATACTTAGGTTATAGCCAAAGGGTGACTATTTCAGGCTAACGTAGCTCATATAGAGGACCATTTTCTACATACGGTCTAAAGAAAGTTTCCTGACAATGGATCTATATCAGGTTAAGATTTCAGTCCGATCGGATTTACGGATTGACTGTGGAGGACCAGTTTCAGTTTAACGGCTATCGTCACTCGATCTGGGCCACAAGTGCATTGACATGTGTAGGAAAATTTTCCTAATCTAAGAGTGTAGTTGGATCAGAAACTGACGGTATGAAACCTTAGATTTGGCCTGTAAGTGAACAACCCAATTCACTTAAGTTTGGTTTCATTTTCTAAAGATATTCTCGTTTCTCACACACTTTGCTCCGGGCTCAAGTTGTACGTTTTTGGATACTATTAAGACTTGATTCCCACGATGGTTGTCAAGCCCAGTAAGGCGGTCATAACCATATAGTTTCGCAGTAATCGAACTTTCGATGTGTGGTCCAGGTCCGATACGGAGTTCCATGATGCTCCTGAGAGCAATTGGGTTTTGAGATTGATCTTACGTTTTTAGGTAATGTTGGGTTAGCGATTCTATTGGATTTGGGTCTTATAGTTCGTATAGAAAGCAGTTCAAGCTAATCTGCTTATCAATTCAGTTTAATACTTAATTAATTTTCGTCTAATTTCTAAAGGATTCGGTCCTTAGTGATTTCTGCCTGAGGTGATACTCGGGTCTTTGTACGGATTTTTCTGAGACATTACAACATTGGTAAGTGGTACTTTAGATTCAAGCAGTAGTGTCCATACATGGTAAACACACAATAGGTCAATCGGGTTAATTGACAAGTGCAATTGGTACAAGCGCACGTTGAATTAATCGACATGGAGCACATGAGCACTCCACGTGACCTAATCATTGTCGACAATCACCGTATGACTCGGATTCATCGGACGTATTAAATGTGGCGAAACTAGTTCGCCACTCACTCAGGAACTGTTACCAATTGCCTGGACTACATAGTAGTCCCAATCATACTTAAATGCAATAGAGAATCATATATGTTAATCATAACAACATTTTATAAATAATTAAAATTCAGTAATCATTTGAGCATTTTATCAAACACATAGAACATGTTATTTTACATAGGAACTTTATACATAAAGTAATTAATAGTAATTTACATTACATGGACTAAACTCTTCATATGACTAAGGAAACTAAGAATCCCGTCTTAATACACTTAATAAGTACAATACATCAACAACATCTCATTCAGGCATTTTAACAAACATTTAAACTACACATTCCTAAGTATATATACTAGACTTGTTACAATATGAATTTTAGCAATTCATTTCACAACACTGGTTACAAAGTATATAACAAGCATTATTTAAGACTAGAAATCATGATAAGTACAAATTAGGATTTTACATTCATTTAAACATTTCAACAAACACATGGAAAGCATTTTGTATTCACATAGTTTGCACACATATATAATCCATCGAATACATTGTAACTAAGGTAGTATGGCAGCAATCAAGTCAGACATAAATCATTGTTGACATTGAAAGCCTTGAAAACCATAACCTAAACATTTATAGTCCGTGCCTTTCGTCAGTTAGCTTGTTACGAACTCGGTTCGTATGCTACGCTTTCGTCTACAGCACAACGGTTACCTAAATCACAAAATAAGTTAGCTATTTCGTCGATTCCTCTATTTGAATTCCTAAAAAGAAATTAGGGTTAGGATTTCTCACCCAAATCGGAGTCGATATGACTCGTGTAGTTAGATGTAGAGGCGATCTAACGCGTGTAGTCATAAGAGAGAAACTCTGCCTCGATCTCCCAAACTCTCTCTCCTTTCCTCACTCTTTTCTCTTTTTTTCTCTCTTCTCTCTCTTAAGGTTTGGAGGAAATTCGTATGTAATGAGAGGGGTGGTTTAAGGGCATTATATAGGCCCAGAACTGATGTCAATGGCCCTAAGGCCATGGTATACTTGAGTTATAGCCAAAAGGCATCTGTTTCGGGCAAACGGGACTCATTTGGAGGCCCATTACTCACCTACGTCATGGAGTAAGTTCCCTGACCATGGATCTAAGCCAGGTTAAGGTTTTGGTCCGATCGGATTTGTGGAGGAGGACCTATTTCAGTTCAATGGTCATCATCACTCGATCAGGGCCACAAGTATACTGACATGCGTAGGGAAATTTTTATGATCCACGGGTAAAGTTTGGTCAAGAACTGACGGTCTGAAACCTTTAATTTTGCCCATAAGTGAATGGTCCAATTCACTTAAGTTTGAGTTCATTTTCTAAGGATATTCGCGTTTCTCACACACTTTCCTTAAGGCTCAACTTGTGAGTTTCTGGATACTATTTAGGTTCAATTCCTATGATGGTTGTCAAGCCCAATAAGGCAATCATAACCTTATAGTTTTGCGGTAATCGAACTTTTGACGCATGGTCCAGGTCTGATATGGAGTTTCAATGCGCTCCCGAGAGCAACTAGATTTTGAGATTGCCCCTGGGTTTTTAGGTAATGTTGAGTTAGCGATTTTAATGGTTTCGGGTCTTGCAATTCGTATAGGTAGTAATCCAAGATAATTCACCGATTAATTTACTTTATCACTTAATTAATTTTCGTCTAATTTCTAAAGGATTCAGTTGTTAAGGATTTCTGCCTGAGGTGGTACTCGGGTCTTTGTATGGATTTTTTCGAGACGTTATAATCTACCCCCCTTAAAGAAAAATTTCATCCTCAAAATTAGTACCTTTTCATACTCCTCGAGAATCTGAGGGTAGTTCTCATGGACTTCGGCTTCCGTTTCCCAGGTCGGCTCTTCCTCAGTGTGGTGTGTCTATAATACCTTCACAAGTGGGATGAATTTGCTGCATAGTACTTGTTCCTTCCTATCAAGAATTCACGTTGGTCGAAGTACATATGTAACATCTTCACTTAGCTACACTTGCTCCCACTTAATAATGTGAGTAGGATCAGGAATGTATTTCTTCAGCATCGATACATGAAATACGTTATGCAGGCCTACGAGTGGTGTGAGCAAGGCGAGGCAGTATGCTACCACACCCACTCGGTCTAGAATTTGGAATGGGCCTATGAACCTCAGTGTAAGCTTCCCCTTCTTGCCGAAACGGAGTACTCCTTTCATTGGGGAAACCTTCAAGAATACATGGTCCCCAACCTCAAATTCTAGCTGCCGTCGTCTAATATCGGTGTAGCTCTTCTGTCTGCTCTGTGCTGCAAGAAGTTAGCACTTGATAATGTTAATCTTCTCTAAGGTCACTTGAACTAAATCTGGGCCAATCAGACTCTTCTCGCCAACTTCTGCCCAACAACGTGGTGCTCGACATGGACACCCATACAATGTTTCATAGGGAGTCATGTCAATGCTTGCTTGGAAACTATTGTTATAAGCGAACCCAGCATAAGGAAGACAATTATCCCAACTATCCTTAAAATTGAGCACACATGCTCACAACATATCTTCTAACACCTGATTTACCCATTCTGTCTGCCCATCAGTCTGTTGGTGGAACGTGGTACTAAACTTCAGTTTCACCCCCATTGCTTTCTAGATTCGAGTCCAGAAGATAGACGTGAAATGCGTGTATCAATCCGACACAATTTCTATTTGAACTCCATGCAGTTGTATAATCTCCTTGATGTACAACTTAGCCAAATCATCTGCTGAGTTCGAGACTCTAATTGGGAGGAAATGAGCCGATTTCATCAATCGGTCCATAATCACCTAAATGGAGTCGTGTCCCTTCCTCGTCTTTGGTAACTCGGAAATGAAATCCATATATATGAAGTCCCATTTCCATTTAGCTATAGGCATGGGCTGAAGTAAACTAGGAGGTCGGCGATGCTCGACCTTGACTTGCTGGCACATGAGACAACGGGATACAAAATCTACTATGTGGGCCTTCATGTTGTCCCACTAGTACGAACGGTTCATATCTCGATACATCTTTGTACTACCAGGATGCATCGCCATCTTCGAATTGTAAGCAGCTTCGAGAACTTCCTTTCTCAAGTCATGAAGATTCAGGATGCATATGCGGCCACGATGACGTAACCCCCATCCGAACCAACTCTCCATTCAGAGTCTTCATCGTCACTAGCTCATTTTCTCATCTTCACCAACCATTCATCTTCTCTATGAGCCACAATGATCCAGTCATCAATAAGTGGCTGTATACGAATATGTGCGACACTCACGAATGGTTCTTCTACTATAAGCTTCTGCTCGAAGTCTCGCACAAATTCTACCATGTTCCATTCTTCAATCATTAGTGGAGCCACAAATTCTATTATCTTCTTACGGCTCAACGTGTTTGCCATAAGGTTAGCCTTGCCAGGATGGTAGGAAACCTCAAACTTAAAGTCTTTCAAGGTTTCCATCTATCACCGCTGCCTCATATTCAGGTCCCTCTCCGTGAATATGTACTTGAGACTCTTGTGGTCGCAAAAGAGCTCAAACTCCTCTCCGTAGAGGTAATGTCTCCAAAGCTTTAATGCAAAGATGACCACTGCCAATTTTCAGGTCATGCGTAGGGTAGTTCTCTTCGTGCTTCCTCAACTGTCGCGAGGCATAGGCGATCGCCCTATCCTTCTGCATAAGAACACATCCCAAACTAACACGAGACACGTCGATGTATATCATATATCTGACCCCTTGCTCTGGTAATACTAGCATGGGTGCAGATGTCAACTTGTCCTTCAATTCCTGAAAGGCTGCTTCTACCTTCTCATTCCAGGCAAACTTAAGATCCTTTCGAGTCAGCTGAGACAACAGTTGAGCTCTCTTAGAAAAATCTTTGATAAATCGACGATAATAGTCAGCAAGTCCCAAGAAACTCCTCACTTCTGTAACCGAACCGGGCTGCTCTCAGTCCTGAACTGCTGTCACCTTAGCAAGGTCCACAGCGATTCCTTCCTTGGACACAACATGTCCCAGGAACTTGACTTCTTCCTTCCAGAAGTCGCATTTCTTGTATTGAGCAAATAACTGGTTCTTCTTGAGAGTATCAAAGACTGCTCGCAGGTGCTCTTCGTGATCCTTTCAGCTCTTGGAGTATATCAAAATGTCATTTATAAATGCCATGATGAACCGATAAAGGTACGGCCAAAACACCCGGTTCATGAGGTCCATGAACACTGCCGGTGCATTTGTGAGTCCAAACGACATCACAAGAAACTCGTAGTACCTAAAACTGGTTCTGAATGTCGTCTTCTACACATCTTCATCCCTAACATGCAACTGATGGTATCCAGTCTGTAAGTCAATCTTTGAGAAATACTGTGCCCTTTTGAACTAGTCAAATAGATCATCTATCCTGGGCAAAGGATACTTGTTTTGACTGTCACTTGATTCAACCTGCGATAATCAATACACAATCACAGTGATCTATCCTTCTTCTTCACAAAAAACACAGGTGCTCCCCAAGGAGATACATTAGGTCGTATGAAACCTGCATCCAACAGATCATCGATCTATCTCTTTAGCTCCTCCATTTCACATGGAGCCATGTAATACGTCAGTAGAGAAATAGGTGTCGCACTAGGCATAAGGTCAATAGTAAAGTCGATCTCATACCGAGGAGGTAGTCCAGGTATCGTTCTGAACACGTCCGTGAAATCTTGGACTATGGGTGTGTCCCCAAGTGTCGGACCATCAACATTTCCTAACAAGGTAGCATAATAACTAATGCGGTAGTACCAACTGACTTGAACTGGGAAAGTAAAGGTCGTGCCCTATGTGTATGTATTGCCACCAATCTGGTAGCAATCGATCTTTGCCTTCATCTCGATGAGCCAATCCATATCGAGGATGATATCGTAATGACATAATGGGGCAACGATCAAGTCAACGAGTACTGTTCTGTTTCTTAAGTCTATTGAACAACCCTAACAAATCTTAGTAGAGTCTGAAAAGGTTCCTGTGGCGGTAAGGAGTCTCACCCCAATCATATGAGTAGTTTCCAACACTAGACGCTTGATTGCTACACATGATATTATCGAAAGAGTGGACCCGGTGTCCATTGACAGAAAAACTGGTATACCTTGGATATGTGACATGACTTTAAAAGCCAATGGTGCTACGGTTGCTGACTCAGATGCTTCAGCTACAAGTGAGGGCACACGAGCTTGTTGAGGATGATTCGGCTACACTGCTACAGGCCATTGAGGTGGCCTATTAGGAGGTACATTTGGTCTATAGAAAGGTTGTGCTGGTGGCGCTGATCGTAGCAGTGGAGCTGAAATGGCTTGAGGTAACTGACGGTTGATCCTCTGAGGCAGCGAGAAGCCGTTGTCTCTCATCTTGGAAAAGCAGTAAGTGTCCATGTGGCCCAATCTCTTACAGTAAGTCCACCATGAATCTAATTGCCTCAGCTGGATTAGTGGAGCTGTAAGTCTAGTAGGCGAATCTGCATGTGGCCTCTTACCGAGGAATGGATGGTTCGGCAAGTCAGGTCGAGGCCTCGGGCCCATAGGCATATGTGTACGGAACAGTCTGTCCCCATCCTGCTTAACTCGCAGGAACATGCTCACTAGCTCAGCATAATTGGAAATGCTAGCACAATACATCTTCGTGCGAATATCAGGCTGCAAACCCTCTGAGGAACGTCGCATCTTCATCGGCTCATTTGCTAGTATCAAAGGAGCATATCTGGCTACTCCGTGAATCGGTTCTCATACTCTAACATAGACATTCCTCCCTATCGGAGGCGAAGGAACTTACCCTCCTAATTACGGTATGTGAGGGGGAAATACTTCCCATAGAAGTGGGTCTCAAATGCCTCCCATGTCCATACGTATCCAAAAGAAACTGTTCGCAGGACGCTGTCCCACCAGAGACTAGCCTCCTTCTCGAACATGTAGGTAACCATCTCAACCTGTTCCTCCTTAGTACAGTGTAGTGGCTTCAACATCTTAGAGATGAGATCAAGCCAATATTCGGCCTCCTCGGGCCTGTGTGTGCATGTAAAGGTGGAAGGTCGAAAATGTTGAAAGCATCTGAATAAAATGCAGGCATTCGTGTTTCCAGCAAGCTGTACAGATGGTGCAAGCGGGACCATATTCATGTTTTAGGCAAGAACCCCCGCAATCGTGGTCCAAACCTTCTGCTGCTACTGCATTAAGAATATCATTTGCTCCAACCTATCAAGAGGAGGAGCTGCCTGAAGCATGTGGGGTGTCGAGGTAGACGTACGGTTCTATTCTGGAACCGGTGGTGCACTAGGCGTTGGCTCATTGGTGGGGCTAGTGGCCGACGGAGAATCTTACACGGTGTCACTATCAAGGCCCAAACTAGGGTCTGTGTGGCTATTGCTTAGGGAAGGTACCTCATCAAACAATCCGCCAAGTGCGAGACGTACAGTGCTCCGAGTATTCTTAGGTGGCATTCCCTATATGCAACATAGTGTAAGTGTCATAGTTTATAGCCCTTTGTGTTGTCAAATTTGTGGTGCTAAAGACACTGTTATGAAGCTTTCATCTGTGAAGAACAATGCTCTACTCAAGATCAACTTAGGTTGGCAAGCACTGTTCACAAGTCAAGAATCTCAAGAAGCTTTCAAGTTCAACCTCAAGATCTCAAGAAGCTTTCAAGTTCAATCTTAAGATCTCAAAAAGCTCTCAAGTTTAAATGACATCAAGACTTCAAGCTCCATTACTTTCAAAGGTCACTCATCTCTAAAGTTTCAATGTCCTTACTTCACTATTGAGGTATGACTGACCTTAGGTTGACCTTTAGAGTATGCCATTTTGGATACATAATTCATATGTTTTATATAAGTGAGTTTGGTCTATTCTAACACTAGTCCTGGACTTTGTTTGACTAGTCCTAGCACTGCTTCGACCTGTCTAAACATTTCCTGGATCAGTCGTAAGTTTGTTACAAAAATTAGAAATTTTCTGTTAGGATTCGACTAGTCCTAGGGACTGTTCGACCAGTCGTAGGAATAGGGTTAACTACATCTTCGACCAGTTGTAGTCCTACGACTCAAAGAATAGTGTTGAAATTTGGCCACCTACGGCCAGTCGAAGGGATCCTACGACCAGTCGAAGGAGACCTATGACTACTCGAAGGAAACATACGACCAGTTGTGAAACTGCTAAATCTTATCACGCCCGAATTTTCAAATATCTGTTGGTTCTACGACCAGTCGTAGAAGTCCTTAGACCAGTCGAAGGCATGATTTGCTCACCTATAAATAGAGAACGAATCTCAGAATTATATAGGGAAATTAAAGAACTTCAAACTAAATTAATTTGGCCTTCTGAGAGATAAGTCGATGCTCCATATAAGTGTGCATATTTAATATTCTCTTTCTTTAGCTTTCTTAATTGATTTTGTTTCTTGTATTCCAATCTAATCTGAAAAGAGGAATTGCTGTTTTCCTTATTCTGGAATCAAAATCAATTAGAGCTAGCCCTTTTGTTTTAATTTAAAATCTATTACAACCTAGAACCATTATAAAGTGAGTATTGGACATTGAACTTTAACATTCAAATCTCTACTCTGACTTGGTTCTTCTGGGTTGCTACAATGATGGAGAAAATTAGGTATTTTACAATTTGTATAATTTACATTGTTTGGTTTTATTTGAGGTTAAGCCAGAAAAATCTCAAAGTTGTTGGTTATCTGAGGAGAGCCAAAAAACTCAGAAGTGAGGGTTTTTGAATAGTGTAAGCCCTTTGAAAAAGACACAATTGTGAAGGTTTTGGGTGAACCTGTGAAAACCTATTTGATAGTGAACACTAATATCCCCTGTGTGAGGATATTAGGAGTGGAGTAGCATTCTGTGTGGCTGTTGTTTAACAGTTGGTGAACACACAGGCGAACCACTATAATTCTTTGTGTTGTGGATGTGTGATTTATATTTTCTATCTTTTATCATTCAGAATTGTGGAATGTATGTGTGGATGTGAATGTTGTAAATTTTACATTTCAAGTACAGTGGGGAACGTTGTAATAATTTAGATTTACATTTCAGCATTATATTTTTGCTATCTCTTTATTACTTTGAGCTTCAGTTTCTATATTTGTTCTAGTAGGGTTGCCCTGCTATTTTTATGGTGCATGGTTATCCTTAGAACTATCAATATTTTGAGTTAGCATTCAACAGTGTGAATTGATTTATTTATTCAGTTCTATCTTTCTATATTTTCGCTATATTTATCTTAAAATTTGGCATAGTCCTATTCACCCCCCCTCTAAGACATATAGCTTGGCCATTTCACATAGGGTGCAACAAACATAAGATTTTGGATAACATTACTCAATTTTCCAGGCATTCTACACATTTCATAACAGAAGAAGCTTCATGCATTTCATTTAGCAAAAATTATCACAATACATGAGATGTAGTCTTACATGGATCATGATAAAAGATGCATGCGAGCTAGTCTAACAAAAGCTTTAAACTGCAAGCAAACTAACACACCACTAGCCTACTAAGGCTATTACATGGAAAGACAAGAAAAAAAAACTCAAAGACGACCACAACATATGACTAGTCATTCGACTCTGGCATGGTGGAGGAGCACCCTTGTTCTGCATGTAGCACAGGAAAGTCTTCAGAGTGCGAGACATCTTCTTGAGTTTCTGTTTCATATAAGCTTGACTCTCTTCAAACTTTTGCTTTAGTTCGGCCTGGGTCTCCTTGATCTCCTGTATCAGGGCGGCTTGATTTTCTTCAATATGAGCCATGCGGGCTTCTATGGTGGCCCGATCATGACGGTGCTCATGTGAAGCAGTAGGAGATCCCCCATCAGAGTCTTGGGCTTCCTCCTCATGTTCACTGCTTTCCTCTTCATATCTTTCCTTAGAACCTTCCTCTTCACTGCCTTCCTCATCTTCACTCTCTTCTTCCTCTTCACTTTCTTCCTCTATCTCATCCCCATATTCATCAAGACAAGCTTACCGTTGTCATGGGCCAATTCTCATGTTGTTGAGTGTAGTGTCACTTATGAAATGGATTGGGGCAAGCTCATCCATGTTAAGTCTGTAGCCAAACTCACGAGCAATCTTACATATGAGTCGACCGAATGGGAGTGAAATATCTATCCTAACAAAGTGTGTGGTCTGGACTATCTATAATAGGATGAACGTTGGCAGACACAGCTTGTCTCCCTGCCCAGCTCTGTAGAGGAAGTCTACCATCAGATGAGTACACTGGGTATGGTTGCTCCACCTAGGATACATAATGTACTTGAAGATGTGGTGGAGTAAGCAGAAGTCTACCGTCATCTCGGTCACTGGGAGGTAATTTCCTTGCTTCCAGTGAACCAGCCGGCCACAAAGAAACCATGTCCGGTGATCTCTTTCTCGTGCACTCTTGAGACGAGATTCACTAGCATGCACCTCACTACGTGCAATTCCCATAATTCGGGCCATCACATCTATATTGACTATGTCTTCCCGCCTTCCCACGGGAATAGTAAACTGAGAGGCTCTGGTAATGGATCCCGTATGTGGGCATAGATGGTTAAGACAGTACTTTCACACGCATGAGATTTGCCCTCAAATATGGGACCCCACCCAGATTCCAATAGGAGGTCCATTATTGGATATAACCCAAATAGTCTTTCGTCAACATAGGCTTCAAACACAACTTTATGGCCACGAAACTTACTGTGTCCGATGCTTGACGGTAGAGCTCTTTCGAAGGGAATCTGGGGATCGAGATCCAGCTTCGTCCTTCACTCTCTCTCGGTGCTCATGCTCGTTTCGGCGCCCGTTTTATTCCTTGGACGGGTTGCGCGACTAGGCCCGGCTTCATCTATAGATGCCCTTCTCTTCCCCATGAGAGAAAGGAGTGTGGAGAGCGAGAAGATTATAGCCACTAGTTCAAAAAGGGCCATGGGGTGGAGAAAGCTTAAGAATAGGGTGGATTTGGGAGGTTTGAGAGTTATGAGACACAGAGATGTAAACTTTGTGCTCAAATAGGTGAGAAATAAGGAAGATGAGGAGTTGTATGAGATGGGTTTAAGGGAAATGGTAGAGGTAATGGAAGATATGGAAGAAGATGAAGCTTGTGTGTATGGAAGAGAGATTTGGAGAGAAAAAATCAGATTTTTGGAAGACTTTAAGAGCTAGGGGAGGGGTGAAATGAGCAAAGGGGAGCAAAGGGACCCTAAATAAAGAGGTACCACATGAAAACGGGCCCCACATGTGTGTGGGAGGGGTGGCGGGCCGCCAAACCCGCGAGCCTGGCGCGGCCCGCTGGAACCGAGCGCGATGTGCCATGGTAGGCGTGGTGGCACTGTGGTCCACTAGCCCTAGGGTGGTGGCCACCCCCCCCCCCCCCCCCCCCGGGGTGCCAGAAATGCGTGAGGGACCCCCTAGGTTCCACCGAAAAATGCGTTTTGGGCCCCTTCGCCTGTTTGAGGTGTATTCGGGTTTCATCTTGCACATATTCCTCCTTTTCGGGTCATTTAAGTATGGAATTCGTTGAATCAACGTCTAAGCCTGTTGATTGACGGTCTAGAAAGGAATTGAGATCATTTCACATTATCACAGATACATACAGGTCACATTCCAACGATTAGTTTCACCCGCCGGTGAAACTTGGAATCCTACGATCATTTCTATGTTTTATCGCCCCCTCCTAAGTCAAAGTACGTCAGTGTGAATCGTGTTATCATAACCCAGGTCTAGTTTAATCCAAATCATGCTCTAATACCAACTTGTAATGCTCCAAAAATCGAGGGTCGAGCAAAGACTCAACTCCCTAGTTCCAGTGCATCACTTGTGCAACGTAAATAATGATGATTTAATATTGTCCATATTAGTGCATTAAACATGAGTGGGATTAATCTAAAATAATATATCATACTCCAGGTGTAATTAAATTAAGCAAGTGGAAGACTTATATATTTGAATTATAACATAAAAGTGTTTCACCATCCGGAGTATGATTCTGTTCCAGGCTGAATATATACATGTGTTTGTTCCAAAATTTACAAAATATCAAAATGTGACTGTCCTACTAAACCAAGTAACCTGTAATCCCGTTGAATCAAAACAAGGTCAACATAGACCCGCCTGATAGCTGAATATAGGAGAATTCCTCCTCATCCATGAAGTCCGGCTCCGTCACGTAAGCCACATCACAACCTGCATTTAAATCAAAGTCTGGTTGGTGTTTTAAAATACCGTCCTAGAGTGGGAGTGTGTAACGCCCTGAAATTCGGGGGTCGAGCATAACTCATCTCCCGAGTTCCAAAACATCACTTATGCAACATATTTAATGATGGATGTATGTTGACTGTATTAGTGCATAAAACATGGAATAGATTAAGCCAAAACACAGATATAATTCAGGGATAAGTGAAGAAAGCAAGCGGAAGACTTATAGAAATATATGTGTACAAGTGTAAATCCCTGAAGTACATTCACCAACCAGGTCGTATTGAAAGTGTTACTTAACAAAATTACAAGTATCAAGTTACATCATTTAAATCCCAAAAATAATCCCAGAGTCCCGCGCATCAGAACAAGGCTCGCTAGAACCCGTCTGAAAACTGCATATAAGAGAAAGCAGCCTCATCATCATCCATCTCCCGCTCTGCCTCAGAAGTCGCATCCACATCTGCAACATCAGAACCTAAGACAGAGTCTGGTGGGTGTTTAACACCGCCCCAGAACGTGGGAGTGAGTGATCAACTCAGTGGAACAATAAGGCACTGGTTAACATGTTATCAGTTCAATCAAACAGTAATGATAAAGCAGAACAATTAAATAAATCCTAAGTACTCTTGTTAATGCAAGGATGTATGCAAAATGATGCGTGCCCTCACGCGTACACCCTCAGCGTCTTCATCTTACGTTACGCATGACACCACCTCAAAGTGCGCCACATCTACAAAGCACATGCAAATGCGGTGCATGGATATGATTACCAAGTTGTTATTAGTCCTTTTCATACAGCCGGATTGGGAAGCCAAGATACCTTCCTCATGTCACCATCCAAACAGTGATCCATTCTAGGGTCGTCAGTCCTAGACATCTCATATGATCATATGGTTTCAGGTCGTTGCAAAGGGCTCGTCACTAATCAATGCACGCCTATCATACCCTTGTTACTACACTAAGGCTCGTCACCTCAATGCAGTATCCAGGCATGCTCGAGCTCACTACAAAGGTCTCGTCACCAATCAATGTAGGTCGACAGCACGAATATAGTGTCCCATACCACCATAATTGGCTCATGAGTTTAGTTGCTCACTGGTCACTATGGGGAGGCTCGTCACCCCAGCGTAGGCCGATAGCTCGACCACGGTGTCCCATACCACCATGTCCGGCTCATGAGTCTTAGCGGATCAAGGTACCATGGTTAATAGGATTTCATTGGTAAGTTCGGTACCCTAGATTCAAGCAGTAGCGTCCAATACATGGTGAACATATATCGAACAATCGGGTTACTTGACAAACTCGACTAGCACGAGCACACATTGGGTTGAGTGACATAGAGTGCGCAAACACTCCGCATGGCCAAACCATTACCGACAACTCTAATACGACTCGGGTTCGTCTAATACGTCCTACGTGGCGAAAGCAACCTCAGCCACGATCTTAAGGCCGATTACCGATTTCCTGGACTAACGCATAGTCCCACACACATTACACTACAACAGATATTCATATTGAATGTAGAACAGTAATGGAACAACAATTTAAATCAAGTGGTACTCAAACATCTGAAGAATGTCAACTTAACATAAATGAAAGCATAAGTAATGCTTGAAATTAAATAACAAGGAATGTAACTTGCAAGAAGGAAATCATACACACTAGTGGGAGAGTTGAGAATCGCTTCTCAACGCCCAAACTAGGTTGAAATATCACACTTTAAATCATTCAGATATTTCTACAAACACTTAGAATACAAGATACAACATACATGACGTATGTTGAAAAACAAGCATTTGGACAATTCCTTTTACCAAGGAGTTGTCATACACACATTTAGCATACATACACGACAAATAATCATGGCAATCACATGTGCATAATTTATACGTATACGGTACTTTATACATACACATAAAATACACAAATCTCAATATAATACATGCATATCAGGAACGCAACATAAACACAACATTTGGCATGTGAAATCTCATCCATAACAAGAATAAATCATTAACTAGCATTGAAAGCCTTGAAAACCATAACCTATACACTTAAAGTCCGCACCGAAAAGAAACACCGAACTGATTTCAGACGAGATGTCTTCGTCAACGGCGATAGAATACCCTAAAACAAGGATAGAAATGAGATACAACAACACCAAGACTAATCTAAGCTCTAACACAGGTTAGGGTTAGGTTAACTTACCCCAAGATGAACTCAGAATCGTCAGAATAACGATTCAAAGTGAAGGTTCAAGGATGTAGAAGAACAGGAAAGAATCCAAGATGATTCACCAACTTCTCTCTCACTTTCTCTCTCTTTTCCACTCTCTTTCCAAGTTAGGGTTAGAGAAAATTCGTATGGAAAAGAGAGCTAGGGTTTAAGGACTATAAATAGGCCTATTATTGATGAAAATAACCCCAGGGCCATGGTATACTTAGGGTATAACCAAAACCTGACTCTCGCGATCCAACGAAGCATTTCTGGTGGGCCTAAAACCATGAAAGGTCAGACTTAAGCTCACTGACCATGGATCTAGCTCAAACTGAGTTTTCGTACCGACCGGCTCTTCAGATCAGCCGTGGCAGACCACACTCAATTCAACGGTCATGGAATCTCGATCAGGTCCATAAGCACAAGGACATGCCTGGGCCACCTTCCCTGATTAGAGGGTGAAATTGGGTCAGAATCCGACGGTCAGATAGCTTAAAATCGTCGCGCAAGCGACACGACTCAGATTTCATAAAAGCTTAATAAATATCCAACCGTTCTCACACTCTTCACTCCGAACTCAATCAAATCGACCCAGAACATCACATGGACTTGATTTTCGAGGTGATGGTCAAGCCCAACATGATGACCGCAACAGCCTAAGATCATCGCTATCGGACTTTCGACGCACGGTCCAGGTCTGATCCAGAACTTCTAAAAATTCCTCAGAACAACTGGATTTAGCGATGGATCCCAAATTTCAGAGTAACATAGCGCTAACTAATCTACAAGTTTTGAGTCATGCAGATACAATTTAAAGTGATTGATGTGAATTTCACAAGCAATCGAGTATAACGCTAATTACCCCAAAAACAACTACTTAGGGAAAGATAAGCACAAAATTTCCAAGGTCATTACAGAGTGAGTGATCAACTCAGTGGTACTATAAGGGAAAGGTTAACATGTTATCAATTCAGTCAAGTAGTAATGATAAAGCAATACAACAATCACATCCTAAGTACTCTTGTTAATGCAGGAATGGTATGCTAAAATGATGCATGCCCTCGCCTGCACTCCCTCAGCGAATCATCTCACGATCGCGCATGCCAAACTCCCTAAACGTGCGCTTCCTCGCCAAAGCACATGCAATGCAGTGCATGGTCGTGTTAGCCAAGTAATTTATTAGGCTTATTCATACAACAGATTTGGAAAGCTAAGGTACCTCCCTTTATATCACTTACCCAAACAATGATCCATCTAAGGTTGTCAATCCTAGTTAAGCACATACGATAGACAAGTTGTAGGGCATCACCCCTGATGAAAGCAGTGGATAGGTAAGTTCATGAGTTTACACTCGAAGTCACTACGAAGAGACTCGTCACCTGAACGTAGGCTTATTTTTATACTCGAGGTTACTACGGGAGGCTCATAACCTGAACGTAGGACTGCAGCTCAAATACGGTATCCCATACACCACCATATTTGCTCACGAGTTTGGGTTGCTTACTGGTCACTATGGGGAGGCTCATCACCCCACCGTAGGCCAACAGCTCGACTATGGTGTCCCATATACCACCATGTCCGGCTCATGAGTCTTAGCGGATCTTGGTACCATGGTTAAATGGGCTTTACATTGGTAAGTGGTACCGTAGATTCAAGCAGTAGTGTCCATAAATGGTAAACATATAATAGGTCAATCGGGTTAATTGACAAGTGCGATTGGTACGATTGCACGTTGAATTAATCGACATGGAGCACATGCACTCCACGTGGCCTAACCACTGTCGACAATCACCATACGACTCGGATTCATCGAATGTATCAAATGTGGCGAAACTAGTTCGGCCACTCACTCAGGAACCATTAGCAATTGCTTAGACTGTGCAGTAGTCCCAATCATACTCAAATGCAATAGAGAATCACATATGTTAATCAAAACAACATTTTATAAATAATTCAAATTCAGTAATCATTTGAGCATTTTATCAAACACATAGAACATGTTATTTTACATAGGCACTTTCTACATAAAGCAATTAATAGTAATTTACATTACATGGAGGAAACTATTCATACGACTAAGGAAACTAAGAATCCCATCTTAATACACTTAATAAGTACATTCCATCAACAACATCCCATTTAGGCATTTTAACAAACACTTAGACTACACATTCCTAAGTATATAGACTAGACTTGTTACAACATGAATTTTAGCAATTCATTTCGCAACACCAGTTACAAAGTATATAACAGGCATGTATCTAAGACTAGAAATCATGATAAGTATAAATTAGGATTTTGCATTCATTAAAACATTTCAACAAACATAGAAAGCATTTTGTATTAACATAGTTCGACACATGTATAATCAATCGAATACATCGTAACTAAGGTAGTATGGCAGCAATCAAGTCAAACATAAATCATTCCTAACATTGAAAGCCTTGAAAACCATAACGTAAATGTTTATAGTCCGCACCTTTCATCGGTTAGCTCGTTATGAACTCGGTTCGTACGCTACACTTCCGTCTACAGTACAACGGCTACCTAAATCATGAAATAGGTTCGCTATTTCATCGATTCCTCTATTTGAATTCCTAAAATGAAAT
This sequence comes from Magnolia sinica, assembly GCF_029962835.1. Classification (NCBI taxonomy): domain Eukaryota; kingdom Viridiplantae; phylum Streptophyta; class Magnoliopsida; order Magnoliales; family Magnoliaceae; genus Magnolia; species Magnolia sinica. Next base: position 80,188,723 of record NC_080573.1, read on the forward strand.
TAGTGTTAGGATTTCTTACCCAAATCGGAGTCGATATGACTCGTATAGCTAGATGTGGAGGCGATCTAGCGCATGTAGTCATAAGAGAGGAACTCCGCCTCGACCTCCCAAACTTTCTCTCTTCTCCTCACTCTTTTCTCTTCTTTTCTCTCTTCTCTCTCCTACGGTTTGGAGGAAATTCGTATGGAATGAGAGAGAGGTGGTTTAAGGGCATTATATATGCCCATAATTGATGTCAACGGCCCCAAGGCCATGGTATACTTGAGTTATAGCCAAAAGGCATCTGTTCCGGGCAAACAGGAGTCATCTGGAGGCCCATTACTCACTTACATCATGGAGTAAGTTCCCTGACCATGGATCTAAGCCAGGTTAAGGTTTCAGTCTGATCGGATTTGTGGGTCGACTGTGGAGGACCTGTTTCAGTTCAATGATCATCATCACTTGATCAGGGCCATAAGTATACTGACATGAGTAGGGAAATTTTCCTGATCTATGGGTAAAGTTTAGTCAGGAACTGACGGTTTGAAACCTTCAATTTCGCCCATAAGCGAATGGTCCAATTCACTTAAGTTTGATTTCATTTTCTAAGGATATTCGCGTTTCTCACACACTTTGTTCAGGGATCAAGTTGTTTATTTCTGGATACTATTTTGGCTCAATTCCCGTGATGGTTGTCAAGCCCAATAAGGCTTCATTTTTTTGAGAGTTTGCTGCTTCAGAGAATCGAGATTGAGTTAGTCTTCAGTGTACTGAGGCCCAGGAGCGCCCCCCCCCGGAACTCCTTCTCTTGAGAATAATGAGATTCATGGGGGTTCAATGCCAGAAAGAATTGGGTAGTCATAACCTTATAGTTTAACGGTAATCATACTTTCGACGCGCAGTCCAAGTCCGATACAGAGTTTTAATGCGCTCCTGAGAGCAACTAAGTTTTGAGATTGCTCCTGAGTTTTTAGGTAATGTTGAGTTAGCGATTCTAATGGTTTTGGGTCTTACAGTTCCTATAGATAGTAATCCAAGATAATTCACTGATTAATTTAGTTTATCACTTAATTAATTTTCATCTAATTTCTAAAGGATTCGGTTATTAAGGATTTCTGCCTGAGGTAGTACTCGGGTCTTTATATGAATTTTTTCGAGACGTTACAATATGGGTCGTAGTTATCCTGTTACATGGGTCGCGATCACAGTTGTCCTATTATATGGGTCTTAGTAATCCTGTCATATGGGTCTTAGTTGTATGAATTGCAGTTGTCCTGTTATATGGGTCGCAGTTATCCTATTATATACGTCGCGGTCACAGTTGTCCTGTTATTTGGGTCGCAGTTATCCTGTTATATGGGTTGTGATCGCAGTTGTCCTGTTATATGGGTCTTAGTTGTCCTGTTATATGGGTCTCAGTTGTATGGATCATAGTTGTCCTATTATATGGGTCACAGTTATCCTATTATATGGGTTGCGGTCACAGTTGTCTTGTTATGTGGGTCGTGGTCATCATGGGTCATGGTTATCATGTTATATATGGCCTATAATGGGGTGATCTGATCCATCCACCTTGTTGGCCAGCTTGCCGTGGGCCCAAAAAGTCCTGACTTGGGCCCACATTGATGTTTGTTAGAAGTGGACAATGCCTAAGTCACCATTATTGATGTTTCAATAGTCACCATTATTTTTAAAAAGTCCTGACTTGGGCCCACATTGATGTTTGTTAGAAGTGGACAATGCCCAAGTCACCATTATTGATGTTTCAATAGTCACCATTATTTTTAAAAAGTCCTGACTTGGGCCCACATCTGATCCATTGATGTTTCAACAGTTACCATTATTTTCTATTACGTGGGCCACACGAGCACTGGATCAAGCTGATATTTGGCCCCTAGCACTAAAATGACATGGCAAGAAGGATGGGCGGTATGGATTATACACATACATCAATGTGGGACCAAGTCAAGACTTTTTGGGCCCACGGCAAGCTGGCTGACAAGGTGGATGGATCAGATCACCCCATTGTGGGCCATATATAACATGATAACCATGACCCATGACAACCACGACCCATATAACAAGACAACTGCGACCCAAATAACAGGATAACTGTGACCGCGACCCATATAACAAGATAACTGTGACCCATATAACAAGACAACTGCGATCCATACAACTGAGACCCATATAACAGGACAACTAAGACCCAAATAACAGGACAACTGCCACACGACCCATATAACAGGATAACTACGACCCATATAACAGGACAACTGCGATCCATACAACTAAGACCCATATAACAGGACAACTAAGACCCAAACAACAAGACAACTGCGACTGTGACCCATATAACAAGATAACTACAACCCATATAACAGGACAACCAAGACCCATATAACAGGACAACTGCGACCGTGACCCATATAACAGGATAACTACAACCCATATAACAGGTCAATTGTGATCCATACAACTGAGACCTATATAACAGGACAGCTAAGACCCATATAACATGACAACTACGATCCATACAACTGCGGCCCATTTGGGTCGTGGTTTGCATGGGTCGTAGTTGCCATATTATATGGGTCGTGGTTGTCATGTTATATGGATCGTGGTTTTTAACATGTTCAATTCCTTTTCTACCAAACCATTAGTACCATAGCTTGAGGCCCACAATGGGGTGATTCAATCCATCCACCTTGTCGGCCAGCTCAGTGTGGGCCCAAAAAGTCTTAACTTGGGCAATTTTCACATCTAACAAACATCACAGTGAGCCAGAAAACTTTTAACAGTCACCATTATTTTCTATTTTGTGGGCCATAAAAGCACTGGATCGGGCTGATATTTTGGCCCTAGCCCTAAAATGACATGACAAAAAGGATGGGCAGAATGGAATAGATACATACATTAGTGTGGGCCCATTTGGGTCGTGGTTGTCATGTAGTATGGATCGTGGTTTTGAACATGTTCACGTCCTTTTCTACCAAAACATTGGTACCATAGCTTAAGGCCCACAATGGGGTGATCCATTCCGTCCACCTTGTCGGCCTGCTCCGCATGGGCCTAAAAAAGTCCTGACTTGAACAGTGTCCATTTCTAACAAACATCACAGTGAGGCTAAAAAGTTTCAATAGTGGGTTCCATTGTCACCATTATTTTCTATTATGTGATCCACACAAGCTTTGGATCAGGCTGATATCTGGGCCCTAGCCCTAAAATGACATGACAAAAAGGATGGGTGGCATGGATTATACACGTACATCAATGTGGGCCCCACGAGCTTGGTCCTTGCCCGCACGCAAAAAAGGGTTCCGTACGCATCACTTTCTTGGCATTAGATACGACGTAACTTCTTCTTCCCTAGAAAACCGTACAACTACTGAAACAAGGACAAGGGCATTTTGGTCCAAGTAATTTTTCAAAAGCTGTCAAAAGGCCCTTCTGGGAATATATGGAGTCTCGTAATGTTCTAGGTAATTTGCCCAAACTTTGAGGCAAGTACAGTCAATTTCCCAAAACACAAATATGATTTTGATCTAAAACGTTTGTTGCACTCAAAAGGTTTTCAACCGATAGGTGTTTAATCTCCATTTTGTAGTCAACTTGAGCATTTAAACTACTTCATTTGAGCTTGTACCATAAAATAATATAACAAAATGAATTAATGATGTGGATAGAACCCATACGTCAAGGTGGCCCCTCGGAGAGCCCCTCTTTGTTCATGGATATATACACATGGGGTATTACCCAATCCATGACCACATGAAATGCTTTACATACACCTAACATCGTAAAAATGCAAATCGGGTACTACTATATTATGCATAAAACTCATACATCATAGTAGGGCTACCCAATTTGTAAGACCCGTATCTTATCCCGTATCGTTTCGTAGGCTTCTGCGGTCCTCCCGATCGAATTCCGGTGACCCGCGATCTGTTATCAGCGTTTGCGAGCGATCATGAGTCATATCCCATATATTAGAGTCCGCTCAACTTGAAACTTATACCCTTGCGACTACGCCGTCGCCGCGGTTCCGACGCCGCGTATTACGTGCCAAGGCGATACCTAGGCCAGAAGATGTGGGCCCACGTTCAGTTCGAGAAAAAATGTCGTGCATTGCAAATACTAAGGGAGCATCACATCAATCCTATCAATCAGGTACACATCACACATTAATGTCAAGTGCAACCACCTCTCCTCTAAGTCAATTCTTTCTTACAACAAGTACACACCCTTCACCCATCACCATCCCTCTCCTCATCACTCCACTCACATCACCTCCCTCTCTCTCTTACACTTCTCTCATTCTCCAAAAAAAAATATAAGCAACCCACACCTCAACCCTCCATGAGAAAACTTGGTGTGGCCCACCTTTCTACCATCTTATCCCACCCTTCATGATCGATCTCAACCATTGAAGTTCGTCCATTGGGGTTCTAGCATGCATTGGCGAAAGAAGGAAGGGAAGATCTAACTGTGGGTGCTTCTTTCTCTCTCTCTCTCTCTCTCTCTCCTTCCTTTACTTTTTATCCCACCCAATGAGTTATGTGATGTCCAACCGTCCTTCAAATGGACCCCATGGTCGTCCAAGCCATGTGGGTCCTTCCTTCTGGGTGATGGGAAAACACAAATATCAGATTGATCTTAATCAAGTGGGCCATGTGTATGTGGGATCCACCTTGATTCACGTCGTCGGTGAAGTGTGAACAGACTATGGAACGTGCTAATAGCCTCTGGACGTTGCACGTTAAAAAAATAATAATAATAATAGTAAAAATGTCAGCTTGATTCAAGGTGGATTGCTCATGCAGGCCCCACCTTAATGTATGGGTTTAATCCGTACTGTCCATCCCATTCCTCTACTCATTTTAGGTGTTGAGCCGAAAAATGAGGTTGATATGATTTTTTGGCGGGCCATAACATAGAAAATATTATTTTTTTACCATTAAAAATTGACTAGGACACACCTTAAGCCCAAACATACTGAATATTGGGCTTGATGGGTTTGTATTGAGCCATGGAAACCAATGGCTGGGTTGGATTTTTCTAAGGCGGGCCCCACCTGAGAAAATCCATAAAAATTCAAATTCATAAAAAAAAATATATAAAGCATGCAGTAGCCCCCTACTGCTATAGCGTCAGCAGCGCAAGACGCTGCTACCGTGGACCCTAATGAGGCAGGGAATAGGGGTCCGAGCCGTGGGCCCCACCATGATATGTGTTAGACATCAACACCATGCATTGGTGGCCCCTTTAGAGCAGTGGGCCCCCCTCCAAAAATCAGCTGTATACAACACTCAGGTGGCCCACGTCACAAGAAATAGTTGGGTTGAACGTCTGCCATTGAAACCCCTTTTGGGTGTCACATGAGTCTTAGATCATTATGAAATTTGTTTTCCCTCTTCGTCTGGGTCTGTGTGACCTTATCAACGGTTAGGATGGCAGATAAATGTTATAGTGGGCCCCATATGGGACCCACTAATGTATGTATGTATACCCACACCGTCATCCATTTGGTGGGAACCACCAATGATGTATGTGCTCTATCTGCACCACCATCCATTGTTTGGACGGTGGGGGCCCACCATGGTGCATGTGTTGCATCCAAACCATCCACCATTTGGCAAACTTGTCTTACAGGCTTGAGACAAAAAAATAGGTCAGATCTAATGTTCAAGTGGACCCCACCATTTAGAGTAGTGGTCAGTGACGTCCACCGTTCAAACTTCTTAAGGGCCACTGTAGTTCCGATCAAGCTGATGTTTTTGCTTTCACTTCATCTATCCCATGAAAATTTATGAACAGGTCGGATCTCAAAATAAAACATAACGGTGGGCCCTATAGGATTTTAATGGTGGAAATCATTGTCGCCACTGTTATTTGGAGTGTGGTCCAGTTGATCTTTTGATATGATTCATATATATATATATATATATATATATATATATATATATATGAGGCCATGTGATTAGGCCCATTTTGATGTGCTTGTGGTCCGTTGTTGAGGCCCACTTTGATATATATGAGGCCATGTGATTAGGCCCATTTTGATGTGCTTGTGGCCCGTTGTTGAGGCCCACTTTAGTATATATGAGGCCATGTGATTAGGCCCATTTTGATGTGCTTGTGGCCCATTGTTGAGGCCCACTTTGATTATATGAGGCCATGTGATTAGGCCCATTTTGATGTTCTTGTGGCCCGTTGTTGAGGCCCACTTTGATATATATGAGGCCCATGTGATTAGGCCCATTTTGATATGTTTGTAGCCCGTTGTCGAGGCCCAATTTTATATATATGAGGCCCATGTGATTAGGCCCATCTTAATGTGTTTGTGCCTCGTTGTTGAGGCCCACTTTGATATATATGAGGCCCATTAGTGCGGCCCATTGATGTAAGGCCCATTGTGATATGTATTAGGCCCATGATGCGTGGCCCATTTGATGTGTTCGAGGCTCAGATACGTGGCCCACTTGATGCATATGAGACCCATGTGTAGTGCCCACCTGTGCTATATATTAGGCCCATATGTAGGGTGCACTTATTGTGTATTTGAGGCCCATGAGCAAGGCCCAATATGATGTATTTGGGGCCCATGGGTCGAGGCCGTTGTGATGTATTTGGGGCCCATGGGTTGAGACCCATTGAGATATATTGGAGGCCCAGGGATGGGGCCCACTTGATTGTATTAGGCCCATGTGTAGGGCCCACCTATTGTGTGTTTGAAGCCCATGGGTTGTGGCCCATTGTAATGTATTCGGGGCCCATGGGACATGGCCCATCCGATGAATTCGAGGTCCATGTGATGCGGCCCATAGTGATGTGTATCAGGCCCTTGCTTTAGGCTATGGGCACACTATATGTTTAGCTCTATATAGGCCACTACTTGGGTGCAATGATGGTTGAATGTCCACATTAATGGGCAATGATGGTTAAATGTTAACATTATGACCTTCCCTTAGGCCATGTTCGGCCGATAATCGAGGCCGATCCTGATTTGTTGAGGTTGATCGTATAGGCCGATTCCGATTTTTCGAGGCCGATCGTATAGGCCGATTCCAATTTGTTGAGGCCGATTCTGATTTGTCGAGGCCGATTGTATTGGCTGATTCCGATTTATTGAGGCCGATCGTATAGGTCGATTCCAATTTGTCGAAGCCGATCGTATAGGCCGATTACGATTGTCTAGGCCAAGTATTGAGGCCAATTCCAATTTGTCGAGGTCAATTCTAATTGTCGAGGCTGAGTATCATGGCCGATTCCAATTGTCGACGCCGTGGGTTAAGGCCGATTCCAATTCCGATTGTCGAGGCCAATGATTGAGGCTGATTCCAATTCTACTTGTCGAGGCCCATTATGATGGATATGCGACTTGTATTTGAGGCCCATTGTGATGTGCATTCGGCCCGTGTTTGAGGCCCAATGTGATGTACATGAGGCATATGTGATGAGGCCCATTGTGATGCATTTGAGGGCCAGGCGATGTAGCCCATTGTGATGTATGTTAGGCCCATGTGAAAGGCCCATCGTGATGTGTATTAAGCTCTTGAGTGAGGCCCATGGTGTTGTGTATTTGGCCCTTGTGTGAGCTCATGGGTCCACTATATGTTAGGATCTATGTGGGCCATTCCTTAGGGGCAATGTTAGTTAAATGTCCATATTGTCGAGGTTGATTGTCGCTGCTGGTTATTGATACCGATTATGAGTATGTGAAAATATAGCATCATGATACATGCCCATACACATCATCTGCATGTTAGTTATGAGATGTCGTTAATCATTACATATGTCATTGAGCATATTGTTATAAGACTCCCTGATAGGCGGAGGTTATCTCACATGAGCGCACGGTATGTGCAGGATTGATGCATGACTGAATTGTATCACTCATGCATCATGCATTATGATTACTGTACGGCCTAGCGACATCAGGGCCGTACCCTCCACAGGCATATCGTGGATGGCCAGACGGGACACCGAAAATTTGTTCTAGCATAGGGCTGTCGTAGATGGCCCTGGGTGAAAATTGTTAAACCCTCTTGGTACCAGAGGACGCCCTAACGTCGAGATCGAGTGGATACATGAGCACCTAAGTATCGAATACCAGGAGGTCGCGTCTTCCACTGTGTCGTGGTCGATTGGAAAGGGGTGTGGCCTTACCCGCCCGAGGGTGGGGGACATAGTTAGGCTGAGTTTGACCAGCTCGTAAATGGGTCCGCTATCGACATACCGGATAGATATTGGCAGACTATTGGCCAAGCGGATAGTGAGGTTTCTTACGCTCACTTGGATTGTGCTGCTGGGAGAAGGGTAGTGCCATTTGGAATGTAATAAATCCTAGTGATGATCCCAGAGATGAACAGTACTGATATGTGGACTTATTAAGTAGGAGTTGCATACTCATTCATTCATTCATTCACTATCCAGTCGGGCTAGCGGTCGCAACTATTTGTTACATGTACCTTCGTAATGGCCAGGATTTCAGTTGGGGCGCGCGACTAACCTAAGATCAGGAGTTTACCACATTGAGTTTGACTATCTAAATTTAGGTATTGGACTAATTTGGATAAAAATCCCTTGTAATGGACCCCATAGCCTGCGATACTACGTACTACATCCCGACTTCACATTCCAGCATGGTCATTCCATTCGCACTGCATATTGCATTACATCTGCGACATATGGCATTTTGGGTTACCTGTGTTTCTGCATTTATATGGTTTAGATACGACATCTGATATTTGACTCTTTTTGACTCCTCATTTGTATAGTTGATCTGTATCGCGTATTCTAATATTGTTCCTCTTTTGTATAGTTGATCCGTATTATGTATTTTGATATTATATGACTCATGGACTTGTCAGTATTTTCGCTTACTCTGATAACGTATGATTCATGATCTTGCGCCTATTTTGATATTGTATGATTATGGCATTGCGTTGAATACTTGGCACTTACCTTGTGCACACACTTACATCACCCTCTAAGCTTTCTATAAGCTTATGCACGATAGATGCATGTAGGTGATGTTAGGTTGCAGCAGTGTGGAGCTTGGAGTATGTAGCTGACTTCTGTAATTTTTACATATGTATTTCCCTTCCAGCATTGTATTCAAATGTTTATATTAGTGGATATGTGATGATGATGTTGCCTTTGTGATTTGGGTATACTTGTGGTTATGCCTATTAAGAGTTAAATGTATATTAGAAAAAAATCCTCCTTGTAGGATCCAAGGATCGGAATCTGGTGTATGGACGCTAGGAGCCGAGAATGGGGTACTACGGAGGCTACCGGCACTAGATTCAGCGATCAGAATTCCTGTGAATCCGATTTCCGGGTTTGGGGCGTGACACAATCTGCGTCCCTTTAGCCCACTAAAATGTTTATTTTCCATCCAAGCTATTGTTTAGGTAACACAGACTTGGATATAGCGAAAACATAAATATTAACTTAATTTAAAACTTTTGTAAACTAAAAAAAGTTTTTAATGGTGTGCGTTCAATCAATCACTACTATATCTTATTGTGTGGTCCACCTGAGATTTGGATCTGGCTCATTTTTGGGCTCATATGCACTAAAAAGATCTGAAAAAATAGATGGAAGGCATGGATAAGCCACGTACATGATAATGGGTCTATAGAACTCTTTACGCACCGACCAATACTGAGCCGGGTATTGGAGGGGTTACTACTGAAGGAGAGAAATCTCGAGATCTAGGCGGTCATGTCTGGTCTTTGATTAATAGTTTATTTTCCCACCTACTCCTAAACACTCGATGGTACTTTAAATGAGCAGCTTATTTTTCTATTAGGCTATGTCCATGGACCGACATCACGGAATAAGCAAAGCTTACCACCCGTATGATCTATTTACACCGTCCATTAAGTTAGGTTCACTTTCTTTCCCTAGCTTGAAAAATCACGCGGATAAGAATAATCTAAATTGCCCAATTGGCAGCAAGCGGAACTATATGAACAAAAAGCTTATAGAAAATAGGCCCAGTCCCTGATGTTTTTCGACCAATTGATTATAGTGATTTTTGCATGGTAGCATGAAAGAAGAGGGTACTTTAGCTTATGGAACAAGTTCAAATGCAAATAGGTGCATGGAATGTATGTGGATTGGTGTTAAGTGTCCAATATTGCATATTTTCCCTCATTTATATCTTCGTTTTATGAACATGATATTGCTTAATGTTATATTTTATACATGTTTGTGTTGCAAGGTGAATCTGGAAGCTTGGATTGAAAGGAATGCTAAAAGCATGAATTTAATGCTCAAGAATCACCAAGGAAAATGATGGATCTTAGGAGATCAAGAATGTAGAATTCTCATGCCAAAGATCTTAGGAAACCAAGTACAAAGGATAGAGAAAAGATTGGTAAAGCAAAAGTGCATCGTCTCGAAAAAATTCGTACAAAGACCTGAGTACCACCTCAGGCAGAAATCACTAAGACCAAATCCCTTTAGAAATTAGATGTGGATTAATTAGGTGCTCAACTAGATTATCTGTGAAATTAGCGCTAATCACTTTAAATACGATCTGTATGACCCAAAATCTGTAGGATCGCTAACGCTGCATTACTTAAAAACTTAAGATCCATCTCAAAACCCAGTTGCTCTTAAGAGCGCATCAAAACTTCGTATCGGACCTGGACCGTGTGTCAAAAGTCCAATTTCTCCAAATCTATATGGTTATGACCACCTTGCTAGACTTGGCAACCATCCCAGAAATTAAGTCCTAAAGGTATCCAGAAACGCATAACATGAGCCCGGAGTGAAGTGTGTGAGAAATGCGAATATCTTTAGGAAATGAACTGAAACTTAAGTGAATTGAGTCATTCACTTATAGGCCGAATCTAAGGATTCAGACCCAAATACCCTTGGATCAGGGAAATTTTTTAGCACAGGTCCATGTACTCGGGCCCTGATCAAGCGATGATGGTCGTTGAACTGAAACTGGTCTACCATGGTCGATCCATAAATCTGATTAGAATGAAAACTTAGCCTGACCTAGATCCAATGTCAGAGAGCTTAAGTCTGACCGCATGTAGAAAAGGGACCTCCAGAATAGCTCCGTTAGACCGAAACGGCCACTATTTGGTTATAACCCAAGTATACCATGGCCCTGGGGCCATTCCCATCAATTCTGGGCCTATATAAGCCCCTTAAACCCTCTCTCTCTTTCTCATTCTATACAAATTTGGAAAACCCTAAGAGTGAGAAGAGAGAAAAGAGAAGGAAAGAGAGAGAAAGTGAGAGAGAGAGTTGGCGTTTGTTCCTGGGATTCAATCCCATCACATCACTCGCTTAACTACCACTTCTATATCGCTATTCTGGGGATTTTGATTCCGTTCTTAGGTAAGAAAACCTAACCCTAATCTGTTTTAGGGTTTCAAATAGTGTAAGTGATGAAATAGCTAACCTATTTCATACTATAGGTGGTCGTCGTGCCGTAGACAAAGACTTGGCATACAAACTGAGTTCGATACTCATTTATCGGTGAAAGGTGCGGACTATAAATGTTTAGGTTATAGTTTTCAAGACTTTCAATGTCAGCAATGATTTATGGCCAGCCTAATTGGTTTCACAAGTGCTTAGATACGAGGTTTTCCGTACACATGCTTATATATAGACTATGTTGATTTATAACGCATTCCATGTTTTTGTTGAAATGTTTGAATAAGTATGGAATTTGGACTCGTGCTTGCCATGATTATCCGTCATGGATATATGATTGTCGTATAGGTGACAACTCCTTGGTGAAAGGATTTGCCCTAATACATGTTATGACCAACATACATCATGTATGTTGTAGTGTGTAGCCTAAGTGTTTGTAAGAAATGTCTAAATGAGTAAATATTTGGTAAATTGTATTTTATATGAGTATTGAGATAAGATTCTCAAACTACCTTAGCTATGTGTATAAATCCATTCATGTACCTTAGATTATTTGATGTGATTTACGTATGAAATGTATAGGTGTGAAAGCATGTTTATTTGTACTTCATAAAAATGCTCAAGTGGTTCCTTTGTTTGAATTAATTGTTTATTACTGATATGCCTATCACATATGCTTTCTTGCCATGTTTAAGTATGTTTGGGACTACTACATAATCCAAGCGATTGGTAAAGATTCGCGAGTTAGTGGCCGAGGTTGTTCCACCACATCAGATGTGTTCAGAGAATTCGAGTCATACGCAGATTTTTCGACAGTGGTTAGGCCATACGGAGTGCTTACGCACTCTGTGTTGATTAACTCGACGTACACTCATACTAACCGAACTTGTCAAGTAACCTGATTGATCCATTATATGTTCACCATGTATGGACACTACTGCTTGAATCTAAGGTACCAACTTACCGGTGAAGATCCTATTTAACCTTGGTACCTCAATCTGATAAGACTCATGAGCCGGACATGGTGGTGTATAGGACACCGTGGTCGAGCTGTCGGCCTATACTGGGTTGACGAGCCTCCCCGTAGTGACCAGTGAGCAACCCAAACTCATGAGCCGAATATAGTGGTGTATGGGACACTGTATTCGAGCTGTCGGCCTACAATCAGGTGACCACGAGTATACACTGGGACTACGCTAAGGTGACGAGCCTTTCTGTAGCGACCTCGAGTATAAACCAGGCCTATGCTGATGTGATGAGCCACTCCATAGCGACCTGGAAAATACCTATCGTATGTGACTACTAGGATTGATGATCCTAGATGGATCAATGTCTGGGTATATGATTTAAAGGGATGTGCCTTGGCTTCCCAATCATGTTGTATGAATATGTCTAATTAAGAACTCGGTTAATCACGCACATGCACCGCATTGCATGTACCTTTGGCATTGGAGTTGAGCACAGCGGGAGTGTTGCATGACATGATCATAAGATGATGTCGCAGAGGGAGTGCAGGCGAGGGTATACATCATTATCGCATATCATCCTTGCATTAACAAGAGCATTAGGACATGAGTGTTGTACAGCTTTATCATTATTGCTTGACTGAATTGATAACATGTTAACCTTTGCTTTATGGCTCCACTGAGTTGATCACTCACTCCCACGTTTTAGGACGATGTTTTAAACAGCAACCAGACCCTATTGTAGATGCAAATGATGACGATACTTTCGAGGTAGAGCCAGTCTTTTATGATGATGAGTTCTCCTATATACAGCTATCAGGCGGGTTTATGTAGACCATGTATTGATTGACGGGGTTGTAGGGATGCTATCTAGATGCCATTACACTTGTCATTTTACGTTTTGGAGTACTCATGTATATTCATTTTGTCCATTTTGGGAGTATACATGTATATATATTTAACTTGGTAACATGTTCACACTTTGGAGACTTACAACAGTTTATACATTTTGTATAATTATCGCAGTCTTTCACTTGTGAAATTTAACTATTTCTGAAGTATGATATGCTATTTAGTATAATCCCACTCATGTTTAAGGCACTAATACAGACAATATTTAATCATCATTTTCTATATTGCATAAGTGATGTGTTGGAACTTGAGAGTTGGGCTCCTGCTCGACCCCCGATTTTCAGGGCATTACAAAAAGTTAAATAATAGAAAAAAAGGATAGTTTGGTACTACCTAAGCCAACTTCGATACCATTTAAAGTGCATAAAATAGTCCAGTAAGAAAATATTTTAATTTGGTACTACCTAAGCTTAATTCGGTACCACCTACAGTCATTTTAGTACTACCTACTGAAATTGTGGTAATGATCGCTTTAATTGAAGTAGGAATATGCCAATATGTCCTAGAGGGGGGTAAATAGGACTTTTTAATATTTTATAACAATTTAAAATCCAATCACTCTAATCATAAGAAAATAAGCATGCATCAGAATTTCTTCAGAGTAACTCTAAAGGCTTCTAAGCCTAATAGAAGATCTAATCATAAAACTATTTGAGAGATAAACAAGATGCAAATCAGTTTATGATGGATGTGACTGTGTGTGTGAGGTGTGATCTCAGATAATCAAGTATGAAAGCTTTTAAGGAAATCACACAAGCAATAGAAGACAATAGCAATCTCAAACACAGTCATTTTTATAGTGGTTCGACTACTTATGTACTCCACTTCCGGCAGACGCACTCAACCCTTGAGTGTACCGGATCTCACTAAAGGAGGTTTCACAACAAGTTTACCTCAAATCGGAGGTTTTAAATTAGGTTCACCTCGAACCAATACAACCTATACTTAGGCTGACACAACGTGTCTACACGACACAGTTTATGCTCCCATGAGCAAGGGTAAACTCACAGCACCCGACTTTTAGGCCACACTGGCCAAGGATCCACACAAGGAACCTAACGGAGGTATCACAACAGGTTCACCTCAAACCGGAGGTTTCAAATCAAGTTCACCTCTAACCAGTTTATGCTCTCCACAGAGCAAGGGTCAACACAAAGCACCCCCACGTACACTCCCGCCGGAAGCCTCCTGTGAGGGCTTGCAAGGGGTGAGAAACACCTTACACCCAATCCTACAGAAGGAATGATCACAAGGGTCTTCTGGACTCTAATGACTTACAGATAAGTATGAGCCCCATTCGGCATGTTGATGAAGATCTCCTCCTTTGATGATGAAGAATCTTCAGCTCCCTTGAACCGCAACTCAAAAGATGTACCAATACATGGCGACAAGTTGGGTCAAGGTTATGATGGAATCCTACTCTATTAAATGTTTTCCTATAAGGGAGATAGAGCAATTCCAATCATCTATGCATTTAAGGCATCCTAGCTTAATGATTTACCATTAAGGTGGTAGCTGAACGATCCTTGAATGCGAAAGTTCATTCCCCAATCCACTCTATTGAATGTCAATGATGAGGGTGGATTGGAGGATGAACTTCCATGAGAGAAAAGGCTTAGGGTATGTGATCTAAGGTTAAACACTCAAAAATACTCTCTATTTTCTCTACAAACAACTAAGGGCAAGCTCTCATTAAATAGGCAAAAGGTTCCAATGGATATAAAACAGTCACATTTTTGAAAGAGTTCAATATCATCGAGTGTATACTCTCGATAGCATCGACTGGCCGCTCGATGACACGAACTCAACTGTCAAACACTTTTAAAACCTTTTATCAACTAGTCGAGGAAATCAAACAAGCGACTATGTCATCAGATTTCAAACTCCAATTTCATCGACACGAGGTTCGATTCCTCAACATTTGAAAAATGTGAGAGCACTTACCTTTGAAATATTTTCAAGAATATGATATGATCGAGCATCACTCGATATCATCGAAATTTAAATATCACTGATATCGAGGGCAATGTCGATTCATCAATAATTTCAAAGAATTTTCCTACAAGCTTGATGGACAGTTTCTGTCCTCTTTCAATGACATTGACCATGCCTCGATATGATTGATATTTGAATATCGATTTTATCGAGTAACCCTCGATCCGAGAAAAACATCCTTAAAAAACTTGCTGGATAAATGTGTCTCAATCCGATATCATCGAAGGGCTTCTGATATCATCGAGATTTGAATTCCGAGGATATCGAGGAGCTCTTCGATATATCGAGGCTAACATGTTTTGCCTTAACAAAACTTTGGACACAACAAACCAAGTGTCAATTTTCTCGAGTGGGCTCGATGGACTCGAGATTCAGACATCGATGATATCGATGAGTCCATCAATCCATCAATAATTCAATCCAGATATCTTTGTAGTTGTTGGACATCTTTGATCCTCATTTCGATAAGATCGAGTGAGCTTCAAGGACATCGACAACAGTGTTTGATTTTATCGAACCACTTGTCGATAAATCAACACAAGCAGAAAACTTAAAGATTTTTCAGAAGTTTTGAAAGAAATTTCTAACTAAAAACTTTAGGGTGTTCTATTTAATTTTAAAGGGTTTTAAGTACCTGGTGTTTTGGGACATGAGATGTGAGGCTAAGATTTACCTATGGCGAGTTCGGCCACACATCCAGTTGAGGCAGATGCTTGATCAATCTTCCTATGGGGCTCCTTTGTCTAGCTGACTCAATGCTCACACTAATTGACAAACCAGGGCACTTTCATCTACCGTCATTTTAGTCCTACCTAAGTACTCTGAACATACAATTTCATATACGATTTCGGTGCTACCGAACTAACTTCGGTGCTACCGAAATCATGCGGAGATGTAACGCAGGGCCGACGCAGATTGCGTAATTTGAGGCGGTTTGTAGAAATTCCAAGTCGATGCGTAAGAGGAGGATTCACAACTATAAATAGGAGTCCCTACGACGTTCCTAGGCATCTTCTAGAGTTTAAGGAGTGGAGCAAAAGGGTGGAGCCACCATCTAAGAGCTTTCTTCTTCTTCCTTAGTTGGTTTTTATACTTTGTTTAAGAGACTTTAGTTCAATCATGTCTATGGTTGGCTAAACCTCTTAGCTAGGGCTAAGAGGTGAAGCTTATAGCGTGATTGGGATGTTTTCTTTGCTTTGATTCAAGTTTTATTAAACCTCATGGATTCTAGTTCTTTATTAAGGAATGTTTTTAGTTTTTAATGGTTTGTTGTGACAAATTACAATAGATCTGCAATTACTTTAAATATCTTCCTTTCTCGATTTGAGATTGTGAAATTAGTAAGTCTCGTTGTTCACCATCGTCTCTTACGCATGGTAGGGTGATGGAATCCTTCCTAATCTTCACAATTCTCTTATGATTGGTTGTGGGGTTGGTATAGCTTATTGTTTGTCATCGTCCCATGGGCATGGTTGGATGATGGAATCACTTCCAATCCTGATGGAATCACTTTCAATCCTTATAACTCTAATCCATTGAGACTAGCTTCATGAGAAGTTCAGAGATTCAATTATTTCTCTTTTCCAATTGGATAGGATATGACTCCAATTCTAGTTGGATTTCCTGAATTAAGCAAGGTAGCATCCTGAGAAGCTATAAGTGGATCCTTGGTACCCTAGTTCTTTTTAATTGATGATTTAAACCTTATTCATAATTACTCCTTTAAATTCAGATTTCTTCTTTAGTTCTTCATCTAGTTCTAGTTCTACTTAAATTCAGAAGATGCATAAGTTCAGTCCTTGTGGATTTCACCTTGGTCTCACCGAGATTATTACTACATTGCGACCTTACGCTTGGGGTTGTGAACAAGTTTTTGGGGCCGATACTGGGGACTAACGGCTGTGCTTTTCTGAAATTAATTGGTTTTAGAATTAGGTTAAGATTAAATTGATTTTTGGTTTTTAAATTAGGATTTTTTTTACTTTATTTTTAGAAACTAACTGAATTTTCTATTTTTTAGGGTTCTAACATAGAGATCTCCAACCCGGTAACCTCTTTCAATTTCTCTCTTTTCTTTTCTTGAGTTCTTAATTGCTTTAGTTTTCTCTCTCTTAGGTTTAGGTTAGCTTAGTTACTTGATGGCTGAGTGTCACGCCCCAAACTTGAAAAATGGGCTCACAGAATTCCCGATCGCCGAATCCGATGTCGATAGCCTCCGTAGTATCCCATTCTCGGCTCCTAGCACCCATATACCAGGTTCCGATCCTAGGATCCTACAATGAGGATTTTTCAACGTACATTTATCTCGTAAGAAGCATAACCACAAGTACACCCAAATCACAAAGGCAACATCATCATCACATACCCACTAATATAAACATTTGAATATAGTGCTGAAAGGAAAATATACATATATCGAAAATCAAAGCTCTAGAAGAGTACTGCACGCTCCAAGCTCAACGCTACTGTGACCTAATGCCACCTGCAAGCATCTATCGTGCATAAGCTTATAGAAAGCTTAGAGGGTGGTGTAAATGTGTGCACACGATAAGTGTCAAGTATACAATATTAGAGCAATGCAGAAACATGCTGGTAAATCCATAAATATCATTAACCTTATCCAGGCTATGTGATGTAAAAAAGATAAATAAGCTAACATCATATACTGAGGAAGCAATGTAGATCAACTATGCAATGCGTAGACATAGTAAACCAAATATCATATACTGAGGATACAATGCAATATGCAAATCATGACGAGTCCACAAATGCCATCAACCTCATCTAGGCTATATAAATGCAGAAACATAGCAACCCAGAATACCATATGTCGCGGATGTAATGAAATATATGGTGCGAATGAAATGACCAAGCTGGAGTGTGAAGCCGGGATGATAGTACGCAGTATCTGTAAGTGCTATAGTCTCATGCTCCTTTGGTTGTCAAATTCTGTTCGTCAAAACCTCTATATATGTCTTGTGTAGTTTGTTGTTATATGAATGTTCAAGACATTGCATCAATGCTTCAAGTTAAGTACGGTGATTTACTTCAAGAAATGTAAGGTCATGTACTTGGTCCTCTTCTGTAAGCTTCAATATTCAGAACTACATCGATAAAAAGAGTGCTTGTTCAAGTCTAAAGAGGATGTTCAACTGAAAATGAAGTACAACCTAAGAAGACAAATCCAAGCTTTAGAAGATCTCAAGATCAAGCTACATCAAGTAAAGATCTCAAGCTTCATAAGGTTCAAAGGTTAACCATCTTCTGATTGAATGAAGTTTCAAGGTTCATACTTCATGTCCCAGGTATGATAGACCTTAGTTTGACCTTAGGGTAGGCCATTTTGTAACATAATTGAAGTTGAATCTTTTTATATAATTTTGGTATGTTCTAAGACTAGTCCTGGACCTTGTTCGACTGGTCCTAGCACTGGTTCGACCAGTCCAAGAAATTCCACGACCAATCTTAAGTTGTTGTAATTTTTCAGAATTTTTTGGTTATGCTACGACCTGTCATGAGATCTGGTCGACCGGTCGTGTGAACAGTGCACGACTTGTCCCACGACCAGTCCTAGTTTTACAACTCGAACTACAGCAACCAATCCTGGGTCTGCTACGACCGGTCGTGGATGGTCTAAGACCAGTCGTGGACATCCTAAGACTAGTCGTAGAACAGTTTTTTCAGATAGCGCTCAAATTTTCAAAATGTCGTTGGTTCTACAACTAGTCAAAGTGTTTTCAAGACCAGTCGTAGACGAGGTTTTTGCATCTATAAATAGAGCACGAATTTCAGAGATTAATAACTCAATTTAAGAAAATTCAAGGCTTCAATCTGAGATAAGTTTGTGTTCATTTTAAGCTACTTTGTGCATATTTAATATTCTCTTTTTATTAGCTTATGCATTTGATTTTGTTTCTATATTCCAATCTGATTTGAAAGAGGGATTTTTGTATTCCATCTTCTTGGAATCAAAATCAAATAAAGCTAAGCCCAACTGTTTTAATTTAAAATCAATTAGAACCTAAAACCATTTTAAAGTGTGTAACGACCTTGGAATTTTTGTGCTAATCTTTCCTTAAGTAGTTGTTTTTGGGGTAATTAGCGCTTTACTTGATTGCTTGTGAAATTCGCATCAATCACTTTAAATCGTATCTGCATGGCTCTAAACGTGCAGATTAGTGAGCGCTACGTTACTCTGAAATCTGGGATCCATCGCTAAATCCAGTTGTTCTGGGGAATTTTTGGAAGACCTGGATCGGACCTAGACCGCGCGTCGAAAGTCCGATGGCGATGATCTTAGGCTGTTGCGGTCTTCACCTCAAAAATCAAGTCGATCTGATGTTCTGGGTCGATTTGGTTGAGTTCGGAGTGAAGAGTGTGAGAACGGTTGGAATTTAATAAGCTTTTTATGAAATCTGAGTCGTGTCGCGTGCGCGACGATTTTAAGCATTCTGACCGTTGGATTCTGACCCAAATTCACCCACAGATCAGGATGGTTGGCCCAGGCATATCCTAGTGCTTGTGGACCTGATCGAGTTTCCGTGACCGTTGAATTGAGTGTGGTCCGCCACGGCTGATCTGTAGAGCCGGTCGGTACGAAAACTCAGCCTGACCTAGATCCATGGTCAGTGAGCTTAAGTCCGACCTTTCGTGGTTATAGGCCCACCAGAAGTGCTTCGTTGGATCGAGAAAGGCGTACTTTGGTTATAACCTAAGTATACCTTGACCCTGGGGTTATTTCCATCATTTTAAGGCCTATATATAGTCCTTAAACCCTAGTTCTCATTTCCATACGAATTTTCTCTAACCCTAGCTTGGAAAGAGAGTGGAAAAGAGAGAGTTAGTGAGAGAGATTGGTTGGTGAATCATCTTGATTCTTCCTTGTTCTTCTTCACCTTTGAACCTTTACTTTGAATCGTTCCTCTGACGATTCTGAGTTCTTTGGGGTAAGTTAACCTAACCCTAACCCGTGTTAGAGCTTAGATTAGACTTGGTGTTGTTGTATCTCATTTCTATCCTTATTTTAGGGTATTCTTGCGCCGTTGACGAAGACAACTCTCGTCTAAATCAGTTCGGCTATTCTTTCCTCGCTTAAGGTGAGGACTTTAAGTGTATAGGTTATGGTTTTCAAGGCTTTCAATCCCAGATAGTGATTTATTCTTGTTATGGATGAGATTTCACATGTCAAATGTTATGTTTACATTGCTTTCTTGATATGCATGTGCTATGTTGAGATTTGTGTATTCTAAGTGTATTTATAAAGTACCGTATACGTATAAAATACGCACCTATGTTTGCCATGATTTTTGGTCATGTATGTATGCTAGATGCATGTATGACAACTCCTTGGAAGAAGGAATTGTCTAAGTGCATGTATTTCAACATGCGTCATGTATGTTGTTCCATGGATGCTAAGTGTTTGTAGAGATGCATGAATGACCTACGTGTAACTGATTACACTAAATGCAGGCGTTGAGAAGTGATTCTCAATACTTCTATGGATGCGCATGATTTCCCTTATGCATTTACATTCCAAGTTATTTAAATTCAAGCATTCCTATGCTTACATTTATGTTAAATTGATATTCTTCAGATGTGTATGCACCATGATTTGAGTGGTTGTTCCATTACTGTTTTACATTCCATATGAATATTTGTCGTAGTGTAGGATGTTTGGGACTATGCCTTAGTCCAGGAAATCGGTAATTGACCCTTTGGTCGTGGTTGAGATTGCTTTCGCCACGTGAGACGCATTAGACGAACCCGAGTCGTATTAGAGTTGGCGGCAGTGGTTTGGCCACGCGGAGTGTTTGCGCACTCTATGTCGTTCAATTCAACGTGCGCTCGTGCTAGTCGAGTTCGTCAACTAACCCGATTGTCCAGTGTATGTTAACCATGTATGGACGCTACTGCTTGAATCTAGGGTACCGAACTTACCAGTGAAATCCTAATAACCATGGTACCTGATCCGCTAAGACTCATGAGCCGGACATGGTGGTATGGGACACCGTGGTCGAGCTGTCGGCCTACGCTGGGGTGACGAGCCTCCCCGTAGTGACCAGTGAGCACACCAGACATGTGAGCCGATTATGGTGGTATGGGACACTATATTCGTGTCGGCCTACATTGATTGGTGACGAGCCCTTTGTAGTGACCTCGAGCATACCCGGATACCGCAAGGAGGTGACGAGCAGATCTGTGCTAGTAAGGGCATGAAAGGCGTGCATTGATTGGTGACGAGCCCTTTGCTACGACCTCAACTATATGATCGTATGAGATGTCTAGGATTGACGACCCTAGTATGGATCACTGTTGGATGGTGATATGAGGAAGGTATCTTAGCTTCCCAATCCTGCTGTATGAATTGGACTAATAACAACTTGGTAATCATATCCATGCACCGCATTTGCATGTGCTTTGTAGATGTGGCGCACTTTGAGGCGATGTCATGCGTAACGTAAGATGAAGACGCTGAGGGTGTACGCGTGAGGGCACGCATCATATTGCATTCATACCTGCATTAACAAGAGTACTTAGGATTTATTTAATTGTCCTGCTTTATCATTACTGTTTGATTGAACTGATAGCATGTTAACCAATGTGCCTTATTGTTCCACCGAGTTGATCACTCACTCCCATGTTTCGGGCGGTGTTTCACACCCACCAGACTGTCTTAGGCCCCGATGTTGCAGATGTGGATGCGACGGCCCTGAGGCAGAGCGGAGCTGGATGACGACGAGGCCGCCTTCTCCTATATGCATCGACGGGTTCTAGCGAGCCTCGGCCTGGGACCTATGGGATTACTATTTTGGGATCTAAAATGATGTAACTTGTACTTATAATTTTGATAAATAACACTTTTACACGATCTGGTTGTATATGTAATTCAGGGACTTACACTTGTACACATATTTTACTATAAGTCTTCCGCTTGCTTTATTCACTTATCCCTGAATCATATCTGCGTTTTGGCTTAATCTATCCCATGTTTATGTGCTAATACAGTCAACATACATCATTCATTAATTATGTTGCATAAGTGATGTTTTGGAACTCGGGAGCTGAGTTATGCTCGACCCCCGAATTTCAGGGCGTTACAAAGTGAGTATTGGACATTGAACTTATATATTCGAACTTCTGCTCCGATTGGTTCTTCCGGGCTGCTTCAAAGAAAAGGAGAAATCCAGGTATTTTACATTATTGTAATTTACATTCTTTTAGGTTTCTTCTAGGATTCGCCAGAAAAATCTCATTGTACTGGTTATCTAAGGAAAGCCAGAAAACTCAGAAAGAGGGGTTTTTGAATTGTGTAAGCCCATTTAAAAGACACAATTGTGAAGGTTTTAGGTGAACCTGTGAAACCTATTTTGATAGTGAATGCTGATATCCCCTGTGTGAGGATATTAGGAGTAGAGTAGTTGTGTAGCTATTGTTTAACAATTGGTGTACACACAGGCGAACCACTATAATTTCTTGTGTCATGTGATTTGAATGTTTGTTTAATTTCTATATCTTTTATCATTCAGATTTGGGGGATGTATGTGTGGATGTAAATGTTGTAATATTTACATTTCTAGCATTGTGGGAATGTTGTAATAGTTTAGAATTTATTTCTTACTATTTCTTTTATTTCCTTTTTAGTTTGAGTTTTTGATACAAAGAACGTTCTAGAAATAAGGTAGTCCTGCCATAAACCCTTGGTTTTTATGGTGTAAGGTTGTCCTTAGAACAACATTTATATCAATGTCTCAATACTTGATTATTAAGGCTACTTTTTATTTCAGCATTGTGAATTGATTTCCTTTATTTGGCTATCATACTCTTTTACTCCGCTGTTATTATTTTAACTTGGTATAGTCCTATTCACCCCCCCGCCCCCCCTCTAGGACTTATAGCCAGGCCGTTTCAAGTGGTATCAAAGCCTAATAGCTCATTTTTAATTCTTTATTCTTAGATTCATTTCCTGAGCTAATGATCTAAGCTATATATAAGATGTCAAATTTTGATAGCCTTTCAGTCATTAGGCCTCCACCATTTAATGACTCCAACTATGCCTATTGGAAAGCCAGGATGAGAATTTTCCTCAAATCAATGGATGAGAGTGTATGGTAAGCCACAGTGACTGAATGGATCCCACCTAACACTGAAGTGACTGGTATCGATGGTTCAAAATCGATAAGAGTAACACTATATTTCTCATGGACCACTCTTCAGAAAAATAAGAGTAGTGCCAATGCAATCACTTGTGCACTATCACCGGATAAGTTCAAAAGAATTATATCCTATGATACTATAGAGCAAGCTTGGGATATTTTAGAAATGACACACTAGGGTACATCAATTGTCAAGAAATCTAAAGTCCAACTCCTCACAACCAAATTTAAGGAAATTCATATGGAAGAATATGAAATGTTTATGGACTTATATACAAGATTGAATGACATTGTAAACTCTATATAGGGTCTTGGTGATAAAATCCCATAAAGTAAAGTATATGCAAATATACTACGCTCACTTCCAGAATGGTTCAACTCTAAGGTAACCGCGATCCAGGAACTTCGTGATACGGACAATATGAGGGTAGAAGAACTAGTTGGTTCTTTACAAACCTATGAGTTAAACTTTAAAGCTCCTAAAGGTAAATCTATCACTCTTAAATCTTCTAAATATATTTCTTAAGAAAATTCTAATTTAGAAAATTCTGAAGACAATATGGCTCTTTTAGCGAAAAAGTTTTACAAGATTTTCAAAAGTAAGAAGAGGGTTGATTTAAAAAAATCAAATGATAAGAAATGATCTAAACTTAAATCTAAAACTTGAAAATCTTTGAAAGATAGTCAATGTTACAACTGCCAAGAATATGGACATTTAGCAAACAAATGTCCTAAAAAGGACAAATCTAAAAAGAAAGGAATATTAGCTACTTGGGATGAATCTTCTGGCACTGAAGCCTCTTCTGAATCAGAAGATTCTAGAACTGACTCGGGCAATGAAGTTAAAGCCCTTATGACTCAAGCCAAGTTCACTTTTCAGATCATGATGATTTAACTAGTGAAGAAAATATGAATAGTGATCATGAAAATGAAGAAGATCTACAAAATGCTTATAATGCCCTATACAAGGAAAGTTGTAAAATTATCCTAAAACTAAAACTTCAAAAAGAAAAGTTTTTAAAACTTAAAGAAAATTTTGAGTCTCTTGTTTTAGAAAAATCTCATATTTCAGATTGTTTTAAAAAGAATAAAAGTGATTTAGAATTTAAAACCACCCTGATTGAAAAACTTAAATTTGAAAATGATAAACTTAAGCTTGAAAACTCTTCACTTTTGAGTTTAAAGGATACATGGAGGTATGCCCAAGGAGATCCAAAGTTTGAAAAACTTCTATTCAAATCTAGAAAATGTGGTGACAGATATGGGTTGGGCTATGATAAGAATATACCTTTTAAACAGAAGAATTCTCCTCCTAAGTTTGTGAAAGGAGAAACCTCTAACTCAAAAGGGAAAAGTATTAATCAAAGTTTCTCTAAAAATGCTAAAACTTTTCAAAAACCTAAAAGCAATTATGTCAACTATAAAACTCAAAACCAAAACTCTTTAGCTAAAAAAAATAGTTGATTTGCTGAAGGAGCTCTTAAAATCTAACTCAGTAGGTCATTCTTATAACAACAGAAAGAAAAAGACCAACTATACTCCTAAACCCAAAACAGTTATGAAATGGATTTCTAAGGTTACTTGCTTGGTTGCCCACACTGCTTTCAAAGCTACAAGCCATTCAAAGTGGTACCTTGATAGTGGGTGCTCCAGGCATATGACAGGCGACAAGGCTTTATTCACCGATCTTAAAGATATGACTGATGGGTCGGTCACATTTGGTGATGGTAGCAACTGCAAGATTATTGGCCAAGGTACGGTTCAACTCTATAACCTCCCCTTATTTAGGAATGTTTTATATGTTGAGGGGCTAAAACACAACCTGTTAAGCATATCTCAAATATGTGATAACAATCATAGCATGAAATTTTCTAATAAAGGTTGTGAAATCTTAAATAAAAAGGGTTCTGTAATATTAACTGGTCATGGGACTTCTGAAAACTGCTATATTGTAAGCGATGGTAGCTCATCTAATCAATCGTACTACATAGTCCATACCGTTGAAACAGAATTATGGCATAAACGCCTTGGACATGTATACTACCGTAATTTATACAGATTGAGCAAGAGAGAACTAATAAGAGGTCTACCTAAATTACAAAAAGTAGACAAAATATGTGGTGAATGCTAGTATGGCAAGCAAACAAGAAGCTCTCACAAAAAGATGAACTCCAATGCTACATCCAGACCACTCAAGCTTCTCCAAATGGACCTTATAGGACCTACCAGGATGGAGAGTCGAGGTGGCAAAAAATACATACTGGTAATCGTGGATGATTTTACCAGATTCACTTGGGTAGCCTTTTTAAGGGATAAATCAGAAACCCTTGATGAAGTAAAAATGATTCTCAAACGAATCCAAACTGAAAAAGGTTCTCAAGTTTGTAAGATCCATAGTGATCATGGATCTGAGTTCAAGAATAGTAGTTTTGAGAAATTCTGTAGCGATCAAGGAATATCGCATGAATTCTCTGTGCCCAAAACACCACAACAAAATGGAATTATGGAGAGAAAAAATAGAGTACTTCAAGAAATGAAAAATGTAATGTTGATTAGTATGAAGCTCCCTAGAAATCTTTAGGCTGAAACTGTAAATACTGTGTACTATATTATTAACCGAGTTTATATGTGTAAATGTAATAATAAAACTGCTTATGAACTTTGGTTTGATAAGAAGCCTACTGTCAAATACTTTCGAGTTTTAGGCAGCAAGTGCTATATTTTGCGTGACCATGAAAATCTGAAAAAGTTTGACACAAAAAGTGATGATGGGATCTTTTTAGGATATTCTTTAAACAGTCGTGCATATCCTGTTCTGAACAACAGGACCGGTGTGATTCAAGAGTCCATTAATGTGGTCATTGATAATCACTTGAATACACCCACCCTACTTCAAATAATGATGAAGTTCTTTTGATTGACAAACTAGATACTTCATCAAATCAAAATAATTCTAAATTAAGGACTATCAAAGATCATCTAACCACTCAAATTCTTAGAAACCCTCTCACTGGTGTGTGCACTCATAGACAATTAGAAGACATATATAACTACATGTGTTTTACATCCCAGATTGAACCAGTAAACGTAAAAGAAGCTCTTTCTGACAAAAACTGGATAGTAGCTATGCAGGAAGAACTTAATCAGTTTGTTCGAAATGATGTTTAGTACCTTGTTCCTAGACCTATAGATAAACATATTATTGGAACAAAGTGGATTTTCAAAAATAAGTCTGATGAACTTAGGAATATTATTCAAAACAAGGAAAGACTGGTTGTACAAGGGTATACTCAAATAGAAGGGATTGATTACGATGAAACCTTTGCCCCAATTGCTCACCTTGAATCAATCAGACTTTTTATATCCATTGCATGCTTTAGAAAGTTTAAAATTTATCAAATGGATGTAAAGAGTGCCTTTTTGAATGACGATTTACATGAAGAAGTATATGTTGAACAACCTACAGGTTTGAAGACCCTAAGTTTACTGATCATGTATACCATCTTAAAAAAGCTCTATATGGTCTAAAACTAGCTCCCAGGGCATGGTACGAAAAATTGACTAAGTTTTTACTAAGTCATAATTTTCAAATGGGTAGTGTCGATAAGACGTCCTTTGTTAAGAAACATAACGATGATATCTTAATGGTTCTGATCTATGTTAATGATATTATTTATGGATCAACATGTACTAACATGACTATTGAGTTTGCAGATTTAATGAATCTAAGTTCGAAATGAGCATGGTTGGGGAATTAAATTATTTCCTAGGGTTGCAAGTAAAACAACAACCTGATGGTGTTTTTATTTCTCAAACCAAGTATGCCTTGAACTTGATTAAAAAGTTTGGATTTGAGAATGGTAAGAATTTTGATACTCCTATGAGTACAACTCTAAGACTCTCAAAGGACTTAACAGGTAAAGATGTGGATCCTAAATTGTATAGAAGTATGATTGATAGTTTACTTTATTTAACTGCTAGTAGACCTGATATTTCTTTAAGTGTTGGTATTTGCACTCGATATCAGTCTAACCCTAAAAGTCACATCTAACTGCGGTTAAGCGAATTATTTGATATGCTGCAAGTTCTATAAATTTGGGTCTTCGGTATCCATATGACACTAGTGTTCAGTTGGCTGGGTAAACTGATGCTAATTGGGCTGGGAATATCGATGATAGGAAATTAACCAGTGGTTATTGTTTTTGTATTGGAAATTGATTAGTCTCTTGGTTTAGCAAGAAACAAAGTTCCATATCACTCTCAACTGTTGAGGCTGAATACATTGTAGCTGGAAATGCATGTACTCAGCTTGTTTGGATGAAACGTATGTTAAGTGATTACAGAATAACACAAGATTCTTTGGTCTTATATTGTGATAATTCCAGTGTAATAAATATTTCAAAAAATTCAATCCAGCATTCACGTACCAAGCACATTGACATTAGGTATCATTACATTCGTGAATTAGTGGAAGATAAAATAATATCTTTGGAATACATTCCGACCGAGACTCAAGTTGCTGACATTTTCACTAAACTGCTCGACAAAAGTAGGTTTAGTAAATTAAAATTTGATATTGGTATGTGCAATTTAAATTGAATATTCTTGCATACTTGTATCATAGTGTGTGTGTGTGTGTGTGTATTTGATAATTTAATGGCTTAAATTTTAAATTTTTATGAAAAATGCTTATTTTATTCTATATACGACCAGTTGTGTGTGTACTCAACCGGTCGTGTCACGACCGGTCGAGCATATCCACGACCCGTCGTAAAAATCGGTGGATCTTTTAAAATTGGGGAAAACCTTTTCTTCTTCATTTCTACTTTTCCCTCCAACAAGCCGACGCCCGACCAGTCGTACCCACCTTCATTGTTCTTCAAGGTTAGTGGGTTTTATGCATTTTTCTTGTAAATTCTAGTTAATATTACTTCATTTTCACTCTTGGAGTAATCTATTTAATCTTTCATTGCAATTTTGAGGTTTTCTTTTGAAAAATCTGATATATCAAAACCACACTTCAAATCTGTTGTATCTATTTGTTTCTTTGAGTTTTGTATTGCAAATGGATGCTGGGGGGGAAAAGAAAACTTCCCGTGGTCCATCATCTTCTAGATCAACTTCTATCACTCAACGTCATCTTCGGTCACCCAAAAATGATCCCTCTGATGTATGGTATTTGCGTATACGTAAAGTCATTGTTGAACATCCTTTTGATCTTAACCATATTGCTCATTTTGGTAGGATGGGATAACATCTTACATTGGAGTGTGCCTGCATACCAATCGATTGCTCAATCCATATTTGCATGCATTTCTTATTTTTCTAGTGAGAAATTATCATTTAAAATTGATGCTAGAGAAGGTCCATTTGATGTAGAACATCATCTAATTACTGGCCTTATGGACATTCCTGTTAATGATGAGTGTATTCCCATTCATACTTTAGCTGAAAAAACCTCAAAATCAGAAAAGCGCATGCTCACTAGAGAACTGTGTAATGGACTCATAAAGGGAATGCGCTCCCCTCAAAGTATTGGTTACCCAGATATAAGGTTCTTCACAGAATCTTTATTTCAAATCTGTACCCGCATTCTAGTAACAAAATAGAACTAACTGCTTTTATGGTTCATGTTTTGCATTCTGTCATCTCTGGTGTAAACATCTGTCTGCCTTCTTTAATCTGTCATTCCATCATTCAGTTTCATCTCCATTCAGGTCATAGTGAATTGCATTTGTCTATCTTATAACTGTTTTAGCCACTCACATGCTCGTGGCTATGCCTGTTGGAGAGGCACCTATCCATCATCTTATATTCAACAATACAAATATTAGCAACATGAAATTGGAATTGGCTCTTGGCCAAGTGGATGTTGGTGGTAGTGGTGCTGAAGCAACGAATGAGGCAGAAGCTGGGAATCTTCCTCCTGACAATGTTGATATGGATGATATTTTTAATGAACTGGGATCAGACTCTGGAAATGATCCAGATTTTTAGCCTTCTGATGTTGATGAGAGGTTGAATTCTCTTAAGGAAGAATAGCTTAATTACATGTAACACAATCATCTCAATTTGCTTATCTGCACAAGTATATGAGGGGCATTACTGAGGGTTTACACAAAAATGATCCATCTATTCCTGCTCCCTCTTCTGGATCTGACTAAATATTTTTCTCTGATGGTCTGTATAACTTCAATACTACTTTGCTCTCTCTCAGTTTGTAAGACTGTTTTATCTATCTTTCGATTAAACTGGATTATGATATGTGGATTTTACTTATGCTTATCTTTTTCTCATATCTTGCCTAGTTATTTCATCTATTACTCTTCTATTTATTATTCTTGTTCATTTATTCTTTCTTTGTCATTCTGTGACAAAAAGGGGGAGAAGCTTTTAGTTTGATTGCTTATGGTTATGAAATGGAGATGGATATGGATTAGTAGCAGCATGGATTAGTAGTAGCATTAGTAGATTTATAATTTTTTATGTATGCTACTCAGGGGGATTAAGTATAGAGAAGTGCCTCTAAATGAATGTTGTGTGACAACTGGTGCATGATTCTTTAACCACGCTGTAACTGGTTTTCTGCTATAACTGGTGCATGATTCTTTGTTAAGTATATGTTGTGCTTCTCTTATTTTTATTTGAGTGTGTTTTGTCACAAATTTGACAAAGGGGGAGATTGTAAGTGCTATGGTCTCATGCTCCTTTGGTTGTCAAATTCTGTTGTGCCAAAACCTCTATATGTGTCTTGTGTAGTTTGTTGTTATATGAATGTTCAAGACATTGTATCAATGCTTCAAGTCAAGTACGGTGATCTACTTCAAGAAATGCAAGGTCATGTACTTGGTCCTTTTCTGTAAGCTTCAATATTCAGAACTACATCGATAAGAAGAGTGCTTGTTCAAGTCTAAAGGGGATGCTCAACTGAAAATGAAGTACAACCTAAGAAGACAAATCCAAGCTTTAGAAGATCTCAAGATCAAGCTACATCAAATAAAGATCTCAAGCTTCATAAGGTTTAAAGGTCAACCATCTTCTGATTGAATGAAGTTTCAATGTTCATACTAAATGTCCCAGGTATGATAGACATTAGTTTAACCTTAGGGTAGGCCATTTTGTATACATAATTCAAGTTGAATCTTTTTATATAATTTTGGTCTGTTCTAAGACTAGTCCTAGACCTTGTTCGACTAGTCCTAGCACTGGTTCAACCAATCCAAGAAATTCCACGACCAATCTTAAGTTGTTGCAATTTTTCAGAATTTTTTTATTATGCTACGACCTGTCCTGAGACCTGGTCGACCGGTCGTGTGAACAATGCACGACTTGTCTCACGACCAGTCCTGGTTCTACGACTCGAACTACAGCAACCAATCCTGGTTTCCTACGACCAGTCCTGGGTCTGCTATGGCCGGTCGTGGATGGTCTAAGACCAGTTGTGGACATCCTAAGACTAGTCGTAGAACGATTTTTTTCGATAGCGCTCAAAATTTTAAAATGTCGTTGGTTCTACAACTAGTCGAAGTGTTTTCAAGACTAGTCATAGATGAAGTTTTTGCATCTATAAATAGAGCACAAATTTCAGAGATTGATAACTCAATTCAAGAAAATTCAAGGCTTCACTCTAAGATAAGTTTGTGTTCATTTTAAGATACTTTATGCATATTTAATATTCTCTTTTTGTTAGCTTATGCATTTGATTTTGTTTCTATATTCCAATCTGATTTGAAAGAGGAATTTCTGTATTCCGTCTTCTTGGAATCAAAATCAAATAAAGCTAAGCCCAACTGGTTTAATTTAAAATCAATTAGAACCTAAAACCATTTTAAAGTGAGTATTGGACATTGAACTTCTATATTCGAACTTCTACTCCGATTGGTTCTTCCGGGCTGCTTCAAAGAAAAGGAGAAATCCAGATATTTTACATTATTGCAATTTACATTTTTTTTGTTTCTTTTGGGATTCGCCAGAAAAATCTCATTGTACTGGTTATCTGAGGAAAGCCAGGAAACTCAGAAAGAGGGGTTTTTGAATTGTGTAAGCCCATTTAAAAGACACAATTCTGAAGGTTTTAGGTCAACCTGTGAAACGTATTTTGATAGTGAATGTTGATATCCCCTGTGTGAGGATATTAGGAGTGGAGTAGCTATGTGGCTGTTGTTTAATAGTTGGTGTACACACAGGCGAACCACTATAATTTCTTGTGTCATGTGATTTGAATGTTTGTTTTATTTTTATATCTTTTATCATTCAGATTTGGGGGATGTATGTGTGGATGTGAATGTTGTAGTATTTACATTTCTAGCATTGTGGGAATGTTGTAATAGTTTAGATTTTATTTCTTGCTATTTCTTTTATTTCCTTTTCATTTTGAGTTTGTGATACAAAGAACGTTCTAGAAATAAGGTAGTCCTGCCATAAATCCTTGGTTTTTATGGTGTAAGGTTGTCCTTAGAACAACATTTGTATCAATGTCTCAATACTTAATTATTAAAGCTGCCTTTTATTTCAGCATTGTGAATTGATTTCCTTTATTTGGCTATCATATTCTTTTACTCCACTGTTATTATTTTAACTTGGCATAGTCTTATTCACCCCCCCCCCCCCCCTCCCCCTCTAGGACATATAGCTAGGATGTTTCAGTATCGCAGGCTACGGGGCGGGGTCCATCACAAGGGACTTCTATCCAAACCAGTCCCACACCTAAATTTGGATAGATAGACTCAATGTGGTAAACTCCTGATCTCAGGTTAGTCGTGTGCCCCAACCGAATTCTTGGCCATTGCGAAGGTACATATAACAATTAGTTGCGCACCACCAGCCTGAGTGGATAATGAAAGAATGAATGAATAAGTGAAATGCTAAGAACGTAACTCCTGCTCAGTAAGTCCACATATCAGTATTGTACATCTCTAGGATCATCATCGGGGTCTAGTACACTCAACGCCACCTGCTGCCCCATTAAGCGCACAACTAGGTAAGTGGAAGAGACCTCACTATCCGCCAGCCGCGCTCATATATCCACTTGGTCTAAACGTTGGGGCATCCTCTGGTACTTAAAGGGTTTAGGGACTTTCACCTAGAGATATCTATGACACCCCATGTAGAAAAAGATTTTCGGTGTCCCATTTGACCATCCACAATATGCCTATGTAGGTTACGACCCTGATGTCGCTAGGGCGTACGATGGTCATATCACAAATGTGATATGCATGAGTTATACCATCTAGTCATACATTAAACCAGTGCGTACCACGCGCTCATATGGGGCAACTCCTTCTCTTAGGGAGTCCAATAAATAATCAGCCCAATGGCACATGCTATGCTCAATCACTCCTCATAACAGGCATACAAATGATGCGTATGGGCATGTATCATGATGTTATGCTATCATATACTTATAACCGGTATCGATAACCGGCACCGATAATCGGCATTGATAATTGGCCTCGACAATCGGCCTAACAAAGGGCCTAAGGGAAGGTCACAATGTGGACATTTAACCATCATTGCCCATCAATGTGGATATTTAACAAACATTATTCCCAAGGAGTGGCCTTCATAGGGCCAAACATACACATAAGGGCCTCATACACAACATAATGGGTCACATACAATCTCAACGGGCCTCATACAATCATAATGAGCCTTAACATATGAGCCTCACATATCACAATGGGCCGCATCACATGGGCTTCATATACAACACATTGAGCCTCATCATATGGGCCTTACCATATGGGCTTCACATATCACAATGGGCCACATCATATGGGCTTCATATACAACACATCGGGCCTCATATATATCAAGTGGGCCGCATCAACAAGCCGCACCAATGGGCCTCGTAAATGTCAAGTGGGCCGCATCAACGGGCTGCACTAATGGGCCTCAAATACATCAAGTGGGCCGCATCAATGGGCCACACCAATGGGCCTCATAAACATCAAGTGGGTTGCATTAATAGGCCGCACCAATGGGCCTCATATACATCAAGTGACCCGAATCACCTGGCCTCACCAATGGGCCTCATAAACATCAAGTGGGCCGCATCAATGGGCCGCACTAATGGGCCTCATAAACATCAAGTGGGCCACATCAATTGGCCGCACCAATGGACAACATAGATATACAATACATACATCACGGCGGGCCGTACAAATGGATGACATAGATATACAATACATATATCACGGCAAGGATAAAACAGATACACTATAGTGCATCCCATGGACGGATAGCAAGGATAAGACATACATCATGGTGGTCCCCACTATTGTCAAAGGCATGGATGGTGTGAATATACATGTGCCATCAAGGTGGGCCCTACTCAGTACTGTCCATATGGATAATGGGGATACAAGACACATCAATGTGGGCTCCGCCCATCCAGGGGGGACGAACGACTTGAATAAAACACATATAATGGTGGGGTCCCACAACACGTCCATGTATGGACGATGTGGATATTTCTCACATACATCATGTGGGATCCATAGAATTTTGCTGACGGGAAATACAGCAACTGTATTACTACTGGTAGGCTGCTGACCCACCATCCACGAGATGGACGGCTGGGATATAACACATATCCCATGATTAGACCCACCCAAAAGATGGACGGTGAAGACCCCACATGATGGACGATTGGTATGTAAAACAGATTAATGACGTGGATGTAAAACAGGTGGACGATATCGATGAAAGACACATACGTCATGGTGCGCCTCATGCAACACCATCCCAAGATGTACGGTGCTGATACAGAATACATATACCAAAGTGGGGTCCACGTCCACCTGGACGGTGGAGACCCCACATGTGTAGGGTGGGTCCCACCATCCCAGGAACAGATGGTTCAGATATAACAAATACATCATGGTCAAGCCTCATCCAACAGTTAAATAACTGGTGAGAGGTAGACCAACCAGTCCGATTCCAGGTAAGTGGGTCCCACGTGGGGCCCACCACATATACATATATGGTGTGTATATATATATAACATATACTATTACTGTAACAGCCCAAATTTTCACGGGCAGAGTATGTATCGTGCCCGAGAAAATCGGGTGTTAATAATGTACAACTAGATGCTCTGAAAATCGCACCCTGTTTTTTTTTACATTTGTTTACATCTAGATACATTCATGAAAGTAACATTCACAAGAATAAAATCAATTGTAATGATTATATATCATTAGAGTAAAAGGAATAATCAAGGCCTCATAATGGGAGGTTTATTACAACATCAGAGTTCACAGCGGAAGTATAAAACTAAATAGTAAAACTTTCTTCTTAGTCTTTTAAGATAATTTTCTATAAGGAAGTAGTCGTATAGGTCGTCAATCTGTACGCCACCTGCATCAACTGTACGGTTGGGGATGGTCAATGCCCTACTCATAGTGAAGGTTATCCTTTAAGATTAACAATAATTGAAGAGATTCATAACATGTAAAGTAAGGGTCTGATACATCCTGTGCTCCACTAACACGAGGGTGTCAGCAACTAACCTATATGAGATGCATGCCTAGAAAAGTATATGGGGCTCATCATACATAGTGATCATCACAATGTGGAATGCGATTTATAGATAACTAGCTCGACTTGCACTCTCACTCTATGGATATTTGCCGGCATGGCCAACGCTACCGTGGATTTACGAGAACTCCTCAGAGCGCACAACACATGGGCTAGGTGATTTACGTGACACGATTTGTTCATGGAGCGACTATTTGCAACATCTAATCCCGGAGTGATGTGACGTTATTGTGACTTACACACATCGATTTGTGCACCATTACCCGAAGGCTCAAGGACTTACGTGCCCCAAGAGGGTCTCTATCCAAAGCGCATTACGTCCATGATATAATATTTGAATCACTAGTTGTGATACATCTTACACATCACTTGCACTTATAGAGAATATAAACTGAATCATAACGAATATAACTAAATCTGAATCATAAAGAATAGCAACTGAATTATGGAGGTTCTGGAATAGCAAGACATATGCCGAAGCCATAAAGATAGACGACACGAGGCCAAAATAATAAAGAGAAGAGTGACAATGGTCAACTCAACAAATGTGGTAATGACTAACTTAATAACAAGAAGAGTGGCAGGGCCAACTCAATAAATTTGATAAGGCAAGGCAAGGCTTGTATCCATGACCTCACATAAATTCAGAAAAATCCATTATAATTGACATCATGTCGTAAACCCAGAGGGCCAATAATTGTAATGATAATAATGGAATCAATTGATAGGATAATTCTTAGAAAATATAAACATGGAAGGCAAGATGAACCACATCATTAAAGGTATGAAAAGATATGATAACTCTCATCATTAAAAGTATGAAAAGGCAAGATAATTCATATCAAAAAGGCATAGAAAGGCAAGATATAAATAGTAACTTAAATTAGTGTAAGCTTAAATGATAAAACCCTCACCTCTTAAATCCAATCGCTCTCTACGTTGCTAGACCCGAATGGATGTGTTGTAGTTTCCAATTCTAGTATAGTTAATGTGATCCTCATGGTTAGATCGTCATAATACTAGAGTTAAAATATAGATGTAGGTTTAAGATTTGGTTTGTACTACCAGTTAATGTCAAGAGAACTTGGGTTGGACATTATATGGATGAAACTTACCTTATTCAGTTGCCCGTCTCTATTAGTGCAGCCTGAAAAAATACCTCGGTTGAGTCGACTCACTGAGTCAACTCGGCCCAACTCTCCTTTCTTTCCTTCTTCTTCCCTTTCGTCTCTTTCATTTCTTTTCTTTTCTTCTTTCTCTTTCTCTTTCTCTTCTTCCTTTCCTTTCCTTTCCTTTCCTTCTTTTCTTTTCTTTTCTTTTCTTTTCTTTTGTTTCCTTTCTTTTTTCTTTTCTTCCCCTGGAACGTCCAGCAGGGAACTGGTATTCTGCAACACCCGGTTTGCCTCAGTGAGTCGCACCGATCTCCCTCTCAATCTCTCTTTCTTGCAGTTTTCTTTCGAGTAATGGGTGAGGCCCCCCCCTTTTTTTTAGTGTTTGGGGAGGTTTCTAGGTCGGTACCGACCCTGTTTACGCAGAGGAAACGTCTAGAAATCCTCTTACGCAGATCCCTGTTTTGGTGCGGCGAACTTGGAAAACTGACTTGCGTCGGATCAGATTTGGGCTGGCTGACCGTCCAGATCTTCAAATCCGACTTCTTGGACGGAGTCGGACCCTTCATTGCAGGAGTTTGGACAGTCCTGATCAGACCCATGATGTCGAGCGTGGATTTCCTACGCAAAAGAATTCGTCAGCACCCCTTTTTTCGGTGGTTTTGGTCTGCTTTGCAACAGCCGTCTATCTGTTAAAACTGTTTGTGAAAAGGGCGACGTTCCGGTCGGATTCCTCCTCCGGACAAGATGTGTGGTTCATATTTCTCAAGTAGATATGAT
Source organism: Magnolia sinica (assembly GCF_029962835.1). Classification (NCBI taxonomy): domain Eukaryota; kingdom Viridiplantae; phylum Streptophyta; class Magnoliopsida; order Magnoliales; family Magnoliaceae; genus Magnolia; species Magnolia sinica. The sequence continues at coordinate 80,225,566 of NC_080573.1, forward strand.
CGGTGGCCCATTCACCATCAAACGGACACTGATCGGGTACACTATCGGTGCAGTCCGCCTTTGGATTCTTTCTTAGGTGGTCTTTGGTTCTGATCAACGGTTGAGATTACCTTACTCTGATCGAATTTTCGTTATATACACGATGGACGGTTTAGATCCTTCTAATGGTTGATGATGGTGGCCCAGCACCATCGCAGCGGCGGTCATTCGCAGCTGCTGCGCACGCGGTAGGAATTCTCCCTTTGTTTTGAATCCTGTCGGGTCAAGGAAACCTTGACCGATTCCTACTCCAGGTGGCATGCGAACATACATGTGCTGTGTGCGCACTCAACCCAAGGTGGGGCCCATCGTGATGTTCTTCAGACATCTACACCATCCATTCATTTTTTTTGCCTAATTTAAGGGGTTGTGCCCAAAGTAGAAGCATATCTAAAGATCAGGTGGCCCAAAACCGGCATTTAATGGCTGATCTGTCCATTAAGACATTTATACAATGATATAAGGGATACATTTTGACGTGTACGGTTAATTTTGGATTTCTAGGCATGGTACAAAATTTCACGTCGATCGGATCATGGGGACCATGTGATCTGAAATTCAAGGCCTAGGATAATGGTGTCTTCGTAATTAGTGCTGATATGGGAGTTTTGGGAAATCCAAGGGTTCTATATGGTTGCTGGCACGTTTCTAAGTAATTCTTATAAAAGGACTTACATCTAAATCCGCATGGAAAAGGAGTTATTCATCTATTCATTTAAAAGAAGGTACGACGTCAAATTTCATGATGGATGGTCTTGTCACAAAATCAATGGTCAGATGGCTTGATCTATGGATGGAGATCATCCCCAACGGTTAGGTTAGCGTCAGGGCAAGGATGTAAGGCTAGGTTAGATAGATTGGTATTGTACCCATGTACATAATAGTTTAAACCTTAAGGTAACGCTCGAGAACTTTTCACTACTCGGTATTGAAAAGTTCGGGGCGTTACAATTACATATGTATGATATAATAATATTTTATTTTGTATTAAAAAAAACAGCATCCAACGAGCTGGATAACCTGAACATAGACTCATTAAGGTGGGGTCCATGTGCTGGATGTGGCACGTCATCAAGGTGGGCCTCACGTTATGGATCGAGCTACTATTTGTATTTCCCCTTCATCCAGCATCTAAGATGGATGACATGGATGAAACACAGGCCAGGGCCCCACCGTCCAAAGCATCTGGACGGTTGGATGGCATGGATAAAAAACATTATCAAGTGGGCCCACACGGCTCATACGGCGTGGATCAAGTGGGCCACACCATCACAAGAGATAGAGAGAGAGAAAGCGAGATCGTGAAGGAGAGGAGGGACCCCGCTACTATGGGCCCTCCATTTCTTACATTATATAGATCAAACGGGTCCCACCATATGTGGGCCCTCAAATGAAAATCAATGGTGGATCACCCACCGATTGCAAATCTTCTAGGCTCCTTGATCTCCCGAGCTCTTAAGCTTCTCTTTGATGGAGAATGATGAGAATTGAAGGGTGGAGATGGGAGATAGAGTGGTAGGGAGTGGGCCACACTTGACTCTCTCATGGGAGGCTTAGACGTTGGCTCTCCCTTAGTGCTTGGGATAGAGTGAGAAATGCGAGGGAGGATGGGTTGTTGTAAGAGAGATGGGATGGAGGGTAAGGTTTCTTTTGACTTTTGGTAAGAAGGGAATGGTTAGGTATGGGTGTTGTTGACTTGGTGAAGAGAGAGGTATGGGTGAGTGATGGGTTGTACTTGACTTATGATTGATGTGATTGATTATAGAAATTCTCTCGAGATTCGTAACGCGCGACATTTCCTCGAGATATGCGCGGGCCCACAACTCTTGGCCTGAGTATTGCATCGATACTCAAGACGAGGTGTTGGAACCACGGCGACGGTGCAGTCGCAAGGGTATAAGTCTAGGGCGAGTCAACTCAGATCGATAGTGTAAGACCCGTATCCTAGCCCGTACTATTCCGTAGGCCTCCGTGGTCCTCCCGGTCAAATTTCGACGACCCACGATCTGTTATCGGCATTTGTGTGCAACCCTAAGTGGTATCCCGTATTCCAAAGTCGGCTCAACCCGACACTTGTACCCTTGTGACCGCATCGTCGCTGCGGTTCCAACGCCCCGTATTACGCGTTGAGGCGATACTTGGGCCTAAAGATATTGGCCCGCGTTCAGTTCATGGAAATGCCGCATATTTGCAAACCCAAGAGAACATCACATCAATCTCATCAATCATATCAATCAAGTACACATTACTCCCATCACTCACACCCATCCCCAAGTACAACCACCCTCTCTAGAGTCAACTTTCTCTTACAACAAAGTACACCCATAACACCCCATGCCTCTCTCTCTTACAACCTCTCTCTCTCTCATATCTCTCTCTCTCTCTCTCTCATTCTCCAAGCAACCCACATCCCAACCTCCATGATAGAGCTTGGTGTGGCCCACCTTCCTACCTCCCATCTCCACCATCCAAGCTTCATATCAACCATTAAATCACACTCTATCCCAACACCCCGCCACTTTGGGTCCCTCTTTGAACAATGCGTACATCAAGATGGGTCCCACCATATGTGGGCCCTCTAATCATCAAAAACACACAAAAATCACCCACCTTTGATCATGAACTTCTCCTTCCATCAACGCATTCTAGATCACGGGACCACCTTGATGAGGTGATCATCCAGACCATCCGTTAGACGGACATCCCAACTCTCCCCCCTGGATGCTGGACTATATATAATGTTATATATTATATATGATATATATAATATTATAATATATATATATATATATATTATGATACATATATATAATATTATATGATATATATATATAATATAATATATATTATATCTGATGGGCCCCACGTGGGACCCACCTTTAATGCATGTTTTCTACATCAGCATCGTCCATCTAGACGGTACCATGTGGGGCATGCTGTATTGTGTGTGAGCCACGTGTGTGGGACCCACATGAAGTATATGTTATATCCCTACCGTCCATCTGCTTTATCCAAGCCGTTCATATGTCTGGACGTGATCATGGACCCCACCAATGTGGCTGCTGCATTGACGCCAACAAATTTTATGGGTCAGATCATGTGTCTGTGCTTTATCAGTGCCATCCAGTCTAGTCCATTGGACATGGAACCCACCAAAAATGTATGCATTGTATATCCAGCTGGGGCGTGGGACCCACCTTGTATGTATTAGCAGCACTGTCTCTCCGTTTTGAGCGGGATGTGGGACCCCCCCTTAGTGTATGTGATCTCCATGCCGTTCATCTTCCAGGCCCACCTTGATGATCATCATCCACACTGTCCAACAGTTGCTGGACTATGGGTTCCACCTTTGATGAATATGTTGTATATCCACACTGTCTATTAGTTGGACATACTACAAAAATTAGTGGGGATTGAACGGTTACAATTGAAACCCAATTTTAGGGTCACAGAAGTTTTGGATTAGTATGAAATTTGTTTTTTCTCCTAAGTTAGGTCCATGTGGCCTAATGAACAGATTGGATGGAAAATAAACATTACAGTGGGCCCACTTAATGAAAATAAAGCCCATTGTTGAGGCCGATGTGATATGGCCCACTTAATATATATGAGGCCCATTGGTGCGGCCCATTGATACGTCCCACTTGATATATATGAGGCCCGTTGGTGTGGCTCGTCAATATAGCCCACTTAATGTATATTGAGGCCCATGGGTTGTGGCCCATTATGATGTATATCGAGGCCTATGGGTCGTAACCCATTGTGATGTAGTTGGGGCCCATGGTAATGTATATTATGTCCGTATGAGTGGCCCATTGTGATATATTTTCGGCCCATATGACGAGGCCCATTGTGATGTATTTTCAGCCCATTAGGTAAGGCCCATTGTGATGTATTTCCGGCCCATTTAGTAAGGCCCAATGAGATGCATTTTTCGGCCCATATATTGCGGCCCATATGACATATGCGGGGCCTATGTGTTATAGCCCATTGTGATGTACATGAGGTCCATGAGTGAGGCCCAATGCGATGAATGTGCGTACCGATGTAATGTGCGATTTCACTATAATGTATGTAATGATGTTTATGTGGGCCACTGCTTGGGAGCAATGTTGGTTAAATGTCCACATTAATGGGCAATGCTAGTTAAATGTCCATATTCTGACCTTCCCTTAGGCCCTTTGTTCTGCAGATCATCGAGGCTGATTCTGATTGTCGAGGCCGATTTCGATTGTCGAGGCCGATTTCGATTATCGAGGTCGATTTTGATTATTGAGGCCAACTATCAATGCCGGTTGTCGATACCAATTATGAGTATAGCATCATGATACATGCCCATACACATCATCTGCATGTTTGTTATGAGATGTGGTTGACCATTGCATATGTCATTGGGTAGGTTGTTATGAGACTCCCTGATAGGCGAAGATTGTCTCACATGAGCGCACGATATGCGCAGGATTGATGCATGACTGGATTGTATGACTCATACATCTTGCATTGTGTGTTGTGATAACTATACGCCCTAGTAACATCAGGTCCGTAGCCTCCACAGTCATGTCGTGGATGGCCAGATGGGATACCGAAAATCTGTTACTAGCATTAAGCCACTATAGATGGCCTTGGGTGAAAATTCCTAAACTCTCTTAGTACCAAAGGATGCTCCAACGTTGAGACCGAGTGGATATATATGAGCGCATGAGGGCCGTATACTAGTAGGCCGCATCTCCCACTGTGTCGTGGTCGGTTGGAAGGGGGTGTGACCTTACTCGCCTGAGGGAGTAGGCAATTCTAGGATGAGTCTGACCAGCTTGAGGAATGGATCTGCTATCGACAAACCGGGCCCGATATTGGCAGACAGATAGTGAGGTCTCTTCCACTTACCCAGTTGTACGCTTGATGGGGGTGGCAGGTGACTTAGAGTGTACTAAACCCTAGTGATGATCCCAGAAATGTACAGTACTGATACATGGCTGGACTTATTGAGCAGGAGGTGCATACTCATTCATTCATTCATTCACTATCCACTCGGGCTGGTGGTGCGCAACTAATTATTATGTACCTTCATAATAGCAAAGATTTCGGTTGGGGCACGCGACTAACCTGAGATCAGCAGTCTATACATTGAGTCTAACTATCCAAATTTAGGTATTGGACGGGTTTAGATAGAAGTCCCTTGTGGTGGACCCTGTAGCCTGCGATACTACGTACTATCATCCCGACTTCACAATCCTGCATGGTTATTTAATTCGCACCATATATTGCATTACATCCACGGCATATAGTATTTTGGGTTGCTGTGTTTTATATGATATTGGCTTATTATGTTTTTGCACCTCATATCCTGGATAAGGCTGATGGTATTTATGGACTTACCAACATGTTTTCGCATTACTTTGATATTGTACGATTTATGGATTGTCAGCATTTCCGCTTACTCTGATATCTATATGCTTGGCACGTGCATCGCACACACTTTCACCACCCTCTAAGTTTTCTATAAGCTTATGTACAATAGATGCATGCAGGTAGCGTTAAGTTGCAGCAGCATTGAGCTTGGAGTGTGCAGCGGTCTTGTGAAGCTTTGATTTTGTCATATGTATTTCCCTTTCTGCATTGTATTCAAATGTTTATATTAGCAGATATGTGATGATAATGTTGCCTTCGTGTTTTGGGTAAACTTGTGGTTATGCTTCTTATGAGACAAATGTACATTGAAAAATTCTCCTTGTATGATCCCAGGATCAGAATCTAGCGTATGGGCATTGGGAGCTGAGAATGGAGTACTATGGAGGCTGTCGGCAGGCCCGATTTCTAGGTTTGGGGTGCAACAAACTGGATGCAACTCAAGGTCGCACGTAAATGCCGATTACAGATCGCAGGTCGCCGGAATTAGACAGGGAGGATCGCAGGAGTTTACAGAACGGTACGGACTAGGATACGGGTCTCACACTAAGAGTATTTCATGCACAAGTGAGTCCGAGATAACACTCTACGTCTTTTGAGTGAAGGAGGATTAGTCAAAGGGTTGCCTATCCATCACCGGATTAGACACTACTCGAGATCCTTAAAGTTAAATGAAGTTATGGCTGCAAATCAAATTGTAAATCTTCCAAATCCTCAACCTCCAGCTGAGGAAGCCCAGGATGAGAATGAAGTGCATCATGCACCCCGCCTTGTACTTTATGAGATTATTTATAACCGGTGGGGGTAAGTACACCTTCATGCAAGGTTTTTCTAGAGAATGCAGGACATGAATATCAAGTCAGGAGCAATCCAACTCCTTCCAAAATTCTATGAACTTGAATATGAAAATCCATATCTACACTTGAAAGAGTTTGATGAGATAATAGCTACTTTATACTTTCCTAATGTGTCTGAGGACACGGTCAGGCTGAAACTCTTTCCCTTCTCCTTAAAAGAAAAGGCCAAGATGTGGTTACACTCACTATGTCCACCATCGATTGGCAGATGGAACAACATGACAAGGGAGTACACTAAGAAATTTTCCTATATCATAAAATGAACACCCTCATAAAGTCAATCATGAACTTTGCCTAAAAGAAAAATGAAACATTCTTCCAATGTTGGGAGCAGTTTCAGGATCTTCTCAGTTCATGTCCACGATATGATTTTGAAACATGGCGCACCACAAATTTCTTCTACGATAGATTGACATCTTCCATGTGCCAATTGGTCGAAAAGATGTGCAATGAGGAATTCATGAACAAAGATGTCAATGATGTGTGGTATTATTTAGACAGACTTTGTGAGATCCTGGTCTTTTACAACACTGCTCGTATGCACACATGTCCCAACTCGTACCATTGATACACCATACATTGCACCCTAGTGCACCTAGAAAACTCACCAAAGTGATTTGTTCTGGATGATCTTAAGACCTCTATCATGTGGACCGCATCGTCGTTGCAGTCGCAATGGTGAAAATTGCGCATTAATCCATTGCTCTGTTAGTGAGATATGACCCATCGAATGTAAGGCCCAAATTATGTATCTAGTAACACAAGCAACCTTTATTAGGCTAGGCCCATTAGACTTGAGCCCATGTGGGCCTAAAGCCCACTTTTAGAACATGAAAATTACTAACAAATAAGACAATTGCTACATGACAAAATAAGAAGCTAGCAAATATAAGACAAGCACTATAAGACAAAATTGGATTCTCTCCCAAAACTCATCATTAGCTCTCTTCCCATATGTCCACCTCATCCTATACATGCATCTAATGCACATCTTGATTTATGCCTCATCACTTCAAACAACCAATTGCAATACTCTACTTCATCATCCACCATGCATCACCCATAACCCATTACCATTATCCATCCATTAGCCAATGCATGTCTAGATTTCTTCCATCTTGGCCAATGCATGCTTAGCACCATCCACCTCATCTATCCACTGCCCATGCCATACACCGCCTTCTACCTCACTTTTAACACCAATAAGATCACATAAACTTGCCACATCATGTTACCACCTCAATCCCCAATTCCTTATATAAGAGTAGGAGCTCTCTTGCACTTATTCTTTTCTTATACTTAAAAAATTTTTGAGATTTTAAGAGAGTGAGAGAGAGTAGGGCCAAGGTGTGGCCCGCCATCAATCCTAGAGGGAGTGGACCACACATCATCATCCAACCATCCATTCATTGAGGTGAGTCTACACCCCTCCTTCCATCTTCCTCATCCTCCTCTTTCTTCCTCTTTTATTTTTTGATATATGTGGGCCCCACTGGTATAGATTTATTTTGTGCATGTATTTATATCTATGGTGGTCAGAAAAGTGGCCCATGTCAGTATGGTCCACCATGATGAGCATCATATCAACACCCTTCATATGTAATCCTTTTTTTCTTTTTGTTTCTAGACCACAAGTTCTTAAAATCATATAAAATCAATCGTGCTAAGATCAAAGTTGAACTTGAAAATAATATGAACCACAATATGATCTAACTTTGGGCCAAATTTCGTATCCATCCAACGGTCCAATCATTCGCAACATCAAGTTTACTTGGATGCTGTCCAGTAACACATGCAGGATTCTGATTTGCTTAAAATGGACCCATTTTAACTCTTTTAATGAATGAATTAAAAATATATGTTCCATTGGATTCGTAGAAAATTGAACTAGCTTTCCAATGGTATATAATAAGCCTCAATTGGAGTTCGGACGGCTGAGATCTTGGCCTTATACGATAAATGTATTTTGGGAGCTTATTATGACCATTCTTGTTTGGGCCATATCCGTGATTCCAACGGTCAGATGTATTTGATATTTGCTCTTAACTTACTTGAAATAGTTAATAATCATATGTATCATCTCTATGGTCAGATTCTTTCATGATAAGATTTAGAAAATTCTAGACTAATAGATACCTCTGTGAGGACAAATCTTGAATTTCTGTGTGTGGTCCAGATAGGCTCTGTATGGTTGGAAACCTATATAAAGCCTAAACGATGTATTGCTAATGCATCCATTGAATCGGATTTTCCAACAAAGAATCTGATCATAAAGATTTTATCAATATATTTTATGTGCTACTAGATGTGTATGTTGAATATATGTTATACATAACATTCATCCCCTTATTGACCCACTTGGGTATGAGATCACTTGTGATTTATATATTTTATTAGTTCATCTAATTTGGAAACCCATGTATATTTTTATGTGTCTCTTGTAAGACCCGTATCATAGTCCGTATTATTCCGTAGATTCCCGCGACCCTCCTTGTCGAATTTCGGCAACTCGCGACCTATGATCGGCATTTGCGCACGATCCTGAGTCGTGTCCCGTATATCAGAGTCGGCTCAACCCAAGACTTATACCAGTGCGACCGCACCGTCGCCGCGGTTCTGATGCCGTGTCTCGCGCTTCGAGGTGATACCCGGGCTAGGAGATGTGGGCCCGCGTTCAGTTCGAGGGAAATGCCGTGCATTGCAATCCCAAGAGAATGTCGCATCAATCGTATCAAGTGTCAAGTACCCCATCCCATCATGTCAAGTACAAACACCCATCCCCAAGCAACCCCTAAAGTCAACACACTCTCTCTCTCTCTCCACCCATCAAGTACACCTATCCATCACTCACATCTCTCACCTATCACCTCTCTCTCTCTCTCATATCTCTCAAGCTCCATGAGAGCAACTCTTGTCCAAGCTTCCATGGGAGAGAGCTTGTGGCCCAGTTTCCTACCTCCCATCTCCACCATCCTATAATCATCTCGACCGTTGAAATCATCCACTTGGAACTCTAGATCACATTGGCGGAAGAAGGAAGAAGAGTTCAAAGGTGGGTGCTTCTCTCTCTCTCTCTCTTTCTCTCTCTCTCTCTCTTTCATTTTGTGTGATGTGTGGCCCACTCGGATGGACCCCACCTCGATGTATGTCTTATCCAAACCGTCCAAATCATATGGACCCTACCTTATGGATGATGAGAAAACACAATATCTAACTCATCAGGTGGGCCACGATCATGTGGGACCCACCTTGATGAAACGTGGGCCACATACATGTGGGACCCACCATGATGTTGTATTTATCCCTACCGTCCAGCGTTCCCTGGACGCTGGACGTGAAGTAGGGTATGGCTAGCATGGAATCTGTGTACTGGGTGCGTACTAACAAGCTAACAAAATAAAATGATAATAATAGTAATATATATACAGGGAACGTCAGTTGGTTTTTTTATATTTCTGGGTGGGCCACTCATACAGGCCCCACCTTGATGTATAGATTTAATCCACACTATCCACCCTTTTTCCCATCTCATTTTAACCGTTGAGCCGAAATTTGAAGTTGATCTAAACATCTGGCGGGCCATAATACAGAAAACAGTGGTTTTATATGATTTAAACGGTTAAGGCCCGCTGTGTTGTTTCTATATGTCAAAAATATTGCATATTGGACTCGTTAGTTCCGTTACGAGCTGGGGAGACCAGTAGTCGGTGTGGATTTTTCTAACGTGGGCCCTACATATAACAATCCATAGAAAGAAAAAAAAACAAAAAAAAAAACAAAGGCAAGCACATGACGTCCCTGTTGCTGTCAGTGTCCCTGGACACTGCAGTAAGCAGCGTCCTTGCTGCTGGTTCAAAGGTGGAATGGTGGGCCCCACCACAATGTATGTTGCACATCTGCCCCGTGAATTTGATAGGTTCCCTTTTTGGAACTGGTTTTTCCATAAAATCAGCCGTTTATACAACTCAAGTGGCCCACAAGGCAGGAAACAGTGTTGATTGAACGTCTACCATTGAAACCCTTTTGGGTTATCACAGAAGTGTTGGATCATTATGCAATTCGTTTTTCCTCCTCATCCGGGTATGTGTGACCATATTAACAGATTGAACGGCAAATAAACGTTGTGGTGGACCCCATACGTGGGACCCACATTCATATCCTACCAAATTAGGTGATCTGACGGTGGGGTTCAGTGGGGGTGTGCTATCCAGCTACAAGAGATGAAGTACAGTAAAGTATATAATATAATATAATATAATTATAACATGATATAATATCATATATTTGGTGGTGGGCCTACGTGTGACCCACCTGTAGCGCTAGCAGTAGCGGCAAGGGGGCCCAGCTGCTGTGTGGACCCCCCATCCAGACCGTCCGTCCATTTTTCTCTGGTGGGTGGGACCCACCCACACGTGTAGCACGTGTGGGGTGGGACCACCTTTGATGTATGTATCTATACCCGCTATCCATTCGTTTGATCTATGGGGCTTGTTGCTATAGGGAAAGCAACTTGGCTGGGTACCGTACACTAGCCTTATTACTGCTTAATGACACAGCAAGCTCCGTGGGCCACGGTCGTGATGCATGTCTACCCGCATCGTCCAGTCCTTGGATGGTGGGACCCACCATGATGCATGTGTTGTACCCTTACCGTCCAACCACTTTCAGAGATTGTTTTATGGCATTAGAATGAGATAGATCCAAATCTTAGGGGAACATGTGAGAAGGTGGAATCCACCTGTGGTATTGGCCACGTGGGAACCCACCTGACATTTATGTAAAAGCCATACCGTCCAGGGGCCTGCCCTGATAAGTGTGTTGCATCCATGCTGCCCAACACGTGGATCCCATGATGTATGTATTTATTATTCACACCGTTTATCATCTAGACGGTGGTCCACTACCCTGACGTAAGCTTTGGATCCACACTGTACATGTGTGGGTATCCACCTTGAGTTATGTGTTTTAACCCAGCTATCCACTGTCTGGGCGGTGGGTATTTAGCATGATGTATATGTTGTTCCACACTGTCCATTGTATGTGTGTCCCACCATGGTGTGCGGAATTGATCCACACCGTCCATCAATGTGGACTCCACCATGATGCACTTATTATCTGCACCGTCCATATGGACGGTGGGACCCACCATTAATGTATTTATTCTATATCCACACTGTCTACCAGGTGGACCGCTGCAGAAAAGAGTGGAGGTTTGAACGTCTGCAACTGAAACCCTCTTTGGGTGCAGAGAAGTTTAGATCAATATGAATTTGCTTTCCCTCTTTATCCAGGGCTTTGTGACCTTATGATTAGGTTGGATGGAGAATATCCATTATGGTGGGCCCTACCCCGATGTATTTTGGCCCATCCACGGGGCCCACTCGGATGTAATTGTGGCCCATGTGTTGCAGCCCACTTAATGTATATCAGCCCATTGGTGTGACCCATGTGTTGAGGCCCACCTGTATGTATTTATGGCCCATCCACGGGGCCCACTCGGATGTAATTGTGGCCCATGGGTTGTGGCCCATTGTGACGTGATGAGGCCCATGGGTCGTGGCCTGACCTGAGATGTATGAGGCCCAAGTGCAGGGCCCACCTGTTGTGTATTCAAGGCCCGATGTGATGTATGTTGGCCCATATGATGGGGCCGATGTGACGTAAATGAGGCCCATCGTGATTGTATGTGAGGCCATGGACCCACTATATGTCTGGCCCTATATAGGTCACTCCTTGGGAGCAATATTGGTTAGATGTCCACATTGATGGGTAATGACAGTTAGACGTCCTCATTGTGACCTTCCCTTAGGCCTTGTTAGGCCATTCTCATCGACATCGATGGCCAATTCCGAGGATCGAGGCCGATTTTGATCTGTCGAGGCTGATTGTATTGGCCGATTTCGATTGTCAAGACCGAGTAAAGAGGCCAATTCCGAGTGTCGATTTCGATTGCCAAGGCCGATTGTCGAGACTTATATGATACATATGCAACCCGTAGTTGAGGCTCATTGTGATGTATTCGTGGCCTATGGGCAAGGCCCATTGTGATATGTATTAGGCCCATGATGCATGGCCATTTGATGTATTCGAGACCCATGTGCAGGGTCCACATGCCATGTATTTGAGGCCCATGTGCAGGGCCCACCTGTTGTGTATATGTAGCCCTTGAGTAAGGCCCATTGTGTCGTATATTAGGCCTTTATGTGAGGCGTGGGCCCATTATATATTTGGCTCTATGTGGCCATTCCTTGGGGGCAATGTTGGTTAAATGTCCACATTGTCGAGGTCGATTGTTGATGCCGATTATTGATACTGATTATGAGCATGTGACAGTATAGCATCATGATACATGCCCATACGCATCATCTGTATGTTTGTTATGAGACATGATTGACCGTTGCACATGCCATAGGGCAGGTTGTTCGTGGGGCTCCCTGATAGGCGGAGTTGCCCCACATGAGCGCACGGTATGCGCAAGATTGATGCATGATTGGACTGTATGACTCATGCATCTCGCATTTGTGTGACATGACCATCGTACGCCCTAGCGACATCAGGGTTGTAGCCTCCATAGGTATTTCGTGGATGGCTAGATGGGACACCAGAAATCTGTTCTACATGGGGTGCTATAGATATCCCTGGGTGAAAGTCCCTAAACCTTCTTGGTTCCAGAGGTTGCTCCAACGTCTAGACCGAGTGGATGCATGAGCGCATGAAGGCCGTATACCATTAGGCCGCGTCTCCCACTATGTCGTGGTCGGTTGGAAGGGGGTACGGCCTTACCTGCCCGAGAGGAGGGGGCAATGCTAGGCTGAGTCTGACCAGCTCGAGGAATGGGTCCGCTATCGACGAGCTGGGCCCGATATTGGCAGGCGGATAGTGAGGTCTCTTCCACTCATCTTGTTGCGCGCGATGGGGCGGCAATCTGGTTTGGAGTGTAATAGACCCCGGTGATTTCCCAGAGAGGAACTGTACTGATATGTGGATTTATTGAGTAGGAGTTACATACTCATGCATTCATTTCATTCACTATCCACTCGGGCTGGTGGTGTGCAACTAATTATTGTGTACCTTCGTAATGGCAAGGATTTCGGTTGGGCGCGCGAATAATCTGAGATCAGGAGTTTACCACATCGAGTCTGACTATCCAAATTTAGGTATAGGACTGGTTTGGATAGAAGACCCTTGTGATGGACCCCATAGCCTGCGATACTACGTACTATCATCCCGACTTCACACTCTAGCATAGTCATTCCATTCGCACTGCATATTGCATTACATCCACGGCATATAGCATTTTGAGTTACTGTGTTGCTGCATTTATATGGTCTAGATATGGCTGACGCTATTCGTGAACTCATCAGGAATTGCGTACCGCATCGCATCCTCGACATCTGATATTTGGCTCTTTATGACTCCTCATTTACATAGTTATTCTATAATGCGTATTCTGATATTGATTGACTCATGGGCTTGTCTGTATTTTTACTTACTTGGTTATCGTATGATTTATGATCTTGTCAATATTCTGTTTACTATGATACTTCATTTTCTTGTCAGTATTTCTACTTATTCCGACATTATACAATTTATGGATTACCAGTATTTCTGGTATTGTATGATTATGATTTTGTATTGAATACTTGGCACTTACCTTGTGCACATACTTACACCACCCTCTAAGCTTTCTATAAGCTTATGCACGATAGATGCGTGTAGATGATGCTGGGTTACAGCAGTGTTGAGCTTGGAGCATGCAGCGATCTTCTGGAGCTTGATTTTCGATTTATGTATTTCTCTTTTTAGCATTGTACTCAAATGACTATATTAGTGGATATGTGATGTGATGTTTCCTTTGTGAATTGGGTAATCTTGTGTTTACGCTTATTTCGAGTTAAATGTATAAAAAAAAATCCTCCTTATAGGATCCTAGGATTGGAATCTAGCGTCTAGACGCTAGGAGCCGAGAATGGGGTGCTACGGAGGTTGTCGGCACCGGATGTGGCGATCGGGATTCATGTGAATCCGATTTTCAGGTTTGGGGCGTAGCATCTCTTATCTATGGTTTGCTAGCATGTGTGCCCTACTTGCCATTGGATTTATTTCATTCCCTTTACACTTTCTATTTGTTGAAAATTTTCCAAGTACTTGACTATATTGCATGTAGGCCTCTTTGACACCATGTAGTGGACCCCACACTTTTTAGTTAAGGGTCCCACTTTTGGGGATGTTTTATCCTTATATAAGTGAGCTGGGATGTCCAACCTTTTTGTTAGGAATGATTCCCTAAGTGTTTGGAAATTGGGCCTTAAGTTGTGACAGACCCCATTTCTAAAAACTGTCTGATTATTTGTGTTTTGTACCAACTTTTGGCCTCTGTAATGGACCACACGTTGGAGATTTGAGTAGGCCACCACTTGGAACCTCTAACCTACACTAATGAATAGATAAATAATATTTTAATTGGGCCAAATCAAACCTCACATGATCAGGAAGTGGATCCCAAAATGGGGCCAGGTATGGTTGTGCAGAAAATTGTGTAGAAAATTAATATACTTATGTTTGGCCCTATACCAAATATTACATGTGCACAACTAGTTGGTCCCAGCTTATATTTTTTGAAGTACATGTATAGTAAAACCAAGGGCACCTGATGAGACACTGAAAGGTGGTCCCCTATGATCATGAGATGTACTCAAGATTGGGCCAAAACTAATTTTGCACTATATTCCCTGCACGGTTTTTCCAAGTACCCATGTTTAGGGTGATACCCATGTTGAGGCCATCACCGTAAATTGTACTTACCCAACCAATGAGGCCTGCCTTATAATTTGTAAAGCCCATACATAGAGCTATCAGGTGGTTATTTTCTTTCACCATATGTAGGCCCCACATGATCATGAATCTGATTCTAAAATGACCCAGAACCAACATTGCACCAAAAATCTATTTGATGTAAATTTATGTGGGGCCACGTCAGTGGGGTCCACCACCATCCCAAAGCAATTAATGCCACATCTAAACTCTTAAAAATAATTCTAAGATATTTTTAGGCTTAAAAACCTTATGTGGGCCATCTAGTATGGGCTGTCTTGTATGGGCCTTACCTTTCATGTAATGAGGTCCACCTGGCATGTTTTGTAAATGGGTGTTGTATAATTTTTAAAATATTTAGTGGACAGATCTTGCTGTCCAAATGTTCTATTAAGACATAGGTGGCCTTGGGCCCATCTAAATGATGCAACCCTAAGGCCCAAGCAGGCCCAACACTAGGAGAAATCGTTGGGGAAGAAGAAAGCCACAAAGGTAACCTTCCTTGAGCCCGTTGGGTAGATCCATTGCCTACTGGGTAGCATGTCTTGTATACTACCTCTAGTCAAGTAGACCATGCTTAGAGAGACGTATTTTATAATGCATAAACTGGATAATTGGGCTTTTTCTTGGTTTGTTGTGTATGTGGCTAGTAGGCCCAATATGATATATGACATGAAAGATGTTAGCATGTTATCCTTTGTGTTGAGATTGTGCATTGTTTCTAGTTGGTGGAATATGTGGAGCCCACTTAGTTGTGGAATTAGATCCACACCATTAAAAGCATTGTAGTTGGAATTTATGCCCTTAGGTTGGCCTATTAGTTCACCAAATAGGACTCACACTTGACTTATACGACCCCATGCCTTGCATGTAGTTCAAGTCCAGTGTGAAAGTCACACTAAGTAGGACACACCTAGTGATGGGTGAGATGATGATAGATATATGGTAACATGATAATGATGATTGTGAGTTGTTGGTTGAAATGATAGATATGATTTAATGGATGGTGAATTATAGCGTATGTATTGATGCTGGAGAGTAATTATTTATAATACTTATGACATTGTTTATGTTAATCATGAATTAAAAATGATCCTCATGGTAATGATGATGATATTATATATATATATATATATATATATATATATATATATATATATGCATGATGACAAAATATGCTAGTTGACCACCATGCTTAATATCTAAAGTGATGTATATGAGGCCCATGAGTGAGGCCCAATATGATGTATATGAGGCCCTTGTGTGAGGCCCAAAGTGATGTATTTGAGGCCCATGAGCGAGGCCCAATGTGATGTATGTGAGGCCCTTGTGTGAGGCCTAAGGTGATGTATATGAGGCCCAATTGTGATGTGTGATTCCACCATGATGTATGTAAAGATGTTTATGATGCCCATTCGTCTTCCTATTTGGTATTAAAATTGGTCATGCCTTGGGAGCAATGATGATTAAATATTCACATTGGAAGGGCAATGGTAGTTAAATGTCCACAGTATAACCCTCCCTAAGGCCCTTTATTAGGCCCATTCTCATCTTCTCTTAGTGGGATAACCAAAATCATCAGGCCCTTATAATTATTAGTCACATTCTTGATATGAATAGGTCATCTAGGCCCATCCTTGATATGAGGAGAGTACATCATCACCATGATTCATGCCTGTAAGGCCCGTATCTTAGTCAATATTGTTCCATAAACTTTCGTGATCCTTCCCATCGAATTTCGGCAACCCACGACCTATAATTGACGTTTGCGCATGACCTTAAGTCGTATCCCGTAGATCTGAGTTGGCTCAATCCAAGACTTATACCATTGTGACTGCACTATCGCCGCGATTCCAACGCTGCGTCTTAGACACCGATCTGATACCCAGGTTAAGAGATGTGGGCCCGTGTTCAGTTCGAGAAAACGACGCGCGTTGTAACATGTCATCATTCAATCACTCAATCAATTAATCAATGACCTCATGCCAAGTATAAGAGCAACTCCAAAGTCAACTCTCTCTCTCTCTCTCTCTCTCTCTCTCTTACACACACATACATGTCAAGTACATCTATCAACTCACATCCATCACTCACAACCATCACCTTTCTCTTATAACCACCCTTTCCCTCTCTCTTTCTCTTCACATTTTCCAAGCAACCAAGAAGTGCACGTCCAAGCACTCCAAGGAGAGAAAAGTGTGTTGTGTGTGGCCCACTTACTATCCTAAGATCCATCATCCTAGCCCTTCATTTCTCATTATCTTCCATCAAAGTGAGACATAAGGAGCTCGGTGTTCCATTGGACTAAGAAGATCGAACGGTGGGTGTCTTATAGGCCTAGATTTTTATGTTTTGATGATGGGCCAAGTGGGGCCTACTGATTGATGGTATGGATCTCGCTTTGGACCCTACATGTGGTTGATGGCCCACTATGATCCACATGATCATTTCATGATGGGGCCAATCTCCATGGACCCCATCATGATATTTACTTTTCTAAGTTTGAAAGAGGTCATCTAGACCTTCCATTTTAGTGGAGAAGGAATCTCCACCATTGATTTTGATTTGGTGGGCCCACATGTATTGGGACCCACTTGATGTATGATTGAATGCATGGAAGGGAGGGCCCGTAGTGTCGGGGTCCCTCCATCACACACGTCTCTTTCTCTCTCTCTCTCTCTCTTCGTGTTTGATCGTGGCCCACCTTGTGATATGATTTACATCCATGTCGTCCACCTTCATGGGACCAGCTTGACGGATGTGTTGGATCTACACCATCCAGGCAATGTGGGCCCTACCATAATGGTGACGGAAAAACACAAATATCTGATTGACCTAAAGCAAGTGGGCCCCGACCATGTGGGACCCACCATGATAATATATTCACGACGTCCGTCCAGCGTCCCTGGATGCTGGACATGGACTAAGTGAATGTGAACAGACAGTGGGATGTACTAAAAGCAAGCAAAAATATTAGCTTGATTCAAAATTTCTGGTGGGCCGCTCATGCAGGCCCCACCTTAAAGTATGGGTCTAATCCTTACCTTCCATCCCATTCCCCAACTCATTTTAGGCGTTGAGCCGAAATATGAGGCCAATCCAATTTTTCTAGTGGGCCATAACATAGAAAACAGGGATTTCTACCATTCAAATCTGTTAAGACATACCTTGATGTTTCTACATGCCAAAACATGCTGGATATTGGGCTTGTTTAGTCTGTCTTGAGCCATAGAATACAATGGTTGGGGCGGATCCTCCTGATGTGGGCCCCACCTGGGAAAAACCTCAAAAAAATTAAAATAAAAAAAATATAAAACATGAAGAAGGTGCTGCTGCTGCTAACGTCCAGAGGACACACAACAGCGTCCTGCTGCACTATAGATGGATGGGTAGGGACCGTGGGTCCCAGCCACGATGTATATGTTTTATCAATGTCGTCCAGCCATTTTGGCTAGGTCGTCCATTCGTTGGACGGCCAGTGGACCCCACCTTTGATGTCTATGTTACATCTAAACCGTCCATCCAGTTGGCGAGCTTGCCTTAAGGCTTGAGACAAAATGAGGCAGATCTGCCTATCATGTGGACCACACAGCAAAAAGTAGTGGGGATTGAACGTCTATCATTGAAACCCATTTGGGTCACAGAAGTTCTGGATCAATAGGGAATTTGTTTTCCCTCTTAATCCAGGTCTTTAAGACCTTATGATTGGATTGGGTGGAAAATAAACTTTATGGTGGGCCCTATGATTTATTTAATAGTGAAAATTATTATCTCCACTGCTATTTGTGGCATGGTCCAAATGATCCTTCAATATGATTCTTTTTGGGATATATGAGGCCCACCTTGATATATATATATATAAGGCCCATGTGATGAGGCCCATCTTGATGTATTTGTGGCCTATCCGTTAAGGGCCACCTTGATATATATATATATATATAAGGCCCATGTGATGAGGCCCATCTTAATGTATTTGTGGCCCGTCCATTGAGGGCCACCTTGATATATATGAAGCCCATGTGATGCGGCCCATTTAATGTATTTGAGGCCCTTGGGTCGAGGCCCAATGGGATGTACATAATGTCCATTGCAATGTGTGATTTCACCATGGTTTATGTGATGATGTTATGGCAGGCTATGCCTTTGGAGCAATAATGGTTTGACGTCCACATTATTAGAATAATGTTAGTTAAATGTCCACATTATGACTCTCCCTAGGGCCCATTGATAGGCCCATACTCATTGTGTATAGGCCGTCTGGGCCCATCTTCATTGTGAGGGTAGTTCATAACCATATAACATGCTTAGTAAAATTCTATGACTTATGCCATATGCATCATATGTATGCTTGATATGAGTAGTGACTGATCATAGCATATGTCATTGGGCAGATTATTTATGGGACTCACTGATAGGAGTTACCCACATGAGCGCGTGGTATGCGCAAGATTGCTGCATGACTGACGGTGTGACTCATGCATCTCGCATATGTGTGACATGATCATTGTACGCCCTAGCGACATCAGGGCCGTGGCCTCCACAGGCACATCGTGGAGGCTGGATTGGATACCGAAAATATTGGCTCTAGCACTGTGGGCACATAGGATGTCCTTGGGTGAAAATCCCAGAACCTTTTTGGTACCAAGAGATGCTCCAACGTCTAGACCGATTGGATACACGAGCACCCGAATGCCGAATACCAGTAGGCCGCATCTCCTACTATGTCGTGGTCAGTTGGAAGGGGGTGTGGCCTTATCTGCCCGAGTGAGGGGGTTGTAAGCTAGGCTGAGTTTGACCATCTCGCAAATGAGTCTGCTATCGACAAGCCGGGTAGGTCATATATATAGGCCAATTATTGAGTACAACTATGTTAGTATACACACTATGTGTTAGCATAGCATTATGATTGCATAAGCCCATTATGATTGTATGAGGCTCATTATGATTGTATGAGACCCATTGAGATGGTATGTGGACCATTGTGATTGTATGAGACCCATTGTGATTGTATGAAGCCCATTGTGATTGTATGAGACCCATTGTGATGGTATGAGGCCCATTGTGATTGTATGAGGCTCATTGTAATTGTATGAGGCTCATTATGATTGTATGAGACCTATTGAGATGGTATGAGGCCCATTGTGATTATACAAGGCTCATTATGATTGTATGAGACCCAATTGTGATGTCACTACCAAAAAAACGGGTAAAGGCTACGGACTTAATCCGTAGCCATAGACATAAGGCTACGGATTAAGTCCGTAGCTAGTCCGTAACACGACCGTCGTCGTAGGTGCCATAACAATAGGTCTGGAACCTATGGCTACGGATTTAATCCGTAGCTATAGATCTAAGGCTACGGATTTAATCCGTAGCCTTTTCCCCTGTAGCAAAAAAAAAAAAAAAACAGCTATAGATATATTTGTAGCTGAAAGTCCGTAGCAATAGGGCAAAATTTAAAAGGCTATACCTATCTGATTATTGGCTACGGATTTAATCCGTAGCTATATTGTAAATAGCTACAGATATAATCCATAGCAATTATATCTGTAGCAAAAACTTCAAACAGCTACGGATATTATTTGTAGCTGAAAGTCCGTAGCAATATGCCAAAATTAAAAAGTCTCCACCTGTTTGACTAGTGGCTACGGTCAATATCCGTAGCTATTTTGTACATTGAAAAATTAAATCACCTGTTCATTCAATTACCACCTGTACAATCATTCATTCATTCATCACCTGTTCATTCAATTACCACCTGTTCATTCAAATACCACCTGTACAATCATTCAATTACAATCATTCATTCATTCAATTACAATTACAATCCTTCATTCATTCAATTACAATTATAATCCTTCATTCAATTAATTACAATTACAATCAAATACAGTTACAAATACAATAATGCTGAAAATACAAATCTTTAGCTTCATTAGAGAAATGTGCTCGACTTCACCGAATTTCAGCAGCTTCGTATATTCCATCATCCTACAAACAGTCATGTCATTCATAAATTAGAATGCCCATTAGAGAAAAGAAAGACAGTAAAAGAAGTGCATCACGTATAACCACTTTTTTTTCTTAATGAATTAAAAAAAAAACTCAAAGAGGAATGAAATTGACACAAAAGAAATGGTCTCACCATATGATTATAGGTTTAGGTTTGGTTTAGGTTTAGGTTATAGGTTTAGGTTAAGGTTAGGCTATAGGTTATAATTAAGTTTAGGTTATAGGTTAAGGTTTAGGTTATAGATTTTGGTTTAGGTTTAGGTTAAGGTTTAGGTTATAGGTTATAGCTTTTGGGAACTTGATTACAGGTTAAGGTTTAGGTTTAGGAAATCGGGTTCGGGTTCGGGATCGGGTTTAGGTTTGGGCTTTCAAGTTTAGGTTTAGGTAAGGGAGTTGAGATTAGGATTAGGTGTAGGTTTGGGTTTAAGAATTTGAGAATACATTTAGGTTTTAAGTTTAGGTTTAAGTTAAAGGTTTTAGGAAAGGTTATAAGTTTAGGTTAGGTTTATGTTTAGGTTTAGGTTTAGGTTATAGGTTATAGCTTTAGGGAATTGAGAATGGGTTATGGTTTAGGGAAAGGTTAGGTTTAGGTAATAGGTTTTGGGATTTGGGAATAGTTTTAGGTTATAAGTATAGGTTTAGGTTAGGTTATAGGTTAAGGTTTAGGGATTTGAGTTTAGGTTTAGGTTTAGGATTAGGTCTAGGTTGAGGTTTAGGGAATTGAGTTTAGGCTATAGGTTTAGGGAATTGAGTTTAGGTCTAGGTTAAGGTTTAGGGAATTGAGTTTATGTTATAGGTTTAGGTTTAGGTTAGGGTTGAGGTTTAGGGTATTGAGTTTAGGCTATAGGTTTAGGTTTAGGTCTAGGTCTAGGTTAAGGTTTAGGGAATTGAGTTTAGGTTTAGGTTTAGGATTAGGTCTAGGTTGAGGTTTAGGGAATTGAGTTTAGGTTATAGGTTTAGGTTTAGGTTTAGGTTGAGGTTTAGGGAATTGAGTTTAGGCTATAGGTTTAGGTTTAGGTCTAGGTCTAGGTTAAGGTTTAGGGAATTGAGTTTGGGCTATAGGTTTAGGTTTAGGTTTAGGTCTAGGTCTAGGTTAAGGTTTAGGGATTTGAGTTTAGGCTATAGGTTTAAGTTTAGGTCTAGGTTGAGGTTAGGTTATAGGTTTAGGTTTAGGTGTCGGTTTGGGTTTTGGTTATAGGTTTAGGATTAGGTCTAGGTTGAGGTTTAGGGAATTGAGTTTAGGTTTTAGGTTTAGGTTTAGGTTTAGGTTGAGGTTTAGGGAATTGAGTTTAGGCTATAGGTTTAGGTTTCGGTCTAGGTCTAGGTTAAGGTTTAGGGAATTGAGTTTAGGCTATATGTTTAGGTCTAGGTCTAGGTTGAGGTTTAGGGAATTGAGTTTAGGCTATAGGTTTAAGTTTAGGTTTAGGGATTTGAGTTTAGGTTTAGGTTTAGGATTAGGTCTAGGTTGAGGTTTAGGGAATTGAGTTTAGGCTATAGGTTTAGGTTTAGGTCTAGGTCTAGGTTAAGGTTTAGGGAATTGAGTTTGGGCTATAGGTTTAGGTTTAGGTTTAGGTGTCGGTTTGGGTTAAGGTTTAGGGAATTGAGTTTAGGCTATAGGTTTAAGTTTAGGTTTAGGTTGAGGTTTAGGGAATTGAGTTTAGGTTATAGGTTTAGGTTTAGGTCTACGTCTAGGTTAAGGTTTAGGGAATTGAGTTTAGGCTATAGGTTTAGGTTTAGGTCTAGGTCTAGGTTAAGGTTTAGGGAATTGAGTTTGGGCTATAGGTTTAGGTTTAGGTTTAGGTCTAGGTCTAGGTTAAGGTTTAGGGAATTGAGTTTAGGCTATAGGTTTAAGTTTAGGTTTAGGTTGAGGTTTAGGGAATTGAGTTTAGGTTATAGGTTTAGGTTTAGGTCTAGGTCTAGGTTAAGGTTTAGGGATTTGAGTTTAGGCTATAGGTTTAAGTTTAGGTCTAGGTTGAGGTTAGGTTATAGGTTTAGGTTTAGGTTTAGGTTTAGGTGTCGGTTTAGGTTTTGGTTATAGGTTTACGATTAGGTGTAGGTTGAGGTTTAGGGAATTGAGTTTAGGTTTTAGGTTTAGGTTTAGGTTTAGGTTGAGGTTTAGGGAATTGAGTTTAGGCTATAGGTTTAGGTTTAGGTCTAGGTCTAGGTTAAGGTTTAGGGAATTGAGTTTGGGCTATAGGTTTAGGTTTAGGTCTAGGTCTAGGTTAAGGTTTAGGGATTTGAGTTTAGGCTATAGTTTAAGCTTAGGTCTAGGTTGAGGTTAGGTTGTAGGTTTAGGTTTAGGTTTAGGTTTAGGTGTCGGTTTGGGTTTTGGTTATGGGTTTAGGATTAGGTCTAGGTTGAGGTTTAGGGAATTGAGTTTAGGTTATAGGTTTAGGTTTAGGTTTAGGTTGATGTTTAGGGAATTGAGTTTAGGCTATAGGTTTAGGTTTAGGTCTAGGTCTAGGTTAAGGTTTAGGGAATTGAGTTTAGGCTATAGGTTTAGGTTTAGGTTTAGGTGTCGGTTTGGGTTTAGGGAATTGAGTTTAGGTTTTAGGTTTAGGTTTAGGTTTAGGTTGAGGTTTAGGGAATTGAGTTTAGGCTATAGGTTTAGGTTTAGGTCTAGGTCTAGGTTAAGGTTTAGGGAACTGAGTTTAGGCTATATGTTTAGGTTTAGGTTTAGGTTGAGGTTTAGGGAATTGAGTTGAGGCTATAGGTTTAAGTTTAGGTTTAGGTTGAGGTTTAGGGAATTGAGTTTAGGTTATAGGTTTAGGTTTAGGTCTAGGTCTAGGTTAAGGTTTAGGGATTTGAGTTTAGGCTATAGGTTTAAGTTTAGGTCTAGGTTGAGGTTAGGTTATAGGTTTAGGTTTAGGTTTAGGTTTAGGTGTCGGTTTGGGTTTTGGTTATAGGTTTAGGATTAGGTCTAGGTTGAGGTTTAGGGAATTGAGTTTAGGTTTTAGGTTTAGGTTTAGGTTTAGGTTGAGGTTTAGGGAATTGAGTTTAGGCTATAGGTTTAGGTTTAAGTCTAGGTCTAGGTTAAGGTTTAGGGAATTGAGTTTAGGCTATAGGTTTAGGTTTAGGTTTAGGTGTCGGTTTGGGTTAAGGTTTAGGGAATTGAGTTTAGGCTATAGGTTATAGGTTAAGGTTTAGGGATTTGAGTTTAGGTTTAGGTTTAGGATTAGGTCTAGGTCTAGGTTAAGGTTTAGGGAATTGAGTTTAGGCTATATGTTTAGGTTTAGGTTTAGGTTGAGGTTTAGGGAATTGAGTTTAGGCTATAGGTTTAAGTTTAGGTTTAGGTTGAGGTTTAGGGAATTGAGTTTAGGCTATAGGTTTAGGTTTAGGTCTAGGTCTAGGTTAAGGTTTAGGGATTTGAGTTTAGGCTATAGGTTTAAGTTTAGGTCTAGGTTGAGGTTAGGTTATAGGTTTAGGTTTAGGTTTAGGTTTAGGTGTCGGTTTGGGTTTTGGTTATAGGTTTAGGATTAGGTCTAGGTTGCGGTTTAGGGAATTGAGTTTAGGTTTTAGGTTTAGCTTTAGGTTTAGGTTGAGGTTTAGGGAATTGAGTTTAGGCTATAGGTTTAGGTTTAGGTCTAGGTCTAGGTTAAGGTTTAGGGAATTGAGTTTAGGCTATATGCTTAGGTTTAGGTTTAGGTTGAGGTTTAGGGAATTGAGTTGAGGCTATAGGTTTAAGTTTAGGTTTAGGTTGAGGTTTAGGGAATTGAGTTTAGGTTATAGGTTTAGGTTTAGGTCTAGGTCTAGGTTAAGGTTTAGGGATTTGAGTTTAGGCTATATGTTTAGGTTTAGGTTTAGGTTGAGTTTTAGGGAATTGAGTTTAGGCTATAGGTTTAAGTTTAGGTTTAGGTTGAGGTTTAGGGAATTGAGTTTAGGTTATAGGTTTAGGTTTAGGTTTAGGATTAGGTCTAGGTTGAGGATTAGGGAATTGAGTTTAGGTTATAGGTTTAGGTTTAGGTTTAGGTTGAGGTTTAGGGAATTGAGTTTAGGCTATATGTTTAGGGAATTGAGAATAGGTTTAGGTTTAGGTTTAGGTTTAGGTTTAGGTTTGGGTTTTGGTTATAGGTTTAGGATTAGGTCTAGGTTGAGGTTTAGGGAATTGAGTTTAGGTTTTAGGTTTAGGTTTAGGTTTAGGTTGAGGTTTAGGGAATTGAGTTTAGGCTATAGGTTTAGGTTTAGGTCTAGGTCTAGGTTAAGGTTTAGGGAATTGAGTTTAGGCTATATGTTTAGGTTTAGGTTTAGGTTGAGGTTTAGGGAATTGAGTTGAGGCTATAGGTTTAAGTTTAGGTTTAGGTTGAGGTTTAGGGAATTGAGTTTAGGTTATAGGTTTAGGTTTAGGTCTAGGTCTAGGTTAAGGTTTAGGGATTTGAGTTTAGGCTATATGTTTAGGTTTAGGTTTAGGTTGAGGTTTAGGGAATTGAGTTTAGGCTATAGGTTTAAGTTTAGGTTTAGGTTGAGGTTTAGGGAATTGAGTTTAGGTTATAGGTTTAGGTTTAGGTTTAGGATTAGGTCTAGGTTGAGGATTAGGGAATTATGTTTAGGTTATAGGTTTAGGTTTAGGTTTAGGTTGAGGTTTAGGGAATTGAGTTTAGGCTATATGTTTAGGGAATTGAGAATAGGTTTAGGTTTAGGTTTGGGTTTTGGTTATAGGTTTAGGATTAGGTCTAGGTTGAGGTTTAGGGAATTGAGTTTAGGTTTTAGGTTTAGGTTTAGGTTTAGGTTGAGGTTTAGGGAATTGAGTTTAGGCTATAGGTTTAGGTTTAGGTCTAGGTCTAGGTTAAGGTTTAGGGATTTGAGTTTAGGCTATAGGTTTAAGTTTAGGTCTTGGTTTAGGTTAGGTTATAGGTTTAGGTTTAGGTTTAGGTTTAGGTGTCGTTTTGGGTTTTGGTTATAGGTTTATGATTAGGTCTAGGTTGAGGTCTACGGAATTGAGTTTAGGTTTTAGGTTTAGGTTTATGTTTAGGTTGAGGTTTAGGGAATTGAGTTTAGGCTATAGGTTTAGGTTTAGGTCTAGGTCTAGGTTAAGGTTTAGGGAATTGAGTTTGGGCTACAGGTTTAGGTTTAGGTTTAGGTTTAGGTTGAGGTTTAGGGAATTGAGTTTAGGCTATAGGTTTAAGCTTAGGTCTAGGTTGAGGTTAGGTTGTAGGTTTAGGTTTAGGTTTAGGTTTAGGTGTCGGTTTGGGTTTTGGTTATAGGTTTACGATTAGTTCTAGGTTGAGGTTTAGGGAATTGAGTTTAGGTTTTAGGTTTAGGTTTAGGTTTAGGTTGAGGTTTAGGGAATTGAGTTTAGGTTATAGGTTTAGGTTTAGGTCTAGGTCTAGGTTAAGGTTTAGGGAATTGAGTTTGGGCTATAGGTTTAGGTTTAGGTCTAGGTCTAGGTTAAGGTTTAGGGATTTGAGTTTAGGCTATAGTTTAAGCTTAGGTCTAGGTTGAGGTTAGGTTGTAGGTTTAGGTTTAGGTTTAGGTTTAGGTGTCGGTTTGGGTTTTGGTTATGGGTTTAGGATTAGGTCTAGGTTGAGGTTTAGGGAATTGGGTTTAGGTTATAGGTTTAGGTTTAGGTTTAGGTTGATGTTTAGGGAATTGAGTTTAGGCTATAGGTTTAGGTTTAGGTCTAGGTCTAGGTTAAGGTTTAGGGAATTGAGTTTAGGCTATAGGTTTAGGTTTAGGTTTAGGTGTCGGTTTGGGTTTAGGGAATTGAGTTTAGGTTTTAGGTTTAGGTTTAGGTTTAGGTTGAGGTTTAGGGAATTGAGTTTAGGCTATAGGTTTAGGTTTAGGTCTAGGTCTAGGTTAAGGTTTAGGGAATTGAGTTTAGGCTATATGTTTAGGTTTAGGTTTAGGTTGAGGTTTAGGGAATTGAGTTGAGGCTATAGGTTTAAGTTTAGGTTTAGGTTGAGGTTTAGGGAATTGAGTTTAGGTTATAGGTTTAGGTTTAGGTCTAGGTCTAGGTTAAGGTTTAGGGATTTGAGTTTAGGCTATAGGTTTAAGTTTAGGTCTAGGTTGAGGTTAGGTTATAGGTTTAGGTTTAGGTTTAGGTTTAGGTGTCGGTTTGGGTTTTGGTTATAGGTTTAGGATTAGGTCTAGGTTGAGGTTTAGGGAATTGAGTTTAGGTTTTAGGTTTAGGTTTAGGTTTAGGTTGAGGTTTAGGGAATTGAGTTTAGGCTATAGGTTTAGGTTTAAGTCTAGGTCTAGGTTAAGGTTTAGGGAATTGAGTTTAGGCTATAGGTTTAGGTTTAGGTTTAGGTGTCGGTTTGGGTTAAGGTTTAGGGAATTGAGTTTAGGCTATAGGTTATAGGTTAAGGTTTAGGGATTTGAGTTTAGGTTTAGGTTTAGGATTAGGTCTAGGTCTAGTTTAAGGTTTAGGGAATTGAGTTTAGGCTATATGTTTAGGTTTAGGTTTAGGTTGAGGTTTAGGGAATTGAGTTTAGGCTATAGGTTTAAGTTTAGGTTTAGGTTGAGGTTTAGGGAATTGAGTTTAGGCTATAGGTTTAGGTTTAGGTCTAGGTCTAGGTTAAGGTTTAGGGATTTGAGTTTAGGCTATAGGTTTAAGTTTAGGTCTAGGTTGAGGTTAGGTTATAGGTTTAGGTTTAGGTTTAGGTTTAGGTGTCGGTTTGGGTTTTGGTTATAGGTTTAGGATTAGGTCTAGGTTGCGGTTTAGGGAATTGAGTTTAGGTTTTAGGTTTAGGTTTAGGTTTAGGTTGAGGTTTAGGGAATTGAGTTTAGGCTATAGGTTTAGGTTTAGGTCTAGGTCTAGGTTAAGGTTTAGGGAATTGAGTTTGGGCTATAGGTTTAGGTTTAGGTTTAGGTCTAGGTCTAGGTTAAGGTTTAGGGAATTGGGTTTAGGCTATAGGTTTAAGTTTAGGTTTAGGTTGAGGTTTAGGGAATTGAGTTTAGGTTATAGGTTTAGGTTTAGGTCTAGGTCTAGGTTAAGGTTTATGAATTTGAGTTTAGGCTATAGGTTTAAGTTTAGGTCTAGGTTGAGGTTAGGTTATAGGTTTAGGTTTAGGTTTAGGTTTAGGTGTCGGTTTGGGTTTTGGTTATAGGTTTACGATTAGGTCTAGGTTGAGGTTTACGGAATTGTGTTTAGGTTTTAGGTTTAGGTTTAGGTTTAGGTTGAGGTTTAGGGAATTGAGTTTAGGCTATAGGTTTAGGTTTAGGTCTAGGTCTAGGTTAAGGTTTAGGGAATTGAGTTTGGGCTATAGGTTTAGGTTTAGGTTTAGGTTTAGGTTGAGGTTTAGGGAATTGAGTTTAGGCTATAGGTTAAAGCTTAGGTCTAGGTTGAGGTTAGGTTGTAGGTTTTGGTTTAGGTTTAGGTTTAGGTGTCGGTTTGGGTTTTGGTTATGGGTTTAGGATTAGGTCTAGGTTGAGGTTTAGGGAATTGAGTTTAGGTTATAGGTTTAGGTTTAGGTTTAGGTTGAGGTTTAGGGAATTGAGTTTAGGCTATAGGTTTAGGTTTAGGTCTACGTCTAGGTTAAGGTTTAGGGAATTGAGTTTAGGCTATAGGTTTAGGTTTAGGTCTAGGTCTAGGTTAAGGTTTAGGGAATTGAGTTTGGGCTATAGGTTTAGGTTTAGGTTTAGGTCTAGGTCTAGGTTAAGGTTTAGGGAATTGAGTTTAGGCTATAGGTTTAAGTTTAGGTTTAGGTTGAGGTTTAGGGAATTGAGTTTAGGTTATAGGTTTAGGTTTAGGTCTAGGTCTAGGTTAAGGTTTAGGGATTTGAGTTTAGGCTATAGGTTTAAGTTTAGGTCTAGGTTGAGGTTAGGTTATAGGTTTAGGTTTAGGTTTAGGTTTAGGTGTCGGTTTGGGTTTTGGTTATAGGTTTACGATTAGGTCTAGGTTGAGGTTTAGGGAATTGAGTTTAGGTTTTAGGTTTAGGTTTTGGTTTAGGTTGAGGTTTAGGGAATTGAGTTTAGGCTATAGGTTTAGGTTTAGGTCTAGGTCTAGGTTAAGGTTTAGGGAATTGAGTTTGGGCTATAGGTTTAGGTTTAGGTCTAGGTCTAGGTTAAGGTTTAGGGATTTGAGTTTTGGCTATAGTTTAAGCTTAGGTCTAGGTTGAGGTTAGGTTGTAGGTTTAGGTTTAGGTTTAGGTTTAGGTGTCGGTTTGGCTTTTGGTTATGGGTTTAGGATTAGGTCTAGGTTGAGGTTTAGGGAATTGAGTTTAGGTTATAGGTTTAGGTTTAGGTTTAGGTTGATGTTTAGGGAATTGAGTTTAGGTTATAGGTTTAGGTTTAGGTCTAGGTCTAGGTTAAGGTTTAGGGAATTGAGTTTGGACTATAGGTTTAGGTTTAGGTTTAGGTGTCGGTTTGGGTTTAGGGAATTGAGTTTAGGTTTTAGGTTTACGTTTAGGTTTAGGTTGAGGTTTAGGGAATTGAGTTTAGGCTATAGGTTTAGGTTTAGGTCTAGGTCTAGGTTAAGGTTTAGGGAATTGAGTTTAGGCTATATGTTTAGGTTTAGGTTTAGGTTGAGGTTTAGGGAATTGAGTTGAGGCTATAGGTTTAAGTTTAGGTTTAGGTTGAGGTTTAGGGAATTGAGTTTAGGTTATAGGTTTAGGTTTAGGTCTAGGTCTAGGTTAAGGTTTAGGGATTTGAGTTTAGGCTATAGGTTTAAGTTTAGGTCTAGGTTGAGGTTAGGTTATAGGTTTAGGTTTAGGTTTAGGTTTAGGTGTCGGTTTGGGTTTTGGTTATAGGTTTAGGATTAGGTCTAGGTTGAGGTTTAGGGAATTGAGTTTAGGTTTTAGGTTTAGGTTTAGGTTTAGGTTGAGGTTTAGGGAATTGAGTTTAGGCTATAGGTTTAGGTTTAATTCTAGGTCTAGGTTAAGGTTTAGGGAATTGAGTTTAGGCTATAGGTTTAGGTTTAGGTTTAGGTGTCGGTTTGGGTTAAGGTTTAGGGAATTGAGTTTAGGCTATAGGTTATAGGTTAAGGTTTAGGGATTTGAGTTTAGGTTTAGGTTTAGGATTAGGTCTAGGTCTAGGTTAAGGTTTAGGGAATTGAGTTTAGGCTATATGTTTAGGTTTAGGTTTAGGTTGAGGTTTAGGGAATTGAGTTTAGGCTATAGGTTTAAGTTTAGGTTTAGGTTGAGGTTTAGGGAATTGAGTTTAGGCTATAGGTTTAGGTTTAGGTCTAGGTCTAGGTTAAGGTTTAGGGATTTGAGTTTAGGCTATAGGTTTAAGTTTAGGTCTAGGTTGAGGTTAGGTTATAGGTTTAGGTTTAGGTTTAGGTTTAGGTGTCGGTTTGGGTTTTGGTTATAGGTTTAGGATTAGGTCTAGGTTGCGGTTTAGGGAATTGAGTTTAGGTTTTAGGTTTAGGTTTAGGTTTAGGTTGAGGTTTAGGGAATTGAGTTTAGGCTATAGGTTTAGGTTTAGGTCTAGGTCTAGGTTAAGGTTTAGGGAATTGAGTTTGGGCTATAGGTTTTGGTTTAGGTTTAGGTCTAGGTCTAGGTTAAGGTTTAGGGAATTGAGTTTAGGCTATAGGTTTAAGTTTAGGTTTAGGTTGAGGTTTAGGGAATTGAATTTAGGTTATAGGTTTAGGTTTAGGTCTAGGTCTAGGTTAAGGTTTATGAATTTGAGTTTAGGCTATAGGTTTAAGTTTAGGTCTAGGTTGAGGTTAGGTTATAGGTTTAGGTTTAGGTTTAGGTTTAGGTGTCGGTTTGGGTTTTGGTTATAGGTTTACGATTAGGTCTAGGTTGAGGTTTACGGAATTGAGTTTAGGTTTTAGGTTTAGGTTTAGGTTTAGGTTGAGGTTTAGGGAATTGAGTTTAGGCTATAGGTTTCGGTTTAGGTCTAGGTCTAGGTTAAGGTTTAGGGAATTGAGTTTGGGCTATAGGTTTAGGTTTAGGTTTAGGTTTAGGTTGAGGTTTAGGGAATTGAGTTTAGGCTATAGCTTAAAGCTTAGGTCTAGGTTGAGGTTAGGTTGTAGGTTTAGGTTTAGGTTTAGGTTTAGGTGTCGGTTTGGGTTTTGGTTATGGGTTTAGGATTAGGTCTAGGTTGAGGTTTAGGGAATTGAGTTTAGGTTATAGGTTTAGGTTTAGGTTTAGGTTGAGGTTTAGGGAATTGAGTTTAGGCTATAGGTTTAGGTTTAGGTCTACGTCTAGGTTAAGGTTTAGGGAATTGAGTTTAGGCTATAGGTTTAGGTTTAGGTCTAGGTCTAGGTTAAGGTTTAGGGAATTGAGTTTGGGCTATAGGTTTAGGTTTAGGTTTAGGTCTAGGTCTAGGTTAAGGTTTAGGGAATTGAGTTTAGGCTATAGGTTTAAGTTTAGGTTTAGGTTGAGGTTTAGGGAATTGAGTTTAGGTTATAGGTTTAGGTTTAGGTCTAGGTCTAGGTTAAGGTTTAGGGATTTGAGTTTAGGCTATAGGTTTAAGTTTAGGTCTAGGTTGAGGTTAGGTTATAGGTTTAGGTTTAGGTTTAGGTTTAGGTGTCGGTTTGGGTTTTGGTTATAGGTTTACGATTAGGTCTAGGTTGAGGTTTAGGGAATTGAGTTTAGGTTTTAGGTTTAGGTTTTGGTTTAGGTTGAGGTTTAGGGAATTGAGTTTAGGCTATAGGTTTAGGTTTAGGTCTAGGTCTAGGTTAAGGTTTAGGGAATTGAGTTTGGGCTATAGGTTTAGGTTTAGGTCTAGGTCTAGGTTAAGGTTTAGGGATTTGAGTTTAGGCTATAGTTTAAGCTTAGGTCTAGGTTGAGGTTAGGTTGTAGGTTTAGGTTTAGGTTTAGGTTTAGGTGTCGGTTTGGCTTTTGGTTATGGGTTTAGGATTAGGTCTAGGTTGAGGTTTAGGGAATTGAGTTTAGGTTATAGGTTTAGGTTTAGGTTTAGGTTGATGTTTAGGGAATTGAGTTTAGGTTATAGGTTTAGGTTTAGGTCTAGGTCTAGGTTAAGGTTTCGGGAATTGAGTTTAGACTATAGGTTTAGGTTTAGGTTTAGGTGTCGGTTTGGGTTTAGGGAATTGAGTTTAGGTTTTAGGTTTAGGTTTAGGTTTAGGTTGAGGTTTAGGGAATTGAGTTTAGGCTATAGGTTTAGGTTTAGGTCTAGGTCTAGGTTAAGGTTTAGGGAATTGAGTTTAGGCTATATGTTTAGGTTTAGGTTTAGGTTGAGGTTTAGGGAATTGAGTTGAGGCTATAGGTTTAAGTTTAGGTTTAGGTTGAGGTTTAGGGAATTGAGTTTAGGTTATAGGTTTAGGTTTAGGTCTAGGTCTATGTTAAGGTTTAGGGATTTGAGTTTAGGCTATAGGTTTAAGTTTAGGTCTAGGTTGAGGTTAGGTTATAGGTTTAGGTTTAGGTTTAGGTTTAGGTGTCGGTTTGGGTTTTGGTTATAGGTTTAGGATTAGGTCTAGGTTGAGGTTTAGGGAATTGAGTTTAGGTTTTAGGTTTAGGTTTAGGTTTAGGTTGAGGTTTAGGGAATTGAGTTTAGGCTATAGGTTTAGGTTTAATTCTAGGTCTAGGTTAAGGTTTAGGGAATTGAGTTTAGGCTATAGGTTTAGGTTTAGGTTTAGGTGTCGGTTTGGGTTAAGGTTTAGGGAATTGAGTTTAGGCTATAGGTTATAGGTTAAGGTTTAGGGATTTGAGTTTAGGTTTAGGTTTAGGATTAGGTCTAGGTCTAGGTTAAGGTTTAGGGAATTGAGTTTAGGCTATATGTTTAGGTTTAGGTTTAGGTTGAGGTTTAGGGAATTGAGTTTAGGCTATAGGTTTAAGTTTAGGTTTAGGTTGAGGTTTAGGGAATTGAGTTTAGGCTATAGGTTTAGGTTTAGGTCTAGGTCTAGGTTAAGGTTTAGGGATTTGAGTTTAGGCTATAGGTTTAAGTTTAGGTCTAGGTTGAGGTCAGGTTATAGGTTTAGGTTTAGGTTTAGGTTTAGGTGTCGGTTTGGGTTTTGGTTATAGGTTTAGGATTAGGTCTAGGTTGCGGTTTAGGGAATTGAGTTTAGGTTTTAGGTTTAGGTTTAGGTTTAGGTTGAGGTTTAGGGAATTGAGTTTAGGCTATAGGTTTAGGTTTAGGTCTAGGTCTAGGTTAAGGTTTAGGGAATTGAGTTTAGGCTATATGCTTAGGTTTAGGTTTAGGTTGAGGTTTAGGGAATTGAGTTGAGGCTATAGGTTTAAGTTTAAGTTTTGGTTGAGGTATAGGGAATTGAGTTTAGGTTATAGGTTTAGGTTTAGGTCTAGGTCTAGGTTAAGGTTTAGGGATTTGAGTTTAGGCTATATGTTTAGGTTTAGGTTTAGGTTGAGGTTTAGGGAATTGAGTTTAGGCTATAGGTTTAAGTTTAGGTTTAGGTTGAGGTTTAGGGAATTGAGTTTAGGTTATAGATTTAGGTTTAGGTTTAGGATTAGGTCTAGGTTGAGGATTAGGGAATTGAGTTTAGGTTATAGGTTTAGGTTTAGGTTTAGGTTGAGGTTTAGGGAATTGAGTTTAGGCTATATGTTTAGGGAATTGAGAATAGGTTTAGGTTTAGGTTTAGGTTTAGGTTTAGGTTTGGGTTTTGGTTATAGGTTTAGGATTAGGTCTAGGTTGAGGTTTAGGGAATTGAGTTTAGGTTTTAGGTTTAGGTTTAGGTTTAGGTTGAGGTTTAGGGAATTGAGTTTAGGCTATAGGTTTAGGTTTAGGTCTAGGTATAGGTTAAGGTTTAAGGAATTGAGTTTAGGCTATATGTTTAGGTTTAGGTTTAGGTTGAGGTTTAGGGAATTGAGTTTAGGCTATATGTTTAGGGAATTGAGAATAGGTTTAGGTTTAGGTTTGGGTTTTGGTTATAGGTTTAGGATTAGGTCTAGGTTGAGGTTTAGGGAATTGAGTTTAGGTTTTAGGTTTAGGTTTAGGTTTAGGTTGAGGTTTAGGGAATTGAGTTTAGGCTATAGGTTTAGGTTTAGGTCTAGGTCTAGGTTAAGGTTTAGGGATTTGAGTTTAGGCTATAGGTTTAAGTTTAGGTCTAGGTTGAGGTTAGGTTATAGGTTTAGGTTTTGGTTTAGGTTTAGGTGTCGTTTTGGGTTTTGGTTATAGGTTTACGATTAGGTCTAGGTTGAGGTTTACGGAATTGAGTTTAGGTTTTAGGTTTAGGTTTAGGTTTAGGTTGAGGTTTAGGGAATTGAGTTTAGGCTATAGGTTTAGGTTTAGGTCTAGGTCTAGGTTAAGGTTTAGGGAATTGAGTTTGGGCTATAGGTTTAGGTTTAGGTTTAGGTTTAGGTTGAGGTTTAGGGAATTGAGTTTAGGCTATAGGTTTAAGCTTAGGTCTAGGTTGAGGTTAGGTTGTAGGTTTAGGTTTAGGTTTAGGTTTAGGTGTCGGTTTGGGTTTTGGTTATAGGTTTACGATTAGGTCTAGGTTGAGGTTTAGGGAATTGAGTTTAGGTTTTAGGTTTAGGTTTAGGTTTAGGTTGAGGTTTAGGGAATTGAGTTTAGGCTATAGGTTTAGGTTTAGGTCTAGGTCTAGGTTAAGGTTTAGGGAATTGAGTTTGGGCTATAGGTTTAGGTTTAGGTCTAGGTCTAGGTTAAGGTTTAGGGATTTGAGTTTAGGCTATAGTTTAAGCTTAGGTCTAGGTTGAGGTTAGGTTGTAGGTTTAGATTTAGGTTTAGGTTTAGGTGTCGGTTTGGGTTTTGGTTATGGGTTTAGGATTAGGTCTAGGTTGAGGTTTAGGGAATTGGGTTTAGGTTATAGGTTTAGGTTTAGGTTTAGGTTGATGTTTAGGGAATTGAGTTTAGGCTATAGGTTTAGGTTTAGGTCTAGGTCTAGGTTAAGGTTTAGGGAATTGAGTTTAGGCTATAGGTTTAGGTTTAGGTTTAGGTGTCGGTTTGGGTTTAGGGAATTGAGTTTAGGTTTTAGGTTTAGGTTTAGGTTTAGGTTGAGGTTTAGGGAATTGAGTTTAGGCTATAGGTTTAGGTTTAGGTCTAGGTCTAGTTTAAGGTTTAGGGAATTGAGTTTAGGCTATATGTTAGGTTTAGGTTTAGGTTGAGGTTTAGGGAATTGAGTTGAGGCTATAGGTTTAAGTTTAGGTTTAGGTTGAGGTTTAGGGAATTGAGTTTAGGTTATAGGTTTAGGTTTAGGTCTAGGTCTAGGTTAAGGTTTAGGGATTTGAGTTTAGGCTATAGGTTTAAGTTTAGGTCTAGGTTGAGGTTAGGTTATAGGTTTAGGTTTAGGTTTAGGTTTAGGTGTCGGTTTGGGTTTTGGTTATAGGTTTAGGATTAGGTCTAGGTTGAGGTTTAGGGAATTGAGTTTAGGTTTTAGATTTAGGTTTAGGTTTAGGTTGAGGTTTAGGGAATTGAGTTTAGGCTATAGGTTTAGGTTTAAGTCTAGGTCTAGGTTAAGGTTTAGGGAATTGAGTTTAGGCTATAGGTTTAGGTTTAGGTTTAGGTGTCGGTTTGGGTTAAGGTTTAGGGAATTGAGTTTAGGCTATAAGTTATAGGTTAAGGTTTAGGGATTTGAGTTTAGGTTTAGGTTTAGGATTAGGTCTAGGTCTAGGTTAAGGTTTAGGGAATTGAGTTTAGGCTATATGTTTAGGTTTAGGTTTAGGTTGAGGTTTAGGGAATTGAGTTTAGGCTATAGGTTTAAGTTTAGGTTTAGGTTGAGGTTTAGGGAATTGAGTTTAGGCTATAGGTTTAGGTTTAGGTCTAGGTCTAGGTTAAGGTTTAGGGATTTGAGTTTAGGCTATAGGTTTAAGTTTAGGTCTAGGTTGAGGTTAGGTTATAGGTTTAGGTTTAGGTTTAGGTTTAGGTGTCGGTTTGGGTTTTGGTTATAGGTTTAGGATTAGGTCTAGGTTGCGGTTTAGGGAATTGAGTTTAGGTTTTAGGTTTAGGTTTAGGTTTAGGTTGAGGTTTAGGGAATTGAGTTTAGGCTATAGGTTTAGGTTTAGGTCTAGGTCTAGGTTAAGGTTTAGGGAATTGAGTTTGGGCTATAGGTTTAGGTTTAGGTTTAGGTCTAGGTCTAGGTTAAGGTTTAGGGAATTGAGTTTAGGCTATAGGTTTGAGTTTAGGTTTAGGTTGAGGTTTAGGGAATTGAGTTTAGGTTATAGGTTTAGGTTTAGGTCTAGGTCTAGGTTAAGGTTTAGGGATTTGAGTTTAGGCTATAGGTTTAAGTTTAGGTCTAGGTTGAGGTTAGGTTATAGGTTTAGGTTTAGGTTTAGGTTTAGGTGTCGGTTTGGGTTTTGGTTATAGGTTTACGATTAGGTCTAGGTTGAGGTTTACGGAATTGAGTTTAGGTTTTAGGTTTAGGTTTAGGTTTAGGTTGAGGTTTAGGGAATTGAGTTTAGGCTATAGGTTTAGGTTTAGGTCTAGGTCTAGGTTAAGGTTTAGGGAATTGAGTTTGGGCTATAGGTTTAGGTTTAGGTTTAGGTTTAGGTTGAGGTTTAGGGAATTGAGTTTAGGCTATAGGTTTAAGCTTAGGTCTAGGTTGAGGTTAGGTTGTAGGTTTAGGTTTAGGTTTAGGTTTAGGTTTAGGTGTCGGTTTGGGTTTTGGTTATGGGTTTAGGATTAGGTCTAGGTTGAGGTTTAGGGAATTGAGTTTAGGTTATAGGTTTAGGTTTAGGTTTAGGTTGAGGTTTAGGGAATTGAGTTTAGGCTATAGGTTTAGGTTTAGGTCTAGGTCTAGGTTAAGGTTTAGGGAATTGAGTTTGGGCTATAGGTTTAGGTTTAGGTTTAGGTCTAGGTCTAGGTTAAGGTTTAGGGATTTGAGTTTAGGCTATAGGTTTAAGTTTAGGTCTAGGTTGAGGTTAGGTTATAGGTTTAGGTTTAGGTTTAGGCTTAGGTGTCGGTTTGGGTTTTAGTTATAGGTTTAGGTTAGGTTATAGGTTAAGGTTTAGGGATTTGAGTTTAGGTTTAGGTTTAGGATTAGGTCTAGGTTGAGGTTTAGGGAATTGAGTTTAGGCTATAGGTTTAGGTTTAAGTTTAGGTCTAGGTTAAGGTTTAGGGAATTGAGTTTAGGCTATAGGTTTAGGTCTAGGTCTAGGTCTAGGTTAAGGTTTAGGGAATTGAGTTTGGGCTATAGGTTTAGGTTTAGGTTTAGGTCTAGGTCTAGGTTAAGGTTTAGGGATTTGAGTTTAGGCTATAGGTTTAAGTTTAGGTTTAGGTTGAGGTTTAGGGAATTGAGTTTAGGTATAGGTTTAAGTTTAAGTCTAGGTCTAGGTTAAGGTTTAGGGATTTGAGTTTAGGCTATAGGTTTAAGCTTAGGTCTAGGTTGAGGTTTGGTTATAGGTGTAACGCCCTGAAATTCGGGGGTCGAGCATAACTCAGCTCCCGAGTTCCAAAACATCACTTATGCAACATAATTAATGAATGATGTATGTTGACTGTATTAGCACATAAACATGGGATAGATTAAGCCAAAACGCAGATATGATTCAGGGATAAGTGAATAAAGCAAGCGGAAGACTTATAGTAAAATATGTGTACAAGTGTAAGTCCCTGAATTACATATACAACCAGATCGTGTAAAAGTGTTATTTATCAAAATTATAAGTACAAGTTACATCATTTTAGATCCCAAAATAGTAATCCCATAGGTCCCGCGCAACTGACCGAGGCTCGCTAGAACCCGTCGGAGGAGAATCTTGCCTCGTCGTCATCCATCTCCCGCTCTGCCTCGGACGTCGCATCCACATCTGCAACATCGGGGCCTAAGACAGTCTGGTGGGTGTGAAACACCGCCCCGAAACATGGGAGTGAGTGATCAACTCGGTGGAACAATAAGGCCGGTTAACATGCTATCGATTCAATCAAACAAGAATGATAAAGCAGACAATTAAATAAATCCTAAGTACTCTTGTTAATGCGGTATGAATGCAATATGATGCGTGCCCTCACGCGTACACCCTCGGCGTCTTCATCTTACGTTACGCATGACATCGCCTCAAAGTGCGCCACATCTACAAAGCACATGCAAATGCGGTGCATGGATATGATTACCAAGTTGTTATTAGTCCAATTCATACAGAAGGATTGGGAAGCTAAGATACCTCTCATATCACCATCCAAACATTGATCCATACTAGGGTCGTCAATCCTAGACATCTCATACGATCATATAGTTGAGGTCGTAGCAAAGGGCTCGTCACCAATCAATGCACGCCTTTCATGCCCTTACTACCACAGATCGGCTCGTCACCTCCTTGCGGTATCCGGGTATGCTCGAGGTCACTACAAAGGGCTCGTCACCAATCAATGTAGGCCGACAACAGCACGAATATAGTGTCCCATACCACCATAATCGGCTCACGAGTTTAGTTGCTCACCGGTCACTACGGGAGGCTCGTCACCCCAGCGTAGGCCGACACTCGACCACGGTGTCCCATACCACCATGTCCGGCTCATGAGTCTTAGCGGATCGTGTACCATGGTTATTAGGATTTCACTGGTAAGTTCGGTACCCTAGATTCAAGCGAGCGTCCATACATGGTTAACATACATCGGACAATTGGGTTAGTTGACGATCTCGACTAGCACGAGCGCACGTTGAATTGAACGACATAGAGTGCGCAAACACTCCGCGTGGCCAAACCACTACCGCCAACTCTAATACGACTCGGGTTCGTCTAATGCGTCTCACGTGGCGAAAGCAATCTCAACCACGACCAAAGGGTCAATTACCGATTTCTGGACTAAGGCATAGTCCCAAACATCCTACACTACGACAAATATTCATATGGAATGTAAAACAGTAATGGAACAACCACTCAAATCATGGTGCATACACATCTGAAGAATATCAATTTAACATAAATGTAAGCATAGGAATGCTTGAATTTAAATAACTTGGAATGTAAATGCATAAGGGAAATCATGCGCATCCATAGAAGTATTGAGAATCACTTCTCAACGCCGCCATTGAGTGTAATCAGTTACACGTAGGTCATTCATGCATCTCTACAAACACTTAGCATCCATGGAACAACATACATGACGCATGTTGAAATACATGCACTTAGACAATTCCTTCTTCCAAGGAGTTGTCATACAT
The DNA here is from genome assembly GCF_029962835.1 of Magnolia sinica. Lineage (NCBI taxonomy): Eukaryota > Viridiplantae > Streptophyta > Magnoliopsida > Magnoliales > Magnoliaceae > Magnolia > Magnolia sinica. Next base: position 80,264,611 of record NC_080573.1, read on the forward strand.
GCATCTAGCATACATACATGACCAAAAATCATGGCAAACATAGGTGCGTATTTTATACGTATACGGTACTTTATAAATACACTTAGAATACACAAATCTCAACATAGCACATGCATATCAAGAAAGCAATGTAAACATAACATTTGACATGTGAAATCTCATCCATAACAAGAATAAATCACTATCGGGGATTGAAAGCCTTGAAAACCCTAACCGATCCACTTAAAGTCCGCACCTTAAGCGAGGAAAGAATAGCCGCTGATTTAGACGAGTTGTCTTCGTCAACGGCGCAAGAATACCCTAAAATAAGGATAGAAATGAGATACAACAACACCAAGTCTAATCTAAGCTCTAACACGGGTTAGGGTTAGGTTAACTTACCCCAAAAGAACTCAGAATCGTCAGAGGAACGATTCAAAGTAAAGGTTCAAAGGTGAAGAAGAACAAGGAAGAATCAAGATGATTCACCAACCAATCTCTCTCACTAACTCTCTCTTTTCCACTCTCTTTCCAAGCTAGGGTTAGAGAAAATTCGTATGGAAATGAGAACTAGGGTTTAAGGACTATATATAGGCCTTAAAATGATGGAAATAACCCCAGGGTCAAGGTATACTTAGGTTATAACCAAAGTACGCCTTTCTCGATCCAACGAAGCACTTGGTGGGCCTATAACCACGAAAGGTCGGACTTAAGCTCACCGACCATGGATCTAGGTCAGCTGAGTTTTCGCATCGACCGGCTCTTCATCAACCGTGGCGGACCACACTCAATTCAACGGTCACGGAAACTCGATCAGTCCACAAGCACTAGGATATGCCTGGGCCAACCATCCCGATCGAGGGTGAAATTGGGTCGAATCCAACGGTCGAATGCTTAAAATCGTCGCACAAGCGACGACTCAATTTCATAAAAAGCTTATTAAATTCCAACCGTTCTCACACTCTTCACTCCGAACTCAACCAAATCGACCCAGAACATCAGATCGACTTGATTTTTGAGGTGAAGACCAAGCCCAACTCAGTGACCGCAACAGCCTAAGATCATCGCCATCGGACTTTCGACGCGCGGTCTAGGTCCGATCCAGGTCTTCCAAAAATTCCCCAGAACAACTGGATTTAGCGATGGATCCCAGATTTCAGAGTAACGTAGCGCTCACTAATCTGCACGTTTAGAGCCATGCAGATACGATTTAAAGTGATTGATGCGAATTTCACAAGCAATCAAGTAAAGCGCTAATTACCCCAAAAACAACTACTTAAGGAAAGATTAGCACAAAAATTCCAAGGTCGTTACAATCTACCCCCCTAAAAGAAAATTTCGTCCTCGAAATTCATACCTTCATATAATCCTCGAGGATCAGAGGGTAGGTCTTCCTGACCTCAGCTTCAGATTCCCAAGTAGCCTCTTCTACGCCATGATGCGACCATAACACCTTCACGAGAGGGATAACCTTGCTACGCAGTACCTGCTCCTTTCTATCCAGAATACGCGTCGGTTGCAGTACATAAGTGGCATCCTCACTTAACTGCACTTGCTCCCAACTGATAATATGCGAAGGATCAGAGGAACGTACTTCTTCAGCATAGAGATATGAAATACATTATGCACGCCCGCAAGAGGTGTGGGCAAAGCAAGGCGGTAAGCTACCGCTCCCACTCGATCCGAACTTGAAATGGACCAATAAATCTCGGCGCCTTCCCTTCTTACCGAACCGCAAAACTCCCTTCATAGGAGAGACCTTGAGAAAAACATGATCTCCCACTACGAACTCAAGCGGTCGACGCCTCGTATCAACATAACTCTTCTGCTCTGCGCTGCTAGAAGTCGACGTCGAATGATGTCAACCTTCTCTCAAGTCACGCACCAACTCGGGGCCAAGCAAACTACGCTCACCAATTTCAGCCCAACAATGTGGTGCTCGCACGGCGACCATACAACGCCTCGAAGGGAGCCATGCCGATACTCGCCCGGAAACTATTATTATACGCGAACTCGGCATGAAGACAATCATCCCAACCGTCTTTGAAATCCAAAACACAAGCTCGCAACATATCCTCCAGGACTTGATTCTCGCGCTCCGTCGGCCCATCTGTTTGCGGATGGACCGCGGTGCTGAGCTTCAGTTTCACACCCCTCGCTTCCTGGATACGAGTCAAGATGATAGATGTAAAACGCGTGTCTCTATCGACACAATCTCCAGGGGAACTCCATGCAGACGCACTATCTCCTTGATATACAACCTAGCCAACTCGTCTGCAGAGTAAGTGACTCGATCGGTAAGAAATGCGCCGACTTCGTTAATCGATCGACGATCACCCAAATAGAGTCAAATCCCTTTCTCGTCCTCGCAACCCAGAAATAAAATCCATAGAGATGAAATCCCACTTCCATTCGGCTATGGGCATGGGCTGCAACAACTCAGGAGGTCGGCGATGCTCTGCCTTGACCTGCTGGCACGTGAGACAACGAGAAACAAATTCAGCAATCCGGACCTTCATATTGTCCCACCAATAAGACCTCTTCATATCCTGATACATCTTCGTGCTACTGGATGCATCGCAAGCTTAGAACTATGGGCTAACTCGAGAACCTCACGTCTCAAGTCAGGGATGTCGGAAGACATAACCGGCCACGAAAACGTAGGCCCCCATCGGAACTAAACTCCAATCGGAGTTCCCATCTGTACCAACCCGCCGCCTCATCTTCACCAAAAGCTCATCATCCGCCTGAGCTGCAACGATCCTCTCGCCGATAACGGGCCGTACACGAATGTGTGCGATAACCTCATACGGCTCAACCACCGTAAGCTTCGCTCAAAATCGCGCACGAACTCCAACATCTCCCACCTGCTATCATCGGCGGAGCCGCAAACTCCAAAGCCTTCTTGCGACTCAACGCATCCGCCACAAGGTTCGCCTTACCAGGATGGTAAGAAACATCGAACTTGAAGTCCTTCAATGTTTCCATCCATCTGCGCTACCTCATATTCAAATCACGCTGCGTGAAAATATACTTAAGGCTCTTGTGGTCGCAAAAGAGCTCGAACTCCTCACCATAAAGGTAATGTCTCCAAAGCTTTAATGCGAAGATGACGACCATTCAAGTCGTGCGTAGGGTAATTCTCTTCGTGTTTCCTTAATCGACGCGAAGCATAAGCAATCACCCCGTCCTTCTGCATAAGGCACAACCCAGGCTAACGCGAGAGGCGTCGGTATATATAATATACTTAACCCCTTGCTCGCAATACTAGCACAGGGCGGACGTCAACTTGTCCTTCACGAAAAGCTAACTCCGCTGCTCACTCCAAGCAAACTTCAAATCCTTCCGTGTCACCGCGACAACGGTCCGGCAATCTTCGAGAAGTCCGAATAAAGCGTCGATAATATCCTGCAAGGCCAAGAAAACTCCTCACCTCGATAACCGAACCTGTACTGCACCTACCTTGGCAAGGTCGACGGCTATACCTTCCTTGGACACCACATGTCCCAGAACTTGACTTCCTCTTTCCGGAAATCACACTTCTTGAACTGTGCGAAAAGCCGATGCTCCCTAAGAGTACCCAAAACCGCTCTTAAGTGCTCCTCGTGCTCTGCCGGCTCGCCGAATAAATCAAGATGTCATCAATAAATACAATGACGAATCGAAACAGGAAAGGCCGAAATACCCTGTTCATCGGATCCATGAACACGGCCGGTGCGTTAGTTACGACCGAACGACATCACAAGGAACTCATAATGACCGGAGCTAGTCGCGGTCTTCCGCACGTCCCCATCCTTGACGCGAACTGATGATACCCTGACCGCAGATCAACCTTCGAAAAGTACCGTGCCCCCTTCAACCGATCAAACAGATCATCAATCCTGGGCAAGGGGTACTTATTCTTCACGATTACCAGAAGTTCAACTGCGATAATCAATACACAATCGCAAGGAACCATCCTTCTTCTTCACAAATAGTAGACAGTGCTCCCCAAGGAGACACCACTGGGCGAATAAAACCCAATTCTAGCAAACCATCTATCTCGCTTCCTCAACTCCTCCATTTCACTCGGAGGCATCCGATAGGTGGGTAAAGAAATGGGCGCCGCACCAGGCATAAGATCGATAGCAAAATCAATCTCACGCTGAGGAGGTAATCCAGGAATCGACTCAAACACATCTTCAAACTCATGAACTAACGGCGTACTAACCAACTCCGACTCGGCCGAACTCTCCAACAGAGAAGAATAAAAAATCAATACGAATAGGGTAACTGAACTGAACTGGGAAAGTAACAATCTCGCCCTCAGGTCCAATCGTCACTGATCTCGCTTCACAATCAATCTCAGCTCGCATCCTCGTGAGCCAATCCATACCCATAATAACATCGTAGTGATAAAGCGGTGCGACTAGCAAATCAACACGGATCGATCCACTTCCATGATCAATCACAGCACAACACCAAAAACAAACAACATGCATTCCATTAACCAAACTCGTCGCAATACAAGTAGTGCAGCAATACATGAATCACGACTAGGAAAGCATGAAAACAACAACATCTAACACTACAAACAACCACAACTACTACAACCACTAACAGCTACCACACTACAACAACTCCAACTACAAGCCAACAACGGCTACACACAGAAAGAAACACCAAACAAAGCAAAGACGGCCACGACGATGCTACTCGTCGGAGTCAGGAGACGGAGGCGGAGCACCCTTATCCTGCAAGCAACACAGGATAGACTTCAAAGTCCGGGACATCTTCTTGAACTTGTGCTTAACCAAGCCTCGAAGATCCACCATCTCCTGGCGTAAAGCAGCTTGCCCTTCTTCAAGCCGTGTAAGACGGGCATCTCTGGCAACCTGCTCTGCGCCCTGCTCTGACACCACGGGAGGAGAGCGATCACTCGAATCCTGTGCCCCAATCTCTTCCTCGTCTTGCTCTGCTTCTTCCTCAGACTCCGCACCACCTTCAGCATAACTCTCATCATCACTCTCAGACCCGGCCTCACCCTCAGAGGCAAGCCGACCAGAACCAACCAACAACAACTAAAGGGTCCTCAAGTTGATATGGCGAACAGGGACCCGCATCAAAGCTCCAAACCAATAGCCAAACACAAGTGCGAACATGCAAATGAGGCGGCCAAAGGGAAGAGACTCGGTCCGTCTACTCGAACGAGCGATGAGAATAATCTGACGCAAGACGTACGTCGGCAACACAACTTCGCATCCTGCCCCAACTGATATAGAAAATCTACCATCAGGCGCGTACAATCACTGCGGTTGCTCCACCTGGGATACACATTGAACGTAAAGATGTGGTGAAGCAAACGGAAGTCGTCCGTCATGTGAGAAGCCAAAAGACTCCTATTCGGCTGCCATTCGACCAGACGACCACACAAGGATCGGGTGCGACGATCCCTCTCGCGCACACTGTCCACATTCTTCTCGCTGGCATGCACTTCCCCAAGTGGCACCTTCAAGAGTCGGGATATCAAAGCAACATTGACAATTCCAACTCGACCGCTACCACAGGAAATCTGAACTGCAGAGGATCCAGTGAAGGCTCCAGAATGTTGGCATAGAAGGCCCGAACAGTGCTAGCATTCGCGCGATACTCGCCTTCGAACAAGGGACCCCAACCAGCCCCTTCTAGGCGCTCCAACAAAAAGAACTCACCAAAGAGCCGCGGATCAACATGAGCCTCAAAAAGGACTCTACGCCCCTCATAGACTCCATGCGACAATTCCACCAACAAGGTCCTACTGACAGGAGCTCGAGGATCGAGGTCCCGCTTCGTCTGGAACTCGCGCGTGGCGGACGTGCTAGCGGCGGCACCTCTCGGCCTCCGTGCACGGGTTGGGCGGCTCGACCCGGCTTCATCCACGGGCGCTCTCTTCTTCCCCATCAAGGAAAGAAGGGAAGAAATGGAAAAGATGGCCGTCACAATCTCAAAGAGGGCCATGAGAAATGAGAGAAAGAGAGAAATAGGAAGATGGTGAAGCTTCCACACAACTATGAGCCAAAAAGGGAATGAAAGGGCTCAAATGAGAGGGAAAAATGGAGAAATCAGCAATGGAATAGAAGATTTGAGAATGGGGTGATGGGTTTGCACGAAAATGGAAGGAAGATGAAGATTTGGGAGAGATTGGAGAGAGTTTGGAGAGGTTGTTGAAGAAAAGGAGAGCTTGGAAGAGGGTTTTGTAAAGGAAATAGGTAAAAGGAGTGGTTTTAAAGTGAAACCCGTGGAGGGGTGGGCCACACAAGCCTCATGGACGATCGGCCCGCGTCGGCCCGCCGACCGGCGATCCCTCGCCGAACCGTCGATGGCATCGCCGGTCTCTGGACATATCGGCGATGCCTCGCCGATTTGGCGAGGTCCTCCTGGTCCTCCTTGGTCCAAATGATGTGGTTCCCCCCCTGGGTCCCCCGGAAACTGCCCCGATTGGCCCCTTGTGTAATTTGAAGTTTATCGGGTCATTCTGACAGAAATCTGATACAAACAGCGATTTCTGGAAGGTTTAAAAATGAATAATGGGAGGGTAGACCATCTACACTCATTAATAGAGGGTCTAGAACAGGTTTCGGGTCGCTGGTGTGATCAGGTAAGGGTACAGACTCGATCTCGGCAAAGGTTTTCAGGAAACTTTCGCCGATAGAAACTACGAGCACAAACACAAAGCGATGATAGACCCGCACCCAATTACACTATAGTGGTGACAACGTGCGGTGTGTGACCATAACCAAGGTCCGGTTTAATCCAGATCATGCTCTGATACCAACTTGTAACGCCCTGAAATTCGGGGGTCGAGCATAACTCGGCTCCCGAGTTCCAAAACATCACTTATGCAACATAATTAATGAGAGATGTATGTTGACTGTATTAGTGCATAAACATGGGATAGATTAAGCCAAAACGCAGATATGATTCAAGGATAAGTGAATAAAGCAAGCGGAAGACTTATAGTAAAATATGTGTACAAGTGTAAGTCCCTGAATTACATATACAACCAGAGATCGTGTAAAAGTGTTATTTATCAAAATTATAAGTACAAGTTACATCATTTTAGATCCCAAAATAGTAATCCCATAGGTCCCGCAACCGACCGAGGCTCGCTAGAACCCGTCGAAAACCGCATATAGGAGAAGGCGGCCTCGTCGTCATCCAGCTCCCGCTCTGCCTCGACGTCGCATCCACATCTGCAACATCGGGGCCTAAGACAGTCTGGTGGGTGTGAAACACCGCCCCGAAACATGGGAGTGAGTGATCAACTCGGTGGAACAATAAGGCAGGTTAACATGCTATCGATTCAATCAAACAAGAATGATAAAGCAGACAATTAAATAAATCCTAAGTACTCTTGTTAATGCAGTATGAATGCAATATGATGCGTGCCCTCACGCGTACACCCTCGCGTCTTCATCTTACGTTACGCATGACATCGCCTCAAAGTGCGCCACATCTACAAAGCACATGCAAATGCGGTGCATGGATATGATTACCAAGTTGTTATTAGTCCAATTCATACAGGAGGATTGGGAAGCTAAGATACCTTCCTCATATCACCATCCAACAGTGATCCATACTAGGGTCGTCAATCCTAGACATCTCATACGATCATATAGTTGAGGTCGTAGCAAAGGGCTCGTCACCAATCAATGCACGCCTTTCATGCCCTTACTACCACAGATCGGCTCGTCACCTCCTTGCGGTATCCGGGTATGCTCGAGGTCACTACAAAGGGCTCATCACCAATCAATGTAGGCCAACAACAGCACGAATATAGTGTCCCATACCACCATAATCGGCTCACGAGTTTAGTTGCTCACCGGTCACTACGGGGAGGCTCGTCACCCCAGCGTAGGCCGACGGCTCGACCACGGTGTCCCATACCACCATGTCCGGCTCATGAGTCTTAGCGGATCGTGTACCATGGTTATTAGGATTTCACGGTAAGTTCGGTACCCTAGATTCAAGCGATGGCGTCCATACATGGTTAACATACACCGGACAATCGGGTTAGTTGACGAACTCGACTAGCACGAGCGCACGTTGAATTGAACGACATAGAGTGCGCAAACACTCCGCGTGGCCAAACCACGCCGCCAACTCTAATACGACTCGGGTTCGTCTAATGCGTCTCACGTGGCGAAAGCAATCTCAACCACGACCAAAGGGTCAATTACCGATTTCCTGGACTAAGGCATAGTCCCAAACATCCTACACTACGACAGATATTCATATGGAATGTAAAACAGTAATGGAACAACCACTCAAATCATGGTGCATACACATCTGAAGAATATCAATTTAACATAAATGTAAGCATAGGAATGCTTGAATTTAAATAACTTGGAATGTAAATGCATAAGGGAAATCATGCGCATCCATAGAAGTATTGAGAATCACTTCTCAACGCCTGCATTTAGTGTAATCAGAGTTACACGTAGGTCATTCATGCATCTCTACAAACACTTAGCATCCATGGAACAACATACATGACGCATGTTGAAATACATGCACTTAGACAATTCCTTCTTCCAAGGAGTTGTCATACATGCATCTAGCATACATACATGACCAAAAATCATGGCAAACATAGGTGCGTATTTTATACGTATACGGTACTTTATAAATACACTTAGAATACACAAATCTCAACATAGCACATGCATATCAAGAAAGCAATGTAAACATAACATTTGACATGTGAAATCTCATCCATAACAAGAATAAATCACTATCTGGGATTGAAAGCCTTGAAAACCATAACCTATACACTTAAAGTCCGCACCTTAAGCGAGGAAAGAATAGCCGAACTGATTTAGACGAGTTGTCTTCGTCAACGGCGCAAGAATACCCTAAAATAAGGATAGAAATGAGATACAACAACACCAAGTCTAATCTAAGCTCTAACACAAATTAGGGTTAGTTTAACTTACCCCAAAAGAACTCAGAACCGTCAGAGGAACGATTCAAAGTAAAGGTTCAAAGGTGAAGAAGAACAAGGAAGAATCAAGATGATTCACCAACCAATCTCTCTCACTAACTCTCTCTTTTCCACTCTCTTTCCAAGCTAGGGTTAGAGAAAATTCGTATGGAAATGAGAACTAGGGTTTAAGGACTATATATAGGCCTTAAAATGATGGAAATAACCCCAGTGGTCAAGGTATACTTAGGTTATAACCAAAGTACGCCTTTCTCGATCCAACGAAGCACTTCGGTGGGCCTATAACCACGAAAGGTCGGACTTAAGCTCACCGACCATGGATCTAGGTCAGCTGAGTTTTTGCTCCGGCTCTTCAGATCGCCGTGGCGGACCACACTCAATTCAACGGTCACGGAAACTCGATCAGTCCACAAGCACTAGGATATGCTGGGCCAACCATCCTGATCGGAGGGTGAAATTGGGTCAGAATCCAACGGTGAGAATGCTTAAAATCGTCGCAAGCGACACGACTCAATTTCATAAAAGCTTATTAAATTCCAACCGTTCTCACACTCTTCACTCCGAACTCAACCAAATCGACCCAGAACATCAGATCGACTTGATTTTTGAGGTGAAGACCAAGCCCAACTCAGTGACCGCAACAGCCTAAGATCATCGCCATCGGACTTTCGACGCGCGGTCTAGGTCCGATCCAGGTCTTCCAAAAATTCCCCAGAACAACTGGATTTAGCGATGGATCCCAGATTTCAGAGTAACGTAGCGCTCACTAATCTGCACGTTTAGAGCCATGCAGATACGATTTAAAGTGATTGATGCGAATTTCACAAGCAATCAAGTAAAGCGCTAATTACCCCAAAAACAACTACTTAAGGAAAGATTAGCACAAAAATTCCAAGGTCGTTACAGTTTAGGTTTAGGTTTAGGTTTAGGTGTCGGTTTGGGTTTTGGTTATAGGTTTAGGATTAGGTCTAGGTTGAGGTTTAGGGAATTGAGTTTAGGTTATAGGTTTAGGTTTAGGTTTAGGTTGAGGTTTAGGGAATTGAGTTTAGGCTATAGGTTTAGGTTTAGGTCTAGGTCTAGGTTAAGGTTTAGGGAATTGAGTTTAGGCTATATGTTTAGGTTTAGGTTTAGGTTGAGGTTTAGGGAATTGAGTTTAGGCTATAGGTTTAAGTTTAGGTTTAGGTTGAGGTTTAGGGAATTGAGTTTAGGTTATAGGTTTAGGTTTAGGTTTAGGATTATGTCTAGGTTGAGGATTAGGGAATTGAGTTTAGGTTATAGGTTTAGGTTTAGGTTTAGGTTGAGGTTTAGGGAATTGAGTTTAGGCTATATGTTTAGGGAATTGAGAATAGGTTAAGGTTTAGGTTTAGGAAATCGGGTTTGGGTTCGGGGTCGGGTTTATGTTTGGGTTTTCAAGTTTAAAGATAGGTTTAGGTTAGGGAGTTACGATTAGGATTAGGTGTAGGTTTAAGTTTAGGGAATTGAGAATACATTTAGGTTATAGGTTTTGGTTTAGGTTATAGGTTTTGGGATTTTAGGTCATGGGTTTTGGTTTAGGATATAGGTTATAGGTATAAGTTAAGGTTTAGGTTTAGGTTTAGGTTTAGGTTTAGGTTATAAGACATAGGTTTAGGTAATTGAGAATAGGTTAAGGTTTAGGTTTAGGAAATCGGGTTTGGGTTCGGGGTCGGGTTTATGTTTGGGTTTTCATGTTTAAAGATAGGTTTAGGTTAGGGAGTTACGATTAGGATTAGGTGTAGGTTTAAGTTTAGGGAATTGAGAATACATTTAGGTTATAGGTTTTGGTTTAGGTTATAGGTTTTGGGATTTTAGGTCATGGGTTTTGGTTTAGGATATAGGTTATAGGTATAAGTTAAGGTTTAGGTTTAGGTTTAGGTTTAGGTTTAGGTTATAAGACATAGGTTTAGGTAATTGAGAATAGGTTAAGGTTTAGGTTTAGGAAATCGGGTTTGGGTTCTGGGTCGGGTTTATGTTTGGGTTTTCAAGTTTAAAGATAGGTTTAGGTTAGGGAGTTACGATTAGGATTAGGTGTAGGTTTAAGTTTAGGGAATTGAGAATACATTTAGGTTATAGGTTTTGGTTTAGGTTATAGGTTTTGGGATTTTAGGTCATGGGTTTTGGTTTAGGATATAGGTTATAGGTATAAGTTAAGGTTTAGGTTTAGGTTTAGGTTTAGGTTTAGGTTATAAGACATAGGTTTAGGTAATTGAGAATAGGTTAAGGTTTAGGTTTAGGAAATCGGGTTTGGGTTCGGGGTCGGGTTTATGTTTGGGTTTTCAAGTTTAAAGATAGGTTTAGGTTAGGGAGTTACGATTAGGATTAGGTGTAGGTTTAAGTTTAGGGAATTGAGAATACATTTAGGTTATAGGTTTTGGTTTAGGTTATAGGTTTTGGGATTTTAGGTCATGGGTTTTGGTTTAGGATATAGGTTATAGGTATAAGTTAAGGTTTAGGTTTAGGTTTAGGTTATAAGACATAGGTTTAGGTAATTGAGAATAGGTTAAGGTTTAGGTTTAGGAAATCGGGTTTGGGTTCGGGGTCGGGTTTATGTTTGGGTTTTCAACTTTAAAGATAGGTTTAGGTTAGGGAGTTACGATTAGGATTAGGTGTAGGTTTAAGTTTAGGGAATTGAGAAAGGTTAAGGGTATGGCCCCTGCAAAGCAAATACAGATATAAACAAGGCCATCCGACGCAAATGCCAGGCCCCTTCCAATGCTGTCCATAAAAAATGGACAGCTTCATCATGGTCATAATAGCGGTTCCCTCTTTCCAGGGAACCCCGCTCTTCCGAATAGCTCCGACGCACATCCGGGACTGCTCCATTAATTTCGATCAAATACATAAACACGGCCTATCCAAATGGACAGGCCCCTCCAATGCTGTCCATAGGAAATGGACAGCTTCATCATGGTCATAACAGCGGTTCCCACCTTCCAGGGACCCCCGCTCATCCGGATAGCTCCGACGCACATCCGAGTCTGCTCCATTAATTTTGAGCAAATTTAATGGAGTAAATACGTAACCACTTGGTCCCAAATACTTACTTTATAAAAGAAAATCTCCCCTGTTTTCTCAAATTTTCTATTTCGATCTTTTTTAGCTCAAATCCATGTCAATGCATGAGAATCATACATAAACATGGATTTTAAGCAAAATACATGAGGGAAATTACAACATAGATATCATGCACATGATATCACATAATGTACTGTTTAATGAACTACACATGTGCATTCTTGACAAGAGACGTACCAGATACTTGAATCTGAAATATGCAGCTCCAACCCTCCCACATGCAACATCCACCTGAAAGAATGCGCATAACCGTCATGCTTGAGTAATCAATATAGGAATGTACAAGTAAAACTATAAAACCAGAGATACTCACTGCATTTTCAAGATCTCCTCCATAGTTGACGATTCATTCTAAAGCCCTTCTCCCTCCTCCTTTACCCGGGCTTGGGACCGGCAATGCAAGGAGTTGCATTGGCGGAGTTAAAAAAGAGCTTAGGCTCCATTTGGTTTTTTAAAAAAATGTTTTTATAAATACTAATGTAATGACCAAATGGAGCCTAAGACTATAAATACGTTCAAATATAGAGTACAAAATTCATTCAATATTAAAAGAAATAAAAAAAACAAGTGCCAAATTAGTTCAAAATGCACACAACAAGTTCAAAATTAGTTCAAAATGCACACAACAAGTTTAAATTGAGTTCAAAATGCACACAACACATGTTCAATTATACAGTACCAAATTTGTTCAAATTATTGAATTCTCAAAGCCTCTTTCCCCCATTGCACAAATGATCCTGGACCGGCCTCTCCAAGTGTAGATGCGAACCCATCTTCTTTCCACAAAGGAGCGTGAGGTTGTATAACCTCAGTCAGGACAACAACAAAAGCTCCATCCTCCAATGGCTCGCAATGGACAGTTGCATTTGGATTAACTTCGTGTACTTCACCACGAGCAACTACACCACGTTTTCCAAAACCAAGCAAGTCGCATCTCTTACCGATATATATAATATCCGGCTACATTTACACATAAAATGGCATTGGTATTGTTAGCGTTTATAATATAATTATAAGCTCATTATAGTAAAAAATTTATACTTGCATACCGACGACGCCTGAGTAGATTTAGCGACTGTTGGTGATGAGAGATTTTGAGTATACTGTCTATCTTTCTGCATATCAACTAATGTTTTCTTCATCTCAACTATATCTTGGGTCATACCATCCAATTTTTTCTTCACCTGAGATAACTCTTGAGTTACGCTCTCTTTTTCTTTTGTCACATTCTCTACCTTTGAACGAGCAGGAGCTGACTTCTTCAGTCCGACCTTGCTTATTGAGCAACCTAGACCCCGCATTCGCCCTCTATTGTCAGACCCAACCAACTGTAAAACATTATAAATTAAGTTATTAGGATATTCATAATTACCATAAAACTCTACTAATTTTTAAATTTTATTACTACCTCTGTAAGGGCATCATCCATGCCGGTCATCCTAGAAGCAGGATTGTTACTATAGAGCTCATCTAGTTTTTCCTGTGAAAAAATACAAATGAATGCAATATAATTCAAAGTTATACTTAGGCTTTTCACAAGGGTACTAGTTAGTAGTACGAGGGATACACTTACAGCAAGTTCAGGCTATTGGACAACTTTGTCCTTTCTTGTATGAGCTCTTAAGAAGACTTCACATCTACCTATCTCGACATCAGAGGTAAGATTCTTCTCCATCGCCTTTGGCACATTATATATCATTGAAATACACATCATTAATAGATTTAGATGAATGATAATTCAAATTTAAATTCAATTTTAAACTATAATATCTATTTTTAAATACATACCATCTTATGGCGAGTAACAGCCATGCTGTGCCTCCCAAGACACGCAGGTCCTTTTAGCTTAGCCCGATTGACTTTATTCCTTGTGCTTACCCTCTTGAATTCCTCGGTGGTACGTTGATCCACGAAGGCCTTCCAATCCTCCATAGGGATACCTGGGGGGGGCAGGACCATCTCTTACAGCAATAGGATCCTTGTTTGTAATATATTTTGCAGTCAATCTTCTCTTGTAATTCCTCCACGCTTCATTGATGCGTTTTGTAACGTAATCAAGACTTGCAGCCCAACTTTGACCCTCAAACTCATAAAACTGTGACAATCTTTCTGTGACCATATGAATTTGTTCATGAGGCACTTGGCGAAAGTCCGGGTATATGATCGGGATATGAGAACGGGTGAGGACACCGACATGCGATGCAAAGTCCCTGTGATCGGAACAGTCCTCATTTGGTTGCCCGAATTCATTCGTCTTTAGGACTTTTTTCCTATCAGGTGGCACAAGTAAAGAAACCCCCCTAGTAATGCCTCTTTTTTTAGATGAAGAAGAAGCTGACACAATTACATAAAAAGAATAACAGTTATATATACACATTATTGATTACTGCCAATATATAAGGAAAAGGAAATTTACATATATAATTAAGGAGAAGTATCTTATTACCTTTGGTATTGCTTGAATCTGTACTCCCAAGCACCTGCGCACCCAATACCTCTGCTTGTGAATCCATGTGCCTATTTCTTCCCTAATATGAAAAGATAAGAAAAGTTTTTTTTTAAAAAAAGCTAATAGTTAAGAAATAATTTAGATCACAGATAAAGTACAAAAAATTCACTATATTATCCAAACCTTGTTTAAACTTCCTCCAATAAATATCATTCTGTTACATTCTTAGAAAATACAAACAAATCAGTAGATTCTCTTCGATCGTTTTCTTTTCTTTGTTTTCTCGACCACAACACTGACATCTTCAGATTCATTGAATATCAATTCATCAACCATTGCTAATGAGGTGAGATCAGGTCCTGCATCGGCATTACTTACAGCCCTTAATCGTTCCGATAGAACGCATGTCTCTTCTTCGACAAAAATTTTTTGGGGAACCTCCAAGACCACATGCCAGTCAGGATTTTTTGGATCTTTGGAGTAGAAAACTTGCGTAGCATGCTCTGCAAGAATGAAGGGCTCGTCACCGACTTTGTCTGAACTGTAAAGACTAGCCAAATTTACTAATCTCAAATTCGCTTCTGCATCAAAAGAAACACCATGATGTGTCACTTTCACCCAATCACACTTAAATAGGACGGGCTTGTACCCTGTTCGGTACTCCAATTGGATAATTCTACGAAGGACTCCGTAGTAAGGTTGATTTTCATCCACTGTATTGATATCCTTAGCACTTGATCGAAAGGTTGTCATACCCTCTGTCCTAACCCCACTATTTTGGTTCGTTTTATTCTCCTCATAGTCCTTAGTGACAAAGAGGAAACCATTAATACAATATTTATTGTATTGCATAGAAAAAGCTAGAGGTCCTCTCACAACATCTTTAAATTCATTATCGTCAGATTCAATGAACTCTGGTTGCCTCTTCAACCAAGATATGAATTCGTCCTCGTTAGGCACCCTGTTGATCCTCTTATAGCATCGCTGCAAGAAATCTTTGTGCTTCCTGCGCGATATTCGATAACATTGTTATATTGAAATCGCATAAAGTAAAGAAGATAAATATATATATATATATATATATATATATATATACATATATATGAGCTTATTATACATACCATTCCCACTCGTCGTAGCTGGGATGACTCTTAAGTACCCATCTACGAGCTTGTTCGTATTCGATACCCGCTAGGATAACACTTTGACCCGTACCTACTGGACCAACATCATCATCATTAGAGTCATCATCAACGATATCTTCCAACTTACGTAGTCCTGGAATGACTCTGTTAAACCGTTTTTCCAGCTTTTCCAGTAGGCTTGTTTTCTGTTTTCCTTTATATTGATTGCAGAATATAACTGTCTCCTCTTGGATGTACTGCTCCGCAATACAACCCTCAGGTCGTGTCTTGTTACGGACATAGGCCTTGAATGTCTTTATGAACCTGACAAAGTTAATGACACATTATATACACATGCAAATGTAGATGTTAAGCCGATTTATTCTTATTAAGCTCACAACGTACCTTTCGAATGGATACATCCATCGATAGTATACAGGACCACATATGCGAGCCTCGTAAGCCAAATGGATCGACAAATGCATCATAATGAAAAATATCGATGGTGGGCATATAGTCTCAAGCTGACATAACGTCCTAGCCATGCCTCTCTCGAGAGTAAGGAGTGTTTGAAGGTCTACGGTTGTCGAGCACAAGGCATTAAAGAAGGTGCAAAAGCTTGTAATTATAGGACGAATGACCTTTCTATCCCTGAATGCATGTTGGATGAGAACTGGGAGCAGATGTTGCATCAACACATGGTAAGAATGAGACTTCATTCCCTTTAAATCCACGCAATCTTCCTTTACGATGGTCCTCCAATTCGCACTAAAACCGATCGGAACACGCAGCTCATGCAAAGTCTGGATGAAAAGTTTTTTCTCTTCTTTTCTTAGACAGAAAGGACTTTGTTTCTGAATCACCTTGCCATTGTTCTTTTTCAGCCATAGACGCTTCTTAATTCCCAATTGTTTCAGGTCCCTGCGTGCATTAGCATCATCCTTGGTTTTGCCAGGCGTGTTCAACATCAAGGCAACAAGAATTTCACATATATTTTTCTCAATATGCATGACATCAAGGTTGTGACGCACGGGAATATCTTTCCAATACTCCAGATCAAATAATATAGACCGTTTGAAGAACCACGGTGATTCAACAACATCCGCTAGCTCTTGTCGGCCTCCATCAATACCCCTTATATTACTCTTCCTAGTCTTCCCCCACTGCATATTCAAGTTCACGGTTTGTCTTTCAACCTCAATCCCATCCAGACGGATCGGTTGACGTCGTATCTCCACCTTCTTGTTAAACGTGCCAGCACTTGTGTCCTTCCTAGCCTGTTCTGACATTGGCAACCATCGTCTGTGGCCCATATAAACATGTTTCTTTCCATATTGGAGTCGCAAAGAATCTGTGTTAGGACCACATACAGGACAACCATACTTACCCTTTGTCCTACAACCAGAAACGTTACCATATGCTGGAAAGTCATGAATTGTCCAAAGCAGAACAACACGCATGTTGAATTTATTTTCATGGTATGCATCGAACGTCGTGACCCCTTCTCGCCATAACTTTTGCAGTTCATCAATCAATGGCTGTAAATAAACATCAATATCCTTTCCTGGTTGTCGCGGTCCCTCAATGAGCAAAGTCAACATCGTAAACTGAGGTTTCATGCAAAGCTTTGGTGGAAGGTTGTACGTCACACACATAACGGGCCATGAACTATGCGACATACTGAAAGTGCCAAACGGGTTAAACCCATCTGTAGCCAAACCCAATCGAACATTGCGAGGCTCAGCTGAAAAATCTGTATACTTGTCATCAAGATTCTTCCATGCAATAGAATCAGCCGGATGCTCCATCTTTTCATGCTGAAATTTTCTGGTTGAGTGCCAAGACATTTCTTTCGCCAACCATGGCACACTGAACATTCTTTGTAGCCTTGGTGTTAATGGAAAATACCTTAACACCTTCCTAGGTATTGTAGATTCTTTTTTCTCAGAACCCATTTCAGTCTTGTACCTAGAAGTTTTACAATTTGGACAAATGGTTTTCATCTCGTTCTCTCTCCAGTAAAATGCAATCATTTGGACAAGCATGGATTTTCACATAATCAAGACCCAACTTTGTAATGATCTTCTTCGCTTGGTAGGTATTAGTTGGGGCCTTGTTACCGGAAGGTAACACCTTCTTTAGTAGTTGAAGGAGCTCTGTAAAGCTTTTTTCACTCCATCCATGATTCACCTTTAATTTGAAAAGCTGTACAATGAAAGTCAGCACGGTGAAATCTTGGGCCCCAGGGTATAGCTCAGTCATTGCGTCTCGTAGATTTGCTTCAAACTCATTAGTTTCATTTTCTCCGAAGACGCCTTCAACTATAGGGGTCACGTTGGGCTCATCCTGTACAACTTCATCTAGGTTATTACCACCAAGTTCTTGAACGATCGCGTTGTGAACCTCATTTAAGTTCGAGACACTATGATATTGTTGGGAACTTGATTCACGTACAGTACACTTAGGTGATACATGTTCCCCATGCATGTTCCAAACCCTATAGCTTGGGTCGAATCCATTTTTCATTAGATGTATTTCCATATCATCATAAGAAACCGAAAAACGTGCACATCTGCAAGTGGTGCATGGACAAGGAACAAATTCTCTACCAGGAAGGTTTTCTTATGCAAACTTTGAAAAACTTCTGATTCCAGAAAGAAAACGTGGGTCAGGGAAACTTAGTGTCATCCACTCCCTATTCATTACAGCCAAATCTCGATTAACCAATGGGTCCATTTTCAACCTGCACCTTACCAAAAATTAAAGTTGGAAATTAACCTAATGCACCATCCTCCTCAAAAGTTGAAAATGAAGAAAGTGCTATCAGATGATTGGACCCATACAGATATTATCTACCAAATACAATGTATTAAGGAGTTTGCCATCATTGTATTTTTACAAAAAATTAATAATGCAATTAATAAGTATAATATTAAACCACTTGCATAGATGAAAAGTCTCGCATGCAATTCTAATATATCAAGCTAAATGATGGATCGTACCAGTCAAAGACTTCACCACACAAGGGCAATGGAATGCTTACAAAGACCTAGGATGAAGAAACCACACAAATATCAGCTCTATCCAAAATTTCTTCAACCCACGTTAAGTTTTAATGGTGAATTACCACTGTTTTTCTGTGCATCCAATCCATTCATATAGTATTGGCTCATCATGATGAAAAAAACTACCCAAAAATTGTATTATTCCGAGATTGAAGTGGACCATATGATGTATATTTACAATTTTTAGGTATAATTTTATAAGTGGCCAGACTAGGAGTTGAACAACCTGAGTTTTTGAATAAAAGCCAAAAATGTTTACCCCCAAGCTTGATTCCTGATGAATGCAATGCAGTGGATTAACATGTTTTATGACATGTGTGGTGGATGAGTCACCAACATTTAAAAAAATGGTGTAAATGCACATGCTAGTCTAACACTTCAATCCTATTTCTCAATATATATATGAATGCCTATGCCAGTAACATAAAAGATATTGTAAATAAAAAATTTAAAAAAATATAAAAAACAAATTCAAATTGATGTCACAATCTGACAAACCCAAAAAAAAAAAATTCTGGAATTCCTTTCAGGATCTTAAGACAATCCACTGACATCACCATCATTACCTTTAAATCCCATCCAATCCACCCTAATCCCTTTAAAATTGCTTGGGACGTGTTTGGTTCAAGGGATTAAAAGGGATTGGAAAGTTTAATCCCGGGATTGGCCAGGCGTCCCAAACAGACCAGAAATAGCAATCCCAGGATATAGCAATCCCATAGATCTTGCACCAATCTATTGACGCAACTATCATTACCTTGAAATTTGTACAATCTACTCTAATACCATCCAAATCCATCCAATCTACCCGGCCAAACAGGCCCTAATGGTGGGCATTCAATCACCACAGTTTCCTATGGTGTGGTCCACCTGAGATTTGGCCCTAAAATGAAGTTGAAAAAATGAAATAACTCATGTTTGAAGTCATCATCCCAATTTTTAAAAAAAATAGGGGCATGATAACTTTCTTTAACTTAGTTTCAAATGGGGCCACCATATTCTCTTCGTCAAATCCACTCCGTCCATCGGGATTATCCTGCAATGTTAGGTACCGGGACAAAAACTAACCCGATCTAAAATTTAGGTGGGCCACACCACAAGAAACTATAGGGGCAAGATGAACATGATCAGTTTATGTCTAGTACGTTCCATCTAAATTGTTCATCAGATACCCTTCGCCCCTCCAATAAATATTTCCATATTACAAAGGAAATATTAATTGTTAATTCCATACATCCTACTGCTGGATACATAGGCACCACATGGTACCAAAATAATTTCTCAAGAGAATTTTATTTTGCCAAATATATGATTTGGAAACAAACCTCGATTTTCTTAAGAAAATGTTTTTTTTTTTGTTTTTTTTTGTTTTTTTTATTTTTTTTTTATTTTTTACACGCGCGCACACCCCCACACAAACCTCAATTTTCTTAAGAAAATGTTAGTGATGATAAACAAACATGATAAACACTATTTCCTTTCCCACATTTTCTTGAAAACAAGGTTTCTTTGGAAATACAATTTCTTTTCTCACGCTTTTCACAAATCCAAATTAACGGGCCCTTAGTTCATTGTGGATTACTCTTTCTTTCTCGGCATCATGGTACCACTTTTACTGTTGTTTTAGTTTATGTGGACAACGTCCTTGTCATTGGCGGCAACGACAAAGTCATCTCTGTTTTAAAGACCTTACAACATCAATTTCATATTAAAGACCTCGGACCGTTTAAGTACTACTTGAAAATTGAAGTTTCTCACTCCCATCGACCATTTACCTAAGCCAACGAAAATACACTCTTGATATCTCATCCTATGTTGGTTTACTTGGTGTCCGTCCTACAAACTTGCCTATGGATTAAACTTCAAACTCATGGATGTAGAAGGGGATCTTCTCACCGTTTCGATTCCATATTGTCGATTGGTTGGATGTCTTATCTATCTTACTATTACTCGGCTGGATATTGTATATTCTGTAAAATCCTAGTCAATTCACCTGAGATGTATTGTGGTGCCGCACTTTGTGTTCTCTGATTTATGAAAGGATCTCCGAGCCAAGGTTTACTTATGTCATTTTCCAGTTCTCTTATGTCGAGAGGCTATTGTGATTTTGATTGGGCTAGTTGTCCTATTACCAGCTGCTCTCTAACTGGTTATTACACTTTTCTTGGCAATTCTCCTTTCTGGTGGACAATAAAGGAGTAAACCATTGTTTCTTGATCCTCGGCCGAAGTAAAATATGGCTCCATGGCTACTACCAGTTGTGAACTAACTTGGCATATCTATTTCCTTCACAATCTTCAAGTTTGCAATTTTCAGCTAACTTCTATTTTTTGTGACAATCAAGTCGGTCTTCACATTACTAACAATCAAGTCTTTCATGAATGTACAAACCACATTGAGCTTGATTGTCACATGTTTGTAAAAAGATCAAATCCAGTTTTATTCATCAACTGTCTTATGTTCCATCAAGATTCCAAATCCCCGATTTATTTACCAAAATGATGGTGATGGAATATTTCCAACAGTTGCGCTCCAAGTTGAGTGTTCTTAATACTCACTCTCCAACTTGAGGGGGGTTTCACATTGTAAATATATAAAATTTATAAATTGATCTTAATTACATTATAGGATTTGTAACTAGCCTTGTACAACTAATCTTAAATTAAGAGATTGATGAATGTACGTTTTGTTTCTTTTATAAGAGGACATTTCCTCTTTCGATGCAAGAAATAAGGGAAATTTCCCAACTTAACAATGGTGCGTCAAGGTGCCCCCTGTATGGATGGTCCCAAATATGGAACCGTTCAATTCATTCAAAGAAACCACACAAATATCAGCTCTATCCAAAATTTCTTCAACCCACATTAAGTTTTAATGGTGAATTACCACTGTTTCCTGTGCATCCAATCCATTCATATAGTATTGGCTCATCATGATGAAAAAAACTACCCAAAAATTGTATTATTCCGAGACTGAAGTGGACCATATGATGTATATTTACAATTTTTAGGTATAATTTTATAAGTGGCCAGACTAGGAGTTAAAACAGCCTAATTTTTTGAATAAAAGCCAAAGATGTCATATCGAAAAAATTAGAAGGATATAAATATCAGGTGGTCCACACCCCATGAAAACAATACTGATTGGATATCCACCATTAAAATCCTCCTAGGGCCCACTGTACTGTTTATTTGACATCCAATCTGTTGATTTGGTCAGACAGACCTAGATGAAGGGAAAACACAAAAATCAGCTTGATCCAAAACTTTTATGGCCACCAAAAAATTTTTAATGGTCGGCGCTCATTCAACACTGTCTCCTGTAATGTGGTCCACTTGAGATTTGGATATATCTCATTTTTTGTCTCAAATATTACAATTATCTGTAAAAATAGATGGACGGCATGGATGAAACACATACATCATGATGGGGCCCACAGAGCACCGACAAGCAGCCTAAAGCTGGTGCTAGGGGGAGTAGCCAGTCCGTTCCCCCGTTTGGCTGGGTGGATTGAAAGGGATTGAAAGGTATTATGGTGGATGGCCTGGATTTCTAGGTATTGATGGTGTTGACAGTGGATTGTCTTCAGATACATGGGATTGCTATATCCCTGGATTGATATATCCAGTCTGTTTGGCACACCCGGCCAATACTGGGATTAAACCTTACCATCCCTTCCAATCCCTCGAGCCAAACGCGTCTCAGGCATTGGCTATTGATCACCGACTCTGTTTGGTACGCCCGACCAATCCCAGGATTTAACTTCCAATCCCTTCTAATAACATCCAATCCCTTCCAATCAGACCGGCCAAACGGCCCTTAGATTTCAGAAACAGAAGGGGCAAATCCTTCCAATCCCTTCCAATAACATCCAATCCCTTCCAATCCAACCGGCCAAACGACCCTTACATTTCAGAAACAGAGAGAGGGGAATGCGGATTGAACCTCTGAAAGATTTGAGAAAGAGATAAAGAGGGAAAAAGAAATATACTCACCGTACGATGCTTCTTCTTCTTCTACTTCATGCAGCGAAATGGGTTTCGGGAGATGCGGAATGCGGCCTTGAGACAGTGAGAGAGGGTGAGGGAGATCGGGAGATTAAGAGAGGGCAAGGGAACGAGAGAGACTGAGTGCGAGAGAGAGAGAGAGAGATGGAGACGGAGATGGAGAACGGGTTTGGGTTTTGAAGGGCGGGAGAAAATGGAGATGGGTTTCAGTTTTGGAGGGAGACGGGGTTTTGGACCGGCGCGTGACGGACGGCCGTGAGTTGTTTTAAAATTTTAGTTATGTGGGGCCCACTGTGATGTATTTCATATATCCACTCCATCCAATAAATTTAAATTATTATTTTAAGGATGATAAAAAATTCATTTAGATTAAATCTTTAAGGTGACCACACAACAAATTAACAGTACACATTTAATTTATATTATTTCTTATGGTGTGGTCCACCTAGATATTCAATCCACATAATTTTTGGGGTCATGCAACAACATTATATATCCGAATTTTTGGACGGCTTAGATCAAATACATATATTCCAGTGGACCTCATGGACCCCCCTAAGCACCATATAGGTTATAGGTTGAAAGGTACGTTTTAGCTACAGAGAACCTAGTCTATAGCTACGGATTAAATCCGTAGCTATTTTGCTACGGATTTAATCCGTAGCTAAAGGCTTTCAACTTCCATAGCCTTTACTCGATTTTTTGGTAGTGTGTATAAGTCCCATTATATGTGTGAGGCCCATTATATGCATAAGGACCATTATATATGTGAGGCCCACCATGTGTGGGTGACTATGTGCACACCACCCATTCACTTATAAGGGCCATGAGCCGTCTTATACCGGCCCACCATGTTGTATGTGATTATGATCATGCTTAGTATACTTCATGATAAATGCCCATATGCATCATCCGCATGCTTGTTATGAGGAGTTATTGAGCATAGCATGTGCCATTGGGTAGATTGTTTATGGGACTCCCTGAGAGGCAGAGTTGCCCCACATGAGCGTACGGTATACGTAGGTTTGATGTATAACTAGATGATATGACTCGTGTATCTCGCATTTTATATATGACCACCATACACCCTAGCGACATTAGGGTTGTGGCCTCCAAATGGGACACCAAAAATGTTCATTTCTAGCATATGGGCACGTTGGATGTCCCTGGGTGAAAGTTCCTAAACCCCCATGGCTAGCAGATGCTCAAACATTGAGACCGAGTGGAAGACATGAGCGTCGAGTGCTGAATACCGGGAGGTCGTGCTTCCCACTGTGTCGTGGTCGGTTGGAAGGGGGTGTGGCCTTATCTACCCGAGTGAGGGGGATGTAAGCTACGCTGAGTTTGACTAGCTCATAAATGGGTCCACTACCGACGAGCCGAGTCGATATTGGTAGGTGAGTAGTGAGGTATCTTTCACTCATTTGGTTACGCGGCTAGGGAGGCGGCAACTAGTGTAGAGTATACTAGACCCCAGTGATGATCCCAGAAATGTACGATACTGATATGTGGAGTTACTAAGTAGGAGTTGCGTACTCCTTCATTCAGTCATTCATTCACTATCCACTCGAGCTAGTGGTGCACAACTAATTTGTTATGTGTACCTTCACAATGGTCAAGATTTCAGTTGGGGCGCGCGACTAATCTGAGAATGGTAGTTTACCACATTGGGTCTGGCTATCCAAATTTAGGTATGAGACTGGTTTGGATAGAAGTCTCATGTGATGGACTCTATAGCTTACGATACTACGTACTATCATCTTGACTTCATACTCTAGCTTGGTCATTCCTTTTGCACCACATATTGCATTGCATCCCCAGTACATGGCATTTAGTTTACCATGACCCCTCATTAGATAGCCGATCTGCATTGCATACTCTGATATTATATAACTTATGGACTTGTCAGTATCTCTACTTACTCTGATATTGTATGACTCACGGACTTATCAGTATTTCTGGTTACTTGATATTGTATGACTCATGGACTTGTCAGTATTTCTGCTTACTCTGATATCGTATGATTCATGAACTTGCTAGTATTTCCAACATTATATGATTTATGGACTAGTATTATATACTTAACACCTACGTTGTGCATACACATACACCACCCTCTAAGCTTTCTATAAGCTTATGCCTGATAGATGTGTGCAGGTGACATTAGGACGCAGTTGAGCTGAGGCAGGGGCGTGCAGCAGAGCTTCTTAAGTTTTGATACATATCTTGTATTTCCCCTTCTACATTGTACTCAAACGCTTTGAATATAGCAGATATGTGGTGATGTTATTTTGTGACTTGGTTATGCTTATGGTTATGTTTAAAAAAAAGTTTCATGTTGAAAATCCTCTTTGTATGATCCCAGGATCAGAATCTGGCATCTGTGTGTTGGGAGCAGAGAATGGGGTACTACGGAGGTTGTCAGCGCCAGATTCGGTGATTAAAAATTTTGTGAGCCTGGTTTCTAAGTTTGGGGCGTGACACTAGTTCCTCCTTAGGGCGTACATTTGAGTACTTTTCCAGTGGCTAGTTCTCCTTGGGTAACCTTTTTACCAGCTGGATGTGCATCCCGAGGTCTACGACATGTGCATGCATTTATGTGTTTAAATAAGAATATCTTTGTAGAATTTATTCAATGTATGTATATCTGATGAACTTTACCTCATTATATCGATAATTATTTTGAATTGTTCATTACAGACTGTTCCTGATAAACTATGCTTAATTATCTTGATGTCTCGATAAATCTTGGGGGTTATACCTCACTACGATAGCCATTGACACTATCAAACCATATTCAGTGTGCAGGAGATGTAGATGATGTGCATGCTGGTGTTCATGTGGAATAGGAGACAGATGATCTTGCGGCTCTCTATTGTTGATTCATTTATATTTAATTTGTACTATTATGTATCTTAAAAACTTAAGACATTGGTTTGTATAAGTCATCTGGTAGCCACTTAAATATTTGGTTATGCATATTTGGACTCCCTCTTATATTTGATTTGTTTCTATTCAGCTAAATTACTGACTCTGATAAAGAAAAGAAGAAAAAAATGTACGTGAAATTTGGGTTATCTTTAGAGGCTATCACTTGGGTTTTTAAAAAATGAGTAGTGTACTCGGATTTTAAGAACTGGGGTGTTACAAATCATGTGTGATGTGTCTAACTATGATATTGGGGCGGTGTTAGGTCAGAGAAAAGAGAAGAAGCCATATGTGATTCACTATGCAATTAGAACTCTAAATTTTGCACAAGTGAACTAATCTACTACGGAGAAGGAGCTCTTAGTCATGGTGTTTACTTTGGACAAACTTAGGTCCTACTTGATCGGATCCAAGATCATCATTTACACTAATCACGCGGTGCTAAAGTACCTTCTTTTTAAGAATGATGCTAAGCCCTGCTTGATAAGATAGATCCTTCTACTCCAAGAATTCAGCATAAAAATACGAGACAAAAGGGGAGTAGAGAACGTAGTGGCTGACCATCTCTCTAAGCTTGATCTTCCTGATTCCCTTGAGCCGACACCGATAAACGACATGTTCCCTAATGAACGATTGTTTAAACTCTCCCAATCACCTTGGTTTGCTGACATTACAAATTATCTTGCCACAAGTTTCACGCTGACATATTGAACTGTGCAAGATAAAAACAAATTCTTTACTGAGGTACGTAAGTTTTTCTGGGATGATCCTTATCTATTTAAATATTGCCCGGACCAAATTCTAAGGAGATGTGTGCCAGACAATGAACATAAGAGTGTCATCTCCTTTTATAACTCTCAGGCCTTTGGTGGTCACTTTTAAACTAAAACGACCACGGCTAAAATTCTGCAGTGCAGTTTTTACTGGCCTACTATGTTCAAAGATACTCATGAGTTTTGCAAAGCTTGTGAGCATTGCCAGAAATTGAGAGGATTGTCCCATCAAAATATGATGCCACTAAATCTAATTCTTATCATTGAAGCATTTGATTGATGAGGCATCGATTACATGGGACAATTCCCCCAATCCTTTAGAAATATTTATATATTGTTGGTGGTAAAGTATGTCACTACGTGGGTTAAAGTGATCCCATGCCAAAATAATGATCATCAAACGGTCATTAGATTCTTAAAAGAAAACATCATTTCTCAATTCGGAACACCTCAAGCCATTATTAGTGATGGAGGTTCAATCTTTTGTTATAAGCCATTCGAGAACTTAATGAAGAAATATGACATCTCTTATAAAGTGAGCACTCCATACCACCCCCAGACAAGTGGGCAAGCAAAGATTTCCAATAGAGAAATTAATCAAATTATGTAAAAAAAATGGTTAACCCTGACCGTAAGGATTGATCAATCCGCTTGACAGATACTTTATGGCTTACCGTACAGCTTTTAAGACCCCCATTGGAATATCTCCCTTTAGACTCGTCTATAAGAAAGCTTGCCACTTACCTGTGGAGCTAGAACATAGAGCCTATTGGGCTATTAAAAATTTGAATTTCAACTTAGACAATGCTGGCTCGCTCCGCAAACTTCAGTTAAATGAACTCGAAGAAATCCCGAACGATGCATACAAGAACTCAAGAATTTACAAGGACAGGATGAAGGTGTTCCATGATAGGAATATCCTTCGAAAAGCATTCACACCTGATCAAAAAGTCCTCATGTACAATTCTCGGTTACGTCTTTTTTCAGAAAAACTTCGATCTCATTGGACCGGCCCTTTCACTGTTACTAATGTCTATCCTCATGGGGTCGTCAAGATAAAGAATCCAGCAAATAGCAATGTTTTCAAAGTAAATAGACACCGTCTCAAGCCATTTGTTGAGAAGTTTGATTCAAAGGATATGTCTATACCTCTGATTGATCCTGTGTACCAGGACTAACCTCCTAGTCTGATGGAGGTGTAGTTAGGTTTATTGCTTTCATAGGATTTAGGATTAGGATAGTTTGTTTTTCAATAAATTTAGTCTTCATTCTAACCCATCTACATGTTGAGAACTTTGGAAAAGCTTCAATTCTCCTTCTTTAGGTACTACGTTTCCATCACTTCTCCTTTCTTTTTCATTGTCTCATATGCATTACATGCTCATTTCCTTTACATTGAGGACAATGTAGATTTTAGGTTGGGGTGTGGATTAGGTAAACTAATCAGTAGTTTCTTAATCTTTAAGTAAAAATTTTGAAAAGTTTCAATTTTTCAAGAAAAGAACTGTTTGAAAAGCGATAGTTTGTGTACTTAAGAATGCCTTGAGTATGATGATAAGATAGAGTTTGAATTTTGAATTGTTGGAGTTTGATCAACTGAGTTGAGTATCACTTAAGTTCTTTCATTTAAAATGATTAAGAGGAAGTTTGAATATCATGTTGACCTAAATCACAAGACACATTCAGTTTATTTTCTGTGAATTATGTAAGAATTTTTTATTGTTAATATGTAAATCATTGATAGATGTTAAAAATTAAGTCTGGAGAATTTTATCCACCTTAAAAAAATGAAAAAAAAAATCAATTAAAAAAATAGTGAGATCGATAAAAAGGTCATGTATGAAGAAAAAACTAGAAAAGAATGAAAGAATGAAAAGAATGAAAAGAATGAATAAATAAAAGTGACCATCGATATAAAATAAAAAACTGAAAAAAGAATGAAAATGGGATAAGTTAGGAATCAACTCTTAATTATTCAATCAATCTTAAGGTGATGAGCATGTCTAACATTATGAAACGATAGTAATTTTATAGAAAGTAAATTGGAATTCACTAAGCACATTGGAAAAACTTGATATGGATCTTAGGAGACCAAGATTGAAGATTTCAAGACCCCAAGATTGAAGGAAACCAAGTGAAGAAGGAAGGAAGTCGAAAGTACAAAGTGTAGAAATTCACACTGTCTATGTCATCGAAGGTTGTTTGATGACATTGAAGCCAGTCCCCGATGACATCAAAGGTAGTTCGACGTCATCGAAGAATTATAGAAAATCAAGTCTGGTTGCTAGACAAATTAGATGTAGTTCTCGATGACATCGAAGCCCTATTCGATTGCTTGAAAACCTATTCAATGACATCGAAGGCAATTCAATGACATCAAACATTTTACAGATTTTTAGATCAACTCACTAGAACACTCTAGACACATTCTCCATGGATCGAACACCCTTTGATGACATTGAAGGACTATTCAATGACATCGAAGGCAAGTTCGATGACATGAAAAGTTTCGTAGTGCAAAAGGCATTACGCAGTGCAAAAAGGCACGACTCCCGAATTCAAGTTACGTTCGATGACATTGAAGGTGTTACGCGGGACTGCATAAATTTGAGGCAGTTTTCTGAAATTAGATGCACAAGGCTATAAATATGGGTTTTCCAAAGACTTCTAGGGATAAATTAGGTCTTAAGAAGTAGAGTCAAAGGGTAGAGCATCCTCCAAAGAGTTTTTCTTCTTTCCTTTTCTATTTTTAATTCTTTCTTTTACGGTTTTAGATCCAATCATGTTTATGGTTGGCTAAACCTCTTAGCTAGGGCTAAAAGGTGAAGCTTGTAGCATGTTGTGATGATTTTTTTCTTTAATTATTATTCTTGTTAAGCCTTATTGATTTCTAGTTTGATATTAAAGGAATATTTTCAGTTTTCTATAATTTATTGTGACTCAAATTACAATAAATGTTGTGATAGCTTTGAATATCTTCTTTTGAAATTGTGAGATTGGTAAATCCTGTTGTTCACCATTGTCTCCTGGGCATAGTAGGGTGATGGAATCCCTTCCAATTTTCACAATACTCCTTCATGTATGGCTAGATCAATGAAAAGTTCAGATATTTGATTTAATTGCTTCATCTTCCAATTGGATAGAATACGACTCCAATTCCAATTGTGTTTCTTGAATCAAAGTAAGGTAGCATCCTGATAGCTATAAGTGGATCCTTGGCACCCTAGTCCCTTTTTTATTATTGAAATCCCATTCACAATTACTCTCTTATATTCCAGATTTAAATTTAGATCTTTTTCTAGTTCTAGTTCTAGTTACTTTTAGAATACGCACAAGATTAGTCCCTATGGATTCGACCTCGGTCTTACCGAGATTATTACTACATCGCGACCTTATAGTTGGGGTTGTGAACAACATCTTGATGTGAACGAAACTAATCCTAATCATCTTAAAGGCATGATTTCTAACGCCTTGTGTTTTTAGGACCCGATTATGTGACCCGTATCCCAAAAACCCGAGTGTTAATCTTAAAGGATGGTCAAATTCGAGTATAAATTTTTTTTCTTTACTAGAGTAAACAGATGAGCATAGGATGGACAAATCAACATAAAGAAAAATTTACATTTAAATTTAGAATATATAAAAGGTTTCCTATAATGACTTATACAAACCAATGTCTCAAACTTACAATTACAAAGTGAAATAATGTTACATGTAAACAAAGCAAATTATAACAAATCTAGAACTATAAAACCACATAGCAACTCTTGATAATACAATCATGCATCTTCAATAGTGATACTCTACTCCTCACCAGTCTGAACCTGAAAATCAATTAAGCCACCTGTGCTACCTGTACGGTTATATATTTGATGGATAAGTGGCCAACTCAGTGTGAATTCCCCTCAAGATTACACACCGCCGCATTAGGTAAGCATAGTTATAAAACAAAGTATACAAAATAATACATGATGCAGGTCTTATTAGATGCATGGATACGTGAATGCAATCAACGCCCCGTGGATGCTCATCCATACGGAATTTGGGCTCGTCACTCATGCAATCATTAACCTAGGAAAAATATCTAGTCAGATAAATACGTACATCATGCATGATAGCAATAGATGCTGGTCTGTGCCATGTATGCATAATTAGCCAACTATTATTAGTCCAATTATAATTAGCCAATTTAAATAAGCTCAAGGTCATTATAGGGGCTCATTACCAGCGTAGGCTGACAGCTCGGACATAGATCTCATACCACTATACTTGGCTCATGAGACTTCCACCTTAGGATGTTTAATAATACCCATCAACTAGTGGCCAATCATATTACAGTATATGGGGCTTACCATCGCATGGTTGTATAGAAATAGTACATCGAGTCACATAGGAAAAATGCCAAAACTGAGCCACATAGGGCGAATAACAAAACTAAGCCACATAGGGCCAATATAAAAAAACATGCGATAAAGACCATCCTTGAAAACCACTTAACACAACAACCCCTGGATGATAGGCCCACATCAATATTCAATTCAAGCCACCATTCAATAACCACTAAGTCGCGGGTCCGTTTTGATCACATTCAATCGAGTTACATCTTAAATATGGGTGTACATTTATAAGTGGGGGTTTCCCACTGATGTACTAGA
Source organism: Magnolia sinica (assembly GCF_029962835.1). NCBI lineage: Eukaryota > Viridiplantae > Streptophyta > Magnoliopsida > Magnoliales > Magnoliaceae > Magnolia > Magnolia sinica. Next base: position 80,295,646 of record NC_080573.1, read on the forward strand.
TTAAGTTCCACAAACAATCCACAAGTAATTCATAAGCGTGAGAAAATGTGCAAGATAAATATCAGGTATGTAATCTAGCAGTTCAATTCCAACAATTAGCACATGTGCCTATAAGATAAAAGATATCATGGGAAATGTAAATAAAAACTATCACTTAAGCTAATGGAAAATGGAAAGCTCAAGGTGAAGAAATCATCACCTTATAGATCGTGTGCCCTTAGAATCAAATCCTACCATGAATTGTAAAATTGTATGGTCAGATACAAGTTTTATATGTTTCCTATGGTTAAGATCATGACCTAGGGTTCGGATAACTTAGGTTTAGGGTTTCGTTCTAGGGTTTAGTTCTAGGTTTAGATTCTAAGTTTTGATTATGAAATTTGAACTCTATTTTGTGTGGTCATTAATGATATTGTTAATGGGAATAATAAATGGATAAAATTTATAAATTGGTTATTAATTTTAGGAATATTAACAATGGCCACTATTATGTTAATTTTTCTAACAACAACCCACGATGAATAATAATATTAAAAAAAATTCCAAAACAACTATTAACATTAACAATATACTTAATATTATTTAAAGTGACACTAATAATCATTGTGGTGAAAATAAATGGTATGCTCTAACGTCAATATTAATCTTTTAAGAATGGCAAAATAAAATACTAATATTTTAATAACGATAATTTTTATATCTATTAACCAATATCAAAATGGATGATTTACCAATGGTTAATTATATCTAAATTTATTAATCTTGAAAATGATGCTAATAATCACAATGATAATTGAAATGATTTCAATCCGGAAAGAAACTATGGGCTCACCTTAAGATGTGGTCTATTGAGTGTGACCCGAACTCAGTCTAACTCGGTCCCAAACTGAGTTGACTCGACAGTGACTCGATAACCCAAACTCTCTCCCTTCTCACTTTCTTCTTTCTTTATCTTTTCTTTCTTCTCCTCTTCTTACTTCCTAGGATAACCCAGCTCAGACCAAGTCTAACCAAACCTAGCTAGACTCATTTCCAATCGAGTTGGCTCAGTCCCAGTCGAGTTAACTCGGGTCAACTCTCCTTCCCTTCTCTCTCTCTTTCTTCTTCTCCTTCCTTTCTTTCTCTCTTTTCTTTCTCTTTTCTTCCTTCTTCTCCTACTATGCTAGAATATCCAGCAATGCTCGAACCAGGTCCAACCTACTGGGATAGGCCCAACTCAAACCTGGCTCGGTCCAGCGATTGCAAGGGCTGCACTCACCCCCTCTCTTCTTCTCTTTCCTTTCTCTCGTCTCTCTATTTCTTTCAACCTTGCTTCTCTTCTTCTCTCTTACCCCAACTTGCTGCTAGGAACTTCTAGCAAAGACCGAACTCGGTCGGGACAGCGTGGTGCGGCACGACCCGAACTCGAACTCTTGTTCTCTCTCTTTCATTCTATTATTTCCTTCCTCTCTTCTTTCATTCTCTCACTTTCTCTCCATCTGCTTCTCCTTCCTCTTCTCTTTCAGCTGAGTACGTCAAGTAGTGGACGCCGAGTTTGGACAGACTCGGTCCGATTCGAGCCGATGCAACGATGAACCTATTAATGGTGTATTTGAAAGCACCACTTCTTCCTTCAATCCGCTCCTTTCAGATGGTCCTTATGGACCCTAGAAAGCTTGCAGGTAAGCTTCATCGAAGTTTTGAGGGGATTTGGTCGGTGGGTTCAAAGATAGAAGTCTCCAGAGAGTTTGCGGCCATAAGAGGTGGAGAGAGAGCTATTACTTGATCCTCCTTCATTTTAAGCTGCCCTACACTCTCCCAGAGCCGTTGGATGAGGACTAGATGGCCCGGATTGAATATTGCCATTTGGTTTTCTCAAAACCATGGGAAGGGTAGGCGTCAGTTTTGCATAGAAAACCTTAGCACGTGATTAGTGCATGTGTGGTTTGAATTTTCCCAGCTGGAGGGCTGAGATTACTGGGAGCTAAGCTCACGCAGATCACCCTCGTGAAGTGGGGACAGTTTCCATTTTCAGAAACATGTGTTAGTAAGGCATGTTTGCGCTGTCGATTGTGTTCACACACATGCATCCAACATCTGAGGTGAGCTGGGTATTCGTGGGGCTGAAGCCCTAAATATGATGGATGGATTGGATCGTTCAAGAGGATGATCATGTTGGGCCACTTACCAATCACAATGACAGCATCCATTTTGAAAATCCAGTAGGCGGGAACTGCAGAAAGAGAGAGATTTTCTCTCTTTTTCAGAAACTGTCGGATCAACCCTGTCTGACTGGGCATGGTAGTCCGATGCACCTCTAGTGCACATCCTATGGTGTACAGAAAATGGTTGTGGGGCCCACAGAGATGTAATTGAGGAATCCCCTCCATCCATAATGCTCAGGGGCTCAACTGGGCCATCTTGATCGGAGACGCAATAGATCTAATGCTTAGATGGGCCATACTAGCTGAATCACAGCCTTTAGGTGCCGAATACATCGATCCAACAGTCGGATCAACTCCAATCTGACCATCAACAGTCAGAAGGTTGTAATGGGTCACCCGTAAGTTCAATACTCATTACTGTCTAATGATCATATTAATTTTAATTTTTTTAACTTTTATTTTTATTATTATTACATGTAAATATATATATATATCTACATATGTATATCATAATCACGTTGTGGGCCCCACTCCGTAGGTTATTAGGGTTATCCACCTTATGCTTTTATATTATTAAATATTTAGTTATTACTATTAATATCATTATTGTTAGTTATTATCTTCTTTATTTTATTTTATTCTATTTCTGTCGGAGACCTCTGTTAAATCTATAAGTCCTTACCAAGCCTCGGGCCTGGATTCAGGGTCGATTACATGGACTAGTGGATCACATATCATGAAATCCATTGTAAGCATCCTCCCTAGATATTTTGATGGTCGGATGGCTTCTAACTCTAATCAACCTGCTTCTATAAGTCATAGGGACCCAATAACCATCTAGATAGGGTTTTCCAATTGAGTTTTAAAGACTGGTTAGCGAATCGATGTAGTTCCACTATGCTTTGGGTTATCTAGTTATGTAATTGACTTCCACATTGAGGGTTGTGGCCTGATAAATGGTGGACCTAGTGATTTGAATCTCGATTTAAAATGATCTAAGGTTGGGGCCTTCTATAGTTCCACTTTATATTGTTTCAATGGTTTCTAAGGTTGTCTAGAAGCAGTCTAGTAGTTGATCTTATAATTTGATGGTTAAATTAGGGATATCCATTGTCGAGTCATAATTCAACGAGACGTTGTGAATCTGGTGGCAATGATTGATCCATGGTTTCTCCAAGGAGTCCTACTATAAATGCATGGTATACCTTGAGATTGAATAGTGGGTTTGGTGATCCAGGAGTTAATGCTCATAATGGACGGTTTGATTTGTCCATCAATGAAGTTGGGATCCTAAAAAAGTGGGTCTCTTTAGTGGTGTGATGGTCCATCTTGGAAATCGATGGATAAATAGTTTGATGTATGGGTTAGGGCTACTTTTAATGGTAAGATTTAGGCTAGAATGCTTGTAAGTGTTTACTTAAGGTAGGTTTGTATTTATACCAAATTTGGTTACACGGTAACACTCGAGTACTGGAAAGTATGGGGTGTTACATGATTATTGTCCATAACAATAAGGCCACCATCATACTCGTTATGTGTAGTGAACTAACTCCAATGAGAACACATATCATATGATTCCTTATAAACAAAATCCACTCATGGTAGAAGTGACCGACCTTGGACATTGGCAAAACGTCACCACCACCCGATCATTCATAAGATTCCGCTAAATTGACTTCTTTTATGAATCATCTAATACTAATCCTTCTTGGTTTTGAGATATGTACAATACTTCATATTTCCCACCCTCTAACAATTCCAACACTTTAACTTCCTTTTACCTTTTGACTTGGATCTAAACTGTAACTTCCCCTTCTCTCACTCAGATGGTGTTGAGTGTAAAATATTGCATATTTTTCCCTTATTGTGCATTGATTTTATATGAAAAGATGTGTTTAATTGATCTAATTTCATATGTTTAGCTATGCGAGGTGATTCGGAGCTCAATGATGAAAAGAATGATTAAAGAGAAGATCTAATGCTCAAATAATGACCAAGTGAAAAATTAAATATTTGGAGGTTATTAATGAAGAATTCAAGTGCCAAAGATTCAAGAAAACCAAGTGTAAAAGAGAGAGAGAAGACTGAAAAATCACAAAGTCCATCAACAGAAATAACAAACTATTTGGTCCCACCTAAGGTCGGTTAGGTCTGACCAAATGTGCACAGAACAGTCAAGCAAGAAACTATGATTTTCGGGCTTAATTTACCTTGATACTTAAGTCTGACTGAAGCCATGTTCGGTGCCATCGAATGAAGGTTTGGTGCGACCTAAGGGAGACAGAGACTTTAAAACTATTTTGAAGAAATTCAATTACAACTGAAACTCTAATTCGATGCGACCAAAGGCTATCATCGGTGTGACCGAAGCATAACAAAAGTACATAAAATTGAAGTCAGTTCCAAGTTGATAAGAGCTTTTTCCATTTAAAGGGATTTTCCAAGCCAGTCTAGATGCAAATTAGGGTAGATGAGAGAGTAAGGAGTTACGGAGCTTCTATGGAGTCCTCTTCCAATCCTTTAGTTCTACTTCAGTTTTTAGGTTTTTTGTTTGAGTTTAGTTCAATCATCTCTATGCTTGGCTAAATCTCTTAGCTAGGGCTAAGATGTGAAGCTTTTAGTAGTTTTTAATTTTCTAATTTAATTTAAGTATTTGGTTTGAATGTTGAACAATTTATTAATATTAGTTTGAATGAAATTTTATTTTTAGTTTATTTTAATCCATTGTTGACTCTAGGCAACTTGGACACTTATGAAAGCTAAGAATAATTGTTTATCTATTTTGCAAGGGATTGATCTGTAAAATCTATTAATCTATCATAGACTACGGGTACGATAAATGCTTTGAATTTCATGTGATTGATACTTTGGTGCATTATGCGAGAACCAAATCAATTAAACTTCAAATCTATTTTGGTTTGTGAATGATGATTTAATAGCCCTATTATCTGGCTGGATTGGATAGGATAGGACTTCAATTTTAGTTGAGTTATCTAATTAAATAAAGTGAGTGAGACATTAAGAATGGCTATAAGTGGATCATTGGCGCTCTCGTGTTTGCTTTATTGATTTTTCTTTAAATTATTTTAGTTTCAATCATACTTATTATAAACCAATTCTATAGCTAGGTCTAGTTCTAGTTTTAAAATATTCTAGAGACACACAAATATAAGTCCATGTGGATTCGATCTCGATCTAACCAAGTAAAACTACATCGTAGCCCTGCACTTGGGGTTTGTTCAATAAGTTTTCCATAAGCAAAAAATGTATTCGTAGAAGTTCCTTCGCCTTCACTCTTCCTTTTCAACCACTTGAAATGAAGGGCTAAGATAACAGTATCGACGTCCAAGGTATCCCTACCAAAGTACAAAGAGACGTCAACAAAATTCAGGCTTTGTCTTCTTCATCGATCTTCATGTCCATGCTTGTAAACTTGCAAATCAGTTTATTGAAGACGTTAATCTACTCAAAGAGATCTGACCCTTCCACCATCCTCAAAGTATAGAACTATTTCTTCAAATATACACGATTAATGTGTGACTTTGTCATGTAAATGCTCTCCAACTTCATTCATAATCTTACAGTAGTCATCTCATCAATGACATTATATAGGACTTCATTGGCTAAGCACAATTGAATTATACAAATTGCCTTCTGATCAAATTCATCCAAATTATCTTCCTTCATAGATTCTGGAGGTTTCACTTTCCCAAGGAGTGCATGCTGCAACCCTTACTGAACTAGGAGGTCTATCATCTTCAAACTTCATTCTTCAAAAAAAAAAAATTCACCTATGACCTTCTCTATCTCAAACTTCACATTCGATCCCCTCAATATCATGTCTATAGATTCAAACTAATAACCCAACCTACTCTCTCTAATACCACTTGTTTGGCGCTGAAACTACTTAATGGGCACACAAGCAACCTCAAAATGATTTAAATAAGTAATAGAAAATGAAAAAGAACAAGAAAATATAGATATTTTTATATGGCAAACCCTTGCGGGAAAAAAATCACTGCACAAAGCAACTATTAATTCACTATATCAGAAAAATTACAAGAGATGGAACAACTTACAGATGGAAAACCCTAGCTCAACCCTTAAGTCTCTCGTTCTTTCTCCTGAACTTAACCCTAATCATGATTACAAAGAGTATTTTATACACTTCAGTACGTAATTAGAAACAAACCATGCACTTCCATAAAACTTGTGCACATTCTCGATCGAATTGATAGGACTTGACAAACCATCAATCGAATCAACAACTCTGTTGATCAAATCAATAACGTCTAAAATTGTCTAGTGAGAAAATTGGAATTTTTGGGAATATTTTGATCGTATCGACAACATGTCTATCAAATCGAAAACTCTACTTTTGCACTAAGATTAAAGGCACTTGATCAACAATCCCCACCATGGTATTAATCCTCCATCTCCATTGCTCCAAGTTGTTATCACTATCTCTAATCTTAAACAGTAAAACCATCATCGTCATTTCTCATACGCACTCCATCTTCATTTCTTCTTTTCCAAGCCTAAAGAAATTAGGTAAAAGTTGTTCTTCTCTGCAAGAACAATATTTGTATGCATGTCCATCGAATTCTCACCAATGTGAATATTCTCAAGAGTGATACAATTTTACTCTAGTATCTGTTAGATAAAATGATGACGAACATCAATTTGCTCAGTCCAGGAATGATTCACTGAGTTCTTCAATAAAATAATAGCGCTCTCATTGTCACAATGCACATGCACGACTTCATACTGAAGCCCCAACTCATTCATCAACCTTTTCAACCAAATAGCTTCTTGAATTCTTCCATCATTGCCACATTTTTAGCTTTGGTTGTAGAAAGAAAAACCACGGATTGAAACTTAGACATCCAACTGACAGCTCCACTCGCTAACATGAACGAGTAACCAAAATTCGACCTTCTATTGTCAACATTCCCTACATAATCTGCATCTATATAACCTACAAGTTTCTCCCTAGAATTTTCAAATGTCAAGATGTAGTTCTCATACGTCATATGTAACAAAGTAACCAATTCACTAGCTCGCAATGTTGCTTGCTGATGTTTGACATGTATCAGCTCACAACATCCATCGTATGTGAATTATCCGGTCTAGTACAGACTATGGCGTACATAAGATTACCAACCACACTCGAGTAGGACACATGAGACATACCTTTTTTAATATGAAGTAGGACATTGCTCTAAAGAAAACTGAAAATGAGCAGCATGGGGTGCGCTAACCAATTTAGTCTTTTATAGTCCAAACTTGACCAAGATATTCTCAAGATACTACTCTCGAGATAACCATAGCCTGATCGTTTTCATATCTTTGTGTATATTAATGCTAAGAATTTTTTTTGTAGCCCGTAGATCTTTCATCTCAAATGTTATGAATAACTAAGCCTTGAATATGTTGATTTCAGACATATTATGGCTAATGATAAGCATATCATCAACATACAACACTAGAATTATGAATTTCGTATCATTTAGTTATCTAAAATATATACGAATGATCAAATTCATTTCTAATACATTGTTGACTCAACATAAAAGAATTAAACTTCTTATACCACTACCTGGGTGACTGTTTCAGACCGTATAACGACCTCTTTAACCTGTAAACCATATTCACCTTTCCCTTCGCCTTGAACCCCTCAGGTTGCTTTATGTAGACTTGCTCTTCTAGTTTTCTATGTAGAAACGATGTCTTAACATTTTACTGTTCCAGTTCATCCTTTCGAAACAAGGAAATTCATCAAACTTGATGTCTCGGCTAAATATAATTTTTCGTGAAACCTAGTCATACCATTTGTATCATTTCACCCCATCACCATAGCCAACAAAAGTACATTTCTTAGCCCTTTGGTCTAGCTTATGTATCTCAACTAACGATACATGAGAGTAAATATCACAACCAAATATCCACAGCCTAGAGCAATCAACTACCTGCCACTCAATACCTCTTTTAGAATTTTACAATCAATAGTTATAGAAGGAGATCAACTTACTAAATAGCAAGTTGTAGAGACGACCTTAGCTCATAGCTCCTTACCCAACCCATCATTACTCAACATACTCTGGGCCCTTTCCAAAATAGTCTGACTCATAATTTCAGCAATACCATTCTAATCTGGTGTATGCTTCACTATGTTGTGCCTCGTTATCCCCTCATTCTTATAATATTGATTAAATTCCTTAAAAGTAAATCATCTGTCGTTGTTTGTCATTAGAATTTTCGCCTTTCGCCCTATTTATTTTTCAACCATCACTTTCCATATCTTAAAAGAGGTGAAAACATCAGATTTATACTTCATAAAGTAAACATAAACCTTTCTAGAGAACTCATAAATGAATATAACAAAAGACAACAACCCTCCTCCAAAAATAACAAGCGATAACCCCCACACATTCAAATGCACATAATCTAACTAACATTTACTAACATGTGTTTTAGTTTTAAAGCTTAACCCTGATTGTTTTTCATATATGCAATGCTCACATATATCTAAATCAAAACTTTTAAAATGAGAAATTAAGTAACGATCAAGAAGTACCTTCATACCTTGCTCGTTCATGTGGCCTAAGCACGCTTACCACAAACGTGCCAACATGGACTCTGCTACAAATGTTAAAGCTCCACCCGATATAGTGTTCCTAATTAATCTCTAAAGATTTTCACACCCTTGTGCCTTGATAAATACGAGTGCCCATTTTGAAACTTTTAGTACACCTTCATAAATGGTGTACTTGCACGTAAGTGCATCTAAAGTTTTAAGAGAGATTAGATTCTTATTCAAATCTAGAATGTGCCTCACATCGTTGAGAGTATGCTCCACCCCATCAAACACCCTGATGCGAACCGAACCAATCTCAATCATCTTACAGGCACGATCATTTCTCATAAGAACCAAGCCACCATCATACTCACTATATTTTGTTAACCAACTCTAATGAGGACAATATGGTACGATGCACCAGTTTTCAAAATCCATTCATGATAGAAGTGATTGATCTTGGACACTGATAACATGTCACCACCACCCAATCCTTCATCAAATTCTACTAAATTGGCTTCCTTCGAAAAATCATCTGATTTCTCATCCTTCTGGGTTTTAGGATATGTATAATCTTTCATATTTCTCACCCTCTAACAATTCCAACACTTTTTCCTTTGTCTTTTGACTTGGATTTAGATCGTGACTTCTTATTCTCTCCTCAGATAATCTTCCCAAAGCAAACAATCTGTCCATAGAAGTTCCTTTACTTATGCTCTTCGTACTCAATTACTTTGACTAAAGAGCTAAGATAATTAATGGTATCAACATCCAAGGTATCCCTATCATAGCACAGAAAAACATTAACAAAATTTTGGCCTTGTCATTTTCATCGATCTTCACCTCCATGCTTATCAACTTATAAATCAAATTGTTAAAGATGTTAATGTGCTCAGAGAGATCTAACCATTTCACCATCCTTAAAGTATGGAACTGTCTCTTCAAATATAGGTGATTGGTGAGTGACTTAGGAAATCTGAACATTATTATCCATGTTGCATAAGTGATGTGCTGGATCTTAGGAGTAGAGCTTTGCCCGACCCTCGAAATCCGGGGCATTACAAGTTGGTATCAAAGCATGATTTGGATTAAACTAGACCTGGGTTATAGGTAACACGATGTACTCTGACGCACTCTGACTTAGGAAGGGAGAGATGGAATTTAGAAACGATTGTAGCATCCTAACGTTTCGCCTATGGGCGAGATTAACTACTGTATTGTAGCCCGTATGTGTGCAGAATCATATGAAATGATCTCAGTCATTTTTAGGACGTCAATCGACGGGTTTGAACTATTAATTGACATATCCCAAATCTGAAACAGGCCAAAGGGCGCGAATATGCACGTGTGGGACATTGAAAACGCATCCTACGGGCCTAGGGACCCAAACCATAAAATACAGTGGGACCCAGGGGGCCCAACACACATATACGACACCCCGGGAGGGGGTGGCCACCACCCCAGGGCGAAGCCACCACCAGCTACCCCAGAGGGGCGCGACGGCACCGCCCGGATGGCGGCTTGCCATCGGCCACTCTAGAGGAGTGCAGTGACACCGCTCCAACAGCGGCGCACCGCCGGTTGGCCGGTCATGTGGGGCCTGTCCCACATGTGGGTCCCCTTATTTTACCCCCTTTACCCCATTTTTTTTCACCCTTCCAAATACCTCTAAACCCTCCAAAACTCCTTCCTCTCTCAAATCCCCTTCTCCATAAACTCAAAATCTTCCTTTTCTTTGACATCCTACACTCATCCACCACCATTCCCCTAAAATTATCTCTTACAACTCTCCATCTTCATCATTTCCACTCCCTTGGGCACAAAACCTACATTTTGTGTCTCATCCCCTTCAAACCTTCAAGTCCACCCAATTCCTCAAGATTTTTCACCTCCATGGCTCTCTTTGAGCTCGTCACCGCCATTTTCTCTATCTCAACACTCCTTTCCCTTATTGGAATGAAAAGAGAGGCCCCGGATGAGGCCGGGCCTAGCCGTCTAAGCCGTTCTAGGAAGAAGACAAATGCCGAGACTAGTGCAAGCGCTGAGCGAAGGTCGAAACGAGATCTCAACCCTTGAATTTTGTTAAAAAGGTCTCTACCGGCGGGTGCCGAACTTGTTAAGTTCTGAAAGCATAAAGTTGTGTTTGAAGCTCATGTTGATGAGAAATTATTTAAGAAAACTCATGTGAGTGAAGACACTGTACGAGCCATCTACGCTCACATGCAGGACCCAACTCTAGAGCCTCTCTAATTTATCATACCATTAGGAAGATATCACGCCAAGGTCGATGTGGATGTCATGGCACATATCATGGAAATAGAATGTGGAGTTGTACATGCCAGTAAGACAAACCTCGCTAGTGAGCGGGAGAGAAATCGTTGCACTCATTTCCTTTGCGGCCAACATGAGCAGTGGAGGTGAGGAAATAGTCTCACATCGACTAAAATGACAGTAGATTTTCACCTACTCCATCATATATGCACGTACAACATATATCCTAAGTGGAGCAACTGCACAGAGTGTACTCGATTCATAGTGGATTTTCTGTACAGAGCTGGACAGGGAGACAAGCTGTGCCTGCCTACTCTCGCCTTGACTCAAATAATCAGCACTGCATGATCTACTAGGGGAGACGCCTCACTCCCTTTCGGCCGACTCATCTGCAAGATCGCCCGCAATTTCAGTTTCAGACTTCATATGGATGGTCTTGCGCCTATCCACTTCATCAGTGAGACTATACTCAACAATATGGGAATTTGCCCTAAGCAACGCTAAGCCTAACTAGATGAGTCCAGGGATGAGATAGAAGAAGAGACTAAAGAAGAAGAAGGGAGTGAAGATGAGGAAGGCACTGAAGAAGAAGAAGGTAGTGATGATGAAGAAACCAATGAAGAAGGGGAAGGCAGCAAAGAAGAAGGACAGGAAGAAGAAGGGGAGGCCCAAGACTCAAATGGGGGACTTTCAACTACACATGAGGACCGCCATGATCGGGCCACCCTAGAAGCCCGCATGGCCAAGATTGAAGAAAACTAGGCCGACCTGAAGGAGAACCAAGCCTACCTAAAGCGGAAGTTTAAGAAGATGTCTCGCACCCTGAAAGCCTTTCTGTGTTATATGCAGGATAAAAGGGCGCCTCCACCTTCGCTAGAGTCGGAGGATTAGTTATGCGTTGTAGTTGTTTCATGTTTTCTTTATAATAGCCTTATTAGGCTTAGTTGGATGTTAGTATAGTCAGTGCTAAAGCTTTTTGTTAAATTAGCTCACATGCATTCTATGTTATAATTCCTGTAATGCTACATCATGTGTATTGTGACAATTTTTGGTTAAATGAAATGCATGAAGTTTTATTACTTAGAAATGTGTAGAATGTTTTGAGTGAATGATGTTATCCCAATCTTATGTTGCACCCTATGTTGTATATAGGGAATGCCACCTAAGACTACTCGGAACATGGCACGTCTCCCGCTTGGCGGAATGAATGATGGGGCCTCTCACCGAGTAGTAGCCAAACGGACCCTAATTTGGGTCCAAGTAGTGACACAATGTCGGATTCACAACCGGCCACTGACCCTACAAATGGGCTAACACCAAATGCACCACCGGTTCTGGGACAAAACCGTGCGTCTTTGTTGACCCCACACATACCTCAGGGGGCTTCTCCTCCTGATAGGTTGGAGCAAATGATGCTCCTAATGTAACAACAGTAACAAGTTTTGGCTACGATTGTGGGGGCTATTGCCCAAAATACGAATGTAGTCCCACCTATGCCACCCATGCAGCCCACTGGAACGATGAACACAAGTGGCTTATTTGAGCACTTTCAGTCCTTCCGCCCTCCTACTTTTGTAGGTACTCACAGGCCTGAGGAGGTTGAATACTTGCTTGATCACATCTCCAAGATGTTGAAGCCGTTGCACTATACTGAGGCAGAGTAGGTGGAGCTTGTTACTTATATTTTCGAGAAGGAGGATAGTCTTTGGTGGGATAGCATCCTACGAACCGTCCCCAAGGGATATGTGTGGACGTGTGACGCATTCGAAACTCGTTTTCATGAAAAGTATTTCCCCCTCACTTACTGTAATGAAAAGGAGGGTGAATATCTCCGCCTCTGACAGGGAGGGATGATGGTGGCTGAATACGAGAACCGCTACACGGAGCTGGCTAGATATGCTCCATTGATCCTAGCGAATGAGCCGATGAGAATGCAGCAGTTTTCAGAGAGTCTACGGCCTTATATCCGCACTAAGATGTGTTGCGCTAGTATTCCCAATTATGTTGAGCTAGTGAACATGTCCCTACGACCTGAGCAGGATGGTGAGAGATTGTCCCGGACACGTATGCCACTGGGCCCGAGGCCTCGGCCTGAATTATAAAACTGGCCAGTTCTTGGCAAGAGGCCACGTGTGGATTCGCCTCCTAGGCTAATGGCTCCACCAACCCAGAAGAGGCAATATGATCTTTAGTGCGTCTATTGTAACAAGGCGGGCCATACAGAATCCTTTTGTTTTACTAAGATGAGAGACAACGGCTTTACGTCACCTCAAAAGATCAACCACCAGCCACCACAAGCTATTTCACCTCCACCTATACGATCTGTGCCACCGGCACAACCATTCAATTGACCTCCCGCACCTCAATGTAAGTCATCTCAACGACCTTTGGTAGCGCAACCCAATCGTCCTCAACAAGCTCGAGTAAATGCACTTGCATTTAAAGCATCCGAGTCAGCAACTGCAGTACCGTTAGCCTTTGAAGTCACTGCCCATATCCAAGGTACACCCGTATTTCTGTTGGTGGATACCGAGTCCATTGTTTCAATAATATCATACTCTGCCGTCAAATGCTTAGGGTTGAACACTACCCCTATGGTTGGGGTGAGGGTCATTGAGGAAGAAGGAACCTTCACAGATGCCACTCAGCTGTGTAAGGGTTGCCTGATAGACTTAGGGAGCAGGGTGGTGTGTATTGACTTGATTGTCACCACCCTATATCATTACGACGTCATCCTCGACATGGAATGGCTCATCAAAATGAAGGTAGAGATCGACTGCGATACGAGATTGGTGACAGCCCATGGACCCGAGGGCACGACCCCCTGTTCACATCAGTTGGCCTTATCGCATCAACTATTATACTTCCCTGCTAGAGAATTATAATAGTCCAACCCTTAGGGACACATCAATAGTCCAAGAATTCACGGACGTATTCAGAACAATCCCTTGACTACCTCCTCAGCGCGAGATCGACTTTACTATCGACTTGTGCCAGATGCGACTCCTATTTCCTTACCGACATACTGCATGCCTCTGTGTGAAATGGAAGAATTAAGGAAGCAGATAGATGATCTATTGGATTCAAGTTTTATACGGCCTAGCGTATCTCCTTGGGGAGGTCCTGTGTTGTTTGTGAAAAAGAAGGATGGATCGCTACGATTATGTATAGATTATCGCAGGTTAAACCACATAACAGTGAAGAACAAGTATCCTCTACCCAGGATAGGTGACTTGTTTGATGAGTTAAAGGGAGTGCAGTATTTCTCTAAAACTGACCTACAGTCTGGGTATCATCAGTTGCGCGTCAGGAATGAAGACGTGCAGAAAATGGCTTTTAGAATTACTTTCGGGCACTACGAATTCCTCGTGATACCGTTTGGACTTACAAATGCACCGACCGTATTCATGGATCTCATGAACCAGGTGTTTTGGCTGCATCTTTACCGATTCGTCATAGTGTTTATAGATGACATTTTGATATACTCTATGAGTCGGAAGGATAACGAAGAACACCTGCGAGTGGTCTTTGATATCCTCAGGAAGAATCAGTTATTTGCTCAGTACCGAAAATATAACTTCTAAAAAGAAGAAGTCAAGTTTCTGGGACATGTAGTTTCCAACGAAGGAATTGTAGTGGACCTTGCCAAGGTGACCGCAGTACAGGACTAGGAGCAGCTCGGCCCAGTTACAGAAGTGAGGAGTTTTCTCGAACTTGCCGCCTACTATCGCCGATTCATTAAAGATTTTTCCAAGATAGCCCAACTGTTATCTCAACTCACTCGAAAGGATCTTAAGTTTGCATGAAACGAGAAAGCAGAAGTAGCCTTTCAAGAATTAAAGGATAAGCTGACGAACGCACCTATGCTCATATTGCCAGAGCAAGGCGTTAAGTACACTATTTACACTGATGCCTCTCGTGTTGGTTTGGGCGTACTTATGCAGAAGGATAGGGTAATCACCTATGCCTCGTGACAGTTGAAGAAGCATGAAGAAAACTACCCCATGCATGACCTAGAATTAGAGGCAGTCATCTTCGCATTAAAGCTCTGGAGACATTACCTCTATGGAGAGGAGTTCGAGCTCTTTTGTGATCACAAGAGCCTCAAGTACATCTTTACGCAGAGGGACCTGAATATGAGGCAACGATGTTGGATGGAGACCTTGAAAGACTTCAAGTTTGAGGTCTCCTACCATCCTGACAAGGCCAACTTTGTGGCCGATGTGTTGAGCAGCAAGAAAATAATAGAATTTGCAGCCTTGCTAATGATTGAGAGTGGAATATGGTGGAATTCGTGCGAGATTTCGAACAGAAGCTAACAGTAGAGGAGCCATTCAAGAGCATCGCACACATCCATGTGCAGCCACTTATTGATGACCGAATCATTGTGGCTCAAAAAGAAGATGAACTATTGGTAAAAATGAGAGAACGAGCAAGTGACAGTAAAGAATCTGAATGGAAAGTTGGCTCGGATGAAGGTTTACGATATCGTGGCCACCTATGTATTCTGAATCTCCATGACTTGAGAAGGGAAGTCTTAGAAGCCACTCACAATTCAAAGATGGCAATACATCCGGAAAGTACAAAGATATATAGAGACATGAAGCGTTCGTACTGGTGGGACAACATGAAGGCCCAGATAGCAGATTACATATCTCATTATCTCACGTGCCAGCAAGTTAAGGCCGAACATCGCCAACCCCCTGGTTTACTCCAGTCCATGCCCATAGTTGAATGGAAATGAGATTTCATATCCATGGATTTTATTTCAGAGTTACTGAAGACGAAAAAGAGGCATGACTCCATTTGGGTGATTGTGGACCGGTTGACAAAATCGGCCCATTTCCTCCCGATTAGAGTTTCTAATTCAATAAATGACCTGGCCAAGCTATACATTAAAGAGATAGTACGATTGCATGGAATTCCAATGGAAATTGTGTTAGATCGAGACACATGATTCACATCTATCTTTTGGACTCGAATCCAAGAAGCAATAGGAGTGAAACTGAAATTCATTACCGTGTTCCACCCACAGATTGATGGGCAGACGAAACGGGTAAATCAAATACTTAAAGATATATTGCGAGCGTGCAAGCTTGATTTCAAGGATAGTTGGGATGACTCTCCCCTATGCTGAGTTTGCTTATAACAAAAGCTTCCAAGCGAGCATTGGCATGACTCCCTACAAAGCTTTGTATGGGCGCCCATGTCGAACCCCATATTGTTGGGCGAAAGTTGGTGAGAAGAGTCTGGTTGGCTCAGATTTGGTACAGGCGACCTCAGAGAAGATTGATATTATCAGGTGTCGACTTCTTACAGCGCAAAGTAGACAGAAGAGTTACGCCGATATAAGACGGCAATAACTGGAATTTGAGGTTGGAGACCACGTATTCCTGATAGTTTCTCCAATGAAAGGAGTCTTTCGTTTTGATAAGAAAGGGAAACTTACGCCGTGATTTATTGGCCCATTCTAGATTCTGGACCGAGTGGGTGTGGTGGCATGCCGTCTTGCCTTGCCCACACCACTCGCAGGCGTGCACAATGTATTTCACGTATCGATGTTGAAGAAATATGTTCCTGACCCTACTCATATTATCGAATGGGAGCAAGTGCAGCTAAGTGAAGATGTTATCTATGTACTGTGACCAACGCGTATTCTAGATAGAAAGGAACAAGTGCTCTGCAGCAAAGTGATCCCGCTTGTGAAGGTATTGTGGACACACCACACTGAGGAAGAGGCTACTTAGGAAGCAGAAATCGAGGTCCATAAGAACTACCTTCAAATCCTCAAGGAGTACGAGAAGGTGCTAATTTTGGGGATGAAATTTTTCTTTAAGGGGGGTAGATTGTAACGTCTTAAAAAAACCCGTGCGAAGACCCAAGTATCACCTCAGGTAGAAATACCTAAGGACCGTACCCTGCCATAATTTAGGCAAAATTTAATTAAGTACTAAACTAAATAATTGGTGGATTTAACTTGAACCACCATTTAATGGCAAGACTCAAAACCATTAATATCGCTAACTTAACATTACTTAAAAACCTAGGAAAAATCCCAAGAGTCTGTCGCTCTCGGGAGTATATTGAAACTCCATATTAGACCTGGACTGCATGTCAAAAGTCCGATGACCGTGAAACTATAGGATTATATCCGTCCTACTAGGCTTGACAACCATTACGGGAATCGAACCAAGACTATGTCCAGAAATGCACAACTTGAGCCTTGAGTAAAGTGTGTGAGAAACGCGAATATCTTTAAAAAATGTATTGAAACTTAACTGAATTGGGCCGTTTGCTTACGTTTGAAATTGAGGATTTCAGACCGTTAGTTTCTGACCAAACTTCACCCATGGGAAAAGAAAATTTTCCTTCTCATATTCGTATACTCATGGCCCCATTCGAGGAAGTACGACCGTTGATCTGACACGGGTCCTCCCGGTCGATCGGCCTATCCAATCACGCTGAAATCACATCCTGGCATAAATCCATTGTCAAGGAACTTTTCCCATGATGTAAGTGAGTAGTGGACCTCCATATGAGCCTCGTTTGCCCGAAACAGGCACTCTTTGGTTTTAAATTAAGTATACCATGGCCCTAGGGCCATTACATCAGTTCTGGGCCTATATAAAGCCCTTAAACCACCCCATTTCTATTCCATACGAATTTCTCTGACCCTAGGAAAGAGAAGAGAGAAAAGAAGAGAAAAGAGTAAGGAGAGAAGGGAAATATTTGGAGATTGCTGCAGTGATTCTCTCCCACTACTCTACGTACTGATTCACCTCCCCATTTCACTACACACTCTGATTCAACCACGATTTGGGTAAGAAATCCTAACCCTAATCTTGATTTAGAAATTTGGTTTTAGTAATCGATAAACTAGCTAACCTATTTCATTGTTTAAGTATCCATTATTCTGTTTTCGGGAACGTAGTGTTTGAATCGAGTCTGAATCGAGTATTCCGACGGAAGGTGCGTACTATAAACGTTTAGGTTATAGTTTTCAATGCTTTCAATGTCAGCTAATGATTTGTGTCTAACTTAATTGCTGCCATATTGCCTTAGATACAACGTTTTTGATATATTATACATGTGTGAACTATGTTGAATATAAGATGCATCTCATGTGTTTGTTGAAATGTTTGAATGAACATGAAATTGTGATTTGTGTTTGCCATAACTGTTAATCTAAGATTCATGTTTGTCATATGCACGATGACCTCTTTGTGTGAGGAATTGCCATAATATACGACGTAACTAATCTAGTCTATGTATTTGGTAATGTATAGTCTAAGTGTTTGATAAATTGTCTGAATGAGAAATTGTTGATGAATTGTATTTAATAAGGGTATTGAGATAGGATTCTTAATTACCTCGTCCTTATGTATAGTTTCCTTCATGTAATCTTAATTTCGTCTACGCGATTTATGGATAAAATGTAATTGCTAGGTAATATACTAAATGTCTATGATGGAATGCTCAAATGAGGAATTTATTTGGATTGTTTGTTAAATGCTAAGATTGTTATTACATGTGCTTAGTTACTGCATCTGAGTAAGATTGAGACTACAATGTAGCCCAGGAAATCGGTAACAATTCATGTACAGGTGGCTAAATTAATCTCGCCACATTGGGTAACTCGACCAATTCGGGTCGCATGACAATTGTCGATAGTGGTTAGGCTACAAGGGGTGCTCATGCGCTCCATGTCGATTAAGTCAACGTGTGCTCCTACTAATCGAACTTACCAAATAAACCGATTGGCCTACTGCATGCTTACCATGTATGGACATCACTACTTGAATCTAAGGTACTACTTACCAATGTAAAAGCCCGTTTCAACCATAGTACCACAATCCGCTAAGACTCATGAGCCGGGCATGGTGGTATGGGATACCGTGGTTGAGCTGTCGGCTTATGCTAGGGTGACGAGCCTCCTTGTAGTGACCAGTGAGCAACTCAAACTCGTGAGCTGAGCATGGTGGTATGGGACACCGTGTTCGTGTTGTCGGCCTACGCTAAGGTGACGAGCCTCCCCGTAATGACCGCGAGTATAAACTATGAATTTGCCTGTCGACTGCTTTTCATTAGGGGTGATGCCCTATAACTTTCCTATCGTATGTGATTAACTAGGATTGACGACCCTATATAGATCTTTCGGTTCGGGTCAATGATATAAAGGGAGGTACCTTAGCTTTCTGAAGCTACTGTACGAATAAGCTTAATTAAGTACTCGGCTAACATGATCATACACCGCATTGCATGTACTTTGGCAAGGAAGGTGCACTTTAGGGAGGTTGTCATACGCGAACTTAGTTGTCGGAGTCATTTGTGAGGGAGTTTTGTGCGAGGGCATACATCATTACTGCATATCATCCCTACATTAACAAGAGTAGATAGGAAATGATTGTTGTATTACTTTATCATTACTGCTTGATTGACTTGATAACATGTTAACCTTTGCCTTATAGTACCACTGAATTGATCACTCACTCCCCCCGGGACGGTGTTTTAAAATACCAACCAGACTCTGGTTTAGATACAGGTATTGATGATGTCTTTGCAGCGAAGTTGGACTTCATATATGAAGAGGAAGAATTCTCCTACGTTTAGCTCTCCAGCGGGTCTATGTAGACCTCGTGCTGATTCGACGGGATTACAGGGACATATGGATTAGTTAGACACTTTACATTTTGATATTTTGTCTATTTCGAAACAATACATGTATATATTCAGCCCAGTTACATAATCATACTCTGGAGGTTGTGAAACACTTACCTGCTCAAATGTATATGTTTCAGTCTTTCGCTTGTTTAATTAAATTATATCTAGAGTATGATACGCTGTTTTGGTATGATCCCGCTCATGTTTAACTCATTAATATTGATGAAATATAAACATCATTATCCATGTTGCATAAGTTTTCACGCCCCAAACTCGAAAACTGGGCTCACAAAATTCCTGATCGCCAAATCCGGTGCCGACAGCCTCTATAGTACCCCATTCTCGGCTTCAGCGCGCATACGCCATATTCCAATCCTGAGATCTTACAAGGAGGATTTTCCAACGTACATTTATCTCGTAAGAAGCATAACCACAAGTTTACCCAAATCACAAAGGCAACATCATCATCATATATCCACTAATATAATCATTTGAATACAATACTGAAAGGGAAATACATATATCAAAAATCAAAGCTCCAAAAGTCTGCTGCACGCTCCAAGCTTAACGCTGCTGCGACCTAACGCCACCTGCATGCATCTATCATGCATAAGTTTATAGAAAGCTTAGTGGGTGGTGAAAGTGTGTGCACAAGGTAAGTGTCAAGTAAGCAATATCAGAGTAATTAGAGTAAGCAGAAATACTGACAAGACCATGAGTCATACAATATCAGAGTACGCAATACAAATCAGCTATGCAAATGAGGAGTCATAGAAAGTCAAATATTAGATGTCGAGGGTACGATGCAATATGTAAATCATCTTAAGTCCATCTAGGCCATATAAGTACAGAAAACATAACAACCCAAAATGACATATGCCTACGGATGAAATATGCGATGCGAATGAAATGACCAAGTTGGAGTGTGAGGTCGGGATGATAGTATGTAGTATTGCAGGTTACGGGGTCCATCACAAGGAAATTCTATCCAAACCAGTCTCATACCTAAATTTAGATAGTCCGACTCAATGTAGTGAACGCTTAATCTCAGGTTAGTCGCGCACCCAACTGAAATCCTAGCCGTGTGAAGGTACATGTAACAAATAGTTGCACACTACCAACCCGAGTGGATAGTGAATAAATGAATGAATGAGTATGCAATTCCTGCTCAATAAGTTCACATATCAGTACGGTTCCTCTCTGGGAAATCACCGGGGTCTATTACACTTCAAACCAGATTGTCGCCCCATCGCGCGCAACAAGGTGAGTGGAAGAGACCTCACTATCTGTCTTCCAATATTGAGCCCGGCTCGTCGATAGCGGACCCATTCCTCAAGCTGGTCAGACTCAACCTAGCATTGTCCCCTCCTCTCGGGCAGGTAAGGCTGCACCTACTTCCAACCGACCACAACATGGTGGGAGATGCGGCCTAACGGTATACGGCCCTCATGTGCTCATGCATCCACTCAGTCTAAACGTTGGAGCAACCTCTGGAACCAAGAGGGTTTAGGAAAATTCACCTAGGAATATCTATAGCACCCCATGTAGAATAGATTTTCGGTGTCCCATCTGGCCATCCATGATATGCCTGTGGAGGCTACGACCCTGATGTCGCTAGGGCGTAGAGTAATCACAACACACAATGCAAGATGCATAAATCATACAATCCAGTCATGCATCAATTTCACGCATACCGTGCGCTCATGTGAGACGATCTCCACCTATCAAGGAGTCTCACAAACCACTGGCACTATGGCATATGCAATGGTCAATCATATCTCATAACAAACATGCAGATGATGCGTATGGACATGTATCATGATGCTATGCTGTCACATACTCATAATCGACATCAATAACCGGTATCGACAATCAACCTTGACGATATGGACATTTAACCAACATTACCCCCAAGGAATGGCCCACATAAAGCCTAACATATAGTAGACCCATGGCCTCACACAAGGGCCTAATATACAACACCACTGGCCTCACTCAAGAGCTTAATACACATCATGATGGACCTCTCACATGGGCCTAACATACATCACAATGGGCTCCATCACCTGGCCCTCAAATGCATCACAATGGGCCTCATCACATAGGCCTCATATATATCACATTGGACCTTAAACATAGGCTGAATACACATCACAATGGGCCTCAAATACGGGCAGCATATACATCACATTGAGCCTCAAACACGGGCCGAATGAACATCATAACTCAAATACGGGCCGCATATACATCTCATTGGGCCTCGACAATCGGAATCGGAATCGGTATCGATAATCAGAATCAGCCTCGACAATCAGAATCGGAATCGGCCTTGACAATCGAAATCGGCCTATATAATCAGTCTCGACAATCGGAATCGGCATAGTTACTCTGCCTCGACAATCGGAATCGGCCTCGACAATCGAAATCGGACTATACAATCGGCCTCGATACTCGGCCTTGACAATCGGAATTGTCCTATACAATCGGCCTTAACAAATCAAAATCAGCCTCAATACTTGTCCTTGACAATCGAAATCGGCCTATACAATCGGCCTTGACAAATCGAAATCGGCCTCGACAATTAGAATCGGCCTCAATACTCGGCCTCGACAATCAGAATCGGCCTCAATACTCAGCCTCGACAATCAGAATCGGCCTCAATACTCAGCCTCGACAAATCGGAATCGGCCTAGATACTCAGCCTCGACAATCGGAATCGGCCTCAACAATCGGATTCGGCCTCAATACTCGGCCTTAACAATCGGAATCGGCCTATACAATCAGCCTCGACAAATCGAAATCGGCCTATATACTCAGCCTCGACATTAGGAATCGGCCTAGATACCCAGCCTCAAAAATCGAAATCGGCCTATACAATCGGCCTTGACAAATCAGAATCGATCAAGATACTCGGCCTCGACAATTGGAATCGGCCTATACAATCGGCCTCGACAATTGGAATTGGACTATACAATCAGCCTCGATAATCGAAATCGGCCTTGACAATCGGAATCAGCCTCGATACTCGAGCTCGACAATTGGAATCGGCCTCGTCGCAAGGCAAGATCCATGGATGGACAGCCGATGATGGACCAAGCGATATCAATGGGGCCCATTCGTTTGGGTTAACCCACTAGAGAATGATGAGATGGGCCTAACCAGGCCTAAGGGAAGGTCACAATGTGGACATTAAACCAACATTGCTCATCAATGTGGTCATTTAACCAACATTGTTCCTAAAGATTTGCCCACATAGGGTCAAACATATAGTGGGCCCACGGCCTCACACAAGGGCCTAATATACATCGCAATGGGCCTCATACAAGGGCTACATACACAACAAGTGGGCCCTACACATGGGTCTCAGATACATCACACGAGCCATGTCCCATGGGCCTCGGATACATGACAATGGGCCTCGCCCATAGCCTTGAATACATCACAATTGGCCTCATATGTCAAGTGGGCCACATCACATGGGCCACATTATATGGGCCGCACCAATGGGCTTCATGTATATCAAATAGGCCGCACCGATGGGCCTCATGTATATCAAATAGGCCGCACCGATGGGCCTCATGTATATCAAGTCGGGCCCACCCTTATGTATTTTTAAGATCCGACCCATTCATAAGTTAACATAGAGATAGATGAAGCGAAAACCAAATATCAGCTTGAGTGGGGACGATTGTGGTCCTTAAAAGTTTGAACGATGGATGACACTGTCCACTATTCTAATGGTGGAGTCCACTTGCACTTTAGATCGGACTCATTCTTTACCTCATACCATAAAAATGGTATCTCAAAATGGTTGGACAGTATGCATCATGATGGGCCCAACCGTCAAAACAGTGGACGGTATAGATAAAACAAATACATCATGTGGGTCCACGCTGCACAGACACAGCATATGTGCAGGGTGGGCGGGCGTAGATAAAACACTTACTTCATGGTGGGGTACATGCTATGAAAGGTGTGAATACAATACATACATCAGTGGGTCCCACGTGGGGACCACCATAATGTTTATCCGCCATTTAATCTGTTAATAAGGTCATACAGACCCAGATAGAGAGGAAAAACAAATTTCATAAGGGTCCAAAACTTCTGTGAAATCCCAAAAGGATTTCAATGGCAGACATTCAATCCTCATTGTTTCCCTGTGATGTGGGCCACCTGAGCTCCACATATGGCTGATTTTTGGGGGGCCCACTGTCCTAAAGGGGACCTACCAAAGGCACAGCGTGGATGTTCTACACACATCATGGTGGGGCCCATGGCTGGGACCCAACTGTCCCTGCCTCTTTTAATGCCGCAGCAGCAGGATGCTGCTGCAGCTTCCTCTAGACAAGTAGCAGTAGGATGCTGCTGTAGCGTCCTTTGGACAAGCAGCAGCAGCAGCGCCTGCTACATCATATATTTTTTTGTTTTATTTTCGTTTTTCTACGGTTTTTCCATGGTAAGGCCCGCATCAGGTGGATCCACTCCACTCATTGGATTATATGGCTCAAGACAGTCCAAACGAGCCCAATATTCAACGTGTTTTGGCGAATCGAAACGTCAATGTGGGTCCTAACGGCCTTTAACAGTCAAAATCATTGTTTTCTATGGTATGGCCCGCTTGATTATCAGATTAACTTCAAATTTCGGCTCAACGCCTAAAATGAGGCGAGGAATAGGATGGACGGTGTGGATTTAATGTACACATCAAGGTGGGGCCTGCATGAGCAGCCCGCCCCAAAGCTTGTTGAATCAAACTAATATTTTTGTTTTCTGCTAGACGGTACCACACCGTCAGTTCACGCTTCTCTGTCTAGCCACGTCCAACATCCCTAAATGCTGGACGATTGGGTATACACATTTAAGGTGGGGCCCACCTTCAGACGTGTTGTCCAGGTGGGCCACCAAATGCACGAATGGTGTGGATAAACATACATCAAAGTGGGGTCCATCCGGGTGGGCCACATGGCCACATTATCACACATAAACAAATGAAAAGGAGAGGGAGAGAAAGAATAAGAGGAAGATCGAGTGATGGAGAGACCCTGACACTATGGGCCCTCCCTTTCATACATTACAACATACATCAAGTGAGTCCCATTACATGTGGGCCCACCGATCAAAATCAACGGTGGAGATCCTTTCTCCACCAAAATTAAGGTCTAGATGACCCTATTCATGCAAAAAAAATAAACATCATGATGGAGTTCATGGAGAATGGCCCTATCATGGAATGATCATGAGAATCAAAGTGGGCCATCGGCCACATCTAGGGTCCAAAGTGAGATCCATACCATCAATCGGTAGGCCCCACTTGGCTCATCATTAAAAGAATAAAATATAGGCCTATAGAAACACCCGCCTTAGATCTCTTCTTCTTTCTTCCGCCAATGCATGCTAGGGCTCCAAAGGAACAATTTCAACAGTTGAGATGGTCTTTGGAGGGTGGGATTGGATGATAGAAAGGTGGGCCACACTAGCTTCTCCTCTTGGAAGTCATGGACGTTGGGTGCTTGAGAGGAAAAATAAGAGAGAAATGAAAGAGAGAGAGAGGTTATAAGGAGTGAGAGGGATGGGTGATGAAGTGATAGGTGATGTGTACTTTGACATATGAGGGATGGGTTGCTTTGACTTTGGGGTTGCTTGGGGATAGGTTGAAAGGTGATGTGTACTTGACATGAGATGGGATGGAGTACTTGACATTTGATGTGATTAATGGGATATTCTCTTCGGATTACAACGCGCGGCGTTTTCCTCGAACTGAACGCTGGCCCACATCTCCTGACCTGGGTATCGTCTCGACGCGCGAGACGCGGTGTCAAAACCGCGGCGACGGCGTGGTCGCTAGGGTACAAGTCTCGAGTTGAGCCAACTATGTAATAAAAGATACAACTTAGGGTTGCACGCAAATGCTAATTACAGATCGTGGGTCGCTGGAATTCGACCAGAGGACTGTGGAAGCCTACGGAACGGTACAGGCTAGGGTACGGGTCTTACATAAGTGATGTGTTGGATCTCGGGAGTAGAGCTTTACTCGACCCTAGAAATCCAGGGCGTTACAAAAAAGAACTTGGAAATAAAGAAAACACAGATTTTTATGTGAAAAAACCATAGCACAAAGCGACGATCAATCCACTATATTAAAAGAATTATATGATAATGAAAAACTTACAGATGGAAAACCTTAGCTCAACCCTTGAGTCTCTCATTCTGCATCACAGAATTAAACATGATCACGATTACAAAGAGTATTTATATACTTCCGTGTGTAATTAAAAACAAAACCCATATTTACACAAAACTCGGGCGCACTATCAATCTGACTATCGATCAAATCAATAGGACTCGACAAACCATTGATCGAATTGACACCTCTGTCGATCAAATTGATAATGTCCCAAAACATCCATCGAGCAACCGAGGTGGGCCCACGTGATGTGTACACATTTAAGACATCTATGAGAAAGGACTCACTGAAAATGAAATAAACCTAGATTTTATTTAAAATGAAAGTGAAATAAAACTAGAAAATAAGTAAAGTATGTCTACTGATGGTGAGGTATGCTCTAATGAATCCCCACAAATTGCAATATGGAGACTGTAACCTTTGAATCTGGGTAGTCATTTAGGGGGCATTTGGATCATAAGTTATTTAAGATAAGTTACTTATGTCTTAAGTAGCTTATTTTGATTTCTACTTATTAAACTAATGTCATTAAGTAACTTTAAATAATAATAATAATAATAATAATAATAATAAAGCTACTTATAATATCATAAACCAAACATATCTCAAATAATTTACTTATCTACTGTAGGTAGAAAAAGTAACTTTTTTGGCATCCAAACAAGCCCTTAGGGGACGTTTGGATTGTAAGTTGCTTAAGATATGCTACTTATTCCACAAGTAATTTATTTTAATTTCTACTTATTAAGAAGATAAGTATATTGGCAAACATTATCCTCTCTTTTGTCTCTCCCAGTGCCTCTCTTCAACAACCAACGAAAAGTAAAAAAATGAAAAAAATTGACTGAAGTAATTAAGTAATTTTAAGTTAAAAAATTACTTATACCTAATAATAAACCAAACTTACTTATCTGAAATAAGTCACTTATCTACTGCTGTAAGTAGAAAAAAGTAACTTATTTAGTGGTATCCAAACGGCCGTTAATGATCCAAACCATTTGTACCCCCAGTCAGCAAATAAAAGCCCCTTTGATAATATGGCTCTTTGAGTTTGGACATGAACCCTGACTATAACCTGTGTATGATCAAACGATTAAAATATTTAATTGCAGAGTTTTCACAGGCATCTACCTATCAGATAAAGGGCTCAAGTCACTAACAAAAAATCAAATTCAGCTGTGCAAGTGGCCATGTACCTTAT
This sequence comes from Magnolia sinica, assembly GCF_029962835.1. Lineage (NCBI taxonomy): Eukaryota > Viridiplantae > Streptophyta > Magnoliopsida > Magnoliales > Magnoliaceae > Magnolia > Magnolia sinica. Next base: position 80,322,687 of record NC_080573.1, read on the forward strand.
TACAATACGTGGGGATGGATTTGAGGTTCTAGTTCTTTCCGTGCACCATGTGTAAAGATGGCTCTACATGATCTGTATGTCTAATCAGGTGGGACCAACCATGGATCAGCGACAACAATAAAAACAAAGATAAGCTCAACAGTGGTGCCACTTTCCCATAACGGCCAGAATTAAACAGGAAATGGTTGGCTGCAAACTGCTAGGTCCATCCAATCAGAAACGCTTGAGCATAGTGGATCAAGATCATAGAACTTCCTACCACATATCCAAATGATCTCTGTCTCTATAGATGAGAGAGAGAGAGAGAGAGAGAG